>NC_141700.1:510868667-512324500 GCF_964263255.1 Lissotriton vulgaris
TGGCCCTAGGAGCTTTTGACAGATGGCTATTGGGAGAGCAAAGAATCCTAAGGGGAGTGTAGTAAAGAATACTGGAAGACAGGTATTCGGGCCAGATTGCTTCAAGGTTCTGTACATAAAGACAAGAGTATTGAACAGGATCCTTTTATTCAGTGACGCCACAAACAGGCGTGTGGCAGGTGGAGGAAATGCAAAAGAGGGAGCGCAGGGGTGTTAGAATGTAAAAATATATATACAAATTTAAAAAACGTACCTGAAGTGGATGGCCGCCTCCAGTGTCGCACTGCAATTCTTTCACTTTCTGGTACCAGCAGCCTCTGGGGCTGACTTCCATCCAATCCCTGCGCTGCTTTCCTAGGAAAACAGCACCTGGATTGGCCTGAGTGGGCTGCAAATATGCTCCACTCACATAAGGGTTTCTGTGGGGGTTTCTCCAACCCGGCTATTCAATGCAGCCGGGCTGGAGAAACCTAAGTGTGCATGTGTGTTTTGGTCTGCCAGAGACTGCCGGCCAAACACATATGAGCACTTAGGGAGTGCCCATAGCAAATCTCCTCCCTTGCCCCGCCCCTCCCTGCACAAGCTGGCTCAGAGTCGGCTAATGAAAAATAAAACAATGCTAGAACATAGTTTTATTTTTCATTTGCTGGCACTGAGCCAGGCAGTGGGGCGACGCTCCTCCGCCATTGCGAAGGGCCACCCCAGCCTTTATTTACAGGGAGCCATTGCAGGTTCTTCTGGTGTACCGAGACCGAAGCTCGTCTAGGTAGGTTGAGAACCAAGCGGATCGCAGCATTCAGCACTGTTTATAGTTTCCTCAGTAAATGTTGTGGTAGGGCAAGATAAAGGGCATTGGCGTAGTCCAGTCTTGAAATAGTCAGGGCCAGGATCCCTGGTTCGGAAAGGATATGTGAAACATTTTAAGCAGATTGCATGAGGCCAAAACATATGGCGACTACCATGTTAATTTGGTTTTGTAGCATCAGCTGCTTATCAAACTTGAGCCAAGTTTTGTACTGCATCCGCTTGTGCATTGGAGGAGCAGGGGGGGGGGCACTCCTACTGAGACAGTGCGCTTGCAGGATGAGAAAGGTGGCTTTGAAAACTCTTGGTATCAATCTACGAGGAAGGATTTCAGCTGCTTAAGTGCTGTGTCCCTGATGCCTTAGTCGTATAGAAGGGCAAGTAGCCTAGAGTGCGGGATTGTATAGAATGCACCAGAAAGGTCTAGCAATACCAGCACTGCCTTTTCTGCTGCATCTAGAGTGCATTTTATCACTTCAGACACTTACAGAAGTGCTGTCAACATACTGAATTCTGGCCTAACCCCCCGATTGGCTTGGGCGAAGGAGCAAGTTGGGTTCAATAAAGTTTGAAATCTGCCGACTCACAAACCTCTCCACGAGTTTAGACGAGGCTGGCAGCATGGAAATAGGCCTGTAGTTGCTTGGAATTTTGGAATTTGCTTTGGGTTTTTTCATGGGTGGCAGAATGTTGGCATGTTTCCAGTTAGAAGGAAAAATCCCAGAAGACAGACTTGTTCAGTAGGGAGTTCAGGACCGGATTCATGACATCAACTCCTTATGCTAGAACAAAAGGGGGACAGGGATCTGAGGGGGAGCCTGACTTAAGATTTAAAATAGCAGCTCTAGAATCTTCCATTGAGATTGGGTAAAAGGAGGAAAGTATTCAGGTGACGGTATCTGGGGGTGGAGGACCAATGACTGAGTGATCTATTATAGTTAAACCTTTTTGAATTTCTAACATTTAAAAAAAAAAAACTGTCCTGTTCACAACACTTGGCCGAGGGAGCCTTGCTGAGGTGGCAAGCCACTGGGTTTAAACATTTTTTGACTATCTTAAAGATATCTTTTGTCTTATTTTCTGCTATATCAATCCTTCCCTCGTAAAGGATTTTTTTTGTGGAATTGATTAGAGTATATTTTTAGATCTGACTTATATTTAGCTTTGTCCATCAAGCTATATTTTTTTTTTACCAAACTCATTCGTCCTTTTCACAAGTTTTTTTTCTCTCTTGCTTCAATGTATTGTTAAACCATGGGCAACAGTGTTTGGTTTGCCCTGTCATACGTCTGGCGAGGGGGGCTAACTGTTCCACTGAGGATCAAACTCCTTTGTCGAACACCAGTAAGCTAAATCAAGAGGACCTTGAAAGTTTGGTGCAGTGTTTTCTGATTTGCTAAGCAGGCTATCCAGAAAAAAGGTTGAGTTTTAACTAGTGAGGAGGAAGCACTTTGGCTTCCATGTAGGGTTATCTGCAATGGATCAGGTAGTGGTCGGTTCAGAGGAGAGGAAGGGGGTCGGACAGACGTAAGCTTTTATTGGAGAAAACTAGGGTGATAGTGGGTCCACCTGAGTGTGTGGGGTGGGTGATCATTTGTGAATGGCCTGGAGAGGCCATGGGGTCCTTGAGACTAAGTGTATCTTTATCAGAGGGGGGAGTCTAAGTGAATATTAAAATCTCCTATCATGAGACAGTGCAAAAAGTGTAGAAAGACCTATGCCACAACTTCATTAAGGGAGTTCAGTAAGGGGATCGCATGGCTGGGAGGTCTATAGATCAAGATGCTGCCAACAGAATGGTGGGCGTTCAATGCCAGGCAAAAGTCCAAGGCTTTGACCATCAGTAACTCAACTGGAACATTAATAAGGGGTGCCGCATCGTTGTTGGAGGCTAATTAACTTTCTTTGTTTATCTGGATGCTGGACGCTGCTGGGCTGTGAGGTGTCCCTGATCTTAGCGCGGAACGAGGAAAGCGCTGAAGGCACAGAGGAGGGCTGAGCATTAGAGGAACTCGAAGTCCCAGGAGTCCACTGCCCAACTATACACCTGGCTCCCCTTGAGAACTCCGCCCACATCTTGCCGCCGCCTCATAACGACTCGCCCTACCCGCTCCGCGGGTGCCGCATCGTTGTTGGAGGCTAATTAACTTTCTTTGTTTATCTGGATGCTGGACGCTGCTGGGCTGTGAGGTGTCCCTGATCTTAGCGCAGAACGAGGAAAGCGCTGAAGGCACAGAGGAGGGCTGAGCATTAGAGGGAAGTCGCAGGAGTCCACTGCCCAACTATACACCTGGCTCCCCTTGAGAACGCCGCCCACATCTTGCCGCCGCCTCATAACGACTCGCCGCACCCGCTCCGCGGGTGCCGCATCGTTGTTGGAGGCTAGTTAACATTCTTTGTTTATCTGGATGCTGGGCTGTGAGGTGTCCCTGATCTTAGCGCGGAACGAGGATGGCGCTGAAGGCACAGAGGAGGGCTGAGCATTAGAGGGACTCGAAGTCCCAGGAGTCCACTGCCCAACTATACACCTGGCTCCCCTTGAGAACTCCACCCACATCTTGCTACCGCCTCATAACGACTCGCTGCACCTGCTCCGCGGGTGCCGCATCGTTGTTGGAGGCTAATTAACTTTCTTTGTTTATCTGAATGCTGGACGCTGCTGGGCTGTGAGGTGTCCCTGATCTTAGCACCGAACGAGGAAAGCGCTGAAGGCACAGAGGAGGGCTGAGCATTAGAGGGACTCGAAGTCCCAGGAGTCCGCTGCCCAACTATACACCTGGCTCCCCTTGAGAACTCCGCCCACATCTTGCCGCCGCCTCTTAACCAACTGCTTCTTCCGCTGCGCGGGAGCGTACCGGGAGAAGCCCGGGCAAAAGGCGGGCCGTCAAAGGCCGTCAAAGGCCGATATAGGCCGGGCTGGGCTACCCCCCTGACATTTTTGCTGGGACACTGACTGCCTGACCTGTGTCCAAACTAAGTAAGGTGTTATTACTCTGTTAATATGATATAGTCTTCATCTTAATATTGCTTGTCGATTATTCAAAGTTTAATCACCTTACTTAAGGGTAGTATAACAGCCACTGAGTGCTAGATTGAAAACTGTGGTAGAAACAATGAGTCCCGGGAAAAAAACATCGGCGGGAGGGTCTGTCCAAGGGACCTTGGATTTATTCATAAGCAGGCCTGCGAGTGCCTTAGAACGGGAAATAGCCCTCACCTAAAGTCGTTTATCCGAAGCTCCTCACGATCTTCAGGCTTGGACCGATACCGCTGAAGTCGCCCTACGTTGGGCGCCAACTGAAGAACCAGGTTTTAGAACCCAGCGGCGCCAGGGGCACGCCCAAAGTCTTCAGGTTCACCTAATACAGAGACACAGGATACTTCTCGGTGGCGTCAAAGATCGAATTTATTGGCTGCAACCAGGAACAAAAGTCCACTAAGTACAACACAAGTATATTCGTCGGAGACTGCTCAAATTCATAAGGCGAGACATCATCTTTTATGCCAAAAATCACATTCCGAACAAACACCCACTATTTACAATTTGTCCAATCATAGGCATTATTGCAAAAGGTATCACATGACGACAAACCCACTTTTCAGTTGTCCAGCCCACCATTAATTACACAAGAAGGCCCAACATTCCTTCTTGAACAGGCCGGAAAAACCCATAATAAAAGACCACAACCAACATCATAAAAGAGAACATAAAGGAAGGAACAGAAACAGATAAGATACATGATAAGGGGTGTGTGCGTGCATACTAAACTTTACAATGTCCTGTACTTTGATCCTCAATCTTGATCAGCTATCGGGCAAGGAACTGGCTTAGCAAGGTCAGCTTCAGGCAACGAGGTCAACTCACTCGATTCATCTAGAGGTCAGCACAAACTCGAACTAACGTGTACGTGTACTAAAGATTCGTTCGGCCGCAGTCATCGGCCTATGTGAGGGCAACCACGAAATGGCTGCCATGCACAAAATGGAACCCAGGGTTCGGAACGAAATCCCTAAATACGTGATGAATCCATCGGTCTAACATGACGAAAACACTCGTACTTGCCAAACTCACTAGTTACGGTTCGCTGCTATCAAACTCGTAACGAAACCATGACGTTTATAAAACGGGTTCAGAATTCACATAACCTCAAAGTCGTTTATCTATTGAGCTCTTGTATAACAAGCGCTCGTCCCTAGGTCTCACACAGCAGACAATCACTCCCCCGAATACATTTATAGAAAGGGACTCGTTGGGAGATATTGGTATTCCCCCACAACTGTTAGAGCATAGTGCTCCTACCCACACCAGCAGGGTGTCTGTTAGTGATGATTCATATGTAGAAAGCCCCAGATTTACTAGCACTAATACTGACACACACCCCAAGTCAACCACAATGCCTAGTACTCAAAACTCCCCGGGCCCCATACAAACAAACAAAAGGAAAAGAGGGGGAAATAGGCAAAAGGGTATGTGCGCTAAGTCTTTGAAAGCGGCACCAACACTTATAAGCCCTTCTAAAGGTTCAGCCACTAACTTACTCCAGCCAAAATGCCTTGCTCCCCTCATTGATGTTCATTCAAAATTACTTGGAAACATTAAACATCTAATTAGATCTCTCATACTACCCTTACTGGAGCGGATCAAAAAAATGAACGAACAGCTGGGGAGCATGGAGGAGGAAATCAAATGAAACACAAAAACCCTACATGAATTGGCAGCTATTAAAGCAAGACCCACTTCGAAAATGCAAATTTCAGATGGGCAAAATATTAATCAAGAGGCTGGTAATGGCACCACATCTCAGATACAGTCAGCCCATCCGCCCCCCCCCCCCAAATCAACCAGTACACGCACGAAAGATGGGGAAGGGAGGGAAGGAGGATTAAATAAGCTGACTAATTCTGCCCCTAAAAGTAACCAAGGGAAACCCGCTAGATACCCAGATAGGGACCAGCAAGGCATCTTTCGCAGAGTAGACTTACCACCTGAATTAGCTGCCTACGTCATACACATCACTGGAGTCCCCAAACTACCAGATGGAAAGAAAGAAGGGCACCGCGAACTTAAAAACAAGGTTGTCCATTGGCTCACACACAACAGGCCTTTACTGCCCAATATAAGTGGAGAGATTTTACATGCCAGGAGATTGGGATGGGTGGGCCAGAGGCCAAAAGATGTACAAGGGGATGTGGTTGTCGTAAATTTCAGGGATCGTAGGGCTACCGCGTATATAAGAGACTGGTACTTGGAGAGCAGAAGGGGAGGAATATCTACTAAGGACTTACCATATTTCTATCCCCAATATCAGATGATTAATACACAAGTCCCAAGGCCTTATCCCGAAAGGGGGGTACGAATCCCAGGATTCAATATTTTGACATCAAATCGCTTTGCTTCACTGTCTGGACTAGAAGGGGTGGACTGATGCACAAACAGGATAGCTGGCAAACAACATGTGCTCAGAGGAATTGACTTACCAATAACGATCAAGGGAAATCATGACTGGGCTAACAAAACCCCTAGGAATGATAGAATAAGGGGAAACGGGAAAGGAACTGATGCCCATTACAGTATGACTCAAGTAGACATTGGGATGGATTTAGGTACAGATGACAATTCTAGAATAGAATATAGAATAAATCATTCTGTATCCATTAAGACTAAAGCTATCTCCAGGAATGCCCAGATAGGGAGGTATGCACAAAGAAATGAATCTTTTAGAAACAATGAATCTGCCCAACTATTGGTGTCCTGGAACATAGCAGGACTAAAGAACAAAATGGTATCCTCGGAGTGGTTAACCTTTATTGACAAGTATACTGTAATAACACTCCAGGAGACCTGGCTGATGACACCCCAGTTTAGGCAGGGTTACTTGAATTTTTTTATACCTGCTACACAAAATAAAAGAGGCAGGCCCATGGGGGGCCTGACTACTTGGATAAAGCAGGATGGAAGGTATACAATTAAACAAATAAAATCAAATTGTAGTGACATCCTTATTGTAAAACTAGAATCTCCTGATTCTAAAGATTTAATTGTTTTCAATGTATATGCCCGGGGCAATTCAGGAGGCAAATCGTCCGAGATAGTTACCCAGCTGGGCCTATACTTGAACACATTTAATGGCAAGGCAAACCTACTGGTAGCCGGTGATTTTAATTGTTCGTTTGAGCCTCTGGATCAATATGACATCGAACTCACCAAGGCAGAAGATCGCAGTTGGCAGATCTCTGAATTAACCATCCCCCCAATAAAAAAGTGGACACAGGCTGCTCTTCAGCTTAAAGCCCTATGTCTCGAACAGGGCCTCAGAGCAGTAAACGGCAGGTCAAATGCAGATAAAGAGGGAAGACCTACCTTCGACAATGGGTTGAGCACTAGCCGGATAGACTATATTCTAGTTAATCTAGAATCTTGGTCATCTATATGTGATATGACTATTATAAAAAGAACAGAGATTGATCACAATCCTCTCAGTTTAGAGCTAGCACTATTTAAAGCCAAGGAAGACGTAGCCTGTCCGGTCAATATAGATATTTTTCCTACAAATGACACTAGAAGACTAAAATGGGCTGAGTGTCTTCTTAAACAGGAATATATCATTGAAATGGACAAATTAGTAGCAAGTGCATCTACAGATCTTGAGGGATGTACATCCGATGATGATCTCATGTCCAAGGTAGTTCCAATTCACATTACACTTTTTACAAATCTTAGTAAATATTTATTAAAGAAGTAACTGGACCACGAAGCAATGATAGAAAGAGGCCAGAATCTTGGTATGGAAAAAGCTGCAGGGCTGCATATAAGACATTAGCTGTAGCGGTCAGGTCGAAAAATAGAGATTTTATAAAAGAGGCAAGACAAAATTATAAAATTACCTAGCAGAAAGCCAAAAAATCCTGGGATGGAAAATACTGGGAAGAGCTTTTTGAAGCCAGTAAAATGAGAAACATGGCAAGTTTTTGGGACCTAGTAAAATGGGGCAAAGGGCGTCACAGGACCTATCCGCAAAATCACGTAGCTCCTGAAGCGTGGGTGTCGCACTTTAAGACTCAGTTCGCACACACTGACTGGGAAAAAGGGGCAAGTAGCGATATTTTCTCTAACCGTGTAATTATCACTCCACTGCAATTCAGCCTGAAAGAAGTTGAATATGCCCTAACTACTATTCCCAAAGGGAGAGCCCCGGGGCCGGACATGATACCTGCGGACCTCTTCCTGCATGGTAGAGAGGTTTGGGCACCGTATATTCAGCTACTAGCAAATGCCATTGCTAAAGGCTCCCCAATTCCAGATATCTGGAAGGGAGCCGAAATAATCCATATCTTCAACAAGCATTTACAATGCAACGGTCTCGCCTTTGCAAAAGTTAGAGCTATTGGCATTTTAAATGACAACATTTTTATTTATGTGTTGGCTTTGAAAACAGATAAATAAATGGCATTGTCATTTACAATGCCAATAGCCTAATCTCTCACAAATGAGACACCTATTGCATTTGCACCCACACACACACACCAAGCATTTGCAATGCAATAGGTCTCACATTAATTAAGTTTGAGCTATTGGCATTGCGAAATATTGCTACACCAATTGCAACAAAAGTCTATAAATTGTAAGGCAAAAAAATGTATATTTATTTTTGTAGCAATGGTGACATGCTGCACTTTAGATGAATATGTTTTTTAAAAGTAAAGTGTGCCATACTGCAATTGCTACAATAGTTAATTGTGGATGCGTTAACAATTGATGTGTGCACTGATGGCTGGTGGTGTGTGTGCCTGCAGAAATTGTGCACTGATGGAAAGTGGGATTAACTTTGACTGTCGTGATTTGTTACTTTTTGAAATGCTACTTGTTCATTGGTTAGTTTTGTATGCACCGAATGTAAATTGTGATGTTGCCAGAGGCGTAATTTTCGGCATAAAAGACCGAGTTTCGTTCATTGAGTTGGTGCAGTCTCTACCCGTGTGTACTTTGTAGACCTCTGTCCCTGGTTGCAACCAATAAACTTTGGTCTTTGACGACATCAAGAATTATCCCGTGTCTCTGTTTGCCAAGACAGGGGAATCCGGGGTCTTTGGGTGTTGCCCTGACACCGCTGGGTTATTGTAATAGTATCGGTTCCGAGAAAACCCAGTACCTCAATTGGCGCCCACGTGGGGCGACTTCAGCTGTACCGGTCCAAGCCAGAGGTTTGTGAGGAGCTTCGTGAGAAAATTCCAGAGGTTGGCCAGCCACTTCAGCGACCCCTGTATGTCGACGTGGTTCCGAAGGTCTTTGCTGCGAGGTTTCCCGCGTCCCGACGGCTACGAAGGACTGCTGCCCTGACTGTCGCCCTGTCTTGGAGCCTTAGACGATTGTAGAGCGAGACGATTGACGGGTCTTCTGGTGACGCCATCGACAATTCAGTTAAGTATAAAGGGAGCGTCTCCTAGTTCTTAGTTTGTTCTGTATCCTCTAGTGGATAGCTTTGATTTGGTACCTGCAGGCCCCAAAGCCAAGGGATTCGTGTGTTCACGAGCTTATCGATTTTAGATTACCCTTGTTGTTTGAAGCTAGACTAGTGAGCAAGATGCCTGGTTTTAGCAGTCTTAGGAATGTGTTTAGTTGTGGTACGTTGAGGGATTCCCGGTTAGAGGATTTGTATCCGGTTCCTCCGATCGGAACTCCTACATACGAATTGTATGTGAAACATGGAGTAGGTCCTATTAGCTATAATGAGAGTTGGGTAAAATATACGAAGAATGACGGTGTCCTACAGTGGCCCCGTTATGGTAGTTTCGAGACAGAAGTTTTAGATAATCTTGAAGTGAAGTTGTTCAAGAAGAAAGCCCGGCCGGCAATGTTTGACTCTTTCCGCATATGGCGCAAGAAAGCCAAACAGAAAGAAATTAAGTTAGCAAAGAAGAATAGAAAGGGTATGTCAATGGTGCAAGCTGCCGTTGCATACAGAGATGACGAAGAAGAGAAAGACAGTGAGCAGATGCTTAGAGTGAGGAAGTTAGCGGTAGACAGATGCTACCCAGTCTTGCCGGTTAAAGAGCAGAAAGACGAAAAGGAGCTTGTGAAAGACCCTTTGATGTCGCATTTGCTAAATTCACCACCACCTTATGTGCAGAGTGCTACGGCACGACCACCACCGGTTGTAGCCGCGCAAGCACCTATTGCTTTGCCTCCTGTTATTCCTCCACAGCCAGCTTCTCCGTTGGTTGTTGTTCCTTATGCGCAGCCTTCTCAAGGGTTGCCAACTTTGCCTTTTCCTGCTACTACTGTTTCTATGTCTGTTCCGACTATGGATCCTACTACTACTACTACTGTTCCGTCTCCTCTTGTCCTTCCGACTGTTCCTTCTCCTAGACAGCGGATGACCGCTGCCTTTTCTAATTTTCTAACCCCTATTTTGGGACAAATGGGTATGTCTCCTGTGAGTGAGCGTAGACAGTCGCGTAGCCAATTGCCCGATACAGATGAACGAGTGGTCCTTGACCATATGGCACGTAGTTGGGTGACGTATAAGTCCCAGTATGACCTAGAAGGTATTATGGATGTTTTCCGACAATGGTAAGCACCAAAGCAGCGTTATGTTTTTGAGCTTATGTGTGCGTTCCTCCATGAACAATGGATGGACAGATTGGGTAGAGTTCCTGTAGAATTGTCTCGATTGCGTTCAGAATTTGCTAAAGGAACGATTGTGAGTTTACTCGATGTTGAGAAAGCGGTATCGACGTTACTGTTGCTCCGTAGCGATGTCCCTACTGAAAGGCTGTTTGAGCCAGTTCGTCAATTAGGAGACATGCGCGTCAATATCCGATGCGAGAGGTTCCTCCGGTATGGAGACATGCTGATCCTAATGCTAATCTAGCTGTTTTAGTGCACTTTCAGCGAGTGTGGGTTCATGTACCATGGAAGCGTGGAGAAGTTTTAGCGCTTAAGCAGACTTTACCAGATCCGCAGAAGAATCCGGCAGGATATTATAAAGAACTTACGCAAACTGTGAGTTTGTGCGTTATGAATTTGGCGGATATAGACATGCTGTTTGGGAACGTTGTTCCACAGCCCATCTGGAATGTCATTCGACATACAGATCATGATAATGAATTGGGCGATTCGTGGTGAATCTTGTTGCAGCAAATGATAGACAAGTTGGAGGTGCTAAGCCCGAAGATGTTATTACTGAACTTCCTGGTAGGATTATCACTTTCATGAAGACTTTAATGCCTGAGGTCCGTGTTAATTGGGACAAATTGTCAGCCTGTAAGCAGAAGAAAGACGAGTCTGTTTCAGACTTTTTCTCGCGTTTCGAGGAAACTTTTGTTGATCATAGTGGTCAGGATATGGCTACTGAAGGTGGCCAGAGATTGTTCGTTGATAAATTCGTGCACAATCTTCTTCCCGAGTTGTGTACTAAGTTGAAGGATTCCGAGAGTGCTTGGCCTGTTTCTACGTCGGCGCAAATTCTTGCTACGGCTCAGTACTACGAGAATAGGCGTAAGGATGAGTTAGAGAGAGCGGATAAGAAGACTAAGGAATTGAAGACTAAAGTTCTTCTACAACAAGCTTATCCACCTCGTGTTAATAATCAGTGCAATTATCAGCAGCCTCAACAGTATTCGAGGAACTCGCAAAGAGACGAGACTCCTCAACAACAGCGTATTCAGTATGGTCCTAATCAGTGTGCGTATTGTAGAGAAGAGGGTCACTACAAGAACAGTTGTCCGGTTTTGTTGCAACGTGCTAATAGTGCTCCTGGTGTTAGAGGTAGAGGTGCTCAACAAGCGCCTAGAGGTAGAGGTCGCGGACAAAACGCGCGCCCTTTGCCTCCGCAGAATTCAATGAACAGTTTCGATCAACAGCAGAATTCTTCTGGTAGGTCTACACAGTACTACGTAGATGATTACTATACTGAAGGCGATGAGGAGCAAGGTAATGATTGTTAGGACAGCCATGGACAAAGAGAGGGAGTTGTTTCAGTTCCGGTAGATCAGAGTGGACCTTACGTGGAAGTGATTGCATCAGGTGTGTCAGAGCCTTTTCTGCTAGACACTGGTGCTACGAAGAGTTCTATTATGCGTTCTAAACTCCCTGGCACACCTTTGTCTGGCTTTATTAATGTTTCAATAGGTTTTTCGGGCACCCCCGTTATGAATCCGATTTCTGTTCCATTGCCTCTTTCTGTTGGTCCTCGTAGGTTTGAAGCACCCCTTCTTTTGACTACAGGTTGTAATGAGAACTTGTTAGGCCTTAACCTGTTGAAGAGATTGTATGCGACTTTGTACTGTTCTCCGTCAGGAGTACATCTTACTTTGGGTGAGAATGTGATCTCTCCGAAATATGTTTCGAAAGATTGTCTTCCACCTGAGTTGTCTTCGTTACCGGATTCGTTGTGGGCTACGGGTCCAAATGATGTGGGCCTGTTAGACATTCCCCCATATGTTGTGACGTTGAAAGCAAATGTTCAGTTACCGCGCATTCCGCAATATCGTATTTCAAGCGATGGTGAACGAGCGCTTTTGGCGATCATTTATGATCTAATTGATAAGGGTGTTATTGAAGAGACTCGAGGTAATGTGTGTAATAGTCCGGTTTTGCCTGTTCTGAAGAGAACTGATTCTTCACAGCCTCCTGTATATAGGTTTGTTATCGACCTTCGTGAAGTGAACAAGATTGTTGTTCCGCAATTCCCTGTTGTACCTGACATTACTGCGTTACTGACATTGATTCCAGCTTCTGCTACCTGGTTTTCGGTGATCGACTTGAAGAATGCTTTCTTCAGCATCCCGATTGCCATAGAGAGTAGAGATATCTTTGGATTCTCTTTAGGAGGACGAAGTTTCCGCTTTAAGCACGCTCCTTAAGGTGATTGCGAGAGTCCATCGATTTACAGTCAAGCTCTGAAGACGCAACTTGACTTGTTGGCTTTGCCCGAAGGTGCAGCCCTTATCCAGTATGTTGACGATTTGTTGGTCGCTGCCGATACTGAAGACATATGCAAGGATGCCACTGTGTCCTTGTTGTCTCATTTATCCGATTGCCATCACAAAGTTTCTCTTCCGAAATTGCAATTTTGTCGCCAAGAAGTTACCTACCTAGGTCACCTCTTATCGAAGGAGGGAAGGAAACTGACCCCAGAAAGAATCCAGACTATTGCGAGAATGAGTGTCCCTACGACACAGAGAGAAGTACATGCGTTTTTGGGTATTACATCGTACTGTAGACAGTGGATCCCAAATTTTTCTCTTTTAGCGAAACCGTTGATAGCTCTTACTGTTAAGGATACTCCAAATCCGATTCCTTGGACTGAGGAATGCCAAAAGAGTTTCTCTGAACTACGTAATGCGGTGTGTTCGGCTCCTGTGTTGGGTACTCCCGACTACAGCAAGCCTTTCACATTGTATGTCCATGAAAGAGAGGGATGTGCATTATCGGTTTTGACTCAACAATTTGGCGGGAAGCAACTCCCATGTGCGTACTTTTCGTCAACTTTAGATCTTGTGGCTAGAGCGTTGCCGAGTTGCCTGAGAGCAACTGCAGCAGCGGCTGTTTCGATTCGACAATCTGCTGGTTTGGTTATGGACAATACGTTAGTGGTTATGGTTCCACATGCAGTGGATACCTTGTTGAATCGGACGAAGACACAGCACTTGACTAGTGCTCGGTTGTCAGGGTATGAGCTTACGTTTTTAGCGAGCCATGTGCACATCAAGAGGTGCAATACCCTAAATCCGGCTACGTTGTTGCCGATTTCGCTTGAGACAGACTATGATAGTGAAGAGCAACACGATTGTTTCTTGAGAACTAAAGAAGAGACGAAAGGGAGGATAGATCTGAGAGATACTCCTCTTTCTGATTGTAATGATGCTTTGTGGGTTGACGGCTCGTGTTTTAAATTACCAAATGGCGATACCACTGCAGCAAATGCCGTGACGACTTTACATACAGTTGTCGAAGCTGCACGTATCCCGCACAATTCTGCTCAAGCGGCGGAATTAATTGCACTCACAAGAGCATGTGTGTTGGCGAAAGGGAAACGAGTGAATGTGTATACGGATAGTCAGTATGCATTTGGAGTGGCTCATAGCTTTGGACGATTGTGGCGTGAACGTGGATTTTTGACATCGCATGGGACGAAAATCCAGCATGGGCAGCTGGTGAATGAACTTCTTGAATCTCTTACGTTACCTTTGCAAATAGCGATCGTGAAATGCAGTGCCCATAGAAAGATTACGGATGATGTTGGTCGTGGTAATGCGTTTGCGGATGAAGTTGCGAAAGAAACTGCTAGGAATGTGACGAGTCGAATGTATGTTGTGGGATCAGCGAGATGGGTTCCAGAGAAGAGTATGTGCGAAGACACTATTGAGAGCGTGAAGATTATCCAGAGTGAGGCCACTGAGAAAGAGTTGGATGAATGGAGAGAGAGTAAGGGTAGGTTGGATTCGAATGGTTGTTGGACTGATTTGTCGGAGCATCAAAGATGGTTGCTGCCAAAAGCGTATGTGCTTCCAGTTGTTACAATGGCGCATGGATTGGCACACATTAGTGTAAAAGGGATTTGCAAGTTGTTGGCTCCGGTTTGGCAGAATGTAGGAATACCCAGATGTGCAGAGAATTTAGTTAAGAACTGTATGGTGTGTTTGATGCATAATCCTGGCAAGGGAACTCCAACACCAGCTGGTCATTTTGCTCCTCCTACGTATCCGTTCGAGGCTTTGCAGCTAGATTTTATTCATATGGAAAGATGCAACAACTTAAAGTATGTGTTAGTGGTTGTTTGCTCTTTTTCTAGATGGGTAGAAGCTTACCCCCTTAAGGACAACACAGCTTTGTCCACTGCCAAAGCTTTGATAAAAGAATTCTTCCCTAGATTTGGTTTGCCGAGAATCATTTGGAGTGATAACGGAAGTGAGTTTGTGGGTCAAGTGATGAAGAGAGTGTGTGACGGTCTCGGAATTAGGCAGAAATTCCACGCTGCAAATCATCCCCAATCAGCTGGTTTAGTTGAGTGTTATAATGGCACTCTGAAACTCAAGTTGGCCAAAATTCAAGAGAGCACTGGTTTACAATGGCCAGATGCTTTGCCATTAGCACTTTTGTCCACCCGAATGACTGTGCATTCATGAATGGGGTTGAGTCCGTATGAGGTTGTGTTTGGTCGCCCGGCGAATATTTGGGGCGTACCAAGACCAACGAGATTTAGTGACCTTGAATACCCTGTTTTGCTTGATTATTTGCGTGAATTGACAACTAAAATGACTGTTTTACGCCAACAGGTATATAATTCTCTTCCACAAGCTACAGAAGATCCAGGCCACGTCATAGAACCCGGCTCTTGGGTCTTCGTCAGGAATTTTCAGAGAACGAAGAACGAGCAGCCCCGTTGGACTGGGCCCTACCAAGTCCTTCTGTCGACGAGATCTGCGGTGCGAGTACGTGGGAAACGCCACTGGATCCACGGCTCCCATACGAAGAAAGCACCCTTACCTTTGCCGTATGACAAGTGGGTTCAGGATGGTCTTGCAGATTCCGAAACAGAAACAATTCCGAAATTTGTTACGTTCAGTGATGCTCGTTTGATTGGGACTAATTCAGAACTGCAGAGTGATCGTCTTTTGCAAGCATCAATACCCCCTGCAGATCGATTAGACACTACTGAGCCTCAACTTTTGTTTGCCGATCAAGAATTACCTGGAAGAGACAGATACAATTTGAGATCGAGAACTAAGGACAAATAAAATTAATAAAGTTGATTTTTTTACTGTTTGCAGGTTAACTCTCCACCAAGGATCTACGTATTTTTGTTTTTATGAGCTGCCATCCGGTTCTTGCTGCTAGGGTCGCGGTTGCTACCAGTCTTGGGAGTGTAAGCCTGAGACACTAGGTCCTGGGTTCTGTTGGTCCGAGGCAGCCTTCTTGGGTGCAGCAGAGGCACTCTCAAGCAGAATCAACCAACCACCGCGGGCAGCACCTTTAGTTTAGGATGGATGTCTTTGAGTTGGAGAGACCTGTGCAGACACTGACTTTTAGAAAACGCATTTGCAAAATAATGTCGAAGAAATGCTTTTTGATACCATGCATACTTTTACTACTGAGTTTTGTAATTTTCATAGTTGGTTATGTAGCATTTGTTTGTAAAATGACGTCTAATTCCACTGTGCAATCTACATCTTCACCTACTGTTTCCTCTCATTCTTTCCACCCTTTGCCTGAATATGAGGTAGTCAGACGTAAGGAATTCTCCAATAATTCCTTCATACAGCTTTTGCACCAGCATCAGCTAGTGATCAATACAACAAACTGCTGGATTTGAGGTTTGATGCCCCATACAACCGATAAAGGAATCCCTTATTTGGTCTTGCCCTTCAGTTTGAATGGTTCGATCCGAGCTTACAGAACCATGTTCATATATGCCCACAGTGTTGACCCCTTACGTTCACCGAGAGATAATCCGAAGAATAGTCCTATAGCTAGAGGCATAGTCGACATGATTAAAGGGACTAATGCAGTAGAGACTATTCCGAAAGACGAGAGGCAACCATATAGTGATTGGAACGTTACTGGATATGGAGTTGGTCTGAGTATTAACCAGTGTGCGAAAAGTACCCTACCGATCTGGATAGTGCCCCATAAGGGCTACTATTGTCTGCAGGGCAACGGTAAGAATCCGAAGGCTCAGTTAGGGAAGAGCGTTTGTGCTAAAACTTACGTGTTTCCGTCTCAGTCTTCCCCAGCGTTCTTAGCTGCTAAGGGTACCTACTTTGTTTGCTATGACAAAGCATACACATGGTTGCCCCATGACTTCTCGGGCACATGTTTTGTTTCCTTTCTGTTACCCCCCCACTTTTACAGCTGCGGCAGATTACCACAAAATGAGAATTGCTAGAGGTGTCTTTAGCCAAGAAGACATTGCAGGACAAGAATTGGGTGATTTCTTTAAGGGTTTTCTGCTGTTCTGGGGACCCATGGCTAACAGTAGGAATATTCGTCAGCTTACGAGAGTGGTTGAGTCCACCATAGTTGAGACCGCCGGTGCCCTTGGTAACCTGACTGCTGAGCTCCAGTCGGATAGACTTATGACACTTCAGAATAGAGTTGCCCTAGACGTTATTCTGGCAGATCGAGGGGGAGTTTGTAAATTGATTCAATCGAGCTGCTGCGTTTTTATTCCAGACAACGCTCCGTCAGTCCTCCAGGCCATTTCCAAATTGCACAAAATCTCCGATTCTGTCCATCTGGACAAAGGGGATTGGTCTTTGATGGGATGGTTATGGGGATTGATATCCACTTGGGGTTGGAAGATTCTGATGGTCATTGGTTTGGTTTTGGCGATTCTGTTCATGTTTTGTCTCTGTGTACAGTGTGCTCTGGCTATTTGTGGCCTTTGTGCTACTTTGTGCGTACGGAAACCTGTCCGGAGAGAAATGCATAGTAATAAGATGATGCTACAACAGCATATCGATGACCTGATGAATATAGATCCGGATTCAGATTAAAATGGGTCTGGGTTTATTGCCTATGATAGGGCAAAAGGAGGGTCTGTAGTTCCGTGGTCCCGAATTGGGTTCGATAGTTCCGAAACCCGATTTGTAAAGATTGTCGGAAATGGATGATCTTGGTGTCAGCAGACCGCAAATGGCGAGTGTAACGTGTCTGAGTGTTTTCGTATGAATCGATATAGGAGAACACCCTACATTTGAGGATTTAGTTTGAACCCTCGGGTTCCATTTTGTATGTGGCAGCCATCTTGTATGGTTGCCCTAACATATGCCCTATGATTGTGACCGAACGAGTCTTTGACACGTACGCCTTAGCTGACTTCTGGTTGACCTGGCCAAACTGACTCCTCGCCTAGGGCGAATCCTGCTGTGCCAGTTCCTTGTTCAGCAGCTGCACTGATAAAGATCAAAGAACAGGACATGGTCCGATTTTATGGCCCACCGTTCCCACTCCTCTATCTCCTTTCCATCTGTTTCTGCCTTTCCTTTACGACATGTTCATCGATCTGGGTTGAAGGTTTTATGGTGGGTTTGTCCGGCCTGATCGAACAGGAAACTTAGCATATGTGCGATCGTTTTGGTGGGCTGGGAAACGGAAAGTGGGATTAACTTTGACTGTCATGATTCGTTACTTTTTGAAATGCTACTTGTTCATTGGTTAGTTTTGTATGCACCGAATGTAAATTGTGATGTTGCCAGAGGCGTAATTTTCGGCATAAAAGACCGAGTTTCGTTCATTGAGTTGGTGCAGTCTCTGTCGAACTACCCGTGTGTACTTTGTAGACCTCTGTCCCTGGTTGCAACCAATAAACTTTGGTCTTTGACGACATCAAGAAGTATCCCGTGTCTCTGTTTGCCAAGACAGGGGAATCCGGGGTCTTTGGGTGTTGCCCTGACACAGCTGGGTTATTGTAATAGTATCGGTTCCGAGAAAACCCAGTACCTCACACTGAATGATAGTTGTATCCACGTAGAATTGGACATCGAAAATATAGAGAATTGCATTGAGGATCCTCCGGACCCAGTTATTGATATAACTGCCCCGGATCTGACCAATGACCCCCCCGTTCAAGACCCTCCGGTATTACCTACCCAGAGAGTATTAAGATCATCCAGAAATTCTAGCAGGTCGCTACAAGCTAAGGAAGGGGGGGGGGGTGTAATGGCTGGATTTTCTGTTTAGATGGGATCAGCCCCCAGGGGCCCCTGTGACCCAGCCAAAACGTACTCACCTTCCTTCCTCAGGACTCCTCTATATCCAGGCACCTGGTACCTACCTGAGGATAGGGAACTCGCAATATACAAGCTCATATTATTAAGAACACCTCTAAATCTATAAGGATACTAAGAATACTCACTGATTACTAGGGATATCCATACCCTACACCACACTTATTTACATCAGTTGGTCTCGCGGCCACCCTGACCCAGACCGTTCTACCCTAGGGCAGATCTGACACACAATCTGGTGCGTCTACACACGTGGGTCTGCAGCCCCAGTGCTCTCCTTTTCCAAAGCGTTCGCGATCCTGCGAAACCTACACGGTAATCTCCCTCTCACCGCTCTCATTTAATCTTATGCCACAATCCGGTGGCTTTACACACTGGTAATCCTCCCCAGTGCTCTCATTAACGCCGCATATCAACGACGACCACATTCCTATGAACACCTATACATATATATATTGGGATATTATCTCAGCTGTCTACTCGGGATGAAACTACAATAATAACTTTGAGTGTGGGTCCAGATTATTATGTATTACCTGCTCTTGGCATCAAAGGTTCACTCACTCCCTATTTATGTGATCACCACTCACCTGATTGGGATTACTCATCCATTCATGCACCTGGCAATTACCTAGAAGCGCCGTTTACCTTTAGTGAACAAGAATAGGGACTACACACCAGTTAGTTATAAACTGGGGGTTATCTACTACAGGATGGTGTACTAACTTAGTCCCTTGGTTGCAAGTCTCCTCTCTCCTTCACTATTACTTACCTGATCAGGGGTAGCATCTGTTCAAACAGCAATACTTACCAGGAAAGATTATTCTTACTGTATGAGGACAAAGATATACACACTGTGTGCTAGAGTTGTTCTCTGATTTAAGCGCTCCTACCCCCCTCCATCAGTGGCTCAACAGCAACTGGCTTGAAGCCAGGATAACTTTATCATAAAACAACTCATGCACAATAATTCATTAATTAATGGGGTCATTTATTATTAATACAACACAGATCTGACAAAAACTATAGGTAGAACACACCGCTTGAAAGAGAAGGATTACACATAACAGGAACACTCCGCTAAAAAGGGAAAAGATTAAGTGTAGAGTGTAAATGTAACTAATTCAGACTACCTCACCTATTAGAAGGAAGATTTCTCTCTCTCTGCCTCTGGTGGGATTAGGGCTCTCTCTGTCTCTCCCTCCTTCACCACATCACCACGCCTCTGGTTCAGTTGCTCCAGCTGACAGCCTTCTTTGATGCTCTCTGCACTGCTTTTCTCTCTCCTCATCTTCAGCAATCGTCTGCCTTCTTTCTCCATTCAAGAACTGCACTCTATTCTGCAGCTCCTAGCAGACATCCTCTCTCTCTCTGCAAGCTATTCAGAGCTCCAAGTTGTTCTGGGCTCCCAGCAGTCCTGTGCTCCAAGTTGTTTTGAGCACCACGCTGAACTGCACACCACGCTGCAGACTTCCAAAACTGAACTGACCACTCCTCCTCTCCTGTAGCTCGCTATTATGGATTCCTCTCCCCTCATGGAAATTTCCACAGGAGGGCTGTCTCCTACCGAATTCCTGTGCCAGCTCCCAGGCTTTCACGCAACCGCAGTGGCCATCTGCTTGTTACGTCTGGGCCCAAGAGAAAAACACATTTCTCGGATAAGAAGCAGTCCTAACTGGATTTTCCCTCCAGCACAACAGCCTTAAGTGAAAACATTGCCTTCGCCCTAGAAAGCCTCTCTGCTTCCATCAAGATGGAGTCTCTCTAGCTTTAGGCCTGAAAGGGGTGAAATGCTCCTTAGCTCTGTCAGAATACCTACATGAACCATACCAATATGTCTAATATGTCAAAGCCAATAGGCAATAGACAGGTTAAAGTCAAGAATAAAGGCATATTAAGCAGCTATCCTCTTCTAGGTCTGGAAAAAGGGCTTAAAAGGGCCAACACAGGCTAAGAAGGCCTATACTAGATGCGAGCAAGAATAATGATCTATTATCACTGCTAAATAAAGCCAAAAACCCTGCCATAACATTGCACCCTAGATCCTTATCTTGCGAGCATCTTATAAACAACAACAACCATCTAAACAAACATCAACATAATCTATCCAACATAGGCTAAAAATACCTATCCTAGATGTGAGCAAGATTAAGATCTATATCACTGCTAAATAAAGCCCAAAAGACTCTGCCATCCACCCTTAGATCCTTATCTTGCGAACATCTGACAAACAATAACATCTACATAAACAAACATCAACACAATCTATCAACAAATCAAAACCTAAAAAACTCCCTAAAAACAATGACAACTCAAGAAAATTCCACCTAAAACTCAATTGTAGGGAATAGAAACCTAAAAACAAATCAAAGCACCCTTGACTCAAATGCTGAAAATATCTGGGATTGGATCTGATAACAACAGAAACTAACCAAAGCATCCTCAAACTAAATGTTCCTCAACTTCTAATGATAACTGGTGAAATCTAGTGATGTAGGGACTTATGTGTTGAATGAAAACAGCAAGGGGCCTAAATGGGCCTACTTCGGACAACTTAATGCTAAATGAGGCCTACCTACAGTTGTGAACTTAAAAACTAAATGTGTTTCAACTTCTAATGAGAGAACAAGAAAGGGCCTAAATGAGCCTTACGTACTATAGGCAACTTAAGCTAATGACGACTCATGAAACTATTGGTGTAGGTGCTAATATGTGAGATGAAAATAACAATAGGCCTAAATGAGGCCTACCTGCTGACATTTGTCAATTTAAAGTGAAATCTGAGAAATACAGTTGCAAGGTCTGGGCAAACATTAATACATATCAATCATAAAACATTTTAAATCGCACGGTGAAACACAAGTGCGCACCATCATTGAAAAAAGTCCTTCATTTGGAAAAACTATAATAGGTGACATATTCTTTTAAAAGTGGGGCCTGCTTGTAGTGAAATTGCAGGCCAGGGAATTAAATAACTTAGTCATAATAGGTGACACGTTTTTTTGCTTTAAAAGTGGGGCCTGATTGTCCAAGGGATTATTTAATGTCCAAATTCTTCAGTGTAGGCCACCACCCTGCATCCTCGACACCTCCTCCAAAGTGGCCATCCATCACCCGGTCTGGTCTGGTCTGGTCTGGTCTGGTTCCATCATCCAAAACAATAAACTAAAATAATAACATGAAAATAAAAAGCTAAAACAAATAAAGGGAGTGGGCAGACGCACGCACGCACCCCAACTGCAGCCATCCTAGAAACAAGAGAAGAAGTATCATTATTCTTGTAAAATAAAATTTTCCATTTAAAAAGCACCCCGGGTGCCTTTCATTATCGAAAAGAAAATATCCTAATTAATTAAAACATTCAAAATTTAACTTTTAGTAACATTGAGTGGGGCCTAACATACCCTAATCCTAACTAAGCCAGTCTCACCCTTCTGGGCAAGAGTCATGCTACAGTGTGAAAAAAAAAAGAATTTGGAGTACCGCCAAATTATGACAGCATCAGCAGGGCACTGCAAGCCTTCCATTTTCCCAGGTCTGAGTCTGAAGAGCCAGGCCACCCCGCCCTTAAATAAACAAGCCGTGCGCGGAAGAAAATTGGACTGTAGCCAATCATAACACACTGGGACGTGATCGAAACTTGCAGAATGAAAAAAAAAGTTCGTCTGCGCAGACCAGCTGGTCTTGCCAAGGTCAAAAAACAAATTTCTCCTGCCTTATTTTGTAACTAACAGAAGCTCGAGTTTAACAAAAACAATTCTGTTACAGTGCATTGCCAATTAAAAAAGGTCCATTTGTCAAAGAGAAATAATTTGTAAAACAGCATAAAAATGCAAATACATTTTAACATTGTATTTAAGGTCACATTTATAAAAACATACATTTTCATTTGAACATTTTCATTTCAAAGGCAAATAGTTGCCAGTCACTAATTAAAAGCACATGTTACCATGCACAGTCGGGCAAGATTTATTATTTTTAAAGCCAACACATTCCTGTCTAGATGGAAACCCCTCACAGAAATAATTAATGAAAACAGCTCGTAGCGTGCACTCTAACGGCTATCTCTTTAACATTTCACTCATTTTAAAAGAACAGCTTTCTCCGTAATTCACTGGTTGATTTATAAACACTTCAGTTCCAAAGTGAACCCACACAAATTCGTAGACGCATTTCAAAAGGAATGTGAAATGAACAGAACTCTTCTCAAAACACAAGATGTTACCTTTCCGTCAAGAAACTGACAAAGCACGTAGGCTGACCAAGGAACCAAAAAAAAAAAGTCAAAATCAAACCATCAAAAATCCTTAAAATAATTCACTGACTTTTATAGTCAGGTCAGATAACCATGCATGTTGACAGCATGTAAAAAATAAAGGCTGCCATCTCAACTCAAGATATTAACCCTTTGGCAGCTCAAATAGAAACATTTCCCAACGTCCATTTTTACATGGGAAAATCATTAGCACATTTCTTCACGTTTACAAATGACACACACATATTTTCAAAAACGTTATCCCCAAGCACCCGAGAAAGATCCAGCTCTCTCCTGCCAAACGTAATGAGAACATGCCCTGTCCAAGCCATGAACACATGGCGCTATTTACAAGCCATATTTACAAGACAAGCCTTTCACAAACAACATTTCCAAGGCGCAATGCACAAGGAACACAATAGATCAACATGAGAACATGCACCTCACAAGTCACAAAAATATGGCGCTATTCACAAAGCATATTTACAAGACAATCTTTTCACAAACCATGTATCCAAGGCGCAATGCACAAGGAACACAACAGATCAACATAAGAACCTGCACCTCACAAGTCACAAAAATATGGCGCTATTCACAAGGAGCTATATTCACATAACTCCACAGATCATAGAACAATGAACACATTTCACATTGCACAGCATAAGCAGATGCAGCAAGCAATTGAATGGGCAATTTAAAAGCATTTTTTACACACATTTATACAATTGGACCATCACATAGATGTAACTGGCTTTCTCATGTAATGCCATCCTTCAACTCTGACAGTTTAAACACCAAGATGAAAACCATTCCTTCCACCCTGAATAAACCAAATGCCATGATGAAATACAATCTCCTCACGCTGCAACTGTTCAAGCCAATAGGTCTAACAGGCTACATAAACTGCAACATTAAGCCAGATGGAACTAGCGTTCAGGGCACTCCCTCAGAACACATGGGCAACTCTCTAAGCACATGGCCAGGCACACAGAGTTCGTAAACTGTCCGACTACGCCAAAATGTAATGTTTGGCGCTTACTCACAACACATGGGGTCACACAGGATTCGTAAGATGCCGACTACGCCAAAATGTAATGTTTGGCGCTATTCACAACACATGGGGTCACACAGAGTTCGTAAGATGCCGACTACGCCAAAATGTAATGGCTGGATTTTCTGTTTAGATGGGATCAGCCCCCAGGGGCCCCTGTGACCCAGCCAAAACGTACTCACCTTCCTTCCTCAGGACTCCTCTATATCCAGGCACCTGGTACCTACCTGAGGATAGGGAACTCGCAATATACAAGCTCATATTATTAAGAACACCTCTAAATCTATAAGGATACTAAGAATACTCACTGATTACTAGGGATATCCATACCCTACACCACACTTATTTACATCAGTTGGTCTCGCGGCCACCCTGACCCAGACCGTTCTACCCTAGGGCAGATCTGACACACAATCTGGTGCGTCTACACACGTGGGTCTGCAGCCCCAGTGCTCTCCTTTTCCAAAGCGTTCGCGATCCTGCGAAACCTACACGGTAATCTCCCTCTCACCGCTCTCATTTAATCTTATGCCACAATCCGGTGGCTTTACACACTGGTAATCCTCCCCAGTGCTCTCATTAACGCCGCATATCAACGACGACCACATTCCTATGAACACCTATACATATATATATTGGGATATTATCTCAGCTGTCTACTCGGGATGAAACTACAATAATAACTTTGAGTGTGGGTCCAGATTATTATGTATTACCTGCTCTTGGCATCAAAGGTTCACTCACTCCCTATTTATGTGATCACCACTCACCTGATTGGGATTACTCATCCATTCATGCACCTGGCAATTACCTAGAAGCGCCGTTTACCTTTAGTGAACAAGAATAGGGACTACACACCAGTTAGTTATAAACTGGGGGTTATCTACTACAGGATGGTGTACTAACTTAGTCCCTTGGTTGCAAGTCTCCTCTCTCCTTCACTATTACTTACCTGATCAGGGGTAGCATCTGTTCAAACAGCAATACTTACCAGGAAAGATTATTCTTACTGTATGAGGACAAAGATATACACACTGTGTGCTAGAGTTGTTCTCTGATTTAAGCGCTCCTACCCCCCTCCATCAGTGGCTCAACAGCAACTGGCTTGAAGCCAGGATAACTTTATCATAAAACAACTCATGCACAATAATTCATTAATTAATGGGGTCATTTATTATTAATACAACACAGATCTGACAAAAACTATAGGTAGAACACACCGCTTGAAAGAGAAGGATTACACATAACAGGAACACTCCGCTAAAAAGGGAAAAGATTAAGTGTAGAGTGTAAATGTAACTAATTCAGACTACCTCACCTATTAGAAGGAAGATTTCTCTCTCTCTGCCTCTGGTGGGATTAGGGCTCTCTCTGTCTCTCCCTCCTTCACCACATCACCACGCCTCTGGTTCAGTTGCTCCAGCTGACAGCCTTCTTTGATGCTCTCTGCACTGCTTTTCTCTCTCCTCATCTTCAGCAATCGTCTGCCTTCTTTCTCCATTCAAGAACTGCACTCTATTCTGCAGCTCCTAGCAGACATCCTCTCTCTCTCTGCAAGCTATTCAGAGCTCCAAGTTGTTCTGGGCTCCCAGCAGTCCTGTGCTCCAAGTTGTTTTGAGCACCACGCTGAACTGCACACCACGCTGCAGACTTCCAAAACTGAACTGACCACTCCTCCTCTCCTGTAGCTCGCTATTATGGATTCCTCTCCCCTCATGGAAATTTCCACAGGAGGGCTGTCTCCTACCGAATTCCTGTGCCAGCTCCCAGGCTTTCACGCAACCGCAGTGGCCATCTGCTTGTTACGTCTGGGCCCAAGAGAAAAACACATTTCTCGGATAAGAAGCAGTCCTAACTGGATTTTCCCTCCAGCACAACAGCCTTAAGTGAAAACATTGCCTTCGCCCTAGAAAGCCTCTCTGCTTCCATCAAGATGGAGTCTCTCTAGCTTTAGGCCTGAAAGGGGTGAAATGCTCCTTAGCTCTGTCAGAATACCTACATGAACCATACCAATATGTCTAATATGTCAAAGCCAATAGGCAATAGACAGGTTAAAGTCAAGAATAAAGGCATATTAAGCAGCTATCCTCTTCTAGGTCTGGAAAAAGGGCTTAAAAGGGCCAACACAGGCTAAGAAGGCCTATACTAGATGCGAGCAAGAATAATGATCTATTATCACTGCTAAATAAAGCCAAAAACCCTGCCATAACAGGGGGGTAATAGTAATAGAAATAAAAAACAAGTAGATCTGACCCCTAAAAAATTGGATGGTGATCGGACCGTGACTGCCGATAATACCATGGTCAAGCTTGATCCGGAGCAGTTAGATCAACTAATCAGTATCATTGATACTAAGATTGAGATGATAGTTAAACCCCTACTGGATAAGCTGGACTCAATAACCGCAGAAGTGGTCAAACTAGGGGGTGTCTTGGATACATTTATTGATCAAAGGGGCTGTACCCAAGTAGTTGATAGGGAGTTGGGATCCACCACTGATACTTCAAAGGCATCTAGCGCTGAACCTGGCCCAGAAGTCGTACCCTTAACTGTATCTACCCAGCCAAAGAGCAGTAAACTAGCTACTGGCCCTACAACTGTTCAAATGAAGAGGGTATCGCCTGGGCTAAACAAAGGCCCGGTTAACTCCCAACCCGATCTACCCCCCGACTGTGCGCCGTATGTGGCGGTCCTAACTAATGTTCCCCCCATTGGTACAACTGGGCACCCAAATAATTTCGAGTCTCATGCTTCCCTAAAAAATAAAACGGTTTCTTGGCTTAGACGGGAGTGTGGATTTCCAATAGAACTATCAGGGCAGATTATTACTACTAGAAGAACGAACTGGATAGGCAGCACTCCAAAAAACATCAGTGGTGATTGTATAATAGTGAACTTCCGCCATCCCCACCTTGCAACCACCGCCCTACTTAGAGCTTCCCTCCCCTACCATAATCAGGGAATCACACTCAGACCCCTTGGATATTTTTATAAGCATCCCAAGAATGAGCATGCTTATGCTCACCATAGGAGCAGAGGTAGGGGTTATAGCACAGCATCTAGTCCTGGGGTGACTACTTTTAACCGCTTCCAACCACTGAGTGGTCTTGAATCCAATGACTAACTGACACCCAGTTTAATTAATTCCTTTTTTGAGATGCCAGTCTCCCCCAAGTATGATAAGGGGATGAAAGAATGTGTGGAGGAGAAGTGTATACAAGCTAAAGATAGCTACATCCCTGTCCCCGGGGTCTTAATTGGAGAGAACAGTTTTGGTCCAGTAAATGTGGAAGGGCTGAAGGTATCCCCAAACATCTCTGATGAAATGTCCAGTAATAGTAGCGTCAGGCCATTAACTGTTCTGGATGATGGTTCCAGGCAACCGGCTTGTCTAATTGGCAGTTGGAATATAGCGGGTATTGCGTCCAAAGTTGAGTCTCAAAGTTGGCTATAGTTTGTAAATAGTTTTGATATATTATGTTTCCAAGAAACATGGTCCAAAGAACACATCAACCTTAATGGATATGTTTCTTACTCTCTACCCGCTTTGGCCTCTCCGTCAGGAAGAGCGAAGGAGGACTTTTGGTCTTGATATCTGTTAAACTCCCTATTATGGTGAAAAAACATGTGCTGGTAGGTGCCCACTCACAGATTCTTTGGCTGAAACAGGATAATGACAGAAATTTTCTCTTAATTAATTTTTATAACAACGTCTTTGACAGTTCATGGCATCTGGTGGTAGCTGCCCTAGAGAGTGCCCTGGAAGTCATTACTATCGGTTCTAATGTTGTTTTTGAATTGATATGGGTAGGCGACTTTAATGCGGTGGTCTGCCCCCTTTCCGACCGAAGGGTATGTGGGATTGTCGACCAGAATGGGGATGCTGATATTCATTTCCCACATAATCAATATGGGGATTCACTGAACAACCTGTTAGCTTTCCATGATATGGAAATTTTTCCTTTTGCTAAAGATAACTCTGGTGCCAGTATTCCTACCTTTACAGGACGGAACTCGAGCTCCATAATTGATTATATCTGTATGTCCTCTAACCTCATCTCCTGATGTAGGGCTCCTAGGGTCGTGGATTCTTCCTTATATAGCGATCATAATTGTGTTGCTATAGAGGTGACCTTTTGGAAGGTAAAATCAGCCCTTAATAATGGTGTTATTGTTAATATTGAACCCCATAGAACAAATGGATTTAGAATCAGATGGAAGGGGTACAAAGCAGAAGCGATGTCTACTGCCATCGTCAGGAACTGTTTTTTGGATATCACTGCCATCTTGGATAGTGATGTGGATAATAGAGAGACTGTAGTTAATTTTACTAAAATTAATGTTCTTACTGAGAGATTGAGACCAAAACTGGCAAGGGGAAACCTGACCGGCAAAGGGGGTGGTTTGACCATGCCTGTACCCTCGCACTTAAAAAGTTGAAGGAGGCATTGACTGCAAAACCGAGAGTATCGAGTGTGGTAACACAGCTTAGATATATCTATCAGGAGGAAGTTAAGCGCAGAAAGAAGGAATTGCAGCTGGAAGCCTGGGATAACTTGGCTCTGGCAGCGGAAACTTCCAACAATACGCTATTCTAGGCCACAGTGAATGGTTCATTCTTAAAGGACGATAAAGTCCCTGAATTGACCTCTAACGTTGATTCTGATTCCTGGGTCACTCACTTCTCTGGTATTTTTGACTCGGAGGGTTGGGCTAGGGACCGTGATGGCTCTTGGCCTGTTGTTCCACTGAACATTACTCTAACGGAAGTTGAGGTTAGCATTAGTGCCAATAAAGGGGGCAAAGCCCAGGGCCCTGACGGGGTACCTATTGATGCATATAAATTTATCCCTGAGCTTTGGGGTCCGTTGTTAACCAAAGTTTTTAATGCAGCAGTCTGCTATGGGGTCCCTTCTTCGTGGGAGGAATCCATCATTGTTCCAATCTACAAGAAAGGTGACAGGGGGGAGGTGAAGAATTATTGCCCCATTTTGTTACTAGACTCCTCTGTAAAAATTATGAGTAGGGTGTTACTAACAAGATTGGAAGAGTGGGCCTCCTCTAATAGTATCCTTGCAGACTGTCAATATGGATTCAGGAAGGGGAGGGGAACCATCGAACAATGCCTCAACCTTGAACTTTTGATAGGGAAGTACACTCAGGCAAAGTCAGGCTCTCTCTACCTCTGCTTTGCAGATTTGAGTAGCGCCTTTGACTTGGTGGACCATGGTATTCTCTGGGCCAAACTGTTAGAACTGGGAGCGCCTGAGGGCATTGTCTATTTTCTTGCCCGTATCTATGCCAACTTACGTACGAGCGTCTGCTATGGCCCAAGCGGGGAATGTACAACCAAGTTCAGGATAGGGCGGGGTATTAGGCAGGGGTGCGTTCTTGCCCCCCTGCTTTTTACTCTTTTCATCAATGAAGTTGATATGGTTCTTAAAACTATTGTGGCAGATGCCCCTAAAGTTAACAATCTTGACGTCCCGGTATTATTATACGCGGATGACGTGGAGCTGTTGTCAAGGACACCCTTGGGTCTGCAATGTCTTATGGATAGGTTTTCTCTTTTTATTGGTGAACGGAAATTGGTCATTAACAAATCCAAAACTTATGCTTTGGAATGTGGAAAAGGTAGGGGGAAACATCACCCATATTTTATTGATGGCCAGAAGGTCCAATTAGTGGACAATTTTTGCTACCTGGGCATAACGTTTTCTAAAAATAGGGGTTGGGGTTGTGAGCTCAATAACGTTCGGGCCAAAATGGCGAAAAGCGGACATGGGGTGTGTAAATTTGCCACTAAATTTGGTGATAGGCGGATTGAAGACATGCTTAAGATCTATGAGGCGAGATACCTATCGATTGCCATCTATGGAGCAGGGGTATGGGGATTTGTATCTGTAGGTGGTCTCCAGGTGGAGGAAAACGGTTTCCTTAAAAGACTTTTGTGCTTGCCAAAATCATCTTTTTTTTTTTTTAAGTAATTTTTATTGTAGACATACATTACACAGGCCAATAGTTGCACATATTCAGCATCAATCACAGTGCTACAGTCAGGTTCATCAAATTTTCGTGTACACAGCCTGCAGGCCCACATCCCGGGGGCCGGGCGGCGGCAGAAATTTCGCACCCCCATGCCTGGTTGCTCTTCCTCAGGAGTATGGACTCGGATTTGTGTGTGTGCCTACTTTTCCGTCCTCACCTAATGAAACCCCAAACTCCCCCCCCCCCCAACTTTCCCCCCAGGTCCGGGTAACCTTACCCCCCCCTCCCCCTGTTCCCTCCTCCCACCCCACCATCCGCACGGGAGCCTCCCGTTGTGTGTCCCTAACCTCGGGTTTCAGGCTTCCCCCTCCACCGGTACTCTTATCTCCAGATCATTGTACTGTGCTGATCCCTGCCACGTCTGGGTCCTCCTCGTCATCCGCTATACCACTATCCCTGAGGCCTTGTACCATTACCTCCCAGGCCGTTGCTTGTTCTAGCGCTCTCTCATTAGCTGTTCTGCGCGCCATCTGATACCTATGCGTGCTATCGCAGGCCGCCCATTTCAGAAATTCGTTGTACCACCTCCTATACGTCGGGCTCGCCCTTGCCTTCCAGTTCCTGGTTATCTCACGCTTGGCTACCATTAAACCCATATCTATGAACTTGCTCGAGAGCTTGTTTTTGGGGGTGTGTGGAAACCAATGCAGGATGCACGCCGCCGCATCAAAGTCAACAGTCCGGTCCGTCACCTCATTCATGGATTCACCCACGGCTCGCCAATAATCTGTTAGGGCCGGGCATGACCAGAGCATATGCACCAGCTCGGCTCCGTCTGTCGCACAGCGGGGGCACCTCGCATCAGTCGCGCCAAAGTACCTCAGGATTCTCCCAGGGGTCATGTACGCCCTGTGTAGTATGTAATAATGGATAACTTGAAAGCGGGCGTTCCTTGTGCTATTTCGCGCCCTCCGCACCAACTGTGCCCACGTCGTGTCCGGGATGGGCTTACCTAGGTCAGTTTCCCATTTGAGTTTCAGCGCATCGAGGGGCGGTAGGTGCTCGTGGAGCATTCTATTGTATAAGCAAGATACAGCTTTCACCGTTCCCGCCGCCATCATGGTGTATTGGCACGCCATGGCCGTCTCCGGCTCCGCCAGTCCCAGTCCCCAGTGTTTCTGCATGGCTCTCGTCACGGCTGCATGAAGGAGATAGCCCCCGCGTGGGAGATCGAAGCGTTCCTGGAGGGCCGAATACGGGAGGAGCTCCCCGTTTTTGAAAAGGTCCCCTACCACCTGTATTCCTACCTCCTCCCATTGCAGCAGGCGGGACCAATCGCCTCCATGGGGCAATGCTGTCAGCATGCCCAGTGGCATCTCCGGGGCGTAGGGGTGCTGAATCCCTGCCCGCTTCTGTGCTCTGTTCCAGCAACGCCGAAATGTATCCTGTTCAAGGGACAGATCTCGAGCGGCGGGTTTCTGTCCTAGCGCGATATAGGCTAGTATGTGTCGTGGCGTGCCCCGCAGTCGTTTATCTTCCGGGCCCCGGTAAACCCGAGCTACCTCTTGCGTGAAGATCTGCAATTGGGCAGCGAGATAATAGAGCTCGTAGTCTGGGAACGCCAAGCCGCCCTCATCTTCCGGGCGGGTGAGTGTCGCCAGCGCCACTCTACACCTGCCCGTCCCCCATAAGAAGGAAGTTAGCTGGGAGCGAAGTCGGCGGAAGAAGGAGCTGGGGATCCAGATCGGGAGCGTTCGGAAGTAATATAGCAGCCGCGGGAGGGCCACCATTTTCAGCAGTGCTATCCTACCAGCTATGGATAGCGGGAGCGTGGCCCAGAATGCCATGTTACCCTTCAGCCCCCTGACGCATCTCTCCACATTGCCCTCAAATAAAGCCGCCGCTGTGTGATAGACGTACACTCCAAGATAGTGGAGACAAGTCGGCTCCCAGTGAAGCAGCGGTCTGTGTTCCGGGCGGGCAGCGTCCTCCTTCAGTGGAAAGAGGCTCGTCTTTGCCCAATTAACTCTGAGGCCCGAAAGGTCGCCAAAACGTCCCAGCAGCTCCTCCGCCCCCTCGAGCTCAGTCGCGTCATTGTCCAGGAACAGCAGGAGATCATCGGCGTACAGCGAGATAAACTGTCGCCCGTCGTCAGTTTGCACACCTGCGAAGTATCGCCCCCCGCGGGCTTCAACAGCCAGCGGTTCGATCGCTAAAGCGAACAGTAATGGGGACAGGGAGCAACCCTGCCGGGTGCCCCTCTCCACTGGGTACTGATGGGACACCAGGGATCCAACTCGCACCCTTGCCACGGCCGCCGTGTACAGCACTTGTGTCCACCGGATGTAGCCTGCGCCCAGCCCGAAACGCGCCATGACTGCGTATATATAATCCCACTCTAGACTGTCGAACGCTTTTTCTATATCGACCGAGAGGGCAAGTGGGGTTCCACTCCCCTCCCGCAGTTCCTCCATGAGTCGGATTAGCCTTCTGATGTTCAATGTCGTGTTCCGGGTAGGGATAAAGCCGTTCTGGTCCTCGTGGACTAGAGTGGTCATGTGCGGTAGGAGTCTCGATGCTAGTATAGAGCTCGAGATTTTATAGTCGGCTGTGAGCATCGAGAGCGGCCTATAGGAGGGCGGACTACTACCTTCTCTGCCAGGTTTCAATAGCGGGATGACTATCGCTTCCCGCATCGATGGGGGGAGGCGACCCGTGGTCCTTGCTTCTTTGTACACAGCCAGAAGCCGCGGCGCTAAGGCGTCGACATATTTGCCGTAAAATTCGATGGGCAGGCCATCTATACCTGGTGTCTTATTACGGGCCATGGATTTAATAGCTGTTCGGATTTCCCCCAAGTCGATGTCTCTTCCCAAATCCGTCGCCTGCTCGTCTTCTAGGCGCGGTAGGGTGAGGTCATCCAGGAAAGCCTCCGTCTTCACTTCCCGGTCGCCCGGGGTGCTACTATAAAGTGTCTTGTAGTATCCCTGAAAGCCGTCCACTATGGCCGACTGGGTGTAGGCCAGACTACCCCCCTCCCCGGCAAGTTGCAAGATAGGGGAGCAGCGTTTCGTGGGATTGGAGAGCCACGCCAGCAAAGTGCCCGACCGGTCGCCTTCTACATGAGATCTCAGCATGTACGCCCGGTGATCGTAAGCCCGTAGCCTTTCCACTTCAGCCGCCACCGCCTCCCTGGCCGAGCTGACCGTGCCCTGCAGCTCCGGCCTGCCTGGTCGGTCCCTCTCCGCTGCCCTCAGTTTGGCGTCTGCCCTCTCTAGGTCGGTCAGCAGCACCCGCCTCGTGCCTACGAACTGTGTGATGCACTGTCCTCTCACTACCACTTTGAAGGCATCCCATTCCACTGCTCTAGAGCTCGTGGAACCCTCGTTATTGGCGAAGTATTGTGTCAACCCCTCCTCCAGGGCCGCCCCGAATATCGGGTCTTCCAAAGTCTCCGGCCGGAGCCTCCAGGTTGGCACCCTAGGCTTTTCCGTCATCCAGTCTAAGTGGATTAAGAGCGGATTGTGGTCCGAGACCGTTCTCGTTAGGTATTCCGACCAGGCAACCTGCGTCAGCACGTCTCGTGTGCACAATATCGCATCCAGCCGAACGTGGAGTTCGTGTACCCCGGAGTAAAACAAGTAATCTCGGTCTGTTGAGTGCTGCGCCCTCCATGCATCAGTCAACCCCCAGCTCTCTTGCCATTCTTGCCTGCCCTTAGCTACGCGGTACACCAGGGAATCTCTCAAGGGCGGGTGGGATCTATCCAATTGCACATCCGCCACGGAGTTAAAGGCCCCTCCCATGAGTATTGGACCCACCAGGAAGTGCGCCAGTGTCCCCGACAAGCTCGCATAAAAGGTTAACTGGTCTATATTCGGGGCATATACACTGCATAGAACTATAGCCTTACCCCGCAACCTGCCCTCCACTACTACAAATCTTCCCTCTGGGTCTATTAGCTGTCTAGTCATTTGAAAAGGCGTCCCCGCCCTCACCCAGATCAGAGCTCCCCTTGCGTAGGCCGAGTAAGAGGTGTGGAAAACCTGCCCCGCCATCTCCTCTGTAATGCCACCCCTTCCTGCTTCGTGATGTGTGTCTCCTGTAAGAGTGCTATGTGAATCCCTCTTCTCTGTAGGTAGGCATGCACTTTATGCCTGCGCTGCATTGTGTGGAGACCCCTCACGTTCCAGGTCATGCATTTCAAAACATTCGAGTTAGCCATTGTCCCATAAGTCACGGTTCTTCCCCCCCTCCCTATTCACACTCCCGCGGATGATGGTCCCTCCCCGTCCCCAAACAAACCCTCCCAACTGGTCAACCCCTGAGAAAGTCAAGATCAACGGCTGCAGAATCCCCCCATCACCAAACCCCAACTGTGGTGTTCCCCCTCCCCCCAGAACAGGCCCCAATATCAAGATACCAGACCCCATCCAAACTCCCTTAACCAGAACCCCCAGGTATTTAGTTCACAGCCGAAGCTGCAATCGCCTTAAGGGCGTGCGGAGCGAGGCCTCGCCCAAGAGGGGGCTGCATGTCCCAGGCCCGCCGCTATCCCCCCACTACGGAGAACAGCGCATAGCTAGCCACCCAGCGCCCATGCCTGGAGCCAACTCTCCCGCTAAGCGGGTGGACCCCCCTCAATCCCCATTCCCCTTACCCAACAGGTCCAAGTCAGATGTTCAGGATTCCATCTGCTGTTTGCGGTGTCACCACCGGATCCTTGGCATCATGGACCCCCGACAGGTCCGACTCCGAGCCCGAGGCAGATATGATCGTCTCTGTGTCCGTGCCTCGTGTGGATTGAGAGCCACCCCCTTTCCCAATGGTGATCACTGCTTGCAGCGCGGCTTTGCGCTCGGCTTCCGTTTGCGAAGCGGTCGGTTTCCCGGCTCCGCGACGTCGCTTGCGCAGTCTCTGTGATTGGCGCGGCCCCGCCGGCGCTCTCTCCCGTTCCCTTTCCTTCTCCTCCCGTACCTTGGCGCCATCCGTGCCCGCTTTGTAGGATTCCCACCAGTCCCAAGCGTCAGCGGCCAGGTTGAAGAACATTGTTTTGTCGTCCACCACAATTCGGAGTCTGGCAGGGAACAGCAATGAGTATTGGATCCCCTCTGTGCGCAGGTCTTTCTTGATCGACAGGAAGGAGGCCCGCTGCTTCTGCGTCTCGAACGTGAAGTCCGGGAACAGCGTTACTCTACTGTTCGCGATTTGGAACGGTCCGTCGTCTCGGGCCTTCTGTAGTAGCAGGTCCCTGTCCCTGTAGTGCAGCAGTTTAGCCACGATAGGTCTCGGTGGCAGGCCTGGTTTGGGTGGTCCGGACGGGACCCGATGAGCCCTCTCCAGGGTGAAGAAGGGCGACAAGCCCTCAGGTGCCACCACAGTTCTTAGCCAGTTGTCGCAGTAGGCCAGTAGGTCCGTCCCCCCTTCGCTCTCCGGTACGCCTACGATTCGCACGTTGCTGCGACGGCTTCTGTTTTCCGCATCCTCTGCTCGACGCTCTAATACCTGAATCCGGTCAAGAGCCTCCGTGAGTTTCCCCTCAAGAGTTTTGTGGGCCGGAGCCAGGACTTTCAGGGCCCCCTCAGTCTCCGTCACTCTGTCTTTTAGTTTGTCGTGGTCGGCTCGGAGCAGGCCGAGCCCCGACGCCACCTGCGCAATGTCGTTATGCAGCGCTTCTCTCGTTGCTGTAATGGCCTCCAGGATACGATCCTGTAGCCCCTTCAGGTCCTGGGGCTCCCCCACGTCTCCCTCCGCCGCTCCAGAAGCCGTCGCCTCCTCTTGCTTGCCTTTTGTCTTCCCCATAATGGCCTGCGCGTGGTCACAGGGCTCGGTGCAGCACCCACTCGTGTCGCTGTTCCGTCAGCGTGGCGCGAACACTCGCAAGGCCAGGCCCCTCTCCCTGTTCAGGCGTCCTGCGTTGGTAGTTAGTGTCGCCGGGTAGGGGGTAGACACCAGGGGGGTGCGTGCGTGGCGCCCCGGGCCGTGAGTGGTGGGGCTTCGGTGTCGCAGCGCCGCCAAGGATAAGTGTACTCCCAGCAGTCGTCCGCCACCATCCGGGGCCAAGGCTCACTAGCTCTCGTGGCCCCCCGGCAGGCAGTCCTAGTCACCCCCAGGCGTGCTGGCTTCCCTCGCGGTCAATTCAGGGTGCTCCTGGACGTTGGGCTCTCTCCCCCTCCCGTGCCTCTCTCAACCCCCCCTGCGTGCCGCTCTGCTCTTTGGCTCACCGCATGGTCCAGGGGGGGGAGGGGGGGCGGGAGTGTGCAGGATTCCTCCGGTGCTCCGGGTCCCAGCCGCGTCCGCCAGGCCTCAGGGTATCCGCAGCGCTCTCCCTGCAGCTTTCCCGGGCCGTTCGCACGCGGCCCCTCCGCTGCTCCTCGGATCCTCCGGGAGAGAACTCCACAGGGCCCCCGGGGGGGGGGGGATGGGGCGCCTCCTCACCGGTTTCGATCCTCAGCGGGTCCCGGCCGTGTCTCCAGGCGTCGGCCCACAGTTCAGACAGTCCGTCCCGAGTCCGTCGCTGCGGCCGCCATTTTGGTCATTCCGCCGGCTCGGCTCCGGCGGCTCTGCAGTGCGGCGGAGGTCAGTCTCCTCAGCGGCCCCCTGAACGCTCCGCTAACGCTCCAGCAATGCCCACGCTCGGCCCGATGATTCCCAGGCACAGCGCCGGGCTCCCCGCAGCAGCAGGCAGGATTAATGTGGGGAACAGGCGCGGAGCTCCGGGCTCACGCCGCCATCACCCTCAGCGTGCAAGCCACGCCCCTCTTGCCAAAATCATCTTCTAATGAATTAGTCCACAAGGAACTAGGAATCCCCCACCTGTCTGATTTAATTGCTCTAAGACCACTAATGTTATGGCGTGCTGTGTGGGCGAAGGAAGAAACGTCCTTAAACAGAACTATTATAGGGGACTGTCTCTCCCTTGATAATTATCTAAAGATCCCCTGGATTAAATACGTAATTAACACCTTTAAGGAGATCATTGGAGTTGACGTAAAGGGGGACAGCCTAGCAGCCTCTGATTTGTCTAAAGCTGAATTGAAGAATGTCTTTTTAATGTATAAGTCTGAGCAGCGGCGATGTAATGGAGTTAATTTATCCACTAGTTCTTTCTATGCCAAATATAATGAAAGTGTGGGTTTTCAATCTTATTTAAGGCATGTAAACAGAGCGTCCCACCGATTTGTTTTGACTCGGTTGAGGTTGGGGATTGTGCACCATTTGGTGGCTTTCCCTTCCCACAACACGCATCCAGAGGGCGCATGTCCATGTGACAATAGCTCCGCACAAAGCACCTTGCACTTTGCATTGATATGTAAGCTATATGAAAATTTTCGCATTGCCTTTTTAAAACCTGTTTTTGTTAAGTTTGGTGTTAGGACATTTCACGACGCCTTGAAGCTGCTTTTTAACTTAAATCATGCTGATATCTTCTGTTTTTTACAGCTACTTTTCTTTTGAAAGCGATTAGGGCCAGGAAAAGTATGATCTTTTAACTTTTTATTGTGATGGATTGTTTTTATATCATGTTCTTTTACTGGTGAATGTACCCTGCCTGTATTTGTTGTGCTTTTATGGACATTGTGTTTATGTTCCGAAATAAAGCCTTATGAACTGAACTGAGTCTCGAGGTAGGCGCATTTTATGAAGCAAACCGAGCTGAGGATCCAATTAACGTCAGTTGTGATCAGGAAAAGGGGAATATCATAGGTTTGGTGGACTTCACTGGCTAAAGGTTCGATACAGACTGGTCTACTAGAATGATAATTTGATTCACCGTTTTGCTGTAGAAAGTGAAGAACAGGAAATGGAAAACTATGTAGGTGGAGTGTTTGAGCAAGGTGAACATCATTACTGGAAGAGAGCTGAATGTACAGTACTAGTGTGGTTGGGGAGAAAGGGAATGTGTACAAAGATCTCCACAGCCTTTCAAAATGTACTACGTTTTTCATAATTACAAATGAGGCTACCATGCTCCCTGCCCCCAAAAATTTGATGTCTCTAGTCACAAGCCTGGGCCAAATGGGAAAGCTTAAAAAATGTAAGTAATTTCCAAGAAAATGTGAAAGGCATAATATACAAAACAGCACGGTTTCTCAGCTTTCACCAGCAGCTCCACAATAGGTCTAGACATACAGATCGCTTTAGATGTCTATTGTCAACAACCTACCCTACAATACCAGATCTGTAGAAATTAAGCACGGTGCCAAGTATGCAGTGACAATGGGGATCTCACAAAGGACATCTGCGCACTGCTTGAAGACCAGCGGTAGCAACGTGCTGTGTGAATACGAAAGCCTACAAAATGCCACCCCACTCCCCCCAAATAATGTTTCCATCATTTGCAGGCTATCCATTATTTTGCTCAGAGGGGTGCAATTCTGCAAAACTGTCCATGGGTATCTGCTTTCCAAACGTTTGATGCCAAACGGGAAGAAGAAGCAAGACTCATCACTTGTATAACCAACCCTGCTGGCTGTTTAAAGTCAACACAAAGTTCGCATGTCAAAGCTCACACCGCCAGGCAAAAGCAAATCTGTAAATGCAATTGGTAGATGAAGGGAGTATTGGCCCGAAAAATAAATTACAGCAGAGAAATAGAAGCAAGGAAGCCAGGAACACACGAAAGCTGTCAGTACAGCGAGACTCCGAATTGTGAGGCAGGTGAAGGGACACTGATATCAAATGTATGTCCGAAAGATATATAGGCAAGAGGCTACGCGCGCAAGGCCCATTGAAAATAAGTTTCACACAATGCATTCACCACACACTGTGATTGCGGAAGGGAGGGGGGGCACACCCTGAAAACGAATTGCTCTGTTCCATTATCACAACGGCACGTAACAGTGGGCATGCGCAATTAAAATTTTCAAAGCTACAAACTCAAAATAAAACGCGGCAATGTGGGCATGTTGCTTTTGTAGCGAACATTCACAGCTTACCTTCCACACAATAAAGGAAGTAGTAAACGAAGGGCTGCATGGCATATTTAAAAACAACGCCACTGACGAGATGCAGTGAAATGCAAAAAGTGACCCAGGAACAGAACTACGTGGTTTGACGTGGACGCCGGCACACTGACGTCACACGCCGATTCGCTGTTGAAGAGACTATTCCACGGACTCGTCTCCCGCTTCCTAGTCCCTGGTCCGTATTCCACGAGGGCAAGATGACGGACGTACCTCAGGGCAGGAGCCGAGTAGAGCATACCTTAAGTGCTTGGAGGAGCGGGCAGGGAGGATGTAGGCGAGGCGAGACCCTAGCGCCGTGGTTGTCTCCCAGCAGGCAGAGAAGCTGCCAGCGTTCGGCCGGTAGGGCTTGCACGCACGCCTTCTTTGAAACGAACCGCTGAAAGAGCCCGGTGAGTGGGGGGTGGGGAGCGAGAGAGGGGGGGCAGAGAGGGAGGGCATGTGTGTGTGTGTGTGTGTGTGTGTTTGTGTGTGCGCGCGGGTGCGCGTGTCTGTGTGTGAACAGCGTGCTGCGCGTGGCCATCTCTTGTCTGAATGCTGGTTTGCCTGCAGGACAGGAGATGTGCGCGTGGGCGTGCCTGTACGTGCTCGTCCAAATACCAGAATCGCTGCGCGTGCCCTGGGTTGTCTCCGTTGAGAGGCAACTCAGCGACAATAGGTCTCGAGGACGAGACCTAAAAAGGGAGACCGTGCCGATCCTGCAAACTATAGGCCAATTAGCCTGATAGCCTGCATCCAGAAGGTGGTGGCCAGGCTCGTGCTTTTTAGGATTCAGAGCTGGATAGAAGATGCGGAGGTCATGTCACCACTGCAAGCCGGTTTTCGCCCATTTACGACCACTGTAGACCAGGTCTTCAGATTCGCTACTATCTATTGGAAATGGGTAGTTTTAGGGGGAGGTACACTCTATGCAGCCTTTGTCGACTTGAAATCGGCTTTCAACTTAGTGCCACGCACCAGGCTGTGGAGAGTTCTCCAGGAGCAAGGCATGCCATCGGAACTCCTTGCCCTCCTAATAAAATTCCATGAAAACAATTATGCACAGGTCAGATGGGGGGAGTCAGGCCAGGTTACTGACAAATTCCCTACTGAGAGAGGAGTAAGACAAGGGTGTGTCTTGGCACCGACATTGTTTACACTCTACATCAACAGGGTTATTGAATACTTTAAAGACTCACCTACTGACGCTCCTAACCCAAATGGAGTCCCAATACCTCTCCTGATGTTTGCCGACGACACCCTTTTAATTTCTAAAACACAACAAGTGCTCCAGAGAGCAATAGATTGTTTTGAGGCCTTTTGTACAGATTATGGCTTAACCATTAATGTCTCGAAAACAAAATTTATGGTTATGCACAGACACAAGACCATGAAAGGAAGGGTGTTAATAAATGGAGAGCTCCTTGAACAGACCCAATATTTTAGTTATCTTGGAATTACTCTGGGTCTACACTGGAATGGAAACCACACATGAATTATTTAACTACTAAACATGCACAGTTGGCAGGAGTGCTCCGAAGAGAACTACGATCTTCGCCCACACAACCAATAGCTCCGGCCCTAAAAATATATGACACTAAAATAAGGGCCTCTGTGCTATATGGGGCAGAATTATGGGGGGTATTCAACATCTCGGCCCCGACAATAGCTCAGAATAAGTTCATGAGGGGCTTGGTAAGGCTCCCCCCATCCACACCGTTGAAACCCCTCTATCTAGACTTGGGCTGCCAGAGAATTCAGGATGTTGCACGATTTAGATCGATCGCATATTGGCGGAGGATCTGGGTCACCCCTGAACTTTCTCACTATGCTCAAGCTCTATTAGAAACCAGAGATATGGACAAAGGGAGTAGAATACCCTGGTTCAGAGAAGTCAGGTTGACTTATAAAGCTATGGGATTGGGGGATTCATGGGATAATCCATCACAAAATCCTTTCCCGCCACGCAAGACCTTAAAAGAGCTTTATTGGGCCATGGTAACCCAAAAATGTATTGCCCCATCAATAACAAGGGATTTCCTGGAGCAAAAATGTACACCGGTCTACGAACCATATTGGGATGTTATTACCATTCCTGAAGATAGGAATTTGTTCCATCAGTACAGGGTAGGAACTCTCCCAATTAATACATTTACCAGCAAATGGACAACTAACAATAATGATGTCCTGTGCCCCTTCTGTACTACACAATCGGAAAGCATAGCTCACGTCCTCTTTATATGCCCTGAGTACAAATTTCCACGCTCCAAATGGCTGAGGCCAATATGTATTCAGAAAGGCATCAAAAGAGGTACCGAAGCGCTAAGGATATTAAGAACAGACGGTTCTGAAAGCCTGGTAATCGCCGTGGCCAAATTTATTTTAATGGATGTGGGTAATTCGCAGGAATAAATTAAAATTACTGAACACTCCATCAGTTTAATCCGGTTTTTAAATTTTGATTGTAAAAAAATTGGAAATGTATTGAAATTCTCTTAATTAAATGTGTATGGAACAAACAGTGGACTGAATCAACTCAGTAGTGTAAACAAGAACATCACTTAGATCTTGTAAAATAACAGATGAAATAATCACCCTTTGCCGCACTATGGATTTGATGTTATGATTTTACTTTTATTCTATGTTGTGTTTTTAAATATGTTGTCTTTTATGACTTGTAGTCGAAATAAAGACTTACTTTGACTTGACTTGCCTTGATTAATAAATGTGTATAAAAACTAGAGCAATACATCCCCCTCTACCATTAGTGCGGTTTAGTTTCAGAATCTTGCAGCCTGCAGGAATAGCAGTTTCGAGGCTGGGTTTGGAGTAGGCCAACAGCCAGGTTTCTGTGATAAAAAGGATGTCAGGCCTTTCATCACAAAGAAGGTCATGTATGCATACTGCATTCTTTTGAAGGGACAGCACTTTAACAAGAAAGGCTTTAATGGGGGTCTGTGTTTTGGTTGATGGAGGGGCTGCCTTTACCACTCTAGAATGGTGAGCCTTGAACTCCAGGCCACATAGAGAGCAGATGGGGGCAGTATCTGTCTTATGAGGAAGTGTGTTGGGACAGATAAACCGAATGCTAAGGGCTAGTAGCCCCTCTTTTAAATACTTCAGTCTAACCCTGGAGTTTCTCATTAGAGTGTAGTTTAGTGACATTGAGTGGAGTACAGTGGGCAGGCTTAGAGTGGAGTACAGAGGCATGTTGTAGAGTGGTGTCGTCACATGGCTCATAAGAGCATTGTTGTTTTTCACTAACTAACTTCGCATGAGCACGCTGCAGCTTGCCTGTTGCTTTTGCACATGTTACTACATATCTTTATTTTTGCAATAATTTCAACAACTGCTTTCACATGAGAACTCATCGCTGTGTTCACTCTCTGTATGCTCCTGGGATTTTGACTGAACATTATGTGCAAGGTCGAACAACAGTGTCCCTTATTTTCTGCTGGCCAGGCCTTAGCCCTTAGACAAAACATACCGATGCAGCTGTTGTTTGGACAAACGCACTCTGGTTTTATTAGAATACACGAATAGGTAGCACACACTTGGAGAGGGTCCTTTCCAGGGAGAAGAGCGAGACAGCACCTGTTATATTCGATATTGGGACCCTAATATAGGTCCAGGGAACATCGTACACTTTCCCTACATCAGCTCCCATCATTTCATATGAACGAGCCTTACAAGGACAAAACTCCAAATAAGGAAAGACTGCCTTGTATGGACAGAACGCCTCATAAGTGCTGCAGCCTTTTATGGACTAAACCTTTCACCTAGTTCATGACGAGGGTGGGTTCTGCCCGATCGATACTGCTAAGACGTCATCCTTAGCACATATGAATAACTAATGAGTACACTCTCCAGGAGGTACACTTCACCTCTCCCATCGACGCACAAGGTTTAATCCCCAAACGTCATCCTCATACTGAACAATGGGAAACACAGACACATAGACTGTATGAATACAGCACCTCTTGCCATCAGTAAGCAGGAGGGACCCGAGACTTCAAGTACGACACACTGACCAGAGACGTTGTGGCTCCGGCATAACATTGCTCCAGCTGACAGTGGTCTGACGATCCCTTGCAGGGTTTCCAACTCGAGACCAGGATGGAGTACCATACTCTCATTAATCAGGTATGGGGGTTGGATTGAATCCTAGTGGGATTCTTGGCTCTTAGATTCTAGGCTATTAGGCTTTAAGGCTCAGGCTCATTAGCTCTTTTGCACCTACTCATATGCTAGGTACACCGAGGTACATCTAGTCAGGCACCTTAGGAGTACGCACTTTATTTTATAAATGTATTCTATATTCATGTATAAGTTCATGACCATTGCAAAATGGTAGAACAATACTATTTTTTCTTATTCACTGTAATGCTGGCTCTATATCTCTGTTACTGAGTTACAGTCATAACAGCGCACTTATTCTACATGAGAAGAGCTACTGTACAATAAATTCTTATTGTAAACACGTTTGACTGTTTCTTCTCTGTATGTCTCTGAGAGCAAAACCAAGCAAGCACGATTGACTGGGTGAAAAGTAGTATATTGTTTCCACGAGTCTGAGGTTATTGTGTTCTAAAGTTGCACAAAATAATCTCTCTGATAACAGGAGATTCTAGTGGCACTGCGAGCTAGCTAATGCAAACCATAGGCTAATATATGTGGCGGAGGAGTACATAGAGACAGTCTGCCACCAGACCCACAGTATATGTTATCTGTAATCGTCGTAGGTCCTGCATGACAGGGTACTTTTTGGGACTACACTACACACCTATGATGTAAATCTACTCTCTATAGGTTAAGGTATGGGGTCGGCTGACAAAGCCCAGAGATCTTCTATTATATAATAATATTTCTTCTTGGCAAGGGGAGGGAGGGTAGGCACTATAGTCTTTTCTCCATTGTCTTTTTATGATGACATCTCCCATCATGATATATGGACTAGCTGCTATGCTGACTGTATTTGTACTATGCATTTGCCTGCTTGTTTTGGCACGTATACTGCATGTTAGGGCATCTCAGTTCAAATAAATATTTTGAACGGTTTTGTGTCTGTCAGATCTTATTGTGGACAAGTATTAAAGTGAGAGGAAAAGGGTTCTTGTTACCACGGTTCCTGAGAGATCTGGGAGTGTTGTGTTCTGGGGGGTCTAATCATTTGTTTCTCTGTGAGTAGGAGAGCAAGTGAGACACTATAGCTAGTCAGTACTGGGCTCATGGGTACTAAGGTGGTAGGAAGACCAGTCCCTATACAACAACGTCCCATAATCCCGTGCATAGTTCTATGTTTGTGCAGAATCCCTGCAACAGCGTTGAGGTTTCGTAGAGTGGCTTGGCACATAGTGGAGTGCCACTCAGTGGAGTTAGGTGCCGCAGAATAGAGTAGTGTAGTATAGAGTGGAGTTAAGTGTCAGAGTGGAGTGACGTAGTGGGTTGGCACAGAGAGGAGTAAAGTAATGTTGTGTTGTGGAATAGAGGGTCGTAGAATGGAGTGTCAGAGTGTCGTAGAATGGCTTGAAGTGAAGTGGCATAGCCTGCCACTCTACCCTTTGCCACTCTACTCTATGACACTCCACAACACTCTATACTCCACACTCTACACCACTCCACAACACTATACCCCTGCACTCTATGCTACTCCACAACACTATACTTTATGGCACTCTACGACACTTCAGTTTAGGCCACTCTACTCAACTCTATGACACTCCATTCCAAGAGAGTCTATCAACTACATGATCGTCTACTCTATGACACTCCACTCTATGCCACTCTACACTTCTTCACTCTAGGCAACTCTATGACACTCTTATATACAAATGAGACCACTCCCACTAAAATGACCTAAATGGTGCTCAGGGGTGTTATGTGTATGTGAGTGTAGACATCTCACAAAAAGTTTAGGACTGGCCTCACACACCACCTTGGGTCATGCTTCATCATCGGCGGTCCTCCCCCTCTAAAAACTTGGTTTGATAGAGGGCGGGCATACACCTGCCAAAAGGGAAGCACTTCTAAACTAAGTGCGGCCCAAAGTGAGTGAGTGAAATTAAAAACCATTACAGTTGCCTCACTGAATTTTAATGGACTAGGTGACTGTATGGTATCTAAAAACAAGTGAACGGTATGGCAAAGTTATTGACCCCTCGCCGTGTAGAATTGGGTCGACATGTTTCTGCCTAGTGTCAGCAGTGGTACATGGTATTCATCAGGAGCTATCTTTATATTTATAAAGGGCTCCACTCTTACCAACAATGTGGTTAGAAAACAAAGGTGGGGTGACTTTTGTCACTCTCCACTACCTGGGGGTCCTTTGTACCCCACAGCCTTCACCCTATGTACTTCATGGGAAGGGGAATAAAGGGAAAGCCCCTGTAGTCAGACCTTCATCAAGGTGCGCTTTCCGCTGCATCACCTAGCAGTATTCAGCTCTCCTCCCCGGTGATGCATCACTCCAAGCAGAGTGCAGAGTGACAAAAACTCAGTGAACTCCACCGGCGTAGTGGACATTACTCCGGGGTCACCTCTTCAGATCTCACATCGGTCAAGTTTGCCTCATTATCAGGCAAAGGGGGCTCAGAAGCAACTGTCACAACGTGGTCCCGAGAATCCCTAAGGGATGCAATTCTCGGGGAAGCCAGCAAATTTGAAAACTGGGGCATAGAACTGTGGGTTCCTAAACAACAAAACTATCCCCATGTTCTTCTTCAGGTAGACCCTGTGAGGCCGTACATCAGTGTTCTGAAGGGGACCCGGGGTCCAACCCATGTCTGGCTTTCAGAAGCTTCGAAAGTGGATAACCTTAGAAACATCTCATGTACTAATAATCAACGTCTGGTAAGCTGTAAATCCAGCCATCCTGTCTCCCATGCTACTGACAGCCGCTAGGGGCACTCCGACTGAGAGCCTTCAACCACACGCTCCCAGCAGCAGTCCTCCTAATGGGGAAGCCAACTGGTCAGACTCTAAACTGACCATCACGTCTTGGAATGTGGCTGGGTTAAAGTCAACCTTTTCATCTAAATTAGCCGTGGAATTCCTGAATAAAAGTGACATCATTTGTTTTCAGGAGACTTGGTCTCTATCTCCATCGCCTCTCCACGGCTATTATGAACTTTTTCAATCAGCTACCCAGCCCTATTCCTATGGAAGACCCTCTGGGGGCAATTCCATTTTCATCAAACATGGGTGTAAGATTGTGGCTACTCCCATCTTTCGGAACTTAACGGCAGGGCAGACTGTGCTAATTACTGGTCTCTCATCTTTAGGTAAGGCTTTCTCAATGCTCTTAATCAATTGTTACCACAATACAGCTAAAACTTTAAAATCAACGGCAACAGTTCTACTGATTAAACATCTGGAAGATCTTTTACTGGAATTCGCCTCATCAGAGGTACTGTTACTAGGGGACTTCAACATCAGAGACCTGGCAACCAACGCCCTTTCAGTCATCAAATCTAAAGAGCAAGAAACCATGATTTCTTTTCTAACTAATTACAACCTACGCTCTGCAAAGCAAATTATATTGGACCAGAACCCGGGTGTTTATTTTCCGCCAACATTTAAGAATATTTCGACCATCAATTACATCTTCTTATCACCATCTCTGGCGAATAAATTAATCAGGATGGAAACTTCCACTCGTTCCGAGAGTGACCATAGCCCCTTAACTGTAACAATGCAACTGCAAGTGCCTGCCGCTGCCGAAATAACTGAAGTGGGGAACTCCATGCAGGCCGAACTCCACACTTTAGTCAGAAGAATTAAATGGGACGCTTCTGGCTCTGCCAAGGTGGGTACTTGGCTTGGGGGAGAAACTCCAAATTCCACGCACAATGCCCCCACAGACTTTCATCACCGGTAGGACAACGCCATTGCCAAATTACGAGTGCTTCTAAAAGGCCCTGAAGCTCAACACAGATCCTATGGGCCACGTCCGAAGCGGACCCTTGACCCGGAGTTAGCCAGCCAAAGAAGAGCCCTAAGGAGGGCAGTGCGCCTGCACAAATTGAAAAAGAATCAACAAAAAAATGCCAGTACTGCACTTCAATTCAATAGTTTCTACTAATTGAGTAACAATCCTCAATTCAGAAAGACCAATCTTTTAGTCTGGTTTCTTATAAATATTTCTTTTTATTTTTTGGATGTTATTCCTTTTGTTTTCTTTAATTATTTTTGTTAGACCTTTTTAGACAAAAATTATTTCACAAAAATAGAGACTTGAAAGGTATATACAAAAACAACCAATATATACAAAGACATCAAAGAATGTCACAACTCACATATGATGTATATCACTTTGCAAAACATTTAGTGAATACAATAAACATTCAAAGGACAACATTAAGTGCACTTAGAGACATAACCATACAAAACTGGACAAATTGACAACACATAAACAAATGAAACCTGTTCAGAAACAAGTGTAAACGCCCTGTATTGAATAAAGTTTTTTGAGAACAGGTGCGGATACTAGTGGTTAGTACAAGATTTGTTTATGCATATATTCATATAATAGACCATCTGATAATTCAATTTTTAAGTTGTAATCCTGGGGAGATTGGTCTATTTGAGAAAGCGGAGGTGAAGAGAACAGGGGTCGACGCGTTTCGAATCCCTTATGTAGCAGGGATTCTCATCAGGACCGTGAAGATTCAATCTACAGAAGTAAAATAAAAAACATTCTGTCAGTCATACTCACAACACTCGACTTCAATCAGTCACACACACTCTCAGATCATACCTGTATTTATGATTCAGTGGTCGGTCTCCCAACAAAGTGACTGCTCGTGTAGCTGTAATATTAAGAATTCAATGGGCATAATTAGCGTTTGTTAGCCAGTGAAGCGAACACAATGGTAGCGATCGTTAATCTGGGTACTTACATAAATAGGCGGTATGACCGCGTGATCAGTATATTCTTGTCAATTTCTTCAAACAATTCTGTAATGAAGAAAAGAAAAATGTCCTATTAACTTTGGCAATCCTATGCTCAGTAATAAAATGGCACGCATACGCTCATATTTCAAAAAACGGGATAAGTGGGGCGGGTGTATTCGAGCTCTTTTGTTTGTTTATACGCAGCCAGCGTTGTTTATAGGTGCCGGGTGTGCGAATAAATGGAGTCGTTTAGCGTTCGGTAGCGTCCATTTATGTTTAGGAAGAATGCTCTTAGGCACTTCTGCGCTCTGAAAATCGATGGCATGTCTCTGCTCGTATTAAATAGCGGGTTTCGTCAGGCGGCGTACAGAGTGCACGGATGGATTGAAGCTTTTAGGCTACGCGCTAAGGAAATCTTACCGGTATTAGTTTCTCAAGTCTCCTCTATACGCGACCACGTCCAGCACTGAGGCGCGTTTGTGATTGTCCCGGTTGACCCGGTTGTATAAGTGATTGGAGCCTACTGCTGAGGCTTCTGGGACTCGTAGTTTTCCGGTATTAAATGTGTTGTGCTGATTGCAATATTTATTTAAAAGTATGCAAAAGTGTGGTTTAGTCCGTGTTTTGGTGGTGGATTATGCCGGTTCCGTAGGTCTAGAGGTTTTTGATAGCTGTTGCTTGGCAACCGATGTAAGTGCATTGTCGATCGAATGTATGGTGATGGAAAGTGTCATTGCTGTCTAATGAATCCATGAATTCTTACCACAGTAGACGTAAACTGGGGGGAGAGAGAAAAAACACCACTCTGTTCATAAGTTGTAAAGTTCCGACATTTCGTTCAAGCCCTGAGTGGCCGAGTTGAATTTTAGGATCAGCATTGCTTCTCGTTGCTTTAGTTTGGCCTCTAGGTCTCCGCCCCTCTGGTCATGCTCTAATTTCGAAATGACGGTCCATCTGAAGTCAAGGTCTCCGTGTGACTCGTCAATCCAATGTTGTACAAGGGGTGCTGTGGTGATTTTTTTCTTTATTCTTGATTTATGTTGAGAGATTCTCTGTCTGATTTCCTGATTAGTTTTCCCTATGTACAATTTGAGGCATGGACATAGGATGGCGTAGATCAAGTTTTTTGATTTACAGTTCGTGAAGGTGTTGTGTTTCCATGAGATTCCTTCATGTTGGAATACATTCCCCTCAATTGTGGAATTACAACACATGCATGTTCCACACTTCTTATGTCCTGTAACTGGAGGTAAATTGACAAATTCACGTATTGTGGGGGTCCTCTTGGCAGGGACGGCTGCCCTGACGACTTGGTTCGCAATGCTCTTATCTTTTTTGAAGGCAAAGAGTGGTTTGGCGTTCAACTGTATGTCAACATCCTTTATTAGATGCCAGTTCTGGTGAATGACCTTTTTGAGAAAGTTAGATGATGCCCAAAAAGTAGTGACACATACTGTGCGTTCGAGTTTTTTCTTTTCTTTCTTTCTCAAGAGTTCTTCTCGTGGTGTCCACCACGCGCGTTTGATTGCTTGTTTGACCAATTTAGATGGATATCCCCGGTCTAAAAGTCTCTCCATGAGCAAGTTAGCATGATACATATACTCGTCTTTAAATGAACAATTTCGACGTATACGGAGAAATTGGCCTATTGGTAGATTTTCTTTCAAGCTGCGCGGGTGGTAGCTTGAGAAATGCAAGGATTTGTTACGGTCAGTCTCTTTTCTAAAGAGGGTAGTCACCAACTGTCCATCTGTGCAATAAACTTCCACATCTAAAAAGGAAAGTCTTGTGGGTGATGACTGGATACTGAATTTGATATCCCTTGTGCGACTATTGAGCCATCCATGGAAGTCAGTTAATTGTTCCATTGTGCCGGACCATGTGAAAAAAATGTCGTCAATGAAACGAACCCAGCCCCCTATCCATTGTGAGAAGGGGTTGTTATTGTGTACGTATCTGTCCTCGTATACACTCATAAAGAGTATAGCCAGCTCCGGGGCAAAGGGACAGCCCATGGCTACTCCCTTAATTTGGAGAAAGAAGTCCTCATGGAATTTAAAGTAGTTTTTAGTTAAAGCCATTCTAGCCAATTCCAAAATGAAGTCCGTAGGAATTCTCGCTGGACGATCTCTTTTATCCAAGAAGATTTCTACCACTTCCAAGGCCTGATCTTGGGGAATTTGGGTGTATAGTGAAACTATATCCATGCTCACTAGTAAATCCTGGCCTTCGGTAAATGGTAATTGTTGTAATTTACACAGAAAATCTGAGGTGTCTCTCAAGAAAGATTGTACTGTCAATGTGAAAGGTTTAAGGAAGAAGTCAATAAACTTGGAGATGGGTTCAAAAAGTGAATCGCACCCGGATATTATGGGGCGGCCTGGTGGTGATTTGGCATTCTTGTGTACCTTTGGAAGTACATAGAACAATGGTGTTCTTGGGTGTTTGTTTACTAGATAATTGAATTCTTGTTTGCCCAAAAAACCTTGTTCAAAACCGTTCTGTAGGATTTTTTCAAGTTCTCTCTGAAATTCAGTCGTTGGATCTGATCGTATTTTCCGATAGCATTCTATGTCAAGTAGCTGTCGATTGGCTTCCGCTATATATTCGTTGGTACCCCAAATAACAATCGAACCGCCTTTGTCGGCTTGCTTGACTATAATATTCTCATCATTTCTGAGAGAATAGAGTGCGTCTTTTTCTTTTTTAGACAAATTGTGTTTGGTAAAAGATTTGTTCTTTTTTTCTTCTGAGGCAATAGCTGACAACACAGTTTTTTCAAAGTATATCACTTCTTTGGGTATTTTAAAAGCTGGTGGACAAAAGGTTGATTTTTTCTTTAAACCCGTGGTTTCTGCTTGCGACATTATTTCTTTGCCTGAAAAAAATGCAATCAGACGGATCTTCCTGCAGAACTCAATAAATTCCAGTTTGAGTCTAACAAAGTCTGGAGGTTTTGCAGGGACAAAAGAGAGTCCCTTTTCCAATACACTTGTTTCAGATGAGGAGAGAACTCTGTTGGAGAGATTGATAACTGATGAGGTACCTAGTTTTTGTAATTTTGTCTCCTCGTGGACATCTCCCATGGCTGGTTGTATCTTGTTTTTCCGCGGGGTTTCTGTTGGCCTTGATCTAAAAAAGGCTGTTGTTGTTGTTGTTGTTTATTTTGTTGATTCTTGTATTGGCGCAGCCTTACTGCGTTGGAGCCAGAACCCCCACTGTTGCCACATGCACAAATTGAAAGGCACTGCGCTCTCTGCCAATACCATGGCTTTACTGCGCAAAGCCTTCAAAAAATCATCATGGGACGCCAAGAGACAAAAAGAACAGAACCAGTGGCTAAAAAGATTCGCCTTGCTAAAGTTAAAAAATCTGTCCCCGTTCTGGAACCACATGAATAAGCTCCGGTCCTCCAATAAGAGCAGAGGGAACGCGGTTCGTGAAGATGATTGGGCCCAGCATGTGACTTATCTATACTGCTGTGACACCCCGTATCCTGTGGCGATCGAATTAAGAGATCGTGTTGATACCACCCAGACAGAAACACACGAGCTCACTACCTCAGCCGAGGTCTCCAAGTATTTGAAAGCCATGAAAAACGATGGTGCTCCCGGGCCCAACGGCCTTCCAGCAGTGGTATTTAAATGTGCTCTGAAAGAGTGGGCCAAGCTTTTGGTCCCTCTATATAACAACGTGTTTACGACCCGTCGGCTACCAGACTTATGGCTGGGCTCGATCCTATGCCCAATTTTTAAGAAAGGAGATCCCTCGCTACCAGCTAATTACGACTCATTGCCCTATTAGATCTTGAGGCCAAGGTATACGCCTGGTGTCTTCTTAGGTCATTAGAAAAATGGGTAGCAGAAAACAACATTCTACCATATTTCCAAAAAGGGATCCGATCCTCGGCCTCCACAATACATAACATCACGACTCTAGCTATTCTGAGCCAACAAGCAGCACAAAAATATAATCTTCCTCTCTACTGCTGCTTTATAGATTACAGTGCCGCCTTTGATAAAGTGTCGCGCAACACCTTATGGAGGAAACTGGATAATTGGGGGATTCCTCAGAGCCTGCTAGGAGCCCTTATCTCCCTGCATAAGAACACATGGGTGCGAATTAAAACTGGCCCAAAGACAGTCTCTGAAAAAATTGTTACCGGAGACAGACTAAAGCAAGGTTGCGTTCTTGCCCCCCTCTTGTTCAATCTTTACACTGCTGACCTGGGAACATTCTTGTAGAAAAGTAAGCTCCTCCCGCCAAAATTGGGCTCTGCAAAAAGGAACTTGCACATTTTACAATATGCCGACGATATTGTAATAATGGACCAGGCAAAATCGGGTCTCCAAAGAGCGTTAAGCAGGCTCCACAAATATAATACTGCCAATACCTTAACAATCAATCAGTAAAAGACTACGGTTTTGATATTCGGCGGCTGTAAGAACAAGAAAAGTCTAAGGTGGTACATTGGGCCTGCAAAGATCAAGACAACAAAATATAATTACCTGGGGGTCTGGTTTAGCGAGTCCTCTAGACCAGCAGCCCACCTAGCCGCATAGAAAAAGAGAGTAGGAGCTATAACATACTCCTTGATCCGACTCAATCAGTCCCTGAGTAGTCCTTCTGCAGAACCCATCCTGAAGGTGATTAAAGCCACTCTTCTCCCCGCCTTAAATTATGGGTATCAGGCCTTCCCTGGCGCATGCTCTGCTAGTCTTGACCTTGCCCAAGTTTCCATTTATATAAAAAAAAATCTTCTTCCAAACTTCATTCATAGGGCAAGACTACGACTGGAGCTGGGCCTTCAAAGACAATCTATTTATTGTGCGGTTGACACCCTGAAATACTTTATAAGGACATTAAAAGCCGCAGACAACACTTTAAAAGCCAGGCTTATAGAAATTTTTGCTAGTCCTGGAAATCCATGTTTTGTTATGTTAAGATGAATTTGTCAAGCGCACTTACACCATAGGTTTCTTGGCGCTGTTCCTACATTAGCCGCTGCGGGGGTCCAGTTTAAACAGTTTGTCCAAAGAGCCAAGTTTTTAAGGCTTTTCTGAATCCCAAGAGACTATCACAGTTCCTGACTGAGAGTGGGAATGAGTTCCAGAGTCTGGGGGCCAAATAGGCAAACCTGCGCCCGCCTAGTCGTTTTAATTTGATTGATGGAATAGACAAAAGGTGAAGATGGGCGGAACGAAGATTGCGTGTGGGGACATGTCTCGAGATTAAGCTGTTAAGAAATTTAGGACTGGTGCAATACAAAGCCCTAAAAATTATACAGCCCGATTTGAATGCGGATCGTAGCGCCATAGGTAGCCAATGGAAAGTGCGCAGTAACATCCTGGTAGACTGCCATCTTGGCTGCCTATAGATCAATCTCGCCGCCTGATTCTGAATTATTGTAGGCGGTTTACCAGACCAAGAGGGAGGCCGGTATACAGAGAATTGGAAAAGTCAAGACGGGAGAGTACCAGAGCAATCACCACCTGGATCAAAGCTTGATGAGATAACAGATAGCCGATCTTTCTTATTTTTCGTAGTTGGAACAGAGAGGAAGAGATGACCGTGCCCACATGGCCCCTCAAGGAGAGATCGGAGTCTATGGTCACTCCAAGACTTTTCACTGATGGGGACGGAACAGGAGGGGGGCCTAATTCGCCCGGCCAAAAGTGAGGTCCCCAACTAGTGAGACTCCTCCCAGGCAACACCAATTCGGGTTTCCCGGGATTAAGCTTTAGTTGGTTCTGGTCCATCCAACCTTGAATATGCTGCATTGTAGCTTGGAATTCAACGGCCGCATTTTGGGAGTCTAGCTTAAAGACCAACTGAAGGTCGTCGGCATAGTTGAATACAGTTGCATTCCTAGCCTTGAGTGAGTGAATTAGGGGGCGAATGTACAGATTGAACAACAATGGGGATAAGGATGAACCCTGAGGAACTCCGCATGAGGTAATCAGATTAGGGGCCGTGTAATTCCCAAGACACACCGCCTGAGTTCTACCTATCAAGAAGGATTTTTTCCACCCATGTGCTGTTCCCCGGATCCCCGCTTGTTCGACACAGTACATTAGGATGTTATGATTAACCGTGTCGAACGCGGCCGACAGATCTAACAGCACAAGTGCCTGCGGGGTTCCCTTGTCAGCGTTGGCTCTTAGTGTGTCCATCACCGCCAGAATTACCGATTCTGTAGAGTGGGCAAGCCGGAAGCCGGCTTGGTTCGGTTCTAGGTAGTTGGAATTTTCAATGAACTTAGACAAGCATCTAGCCACATGGGACTCCAATATATTTGAAAGATAGGGGATGAGCGAGATCGGGCTGTAGTTGGCAGGGACGGAAGGATCTGCTCCTGGTTTCTTGAGCAGGGGGACTAACCCGGCCTTTTTAAGAGCAATAAGCACTTCCCCTTTGCTCAGAGATTCATTAAGAAGAAGTAAGAGACTGTGCGGTAAGGCCGAGAAAACGTCCCTCAAAATAGCGGGGGACAGCAGTCTTTGGGAGAGCCCGACTTGACTCGAGACATTAGTTCAAGTAGGGTATCAGGACCAATTTCCATGAGTTGATCTATGATAAATGGATTATCAGGATTAGCCCCAGTGGGTTCCTCATGGGCTGCTGAGGGGATACTAGCCCTGATGATTTCAATTTTTTCCACAAAGAAGCTGTTCAGTGCGTTACACCGCTCTTGAGTAGGGACCAAGCAGGGGGTGATTCTGTCTTCGCTACTGAGGTCATTAACAATCCTAAAGATTTCTTTAGATTTGTTTGGAGCAGCGAGCACCTTTGTGGAGAAATATAAGGTCTTTGCAGCCAATAGGGCATTCTTGTAGTCCTCCGCCCCGCTCTAGCTGATTGGCTAAGGCCGCTGGGAGGGTGCCAGGCAGTGTAACAGATCGATTCTAGTGCCCCACGCGATTCGGTAAATCAATTTTAAAAACACAGTATTTCACATCTACTAAAAATTCCCGCAATATTCCTAACACAGTTTAATTTCCAATTTTAATTTAGCCCAAACAGAACGGACCGCGCGGCAGCAAGCAAGTAGTAGCTGGCCCCTCGTGTACCTCCTCCTTTTGAGGTCTGACCCTGCCTCTAAGCTCCGACCCGCTCTAGCTGATTGGCTAAGGCCGCTGGGAGGGTGTCAGGCAGTGTAACAGATCGATTCTAGTGCCCCACGCGATTCGGTAAATCAATTTAAAAAAAACACAGTATTTCACATCTACTAAAAATTCCCACAATATTCCTAACACAGTTTAATTTCCAATTTTAATTTAGCCCAAACAGAACGGACCGCGCGGCAGCAAGCAAGTATGGAATCGTCAAGTTACAAAGGCTATAAAATCGCTAGAGATCGAGAACTCATTACTAACCTCAGACACTATTCCGTACACAGTCTGGAAAAAGGTTATCAATAAGCAGGTCAAACAAATTTCCCACCGGATGGACTCCCAGGCTTTAAAAACATCAACAGTCTTGCTCCCCCTGAACAACTCATACCTCCCTGGGGCACCTCAATCTTACCTCCTGGAAAATTTAAAGGCAGTGGCTCGGAAGAATATAATGTTCATGCGTCTCCTAGGTCTGCGTTCAACTGCCTTTAACCAATGGGCTCCAACAAGTGAGGCGGGGGCATGCAGACTGTGCAATTACCAGACTGAATCATGGGGATATATGATGTTAGCACGCATACTTTTAGCACGCATACCATTACCACGCATTTTTTACAACGCAGGACCTTTTACAACGAATACCTTTACAACGCATTACACTACGATGCAGATACTATTACAACGCATACCATTACAACGTAAGTATAGGTAAGTATATAATATTTTTAAATAATGTAATTAAATATTATTTAAATATTTTAATTAATTATTAAATATTTTATTATTAAATATTTTAATTAATTATATTAATTTGTATTTAATAATTTGTAAATATACATGTTAAAAATACCCCTGTACCCCAAAACCCAAACCCAACCCTGAACCCTAAAAATACCCCTGTACCCCAAAACCCAAACCCAGCCCAGAACCCTAAAAATACCCCTGTATCCCAAAACCCAAACCCAGCCCTGAACCCTAAAAATACCCCTGTACCCCCAAACCCAGCCCTGAAACCTAAAAATACCCCTGTACCCCCAAACCCAGCCCTGAAACCTAAAAATACCCCTGTACCCCAAAACCCAAACCCAGCCCTGAAACCTAAAAATACCCCTGTACCCCAAAACCCAAACCCAGCCCTGAACCCTAAAATACCCCTGTACCCCAAAACCCAAACCCAACCCTGAGCCCTAAAAATACCCCTGCACCCCAAAACCCAAACCCAGCCCTGAAACCTAAAAATACCCCTGTACCCCAAAACCCAAACCCAGCCCTGAAACCTAAAAATACCTCTGTACCCCAAAACCCAAACCCAGCCCTGAAACCTAAAAATACCCCTGTACCCCAAAACCCAAACCCAGCCCTGAAACCTAAAAATACCCCTGTACCCCAAAACCCAAACCCAACCCTGAAACCTAAAAATACCCCTGTACCCCAAAACCCAAACCCAGCCCTGAAACCTAAAAATACCCCTGTACCCCAAAACCCAAACCCAACCCTGAAACCTAAAAATACCCCTGTACCCCAAAACCCAACCCTGAAACCTAAAAATACCCCTGTACCCCAAAACCCAAACCCAACACTGAAACCTAAAAATACCCCTGTACCCCAAAACCCAACCCCAACCCTGAAACCTAAAAATACCCCTGTACCCCAAAACCCAAACCCAATACCCCTAATAAATGTTTAAAAAAAAAGATAAACTTACCTATACTTACGTTGTAATGGTATGCGTTGTAATAGTATCTGCGTTGTAAAGGTATTCGTTGTAAAGGGTCCTGCGTGGTAATAGTTGCGTTGTAACAGTATTTCGTGCTAAAAGATGCGTGGTAACAGTTACATACGCGGGAAGACGGTAGTCTTGGTGGAATGACTCTTTTGGGGCCTTCCATGAAAACTTTTATTGCTGGCACTTTAAACAGGGATAGATGTTGCTTGTTTTTCAGGTACGCTGCTATAGCTGCAAGATGTACTCTAATAGAGGTGTAAGCAAGGTTACATTGCTGTAAGTGTAGTAAATAGCAAATAATCTCTTTAGTGGATGCGACCAGAGGGTTGATGTTGTTACTGTTACAGTATACAGCAAACCTTTTCCACTTTGCTGCATAGCATGCTCTGGTGGTAGGGCGTCTTGCTTGCTTAATGATTTCCATATAGTTTGGAGGTAAATTTAAGTATCCAAATTCTATGACCTCAGGAGCCAGATCGCTAGGTTCAATTGTTTGGGATCTGGGTGCATTATTTCTCCATGGTTCTGTGTAAGGTGCATGGGTAATATTCTTAAATTTTGATGTGGCACCTGTGAGAGTTGCAGTAGCGTGGTGAACCACGTCTGTCATGCCCACGTGGGTGCTGCTAGTATCATTGTCATTTCATTGAATGTTGTTGCAGTTTTCGAACCACTAATGGACTTAGTGGGAGAGGGGGAAAAGCGTGAGCAAATTTGTTGGACCAATTTATCCATAACGCATTGCCCTGCGACAGGTGGTGTGGGTACCTGGATGCGAAGGTTTGGCATTTTGCGTTCTGATGAGTGGCAAAGAGATCTATCTCTTGTTGTCCCCATCTTTGGAAGAATGGCTGCAGTATTTGGTTGTGCAGTTCCGATTTGTGTATTTGTTCTGACTCTCTGCTTAAGATGTCTGCTATCTGATTTTGAACTCCTGGTAGGTGTTCGGCTAACAGATAGATCTTTTGAGGAATGGCCCATCTCCAAATGTCTTGCGCTAGTCTGGATAGTTGGAGAGAGTGTGCCCCCCCCTGTTTTTGAATATAATACCTTGCTGTCATGTTGTTTGTTCTGATCAGGACTGCTTTGTTGAGAATCTATATTTGAAAAACTTTTAATGCTAGAAACACTGCTAGTAGTTCTAGATAATTGATGTGCAGTCTTTTTTACTGTACACTCCATCTTCCCTGCACTGTATATTTCTCAATATGAGCTCCCCATCCGGTGAGCTATGCATCCGCTGTTAGTATCACTTGTGGAATCGGTTCTAGGAACGACCGCCCCTTGGAAATGTTTGTTTTGTTCCACCACTTCAGAGAGCGATGTGTGCGGTCGTCTACCAACACCAGATCTGTAATCTGACCTTGAGCCTGATTCCACTGTGTTGCTAGACATTCTTGCAGCGGACGCATTTGTAGTCTGGCATATGGTATTAGCAGTATGCAGGAGGACATCATCCCTAATAGCTGCATGAACACTCGAGCTGTTAGTGAGTGTTGTGGTTGAAATCTTTGGATCAACGTGAGCATTGTTTGGATCCTGATTGGATTGGGGTATACTTTGGCTTTTTCTGTGTCTATAGTAGCCCCTCGATATTGTTGAACTTTGTTTGGTTGCTTGTTGGAGTGTGACCATGTGGAAATGTTCCGAATTTATGTATGTATTGAGAGGTCTGAGGTCTAGTATTGGCCTTAGAGACCCGTCTTTTTTGGGAATTAGGAAGTATAGAGAGTATACCCCTGTTCCTTTTTGATGTTGTGGAACCTTCTCTATAGCATGCTTTTGTAGCAGTGATAGTACTTCCTGTTTTAACAATGTTAGATGATCTGACTCATTGGACACTGTTTGGGGGGGATGTTTGGTGGGTTAGCTGTGAGTTCTAGGCAATAACCCTGTTGGATAATTTGTCTCACCCACCTGTCTGATGTGATGTTTTCCCAGACAGGTAGGAACTGTGATAGACGTCCCCCGACAGGTGTTATATGGTCTGGGGGGAGCTGTATGAAGTCACTGTTTTGGGGAGTTGCGGTTGTTGTTATTTCCGCGACCTCTACCCTTGTTGTTGTTACATCTGTAACTGCCTCTTGAATTACCTCTGGGTGATGTTGGTGTAAAAGAGGTAGATTGCTGGCTTGTGCCTGTATTCTTTGACCCGCCTCTATAGGTGGACCTACCAAAGGAAACCCTTTGAGTTGGCTGTTGCAATGCTCCCATTGATTTAGCCGTTTCTGTGTCTTTTTTCATCTTTTCTAACGTCTCATCTGTACCTGAGCCGAAAAGTGTTTTTTCATCAAAAGGCTGGTTCAATAAGGATGTTTGTACTTCTTGTTTGAACCCTTAGACTCTGAGCCATGCATGTCTTCTTAACATGATACTGGTGTTGATGGATCTTGCCGCAGTGTCTGCTGCGTCTAAGGTGCACTTAATGGAAGTGTTAGTTATTATCTTCCCTTCTTGTATGAGCTGGTCTGCCCTTTTTTGATATTCCTTAGGGAGATGTGTAATGAGTTTTTCTAACTCATCATAATGAGCTCTATAATAGCGTGCAAGTAGCGCTTGTGTATTAGCTATGCTCCAGCTGTTTGCTGTTTGGGATGCTACTCTTTTGCCAGAGGCATCTATTAACTAGGACTCCTTGTCAGGAGGAGGAGCTTCTCCTGTAGATAATGAGTTTGCTCTCTTACGAGCGTTTGTGACTACTAGCAAGTCCAGAGGTACCTGTCCTTTAATAAATATTGGGTCCTTTGGGGCTGCCTTATATTTTTTATCAATTCTTGGGTTTAATACCCTAGCCCCCACAGGGTCTTTGAATATGTCTGATGTGTGATTGAGAAGACCCTTAAGCATAGGTAGTGTTCCTGATGTTCTTTGTGCAGCAGGTAGTGTTTCTAAAAGGAAATCCTCTATTTGAGGTTCCGTGTGTAAGTCTACCTTGTGGTATTTTGCTGCCCTATTAATTAACTGTGCAAAACCTGTATTATCATCAGGTGGTGAAGGTTTTGAGGGATATAGTTCGGGGTCGTTATCATCATCTGACCCTGCATTATAATTCTCCCAAGGGTCTGCTTCATCTGGGGCAGTGTCGTCAACCCCATGAAGTTCTCCCTCCCCTGTATCACTTTCTACATCTATTTGAGGTGTAGATGGTCTTGGTGTAGAAGGTGGAGGAATAGCTGGCATAGTGTGAGGAAGAGGAGAAGAGGGTGTGTCTCTAGGTTGAGGAGAAAGAGGAGGAGTTGTATTTGTCCCCATTGTTCTCTTTTTAGGAGGAAGAGCTTTGTCGTCCAACTGTTCATTCTTCCTCTTTTTAGGTAATTTTGTCACCACTTTGCGGATCGATAAACAAAGTCTTTTGTTTTGGATCTGTCTGATGCTCCTGTGTCGGTACCGAAGTTTTTGGTTCCGAAAGGTGCCTTTGCTTCTGACCGTCAGTGTTCTGTGTTTTCGGCACCGAGAATTTGCTCGATTCCGATTTTTTCGGTGTCGAGTAAGTCTTCGACGTCGAAGCATGTTTCGGTTTCGACATAGAATGTTTCGACTGCAAGCCTTCCTTTGCATGGAGCTTCCGTGTCGATGTCGATGTCGACTGCTTCTCGGATCCGACATGGTGGGAGGCCGAGTGTTTCGGTTTCGGTTTCGTTGCCGGGCCCGAAGGCGGGGCGTCGGAAACTTTTTTTCGGTAGTCTGACAGGGCTCGAAGGCGGGGTCGACACCAAACGGGGTCGGTTTTTTGGTAAGGGGACGTCATCACTCACGTTTTGATGAGCGTCGATTTCTTCGACATCAGACTCGTCCACTTCCGACCCCGACTTGTCCTCATCTTTTTCTTCTTCTTCGGGGTGCTGGGCCTCGAACAGCTCCGGGATTGCCTCCGACTGCATTCTCGACACCTCGTGTCTTCGGGCTCGATGGTTTCTAATTGTCGACTTGGAAGAGAATGCTGCGCAGGCTTCAGTCCCTGGATTCGTGTTCAGGTGATAGGCAGAGATTGCACACCTCGTGTAGGTCCTTGTGTGGGATCTTAGCACCACACGTTGGATATCTCTTGAATGGAGTCCTTTCCATGGACTCCGGGCTGGACTACGTCGAGATAGGCCTCCCGGTCTCGTCGACGTAGAAGGTGTAAATTTTGTTGACGTCGAAACGCGTCGAAATGGAATTGATCTCGCTTTCGATAACAATACCGTTGAATTGGAAAGGGAATACGCGCCGAAATATCACTTTTTTCCCGAAGTCGATCCGGAGCGCTTTGATCCTCATCCGAACCCGATGGCGGAAAAAAACAATCTAAGGATGGAGCCGATGCCCATGCGCACTAGCACCCAAAGGAGGAGTCATCAGTCTCGTGACGACAAAAGACTTCTCCAAGAGAAAAACAAGTGCAATCATCCGAGCCCAACACCAGATGGCGATCTATCCATAAATGTACCATCTGCAGCCCATATGCCTCGAACAGTCATTTGCCAACGCCTCCCGACTTCGTAACATGTCGGCGGACATGGTGCTTTATCAAACTTGGGGCAGTTCTAAACTCCTCAGTCAAATAAATGTTAACAGTGGCGTTTACACGATCGCGCACTACTTCCTCACCGTCAGATGCGAACTCCGTGCTTCCGCTCTGCTTCGGGTGCCGGTGACTGCTAACAGGAATCAGCAGAATCCAGCTCTCCTCCACCGAACTGCAGGGATACTCCTCTCGCTCGACGGGGGCAACCACGGCTCCTTCTTTCCAAGGATCAAACACGCCCCAGCTGAAACGCTGGAACAGTCACTTCCTGCCGTACGGCCCAAACGCTGAGGAAGGGGTTACGCTTTTGCCGGGGAAGTCAAACCGGCAAGCAAATTTCCTGAAAGTCGTCTCACCCACAGGAATACAATCTCCACAGAGACGATGCGAACCCTAAGTCGAGCTGCAATATTTTTTATTTTTCACCAAGCACCACCGCCATGACGCGTTTCGGTCCTCCTCGGACCTTGATCACATGACAAGTCACATGGGGAAGCTCATGCAATTTAAAGTGACAGTGCAAATGTAAGTGCAATAGAAATGGACAACAGACTGAGTGTCAACCACTGCTTGATTATACCTGTAAAATACAGTAAACTGAGTGTGCAAATATCTGCAAGTTCTCTGTGCAAAGTGCATGAAATAAATATTTATAATAAATATTTAAAATCATTTTAAATGCGATTATAAAAGCCATAAGATTGGAAAACGAATTAATGAAACACGATTAGTTAAAATCTGTGCATAGAATTCCCAGTCGGCAAAAAATCACAATATGTTAATAAAGCACAACAATTTACGCATATTTGAAAATAGCAGCATCAAATACATCAGCATATATATCCAAAACCAAGTTTGCCTGGAAGAAAGAGGGGCCCACGAGCAAGGTAAAGATTTCAGCTTTTAATTATTTGTCAGGATCGCAGCTTGCGAAATGGATGCAAATACAGCAAATTCAATGAAAAGTCAGCCTGGCGCGTTTCGTATTGCTACTTCTTCAGAGGCACTGACTCGAGCTGCAAGGCAGGCATTCTTTAGGCAAAACCACGGCACAAGTACCCGCCCTAGTGGGCGTTGCCGGTCGCAGGGCTTCATGGTACCTGTAGTGTGATGTCCTGTCCTCCTTCAGTGAGTGGTCTGCCTTGGAGCACACTGTTGATGAAGAGATGAGACCACAGTGGGGTATGCAGAGTCACATCACAACTCTGCAGCTGTCCATTATCCCCAACAAACGCTCCTTGCTCTCACATTGGTGGCGTTGTAAGCGTCTCCTTGGTGGGCTGCAACAGCCCCAGGGCTGACCTCCGCGGCTCAGGCACGCCGCTGAAATATCCAAAACCAAGTTTGCCTGGAAGAAAGAGGGGCCCACGAGCAAGGTAAAGATTTCAGCTTTTAATTCTTTGTCAGGATCGCAGCTTGCGAAATGGATGCAAATACAGCAAATTCAATGAAAAGTCAGCCTGACGCGTTTCGTATTGCTACTTCTTCAGAGGCACTGACTCGAGCTGCAAGGCAGGCATTCTTTAGGCAAAACCACGGCACAAGTACCCGCCCTAGTGGGCGTTGCCGGTCGCAGGGCTTCATGGTACCTGTAGTGTGATGTCCTGTCCTCCTGAAAGTCGTCTCACCCACAGGAATACAATCTCCACAGAGACGATGCGAACCCTAAGTCGAGCTGCAATATTTTTTATTTTTCACCCAGCACCACCGCCATGACGCGTTTCGGTCCTCCTCGGACCTTGATCACATGACAAGTCACATGGGGAAGCTCATGCAATTTAAAGTAACAGTGCAAATGTAAGTGCAATAGAAATGGACAACAGACTGAGTGTCAACCACTGCTTGATTATACCTGTAAAATACAGTAAACTGAGTGTGCAAATATCTGCAAGTTCTCTGTGCAAAGTGCATGAAAGAAATATTTATAATAAATATTTAAAATCATTTTAAATGCGATTATAAAAGCCATAAGATTGGAAAACTAATTAATGAAACACGATTAGTTAAAATCTGTGCATAGAATTCCCAGTCGGCAAAAAATCACAATATGTTAATAAAGCACAACAATTTACGCATATTTGAAAATAGCAGCATCAAATACATCAGTAGCAATATATTACCTACTGGCGGTCGCCAGTAGGTATATATAGTTAGGATTTTTTCTCTATGGGACTTTTGAAAATTCTATGTCTAATAACTTTGGCGTTTGTGGACGGAATCTGCTGAAATTTTCAGGAAAATGGCACATTTTGTTTCTGAGCAGCCCCTGAAAATTTGGGGGGGTTTCGTCAAGGGGGGGCCGAGAAAAAAGGGGGGTCCCAAAACACGTTTTTCCCATGTTAATTTCCATAGGGCGTTTGGCCTCACTTTTAGCTCGAACGGCTGAATGGATTTCCACGAAACTTGGCAAAATTGTAGGGACTGTTAGCCCGATGTGCCTTTGCTGGGTCTCAATATATGTGCTCCAGTGGATTTTGAGAAATTAACGTTTTAAAAAACAGATATATCTGTGACAGCGTCCTGGATAGCGCTCCAGATCGCGTACTTTTCGCGTAACGGAGCTTTGCGAAGCGAAGCTGATTGGCTCTCCGGTGTCTGTCAACATTCTAAACAGTCCGGAGCGGCCGCCATCTTGTCTCTCGGTAGGATCGAGAGACAAGAGGAGAAAAACGAAGGGGGAATTTAATGAAAGGGGGCAAGGTAGACCCCTCTTGACCCCCTAGGAATGATGTTGGGGTTATTAAAGGGTCCCGTGGGGAAAATAAAAAAAAATTGATTTTTCACGGTAGAAGCGCTTCCCGGTTCGCGAACCGGACCGCAAACTGGTAGCGAAACGGGAATTCGCCATTTTGTGTTTCGGTTTAATTAAATTACAGGGTATAAGGGGGTACGGGAGACGTATCCTGACCCCTTATGTTTTCTGAGGGTGGCTGAGGAGGCTCATATATGTTGATACATGTCTTCCAGCGGCTGTGCGTGAGCGTTTTTTTTTTTTTGCTTCGTGACGTCTGTTTACGTTCGATTCGAAGGAAATCAGGAACTGTTGACCGCCATTTTATCACTGCGAGTAAATATTTTGTTAAAAATAATTGTTATAAATTAATCCTTATTGATAAATATTGTCTGCTCCATATTGCCTTTTTTGCAATGCCACACTTTTGTTGAGCACGGCAGCCATTTTAGATACCTTGACCAGACCCACTCTCTGCACGCCGCCGATCCTCAGCATGGCTCCCCACCCTCGCAAGCATCTCACCCACGCACTGGTCACCCCCGCTCTCTCTCTCATGCATGGGCAGAAACCTCCTCCCATGTGCGCTGTTCTTCTCTGAGAATCACACCCTGTGCCCGCCCGACACCTCCCTTTCACCCTATTCACTACCGCACCCTCTGACACTCCTCTTCCTCTGTGTCTGATTGTCCAGGCTGGTCCTAGGCTATCACCTAGCCCTGCAGATGTAGTTTATGGCCCCAGCTGTAAAGAATCACCCCTCTTCAAAGGAGTTACAGTAGATCAAGGCCCCCACCCGATGAGATCCGTCACACCACACGCGTTCCTACTATCTGAAAACCATCCTGTATTGTGATTGAAGAGGGGATTCTCGCTGTGAGGGTGTGTGGGACCGAGCCTGAAGCGGAAGATTCCAGGGATGCCTCTTTGTACATCAAAGTTTTTACAATTATGTGTCACATTAAAAATATATAGCACTCTAACAAAGTAGTAGGATTATAAAACTTTAATAACTTATAAATATATACAACGCAACAAAAACAGTAAACACATTTAAACATTTTTTTGAAAAAAGAAGCAACAATGGTCAGTAGCTGTGTTTTGTGCGAATAGTCCCAAGGCAGCACAACGTGCTGAGTTCTGGACGGCACCCAGGTGATGTCATCTAGGTGCCGCACTGGTTTTTGGTATCCTACAATGCTGCTCTGAAAAACGGCGTGGGGCGCCCCGGAGGGAGGCCTCGTCAGTAGCGGTCTGTTGTGCGAATAGTCCCAAGGCAGCAGAACGCGCTGAGATGTGGATGGCACCCAGGTGATGTCCAGTAAGTTGCCGCACTGGTTTTGGTATCCTACAATGCTGCTCCGAAAAACGGTGTGGGGCGCCCCGGGGGGGAGGGGGGTGGGGGGGTGGGTGGAGGCGGTGTGAACGGGCCTCCCCAGGTGGAGGCTCGTCTGCTGTAGTGGGGCGCCCCTTTACAGTTTCAGTTGCCATTCCGCCCGCTTTTGGTACACTGTGCCAAAATCCGCCATTCAGCTGAGTTGCTCCCGCTCTTGCGATGCAGCGATAGGCGGCTGCCACAGGACTCTCAAAATGGCGGCAGGCTCTTTCCTTTTTGGGCCTGGTCCACTAAAATGGCCCTGGGACACCTTGGAACTCGGACGCTTGTCTGCTAGGTCTTGGACCCCATTCTCGAAAGCGTCCCCTCAGCCTTGAAGATTCTACAACTTGGGGCCCCCGACTCCTGCAGGCTTCCGGTGGGGAGCGGCTGCCATGATTGCTTGCGGAATGGCCACAACGGAGCCACGAGATGGTGGTGCTCTCATGCTGACGCCAGCTTCAGTCTGAAACATCCAGACACAAGGTGGGGCTTTCATTGTTTGGGAAAAAAAAATGTTTTAATCCAATGAAAAGTGTTATTTTTAGGTCATATGATCAAGCCTTCCATCATTAGGAAACCAAAAGTAAAATGAACCAATGAAAAGTTTTATAAACAAGTCACATGACCTGTTATGCGGCATAGGGCTATAAAAAGCGTAGTAAATCCGTTGGCACGTGAGGCGGCGTCAGTAGCGGACCGATGTGCGAATAGGCCGAAGGCAGCACAACGCGCCGAGATCCGGATGGCACCGAGGTGGTGTCCAGCAAGTTGCCGCACTGGTGTGGCCATCCTACAATGCTGCGCCGAAAGGCGGCGTGGGGTGCCCCGTTGGCCTGTGAGGTCGCGTCAGTCAGTGGGGGCTGTTTGAGGATCTGACTGCATTGGAAAGCAATGTGATGCTGTGCGTCGCCCCCAAGATGGAGGCTCCTCGGCTGCAGTGGGGCGCCCCTAGGTGTTTCACTCGCTATCCAGCTGAGTTGCGTCCGCACTTGCGGCTACAGTAGGCCGAAGGCAGCACAACGCGCCGAGATCCGGATGGCACCGAGGTGGTGTCCAGCAAGTTGCCGCACTGGTGTGGCCATCCTACAATGCTGCGCCGAAAGTCGGCGTGGGGTGCCCGAAGGGGGGGGGGGAGGCGGCGCAAACGAGCCTCTCCCGCCTCTCCAGGTGGAGGCACTTCATCTGCAGTGGGGCGCCGAGATCCGCCGAGGTGGTGTCCAGCAAGTTGCCGCACTGGTGTGGCCATCCTACAATGCAGCGCTGAAAGTCGGCGTGGGGTGCCCGAAGGGGGGGGGGGGAGGCGGCGCAAACGAGCCTCTCCCGCCTCTCCAGGTGGAGGCACTTCATCTGCAGTGGGGCGCCATCTAGCTGAGTTTCGCCCGCTCTTGCTGCTACAGCAACAGGCGGCTGCAACAGGACTCTCAAAATGGCGGCCTGTTCTTTGGATTTGGGCCTGGTCCACTAAAATGGCCCTGGGACACCTTGGAACTCGGACGCTCGAATTTTTTTCCTTTTCTCCACATGTAAAAACGGTAAATGCCCGGTACGTTACCTGCCTCATCTGCCACGATGTACTCTCCAGAGGAACCGAAAAAAAATATAGTTATGGTAATTATACCATGCATCGTCATATGGAGAGGTGGCACCCGATTAATTATAGTGCTGCCCAAATTCGAGATTTGGTGGATAACCCCCGACCTGCCAGTACATCCACCAATGAAGTGGCAGTGATAGCATCAGAGGCAAGGGAAACGGTTCTAAATCTTCAGAACTTTGGACAAATGAAAATGACATGTTTAAGTTGCGGCAAATTAATTTCATGTGGAGAGAGGAGTGTTAGTCTAATCAATAGAGCTTATGAACATCATCATAGTCGATGGTTGGTGGAGACATTTTGACTATATCCTGGACCTGCCCGGCCTCGCCCAAAATGGCGCCGGTATAAATGGGACTCGTAACTCCTTGTTGTGTACTGGTTGCATAACCTTGATATCACGAGATACGTATGCAGTTTTGAAGCACATGGCGGGCGGGGACGAGAATTGATTGAATATTTCGACATCCCTATTGATATTAAGTTCTGATGTGTTATTGATTACTGTACTATTGAAAGTTCGAATTAACGTCATCCATGGTACTTGCCCGCAAATGTATATCGAGATAATTTTATTGTAACTGGCCCTGCCGTATTTTAATTATAAAATGTATGTCCACCGATTTCGCAACTGTTAGACACCTTAGTTCTTGCAACCTAATGGCCCGCCCGTTAAGTTCCTCTACAGTGTAAATGTCTCCTCATCATATACGATTACAGTTTGCTCCGTGGCCGGCCCACGTGGTTATAGGCCCGTATTTGTATACTGACATTTTCACAATAAAGGTTTTTAAAACAAAACATGGTAGTAGTATTTACATTGGTAAAGTTTTTAATTTTAGTCACTGTTTTCGAATCAGTAAAAGGCAAGTGAAATAAAGCAGTCCAATTACATGACGGATAAAAGGTATAATACGCAGGAACGCAGTAAAGATAAATGGTCAAGGGCTGTTGTGTTTTCTACTCCTGCAACATAAAGTGATCGATAAGAATCTGATATTCAGGCGTATCGGCGACTAAGACAGCAGGCCGAGCCTGTTTTGCTCAACGGCTCCGTCATGGGACGAAGAAACGCCCTTTTTCTCGAAAAAGGAATATATTTTACTTGCAGGACAGTTGTAAATTTTCCGGGAAAGTACATTAGCCTGGAACATTATAACATATATAAAGGGGGTGAGGTCGCACACTACTCACACACCGGCGGAAGTTGCCCCTAAGGACTCTGGTCATTGTAGTAGAGTGTTCGCGATGCATCATCTTTCGATCTTGCTATCTTCGCTGTCTTCGCCATCCCTGGACACGTGTTTCGGGTTTTCAACCCTCGTCAGCAGGGATAGGCAGTGTTCTGGGGTCGCCGATGGCTGCCAATATCTGCCAGGTATAGTACCACTCCGGCGCGTAGGTGCGGGATCCCAGGCACGTCAGCCCGCTGCTCAAGGGAGCTTTAAGTTACAAAAAGGGGGTGAGGTCGCACACTACTCACACACCGGCGGAAGTTGCCCCTAAGGACTCTGGTCATTGTAGTAGAGTGTTCGCGATGCATCATCTTTCGATCTTGCTATCTTCGCTGTCTTCGCCATCCCTGGACACGTGTTTCGGGTTTTCAACCCTCGTCAGCAGGGATAGGCAGTGTTCTGGGGTCGCCGATGGCTGCCAATATCTGCCAGGTATAGTACCACTCCGGCGCGTAGGTGCGGGATCCCAGGCACGTCAGCCCGCTGCTCAAGGGAGCTTTAAGTTACAAAAAGGGGGTGAGGTCGCACACTACTCACACACCGGCGGAAGTTGCCCCTAAGGACTCTGGTCATTGTAGTAGAGTGTTCGCGATGCATCATCTTTCGATCTTGCTATCTTCGCTGTCTTCGCCATCCCTGGACACGTGTTTCGGGTTTTCAACCCTCGTCAGCAGGGATAGGCAGTGTTCTGGGGTCGCCGATGGCTGCCAATATCTGCCAGGTATAGTACCACTCCGGCGCGTAGGTGCGGGATCCCAGGCACGTCAGCCCGCTGCTCAAGGGAGCTTTAAGTTACAAAAAGGGGGTGAGGTCGCACACTACTCACACACCGGCGGAAGTTGCCCCTAAGGACTCTGGTCATTGTAGTAGAGTGTTCGCGATGCATCATCTTTCGATCTTGCTATCTTCGCTGTCTTCGCCATCCCTGGACACGTGTTTCGGGTTTTCAACCCTCGTCAGCAGGGATAGGCAGTGTTCTGGGGTCGCCGATGGCTGCCAATATCTGCCAGGTATAGTACCACTCCGACGCGTAGGTGCGGGATCCCAGGCACGTCAGCCAGCTGCTCAAGGGAGCTTTAAGTTACAAAAAGGGGGTGAGGTCGCACACTACTCACACACCGGCGGAAGTTACCGCTAAGGACTCTGGTCATTGTAGTAGAGTGTTCACGATGCATCATCTTTCGATCTTGCTATCTTCGCTGTCTTCGCCATCCCTGGACACGTGTTTCGGGTTTTCAACCCTCGTCAGCAGGGATAGGCAGTGTTCTGGGGTCGCCGATGGCTGCCAATATCAGCCAGGTATAGTACCACTCCGGCGCGTAGGTGCGGGATCCCAGGCACGTCAGCCCGCTGCTCAAGGGAGCTTTAAGTTACAAAAAGGGGGTGAGGTCGCACACTACTCACACACCGGCGGAAGTTGCCCCTAAGGACTCTGGTCATTGTAGTAGAGTGTTCGCGATGCATCATCTTTCAATCTTGCTATCTTCGCTGTCTTCGCCATCCCTGGACACGTGTTTCGGGTTTTCAACCCTCGTCAGCAGGGATAGGCAGTGTTCTGGGGTCGCCGATGGCTGCCAATATCTGCCAGGTATAGTACCACTCCGGCGCGTAGGTGCGGGATCCCAGGCACGTCAGCCCGCTGCTCAAGGGAGCTTTAAGTTACAAAAAGGGGGTGAGGTCGCACACTACTCACACACCGGCGGAAGTTGCCCCTAAGGACTCTGGTCATTGTAGTAGAGTGTTCGCGATGCATCATCTTTCGATCTTGCTATCTTCGCTGTCTTCGCCATCCCTGGACACGTGTTTCGGGTTTTCAACCCTCGTCAGCAGGGATAGGCAGTGTTCTGGGGTCGCCGATGGCTGCCAATATCTGCCAGGTATAGTACCACTCCGGCGCGTAGGTGCGGGATCCCAGGCACGTCAGCCCGCTGCTCAAGGGAGCTTTAAGTTACAAAAAGGGGGTGAGGTCGCACACTACTCACACACCGGCGGAAGTTGCCCCTAAGGACTCTGGTCATTGTAGTAGAGTGTTCGCGATGCATCATCTTTCGATCTTGCTATCTTCGCTGTCTTCGCCATCCCTGGACACGTGTTTCGGGTTTTCAACCCTCGTCAGCAGGGATAGGCAGTGTTCTGGGGTCGCCGATGGCTGCCAATATCTGCCAGGTATAGTACCACTCCGGCGCGTAGGTGCGGGATCCCAGGCACGTCAGCCCACTGCTCAAGGGAGCTTTAAGTTACAAAAAGGGGGTGAGGTCGCACACTACTCACACACCGGCGGAAGTTGCCCCTAAGGACTCTGGTCATTGTAGTAGAGTGTTCGCGATGCATCATCTTTCGATCTTGCTATCTTCGCTGTCTTCGCCATCCCTGGACACGTGTTTCGGGTTTTCAACCCTCGTCAGCAGGGATAGGCAGTGTTCTGGGGTCGCCGATGGCTGCCAATATCTGCCAGGTATAGTACCACTCCGGCGCGTAGGTGCGGGATCCCAGGCACGTCAGCCCGCTGCTCAAGGGAGCTTTAAGTTACAAAAAGGGGGTGAGGTCGCACACTACTCACACACCGGCGGAAGTTGCCCCTAAGGACTCTGGTCATTGTAGTAGAGTGTTCGCGATGCATCATCTTTCGATCTTGCTATCTTCGCTGTCTTCGCCATCCCTAGACATGTGTTTCGGGTTTTCAACCCTCGTCAGCAGGGATAGGCAGTGTTCTGGGGTCGCCGATGGCTGCCAATATCTGCCAGGTATAGTACCACTCCGGCGCGTAGGTGCGGGATCCCAGGCACGTCAGCCCGCTGCTCAAGGGAGCTTTAAGTTACAAAAAGGGGGTGAGGTCGCACACTACTCACACACCGGCGGAAGTTGCCCCTAAGGACTCTGGTCATTGTAGTAGAGTGTTCGCGATGCATCATCTTTCGATCTTGCTATCTTCGCTGTCTTCGCCATCCCTGGACACGTGTTTCGGGTTTCCAACCCTCGTCAGCAGGGATAGGCAGTGTTCTGGGGTCGCCGATGGCTGCCAATATCTGCCAGGTATAGTACCACTCCGGCGCGTAGGTGCGGGATCCCAGGCACGTCAGCCCGCTGCTCATATATGTTTAAGAAAAAATAATGTTCGAAAGCAATAAAAAGCGTAATTTTTAGGTCATATGACCAAGCCTTTCATCATTAGAATAACAAAAGTAAAATGAACCAATGAAAAGTTTTATTAACAAGTCACATGACCTGTTATGCTTACGTTACGCGCTGCGCGCCGCGCCCCGGATCGCTTCCGGGAAGCTGCGCTTCGCGCACCGGAACACTTCTGGGTGCGCTAACGCAGCGTGTCATATAACGCATTACGCGACAACGTAGGTCCAGAATATAGTCAAAATGTCTCCACCAACCAGCGGTCGGAACACAACCCCTTTCAGCAGTCTAAAAAGTTCTGTTAAATGACAACAGAAGGGACAGGCAACAAGAACCATCAGTCTAAGAGGGGAGGGAAAGTTCTTCTCTACCGGGTCACGTTGGGGCGCTACCGGAACTGATCGAATTGGTAGTCTACAGTGTTTCTGGATGTTTCAGACTGAAGCTGGCGTCAGCATGAGAGCACCACCATCTCGTAGCTCAGTCGTGGCCATTCCACGAGCAATCATGGCAGCCGCTCCCCACCAGAAGCCTGCGGGAGTCGGGGCCCCCAAGACTTTTGTAGAATCTTCAAGGCTGAGGGGACGCTTTCGAGAATGGGGCCCAAGCCCTAGCAGACAGGCGTCCGAGTTCCAAGGTGTCCCAGGGTCATTTTAGTGGACCACGCCCAAATCTGAAGAGCCGGCCGCCATTTTGAGAGTCCTGTGGCAGCCGCCTATCGCTGCATCGCAAGAGCGGGAGCAACTCAACTACATGGTGAGCGAGACGCTGTAGTCGCAAGAGCGGGCGGTAAACATCTGAATGGCGGAAGAGGCACAGTGTAGCAAAAGCGGGCGGAATGGCAACTGAAACGGTAAAGGGGCGCCCCACTACAGCGTGTCTTCAGGTCAAACGGATTGTGGGACAAGGTCCAGAATGGAAGAGTCATCAAAAGGCAAAAAGTTCCGCCGGACCCCGGGAGCCGGCCGCCTATGTCGGGGGCGATCTTAGGCCACACCAGGGCAACACGACTTGGGGAGGGGGCAGGAGCCAAGCGCCCCCTCCCAGTCCGCGCCACCACACCGTATGTTGAAAATCTGAAGCCATCGTTCTACAAACTCTCAACCAGCCTTGGATGGAAAAATCTTGAAGAATGTACAAACTGAAAACCAGTTTTTGTCTGCATAGCATCAGCAGCAACGCTTGCTATCAGAGTGCATGAGTTTCATGCTCGATCGATTGAGCTAGCCGGATCAGGCAACAAAAAGTATAAAATAGTTATGTAAATAGTTATTTAATAAAATGTTTTACCCTGTTACTTTGCTGGTGTGTTGTATATATTTATAATATTTGCATAGAGTTTATCGTTATTTTGGGCGGGGTGGGTGGCGGAGCCGAGCTGTCTTGCAGCCATCATGGTGTGGAGCTCAGTTCATCTCACTAGTTTCGTATTTCTCATGAAGGGTTGTTCCTAATGTTTCTATTTTAGCGAGGTCAAAAAGAGATCCCATTAGTGGCCTACTGATTTTGCTCGATTACTTTTGTTTTTTTACACGATTTTTCACTATCTGCAAAGACTAAACAGAGTATTGCGACTCTGTGCTTGTTTGTAAATAGAGAATGAACCAAAGAGAATCAATTCTAAAACAGTAAATGCTTGGATAACAATCAATCAAATGGAGAGACAAGCAGGCACGACGGATTACAACGGGGGCAAAGGCCTGCGTTAACTACCCTTCACTATCTGCAAAGAGAGAGTACTACTAAGAGAAAGGGGGCAGCGTTCAAAGCACATCAGCGTGCATAAACACGAAAATGTTTTTACCTATCACGTACTTGACATTTGACAGCTTTTGATATTTGCTATTAAAAAACCATTGAAATTCACTGAAAAAACCATAGGTTATAGACCATATATAGTTAGGAATTAGCATTTACAAAACCTTGAAAATTCACTGAAAAAACCATTGGTTATAGACCATATATAGTTAGGGATTAGCATTTACAAAACCATAATTTACTCGCACAAAACCATAGAAATTCGCATATATAGTTAGTTGCAATAACTATATATCGCGCACCCGCAATCCACTGCTGATGATGTCACATATTACATCATTCATGACATGGTCAGTGACACTGATGACATCACTGATGACATCTCAAATGACATCACTGATGACATCACTGACATCTCAAATGTCATCACTATTATCTCAAATGACATCACAGAAAACATCACTGATGACATCAATCATGTGATAATACGATTAACCTCTTCAGACTCAAATATATCCTTAGATACACTCAGAGTAAACAGACACTCACAGACAGTCACTCATCCATGGAGTTACTCACACACCTAGTCAGTCATGCACTGAATCAATCACACCTCCATTTCTTCAACTATACAGTTATACACACCTTACTTATTCAAACATATTCTAACACATATTTACTCTCATATACAATCACTGATACAAGTTTTCAATGATCCATGCAGCCACTCACACATTCACTGGCTCTTATACACAGTAATTTATATATGTGAACTCTCACATGTACTGTGTTTTACATATGTACTTACTTTGACATGTAGCACTGAGATATCCATTCACTCACCAATACACTCATGCACACAGTCAACCACCCAGACAGCTGTTTCCACATGCAGTTTTGAACCCATACATCTAGTGAATCAACTGCTAACACATCTATGCACAGTCACACACCTCCCAGACACCCCCACACACACACACTCGTTCTCCCATACAAATACTTGGGCAACCAATCAATAACCCATATAGTTACTCATATAGGTACTGATTAACACATGCAGCATCTTACACAACAACAGACATACTGATGCACACATTCAGACAGTTTAGTCACTAACCAATGCACTCAGTGAGACACATTTAATCACTCTCTCATACAGTCAGTCCTGCACCTACTAAATCCTTCATCCAGACACTTATACATCCACTCATTCTTCAATATGTAAGACATATTTTAATGTTACAGAAACATACAGTCACTGGATGATGTCATCAGTGATGTCATCATCATGAGTCTGGCAATCCCAGAATGCACCGTGAGGGATCGCGCGCTACTAAGCGCTTGAAGCTGCACCTACTTAAGACAGCGGAAACTGCCTCACAAGACTGCATTGCCATATTCCCCTTGAAGAAAGTGCAGACAGCACTGAAACGCGTCGGGATGAAGAGAGAAGTAACGGAAACTGTACTACCCTGAATATGCAATAAATGAAGGCTTTCTCACCTGCCTGCTGCCGAGTGATCCTTTTGCTGCAGAGCCTTTGAAACATATATATATATATACACATATATATATATATATATACACACACACATACTAGCAGCCCGTCCCGAAGTTATCCGGGTATGAATTGCTGCTGGCCAATAGTATATTGTTTTGTAGGATTCCGTTTTGATAGCATTTCTTATCTCTGACAGGCCTGTGAAACGCTCCGATTCACAGTGCACTGCTGATGCACCTAAGAGTGCGCGTTCAGTAGTGTGTGAACTTGAGTTTCCCTACTTTATATTTCCTTGCAATATTATATAGCGCAAACTCGACTACATGGCATGAGCACAATTTACATTACAGAAGAACACATTCATTTGTGGTAGGCCCCGGGGGGAGAAAGCGATTTGCCTGGAATCACAGGATGTTGAGCTGATGCCGAGATTCTAACGTAGCTCCCCAGCTATAAAGTTCGCAATTTTAGAACTTGTGGCGGGAGGTGTGTCTAAAAGTGTATGACGGTGCTGGCCATCAATGAGAGAGACATGTGCATTTTTCAAATCGGTGGTGAAAAAATATGAGTATGTGGCTGGAGATGTGGGCCGCCGTGCCACCAATGCACTTACCTGGGGAGGGTAAACACCCATTATTCCGCAACTTTCTTTCCTCATACCATCACTCTGCATAATTTCATTACAAAAGTACATTGACTCCGCAATGCCATTATAACGCATGGCATTACATTTTATATGCTTTTACCACACATACAGGGGTATTTTTAGGGTTCAGGGCTAGGTTTGGGTTTTGGGGTACAAGGGTATTTTAAGGGTTCAGGGCTAGGTTTGGGTTTTGGGGTACAGGGGTATTTTTAGGGTTCAGGGCTAGGTTTGGGGTTTGGGGTACAGGGGTATATTAGGGTTCAGGGCTAGGTTTGGGTTTTGGGGTACAGGAGTATTTTTAGGGTTCAGGGCTAGGTTTGGGGGTACAGGGGTATATTAGGGTTCAGGGCTAGGTTTGGGGTACAGGGGTATTTTAAGGGTTCAGGGCTAGGTTTGGGGGTACAGGGGTATTTTAGGGTTCAGGGGTAGGTTTGGGTTTTGGAGTACAGGGGTATTTTGAGGGTTCAGGTGCAGGTTTGGGTTTTGAGGTACAGGGGTATTTATAGGGTTCAGGGCTAGGTTTGGGTTTTGGGGTACAGGGGTATTTTTAGGGCTCATGGATAGGTTTGGGTTTTGGGGACAGGGTATATTTATAGGGTTAAGATGGGTTAGTGTTTAATGGTGTTGGGGTATTTTAAGGAGTAAGGGTGGGTTATGATGATGGGGTACAGGGGAATTTAAAGGGAGCAGGGTGGACACCCGGAGCTGGAATGTACAGAAGATGGGAAGAAAAAACAATGAAATAATGGGTACAACGCTCACTTTTTTTTCCGTAATCCCACGCCCCGCACACGCCCACAGCACACGATATGAGACATGGCATGAAGGCGGAACGTACCACACGCCCCCAGAGTTTGTCACGCTCCCAGCACACGCCCACAGCACAACGCAGACGCCCACAAGGGACTACTTTGCTGGCACGGTTCTTTTACCTTTTAAATATATATGGTGGGCGTCTGCATTGCCTATGTCCTTCTGCTGCAACTGCCCTATATATATATATATATACATACATATATATATATATATACACACACACACACACACACACACACACACACACACATATACATTCACACACACACTTGACACAGAGCACTTTTTTGTGTCGTATTTTGCTCCAAGGTGAATTGGTAGCCTTAATTAAATTGCATTTTATACAAATAGAAGATAGGTTGACTTTATTGACCTGCCTGCTAACATTTATTGTAGTTAGTAAGTTGTTTGCTATCTCCATCCAGTGTTCGGTTGAGTAGTTAGTGAACTACTGTTTTGTATTATTATTTCATTTTATGAGCTAAAATGCAAAAAAAGAATGGAGTTGAAATTCATGTGTAATTAACGCTTCAAAGCTATATAAAGCGTGACAATTGGGTGCAGTTTTGGAATGTAAAGCAGTCCTTTGTGCACAGCACTGGAAGCATTTCCTAAGGAGCAAACAGCTTAAAGCATGATTTAAGGGAAGTGTACTCCTCTGAAACTCATTATAATTTTTTTAAGGAGTAGTGACAAACAACTTCACTTTCAAGACAGACGTAAAAGAAATTGCTGTTTTCATCAATATTAGTGCTCACAGTGGAAACAGCAAACTGCTGCAGTTATCAGAATAACTAAACTGTTATGAAAATGTATTTTTGTTCTAGGATGATGTGCAAATTATTTGCATCCGTGATTGATGGGAACACCCCGCAAAGTCCTTAGGGGAAAAACATCAATGCCAAAAAATTTAACAGGTAACATCATTTTATTTTAAACAACAAACATTTTGTCTTCAATTATTTATAACATATAACATAACAGATATTGGAATATTACAATAAGTGTGTATAATACTGAAAAAGAATTCCCCATACAAGTCAACCCCAAATATGAAAATAGCATCAGTCCTGAATTCCCCCCATGAGGGGCGGGTGTCAGTGATAATCCACATGTACGGGACGGGAATTCCTGAAAGAAGTGCAGACTGAACCAACTAACAAACAGGGGGTGAGGAAGTAATCCTGAAATCCCCACATAGTGGGGAGCCGCAGTCGAGAAATCCCCAACACAGGGGGAGCCTCAGTCCAGAAATCCCCAACATAGGGAATGATTATTAGTCCAAAATTTTCCAAACAAAGCGTGTCAGTCTAGAAATCCCAAAAGGGGGAGTGCGCCAGTCTGAAAAGCCCAAACAATAACAACCATTAGTCCTGAAATAGCCACACAGGAGATGATCAGAGCTGAAAACCTAAACAAGACCGCATTAAGCCCTCGGTCAGAAAACAGTGGCAAAACTCTGAAATAAGGGACATGCTTCAATTCCAAAATTTCCTCTCAAGTGATGGGCATCAGTCCTTAAAAGCGCCACACAGGTATCTGTTCAGAACTCCCTACACAAGGAACATAATCAGTCCTGAAATCCACTGAAAGGGGAGTCATGATCAGTCTCGAAATAGCTAGAATGCACAGAACTAACCTTTGAAATACAACTGAACCTTGGATAAGTACTGTAAGGTGCAGAGACTAGACAGGGAAGATCTCTGCGATTCAGGGTCAGATTGTGAGAATGATACACTCAAACTACACGGGCACGCATGGGAGTAGCCCACATGGAGCAGGTTCTCTGGCAAATCCTAAACCAAACAAAAACCATATACAAATTATGAGCCATGTGGCTAAAGTAGAAAATAAACTTTAGGCCAAAATCAAGCCCAATATAGTTAAGTGGCATACCCTCGGCCTCCTTTAATATCGCATCATCACTCCATGTCTAAGCAACATATCATTTTGCTTTATACATCAGAATGAGCACACAGGTGTAACTTCATGCAATTGACAAAACAGATTTTGAATCAACACCATGTGCGCCTGTAGTTATGCTAAAGTAGGCAATGGGCCTGTCAACTCAAAGTCCCCAAGCCAAAACATTTCAGAACTCCTCTCACATGGAGTTAGAGAAAAGAGATATGGTGGCCATTCCACCATTAAAATCTAATACTGTATCAGGTAATAAAGCGGGATGACGGTGGAAGGGCTTTATTTTGTTAAGAGTCCAATGGTTCAGATCACAAAAATGGACACTTTTTGATCCTTCTGCTTTCCACTTCAACGACAGTCGGATGTTTATCACAGATCAGATTCACAGAATCCACTGTCTTTTTGGAGTCACTTGTAGGCACAAACCCTTCTAGGTCGCAGTTCTAAGTCGTACTTTGAGGTAATGACATCCGAAGAGACATTTCCACACTCTTTTAAGGGGCCCTTGCCTACAGCAGCAGGCTAAGCCTTTACTGCATTTATGGTCTCACAATTGGGTGCATTTCTGCACACATTATGATGACTGCCATTCATTAGTGTTTAAGTAATGATGACAGTACAAAACATCTTCCACATCTGTGACGGGTTAAGTCTCCAAACTGAATAATTGGATAAGGAGAACTGTATTAAAAAATCTCTGGTTTTGCAATTTTCCCCATTGATACAAAAACAACTGCACTCTGGAGTGAGATTGATTCACCTTTGGTAATGGCATGATGGGAGTACCTGCCCAGGAATCAATCCCATTCATGAAGAATGAGCCATAAAAGACCATCAGCTTTCCAGGAGAGGTGTTCCTGCTCCTTCAAAGGGAACCACCTGGAAAGCAGTTTATTAGCTTTACACTCAAGAAACCACAACATTTGTCATAAAGAGTAGTCAATGCTAGTGTAGACTTGAGTGTCAGAGTACCCCGTGACTGAAATATTGACAGTGTTCATAGCAATATGCCCGCCACACCGCCTAACATAACCCCTCCACTTAGCCCACTCATTTGGGCAACCCCTGGGCCTGCACATCTACAGCACTCCTGCAACAGTGCCAGGTCTAGGCTGTGCCTTCTGTGCAAATAAGTAGGTTGCCTGGCTCCCTTCCTGCAACTGCCTCATACCAAATAATGGACTCCCTTACACTATACTGGGAGGACTCATGATACTGTAGGAAGAGCACACCATGTCTTCTACTGCTAGATTATTACCAGAGGAAGGGACTGGCCGCCTTTAGACCCAAGCCCATCCTAACCTAAAGGATATGAAATCTTCAACAGTCTGGGCAGGTTTAAATAAAGGCCCAGGGAAGCCAACATAGGCCTAGCTTTTGAAGGCACTTACACTCCGGCAGTAGATCTAGAGCTGTGTAGAACAGTTAGGCAGTGATACAACAGATTTAAAAGAGCAGATGATGCACACCAGCACTTTCTGGTTTCAGCTATACGCCTACACATGTTTCCATACCACTTCGAATGCTGGACTATTCCGGGCACACAGTTGGCTAGAAACGAAAATCAGAATTACTTTCAAGTGCTGATTTCCTATACCCATTTGACAGAAAAGAAGGACAATTTCAAAGAAAGAGAAAATAACTGGGCAATGGTCGACAAAACCCACTCAAATGTGCTGTTCTACAAGGAAGGCTAAAACAAACACCCATAGCATGGGGGAAAACTCTCCCAAAACTAATCAACTAGGACAGTCTGTCATGGAGCAAAAGACACGGGGATGTGGCCTGTACATGCCCTATAATATCAGGGGACCTCATGTTGGGTGTGGGCATTTTAGCATCCCAGCTACAGAGAAATAAGCCTCAAATGGACAAAAACTGGGAAATACCGAAATACACCCTGTCCCTAGCATGCACTGGCAACACTAAACTACTAAAAACCTCTTAAAATAGAGGTTTCAGACCATTCCAATTTCAGGCTTGACACAATCCCAATACAGTGTCACACACAGCTTGTCACAGAGAAACTAACATATATCACTAGTGGCATGGGACACACATGGGTTGGACTTCCCATCAGTGCCTACACCATTGGATTTGACATACAAGTGCCTTATTGCAGCAGGTTTGCAGCTCATTCTATGGTAGAAAGCAGGACTCTTCAGTCAGTCTCCCAAGGACTCAGACCCTTAGTCAGCTCCAGTGTCCTATATGGACATGATGGCCTCAGTCTGCACTAGTTTCAGACATGGAGAGGGGTGTCACAGACTACAGTGGATTTTGGAACTACACAGGTGAGTGCTTTCGTAGCGCAGAGGATTCTTGTCCGGATGAATATGTCAGGCCTGGAAGAGTCAGGAGGCTCTTTCAGTCGGTGTCTGGGATTTGTGATGAGGGAAGACATAATATATGAAGGCAGCTTCCCATATTACCAACAAAGTAATGAAGTTTCTGCCCGCGTTCCTGAAATAGACGAGCGCTGCACAATTTCAAACTCTAGAATGGTAACTAATAATACTGTAATTCAACATATCCAGACCATGAATAAGGTGAATGATACCCACCTCCCAAGGCGCACGTCCTGAGACAGAGACTACCTTGGGCTTCAAAAGCCAATACTGTCACAGAGCCTCTAATACTGCCTGGTTCTTGAGTAATTGTTCTAGGAAATATTGCAGTCAAAGACCTCGACAAACTAAATCATCAAATGAGTAAATAAAAAACGAAATTCCACTTCCTCCTCACTTTCACTGCTTGTTGGGACCTCCCATGTCTCCCGTCTTTTCCTGCAGAGTCCGTCATTTTACCACCTACGCCTCTCCAACGCTTAACACCACCGACAGCTGGAGATGAGGTGGAAACCCCAGGAACGAAACCACAAATTCAGTGCTAATCAAAGTACAGCATGAAACATAATACTGAAATGCTTATAAAAGTAATACAAAAAGCTTCAGGCTTCATCCCGCCCGGATTGTCTGTGGGGAGGGTCCCTCCAAAAGGAGGAGACATTATATACAGGTTCTGAACGAGTTGCTAATGCAGTTGAGCTGCCCTCATGCTGATGTGGGTTCCCCTTTCTCCACATATGCACGACTGGATACAAAACATGTACTTAGAGGTAGGGAACTGAAGCGAGCGTCTGGAATCATGTATACATCGGCTGCTTCATTGGTAGCCGTGAGTAGCTTGCTGGGCTGGGCAAGGGGGCGTTCCATTTGGATGAGAAATGGCAGGAAATGCACATTCCTTAATACTCCAGTTCTGGTTCACCTCCCAGGATGAACACACTGGTCCTTTGGGGAAATATACAGTGACCACTTCCGATAAAATGTTCTCATACAGAATACCCCTGGACACCAGTATTCAATAAAGAGAGACATCAAGCACCTGGCGAAGTCCTTCCGGGGTTACCTGTGGACCAGATTGGGTAGAGTGCTTGCTCGCTTTGCCAATCCACGGCCACTACATTCACCAGAGTTTAATATATCATGGTAGCAATTTCTCCAGCATTTTCACATGCTATGACCCCTTGTGGACAATCCCTTAATTGCCAATTAAATAATATTTTGAGAATACAAGGGCACATCTGCCAAAACCACTCACAATCTGCAACTGTTCAGGTTTTCCTCCGACTAAAGCGATCAAATGAGTTCAGCGTCACAAAGGAGATTCATGAAGGTATCCTACACCGACACCGATCCTGCCTACCTAAAGGTTCTGGACCCTTAACGGTGTGCTTCAATCCCCATACATTTTCCCTATTGGTAATTGTCCTTTTGCTTTATTAGCATGCTTGGTTTCGCAACAGTGGAATTGGCACAAAAATAAAACGTACACAAAAAAAGATCACTTCATTTTGGCAATTCATGGACGTGGTACAGAGATTGTCAGAGAAAGTCCATAGTAGCAATATCCTCTGTACCGACAGGGTATCAGGACACACAGATGCATATGCTCTTAAGGGAACATGCCCCACTGTGCTAAAAATCCCCACAAACTGACCCCCGCTATGATTTTAGTCAGGTGAAGACAATAGCATCACCTTTCTCCCTACTTACAAAAAATCAAAAGGAATGCCACCTCTTCCAAAGTGACCAAACATTGGAATCTGAGGTTGGGAGTTAGTTGCAGAACATTCTAAGAAACCATCTAGGGGCCTGAAGTTGGCAGAGGGGTAAATGCTCAGAAATACTTGTGAAACCACCTTTTTTTTTACTTTTTACAGTTAGGGCACTTTCCTGCTTCACTGGAAAAACAGGGGTGGTCCCTTCTTCCACTGCAGGGAAGCAGCTTATGACTATTTGCAGGTATGGCTCAGTCTGCTTTACATCCAATGGTCGCAGAAGATCCATAGGGCAACCAACTTCAACTCACCACTGAGGTAGGGCGGTTTCTCTGATGGTGTGCGGAGTAGCTTACCACAGGACACCCTCAAGGAGCTTGACAGAGATTGTACACGCCAGGGTGCTGTTAATAATAGGGGAGCGATTGTAAACAGCAAACAAAAAAATTATAACCAGCAAGAACTTAGGACATCTTTTACTCCCTATGCTGTGCACCGCTAGGTTGGATTGAGAAATCTACATCTTCTCCCCAATAGTGTTGCTGCAATTAAATGATGCACTCTGAACAGTGCAAAGCTGCTCTTGGAGTGCACTTGCTCAGTAAGTTTAAAAACCATGCAGCTCCTGTGTTGCCTTGTGAATATAAGGAGCTAAGGAGAGGAAGGTAAAAAAAAAATGTAAGTTGGTGCCCCCAAAAATGTTTCAAGAAACAGCATTTGGCTTAAACCCCTTACCAGGGTAGTGGTTATATTGTTCTTTTCTCAAACTTTACTTGTCCGCTCACTTAGTCTGGCTTTCCCCTCCCTCAAAAAATAAATTGCACAGAGTGGGTGTATTTTCGGGCCCGCTCATTTGTTCCATAAGAGGGTCAAAGGCTCAAGCAGGGTGTCGGGTCCAGTAATGATTGATTGCAAGTGACCCCAAACCACTGACTGCTGATTGGTTTTCAGGTTGACTTATTATCTGCTCCCTTTGCTGTGGAGCAGAATCTCCAGCCTGTGCAGTGTGTATGCTACACACAGGGTTAAGTGTGGTGTGTCCTGCAGGTTTCATTTGCCTGGATAAACATTGATTTTGCCTGACATGGCCAGTTGGTTGATGATCTGGGCCTCAAAATCCGCGTCATGGACCCCAGTCTTCCTGAATTCGCCAGCATAGCGATTGTTTTCCCAGTAGTGGTGCCAGTTCCCCCGGCTGTCTGCGCCGAAGCCGTAAACATTCACCTGAGAAACACAGAGAAGATCAAAAATCAAGCTAGAATGTGAACTGAAATACAGACAAATACTGAAAGTACAAGGGGAGTGTGATTTGGAGAGAGACATGCTGTGAAGCAACAAGAGTCAAACCCATGACCAGCGTCACACCACCATAGTTAAAGCATAAGAAGCGCCTTGAAGCATGAGATGTTTGGGTAGACAGTGCCTCAAGGTCATGGTGCAGCTATAAGCGCGGTGTTTGCTGAAGAATGTGTGATAAACTGTGAAGCACAGTAGCCGCCGACACAAACAAAAGGTGGTGTCGTGGGTGTAGTGGTTGTGGAGGGAGTGCTTGCGAGGGGGAGCCCTTGGGCGATTAATAATATTTTTTTTTCAAAAAGACTAACTTATGCTGCTGGCCACCTCGCACCGCGGGGTTCCTCTGCTTCCTGATCCCAGCAGACACTGGGACAGCATCAGAGACTCCTTGTGCAATTCCCACGCTGCTCTCATCCTATGACAGCAGCACAGGGATTGGCCTGAATGGGCTGGATTAACGCTTGCTCAGGCACAGGGAGTCTGTGCTGTTTCTCCACCCCGACTGTGCAATACAGCCTAAGTTGGAGAAACCTAACTAAGCATGTCTGTTTGGCCAGCCTGAGACAGTAGCGCAAACAGACATGTGCACTTAAAAGTGCACATCTACCACTCCTCCTCCACCTCCCATGGCCCTGCCCCCCACCTTCCCTCCCTGCACACGCTGGCTCAGACCCAGCAGCTGAAAAATAAAACCGTAAAATATCGTTTTACTTTTCAGCTGCTGGCTCTGAGCCAGTGGGGCCACACTCCTTCGCCATGGCGGAGGAGCCGCCGCTAGTGAAGTGGGGCAGAATCTCAAGTGACTAAAGCATGCTCTCTGCGTTTCCCGGTCACTTGTGCAGTTTGACGTGTTAAATCGTCCTGTCAACAGTCTCTCACCTCATCACAAACATGGAGGGCAAAGAAGAGCACAAGCATTCCTGTGGATGGATACCGGCCGTGGTGCTCCGTCCACCGGTCGTGGATGTACTTGAAGAAGGCAGGATTATAAATTTGCACCTGAGGGATGAGAAAAAAAAAAAAGAAGAGAAGGTTAGGCAGTAGAAATAGAGCCACTAGATTTTAGGGAGGTGAGGACAGAAGGGGAAGTGTGTTGAGAGAGGAGATCGGACAGCTGTACCTTCTCAATCTGCTTGAAAACAAGAGAAGCACCCAATGTGGTTCAGCCCTGCCTCCTTATTTTCTTATCCTTCACACACAAAAAACAGTTACAACTGTATGTCATATGCACACAGCAAGCAATGGGAAAAACATACAGTCACACTGGAACAAGCAAAACGGACTACACCGATTCTCCTGCACACCTCCTTCCCTAACCACAGAGCTGAAAAGCACCTCAGGGTATCCATGCCATTGGTCCCTGAAGTCATGAAAATAAAGACCAACATGATTTCTTCTGTGCAGACTCATCTAAATCCAACATCGGCACATCATCCTACCAACATGCATCTTAGTAGCCTTTCCCTGTGTTTGCAACACACTAACCTTCAGTATACCTCAATGCTCAAGTCCTGTTAACTGGCAACAGTGTCCTGTGATGCTAACAGCAGAGCTCAAATTGTAAAAGAAGAAGTGCCAGGGCCCAAACGTTTGCTCAGAAGTCCACGGCTGTCACTGTCGGATGTTGGGGGTGCCAAATACCAAACCTGCATAGTCTTGATTCCACCTCATGTCCCACTGGTCCACTTCCAGACCCTCCCTGCCTCTTTATCTCACTCTTTCATCATCATCTTTTACATCCCTGCTTTCTTGGTGACTTTTTCCCCATCTTTCTAGTGCCAGTCGCTGAATGAAAGCCGGTGGGCCCCACCTGCAACCACCAGCTCAAAATAAGCACAGGCTACTAGGATGTGCGTTTTCCTAAGGCAAGATTAATCAGCACATCCATAGAGGTAAACAAGCATTTACAATGCAATAGGTCTCGCAGCATTAAAGTTTGAGTTATTGGCATTGTGTAGGACAATGCCAATAGTTATAACTTTTGCAAATGTGACACCTATAGCATTTGTAATGCAATATGAGTTGTATTTACGTAACTTAGATGTATGTTTTGTTACATAATGCGAAGCACCAGAAAAGCCATTAGGTCTTGCCTATTACTTACAGTGCCTTTATGTTTCCATCCATGCTCTCTTATGCATCTGTACATTGTGCCCCATTCTTGAACACATATGCCAGGAACATGAAGTCCATGTGATGCAGAAGCACAGGAGTAGAAGCAATGACCTCAAGAACGAAAGCACTACTTCCCATAAAGGAGAGCAGATCCACCTAAAGTCTTCAGTGTTTAGAATACACAAGCTCTTTGGTTTACCCATTTGAGTGAACATTAGACTCGTTAATGAGTCCTTTATTCTATTGCAAGACTGCGAAAAATCACAGAAAGAGCTGAGCAAGAGCAGAGACAGGAAGGGGTCTTACTTGGTTGGCTCGAAGAGCACAAGCCGAGTCATTCAAAGATTCACAATGTAAATTGTGCAGCCAACAGCATAAGCACAATAGAGGTTATTTTAAGTTACAAATAGGTTAGTTCATGAATGCTTATGTTTCTCTTCAGTACAATGGATTATATATCTCTGCACTGACATTTGTTAAAATACTTTTTTAAACAAACGTTTTACCACCTTCCACAAACCGACAGAACAGCAATGAGCGAACTAAGAGATGGTAATTTACAACGTATAGCTGGGCAATATCATTGGTCATGTGGAGAGACATTAGTGTCTATTAAACCATATGTGGGCATTTTGGGTAGCATTCATCCTGAACTAAATTTCTTTAAGGTGGTCCCATATTTGACAGTTAAGTAAAATGATTTGCACATTATCGGGCAGCGTGATCAAATGATGAAGCAGAGATCTGAACCAAATGTTCCTGGTTATATATAGAATTAATTCAACCACTGGCTGAACATCCCCTTCTCTGCCCCTTTACTCCCAACGGATAATGTTCTGTGTTAAATTATTATTCGATTCAAAAGACGTATACAAATGTTAAAACTACTTTCTTCCTCAATGTAAGACCAGGGAGGAGGCTATTTTTAAATTAATGGCACGCCTTTCCTTTCACTGCATGAAAAGTGCAGAGGGCCACCACCTCAATGACAGCATTTGCACTGATTATTAAATCAACAGGACCGACTCAGTCCCCACGGGTTTTCAATGGGACGCTTGTGAACTGCAGCTCACACACAGCAAAAACGCACCTTTTTAGATTTTGAACCATCAACGGTCAAGTGGCTTCAATTTTCTTCTTAACTTTTAATATTGCAATAGGGAGGTGCAGAAATAGCTCTATTTTGGCTCGCAAGTGCCTATGGGACTAGGGCCAAGCCAGAGCCAGTCATTTAGCCTGAATCTTGCTTGGCTTGCAGATTGTTACAGACACAGTCCCACGCCTGCCTATCTTAAGATACAAGTAGTCCTGTAAAATAGTGTCAAATAATCCAACAGTCATACATGTGCTTATGACAGCCACAGCTGGAGGGGGCATAGGAGGCTTGTAGCCGACAGGCTCCCACGATGGAGTCCAAGAAATAAGCCTGTGCGATCTACATTTAGAGATATTCGACCTGATCTACTCTACAGGCGCAACACTTTCTGCACAATTATGAGGTGTGTGTGTGGGGGGGGGGGGGGGGGGGAGAGGTACTGCATATGCACCACCACCTACAGCATAATTTGCAGATTCCAACAAAAAAAACATTGAGTACAATTTCAAACAGATCAAAAGAGACTAAAAACACAGCAACGCATCGTTAGTTGCTGCATTCAGGCGTTAACATGGGAACAATAAAGTGAATCTTTTTCCTTGAAAGTGTAAACTTCTGGGACAAAAATCGCGAAATAATGGTGCCACCTTATGCCAACATAATTTGCCATTTCTTGCCACAGAATTTGGTCGTCCATTTCTGCGCAATTCCACTGGCTATGAAACTACTTTATGAATGTACAAAGTAAAGAATATTTGGCTAATTTAAAAGTTCGATAGCAGTAAACGACACTTCAAGAACCGTCATTATTACTTTGGCTTGTTTTAAAAGACCCAGCTGTCTTCTATCCCGCTACCATTCAAAAACAACCTGACGCTCTGTTGGTTAAGCACCACCAAACGCTGTAGCTAAATTACTGAACCTGCCTGGCCGCTTGCGACACCATACCCAAAAAAAAACGACAACATTGCTGCGCTTTTATTAATGGTCATGAGCCATCAATATTCTAGGAAAAGGTTGATAATAGGGGGTAAATAACAACGTCTTCTATTTTAAAAATGATATAGAAAAAGTGGAAAACACGAACAAAGCACCCAAGCACTAAAGAAAGAAGCCACAATGGCCAAAGCAAGCACTACCGTAGAATGTGCACCGATTCATGGTAAATAAAAGTAGTGAGCCCTTCCAGAATGTTTCACAAAAGTCTAGTAAGCTCTGTATAAATCTAGCTCAATACGATGCATAATAAAAGCATGGCAATTCAAGGCTACTAAAAAGGACATATACAATGAATAAATTAAATCTATTTAAAGCGAATGCCCTCTCAAAACCTACAGCCTTCACACTAGACATGTATTTAACATTTTCCTCTTAGTGACCGTACCTGAGCTGCGGGGTCTGCCTATTTCGAGCTGGAACCAGGAATCGCTTTACGAACTTGACAGCCAGGTGTAGAACGCAACTAAAGTTCTGTTTTTTTCGGGTTGAGCCATATGAGAAGTATAGGGGTGACGGGGTGAGGACGTTTTAACGAAACAAGACGCAAGTGCTCCGTTTTTCAATGGAGGCGAGTAAATATTTCTCGTGAGCTTTAAAACATCTTTCAAGAAATTCGTAGGCAGCGTGTATATATTTGCGTCATCGCCCTGTAATGTTACCTGTGCATTTCAGTTTTTAATTTAGTTGCAGGAATTTGATCACATACACCTGAGTGATGTGGGAGACTCCCTCTTTTTTGTGGCAAAAAAAGTTTCTACAACTTATATAGGGATTTCTACTTAAAGCTGCCTTCAGTCCAACGCTAGGTAGTGAGGAAGTTAAAGTCCCCCTATTTCTTCCTGGAAAATCGTCCTCTTAGCTGCTTCCAAATGATAAACAAGACGTGCGCATGCAAAAACGAAACCTGTGGTGGGGCGGGACGTCCGTCTTTTGCCAGAAGCCCGCGCCCACGAAGTGCCTGGCCAGCGAAGCAGTGGAGACGCGGGGCTCCCATGGCCGAGGGAGAGCCCGCGCCGATGCTGCAGAAGTCCGGAGTGGGGATAAGTGGGCTTAGTTGTAGGGGGAGGGGGGGGGGGGGGGGCGGCGGGGGGTCTTGGTGCGCGTGTGTGTGCGCGCATGTGCCTGCACGCATGTGCCTGCGTGTATGTGCGTGCGCGTCTGCGTGTGTGTGTGTGTCTGTGTACGTATGTCTGGTTGTACCTGTCTGTTTGTGTGTGCGCGTCCATATCCAGTGTGTGTGTGTGTGTGAACAAGCTGCCGGAATCGGAGCGCGTGTTCATGCGCGCGACCTGATCCGATTCCGGCAGGCTGCGTGCGCGTGCCAGTCTCTTGTCCTCTCCTCTTTAGTCCTTGAAAGCAGAAACGATCACTATATGCTCGCTTTGCCTATATGCCTAATGGGGCCTAATGGGGAATTGGGGCCTGGGCATGTTCTCTGTGTAGGCGGTAATGAAGCCTGCATGGAGAACAGGGAAAGTGCACTTGACTGTTTTGGGTGGCCCTACAGGGCTGGCTAAACAGTCATGTGCAGTTAGGAGTAGGCAGAGCACCAACCTTCCCTGCTTCAAGAGCAGAGCTGCCCCGCCCACCCGCAAAGGAGCACGAAGAATAAAACGATAACTCAAAATTATCATCATCTTATGTTTATACTTTACACTGCTTAAAAGCAGTGGGGCGATGCTCCTCCACTATAGAGGAGGAGCTGCCACTTTCATAATCCTGCTGTCCACCATCCTCTCCGTGTTTTGCTTCCTTCTTCTCCATTCTTTTCCTTATAATAAATGTAACCTCATCTGTATTATAAACTTGCACCATCTCATTTCCATAAACGAATCCTAATTCTCTGCAAGTCATAAAAAAATAATTTTACTTAAACAAAATAATTAATCCTTTAAGTAAAACCTTCCACATCACATGCTCTATCAAGAAAAACACTTTATTAAATAATTCTTAATAAAAAAATACTGCAGAAAGAACTCTTCTGGTAAACCATAATAATACACCCCCAACCCATGCAAACCATAAGCCAGGATGGTAGAGTCTTTAATATAATCACGATTCTCTATGCAATAAATCTATGAAAATCGACATTTTGTGGCAAGACAGGAGGCTAACATTATGCATGCTCAAAGCCTTCAAAAAACCTTTCTTGCAACATGCTCAATAGGTTTGAAATAAACATTTCTGAAAACCTCTGCATTAGACCAATCTGCCGCTTTGAACATCTCATCCAAACTTCCACCATTCACATAGGCTTTATTAGCCATAGCATCCCTAACAGAGTGTGCTGTAAAATATTTCAAATTTACACCTGCCTCCTTCATAACTGACCTTACCCAGCTAGCAATAGTCGGTGAAGAAATTCCCTTATAAGCTTTTACATAAGGATCAGTAACTGGTCTACTCCATCCCCTCTATACTCAAAACCCTGCTTTCATATTCCTACAGACATTTGACAATACACAGTTTTGGACAAGCATTAAACATAGGATAAAAAACTGACAGACATAATCTTAGTTATTTTCCGGATTTCAAACATCACCCTCTGAAGTTGATAAAATCTTGAACTAACATTCAATGCACTAACATCTGACACTCTCCTGAAATTAAACCATGCATAACAAAGTTGGCAACTTCCAAGACTATTCTCTCAACCACAAAAACCTATTTTTAGGCCAACTCTAGAACAACTTAAAAACCAAACATCCAAAATGGTATTATACCTTGCCTTAGGGGGTCTTTTCAAGCGGATGTATGACGTTACAACGCATGCTTTAACCAAGCATTCCTTTACAACGCGGTTTTTACAACGCATGCCTTTACAACGCATAGTGCTTTGGGGCGCTGGATAGTGAATAGTTTAATTTACTATTCCAACTCCAGTCCCCGTGGATAGTAGGGAAGGTGTTGGATAGTAAATTAAACCTATTCCCTATCCTAGAGCGCCCCCCAGCGCAAGGCGTTGTAATGGTTTGCGTTGTAAAAGTTGCGTCGTAAAGGCACTGCGTGGTAAAAGTTGCGTTGTAAAGGATGTTTACCCTTTCAAGCTAATCCCTTTTATTACTCTAAACACCACCTTCTACCAATCGACATACCCTGTACTAACACATGCCCAGCAGAAATTGCTGATCTGTAACAATGAATTGTTCTATATGACAATCCCATTTCAAACAAATCTGAAAAAAATGACACCATCATCTCATCAGCCTCCACCGGATCGAAATACCTTGCCATGCACCAAGGTAACCAAACGAACGATGCACCCCTATATCTCTTTCAAGCCCCCGGTGCCCAAGACTCACAGAGTAACACCGAAGCCGCTCCCGAAAGTTCTGTGAAAATTTTGGATCCCCTGATGTTTTTACAAACTAGACGTTTGAGAAAACCTTCTTCCAGCAAAGGATGCTCTATCTCTTCAAGCCTTACCAACATTCCTCTGTAAGCTCTTTTCAAAAAAGGCTTTTCCATCACAGTCTCCAATATTGAAGTAATCACAAATGAGAATTTCAAAAAGGAGCCACCAACAGTATCTGACAGACCTGTCTCCGCACCTGTATCAACAACACCCTCTGTATTATAGTAAATGGAGGGAATGCATATCCGTTTTTCTCCTTCCAATTCTGAGTGAATGCATCCACAGCTTTGGCCCCCGGATTCGGTCTCTAACTGAAATTATCCTTCAACTGATGTGTCAATCTGGAGGCAAACAGACCTACCTCCATTGGACCTAACAAGCTCTGAATCTCCTGAAAAACCATTCTGTCCAGCATACAATCGCTGAAATCTACCAAATTCCTTAAATACCAATCCGCTACAACATTCTGCTAGCCTGGCAGATACTGAGCCTGTAAAGCAATCCTGTTTTCCAGACAAAATTCGCAAATGTGTTTTGCTATCTCCGTCAACTTCTTTGATATGATTCCACTCAACTTGTTTATATAAGTGACTGCTGTTATATTGTCCATTCTGAGATGAACTGAACTCCCTTGGAATAGTGACTTGAAACTTGGCAAAGCAAAACTTCCTGCTTTCACCTCTAAATGATGTATATGCTCCATCCTTCACCTGTTTCCTGTGTTGAGCAGGTTGCTCTCAAACCAGAGTTGCTCGCATCTGTCTCCAATACAAAATCTGGCCTTGTACCCAAACTTGCTCTCTAATTCCAGGCTCCCGCATTTTTCAACCACCAAATTAAGTGGTATACATGAACTTTCCACCTGAACTGAAGCCATCTCGGACTCCCCTCTGACATGGAAATTGTAAAGTATGCATCTTTCAGATCCAACTTTAGCAACCAATCTGAATATGATTCCGTCCCTTGTCTTTCTTCTCTACTAGAAATAACATACTCAGAAAACTTATCTGACTTCCCTCTACTTCTATAATTGCTCCTTTCTGTAGCATACATTCTATCAATTTCATGATCACGTTTTGTTCCTCTTTGTTGAAACACAACTCTCTTGGTTCCTGTCACTGTACAGGGACAGAATTGAACTTCATTATGTAACCCGTAACAGCCTCCAACACCCACAGATCGTTTGTTGTCCTTTTCCATGTTTCTACAAAATGTCTCAGCCTTCCACCCACCTTTCCTTGGGTAAAACTAAGCTGCTGTTTGTCAGCATGAGATAGGAGAGCCCTTGTTGTTTGCTCCGTAATCGCCATGGGAGGAAAAGAGGAGCTGCTTTAGGCTACAACTCGCGCACCCGCTTCGCGGGTGCCGCTTCGCAGGTGCCGCTTCGAGGAGAGAGACCCTACCTATGTTCCTGTTGCTGCCTGGGTCTTGGGGGCGAGCGGGACAAGTGGTTCGGGCGCTGAACGCTAGCAGGGACTCGGAGTACCAGGAGTCCTTGCTCGACCCACAACACCTGGTCCCGCGTCCGGCTGCCAGCCCCGCCCACGGGCACCTGCACGCATTTAATCTCCTTCAGCGCCTGCTCTGCGGGAGCTGCTGTTTGCCAGCAGGAGATAGGAGAGCCCTTGTTGTTTGCTCCGTAATCGCCGTGGGAGGAAAGGAGAAGCTGCTTTAGGCTACAACTCGCCGCCCCCGCTTCGCTTGTGCCGCATTCAAGGAGAGAGACCCTATTTATTTATATTTTATTTATTTATATTTAATTTTATAGAGCACACAGCTACCCGGAGGTTTCCCGGCGCTAAACCAGTGAGGAAAGTGTACAGTAGCAAAACTAAAGATCAAAAAGCCATGTTTTGACATCTCTTCGGAATTTTAGATAGTTGGATTCAATCCGAATAGATAAAGGGAGAGAGTTCCACAAGGATGGGGCCAAAAAAGCAAAAGATCGACCTCCCATTCTGGCTCTCTTCGTCCTGGGGATCAGAAGTTTATGTTGACTGGATGAACGAAGAGTGCGGGAAGGAAGGTACGGATGAATAAGAGATTTCAAATACTGGGGGGCCTTGCCAGTGTTAATTTTACGTACAAGACAAAGAGCCTTGAATTTACAACGATTGTTAATGCTTAGCCAGTGAAGACTACGACGGTGCAGGGAAGTGGAGGATTTATAAGGTAGTTTACACAGGAGACGGACTGTCATGTTCTGAACCGTTTGTAATTTCAGAATAACCTCTTTGCCCGCTCCCAGAAAGAGAACATTACCATAGTCCAGGCGAGATGTTATTAACGCCTGGACTACGGTTTTCTGGGTTTCCAGACGAAGCATCCAGGTGATTTTCCTCAACCATTTGAGGATGGTTATACAAATGGAGGAGACTCTCACGGCATGTTGTCTCATGGACAGCTGGTCATCGAATATTATTCCCAAGTTACGGGCAGTTTTCGAAGGGTTGGGAGGGGTGACCATTTGAACAGGCCAGTGAGAGGGTCCCCATAAGGCAGGATTGTTGCCAAATAGGAGGAGTTCGGTTTTCCCTCCGTTCAGTTTTAACTTATTGTTATACATCCAAGAGGCAATATTGTTGAGACCATGACAGAGGGATGATGTAGTGGAAAGATGACTGGTGGAGAGAGAGAAGATGATCTGTGTGTCATCGGCATATGAAAATATGGAGAGCCCTGCCTGCTCCGCAATAGCCGCCACGGGTCTGACATACAAGTTAAAAAGGAGGGGGCTCAGGATGGAGCCTTGAGGGACACCATATGCAGATGTATGAATTTTAGACGTCGAGATAGCCGAAAAGACTTGAAACGTCCGATCGGACAGGAAACTGATGAGCCATTCAAGGGCGGAATGAGTGATGCCAGATGTTTTTAAAGTGTTAATCAGAATGGGGTGGGAGACCGTATCAAATGCGGCACTTAAATCTAATAGAATAAGTGCCACGGTCTCCCCTCTGTCCACCAGATGACGAATGGTTTCAGAGACTCCCAGCAGAGTGGATTCTGTGGAAAAACCAGAACGAAAACCAGATTGTGAAGGGTGTAAGATATTATGAGATTCGATATGGCTAGTAAGTTGTTTATTTATATGTTTTTCCAGAATCTTAGAATAGACTGGAAGAAGGGAAATTGGTCGGAAGTTGGCGGGGTTACTTGGATCAGCATTGGCCTTTTTCAGCAATGGTACGACCATCGCATGTTTCCAGGAGTTGGGGACCTTAGCCTCCCTAAGGGATGTATTCAATAGTTCCACTATGAGCTTTAGGGAGGGTGGGTCAAGAGTGAGCAAGATTTGAGGAGGGAAAGGATCCAGAGGGGAACCAAATTTAATGCTTTTCACTAAGTTATGTAGTGTGGAAGGGGTCCCAGACCCTACCTGTGTTCCTGTTGCTGCCTGGGTCTGGGGGCCAGCGGGACAAGTGGTTTGTGCGCTGAACGCTAGCAGGGACTCGGAGTACCAGGAGTCCCTGCTCGACCCACAACACCTGGTCCCGTGTCCGGCTGCCAGCCCCGCCCACAGGCACCTACACGTGATATAAAACTGACTCAGGCACCCGCTGCGCAGGAGCGCGCAGAAGCGTCCCGGAAGAGGCCCGGGACAAGGGCGGGACCGTCTGTGGCCATCCGAGGCCAAATGAGGCTGGGCTGGGCCCCTTCTCTGACATTTTCGGCTTCATTTGTTCAGTAGTTGCTCTTATTCCATATACAGCGTGAGTCATGACTACCAAGTTAAATGGCGTAGGGTTGAAACAAGGGGTTGGGGGAAGTTTTGCTGGCACTATGGATGCCTTTTTGGTTAAAGCAGGAAACATGCTTCAGCAGGAAATAGTCTTAACTGAGAAAAGGCTCTCATTAGGAGTCTATGATGCCCAAAAAAGATCTTCCATGCAGCAGCGGTGCGTCCATTGGGGCGTAGGGGCGTAGCCCCACAAGCCCATGGACGACGCTGCTCGGCTGCTGCAAGAACACACACTGACTGATGAAACATTAGTGAAAGTCGTGCGTGCGCCGCTGGGAATCCGGGAAGCACCCGAGTAATCTGGGAGACAGGGAGAGCGCTGCTGGCAGGGGGGCTGGTCTGGACTGCTGCGCAGCTTGAGTGACAGTCCGCTTGACGCAACCACTCAGCTGCAGCAGCAGACAGCCAGGCCAGCCAAGGTATCTAGCGCAAGTGATGCTTGGGGCAGAAACTAGCCCGAGCATGCGCATGAAAGGTCCCCCATAGAGAGTGACCAGGGGGGGTGCTCGTTTAACCTGCCCGCAGCCCCCGGCTTTACAGAGGCGACACAGGGCGGGCAGTCAGTAAGCCCCCCTAGCCAATCCTGGCGCTGCTTGCAGCGCCAGGATTTGCCGGTCACAGCGCAGCAGGGCAGGGCAATCCATTATTGGATGCCGCGCGTGGGTGGTGACACACACACTGCATAATGGCCAATCACTGTGTGTGACTTCATGTAGTCATACAGTGATTGGCCATTTTGCGGCACTGCAGACTTACGTCAGATCATCTACTCGCCACCATTCTCGCCTCGTGTGGACCGTGTGCATGAAGGACTCCTTCCCTGTGAAGGGTGAGTGGTTTGACTGTCACGGTGCACAATTTTAGGCGAAGTTGTGTTTTAGCGACCGGTATTTCAAACATTGTGAAAATGAATGTGTCCCACCCTGTGTAAGGTAACGTGTGCTCAAAAGCGCTCCAATACCTTCGGGTCGAGTTCGCGCTATATAAATCTGCAAGAGAGAAAAATAAAAAACCCTGAGGGTAAAGCATGATGTAGCTCTGCGCTTTCTGCTTGCTAGAGACTTGGGCCCCTTCCGTGTGACAGAGCACTGTTGTGTCCGGTGGCCGATGCATCCATGCAGGCCTTTATTTAACACGTACGGGAGTAATTTCGGCCAAGGTATTGTGTGACTGTGACGCATTTGTGTTTGTGGTGTAATAAAGGTGTAGTTGGCCCTGAAAGAAGCAATTACATTTCATAGAAAGTGCCGGGATTGTAGGAAGCCAGTGATCATAGTAAGTGCCTTCGGTCAAATTGGAAGTGCCAGTGATCCGATGATCATAGGAAGGGCTGATGATTATAGGAAGGCGGTAATCATATGAAGAGCCGATCATATTAGGATGTGCCCGTGAGTTAATGATCATAGGAATTGCTGATGATCATGGGAAGTGCTGATGATTATAGGAAAGCAGTGAACATAGGAAACGCAAGTGGTCATAGGTTGTGCCGGTGATTCAATGTTCGTAAGAAGTGCTGATGATCATAGGAAGTGCCGATGATCAATTGCCAGTGTCTTAGAAAGTGCTGGTGTTGTGTGAGAGCGAGAATAGTAGATAGGTAAAGATGAAGGCTAAAAAGAGAAGGATTGAGGACAGCGGCAGTGAGGTATAGAATGAGAGAAAGTTAGTGTTCAGTATCATGAGGAAGAAAAGAGACAGAAGCTGGAAAGAAAGAGGGGCAGGAAGAGAAACCTAGAGAGGGAGTTTAGAGGATAGAGTGTTGGGTGAATAAGGAGAGCACTGGAGAACGAGAGCTTGTACGTGGGGGTAGGTGGAGAAAGGGGAGCCCGAAACTAACTGGATTTATGTGTTTGAGAGGTGTGTCCAGATGTAAAGGGAGCTTCCCCTGGTCCCTGGTTGTGCAGTGTGATTTTATCTCACTGCTCTAAGTCCACCACTTCTGATCGGGCTTTTCTCTTAAATACACATGTGCATTCTGTGACAACAAAGTTATCGATTAGAGAAAATAAACGAATGAGGTATGCGTAGGCAACACTAGCCCAGCCTTGAGCCTCTAAAGCGGTTGATAAGTTATGCATTATTGTACTCTCAGGTTCTAACTGCAGAGAACACCCTTTGTTCATGAAATTAACTCAGATTAATTTTCCGCCCCACAATGATGGTTTGGAGCGGAAGTTAACAACTGTTTGTGGTTGACTGCACGTGGACAATATGGCTATCAGCACGTGCCTACCCACTCCCAATCTTACCTATCACAAGCAGGCCCATGGGCCCACTGTCCCAGTGAGCGTCATGCCACTGCCTCACGCGCTCACTGAACATATAATGCGCTCGGTCATTGGTAGTCCATGCCAGCATTCTAAGCATTCCGATTGGCTGAACCAGTTGCACATTCCTCGCATTGTGCTAAAAGATATTAGATGTATCCAACCATGTGGAATTATTCAAGCTTTGATGGTAAAAGGCAGAGCCCAGCCTCCATGTTTAAAACCTCAGGCTGCCCACATTGCTGCTGCAGGCTCTTAATCTCTGAACTCTCCTGCCCACATATGTGACCTCTCCAGACAGCAAGAGTTCAAACCACACGCCACAGGCGCTCCACGTGCTCTGCTGCTTTCAGTCTGAGCTATCCCCGCTGCAGAGCACGAGTTCACCAACCAAATTTTCCTTTGTAGCATTTTGTCTGCAAACACGTCTGTAATGTCTAGGAAACATAGTTTAAAACAATTTGCAAACTTGTAAGAAGGAACCCTTTTAAAAATAACTCTTTAATGAGTCATGTCTGTGTGTGTACACCTGTGTGTGTGCTTGTGTCTGAGTGAGGTGTGTCAGCCCATGGGCAACATTCAACATGCTAAATCCCCTGAAATTATGGCCCTACCTTTAATTAATGTGGATACATTAGATCACTCACAGGGGGCCATGGGAGATACAGTCTTAAGCCCAATTATTGAGGTGAGGGCTGGGCCAAACCAATCCTTAGTTGAATGTATTACTGATGTGGTAAATACTGTTTCTGTGTCTGCTCAAGATACGAGTGCTACACCCCTAAATCCTCCCACTGTGTATTGTCACATTGATGAGAATCCCTTTGAAAGCAACACACACAAACTCTAACGTAAGGGAAGTCTGTGATACTCAATCCACCAGGCCAAAAAGGCCAGCCAGTGAAAGCATTGGAGTAAATGATAGTCGGATCGAGCCCTTAGCCAAATGCACACAGGGTGGCCCAGCAACGCGGTCACAAAATAAGAATAAAGGGAAAAGTGAAGCCCCAAAAACTAAAAAGTCAAGCATTTTTGACGTAAGGGACAAAAGTGAGGAAGCTGCTACCGCTTTAGGGAAAAATGGTGACCCAGGGGGCTCTCAGGCTTTCTGGGTGCGCATGGAGTCCCCGATATCATCCTCTCTCGCTCTTTTTTGGTCTAAGCTAGAGGTTTGGGAGAATAAGATTAGCAGCATGGCTAAAGAGATCACAAAAGGAAACACCATACATCAAGTAAACCCCAGGGGATTAGCTATACCTTCCATCGCTATAGGGAATCCAGAGTCAGGCGGGACTGTGGGCACACAGGGTAATTTTACGACTTTAAACCCTTTGATTACTGGGAATGATCGAGAAGTTGCCAAAAATCACTAGTGCCAGACAGGATTGTTTCTCCTAACAACCAGATACGAGCAGTTAGCCATTCACAGCAGAATGTAGCCCGACAAAGCAATTTCCAGCATGCAGGGGCGAACCAACGCAAGCCGTGAGCAACCTAACTGGAATAAAAAATATGACCAGACCAGGGCAAACCAGTGGTTCTGACAATCAAATACATGGTGGTGGTTTGAAACCAGCTAAGGATTTTATAGATTTACCCCCAGCAGCTACACCTCTGGTGGTAGTCTTGGCCGGCGTACCGCCATTGAGGGCAGATCAAAGTGAGACATGGGCTGAGTTAAAAAAACAAACGGTGGATTGGCTAATTAGGCACAAAGGTTTTAAACCCTTCCTTTTAAACCACATATTGATGGTTCTCAGAGTGGCTTGGCTCGGGAATTCGCCTAAGAAAATAAGCGGCGACTGTATTATTGTTAATTTTGATAGGTGTGATTTTGTTTTAACGGTTTTGAAAGCACAGGATTATTCTTTTATTACCACTTGTATTGCTGCCCTCCCTTTGGGCTATTTTTATAAACCTCAAGCAAGATTAGAAGGGGGGATACATTTACAAACTCCAGTCTCAAACCGATTTGAGATCTTATCTGGGTTAGAGGAACAAGGCTGACTGCAGGGTAGCCATGAGCCCGAAACGCCGCAGCCAGGCACTAGACAATTGGTAGAGGGGAGCCGGACGCCTATTACAGTTGACTTTGAGGTAGAACCCATTTTCGAGCTGACCCAACCTAATTTAGTTACTACACCATCCATGGGGGAAAATCTAATAGGCCAGAGCAAAACTATGAACAAGGTAGAGATCCTCTCATGGAACATTGCTGGGTTGCGGTCCAAAAGAGGGGTTAAAAATTGGGAACGTTTTCTATCTACAAGTCACATTATTGCGTTACAGGAAACATGGGAGGCCAAAGATACCTACTACTTAGACGGTTATCTTACCTTTAATAAGTTTGCGGAACCTTCACCAATGGGGAGACCGACGGGGGGTATTCTGTTACTATTTAGCTTAAAATTATTATATAGCCCTGAGCTAGTTGTGACAAACTCTCCACACATCTTAGCTGTTAGGCTGAAGGGTAAAAATAGCCTCCCATCATTATTAGTAGTGAACTTTTATAATTCTTTTACTAGGGCTGATGAATTAGACCTCTTAAAACCATTGTCCTCATTTTTGGACGAGTTTGAAACTAAAAACGACGCCCCTTATCATTTTATAATCCTTGGAGATTTTAATGTTCATGTTTGTCACCTAAACTGTATGCAAAGCGAGGAATATGAGTTTGCCCCGCATGGTCCCATGCACTTTGAGCACACGAGAAGCGAGTTGCATTTAGAGAGCCTTTTAGCTGCTCATTATTTGTTTTGCCCGGAGCAATTGGATGATTTAAACCCGATCTCAACCTACACAGGTCAAGGCCATGACAGTATTATTCACTATATATAAGTGTTATGTCCCTTAATGGAGCGCATTGGCTCTTTAGGAGCTAGGCAGGTTGGTAGGAGTGATCACAACCCCTTAAGGATGGACAATAAAATAGAGGCTCTAAAGCATGAGTCACCTTTGGCTCCTATTTCAAACTCTAACATAGCTACTAGCTGTCAGGGTCGTAGGTTGAGATGGGATGTAATCACTCTGGCTGATTTTCTTGGCAGCCTGTACAATAGCAACTGTGAAGATTTTAGCCTCTGTACAAATTTGGGTGCTGAAGCGATAGAAATTTTAGGTGCCTTTGACCGCATTACTAATCAAATAGCGGTCAACCCGACTCGGCGGGGCAAACCAAGCCAAAGAAGTTTAAAAATTGGTTTGATCAAATGTGCATCACTGCACATATTGCCCTAATGGAGGCCCTGAAGGCCCCTGTAAGGGACTTTATTAGCATTACCGAAGCCAGGAGGAGCTATAAAAATGCAATTAAATTACGGAAAACTGAGCTCAAGGAGATGGCTTGGGAAGAGTTGAGTAAAGCCAGTACCCTAAAAAATAGTACCCAGTTCTGGAAATTAATAAATAGTCCTGTTTTTGATGAGGCGGATAATACCATCAAGGACTGTCTCATCCCTCCAGAAAGATGGGTGGAACATTTTAGTGGCCTGTATTCTACAAGTACTCATACACTGGCTACTACTCATAGGGATGTTAACCAGGCACCAAAAATTACTTTCCAGGAGGGGGAAGTCATGGAGGCAATTGCATTCACAGCTAAAGGGAAAGCACCGGGCCCGGACGGGGTACCGGCAGATGTGTATAGGGCTGACCCAAGTGTGTGGGCAAAGATTTTAACTTGTGTTTTTAATGCCGCCACCAAGGCAGGTTTCCCAGCCACTTGGGGCAAAGCAGTTATAGTCCCAATATATACAAAGGGTCCAAGAGCAGATCCGGCCTGCTATAGGCCGATCTCGCTCCTGGACTCTGCTGCAAAGATAATGGGAAAAGTGGTATTAGTGCGTCTGACAGAATGGCTGGACAAAATCTCCATTATTTTGGATTTGCAGTATGGCTTCAGACAGGGGAAAAGTAGGTAGACCAATGCCTGAACTTACATCTGATTATAGGAAAATACTCGGTCGTAAAGCAGGGGGACATCCATTAGCCTTTATGGATTTGTCCACTGCTTTTGATCTAGTAAATAGGCAAAAGTTATGGGCCTCTCTTTCGGATATTGGACTGGAACCTACCTTAGTATCCTTTCTGGCCGATATACATGAGAAAAATACTGCTGCGGTCCGTTATAATGAAAATGGGAGTTTAACTGAAGCATGGCCTGTAAAGCGTGGAGTATGGAAAGGATGTATCCTTGCCCCTCTGCTGTTTTTGCTTTATATAAATAACTTGGGAGATGCATTAATATCATCTAGTAAGGATATCCCAAGGGTAGGTCCAAAAAAGATTCCAGCACTGTTATACACAGACAATGCTGTTTTGGTGGCTAGAACAGCAAGAGGGTTGCAACTGCTTTTAGATCGTTTTATTAGTTTTATGGATTCCCTTGACTTAGTATTTAATTTTGAGAAGTCACATTCAATGACGATAGGTGGGAAGCGGGCGAAAAAGGCAAGATTGATTGATAAAAATGTATAACGCGCAAAACAATAACCCGCAGGTATCAAGGCGCCTAACAATAAAATCAGAAAGTAGAACCATTCATCCATTACACATAGGCTTGCCGGAAGAGGCGAGTTTTAAGGGCACTACGAAATGTCTGTAGCGAAGGTAAGGACCTGAGATCTAGAGGGAGATCATTCCACCATTTGGGAGCTAAGGTGGAGAAGGCCCTGCCTCCCCATTTAGCTCTTCGTATGCGAGGAGCTGATAGAAGCAGTTTCCCGGAGGAACGCAAGTTCCTTCCAGGAGTGTAGTAAGAGATGATGGAGCCCACTCCCGAGTCACTGTTTTTTGTAATGGCTCTGTATGTCCTGCACAGGACCTTGAACCTTACTCGGTATTCTACAGGAAGCCAATGCAATGTTTTCCTGGCCAATGTAGCAGAGGTGCGTCTGGGAATATCCAGAACAAATCTGGCTGTGGCATTCTGAACCACCTGTAAGCGCTGCAGGAGGCTCCTATTTAGCCCCGCGTACAGTGCATTACAGTAGTCTAGGCGTGAGCCAATGAGTGCAACAGCTATCTGTTTTCTGGACTGTAGCGAGAGGTACTTTCTGATCCTTCGCAGGGTATGGATTAAGCCCCAACAGGTGGAGATGGTTCTACTCACCTGTTTGCCCATATCCAGGACAGGGTCTATCATCACCCCAAGATTTTTAGCAGATGTTGTGGGGGAAGGGCACACTCCAAACGAATCAGGCCACCAACTGGCTGACCAGATGTTTTCGGTCCCTCCAAACACCATCACCTCAGTCTTCTCCCCATTCAGTTTAAGAGAGTTCTGAATCATCCAGTGACCAACCGCCTCCATGCAAGATCTAAACTTGGAGGCGGTCTGCACATCTGAATGGGAGAGAGAGACGAGTATTTGGGTGTCATCAGCATAGGAAACTACCTCCATCCCGAAAGTTCTTATAAGTCTGGCCAGTGGGGTCACGTAGATGTTAAATAGGGTCGGACTAAGAGCCGACCCTTGGGGGACCCCACATAGCACAGGTCGGGATGGAGATAGAAACTCACCCAATTTAACTCTTTGTTCCCTCCCAGCAAGGAAAGAGGTCAATAGATCCAGAGCTGCACCCTTCACCCCCACATCCCTCAGACAAGGTGTAAGTACTGAGGGGGAGAGGGTATCGAAGGCTGCAGTTAGATCTAATAGGACCAGGAGGGTGGTCTGGCCCCCGTCCACTGTCGTGCGGATGTTGTCAAGCACGATGGTGAGGGCCGACTCGGTGCTATGTTCCCTCCTGAATCCGTGCTGGGAGGAATCCAAGCAGCCCGAGCAAGATTTTTCTGCAAAGGCTTGGAACTGGTTAAAGTACCTACCTTCCTATATTTAGGGATAGTTTTTGATGATAGAAGGTCATGGGTGACGCAGCGTATTTAAAAAAAGAATAGCCTAGCGAGGTCCACGGGGGCGGTCTTGGATTTGCCAAGAGGATAGGTTCAAAGCCACTCCCAGCCCTTATGAAAATATATAACGCGAAATGTGTCCCCATGGTGTTATATGGGAGTGAGGTGTGGGGTTACACAGATGCTAGTGAAATACAAGTAGCTCCCAGCATCTGCCGCTAATTTTAATACTCATGAGGATGTGGGTGTAGGCTACATTCAAGATCAGATTACAGTGGCCCCATTATTAGGTTGGCTTGGGATTTGGGCGCAGCAATCGCCCAGCCTAAATCAATTGATAATTCAGGACTGTATGTCCCTAGATAGAGCTTTCGATATCCCGTGGCTCAGTATATTAAAACCCAAATGGATATTTTGGGTTGTCCTGACCTGTTTACAAATCCGAGGGCTTTGAGTAAGGTGGCTATTAAAGCCATAAAATATCAGTATTTACATAGATCTATGTCTGTGAGGGAGGAAAGGGAGCAGCTTAAACCCTCTGTAAGGTGCTTTGTAACGCGGAGTACAGGAAGAGGTATTCAGCCATACTTGACGTATATAAACAAGCCATTTCATTTGTTTGTATTGATAAGATTCAAGTATAACATGCTCCCATGGTTATTATCCTTCCCAAAGGGCTTTTCCAAGGAGGGGGCTCTCGGCCCCTGTCCTTGTGATAATTTTTCAGAACAGAACACCTTACATATGATTTTCTTTTGCGATTTTTATGTTTCAATACGCAAAAAATTCATATTGCCATTATTAAAAGGCTGTCATTTTGAACAGGCTAGGCCAGCTTTGATATACTTGCAATGTTTGAGGTCCCCGTTGGTATGCTTTGGAGTGGCTAGTTACATCACAGGGGCAATTAGACGAAGAAATAAGATGCAGTTACTGTGATATGAATTCCCCACCTCTGTACATATTGTAACTCTGTGAATAAGGAAAAACTTTTTAATGATATGAACTTTTAACAAATCAGGGAATTTTAGGAAGTGTCCTCAATGGGGGATAACGTTCGTTCTTTTAAATTATTTATCACTCCAAGTACTGTTTTTGTGGGGCTAGGCAAATTTAAATGGTCTTTTTTGGTAATTACAAAATATGTATATTTGTATATTGTTAATCGTATTTACCCTATGTATATGGTGAATTTTAATGCCATGAAATTTTGTTTTGTACTGTGCTTTGATGGTTTTAAAATTTGTAACTGAATAAAGCTTGCATTGACTTGACTTGGGTAAAACTAATACAGATCCCCATACTCATACTCACTTAAAACTGGTGCAGATGATTGCCATCGACCACTAATCCTTTGTAGGCTTGCTGAACAGCGTGCGTCAACAAGCGCTATATAAATACAAACCTTTGTCCTCCTCTATCCTTCTGCTATCATTCCAAATCCAAATAACCGACTAACCTATCCACCACTTAAAATGTACTTGCATGTTTCGCTATACTAATTCAACACTAATCCTCTATGGGTCCCCTGAGTAGCGTGCTACTCGCCGAAAAAGCGATTTGACGCCTCGTATGGGGTAGTAAGCGCTATATAAATGCAATTACAATACAATACAATACCTTTGTCCAGAGGTCTCCTTATCCAATGCTTAATAACTTTTGAAGAAAAGGATCAACCAAAATCTTTTCATCTTTGCACCTGTTATTCTCACCACCAAAATCATCCTCCAAATCTTCTTTATAACTCAAATCAAATATGTACTCATCCTGGTCATTATTGCCCACCTCGTCTGTAAGGATACCCTGCCCCTCAGTGTTCCTATGAATACCCACTCTCAGCAAGCAGCTTGAAACTCGTCTTCCCTTAGCAATGGAATCCGAGGGCGTATGACATAAAGCGCCCTGGGGTGCAAAGGGCGTTTGCACCCACTTTGAGTGCCCCGGGACACTTTGATATTACGGAAGGGGCTGCAGATGCTTGTGCGGCCCCTTCTAATATCAATAGAGCTGGTGCACATAAAGAGCCAGTGCTATCTGCAGGGGGCACTCCCTCATCTGCATTGGGGCGTGCCCCATGCAAATGAAGGAATCCCTTTGCCTCTGCAGCCGCACCGTATTACTGACGTGGGCGCACAGGCAAAGAAGCCTTCAGGAGGCACATCGACTAGGTAGCGCACTGTTAGTTTGCCCCCTGATGGCAGCCCTCTGGCAGGGGAAAGGGGAAAAGGGGTCCCATGGAAGCCCCAGATATCCCCTTGCAGGCGGGTGCAGTAACTGACTGCACCAGCCTGCAAGGTGATCTCCAGGACCCTTCAAAAGTGCAGACAGGTTGCCGCCTGCATTGTTGAAACACAGAGCGGCTGTAAACCAGCTGCTCTGTTTTTCACCTGAATGTGCTACCCTGGGGACAGACAGTACGAATTTACGGCGGCCCTGGGGGCAGAGCATTCATATTAGGGCGCATTTTCATGGTTTACTCCGGGCGCACCTTTTAAACCCCTTCCATGCTCATGACGAGCTGAGCTCGTCGTGCAGTACACTGCTTGTGTGCTCTTGACGAGCTGAGCTCGTCATGATCCATGGAATATAGGAACTTCCAGCACAGGAGGGGAATTGCTGTAGCAGTCAAATTAAAGGTGCTCTCAACGCAAACAATGAAAATGCGCTTTGTGTGTAATGTGGCCCGAGACGCTTTCTTTTACCAATATATTTGCCTCCTGGCCCTCTGAGTGCTCTCTCCTCACTTGCAGAAATGGAAAAATATTCTTCCTCCTCATCCTACCAGACAATTACTGTTTTCAGAGTTTCCTGGTCTAAGCTCCTTATTTCCTCTGTTAAAATGTTTTAATGATAGACACTTGCTCCTCAAGATTAGTCTCTTTTTCAGACATGACTAAAATTATTCTCCTCAACAAGCTAAACTCAAAACTCCCGCTACACTACCTCCACAACTGGCCAAAAAACTAATAATTCGATGCTCACTTTCCATTACTGAAACGGCAGTAACAGTTGCCTAAAAACTATCTAAAAACCAAGCAACATGCCTAACCATCTTTAGAAAAAAACTCGGGCACATCGAATGTAGCACAAACCAAAATAGCATCTACAAACAGAAACTTCCTTATTCCATTTTCAAATTATAAAAGTTCTTATTCTAAAATTTGTGCATAATACATTTCCTTGTGTTGCACATTCAAAACAATTTGAGATGTATTTCGCCGCCTTAAAAAGCTGACATTCAGGTCTTGTAACCGTATGTAGAATTTACATGACAGTTATTCAGATTATAATAGAAAATGTTGGATGCTCCGCAGTCCAGCCTTGAGCTCCCCACAACAGATATCAGCTTGTACGCCTTACCCACCTGGCTGCCGAAAAACACACGCAGTCAACAGTAAGCGCAAAACTTTAACTTTACACGTTTAACATTATAATACGCAATAACTAAATACTTACCTCAAATTTGTCACAATTAATTTCAATAAAAATACTGTTCCTTAAACTAACTATCTGCCCAAATAATAAACATATTACTCGTTTACAAGTATAAAATGAATCCACAACATAAATATTTATTAACCCCTTGCGTGCTTATGACGGAACCACACCGTCATGAGCCACGGGCGGTGTGTGCTCATGATGGCGTGGTTCCGTCATGCTGCTGCCGCTCCACCCAAGCGGCACTAATTCCCCGCCTGTGAAGGTGAATTAATGAGTGGGCGGGGTCATGATGGAACTACGCCGTCATGAGCACATGCCGCCCATGACTCACGACGGCGTGGTTTCGTCATGAGCAGCGACGCGCTCACCCCCTAGCCCCCCCGCGCCGTGGCGGAATTCGTGGTGCAGGGAAGGGGTTAAAACATGATCATCAAAACATTTGGCCCAAACATTGGGTCCTTTATCAGAACAAACACTCTAATTACACTTATTCAAAAAATGACTCATAACACAGAGTACTTCTCTACTCAGAAGCAGAAAACAAAAGAGGGAGAAGACGACGGACGGCAGGATTATATGGGACAATGCTACTTACCAGTATGCATCTATTCTTGGCATGTAGAGCTGCAGAGTTACACACTGTGCATAGATGGCCACCTAGTGTTGGGCCCGGATGTTTGCAGTTTGTTTTGTTGTAGAAAAGTCTTTGAAAGTCACAAGATGGGTGACTTCTCCTTTGGATGATACTGTGCATGGGCATCGGCTCCATCTCCAGATTGTTTTTCGCCATTAGGTAAGTGATGGAGCTGTACAAGAGGTAGTGATGTCCATGTGATTTGTATCTAATTAAGATAATACTGGAACAGATAAAGGTAGCCGGGGAGGCGGGTGGGCGTTTAACTCTGCAGCTCTACATGCCAAGAACAGATGCATACTGGTAAGTAGCATTTTCCGTTCCAGGCATATGAGCTGCAGATTACACACTGTGCATAGATTATATAGCAGTACCCACACCTAGCGGCGACCACCAGTATCTGCTGCAGTTGTTTGAAACAGAGTTTTTAGTACAGCCTGGCCCACAGTGGCTTGTTGTTTAGTTTTCACATCTACACAGTAATGCTTTGTGAATGTGTGCGGTGTAGACCATGTAGCTGCTTTGCATATATCAATTAGGGGAATGTTCCCTAAGAATGCCAATGAAGCCCCTATTTTCCTTGTAGAATGGGCTTTTGGAGGAATTGTTAATGTACGTTTGGCTTTGTGATAAGATATTTGTATGCATTTAACAATTCACCTGGCGATCCCTGATTTTGATATGGGATTGCCTTTATGTGGCGGGGAGAAAGGCACAAAAAGTTGTTTTGTTTTGCGAAAAGCTTGTGTCCTTTCGATATAGTTCAGTAATGCTCTCTTGACATCTACTGTGTGTAGAGCTCTTTCTGCGACTGTCTGAGGCTTCGAGAAAAATACAGGCAGCTCAACAGATTGATTTAGATGGAATGGGGAAATGAATTTAGGAAGGAATTTAGGATTAGTACGAAGAACCACTTTGTTATGATGCATTTGCACAGAAAGGGTTCTTCAATGGTAAATGCTTGTAGTTCACTAACCCTTCTAAGAGAAGTAATGGCTACTAAGAAAGCTACTTTCCAGGTTAGGATTTGCAATTCACATTTATGTAATGGTTCAAAGGGAGGTCCCATTAACTTTGTGAGAACCACGTTTAAGTTCCACACTGGTGCCGCTGGCGTTCTGGGAGGAATTATTCTTTTGAGTCCTTCCATGAAAGCTTTAATAGCTGGTACTCTGAAAAGAGATAGATGTTGTCTATTTTGTAAGTACACTTTAATGGTAGTGAGGTGTAGCCTAATAGATGTATAGGCTAAGTTACACTTTTGAAGGTGTAATAGATATCCTATGATGTGTTGAATAGACACGTCTAAAGGATTAATTTGGTGTTTTTGGCAGTACATGACAAACCGTTTCCACTTAGCAGCATAACATGCTCTAGTAGTAGGGCGTCTAGCTTCTTTGATAACGTTCATACATTCTGGGGGAAGGTTGAGGTAACCAAACTCTATGACCTCAGGAGCCAGATCGCTAGGTTGAGCTGAGGTGGGTCCGGGTGTTTGATCTCTCCATGGTTCTGTGTTAATAGGCGTGGAGATAGGTTTCGTTTTTGGTGTGGTACTACAGACATTTGCAACAGCGTGGTGTACCACGGTTGTCTAGCCCAAGTTGGAGCGACTCGGATGAGCGTCAGGGAATGTTGCTCTAGTTTGCGTACCACTAACGGAAGTAGTAGGAGAGGAGGAAAAGCATACGCAAATAGTTCTGACCAATTCATCCATATCGCATTGCCTTTGGACAATGGGTGTGGTATCTGGCGGCAAAGTTTGGGCATTTTGCGTTTTCGTGTGTGGCAAAGAGGTCTATTTGAGGTTGCCCCCACATTTGAAAGAACGGATGAATAACTTGTGGATGAAGTTCCCACTGGTGGATCTGCTGTGTTTGTTGACTTAGCAGATCTGCCATAGTGTTTTGTACTCCTGGGACGTGTTGGGCTAAGAGGAAGATCTTTAGTGGTATAGCCCATCTCCATATCTGCTGTGCTAACTGAGAGAGCTGCAGAGAGTGTGTACCCCCTTGTTTGTTTATGTAGTACATAGCTGTCATATTGTCTGTGCGGACTAAGACAGCTTTGCCTGACACTTGAGTTTGAAACACTTTTAGGGCTAGAAACACAGCTAGCAACTCTAAGTGGTTCTGCGGAGTAGCTTTTGTTGCGGTGTCCACCTGCCTTGCATGGTGTGATGCAGTAGATGAGCTCCCCAGATGGAGAGCGATGCATCCGCTGTCATGACTATTTGAGGAACTAGCTCTAGAAACGGTCGCCCTTTGGAAAGGTTGTTGGTGTTCCACCATTGCAGAGAACGATAAGTCAGACCGTCTACCAACACTAGGTCTGTTAATTGACCTTGAGCCTGGTTCCATTGGCGTGCTAGGCACTCTTGAAGTGGACGCATTTGCAGTCTTGCGTGAGGACTACAGATATCCAAGATGCCATCATTCCTATAAGCTGCATGAACAGTCGAGCTGGTAGCGAGTGTTGGGGTTTGAATTTTGTTAGGAAAGTTTGTAGACTTGTTATCCTGGCTGGAGAGGGATAAGCTAGTGTTAGTTGGGTGTTTATTGTAGCGCAGAGATACTGTTGTATGTGCGAGGGTTGTAGATGCGATTTTGTGTGATTTACTGTGAATCCCAAATCGTGAAGTAGTTGAATAGTAGCGTGAGTGTGTTGCACACACTGGCTGTATGAGCTGGCTTTTTTGAGCCAGTCGTCTAGATATGGGAAGACATGAATATGTTGTCTTCTTAGGTGTGCTGCTACTACTACTAGGCATTTGGTAAACACCCTTGGTGCTGTTGTAACTCCCAATGTGAGCACTTTGAACTGGTAGTGCTTTCCGTCTAGCACAAATATGAGATATTTTCTGTGCGCTGTGTGGATGGGAATATGGAAGTAGGCGTCCTTGAGATCTAGAGTGACAAGGAAGTCGTTTAGTACCAGAAGTGGAAGGACCTGTTGGAGTGTGACCATATGAAAATGATCCGACTGTATGTAAATGTTTAGAGGTCTGAGGTCTAGGATGGGTCTTAGAGATCCGTCCTTTTTAGGTATTAGGAAATATAGGGAGTATACTCCTTTGTTTTTCTGATGCTCTGGAACTATTTCTATTGCATTTTTTTGCAGGAGTGATATTACCTCCAGTCTGAGCAATGTTAAATGTTCTTGTGACATTGGACGCTGCTTAGGTGGTTTGTTTGGGGGGGTAGATGTTAGTTCCAGACAGTAACCTGATTGAATTATTTGGTGCACCCACCTGTCTGATGTGATGCTTTCCCAGGCTGGCAGGTATTGTTGAAGTCTTCCCCCGACAGGAGTGGAATGGGACGGGGGAAGGCGAAGGGAGTCATTGGGCAGGTGCAGAGGCAGAGCGGGAGTTGTTATTCTTACCTCTGCCTTTGTTGTTGTTACCCCTGTAACCACCCCTTTGGTAGCCTTTGCTGTAAGTGGACTGTGTAGGGGCTTTGTACGAGGTAGAAGCTGTATCTGACGAGTATCACCTGATGGCAACTCTATAGGATGAGCGACAAAATGAAAGTTTGGGAGCCTGCGACTGCAGGGCTCCTATTGATGTGGCTGTATCTGTATCCTTTTTCATTTTTTCAAGTGATACATCCACGTTAGGTCCAAATAGGTGTTGCTCATCAAAGGGTTGATTAAGAATGGCACTTTGTACCTCAGGTTTGAATCCTGATATACGTAGCCAGGCGTCTCTGCCTGGTAAAACTCTGGTGTTAACTGCCCTAGAGGCAGTATCTGCTGCATCAAGTGCACACCGAATAGAGGTGTTTGTGATGTTTTTCCCCTCTTGGATAAGCTTGTTTGCTCTATCCTTGTACCTGTCAGGGAGGTGACTCTAACTCATCATAATGTGCCCTGTCTTATCTGGCTAATAATGCCTGTGTATTTGTGATACGCCACATGTTTGCTGCTTGAGACGCTGTTCTTTTCCCTGATGGGTCAAGTAGCTTAGACTCCTTATCTGGTGGTGGAGCATCACCCGATGTTTGTGAGTTTGCTCTCTTGCGTGCATTGGAAACTACAAGTGCGTCTAGTGGTACTGGACCTTTAATATATGCTGGGTCTGAGGGGGCAGCCTTATATTTTTTCTCTATATGAGGGTTAATGACCCGAGTTCTGACTGGGTCTTTGAAGACTTCAGGAGCGTGCTTAATCACTCCTTTAAGCATTGGTAAAATGGATGAGGACCTTTGTGCATTATCAAAGGTATCCATTAGGAAGTCTTCTTCTACAGGGTCTGTGTGAATGTCTACCCCATGATATTGTGCAGCCCTGTGGATTAATTCATTAAACCCTATAGTGTCTTCTGGTGGAGAAGGCCTTGAGGGGTATAAGTCATCCTGAGGGACATTTGGGACATCTGGGGCGGTATAATCATCCCACGGGTCAGGTGATCCTGTAGGAGTGGCTGGATCAGGTATATGACCCCCCATATCATCAGAGCTATCATCCCTGTTGTCATCGTGTGGTATGATAGAGGATGCTGGGGAATGCTGTGGTATGGGTGGATGTGGTGATGGTACAGGTGAAAGAAGGGGAAGGCAGTCTTAAGGGGGAGGTAGCCATGTCCTTTTTCTTTGAATGCGGAGCTGGAGCTGGTGTGTCCAGTGGTCACTTTTTTATACCAAAATCAACTGTCTAGTGATTGGATCTTTGGCTAGAGTCTTTTGAGCAGGGTCTGGATAAGGTAAATCCTCTGCAGGAGGTCGATCTTTTAGTGCGGAGGAAGGTTTTGGCACTGTCTTTTTCAGCTCCGAAGCTTTTTTCGGTTCCGAGGATTTTTTCGGTTCCGGTATGGTTTTTTGATCCGATGGACTTTTTGGATCTGGTAGTTTTTTCGAATCTGAAGCGTGTTTGCTTGGTTCCGACCTGAGTTTCGGTGCCGAGGTAGTGGCGGCAGGCTTCGGTGTCAATTGTTTAGATGTCGACGTGGAAGCTGATGTTGTCTTTTTTGGTGCCAATGGGTGTGCATCGGCACCGTGGGGAGGTTAACTCGAGCCCGAGTCACCTGAAGGCTTCAATAGATTCTTAGCCAGGCCAGAAGGTGGGGTAGTAGAAGCAGTGTCTCAGTGTGCACCCGAGCCCGAGGGCGAGGGTGTGACCGGAGACTTTTGGGTGTGTCAAGGAAGGGTTGGGGTCGACGGTCTTACTTGCGACCCGTTGAGCTGGAGTAACTTCTTCGACATCGGAATCTTCTGCCTCGGAGTTGCTCTGACACCATGTTGTTCTGGGACGTCAACGCTCTCCTCGAAGATGTCGTCTGGAATCGGAGCTGAAGATCGAGCCATTGTTCTCCTGGCTCTTCGGTCCCAGATCGTCATTTTGGAGCGGAAAGAGGCACAGGCGGAACAGTCTTTAGCCTTGCGCTCCGGGGAGAGGCATTGATTACACACCTCATGAAGGTCAGTCAGTGTGGGGAAACTTCGACCCACATTGAGGACACTTTTTAAATGGAGTCCTTTCCATGAGCTGCAGTCGAGGCCTAGTTAGGCCCGAAGGACGTCGACGATGACCGGAATCGAAGTTCTCGATGTGGAGAAGTAGCGTTGACTGTAAAAGCGTTCAAAACTAGATTCTAGAAGCCGGTGAGGATTGCGCGCCGAAGAAAATCGGTTCCAACACAGAGCACTGGAAACACATTCGAGCCCGGTGGCCGAAAAAAACAATCTGGGGATGGAGCAGATGCCCATGCGCAGTATCATCCAAAGGAGGAGTCACCTATCTCGTGACTTCCAAAGACCTTTCTACAACAAAACAAAATGCAAACATCCGGGCCCAACAATAGGTGGCTATCTATGCACAGTGAGTAATCTACAGCTCATATGCCTCGAACAGGTATTTTTCAATTGTTTGGTGTTTAAGTTCTATTCTGATAATTCTTTGAAGTGTTTGCTGCTCAGAAGTGGTAAATATAAGTATTATGCATAATGCTAGCCTCCTTCCTATCCATAAAATCAGTCTTTGAAAATAGTGAACTTCCCCCTTAGTCTAATGCTGCTTGTGACTAGCTGAACTAGAGCATTTAGTTAGATCCCATTTTATGTCTTGCTACACTGTCTACAGTTTAGATCTGTACTTGTGTTTTATTTCCAACATGCGTCCAGTATAGCGACAGGTGAGCCAGTTCCAAGGGATATGCACATAAGATAGACTCACATGGAGGGGGGGGGGGCGCTTATGGAACCTATTTACACAACTATAGTCTATCCTGAGTGTCTGGCACGCATTCCACCATCCTGGTCTTAGGTGGTCCTCCTGCTTCACACAAAGCACTACTCTGTTCCTTTGGTTTAGGGAAGATAACAAATTGTCCAGACTCTCACACATTCTGGATGTGTGCGGTTCGGAAATTCTAAAGCGCTCAACTTTTCTATATAAGGTGCAACAACTGCAATTGACACATACATGGCAAGCAGCTAAGTTTGTATCGACAGGCTAGAGCTCAATTAGGATTTTCCATGGGGACTTTGATGTAATCTTTAATGTATTTGAGTTCGAAACGGGCCAAATGTGTTTGGTTCTGGAGGTTCTGGGGTAGGGGATTATGAATGAGTGGCTAAATGTGGCACTTCCCCAATTATACAGGTTCTGCTACATCTGCAACCTTCCATTTTTCTGGCAGCACCTGCGGACATCTTGGCTGACTAGAAAGGTGCACACGCCAAATCTTCTCTTCTCATTTGCACCCCTTCCTTGTTTAGTTGTTCAGAAGAAAAACAGTTTAGGTAATTCATGATTACCGGGTAATGCAGGCCATCTTTAGCCAGAGGATGTCACAGTATCAATTAACAGACTAACACCACTTTGCTCAGCTCTTCTGGGAACATCAGTGTCTTGCCCTTACATAACAGCCATTCATTGAGGGCAAGATCATTTTTAAGAAGAATGGTATTTAAAACAGGCTTTCTGTTTAGTGGCTGTGACACAAGTGACGACACAAGGGTAAAACCAATGAACCCACTAATGCCATGGGGTTGCAGTAAAGCATGCAATGAAAGAGGGTGTGATGCCCCATTTCTCCTGCTACATCCCTGGGACTTTGGTGCATCAACGCACTTGCTTCTTCCCTCAGCACGTGCTGCTCAATGAACAATGCAAACACAAGGAGATTATGGCCGGAGCGCTGAAACTTTTCAGACACTCACCCCCAGTCACAGATCCGAATTGGTTGAATCCATCATCGTTCTTTACCTCACTTCTCCACCCAAGCTCAGACCCAGCCATATGCAAATCAGTCTTGACCCTTTTCCTCATGAGAAGAATTCAGCCCGAACTACCAAGCCAGGTCTTTCCTGGTCCGGAAACAAGCATCCTGGGACCGGTCTCGGACTAACACCCCTCATCAGCCAGGCTAGCTTGAATCCAGTAGCAAAATGAGCAAGGGACCCACATCTGTGCATACCCTGCCAACGAGGAAGAACAAAGCAAACACAAGGAGATGATGGACGGAGTGCTGAAACTTTTCATACACTCGCCCCCAGTCACAGGTCTGTATTGAATCCATCATCGTTCTTTAGCTCACTTCGCCACCCCAGTTCAGACCAATCCAAATGCAAATCAGTCTTTACCTAGTTTCTCATGGGAACACTCCAGCCCGAACTGCCATGGGGAACATGGGTGAAGACTGATTTGCATACTGCTGGTTCTAAACTGGAATGTTGTGGCGTGCAAAAAAACGATGGATTTAATCCAGATCTGTGAATGGGGGTGAATGTTGTTTCAGTATACCGTCCATCATCTGTTCCTTTTCCATGAACGATGCACAGCAGCAATCTAGCAGCTTCTAAGCACACCACTCCTGCGTGTTCCATAAGAGTGAAACCTACACTCTGGGCACTCCCTTCTTCTCACAAGAGTCTTCCAGCCCTCCTTTGGGTAGAAAGAACTGAGTTATACCGAAGGGCGACAGAGAAAACCTCAAACACAGACTAAAGTCTTCTCACACGAAGGCAATGAAAGCTCGACAGACACTATACGTTGAATGAGTAGATGATGCTACACGTTACCTTCTCTTTGTCCACCCGCAGGAAGGCTTTCACGGGTGCATACGTGCTGTAAGGGGGAGAAACAATATTATTAGAGACAGAGAAGAGCGAGAATAGCCTTCATAGGTACTGCGCATGCTTGCCTTTAAGTGGCACAAATGTCAACCCCGGTCGGTCATTGCAGAGTACACTGGCTTCTCCATCTGCGACAGAATGATCAACCTTGCGCTTACATTCCCGTTTCCGGGCTCCATTCTGGATGCAGGGGATGTTGCATCAGCTCCTATCATGCAGGGCACAATACCCCTGGCACGGGCGATGTGGGCAGCGCTGGTACTCTTAGCACGCCCCCTTGGTCAGGACTAGAGTGCTCCCAAATGCCCCGTAGCAAGAGAAGCCCCTCTAACTACTATATTAAGGGTGCCCGAGACTCCGGGCTCCAGAGATGCTTTATTCACTATCCCCATGGGCCCTTACAGTCTTTACTCTTGGGCCAGCGAGCAATGAACCTCACTACTTTAAAGCATAGAGATGCTGGTTGCACTACACATAAACAGGTTATAACTGAAGGAAGTTGGCCGGGCACACACAAACATTCAAGTAAACAATTAAATCGAGGATTTAAATATCAGAACAACCAACGCAACTCTTCACATATTAAAAAAGGTGGATGGTGGGCAGGGGCGACACAGGTTCAAGAGATGTCAAAAGTAACAAAGGACAGACTACACTGGGCCCTCATGAGAGAAGTCTTGCTCTAGACAAAGCATGTCCAAGATATAGCAGATTCATGGACTCATCAGTACCTAGGTAAGGGGTCTCCAACTTACTTAAGAGCACTTATGTTCAATGTAAATCAACCTGAGCTACTGTTATTATAGTGGACATATCAGACAAGAAGACATTACAGACCACCATACATAAGATTAATAGCAGTGATCCCCTCCTGTCAGCAGGCAGGGTTGCCAGCAGTGTAAACATCATTTACCACGCATGCGATACAATGCATACCATTACAATGCGGTCATTACAACAACTGCGTTGTTACATCGCATACCATTACAACACAAGTCGTTACAACGACTTGCTGTAGGGGGGCACAAAGTTTTGGATTTATAATCCAACACCTTCCCTACTGTTTCACAGACTGGCGATGCTATAGTAAATTATACTATTCCAAAATCCAGCGCCCCCCCCCCCACAGCAAGTCGTTGTAATGACTTGCATTGTAATGGTATGTGATGTAACATTGTGGTCGTTGTAATGACTGTGTTGTAAACGCATGCGATGTAATGTGGCCTATTCTGCCAGCAGAGATGTAAAAAGGCTTTGTCAATGTTGAGCGCCCCTCGGTAGGTAATACATAGCAGCCAGAACTGCTATGTGCCTGGCACCAAGGTCGTAATATTGGTAACAAGTCAAGCAGAAACATTAACTTGTGTGTTCTAAAAATGCACGCATTTATCATGAATAACCGATTTAAAATGTTAGTATTTATGTATAAATTCAACCAAGCAAAAGCTTCTAATTTAGTATTCCAGGCTGCACACAGGTCGCTATTTAGAGGTATTTGGAGAGCTATTCGTTGGAGAAGCCTGACCTAGATTCACTGATTATTCAGTGCCTAGATTCACATATATGTGTTTTGGATGATAGCACAACAAACAGTAAAATATCGGTATGCAATGTTTACAACGCGCGCGTTACCACGACCTACCATTACCACGCGGTTGTAACAACGAAAGTTGTTACAACGAATTGCGCTGGGTGGCGCTCGAGGATAGTAAATCATTTAATTTACTATCCCAACACCTTCCCTACTATCCACGGGGACTGGTGTTGGAATAGTAAATTAAATGTTTTAAATTTGCGCCCCCCCCCAACGCAAGTCGTTGTAACGACTTGCGTTGTTACAACCGCGTTGTAATGGTAGGTCGTTGTAACGCGCGCGTGGTAACGACATATATCCTAAAATATCATGTTAGAGGACTGTGGGTACCCAGGCATAAACCAACTCATCACAATAAACAATAACAAAAAGTCAAGGCTACACCTTCGGGTACCCAGACAGGTGGCCAAAGGGCAGTGCCCTGTTAATCAGTTTCTACTAAAAGTCTACTTCTGCTTTTCCCGCACTTCGCCCTAGGCTGCTTTTTGGCTAAGTTCATGTTATGAAAATACCATATACATAGTACACCGTATACCGGAAGATCACTCATTCGGATGCCCGCCTATGTTGGTAAGCCAAAGCTAGCATTGCCAACTGATTGAGTTGTTGGCACTAATACACACACCTTTTATTTCTTAAGAGTGTACTGTTTAACCTCCGTCTAGATTTTTGTTATGCTCCTGTTGAAAGTGAGATCTTGACCCACAAACAATGACGTTAATGTTGCTACTTATGCAACAGGTTAATCTTTCCTCCCCTCTCTTCAGTGAAGTCTTCTTTCAATAAAGGAGTATGTGATGCCGTTTCAATGGTGTAACCAGAGATATGTGCAGTTAACGTGGTTTGTAAGTTTTTTTCAACCTACATATAAATTCAATAAGAAATCTGACACAAAAAGGTATCAATGGACATTCAGGGCACATGATACATCTAAGCTGGGGGGCTCTTTATCCAATAAATATACAGACCATGCTACAACCTGCGATCCTAGAGTCTCCTCAAGACTATAAGGGGCTCCTAACCCCTCCCTCTGCCCCACCTCCAAAGAATCCACCATCTCTGGCTTCCTGAAGAATTTAGCCAGCGTTCCGGGATGAGTCAAATGCAGCTAGCTCTATGTATCCTACGAGGGCCCATAGCAAAAAGAGTGCCAACATACTGGTTTAGGGACGGTCAACCAGCCTATGCAAGTCAGAGCGGTGGGGCCGGCTGTGGGGGGTTTCGAAAGACGGCCACGAGGGAAAATTAAATGAATAATTCATTTTCCCTCGTGGTTGTCTCTCGAAATCCATCACCCAGCTGGCCCCACAGCTTTTACCTGCGGCGGCCGCGGCTGGCCCCAACTGTCTCTCACTGGGTTCTGAGGACATCCCTGTGACGGGTGTGAACAGGTGAACACCTAATGTAAAGCGCTCTGATACCTACGGGTCTAGCCAGCGCTATATAAAACTCTTAAAATAAAATAACACCTGCACTGACCTCCGGCTCTCAGGCCCTAAATTACAGAGCGAACTCCTTAAGGTGCAGAGATGTGGAAGCGTTGGGCCACTGACACTAGGGCTGGGCGTAGTTCGCGAAGTAGCGCTACGCGTAGCTATGCGAAGTGCACTTCACACTACACGAGCTACGCGTAGCACTTCGCGAACTGCGTAGTACCCTGTTCGCACTGTGCAAGATGCCGTTTTCATTGATTGCACTATGCAGACAAGCATCCGGCACTGTGCAATCATTGAAAATGGCATCTTGCACAGTGCGAGCTGTAGTTTTCTGTCGCTCGAGTAGATTTTTACTCTAGCGCCAGCTTTCTCAACGCGGACTGGTAGTTTCTCATCGTGAGCGGTCGCGAGCATACGTGACCACTGGCAATGAGAAACCTGACCTCCCCGCGTTGAGAATCTCGCCGGGAGGTTTATTTTCCACGCTCGCAAATGGCAACTTGATGTTGCTGATCGCGAACGAGGAAAAAGTCTCGCCGGGATGTCATTTTGCTTGCTCTCGGTCGCCAACTTGACGTTGAGGACTGCGAGCAAGCAAAAAATTACTGCTGCACTACGCTACGCTACACGTGTTTGCACTGTGCTATGTGCAGTTCGCGTAGTGCGAAGTAGCGCAAACTTAGCAAACTACGCAAGCATAGCGTAGTGCTTTGCCCAGGGTTAAACGACACCTGGGCTAAAGTTATGCACACAGACTTTTCACCTTATCATGCTTTGAATGGATCTGGCATCATTCACGCTGTATGACTGTGCAACCAACCATACTTGAAAAGCATGGATTTCCTGAAATGTGATGTCAGCAACGGGAGAGGTAGGGATGCTCATTCTAAGAGTTAAGGTTCAAGTGGTCTGAATAAGATTTCAGTCCATGTTACCTCAGAGTCTCTGCTTACAAGCAAGCAAGAGCATGTTACCCTTACCATGGCAATACCCCCTTCCTTGCCCACTTCATGCCAGGCTCATTCTACCTGCACCTCTGCTCCCTGGCTCCATTACTCACAAGCGGATCTGCCCGGTGGAGAGTGAGCTGGCGATCCAGAGCAGGTCCAGCGCTTTAAAAGGCACCAGCACGAAGCTGACGTTGGCAGGCAGGTTCTTGGCACTCTCCGGATACATGAAGTGATGGGTAGTCCTGCTGCCCACATCCGTCTCAAAGCCAGCGGTTGGAGCCTGGTTCATTCTGGCAGGAGACAAGCAGAGAACAGAAATTAGGACTTTCAATTATTGCGAGAAACATGGATCCTGGTCAGTTGACCTCAAGCAAGTACTTGATACCAAGTACATGTTTCTAACATGATTACACCAGACAAAGGTACAGACTGTTCCTACTCAGCAACTGACCCCCTACACTTTGATCAATCACCATGGCACGTTAACTGTTGAAATCACCACCCCCCCTGCACAGTCGTCTTCCTGTGGTGTGAGGACTGAGACACTCTGGAAGGAGCACAGGATTATATTTAAATATTGAAGACAAACCTAAGAAGTGTTTTTATTTATTTATAGGTCATAAAGCCATGACCCTCCTACAAAATCGAGAAATAGCCAGAGTGAAAGACAAATACAATTTAAGACCCTAACGACAGCATAATCCATGCTCCTACTTAGATTATTTGTCACCCTTCTGGCCTGGTCTCTGGTGGCTCCATGTTCACAAAGTATATGATTCACGGTACTAGGACCACCCTCTCCCTGGCTACATCACGCGGCGGCAATGTGGAGATAACGGCACAGTGTGCCACTGACACCTTTATATACCACTGCTTGCAAATCCTGCTCTTACTGTGCACCATGGTAAACCTTTCCACCATCTGTGCATTCCAATGATAAAGACCCAACAAGGCACTCACCAACCCAGGCTCCATAGCGACAAACCCTTCAAAACAAAAGCATTGTTATTTGCCTGCTTTCCCTTCTTCGATGGAATGAATTTGGACTACCCTTGGATATCTTATGGGGTTCCTTAACCTCACCCAGATTAATCTTTGTATCTTTTGCCAAGACGTCGTGCTCCTGTTTAATTACTGGATGTCTGCCTTTCTGACAGTAGGACTAAAATGGAATCATGTTTAAATGGAAGCACTGCCTGGACTGTAAGAATATTACCTTTTACATTTTTAACCACAGTAACCAACTTCTCAAAGCCAGCTACAAGAAGAATATTGCATTCTACCAACACACTGAGGCATGGGTAATGGAGGGCAGAATGTAAAAAACACATCCTAGCAAAACTACGACAAACACACACCTGCTTCACAAAGAATCTGTGAGCCCCTCTCGAAGGAACGCCTTGTCCAGAAACAACCATTTTGATTGCTTAGCTGACCTAGATGCCAACATAACTCTGCTAGTTGTAAGTGAGCTTTGTGTGTTCTTCCTCTGCAGACTATGCCCGCTTTTATTTATTCATGGCCTGATCTGCATTGTTTAAATACTCACACTACTAACTGTGCAGGTTTTCGAAAATGTTTTAGTTACCGAGGGAATATCACCCCATTGTGAGATGAGTCACAGTTCAGATGTCACTCAAACTCTCCCTGTATGGCCTGTATGGCAGTAGTCACCTGATTCACAAAACTAATTTGGGTCCATTAGAAAAAAAATCTAAAACAATTATGGCTTATTTTAACTAAGTGAAACACACAAAGGTGACGGGAGGAATACTTGCAATTAGTCTAACCACTGGCACTTGCTTGCGGTAGCATCCCAGCCCATCGTTCTTTTGCTCACCATGTCACCTCAGTTTGGACCCATGGGTTGGGAGGCTACCCCGGGAGATTTCCAGTGGTTATAACAAATTGAAAGCATTCCTCCCATCACCTTTTGCGTGTTTCATATTTTACAAAAATGTCCCTATAATCGCAATTTCAAGTCATGGTCCTCTGGTCCACGGTGTTGGTGATATGGGTCTTTCGTAGGCACGGTGGCTTTCATCACTGGAAGCTCAGGCTAGGCAGCAATTGGCCACAGATGCAACGTTGTGTTTGAAGGCAGCCACACTGTAGGGTCCCCTAATCTGTGAATTCTCATACCTCTTTCCATGAGGCCTTTGAATACCCACTCTATGACCACCAACCTTAGGGAATGGAGCACAAATATGTTCATCCTCATAAGCACACCACCCTCAACCACAGGCAACTGGCTACTGCAACAACTCTCTCAAAGCCATCCTTTTCTTTCGCCATTACTTTAGCACATATTACTGAAACGCCAAGACTTCCTCATTAAAATTAATTTCTTTAACATCTTGCGATGTGCAACTAATTCTGCATTTAATCCATGCACTTGCTGCTTTCCCAAAATGTATAAGACTGAGTACCAGACAAATTAACCGGAGAAGAGGGCTCCATAGTCTTGCTGCAAACAGAGAATGTACTGCGTCCTATCCAAGGTCTTTTGAAAATTGACTCAGAGATAATGGGCAACAAATTTGATCAAAGTTGACGGTCCCATTTGAAGAGTGAAATCGGATGGCAGACCTTATGGCCATAAACCAACTTTATGTACTACTTTTTCAATAAAAATATAGTTTCTTATATCTTTCCTCGCAGCATCAGAGGCAAAAACTACATTCAATATTGCCCATCAATACGTGGGCTTGAAACAGCTTTGAATCCTTATGCTACTACGATATCGGAATTCTGCGAGCTTTGCTTATCCTGCCAATTAATGACTGCAATGTATCTGTGGCACACATGTCATTAAGAGGAGCTCTTTGGCTAAGATAAAATCTCTATGTACGATAACAACTGATGCTAAACTAACTGGAGAGCTTGCTCAAATGAATATTCATTCCACCCTCTGTGCCAACAAATCTTCCTTTACCGAAGAATTCTTTTTAATGAGAACATAGAGGCAAGGACTGAGCAAGACCATAAGATAAGTCCAAACGTATATCCTCATACAGATTTACCACAGTTAATGTAGAACCCGTCAGCACTTAAGCCGAGCGTCCTTCTATTGGAGTGTAGGTTATCCAATAAGGGCAGAAGTCCAGGCTCTTCTAATCAACCAGACCGTGAGATGATTTGCTGCTGTCCTAGGCCGCAATCCTTGGTTCAGAGGATAACAATCACACACTTAGGTGGAAGCCCCAGAGCAAATGCATTCAGCCCATTATCATTAGCACCTCTCCTCCCATTTCTTGCCTGGCATCTATCTCTAAAAGATCTTCAATCAATCTCAGAAATCCAATCTCCGAAACTTTTGTATGTTCTCAGGATCTCCCACAGGCAGATAGAGAGGCCTCAGACTGGAAGCCTCGGTGCTGGCAGCGGACTTGTAGCGTGCTCTGAAAATAAGGTAAAAGCTTTGTGGGCCATCAGGAGAGCATAACTATACTACAAACCGGACCTGCTTGCTGCCCTACAATCCTTGCTCTATAGTCTTTACTAGGGCACTCATCCCTGGAATAGGACAGTGTACCTTACGCCTAGCTTTGTAGGGCGTATCTCTGGTTGCCGTGGCACCCAGTTTCAAGGTTTTCCTTAGTACAGATACAATTTCGTCCCTTGGACATCTGATATTCTCCGATAACAGGGACTGCTGTTGTAGTGCCCGACAGTAGGTAGGACTGAAAGCTGGATGTCTGGCTTTGCACTATATTCTACGCAGATCTGTAAATCCGCACTCTTGAGTGGACTTTCCAGTGGTGCCCTGTCACTAGGGCACAGAATGGCCGGAGATTCCAAAACATGTACAGTGACACCCGAGGGCCAGGGACTGTCTTTAAAACCATTGTAGACTGTTACAAAAAAAATCTCTGCAGTGGCAGTGAGGGCAGTGCCCTGCACCAGGAAGGAGCGCGTCAGTGACTATCTGTTGTTGGGTTGACGCTAAAGTCACACAGCTTGGCCCATAGATAGTCATTTCTTCTGTCTGTAGTGTCCATGCCCTAATTACTGGATGGCAAATAACTTAGAAAAACAATAGATTTTTAACCAATAAAGACTGAAAGCCAGCCGCAGGAATGGGCGGTAGACAAAGGCGTGCGACTCCAGAAGCACTGCATCAAATGGATGCCTCCTATCTGATCAGCACACATTGATTTTACTCCTTCCAAGGAGATTGTCTCATTAGGCGGTCTTCGAGAGAGCATTTAGTCAGGGCTGGTTTGCAGAAAATCTTGGCAGAGGCACCGGTTTGTGCAACTTACGGTTCCCTGGGCCAACGGCTCGCGCAGCACAGATGGGCACACTACGACGTTGGAAATAAAACAAGACTATTACAAGATTTGCAGTACCTTTTGGGATCATTATAATCTCGCTGTGGGGAACACATAACCACAACCATGCGGTGTGATGAACTGCCGCATCACCGGATGCACGTGCAGTGCAATATTTCATTACGCAATGGGTGGAACCCACCGGCAGTGAGAGTGACGTGTGAGTGGCGTGGACGAGCTCAGAGATACTGGGACTGAATGACAGTAAATCAGGCATCATTCTGTAAACCCATCATAACTGTTCTAATTCAGCTGCCTCTGTGTTATCCCTCTGCGCCTGCGCAGGCTGCTGTCGGTAAAGGATGTTGGTGGCACGTTTGCGGTCATAGGCCGACAAGCTGCAGCTAGGCCTTCTTTTGCTAAGCTCTGCTTCAGAATGAACATTTGGGCAGCCTGTGAGAATGTGGCTCTATATATACTGGACCAAAGTAAGGTACAGTGTGTATAGAGTCCACAATCGCCAGAGGTATAACAGAGGTTAAAGTCAGGTCTGACCTTACTCTCCAAAGTGGTAGCTTGGTCGAGCAGTAAGGCAGTACCAGAGGACAGTGTAAATCATTTGTTGTACACACTCAGTCAGCAAAAAGTTTCACACACTCAAGAACTGAACTCCAGGCCAATTGTTTTGATATCAAAAGATATAGTTTTATTTTTAGAACCAACAGGTATCAAAATATACTTTTCTCAATATGAGTGATCTCAGCTAGTTATTTTTCAGAAAGCCAATAAACTTTGTAAGCACAATAGGTACAGTAGTTGCAATAGACAACACAATTCTAAACACAATTTAACATTCAGCTCAATGGGTTTTTCTACATAAATGCAGCGGATTACTTTATAGATTACTTTTGTAATTCCAGGACTGGATCCTAGATTCAGTCCTGGGGTCTAAGCTGAAAACAGTTGGGTAAAAACGTTTTGATTATTGCAGTGATTTTTAAAGAATATAAAGCTATTTCAAAAGTTGACACTTCAAAACTTTTCAGTGAAAAACTAGCAATGTTATCCTATCGAAGGAAATTCAAGTCACAGGTAAAGTAGGTTCTCGTTACTTTTGTAATCCAGGACTGGACTCCTAGGTTCAGTACTGGGGTCTCTACCTAAGACGTAAGTAATTATGTTTTAGTAGTTGGTACGATTTATAAGGAATATTTGTAGTTTGCAAAAATAGACACTTGGAAGAAATTTCACAGAAAAGCAGTCAATGGTTTCCTATGGAAGAAATTTAGGTTACAAGTATAACACAGTTATGATTACTTTTGCGGTTCAGTACTGGGCTAAAAGGTACAGTACTGGCTTCTCTCCTGATCACAGGTGAGTACTTCGGAATTCGTTATTAGGCTGATTTTAGATTAATATTTTAAAGTTTCAAAACTTGACACTCAGAAGAAATTTCAAGTGAAACCAGTCAATGTTAGCCTATGGAAGAAAAGTGAGTCATTGGCTTTTAGGTAAGTACTTGACTGGCAGAGTTAAGGTTCTAGGCATAGACACAGGGGTCCCCCAGGGTCAGGTAGGTACAGTTGGTATACCCTCAACTGCACAGGGGCAGTCTGGTGCAGAGGTAGTTAGGCCCAATGTTATCCAATGAGAGGCAAGGAACTTCGGTTGGTGGCTGCTGGCTAGCAGGCCACGCAGCTCTGGGAGCTGGGCTTCTGGTCACTTGCTCAGGGCAAATGGGAAAATAGAATAGGACAAAGGTTGCACTGCCAGAGGCACTCGGGCGGCTGGGTGCAGGGTGCTTTTGAGCCCTCGGGCGCTCAATGTTATTCAATGGAGATCTTGGAAAGGGAACAAAGGCTGCAGGCTCAGGGACGGAGGATCTTCTGCAGTGACCAACACTTTGAGGAGTAAGTTGGGATCTTGGAGGATAGGTAGACACCCAGGAGTTGGGCACAGGAGGCCGTGGGGCGCTGGGGTGCCTTTTGAGGTCAGGAAATCTTACCCCCTGCTGGTCGCGATCGGAGGGGTCCTTTGTCCTGAGGCTGCAGGCGTCATCGGGGTCGTCGAGGAGGGTCCTTGGGCACTGCATTCCAGGTCAGAATCGCTGGGGGGACGTCCTCAGGGTCTTGATTCACTCCAGCACAGCCCAGGCTTGGCAGGTACAGAGTGTGCAGTGTTTGTGGTTCCGGGCTGATGCCAGGGCTTGTTACTTGCTCTGAGCAGTACCGCTGCTCGTGGGAGACCCAGGTAGTCAGTGTCACAAGGCAGTCAGTTCCTCTTGGGTTTTTGAGGTTACTGACCACTGGAGACACCGGGTTTAGCAGGAACAGGTTCGAGGGTCGACAGGCCGGTAGGGCTGGGGACAAATCAGTCGGTGTCTTCCTCTTCTTAGCAGCTGCACGGAAAGTCTTCTTGTTCTTTGTTCTTCTTTCTTGTTTTGGAATCGGGATCTAAGGAAGGAAGGTTCAGGGTGCCCCTAAATACTAAATTAGGGGCGTTACAGGTAGGGCAAGGGCAGGGACCAATGGGTCCCCGTCCTGGGGTGGGTACACCCCCTAGCCTGCTCCTCTCCTGTGGGAGAGGGGCAGGAGCCTAGCTGTGATTGGGCAGGGCTCCTCATCTTCAAGATGGCCGGAGCCTGGGGTTGTGCTTCACCTCGCCTCTCCCACCTGAGGGGTGGAGTTGGCACAGGCTGGCACACCCCCCTTTCGGACATAGGGTTTCCCGCCAGTCTTCCCGCCAGAGTGGGGGTCAGAACTGGTGGGGGCCAGTTGCTGAGTACAGCAAGTGGTCTGGAGAAGCGCACAAAGGCGGAATGCCTTTGAAGCTTCCCCTGCCCATCCTGGGGGAGGAGGCTTGGCACCTCGTCCCAGGATGTGCATTGTTGCAGGCCCAGGAGAGCGGGCCCTCCACCCAAGGGTCCAGCAACATGTCTGCTGTGTGGCAGCCTAGGCAGCCTCTCAGACAAGATGTGGATTGTAGGTTGGGTTTCAGGGGGCATCTCTAAGATGCCCTCTGTAGTGCATTTTACATTAAATCCCACACTGGCATCAGGTCGCAATGCCCTGGGTACCTAGGGTACCATTTACTAGGGGCTGACAGGTGGCCAGAGATGTCACTTAGGCTTCAGTACAATTTTTAGGGAAGGAAAACAGGCCCTGGGTACCTGATTGGCAGGGACCTAGGGCACACCAAGGAAAAGTGCATCAGGTATCAGGCAAAAAGTGTGTGTGTGGGGGTGGGGGGTAATGCAGCAGAAACTTTCTCACACAGCCTGTCCCACAGTAGTGTGTGCAATCCCTATATCTACTTGTGCCCCAGCACAGAATTCTATTGGACACTTTGAATGAGTTTTGTGACATCAGCCAGGGTTGGTGATGAGTGCCTGAGGTGCAAGGCTGGTATAGACCTGCCCCAGAACAGTTCTGAGGATACAACCTCTTTACTACACCTGCTCTGTCCAAGCTCCTCTCCACTTCACTCAGGTGCTCCTGGGTGGGCCCTCAGCAAGAATCTGACGTCGGAACAAATAAAGGGATCCTTTTTCTTTTTTTTAATTCTTTTTTTATTTTATTGATTTTAGGCAAGGAACAAGCAAGATACAGAGAGAAGAATACAGAAAGTAACCAGAAAACAAAGCATGTATATAATACAATCAAATATGTTCGGGAAAAAATGGAGAGAAAAAAAAAAAACACAATATAAACACAGCGAGCCATAAATAATACTCTACAAAGGAAAAAGAGAAACAAGGTAACAAGATTTCATTGATTTAAATCCAGTCAATTATAGGGGCCCATGTTTTTAACCCTCTACTCCTTTTACGAATGGTCTTCGTTTTAAATATAGCAACTTCAAGATTATACATAGATAACAACTGAGCCCTCCAAGTAGAAAATAGCGGAGGATCAGGAGATTTCCATTCTTTAGAAATACATGCACGGAGCACTGCCATACATATAAATAAAAAGGCAGAGCGTTCCTCTGATCTAGACAGAACTTCAGAGTCTGTGCCGAACGAACCAGCTCCACTGAGATAACAATTGAGGAATCAAGTATTTCTTTCAAAAACTCTTGAATAGACGTTAATAAACCAATCAACTTAGAACATGAGAAAAACATATGTTGCGTATCTGCAGCATAGCAGCCACATCTACTACAACTGGTTTCCGGTGCCAGTGCTCCATTTAGAGTGTAGTACATATTATAGAGAACCATATAATGTTCATTCTACCCGCGATCAGTACATCATTAGCTAACGAGATCGAGGAGTGAAGTTCAATTATCTGAATATTAAGTTTAGTTTTCCATTTCTCTTGAAGTTGCTCCAAATCGTCTGGGAGTAGGGAAATTAATTGGGAATAAAACAGAACAATTGAGAGCCCCTTTCCCAGCCCCTCTATCAAAGGAAATACCTTAAACCGTACATCGTATTGACCCAGTTGTCCATAACTACGAATTTGTAAGAACTTGAAAAAGTCCTACTTTTGTACGCCAAATTTGAGTTGTACCTCTATAAAGGATAATGGTTGACAATCATGAAACATATCTCCTAGGTGGTTAATCCCATACTGATACTTGTTTCTGGTTACAGAATCCCGAAAGAATCCAGAAGAATCCCGAAAGATAGTAGGAAGGATTCCTACTACCTCAAAAGCAGTATATCGATTTATTTGAGATAGACCTAAATAACCTCTTAATTTGCTTCCAGATTGAAAACGCAGCGACAAGAACCTTAAACTTGTTTTTTTTATAATAGCTGGGTTCCATTATTTTCAGAAAACACCCATTAGCCTCTTCTCCTATAGCAAATTTATATATTGAGGGGTGATGACACGGTAAAAGCTTAAATTTTTTGCCAACAACTAAAGGGAAAATAAATTGCAAGGCTGATGCCCAATAATATAATAGAAAGTATGGGATACCCCATCCCCCAGTGGATCTGGGAAGTACCATTTTTTTGTAGGCCCTTCTATTCCTTTTAAAGCCCCACAAAAATCTTGAAGAGATATTTTCAAGTCTCTTAAAACAGCCAGTGGAGAATTCTAATGGGATAGATCTAAATAAATAAAGAAATTTAGGTAGTACCATCATTTTCAGCACATTTGATCTTCCATGTAGTGACAAGTGAAGATGGTTAAGGCGCTCTAGGGTAGAGTGGACTTTATCTAAAACTGGGTTAAAATTGATTTCTGGAATGTTGCTAACTGGGGAGGAGATTTTAATACCAAGATATGTAGCCTCTCTTACGAGAGATATACCTGCCGGCGGATTATCCCCCACATGCAGAATTTGAGTCTTATTTATATTCAACTTATAACCCGAAAAGTGACCATATTGCCTCGCCAAGGCTTCAACGGATGATAATGCGTGCTGTAGGTCAGTGGTTGTTACCACAATATCATCAGCATACGCTAATGCTCTATAATCCACCTCAGCGATAGTGATGGGTTTGATATCTCTACATTCAATTAATTTAACCCAAAAAAATCAATATATAGGGCAAATAATAACGGGTAAAGACGGGCATCCTTGCCTGGTACTCCGTAGAATCGGAAAAAAGTCCGACTACCTTTCAGCTAGACGTATAGATGCCTTAGGCACCGAGTACAAGATCTTAACTGCCTGAAGGAATCGTGGCCCGAACCCCTTCAGGCGGTGAACTTCCCAGAGATAAGGCCAGGCACCCTGTCGAATGCCTTCTCGGCATCCAACAGGGTCACACCTACAGCTATTTTAGTCACCTCTGCCCAGTCCATTAGGGCAATAGCACGACGCACATGATATGTCGTGTCACGGCCGGGGATAAACCCATGTTGTAGATGGGATACTAAGGAGGAGATCAAAGAAGAGAGTCGAGTGGCTATAATGTTGGAATAAAGCTTACTATCAGCATTGATGAAAGATATTGGTCTGTATGAGGATGGGAGCAAGGGAGGTTAATCTTTCTTTAAAAACATCGTAATTGTAGATTTCTGCCAGGAAGCGCGAGATGTGCCTCTTTGTGCCGTGACAAAAACTTCCAGCATATGATCCTTCAGCATTGAGAAAAACGTACGAAAAAATTCCTAGGGCATACCGTCAGGACCTACTGCTTTCCCCACGGCCAAAGAAGAGATCGCCACTTCAAGCTCCTGTGCCGTAAACTCCGCCTCTAACACTTCCCTCTGGATATTCGTAAGTTTAGGGAATTCTTGGTCACCAATAAACTCGGCTACCTCCTCTACAGTGTATGGAGAGCCTTCGTTTAAGTATAGATTACTGTAGAATTCTCTAAATGTTTCTAAGATTTTTCCCGGTTCGGTATGAATTACACCGTTAAAATCCTGTATAGCCTCCACTTTCCTGGCCACTACTTTCTATCTTAACCGCTTGGCTAATAGGCGGCCTGAATTTTCACCAACCTCATACATATCAGACCGACGGATTGCTATTTGAGCTGCCAATTTCTCAGCAAAGACTTCATAAATTTTGATTCTTTGAATTGCCAACTCCTTCAGTTTTTGTTCATATAGCGGGTTTGAATTAATAGTTTGCGCCAAGGCCAGTTCCAAAGAACGTAATTTAATCAATTCCATGGCTTGTTTAGTCCTAATACTGCGTTGTTTATTTATGGAGAAGCTTAGCGTTTCCCCCCCCGCACCCCGGCTTTAATAGCATCCTAATGATGCCAATCGGAGCTGATCTTAAGTTGTACTCAAAAAAGTCTGGTATCCATTTGACCATGTGGTGTACGTATGCCTGGTCCACCAGTAGCTGACAATCAAAAGTCCATGAACTCCTATTGTAGTATGGCACTTATCGCTTACTAATTCAAGAATGACCGGATTGTGGTCTGAAATTATCTTAGGATAGATATCAATTTTAGCATTGGTTAATAGTTCTGTGGGAGCAAAAAAGTAATCAATACGAACATGCTTTTGATGAGGGGCCGAGTAAAAAGTATAGCCGGGAGCACCTGGATTTTTCAGCCACCAAACATCTACCAAACCAAACCCGTTAACAATCCCCTTTGTAGCTTTAAAAACCTTATGCTTTCTGCCAGAGTAGACGCTATTGTGGCGGATATCAAATCTGACGGTAAATGGAGATTGAAATCTCAGCAAATCACGAGAGGAGTGGGCCATAAGGCAAGCTCAATACTGATCTCATTAAGCATTTCCGGGTCATCTAAATTAGAAGAGTATATTGAACAAACAGTAAAAACAGAAGTGTTGACCCGCAGTTCGATGATAGCCCATCTTCCATAAGGGTCTGCTTTAGCCCGTTTACACTCCCCCCAACCAAATTTTTTTTTAAATCGCGACCCCTCTAGTTGTTGAACCCTGCCTTGTACACACCAAAACTTCAATCCCTAAATCCTTCAGACAGTCCCTGTTATTCCACACGATGTGTGTTTCCTGGGCACATAGAAGCTGGACAGTCATATTCTTTAAGATCAATGCCATGACCCCCCTTTTTTCCGATTATTGAGCCCACAGACATTCCAAGAACATATAAGAAACTTAGCCATTATCAGAAAGGAGGAGAAAAAAGAAGACTAGTGAAATTTTATTGTTATAACGTCCCATTTGCATTCTCAAAACCAGGTGAGCCACCTGGTTCACCGACGAGCTCCTGGCCTCCAAGCGCGCACCTCGGAAACTGGAGAAGAAATGGCTCCACGAACGCACACCGGACAACCACGCAGCCCTCAAGGACGCCACCCGCAGACACCACCACCTCATCAGATCAGCCAAGAGATCCTCCTTCAAAGACCGCCTGGATAACAACGCACACAACAGCAAAGAGCTCTTCCACATTGTGAAAGAACTCTCCAACCCCAGCGCCAACACCAACGACATCCCGCCCTCACAGGAACTGTGCGACTCACTGACCCTCTTCTTCCACCGCAAGATCACCAACATCCACGAAAGCTTCAACACCACGACCGACCCGACCACGCCAGACTCCACCCCTCTCCTGAACACCAACCGCACCAACCCCTTAACCTCCTGGTCCAATGTCAGTGATGTCCAGACATGCAAGGTCATGAACTCCATCCACTCAGGATCACCGACAGACTCGTGCCCACACCACATATTTAACAAGGCAGACGCAGTCATCGCACCCCAACTAGGGAAGATCATCAACATCTCCTTCAAAACAGCGGCATTCCCGGAAAGCTGGAAGCACGCCGAAATCAACGCCCTCCTCAAAAAGCCCAAGGCGGACCCCAAGGACCTTAAGAACTTCCGGCCCATCTCCCTGCTCCCGTTCCCGGCGAAGGTCATCGAGAAAATCGTCAACATTCAACTGACCCGCCACCTCGAAGACAACAACATCCTGGACCCGTCCCAATCCGGTTTCAGACAAAACCACAGCACCGAGACAGCCCTCATCGCCGCCACAGACGACATCAGGCGCCCATTAGACAACAGCGAAACATCTGCCCTCATCCTCCTGGACCTCTCGGCTGCCTTTGACCCGGTCTGCCGTCGCACTCTAAAAACATGCCTCCAAGAAGCCGGTATCCAAGAGAAGGCCCTAGACTGGACCACATCCTTCCTCTCCGACAGATCCCAGAGCGTCCGCCTCCCACCTTTCCGATCTGAAGCCACCGACATCATCTGTGGCATCCCCCAGGGCTCCTCCCTCAGCCCGACGCTGTTCAATATCTACATGGGCCCCCTCGCACAAGTGGCCCGCCACCACAACCTCAACATCATCTCCTACGCTGATGACACTCACCTCATCCTCTCCCTCACCAAGGACCCACGCACCGCCAAAACCAAAATCCACGACGGAATGAAGGCCATCGCGGACTGGATGAGGAGCAGCCGTCTGAAACTGAACTCAGACAAGACAGAGGTCCTCATCCTCGGACCCAACCCCTCAGCCTGGGACGATTCCTGCTGGCCAACCACTCTGGGGACAGCACCGACACCCACCGACCACGCACGTAATCTTGGATTCATCCTCAACTCCTCCCTCTCCTTGTCCAAACAGGTCAACGCCGTCTCCTCCTCCTGCTACAACACCCTCCCCATGCTCCGCAGGATCTACAAGTGGATCCTGACCGAAACAAGAAGAACGGTGACACAGGCCCTCGTCAGCAGCAGGCTGGACTATGGCAATGCACTCTACGCCGGAATCCCAGCCAAACACCTACCACGACTACAGCGCATCCAAAATGCCTCCACCCGACTGATCATCAACGTCCCCGCCCCAGCCATATCACCCCCCACCGGAGAAACCTACACTGGCTCCCCGTCGACAAGAGGATCACCTTCAAACTCCTCATCCACGCACATAAACCACTCCACAACGCCGGACCAGCCAACCTGAACAGCAGACTCCGCTTCCACACCCCTCGCTGCCAGCTCCGCTCCGCCAGCCTCGCCCTCGCTGCCGTCCCGCGCATCCATCGAACAACCTCAGGCCGCAGATCCTTCTCCTACCTCGTCGCCAAGGCCTTGAACACCCATCCTACCCACCTACAGCAGACCGAAGACCTACTCGCCTTCAGAAGACTCCTCAAGACCTGGCTCTTCGTACAGAAGCAAAGCTTCCACCGCCCCTCCACCGCCCCCCGCGCCTTGAGACCCTCACGGGTAAATAGCGTGCTCTACGAATAGATTGATTGATTAACTACCATCCAAACTCTCCAGACTAAACAAACTCTGCAGCTGCTGTTCCTTGCCCCTCAAACCCCAACCCACCCCGCCAACCCAAAAAAACCCTTACGCCCCCCCCCCCTCACCACCACCACCCAACTAACCCACCTCTGTGAGGCAAAGGGACTGTAGAGTCCCTATAAGTGATGGAAATAAAGGTGTGGACACTCACCTACTGCCCAATTCTTTTTCTTGCACACTTTCTAACCTGGATTTACTCCAGCAGAAGCGACCATACGATTCTAACTTTATGATTCCCAGATCATAGAAAACTCACAGTTCAATCAATTGAAGCTTGACAATTAGGACCAAGTACCCCAAATACAGCTGAAAACTGCAACCAAACTATGCCTCAGGATAGTGGTAGCTGGGAGATACGAGTCCAGAGCCACCCGCCACCCCACAGGGCACCGGAACACATAACTTGTGAGCTAAAGAGTGTTGAGAATCACAGGAACTCTGTGCTGTCAAGAGGTTTCAAAGAGGATACCATTTTCATTAATTTCCAACACCTTTTTACTTCTAGGAAGCCTCATAAGACAAGGCAGATTTTGTGCACAAAATAGTTTCCGGTGAGCACAAGCTGCCCGCAGTGAAAGGCCTATGGTGGGCTTACAGAAACGGAGAGTGGGCTTACAGCCCGCCCACTGCTGCTCTCGTCTGATTTCTTCTTACGTAATGGCTTGACTTTTGTTTGGCTCCCCCCTTGAACATAGCCTCGTCAGCATGCTTTTAACTGGATGGCTTGTATCCTTCCATGGGACTACTTTTTTCTTTCCACGAGCAATGAGAGTGCATGCATTTACTAGCTCTCTACCTATGATGTGGCTTCTCTTTACTAAACAAACGCCACCCCTGCATGTGCACCGTGGTGCTCGCTCCCTCACGTACTGCACTCTAGGCATCCTGTGGTGCTCTCGCCCTCATGTGCTGCACTCCAGGCATCCCGTGGTGCTCTCTCCCGGCATCCTGTGGTGCTCTCGCCCTAGCCTGCTGCACTCCAGGCATTCCGTGGAGCTCTCTCCCTCGTGCACTGCACTCCAGGCATCCCGTAGTGCTCTCGCCCTAGTGTGCTGCACTCCAGACATCCTGTGGTACTCTCACCCTCGCATGCTGCACTCCAGGCATTCCGTGGTGCTCAGGCTCTCATGTGTTGCTTTGCCCTTCCTCACCCCACCCCTGGCACTAGTATTTTATCCCCCCAAATCAGAGGAGAGCATCGGTACACAGCATTGTCAACGCCAATAGGTCCAAATGAGAGACGTGGGGCCATATTATGTGTGAGGTCTCACTTTCCTGGTTTGCGCCTGGTGAACCTCAAACAGGTCTGCCGGATGCAAACAGGAACAAGCATTTGCAATGCAATAGGTCTCGCATTAATTAAGTTTGCGCTATTGGCATTGTGAAATATTGCAACAAAAGTCTATAAATTGTAGGCCCAAAAAATGTGTCTTTTTTTTGTAGCAATGGTGGCATGCTGCGCTTTAGATGAATATGTTTAAAAGTAAAGTGTGCCATACTGCGATTGCTACAATAGTTAATTGTGGATGTGTTATCAATTGATGTGTGCACTGATGGCTGGTGGTGTGTGTGCCTGTAGAAAAGGTGCACTGATGGCTGGTGGTGTGTGTGCCTGGTGGAAGTGTGCACTGACGGCTGGTGGGGCGTGTGCCCGGTGAAAGCGTGCACTGACGACTGATGGTGTCTGTGCCCGGTGAAAGTGTGCACTGACGGCCGGTGGTGTGTATGCCTGGTGGCAAAGCATCCACTGACGGCTGGTGGTGTGTGTGTCTGGAAACGTGCACTGATGGCTGGTCGTGTGTGTGTGTGTGCCTGGCCGGCTGGTGGTGTGTGTGCCTGGTGGAAGCGTGCACTGATGGCTTGTGGTGTGGGTGCCTGGTGAAAGCGTGCAATGACGGCTGGTGTTGTGTGTGCCTGGTGAAAGAGTGGAGCGACGGCTGGTGGTGTGTGTGTCTGGAAGCGTGCACTGAAGGCTGGTGGTGTGTGTGCCTGGTAGACGAGTGCACTAACGGCTGGTGGTGTGTGTGCCTGGTGAAAACATGCATTTACGGCTGTTGGTGTGTGTGCCTGGTAGACGAGTGCACTAACGGCTGGTGGTGTGTGTGCCTGTTGAAAGCGTGCACTGAAGGCTGGTGGTGTGTGTGCCTGGTAGACAAGTGCACTAACGGCTGGTGGTGTGTGTGCCTGTTGAAAGCGTGCACTGAAGGCTGGTGGTGTGTGTGCCTGGTGGAAAAGTGTGCACTGACATGTTTAAAAGTAAAGTGTGCCATACTGCGATTGCTACAATAGTTAATTGTGGATGCGTTAACAATTGATGCGTGCACTGATGGCTGGTGGTGTGTTCCTGTAGAAATTGTGTACTGATGGCTGGTGGTGTGTGTGCCTGGTGGAAGGGTGCACTGCCAGCTGGTGGTGTGTGTGCCTGGTGAAAGCTTGCGCTGACGTCTGGTGGTGTGTGTGTGGTGGAAGCGTGCACTGATGGCTGGTGGTGTGTGTGCCAGGTGAAAACGTGGATGGAGAGCTGGTGGTGTGTGTGCCTGGTGAAAGTATGCACGGACGGCTGGTGGTGTGTGTGTGGTGGAAGCGTGCATTAACGGCTGGTGATGTTTGTGCCCGGTGAAAGCGTGCACTAATGACTGATGGTGTCTGCGCCTGATGAGTGTGCACTAACGGCCGGTGGTGTGTATGCCTGTTGAAAGCGTGCACTGATGGCTGGTGGTGTGTGTGCCTGGCCGGCTGGTGGTGTGTGTGCCTGGTGGAAGCGTGCACTGATGGCTGGTGGTGTGTGTGCCTGGTAAAAGCGTGCACGGACGGCTGGTGGTGTGTGTGTGTGCTTGGTGAAAGCATGCATGGAGGTCTGGTGGTGTGTGTGGTGAAAGTGTGCACTGACAGCTGGTGGTGTTTGTGCCCGGTGAAAGCGTGCACTGATGACTGATGGTGTCTGTGCCTGGTGAGTGTGCACTGACGGCCGGTGGTGTGCATCCCTGGTGAAAGCGTGCACTGACGGCTGGTGGTGTGTGTGCCTGGTGAAAGCGTGCACTGACAGCTGGTGGTGTGTGCCTGGTGAAAGCGTGCACTGACGGCTGGTGGTGTGTGTGTGCCTGGTGAAAGCATGCACTGACGTCTGGTGATGTGTGTGTGGTGGAAGCGTGCACCGACAGCTGTTGGTGTTTGTGCCTGGTGAAAGCGTGCACCGACGGCTGGTGGTGTGTGCGTGTGCCTGGTGAAAGCATGCACTGACTTCTGGTGGTGTGTGTGTGGTGGAAGCATGCACTGACGGCTGGTAGTGTGTGTGTGATGGAAGCGTGCACAGGCGGCTGGTGGTGTTTGTGCCCGGTGAAAGTGTGCACTGACGGCTGGTGGTGTTTGTACCCGGCTTCAAGTGTGTTGTTACGGGTTATCAACAGCAAAGTGCCTTTCTACTTTTCCCTTGGGCAAAGTCGAGGGAAGACCGAAGAAAAGGAGGAGAAGAGAAGAAAACAGAAGATATCTTGGCGTCTCTACGAGTGAAGAGAAACTCGAGTGGAACACAAGAGGAATAGAGATTCAGAAATAAAAATTAAAAGGCAAAAAAAGGAATATATCCCTTCCTTATCGAACATAGTGGCTCCGCCTACTTCTTGTCCTATCACACGCATCGTGTGCTTTGGCTCCGAAAAAGGTCATTTAAAAAGTAAAATGTATACTGCATGACCATACCAAAGATAGGATTGATTTCAGATCAACAATAGAACCTACAAATTGAGAACCCATGCCAATTCCAGTAGTAAGTAAATGAGTTCGAATTACCGGTCCTTGTATAATCAAATATATAGTCACGTGCTCCAAAACTACACATTTTCAGAGCAGTTAGAAATCAGCAAATACCAAAATCACATTGGAGCATTATGACCAGATATTGCATACAAAAAGTCATTTACCAAGTTCAACCACTTTTCTAGGAAGTTAGCTAGGGCTGTGCAGTAATTTACAAGAGCAGAGATGGATTTATGTCTAACATTCGGTAAAATGTCGTTTTAATGAACGTGCTAAACAGTCGGGGATATTAGCTTAATAGTGCAGTTCTAACACCTCATTCTAAACCCCAGTGCAGTGTTGGTTTTTTAGAGCACTGGGCCTGAATCTATGTGAACCAAAGCAGCACGTTTCCATCATTAAGAAAACTGCACAGTTTAGTAGGGGAAATAGTAAGCTGCCAGGCAATAAAACAGATTCATGCTTAATAAATTCAGGAGTACGACAGAGGTGTGGCATGTTGATGCACTGCCAGCGATATTTAAGCAATCCCTTTTCTAAAAAAAAAGTTTGTACTCCGATGGTTAATAGGTAGTTTAACTGACATGGGTCTAAAAGCATACTGCAAACGGGAAGACATAATTATCTCATCCCAACTGTGTAGGTCTTTTGGCATGCATGTGATTGAAGGTATTTGGTTTGTTACATTCTGTCAAATCTATTCGTCTTTGGCTTGTTTATGGCACAGCTGGCTGCTTGTATATGTTAAGGGCACATTGACTTCATGCTCATAAATTCATATTACACGATTTACAAAGCTAACAGTCTGCACGGTTTTCGACTACATCAGAAGCGAACAGCTGCTTATCAGTCTCTCTCAAATCCCTAGGAGGAGGACTGGCATAGGTATTTGCAGGTGATCTTATGGTGAAAAAACTTCCTTCTAGTGACACGTGCGAGAGGGATGCACATGATTTTATTGATTTGGAGAACATAATCATAATTACTAAAAAACACAATAAACCTCTGGCTTACTGCACTCTGGCATTAAACCAGATATTTATTCTGAGACATTACTGGGAAATGAATTAGAGCTCAGTCTGGCCAAGCTCCGTACCCTTGTATGTGCAAAAACGAAGCAATATGAAGATGGAAAAATACAGACTTAGATTACAAGGGATGTCCTTAGCAGACATGGAAATACAAAAGTTCTGCATTGCTGTGTATCTAAAAATATGCTAGACTTCCATGGGTTGTTGCCTCGCAAGATGCATAGTTTCAACTAACAATAAAAATTATTTAGAAATGAGATGTCGCAAGATTTTAAGGTCTTCATTCAAATTTACAATTAAAAGGACAGTATGCTCTCAGTAACAGTTTATGCCGCCATTGTCATAAAAACCCCACATCTTCACCAACAAGCATACCAGTCTTTTGGCCTTGTGGGGCGGTGGCTGCTCCTCTGCAGACTCCCCCTGCTCCCCGCTGCCCTTCCTCCAGCGCTTCCACAGCCTCCGTTGCTGCTCGTCGTGGTGCCTCCGCGGGCACCGACGCTTGGCCACAACTCCCCGCTGCCCTTCTCCTCTTCACCCTGGGTCTCAGAGTAGGGGATCTCCGCCGCTCCTTCCTCCTCTCCACCGGCCTCCTCCTCCCCCGGGGGCGCCTCACCGCTACACACACGAGTGAAAAAAACAAAAACGATACCTAAAGGCTAACAAAGTCACGTGAACTGTTCACGAGGCGCGCATCGTGATCTGATTCGGTCATGCTGTCTACGGTAGAAGCTCACGTGTGCGACCAAATCCCATTGTACAATGATGCGAGTGGCCATCTCTTGCCTCCACTCGTTGTCGGCTGAGCCGACGACTATAGTCTCGCGGCGAGAACGCGCTTTGCGCGCTTTCGCCAGAGCGAGACCTAAAAAGGAAAAGTGCACCCTATTACATAGAATGCGCTGCCCCCAGGGCAGCCACAAACTCGCGCTGCACTCAGGGCAGTGCATTCAAGTGAAATACGGAACGGCTCTGAAGCAGCCACTTCATGTTTCACAATGCAGGCCGCAACCCGCCTGCACTAAAGGGGGATTAGAGATCCCCTTGCACCCTTGCAGGTGGGTGCAGTGAGTGACTGTACTCGCCTGCAATGGGATGTCTAGGAGCTCCATGGGACCCCCTCCTCACCACTCCAGAGGGCTGTTCTCAGGGGGGCTCACTGACAGTGCACCACCTTTTAGGTGGTGCACTTACAGTGCCCCTCCTGACAGCTACTTTGCCTCTGCGCCTGCGTCTGTTATATGGCGTGAGAGCAGAGGCAAAAGGATCCACCAATTTGCATGGGTCACGTCCCATGCAAATGAGGGAACTCCCTCTGAAGGTAGCGCTAGTGCAAAACGGTATAACAGAAGGGGCCACACTAAAATTCCGCAGCACCTTCTGTAACACCAAAGTGCCCAGGGGGCATTCAAAAGAGGATGCAAATGCACGCAAAGAGGACGCAAATGCCTGTTGCGCCCAGGGGCACATTCTGTGATATGGCCCCAGGTGGCTTTGGCAATACAATAGATTGTTGTTCCAAAGCATACCTTATCTGCATCACAGTGACTCGTGACACTGGCAGACTGACTGTGCATGGGCTGCTTCCAGAGTGCCGTGGCCAAAGCTCAAAGATGCATTTCCACACAGCTTTAAGATCGGGAAACAAAATGCACTTGTGCAAGCCCTGAGTCTCCATATTGGTTTGTACTTTTTCATGCCTGAACAAATTCAAGTTTGTCCACTCAATCCTGAATGCCTCTCTACCACCTGTGGAATCAACTTTGGACTTTTAGATCAAGTATAAGCTGAAGCTTTCAAGCTCCTTATTAGGTCTCGCCTATCCCATTCCACAAGGAATGGATAGGGGAGAATTTTAGTGGGCAAAATCGTTCTCAAACCAACGGCGGATTTCAAAGAGTGCATGTGCTCGTGAACGCGCTTCTCCCAGAGCCGCCTGCCTCCTAGAGCTTCACTTCAAAGGGCTTCACTTCAAAGTATCCGCCCACAGTGCGCTGCTTCACTTCAAAGGGCTTCACTTCAAAGGCTCTGCCCACAGTGTGCGCTCGGCCTCAGGCATTTCTCCTCCCACAGCCGGCCGACGGTACTTTCACTTTCACGGCCACCAGGCCGTGTCTCGTATTTCTCCTCCCCACAGCAATGCCAAGAGCTTGTTATCTTTGTGCTGCATTGTATTTTGAGAACTCCGAGAACTGTACGTTTCTTGATGCATAACTCCTGGATTACATGTAATGTCATTATGACAAGACTGACTAGTCTTTCAGTCCCTCCCAGGTCGGTATATCGAGTATCATTTCAAAACTCGGGCATACGGACTCGAAACACTTCTTTTTCAGCACCTTGAAAGAAAGACTGCCATTTTGATCATTTGAGACTTCATTTCATTTCAAATTTTTTTACTGCTATAAAGATTTTCCATAAGTGCTAACACCTGCTGCAGCGAAAATGGGTCGCTCCATCAGTGCAACATTCTCTGGTGGCATTGCAGTAGAACAGTTCCAGTTATGTATTTTGACATTCAATCTTTCACGTAACCAATAGTGATGCTCGTAGAGCATCTGCAGGGGTTCAAGGAGGGACATAGTAACCCCAGCCCCCCCCCCCCCATTTCACACACACACGCTTATCTTGTACCCCCGCATTACTACAGAGCGCTGAAATATGCAGAATATTGTGTAGGGATCAGAAACGTTATGCACCATTAAAACGGGCATGGAAACTGGCACACGCGTTGTTGCCATTGGTCGTACTTAAATAGTGCTGACTTATTTACAGTGCCGCAAAACAACAAAAGTGTGTTTCTAGGCCCTCTTTTAAACCCATTATTGAAAACAATGCGAAAAAACTATGAGAATTCAGGTGCACTATCTGACTGTCTGAGGCATGACAGCATGCTTTCCCTATAGCCTCCGGCTTCCCTTTCACCTGTTAGCACCCCTGCCCCCATGTCAAGGTACAGAAAAGGACAGGGAGGTCATTTTTGTACTTTTATGGGCGTTGATGTTTTTTACATTTGTGCTCAAAGCTGCCTAAACAAGTTGACCTCAGTCCAACCGGTAGTGAAGACAATAAACAAAGAACTAATTAAATGTTTAAAAACGCCTTGAGACAGGGCCAGATATTATGGAACCGGGAATAAACAGGGAAGGCAGCATTGCAAGCCGCAGACGTGCTGGAGAACTGGCTGGCCCAGGACTTCGCCAGGGCGGAGAGGCAACCCGGAATGCAAAATGAATGTCAAACAAACCTACAGGACATAGGCTTGGGGGAGATTAATGCCTCATTCATGGGAAGGTTGCCAAGGAATGCTTGAACTGAGCAATAGCAGCACAGGAGAAGGGACGTGCTGTCCTTTGCCACTGCAAGGCTCGGTTTATTGCATGATTGTGCAGAGGAAGTATTTACAACTTCTACATGCTTCTTTGCTGAATGCCATGTCCACATTTGGAGTACAGCTGAGAGGTGGTCTTGCATTTTTTTGTGTACTGGGTTCACACTACCAATGATTGAAACACAGTTTATCTACCTGACCATCTTTGACTTTGAAGAATTAAAGATGCTCGGTTAGGGCTTCTTTTAGTATGAATCATTATTAGGGTTTCCTTGCAGGTGCCTTATCAGGATTTTGGTATATTGGGTCAAAGCCATGGATGTTTGGAGGAAAAGGGTTTACAGAGTTGCAAGAAGGTAGACAACAAGGTAACGGTGGGCGTTATCGGAGAACTTTCTTGTTTAGGTTTCTTGCTAAAGGCACATCACTCACAGCCTCCACAGCATCACTCACGACCTCCACAGCATCACTCAGGGCCACCACAGCATCCCTCAGGGCCACCACAGCATCCCTCAGGGCCACCACAGCATCACTCAGGGCCACCACAGCATCACTCAGGGCCACCACAGCATCACTCAGGGCCACCACAGCATCACTCAGGGCCACCACAACATCACTCAGGGCCACCACAACATCACTCAGGGCCACCACAGCATCACTCAGGGCCACCACAACATCACTATGCGCTACCACAGCATCACTATGCGCTACCACAGCATCACTGAACGCCACAGCATCACTCGTCGCCACCACAACATCACTCCGCACCATCACAGCATCAATCTGTGCAACAATTCAACAACAACTGGGTCAAATATGTTCTCTCAATGTTTCAAGCATCATTACAAATGTCACAAAAAAATGTTAACATTTCACTTCTGTTCTTGGATTTTCATCACAAAAAAATACAATAAACATAATCTTCACAAAAAATTATTTACAACAATTTAAGCTATTGCCATTATAAATTACAATCACTTATTTCAGTATTAATTATTTAAAAAAATTAAAAAGCATCGTTATTTGTATTATCAATACATCAAAATCACATAAATAAAAACCATGTTGCATTAAAAATGCTATAGGTGTCACATTTGCGAAAGGTATAACTATTGGCTTTGTAAATGACAAGGCAATTAATTTAGCTACTTTCAAAATAAAAAATAAATAAAAATATTGTCATTTACAAGACCAATAGCTCAAACTTTCATAATGCGAGACCTATTGCATTGCAAATGCTTGTTTTTATTATGATTCTTTGTGATGCTCTCTAATATCTAAATGTTCTTTGACATTATGCTTAGGACCGCGGACATACAGTATACAGTACTGTTTGGGATTACAATTACTTTTAGATTAGTAGACTAATCTTTATCTCATTTGCAATGCTTTGTGCGGCATAAAGTTTTAAAGACCATATCCTGGAAAAACAAGTCACTTGTACAGTTGCCAACTGGCCCCATTTCGGGGGGGTGATTTTCAGCCAGTCCCATTTGTTAAAGCATCAGCGCTAAGTGTTCCTACTACCTATACTTGTAGGCACAAATATTCAACGTGAAAAGACAAACTACAACTCCCAGCAACGTTTGGGCTGGGGGCTGAAGGATCTGAACTAGCATGAACAATTGACCATAGTAAAGGCCTCGACTTTTAGGCAGATCAGCGACTTTCTTAGAGTTTTGCAAAGGATGCAATGGTATCCGAAAGGGATATGGAAGTCACTGGAAATCCAAGGGAGTGCCTAGTGTGTAACGAACATCGGGGGTACTATCAAAGTGATGCAGAGGGGACCAAAACACATTCGGTACACTGACCAAAAGCAAACATGCTCATGTTATTTGGGTGGCTGGGTCTTTGCCTGATCCATGGTCCTCCCCAAGAGTGACACAAATGAGACAGAATAAATCTCACTCACCAAAAAGAAGTCAAGGGCCATTCTTTAATTGGGGCCACTGCATGTTGGAGGGAAGCAGGGACTGAACAGTTAGAGAGCTGACTTTAACACTGCAGAGATGGGCGGTGCCTGGGCACAGATGGAGGCAGGCTTAAACTAGATAAGAGGGGTCAAGGGCCAACATGCAGGAGATTGCTTTTCATCGACTTCATTAGAACTTAGGTCATAGGAGCAAATGGACGACAGCAAGCAAAGAGAGGCATTTGTGTCTAGCCCTCAACTTGTAGAACACAGTCCCCAGGCAGATGTACATGCTCTCTTTCTAATCATCTGACCTTCAGAAAGGTCAAAAAGAAACACTTATTTACTTTAGTGCCAAGGAGCCACTCTTTGAATGTGCGCTCTGCTAATAACTAATAGAATACGAGTGCCAAGTTTCAGCGAATGTTGGCCTTTGACGAGGTGCGGCTTTGTCAGACCTTGGATCACAGTAGTACTCTCCTAGCCAAGGACTCTAGTTTGGAAGGATAAACATAGATTGATTTGTGCAACAACTTGGTTCTACTGCTCCTGTATGTACCAGTGGGTCAACGCAACGTTCCAATGGGCTGCACCTTCAAGCTCTTTCTGCATTCAGAGTTATCTGCTTTTTATTTATTATTTTTTTTATTATACTCGTCATCAACAAAAGACATTTATATTTTGTCACGCACGACACTGGGCTAGATGTTAATAGTAAAGCAACATATCTGTTCCCTTACAGGATACTTACTATGAAATAGATGAATAGGAGCGGATCTCTGACTTCAATGACCGTTGAGTTTGGCAGTACAGATGGATCTGGATACCTTTGTATTGGACTGCCCATATTTTGGAGGGTTTGTGGGGGCAAGTCGGGAATTCCATTCCCATGCAATGTCCAACCCTCTCCCCCAGCCCATCAACGATGGAGCCTCTGCATCTTTTACATTTTGAGCAGTCTCTCTGCACGACCTGGAGAGTAACCCACTGAGCTACCTGTTTTAATATCCTTGGGTGGAGTATCTCAGGTTATTGTTTATGCTCCATTCGGGTATCAATCTTGGTGCCACATCGCTTACATGATCTAATATGCAATAGCTGAAATATGTTCCTTAATGATCTAGGTTGAATGACAAAGGAACTGTTGGGCAGAGGTGGGTTGAGGGCGGAGTGATTTGCATCTGTGGATTATTTAATGCTCTAGACCACTGGTAGAAAAGAAGTAATCCTTTGGAAGGGAACCCTGGCGCTGTTCAAACGTGTACAGTGTTGGGTCTAATCGCCGGCTAAGTGACACAATGAGCAAAAAGCTGGTTCAAAAAGTACCTCCGAAGGCATGTGTGGCAAGGCACCAGTAGCATAGGAATGTTATGTGCTTTACGACCCTGGTGGTTCTTTGCGGACTCTGGAGAGGAAACATGTGAAATGCGGGGAGATGTTAGGGTGTGGTTAAGGTGGAGTATAAGATAATGCGCAGTGTGTGAGCATATGTTGTGGAATAAAGTAGTATTTGACTACAGCTCCTGTGTGGTGTATTTCATTAGCATGCTCCAGGGCTAGGGAAGATACTGCAACTGGCAACGAGTAGGGGAAACATGCCCTGAAGAAAACAAGGGTGCAAGACCTGAGAGTTTACAACGGTTCAGCAAACTGCTCGTCCATGCCACATTGCGTCAAAACAGTCTGCAACTGGTATATGTGGAGTCAAAGCCCTGCTCTAGCCAATACATGGCAAAAGTAGAAAGTCAAGACTCTACAGAGGAGCACTTTCAAAACACCTGCCAAAAACGCCAGAATGCAGAGCAATTACTCAAATGAAGCAGAAAGATAACAGAAGCAACAAACAGGTACGAGAAACAGAAAATGTACACACCGTCAAAGAGAAGCGAAGCATTCTACGACTTCATCAAGCATGATGACACAAATTCAAGCATAAGGGTTGTGCTTGCAGAAGTTGCAAGGTACAGCGAAATCTGTCTGAACAGAATGTGCTCTCAATTGCAGAAAAAGAGAGTCCAAATTACAATGCGACCATATGCCTAAAGCCACCACTGCACTTTGACTTAAAGGAAGCAGGTGATTGGTGCCAGGCGGGCTGCGTGGGTCAAAACATTTGATGACTTTATAGATGCAATAGAAGATGAAATGAAGATCTTCAAACACTTGAGAAACCTTGTAGGAGAGGAGTGAAAAAAGTGCTAAAGAAAGTTTCACAGACTGATGCAAAATTATATCAAAAGGTAAAAGAAGCTTTGGAGGCTAAGTTCAAACCAATTTTGAATGCCAACTATGAAAGGTATACCTTCAACTAAGCACGACAACAGGTTTGTGAAACAATAGACTATTTTGTTGAAAGACTTGATGCACTCATTAAACAATGCAAATTCTGTGATTTCACTGACAAAGAAGCCATGTGCCTCAAAGCTATTGATGCTGTCTTTCAGAATGTGCATGTTGAGAGAAACTTACAGTTTGGAGAAAATATTGACGGTTGTGAGAGCAAAAGAACGAGCACACCAACAAGCTGCTGAAATAGAAGCAGGAACAGCCCACAGTGAATAGGCCTTGGCTGTGAAAAGGAAGCCCAGGTAAATACAAGATGCATGTAAAGTCGACGTCTTCGAAGAAATCAAAGCTATGTTTCCAATGCTGATTTTTGTTTCCTCGTGAAAGTGAATTTTCATCCATTAGGGCAGGTCTGCAAAGGTTGTGGAAAAAAAGATCATTTCATAACTTGTGTCGAGCCAAAGAAAATACAAGTGTGTCACAATGGAGAGAAAAGATGGAAGCGAGAATGTTCCAGAAGCACTCTCCCTATGCCCACAAAACCAAAAAGCAACATCAGCTATGACAACTAGAAACCAGGCAAGATCAATTATCGCCAAGCTCATTGTACAAAGGCTCTTCGACATTAATGTTGAGTATCAGCAAAGAATATGGGTGTGAGGTAATTATATCTACCAAAGAATGGCAATCACATGTGGGGTTAGTGGCCTGTAAGGTAAATCCCAGCTCAAAGACCGCTTCTCAAATAAATCAACAAACGTCACTTGGGCACTGTCCCAAAATACCACTGAAAGTGAACAATCACCTGATACCTTTTATCATAGACATCTGTGTGTTGATAAATATCACATCAGTGGAAAAATGTAACGACCAATCCCCTGTGCCTTTCACTCCATCAGGCTCAAAGGTATATATATTTGGTCCGCTTCTGAGCCACTACAAAGCCAAGGATCGTTCTTTTTTTTATTTTTTATAAGCAATTTGAATGACCGAATACAAAAATATGAAATAACATCGAAACAATTCCAAGACGGGAAACAGTGATTAAATAAAAGAAAACAAGCATTTACAATGCAATGGTTTCGCCTTTGTTAAAGTTTGAGCTTTTGGTATTGCTTTTGACAAATGGTCTTTTCTAACTTCTTTGAATTATGTGTAAAACATTGATGTGTTTTACTTTACACAGAAAAGTATGAAAAAACACAAAATCGTTTACCTGAAGAAGCCTTGCTGAGGCTGTTACTGCTATGTATGGGTTGCCTCCTAATGTGCAGAATATATTCAACCCTACTGGTTGGCAACAGATACCCAAACCTCAATACGGCGCCCGCGCGGGAGGCGGCGCGCGCTCTGTGCAGACAGCGCAGGCAGCTCGCGCCCGCGGCGAACGTGCTGGCTGCGCGTTGTGACCGACGGTTGGCAAATTGGGAAAAGAAACATGGGCATGGATACCTTCATCATCTAACAATGTTAACAATTCAAGATTGCCTAAAATTTAGTAAGCTCATTGGCATTTATGGGACCCCTTGGTCACAAGCCAGCACTAAACAAAACAATTTACTTGTTACTGATTTTGTACAGTGAACACTGTATACTTGAAATGCTTCTAGGTGCTAGCGAGAATGTTCGTCCAAGTCTCACCACTCACAGTAACATATCCCACTGTAGAACTTGTATAGCGCTTCATAGACTTACGGAGGCCGCACACCGCTTCGCTACACCTTGTTTTTGTAGCGCTAGTTAATAGGGCGTGTTTTGTAGTTTTACCTGCGTAGTAAGTGCTGGGCCTGTGTAGTAAGTGCTGGGAGAGGAGTGTGAGGTTTGCGCTACAAATATGATGGCAGTGGACGTCCTTAACTATAAGTATTGCGTAGAATCTTGGGTAGACGCGGACACTACACTTTTTTATGTAGTGCTTAGCGTCTCATAGGTATGTATGTGAGGGCCCAGAGTTGGCATGCTCTCTGGAATTTAGGGTGGTTGCCAATTATTACAAAAACAATAATCTGGTGCAAAATGTACGTATCTTCAGAATCTTAAATTGCACAGGCTTGACTCAAACACCCCGGGTTCTTTCCGTTGCGCTCCCACGCGTGTACTGCATTGATTCGGCAGGTGCAATGGCACTGTACCCTAAAACCAGCTGTTTTTATTCCATCCCTGGGCCGGGAGGAGAAAGCCCTTGTACTTGCTCGTATTCGGGCCCAGGACAACCTTGCTCTGCAGCTCCTGCGCAGCCGGCTGAGGTAAAAAAGCCCCTCCCGCATGCCGCCCCCCGCACCCCGCGTGAGAAGGGCGCCCGCCATTTGAATGTGTAATTGGCACTTTGTTTCGGCGGCGCGGACGGCGCTTTGAATGCGAGACAATCGATTAAGCAAGTCCCGAGCCGTGCGAGGGGATAAGAGGTGGCTGAGGCGAGCCTCTGCGGGCTCACGACTGCCTCCCTCTCTCGGCAGAGTGGTTGCTCCCACCCTTGCCTTGGCCCTCCACCCTCCCCTCAGCCCTCCTCTCCGCGCCCCCTTTGTTCTGTACGCTCGGCACGTCGGGAAATGGTGGCTTATTATAGCCCCGAGCTGAGGCTTCCGCGCAGCGCTGCGCCCGACCCTCCTCTTAAGCTGCGGCAACCTAAGCTGATAGATCGTGGAAAGAGGTTTCGGAGGTCATAAAAAGGCAGGATACGAGAGGAGTGAAATAGTGTAAGAAAGGAGGGAGAAACAGGGGAGACCAGAAGATACACAAACAATAATGTGTGGTGGAGGGACAGGAGACATGCATGGGAGGGTGAAGGAAAGAAGAAAGGGGAGGGGTCACGAAGGAGGCTGGGGCTCGCCTTCCCGTGCCTCTGTGCGGCCGCAGCCCTGACTGGGAGCCCAACAGCGCCTTGAAGACAGAATGGCATTTCCTTTGCTGCTGGACACGGAGGGGCGGAGGCGGGGGGGGGGGTGCTGGAGCCCTAGCGAGGGGGAGGAGCCTCAGCAGGAGCCTCAGCGAGGGGGGCAGGAGCCTCAGCCAGGGGGGCAGAGCCGGTGGTAAGAGGAGCGCAGATGCCCGCTCACTGTTTACTGAGCCCTTATTTACTTTAAAATAGAGCGACACGTATAGCTCCTGGAGGTCTGAGTACACCTCACAAATAAAGATCTGTGAACGTTCTAATAAGCCAACGGGCTCATGACGGAACGGTTCCGTCATGAGCACAGGCCAACCGACGCTCATGACGGAACCGTTCCGTCAATAGCATCGAAGGGGTTAAAAGAGGAGTTTGGGCTTCCGCAAATCTCGTTCTTTAAATACTTACAAATAAGGGATTATCTTTTATACGAACAGAAGATACGAGAGATAACATATAAATCAGAAATACTGATGGGGTATATCTAAATCCCGGTAAAGGCCCCATTCGTTCAAACTATCAGAAATTTACTGTAAATGTATCGGACGATAATTTGCTGATTTCTGGTAAACTTAGTTGCCTTCTGAAAACTCACATATCTGTAGAATAATTACAGGAGGCAATGGATACTCTAGACCAATCAGTTACCTCCGTCAAGCTGAAAGTGCAGCAACACAGGACAATATTTATGCTTTATTATACTCCCGAACTCATCTCCAAGTGAGCAACTACTCAATTTATAGCAAAATCACACTGTCCAAAATGCAACCTGTTTGCGGCGGGCTTAAAACACCTGTTGGTAGAAAGCCCCTTGCTGCCCATATTCTGGAAGAAAGTATCTTTAATGTTTACAAGGCAGCTTGGTTGTAGATTTAAGCTAACGGAGAAGGAAATTCTCCTGGAACTTTAATATGGGGTCGACAGTGGGGAGAGGTTCTTAAACTGTTGTATTACCACGCGTGCCATTACAACGCAGGAATTACAACGAAAGTCGTTACAGCGACTTTCGCTGGAGGGCGCTGGATAGTGGAATAGTTTAATTTTCTATTCCAACTCCAGCCCACGTTGACAGTAGGGAAGGAGTTGGATAGAAAATTAAACTATTCCCTTTCCAAGAGCGCCCTCCAGCGAAAATTGTTGTAACGACTGTTGTTGTAATTCCGGCGTTGTAATGGCAGTGCGGGGTAATCCCCGCATTGTCATGGCTGTTCACCTCTTAAACTCTATTATCATCAGGTGCTCGCCTATGTATTGCAAGAGCCTGGGTAGATTCTAACAACCCTGATGCTGTCGGGGTCTGGATACTCCTTAGCCAAGGATCGTTCAAAGGGACTAAGAAAGACAAAATTACATTGGTACAAGACATCATTCATGTTCTACAAGGAACTTCGTCAAGTGCCTGCTTGCCCAGTGTTGCTACTGCTGCTGACATGGGGTGCATATCCCTTAACAACAATCTCTGAGCTCAGCCTGAGATCACGAGCTGGTTCCCATTGTTGTTTCATGGCCTGGGAAAACTGAAGAAAATTAAAGTATTGCTCGACATCAATGAAGATGTTCGCCCTGTGGCTCAGCGACACAGTGGAGTTGCTTTCCATTTACAAGAAGAATTAGAGAAAGAGTTGGAAGTGCTTTTAAAGCATAACATCAGTGAACATTCCACAGACCCCATGCAATAGTTTTCTCCCATAGTACTAGTACTAAAAAAAGGATAGTTGTGGGGCAGTGCATATTTGCATTGATATGCGCCAGGCAAATAAATCCATTGAGAGGGAGAGACTCCCTGATCCACACATTGCAGACATGATCATGCAATTAATGGAGTCTGTGTTTTCCGGTATTATCCTGTTTTGACCTAAACAAAGGACACCATCAACTCGAGCTGGAGGATAACTGCAGGTACATTACTACCTTTTCGACTCTTGTTGGTTGTTCAGATATAAAACACTGAATTGTGGAGTATCAGAACAAAACTATCTCAATGGCCCCCGGATTGATCAGTGAATACTGACAAGGTTTGAGACACCGACGCAACTCGGAAAAAGAAAATGAAAACTTATGCAGATCGACAGCGACATGACCAGGAGACAGCATTGGATATGGGATACTAGGTACTGGTTAAACAGACAAAGATTCAAAACGAACACTCCTTTTGTTGCTGATCGGTTCCAGGTTGTAGCCTGCACGTAACATATGGTGACAGTGCATAGTCTTGGAAAATCAATCACTCTGGAGACATCACATTTTAAACACCTATTGCAACACTTTTGAGTCCTGAAACACTGGTATAATGATACTTGAAGGCCCCCCTGCAGAGCATGTGGAGGGGCCCCCTCTGGAGTAAATCAGAAGCTCTCCAGCCGCCCTGGAGCTTGGTGGGCCCCCTTCCCACACTGTGGGGGCTGCAGGGGCCTGTGTTACACCACTGTCCTGAAACCATGTGTGAGGTGACCCTGCCAACAGGTCCTGCTCAAGCGCATGAGCCTATGTTGCCGTTGTCGGATCAGTGTGGACCTCGATCATCTTGGATCACCTGAGCCGGCAGAGAAGTGCGAGAGCCTCGTCAATTAATCGAGGGAACAGGATTTTTAGTGATGTCTACCACTTTTTATTTAACAAAGCGGAGATGTAGCATATTAATATTATATGCTCTAAGACCCTTGTGGTTCTGGATGGACTATGGAGAGGAAACACATAATATGTGGGGAGGTATTAGGGCGTGGGTAAGGCGGAGTATGAGAATGCGCACTGTGTGAGTGTATGCTGAGGACTAAAGAAGTATTGACTGCAGCTCTTGTGTACCTTATTTTTATTTGCATGCTCCAAGTCTGGGGAACATGCTACAGCACCATGGAAGGTTTAGGACGTGAGGAGGCAGATACGCTGCAGCACCTTGAAGGGTTTAGGACATATGGGGGCGCAGTAAGGTTGAGGGCTTAAGACTCAGGTGGGGAGTCAGACCAGAGGCGCAACTAGAGCCAAATTTTGCGGTGAGCTAATAAACATTTAGGGGGGGGGGGTAATTCTACCAGCAATAGGCAGAGTGGAGATACAGGGGCTCTAAGAAGGGGTGAAAACATAAAGCTTAGTTAACAGGTAAATGGTCTTTTAACCCTTTTGTCGCTGGGCTAATTCATCGTGGGGGGGGGGGGGGGGGGGCGCCTGCGCGGCGCCGCGGTGCTTGTGACGAGCTTGGCTCGTCATGCAGCACGGTGGCGCTGTGCTCAGCTCGTCATGCCCACGCCAGTTTAATGGAACGCCCAGCACAGCAGGGGAATTATCCCCGCGTGGGCGTTCCACAGCAGTTATGACATGCTCAGCTCGTCATGAGCACAGCTCCACTGTGACTCATGACGAGCTGAGCTCGTCATGAGCTCCGTAGGTGTTAAAGACCTGTGAAGTACTCGGGTGCAGCTGCAATAAGACGGTCACCAGCCCTGGAAGCTGTCTCAGACCGGGCTGACACACACGACCGGGAAAGGGGCTGAAGCCCTTTGAGCCCAATGGGCGTTGCGCACCCGAGTCAGACCAAATTGCAAGCTCTTAAAATCATGAAGAGTGACGGAAACCTGTAATGGAATAAAGCTTCGATCAAAATCCGGAGATTGCAAGTGCAGTTTGCGTGAGCGTCCACCAGATGGCAGCAACACAACATGAACTCTAAAAGAGACGTGCGCACCTATGTACATAACGGAAATCTTGCTTCACAAAGAATAGTAACCGCACCAATCGTGATTAGGCCAGTAGCCTGAAATACATGTTTGGGGATAACGCCCACCCCCAAAACAACAACAACCAAAAGGTTTTCAGCCAAATATTTTTGGGAAAATGCTGAGAAATAGAGAGATTTTAAAGGTTTGAAGGATATGTTTACTAGATTTTTTTTTAATTATTTTATTACTCGAAATCAATAAATATTTGTAAACCATAGTGAAAATGGTACTTTTATCAAGATAAGGATATTGATTAAAAATATACATTTAATAAGGGAGTGTGGGAGGAGGGTCATGAAACTGAAAATTCATTGGACAGAAATGTTGAGCAAACTGCACAGACTCTAAATGCTTTTTCAGTGGGTTTGGGGTTGCCACCCCAAAAAGGCTTTCAGGAAATGTGTCGCAAATGAAGCATTTTGAAACTCATTCAATTTCTGTAAGTGATGCTACAGAGACGTTGATGGCCAAACAAACATTATCCAATTGATTATATTACACAATTCGGGAATCTCTTTTTTGGTCCCGAGGACAGCTGTGTGCCCTGTATGGGTAAGTAGCCAGTGAAAACATGGAGACATTTGATTACTGCGGGAGAGCTAATAGATTCCACTGGCATCTAACACTTGTTTTTAGGTCTTGCTCTGACGCGCGTGTGCCATCCCTTCAAGACATGTATTCAGAATATGGGCTTTAAGCTCCACCCAGCGCTTCTGGAAATGTCTTTACTGTGGTTGTCAATAGCGTCCATCTGTCCTGCCTTTGGGTGCTTGGTTCTCTGCCACTGGACATCACCGATTGTTTCTTTTGGTTGTTCATCTCTGGCCATCTGTTGCCTCCTCACTCGAGTCGCAGACACATCCCCTCCCCTCCCGTTATTGCTGCATTCTCCAGGGTTACTTTGGTTCCGGAGTTCCCACTTTACTGTGGTCTACCTTTTAATAGTCATATGCCTCCTCGCTCACAGACGTGCCTCCTCAGCATCCTGTGGCTCTGGGCAAATCACTTAAAATCCCCATGCCTACCAAAAATGAACGTGTCCTTGTGTAACGTAACTGGTACTCAACTACTCATGTAAAGCACTCCGATATATTTAGGTTAAGTTTGCGCTATATAAACCAGGGGACAAATATGAAGCGCTACTTTTGTTTTCTCGTCTTTCTTGCAGTTTTGTATATAGCGTGAACTCGACCAAAGGTATTGGAGCGCTTTACATAAGCACCAGCTACGTTGTACAAGGACACATTCATTCTGGTAGGCACAGGGAGATTAAGTGATTTGGCCAGAATCACAGGATGTGGAGACGACGCAGAGACTCGAACGTGGTTCCAGTAGCGGTGGGTGACATTTCAAAGTGGTGGGGCGCAAAGCGATTTGCATACTGCACCGTAGCGAGCGAGCGCAGCGAGCGAGCCCGACACCCAAAAGGGGGGTTTGGGGGGATAACCCCCCCCAAGAAAATTTTGAAAAAAAAGAAGAAAAATCATGCATTTTTAAGCAAATTTGAGAAAGCAGGAAGGTTAATAAAGCAATTGTGAAAGTGCAGTTATTACATTAGTAGATGGCATAACATAGGTAGCTGCTTATTCAGTATAACCACAGAGCTTCATACATTCCGTCCTATTACGCTCAGGTGCTGAATTCAGACTATAAGACTTTCATGAAAATCTCAGCTCTAAGAGTAGAAGAAGTTGCACAGCAGTTGGGAAACAGCCTTCACAAAGCATTAGGAAAATGAGAGGCAATTACTTGAAAGCAAACTGAAAGCAATGCATCAAGTAGTAACTTAAAGCAATGCATCCAGCAAAACAGTGCATGCAGTCAACCATACAAAAGTAAACTAAGCAAAAGAGTGAACCTGTGAACCTTCACTTTGAAAGCAGGGTGTTAGTCAACAGGCCAGTCACATACATTTAAACTGAAGAAGAGTACACTTCAGCATGCAGGCACCAACATAAAAGCACCAAGTAAGTCAAAAAATGAAAGCAATACATCCAGCAAACTAGACAGTGACTCAAAAAGTAAACTGAAGCAAGTGCAGACTGAAAGGAATACGCAGTCATAAGTCAGAAAACCAGTCACCCAGAAAACCAGACCAGCACACCAAAGCATCCCACCCCTGATTGGATGGCAGCTGTGCTCTTAGGGTCACCCCTCAGTTTTTTGGCAGGGTTGAGCACCCCCAGTTTTACGCCCTCTGCGACTGAAGGGGAGACAGGCAAAAGGGGTCATAATGGGACATCTGGCACAGCCACTTTGTAATCGAGGTCACCCACCCACCTCAAGACCGAGTTACAGGCTGATCTTAAATCTTTAAACAACCACAAGGATCTCCAGCTAGTTGGTTCTTGAGCCAAAGGAGTCCTCAGCTCACTGGTAATCTTTACATCGCGCCTGAGATGACATGACAATGTCCCTTAATCCGGAGCAACTGTGGGGACTGGTCTGGGTCTGGATCTGACTTGGTACGAGCAGGATACAAAAAGTAACGGGTAGGTGGTAACCCACTTCAAGTGAAGGAGCTGTAAGGAACCTAAGTGTACTGGTGTTCATACCACTTACAGGGCAGCTCTGGCTTTTCTCAGGGTGGGTGTCAGCTGTGTGATGAAACCAGCATGTGAAGCAGTTACCTCAAACAAACTAAAACCAATGCACTCATCAAGACAAGGAGTTACATGAAATCAAATAGCAAACCACCATCAAGCCAGGTAGTCACCTAAAGGCAAATTGAAGTGACTGCACACTATGGGAAGTGCACTTCACCAGCCAGCCTATTACACTAAAGGAAAATGAAAGCAATGCTTCCAGTAAACAAGACAACATAAATTGAAAATGTTTCCCCGCAGGACCAACAGTCACAAAAAGTAAAGAAACAGAATGAAGTCAGAGGCACTCCAGGAATCCAGGTAGTCACACAAAATCATAACTGATTGAGCAAACTGTGTACTGAAAACGATTGCAAATAAGACAATTATATCAGAACAAACTAGTCACAGGGAAATAAACGCATGCACCCATCAAGCCGTGCATCACAAGTCAGCAAACGGAATCGAATTAAACCAGCAATACTTGGTGTCACTCAAAAGCAAGTATAAAGTGCACTTCAGCAAGCAGGTCAGCCACATTAACAGGAGACTTTCGAGGATACACCCCTAAAAGTCATAGAATCAGTTGCAAAAAAAACAAATGCACTCCAGCAACATAGGAAGTTGAATGAACACCACTGTACATAACAGCACTGTACATAACGCACACATTACACAGAGACTAGCAATCATAGGTGTGTAAAACAGTGTATGGGACATGTTATATAAGACAAACGTGGCTGACTGCTTCGTCTGCGTTCTCCCACATTGCCCTGTCCCTTTTCTCCACACACCCCAAAAAGCCCAGCTCCTTTTTCTTTTCTCGTTTTCCTCTTCGTACATTTATTTAGGTTTTATTATGGCGAGGTCTCGATTTTCCTTCCTATTGCTCTACTGGCTGCCTTCCTCAACTCTTTGTGAAGCCAAGCCCTCCATGTCACCCCTTACTTTCAGGGTTACCTCTGCCTTTTTCCCCTAAAGCATAATAAACGCATGCTCTCCCTATAACCATAACTGATGCCCGTCTCCCTTTGCCATTGACACAAGGTCTTCTTTCCATGGACCACTCTATCCATCTCATCACTAAAACCACTGCCCTCTCCGTTAAGGCCCATGTCTCCATCTCACCACGAATGCTCCTCAGAGGCGTGATAAAAACTGTGCCCACTCCCCTCCCGGAACACGATGAGGAGCCCCCGATTCTCCCATGTCTCCAAATATATTCAGTGGCCTTGGGCAGGAAGCCCCGCACTCCATGAAGCGTAGCAGGGGCCTGCCTGACGCCCCGGTCTTCCTTTCTCTATTATTGCCCGTCTCCCTCTTACAGTGCCCCCCTCGCCTTCTCTCTCCGCTGACGTCCTGTCTTCCTTCTTCCATTAACTCTCCCGTCTCCCTCCTACTGTTAACACCTTTCCCACTCACTAGTCACGCCCTGCCTGCTTCTCGCTCCCCATAACTGCCCTGATGCCTCTCTCTCACCACCACTAATGGCCCTGCTGCTTCTCTCTCACCATTAATCGCCCTGCTACTTCTCTCTCACCATTAATCGCCCTGCTGCTTCTCTCTCACCATTAATCGCCCTGCTGCTTCTCTCTCACCATTAATCGCCCTGCTGCTTCTCTCTCACCACTAATGGCCCTGCTGCTTCTCTCTCACCATTAATCGCCCTGCTACTTCTCTCTCACCATTAATCGCCCTGCTGCTTCTCTCTCACCATTAATCGCCCTGCTGCTTCTCTCTCACCATTAATCGCCCTGCTGCTTCTCTCTCACCACTAATGGCCCTGCTGCTTCTCTCTCACCATTAATCGCCCTGCTACTTCTCTCTCACCATTAATCGCCCTGCTGCTTCTCTCTCACCATTAATCGCCCTGCTACTTCTCTCTCACCACTAATGGCCCTGCTGCTTCTCTCTCACCATTAATCGCCCTGCTACTTCTCGCTCACCATTAATCGCCCTGCTGCTTCTCTCTCACCATTAATCGCCCTGATGCTTCTCTCTCACCAATAACGCCCCTATTGCCTGAAAGCGTCATTATTACCTGGAAGAACCTGCGGCGTGAGTGGACTCCAGAGATTCTGAGTTCAGCAAGAGGCTTCGGCTCTTAAGAGTCATAGCCCTTTCCCACCCTCTGAATAGTAGTAAATGCCATACGACACTCTACATATTTGTATATACTGTAGCAATATGCACATATAGTCTTTTCAATCCATTCCAAATTAATATCATAAAGTTATAGGCTGGCCTGACAATTCGCATCCCAGTAGCTCCATCCTTAAAGTGCAATGTCTTCTGCACACCTGTGGAAACAGCCGTACGTACTGCGCTTCTACTGGAGGTGTGAACGAATTTACATAGGGAGTGTTGTTGTCCATATTTCCACGGAACACCTATAATGAGAGCACAGACAATCACTTTATTTATTTTATTTATTTATTTAAGCTTGTACCGCGCACAGCTACCCACAATGGGTTTCCCGGCGCCAGGGATAGACTGTAGAAGAAAAGAGAATGTCACCTTGACTTAAGGCCTCTGCCGACTATTGGTCACGCTTAGTAAAGAGCAGGGTCTTCAAAGCCTTACGGAAGCGGAGTAAGTTGGTCTCAGATTTTAATGCCAATGGGAGGGAGTTCCAGTATTTAGGACCAAGAGTGGAAAAGGAGCGGCCTCCCATTTTTGCCAGCTTCCATCTTGGTACTGTGAAATTGCCAATGTCCGATGACCTTAATGAGCGCAGGGGTCTATAGGGTTTTACCAGCCCCTGAACATATACTGGGGCGCTACCCTGCTTAGCCTTGAACATATAGCAGAGTGCCTTGAATTTAACGCGTTCTGGGATGCTCAACCAATGGAGGTCACGCAAAGCGGCAGTGGCTGAGGTGCGTCTGGGGACATTCTTTAGCAGGCGCGCGGCCGCATTTTGCACCACCTGCAGCACATGTATAGTAGCTTTATCTGCGCCCAAATAGAGAATGTTGCCATAGTCCAGGCGTGATGTTACAAGTGCCTGGACTACAGTTCTGCGAGAGGAGAGGGGGAGCATCCACAAAATCTTGTGAAGCCATCGCAAGGTTGAAAAGCAGATGGCTGAGACCTTAGTAGCCTGTTGTCTCATAGTTAGCCTGTCGTCAATAATGACGCCCAGGTTGCGAACTGCAGTAGATGGTGTAGGCGCATTTCCCAGTTCGATGGGCCAATGGCGAGGACCCCAAAGATGTTTGTTCTGTCCCAGAATGACCACCTCGGTCTTCTCCCCATTCAGCTTGAGACAATTTCTCCGCATCCAGTCGGCCACAAGAGTGAGGCCCGACTTGAGTGCGGAGATGTTGTTTACGTCTCTCCCTGACAAGGAGAAGACAATCTGTGTGTCATCTGCGTAGGAAAACAGGGTTAGCCCAGCTTGTTCGACTATGGTTGCCAAGGGTTTAACATAAATATTAAATAATAAAGGGCTAAGAATTGAGCCCTGGGGGACGCCGCGGGTGGATGGACAAATGGCGGAGGCAGCTTTAGAAGAAAACACTTGGAAGCTTCGGTCACTAAGGAAAGACGCCAGCCAGGCCAAGGCCTGGCCTGCCACACCTAGAGATTTCAGAGAGTCAATGAGGATGGAATGTGACACGGTGTCGAAAGCTGCGCTCAAATCCAGCAGGATGAGCGCCATGGTGTTTCCCTGATCGACACCGTGCCTAAGACTCTCTGTCACCCCCAGGAGGGCTGTCTCGGTTGAGTGCCTAGGCCGAAAGCCCGACTGAGAAGGATGGAGAAATCCAGTGTTTTCAACCAGTTTGGAGAGCTGAGAATTTATATGTCTCTCCAATATCTTTGAGAAAATTGGCAACAAAGATATAGGGCGAAAGTTAGCAGGATTTGAAGGATCTGCACCCTGTTTTTTTAATAACGGTACAACCATGGCATGTTTCCAAGGTTGTGGGACATGGGCCTCGCTCAGAGAAGCGTTGAGTAATTTAATGATGGGGGGATGAGTGAGGGGGTCTAATTGTTTTAATATTTTGGCCGGGAGAGCGTCCTGTGGGGAGCCCGATCTCACACTATTTAAACAGGAGGGGAAAGAAATGGCGTCTAAGGGCTGCCAAGTAGTGACTACTGCATCAGTGTCATTGTTTTCCAATTTTTGGACTATGTCAAGGGCAGTGTACATAGTACCTGGAGGTGTAGTGAAATTTTCATAGACAAGATCAACTTTATCTATGAAGTAATCCGCTAAGGACTGACACTGAGTGCCATCAAGTGCCGGTGCCCTAAATTTTCATTTAAAGAGTTGCAGCATGTCTCAATCTTCACTGATGGCTAAATATCCTGCCTCTGTGTATTGTCCTCCCAGCCCTGGCTGCACCCCTCTGACCCACACCTGCCTCCTGCTTACACCCCCTGCCCTGGCTGTACACCTCTGACTGCAGCACAGCTCTCCCCTCTACCCCGCCCCCTGCTTGCACCCCTGTCCTGCTGCACCCCTCAGACTGAAGTACAGCTCTCCCCTCCATCCCGTCCCCCTAATTGCCCTCCCTGCCCTGGCTGCACCCCTGTGACCCACACCTGCCCCCTGCATACACCCCCTGCCCTGGCTGTACACCTCTGACTGTAGCACAGCTCTCCCCTCTACCCCGCCCCCTGCTTGCACCCCTGTCCTGCTGCACCCCTCGGACTGAAGCACAGCTCTCCCCTCCATCCCGTCCCCCTAATTGCCCTCCCTGCCCTGGCTGCACCCCTGTGACCCACACCTGCCCCCTGCATACACCCCCCGCCCTGGCTGAACACCTCTGACTGCAGCACAGCTCTCCCCTCTACCCCGCCCCCTGCTTGCACCCCTGTCCTGCTGCACCCCTCGGACTGAAGCACAGCTCTCCCCTCCACCCCGCCCCCCTAATTGCCCTCCCTGCCCTGGCTGCACCCCTGTGACCCACACCTGCCCCCTGCATACACCCCCTGCCCTGGCTGTACACCTCTGACTGCAGCACAGCTCTCCCCTCTACCCCGCCCCCTGCTTGCACCCCTGTCCTGCTGCACCCCTCGGACTGAAGCACAGCTCTCCCCTCCACCCCGTCCCCCTAATTGCCCTCCCTGCCCTGGCTGCACCCCTGTGACCCACACCTGCCCCCTGCATACACCCCCTGCCCTGGCTGTACACCTCTGACTGCAGCACAGCTCTCCACCGCTGCTGTTAACAAGCATTGGCATAGCCAATAGGTTTTGCTTTTGAGACCTTATAAGTATTTAGTTATGCAGCAGAATATCCTTGGTGCAACAACACCAACTGTTGCATGGCTAAACACTTATAAGGTCCCAAACGCGAGACCTATTGGCTACCCTAGTGCTTGTTTTGCAATGCATTGAGGCCATGGGAAAGAGATTATTACCATAATGCTTGCATTTAACAGCAAAAGGGTTGAAGTTGCTGTATCACTCCTATCATGTATATGTGTTCTCGTATTACAGGTAATCGGGCTTCGCTCCGGTGAGGGTTCTCCATATTATGGTCAGGACCATGCACTTCATCTTGGAAGACTGGCGTTTTACTTTCTGCATTGCTGACTTTAAAAGTGTAATGCACATAAATATATATTATACATATATACATGCAAACACACAATGAGAAAGCATGCTTGTCACGAAAGAGTGAATGTGCATCACATGCTGAGAACTTTTCTCCAGTAGATGCCCGCTGCTTCTACAAATACATTGATTGTGCAGGGAAATTTACAGCAAAGGAACCAGTTCAAATCACCGGGGTCGCCCAAGTTCCCTCCTTGAAAAACTGAACCATGAGCCCCACTACTCTAGTGCGAAGGCAACTAACACACAGTGCGGACAAACACATACGGTTTGCTATTTGTTGTAAGCTACTAATACATAGCTCTGAGGGGGGGATAGGAACCACTGTTCGATGCAGACTTCCCCAGAATGTTACCAAATTAACATTTCAAGCTCAGTACCTTCTGCACAAAACTAGCCATAAAATAACACATAAGCTGAGCAAGCTATAAAACTAGACAACACATAGCAGACTGCTGGAAAACATAACGTGCAATATTAGTTTACACTGCAGACAGAATAGCCTTAAGATGTGCACAAAATCCTCATGAGTTAAGAACCACACCGGTCTATGTGCCTCCCGTTCCAAACAGAGTTTAATTCACACCAGCGATTGCACAAGAGGGGGATATGTAGGTAAAAGAAATATTCCGATTTAGGTGCTGCCAGAAAAGGCACTGAATATTGAAAATGAGCACTAAGTTGTAGTAAATGGACTCGGCAAACACGGCAGGTCCTTGTTTAGAATCTAGATGGCACGCCTAACTACGATTGTGACGAACTTGCCCTTTCTACAGAACACAGTACTTTGTATTACTTTTTCGCTTGGGGGCCACTGTGATTAAAGCAAGCTGGTTTCAAGCAAATGAAGGCGCTGCCAAAGGCAGCTTACAGGTGACAGACCATGGAGCTATTAGCACGTAGCGCAGGGTCTCATTTCACCATGTTGGGCATTGTACACGACAGGGAACTGTCCCGGACCCTGGTGGCTAATTCCGTTCTGCAAAAGGGAATGCAACATACATAGATAAAAACATTACAACACTTGCCGAAGTTACCGCCGTCCGCCAACATCCTGTTCCTCCTCGCAGCGTGTGCGTCAACAGTGTGTGCGCCACCCCCCGGGCGGCATCCAATGATGGCTGCTGCGTGCTGGTGGCCAGCCAATCCTGGCGCTGGGGGGGGCACATTTGCTGCTCGCCCTGTTTGCTTTGAAAACCCGGGCTGTGGCACTGGCAGCAGGCGATCAAGTACCCCCCTGGGTCCCGCTGGGGATCTTAGTGCGCATGCTTGAGATAGTAACCAACAATCCCAAGCATGCGCACAGTGCACTACGGTCTGCCTGAGTGTCACTCAAGCTGCAGGCCACCCCCCCCCCCGCCCCCCTCCCCCTGCACAATTTCCGACGGACCGCGGTGGGCTGAGGGCGGAGGCTGATTGGATGTATTTACAAAATGTTAAATGTTGTAAAGACAGGATTGCGGCCGGCGGCCGCGATGCGGGTCCATTGTGGCTGGTGGGGCTACGCCCCTACGCCCCAATGGACGCACCGCTGCTGCGTGGTTCTCCAAATACAAAGTCAGGAATATATGATGATACAACGAATTCCGTTGCAACGCATGCCTTTACCACGCATGCGTTACAACGGAATTCGTTTAGCACGCATAAACCTTTCACCGACTATTTGCGTGGTGACGTCATACGTCGTTAAAAAAAACTAAAGGCATTAGTTGTAACCACGCATGCGTTGTACCGCATGCGTGGTTAAAGATTTCGTGGAAACGGCTTCGTTGTAAAAGCCGTTTCCCCTCATCGAATATGGAGCTCCTCTCAGTATAGGCAAGAGGGTCAATAAAAACATGATATCGCTGTTGAGAAGTTTTGGTTCATAGAGAGGGCGAGCCAACACATTAACAGGGAGATGTGAACCAGCTCTCTGGCTTGGCCTGGAGAGCCCGTGCACAAGTCAAGTGTCGAAAATGTTTGGATGTAAATTGTGGAACGACGCTTGTGTAACAATATGGTAAAGTTACTTTTGTTTTCTTTTTAAAGTATATTTCTTTAACGCACAGGAGCATTTCACATTCAATATGTTTATATCCTTGCATTGAGAGACATTTATTAAAGGTGATTGTTTTTAAACATAAACTTGAAAGCATTAATGCCCCACGCCCTACTGACATGCCATTAGTGAACTAAAAAGCAAGTCAGTTGTCATGTGCACCTTATTTGGCCTTTAGTCTTATTACATCAAAACCAAAGGAGGGGATTGGGAAGGGAAAGACAAATTTTATCAGCAGACTGACTCCGCTTCCCTTGTAACTATAACAGAACAAAAATGATAGTAGTATCTAGTTAATTTTTAGTGTCTGTATTCCTTCAGAAAATACTTTTTTTTTTTTAAAAAGGGCTCTCACAAACAGACTTAGCGGTATGCGGCGTCCTTGAAGTCTTGTCTGGAAGGTAAGTGCATCCAGGTGGGCTCAAGCCCTGTGATGGAGGGAGCTCTTTAGATCTTGTTCTCAAAGAGGGAATCTTCGCAGTTTAAACTGCCGAATGGATTACCCTGTGTTGGAAAAACATTTTGGCGGGTCCTTTGCAAGAGATAACAAGCATTTGCAATGCAAGAGGTCTCTCATTTTTTTTAGAGTTGGAGCTATTGGCATTGCAGATGTATATGTTTTTTACTTGTGTTTTGGAGGGATGGCAGTTGTGCGTTTTACAATAAATCTAAAAGGTTGCTCATTGATCGAGGGACCTGGTGTAAGACACATGTCCCTGGGATACAGCCTAAAGCAATCTTCGATTTCCTGCTGCAAATCGAAGCTATGCAGTCATCAAGGACACAACAATAATGTTCTGTTATATAAAGGTAAATGCCTAGTGTGGACATATTGAGTCTAACCGAACAAGAGTTACCTGATTATTTTACTCATGGGTATTTTATAACGTTAAGCAGCATGATGGTGCTAATCTCACCTGTTTTTTTAGGTCTCGACCTAAAGCATTGCTTTAGCAATGCTTGTTTGTCGAGATTTCGAGTAAGCGGTCCGAAATGTCTGCCAAAACGGCGGATTAGCCACAGTACATGTGATCTATGCGTGTGCACAAACGAGCCACGTCACAAACCACCATTTGTCTGTGCCTCGCATCAGACCTCAAAGGCTGCCGCTCCCCCGTTCCCCCCCCATTCCCCCATCAGCATTTGTCTGTGCCTCACATCAGACTTCAAAGGCTGCCGCTCCCCCGTTCCCCCCCATCCCCCCCCATCAGCATTTGTCTGTGCCTCACATCAGACTTCAAAGGCTGCCGCTCCCCCCATCAGATGTTCTTACCCGCTACATCCCTTTCCTTCACACTCTGTCACATCCTTAGCTGAGCTTCACCTCACCCCTTCCTCTGCCCTGCCCCACCCACCTCCTCTGCCCACCCTGCTCACTTCCCTCCCTAAAATGTCTTCCTAGCTCCCTGTTTCCTCTCTCGCTTCCTTGTTTAATATTGCCCTCCCACACAATAGCAGCATTTCCCTGGTTGATTTCCACCGTCGCAGCTTCCGCCTGGCCACCACCCTCCTACATAAACGCAGCGTTTCACTTATTAGATAGGCCCGACACAAATGCTGATTTGTGATGCGCTGAACTCTCAGCACACACGGAGTGAGCCTGTTTGTCAACAGTCCTGCTGTGAACCTTGCCTCAGTTTCTGTCCACTTCCTTTCTTCCGTTATCTGCTTACTGCCTCCGAGCACCAAAACTGTAGCATGGCGTCCTCATACTAGTTCCGAGCTGCCTCTGAGCGAGCCTGCCGGTGCTTTTTGTTGGGGAGCCCTACCATGCCCAGAACAATAGCCAGGTAAGTAAAACTTCTTAAAAGGCCAAGTTAAGCAGGTCCGATACCCTAGTACAGAAAGTCAGTGTTCAATTCATTTCACACAAAAATGCAAGCTATGTGCAGTGCGTTCTTTAACCCAGCTGACGTTCTCAAATCACAGCCCCCTCTCTCGCGATGGAGCTCGGGGGGGCTGCTAAGTGAATCTGCTTTAATAGAAGCAAACTGCCCCACTGCAACTAAATACTTCACAGACGCAGACAAATGTCACATGCGCACAGCCTGGTAGTTGCATTTTGATGGAAACACGCAGCCGTCACCATTCGTGAAAATAAGTTAAGTAAAGCAAATTCTGTCGGTCTGCAAACATCCACATTCACTTTTTGAGGCAAGCAGCTTGCCCTCTACGGATTACTTCCTTATTTCAATGTTGACTCTTTTCTTTCACTCTTTAGTGATGCCCTTGGGCTAAGTTGCGCGGTACAAGACTATATTCATTCATTAGTGTCACACAAGAGCTGCACTGCACTAGCCGTACCACACCATGTCTGAGCTCTGTCAGCTGCAGCTGAATCATTGTGATTCCAACTCCAACCTCCAACTCCACCCTCCAACTCCACCCTCCACCCTCCAACTCCACCCTCCAACTCCAACTCCACCCTACAACTCCAACTCCACCCTCCAACTCCACCCTCCAACTCCACCTCCACCCTCCAACTCCACCTCCACATCACTCAGGGACACCGCCACCTTATCACTCTTATACACCACCACATCCCTCAGCACCACAAAAGCACTGTCCTTGCTTGCTACCAACAAGCATTGCCATAGCCAATAGGACTCGCATTAGGAAAGTGTAAGCTATTGGCTTTGTGAATAACGATGCTATTAATTTATATATTTTCAAAGCCAACACATATATAAAAAATGTGTCATTTACAATACCAATAGCTCACACTTTCCTACTGCGAGACCTATTGCATTGCAAATGCTTGTAATACCACGTTGGGTGGTTGCCATGAATCTGGTGGGATACCCGCCGGGGATCCACATCGAGTAGAATAACACCGAGAAAACCATCGCTTGTAGCCGGGAGGTCTATAGTTGGTGCCAAGAGTGCAAACAAAGCACTCCCAGGTTGCTGTACGTGCCCGTCTGTGTGGCGGTTCCTCCTAATGACGATTTAGCAAGTGTGAAGGCCTACGTTCCTGAATGTAAGACTATCTAGCCTAATAAATATGTACAAAGTTAGTTTGACGGGGTAAAAGTGCACAGATGTGAGAGATGGCCCATCGTAATAGAGATGTACCAGGTGTGACTACGTAAGCACCAGCATGTATCGGGGCAATCCTAATGGAGATGTAGACAGTGTCAGGGTGTACGTGATGGATGGCTGTTCATCCTAACATAAGATTACAATAATGAATGAACGGTTTGCCGCTGCCCGGGGTGCAGGCAATAATGGCAGCCCAGGTCCTGGGTGCCCTTGGAGAGCCTGGCTGGCAGCCAGAGATGGGAAGTCTGCAAATGACGGGCCGCTGCTGAGAGCAGGTGAGGGGAGAATGCAGGCTGGACAGTGAGACCTTCACAGGGAGGAGCGAGACATGCGACTGTGAGGGGGGAGGTGGAGAAGTGTAGAGGAGGGGCTACAGAAGGAAAGGGAGAGAGTGAAAGAACGATCTGCTGATAATGATGGAGGCAGCTTTAAAGAGAGGAACGCTGGAGAAACAGTAGAAGAATAACAGGAGTGAGAGAAACATTGGGCTCAAGAGAAAGAGAGCCTGGCCGTCTCCAGACGGAGAGCGAGGGAATGGGAGAACGTTCGAGAAAGAAATGAGATTGTGAAAGAGAGTAGACGGGGCAAGACAGGAGATCAAAGCGAAAGATGGTGAAAGAGCGAGGCAGAAGATACTGCATGCGATATGAAGAGAGAAAGTTAGAGACCGAGAGAAGACGAGAGAAGAGGGGAAGGAGAGAGAGAATAGAAAGGATGATACATAGAAAAACAAGACATTGTACTGTATGTTACACACAGTCACCATAGCAGGTTCATGCACCCACGAAATTAGCGAACCAGCCCCATGTTGGAGCAATGCTTTGTCTTGCTGCCCGTAATAGTTGGGAAACGGCTTTTACAACGAAGCCGTTTCCACGAAATCTTTAACCACGCATGCGGTACAACGCATGCGTGGTTACAACTAATGCCTTTACCACGCATGCCTTTACTACGATGTTTGTAGTAAAGGCATATGTGGTAAAAGTAAAAAAAAAAAAAAGAGGGGGCTTGGGGGGGGGTCTCCCCCCCAAATAAAACAACTCACCATAAGTCACGTCGGCATCAGAGTCGATTAAGAGAAATCGGTAAAAAAATGCAGTTTTTTTTAACGACGTATGACGTCACCACGCAAATAGTCGGTGAAAGGTTTATGCGTGCTAAACGAATTCCGTTGTAACGCATGCGTGGTAAAGGCATGCGTTGCAACGGAATTCGTTGTATCATCATATATTCTAAGATGAGCCCTGGGCAGGAGAGTGACCGTTCAGCTAGTTCGCTTTGTAGGTAACATTTGGATTCAGGGAAATTGTAGTTTCACTTTTTACATTATATCCCCACCTTTTGAGTGTTATTGGTTTAAAAAACAGAATTGTACTGGAGAAAACTGAGCCTCAAGCTCTGCGGTCAGTAGAAAGCTGCAGGAGCCCGAAATAGAGATGATGCAAGATGTGCCACAGATCAGCAGAAACCATACTGCAACCTCATCCTCTGCTGCAGGATGTACATTGAGCCGAGCACAAAACCCCCCCAAGCGGCTGTGCTAGGGCAGAGAGATTCTGCATTGCAATCCATTGGGCGCGGTCCACTTCTATGTGTAAGAGTGCGCCACAATATGATGCAAGTGCACATACGATGAGAGGGGTATGGGGGGCACTATACAAACAGACCAGGGGGATGGGGGTTTTATATGAAGTGTTAACACAAAGAGGGGTAGAGAGAATAAACAACTGACACACATACAATACCAGGTGTATAGGGACAAAACTCATGTGTTTTGAAAACTGCCCTGACTGACACACAAATGTGTGTGTAATGCTTCATCATCGGGTCTGCTAACAAAACGACCTGGCGTAGCCACGCACAGGACGGAGCATAGGGAGGGGGAAACACAAGACAACATAAAAGTGACAAAACAGTGATAACAAAGTGAGTGTCACCCTGTGACTGGGTACCATGATAGAACAAAGTGCAGCGTTAGAAAGTGCTTAAAACTGGCTCATGGATACCTTGTGGACCTTTATTCATAGGTTCCACGGCCAGGATTAAAATAGTGAAGGATGGGAAGTGTTTAAAGAGAATATCAGGTTCCTAATGCCAAAATGTTTCGACCGTCTTACTGTGCCCCTAGTGAGCAGGTCACGCTGGTCTTCATCAGGACGTCTACCCGTCCCAGTCCACTCTCCCATCTTACCTCAGTCAGGCAAATAGATGGAGTTAAATGATCATAGTCGATCAGAAAGGTGTGGAGGTAAATCCCTCCATCACGGGATACAATTACGAGTTTATTAGTGAAGTAAACTCGAAAAGGCGCCCGGCAGGGGGAACTCTAAAGAACACAACTGTTCCGATGGACGTTCACACCAGTCGTGCCTGCAAGAGCATGTTATATTAGGGGGTTTGGGGTAGTGGAGAGTTATTGACCCTCTCCCTTTTTTTGTGAGTTACGGTTTTATATGAAGGCCTTTACACATTCAGCCACTTTGGGGATCACTCGCGCACGAATAAAGGTAAGGTGGTATTTGTAAACCACAACTTCTGTTTGGGTGCAGATTCTTGGAGCCAAAGGCTGTCGTACAACAGTATTGACTAGCTGGGGCCATAACCTTGATCGTACGGATGTGCATGTCTGTACCTCTGAATATCCCTGGGCCGGTCTTCATACCCTGTGCTTCTCATCCCTGGGTCAGCCTCACATTGCTGAGGGCAGTGTTTTGCTGTCAGTGTCACAGTTTTTGTCAATGTCTCAGTGTCACTGTGTCACGATAACCTAGGACCTTTGTTAGTATCACCATGTCCTAGTGTCAATATCTCGGTGTAAAAGGTCTGAAGACAATGCTAATGTTTTCTAGTCCATGGCACGGTCACTGTGCCAATGTATGAGGGTCACCTTGTCAGCGTCCATGACACTGTATAAGTAGGTAATAGTTTGCGTGAGCTATTGCAAAGGATATTCTCAAGCTTTTATTTTTTTTTATTTTACCGAAACAATTCCCATACTTTTTGTTAAAAACAATCTTACCCTCAACAGTTATCGCCGACCTTGAATTGCCTCGAGCTGGGAGAAGGAGGGGGTCTGTTGTCGTGTAAAGGGACAGACAGATAGAGAAGAAACAAGTCTATCTGCAGGGTGCCTCCCATTTGAGGGAAATGTAAACATGGGCCTCTGCATAATCAGTAAATGTAGAAGGCGCTTAGAGGCAGTGCAGCGCCGACCTGACAGAATCCTTTCAAGCTTCATGGAGACACTTATTCTAGATAAAGGAAGGGACTGGACTGACAAGGATTAGGCGATGGACTGGCTGGACCGACTAATATCCCATGGAACCCCCGTTTCAAAATCATCCAATTTTACATCTTGCACCGAGCCTATCTCACACCCGACAAGATTAACAGATACTTTGCAGTCGCTGACACTGCCTGTCAGCGGTGTTCCCTGATAGGAGCAGATATCCTTCATATGCTTTGGCAATGTCCTAGTATCCAAACATACTGGGACGAGGTCACAACACTACTCACGCAGTGTACCGACGAACACGTGCCGCGAACATGGGAGGCCTGCATCCTGGGACTCTACAAATGCACGAAGCTGATTAAAGTACCGACACGGTTCTGGGATATGGGTCTGATCACAGCTAAACGCTTACTTACCAAACACTGGAAAGCCAGCGCCCCCCCCCCCCCACATATCCGACACTGGTGCACGTCCTTCATGAATTGGGCGCGGGCAGAGAGCACGGTACTCCTCCGGGAGGAAACAACGGGCCTCCGGAAATTCCCCATTGTACAACTCTGGGACAATCTCCTTAAATCCTTCCAACAAGCCTGTCTGGAACAGGGGATAACTTGAGTTGACGTACCCCAAAACTACCGCATTGGCACAGGGCACTGCGGGACGCTGCCACACTAGCGGTCTACCCCACCCTCCCCTGGTCAACACCATACCCAAGCCGCCACTAGAGATCCTACCATCCCATGACGCCGCACATGCTGGAATCGCACCGCCCCCGCACTCACGCTCTTAACCCTATCGCCCGCACCGCACGCTTAGTTGTCAAGGACAGACTGACTTCCCCTGACCTGGCTGCACCCTGGCGAAGTTATCCATGGGCCCCGACTCAGACCCCCGCACACCCACGCCGCTGTCCTGCCACATTCCGCCCCAGACCCCCCCCCCCCTCCCCTCCCCTCCAGCGCACTGACTGGCGCTTACGCTTTCCCTCTCTTTTTCTATTGCTATCCTTCCACTTTTCTGGTTCATATATTTGTTCACTCACTGATCACGTTCCCAGACCAGGCCTTCTATTGCTATAGACAAAGACATTACACACGCTATAATCACACCGCTGGACACTATGCCCCTGCTGACACTACACAATCCCGCTGTAGTGACATGACGCGACCCCCGACACACACGGTCTGCGGGACACGACTAAGACAGGTACCCTTTCGGAACTAGACTACCGAACCGGGGCGAAGTTTCTTGCCATTAACACCTATACCTGCAATGCCGTCATTGGAGGGCTCCATACACGGCAGATCGCCAGACACATCGACCTTGAAGACGGTGGTCTCTGCTCGACGACGCCGGCCACATGGGACTACTCCCTTATCGTAGTGAGCTATACCATTATATGCCTGTAACCATCATAATGGCATCTCGGATGAACAATTATCAGTTCCCCTAACACCAGTCCACGCAGTGACTGACAGAGGTAATTATTAACTGGCTCATACGATGGACATGGACTGCTACACATATGGTACAGATACCGGAGACGCACTGAAACACCTACAGCAACACAAACAAATAAAAAAAATAAAACCCACAGGCCTGCTTCCTAGACGTACTGTGTGTTACGAGATGTCTGCATGCACATATTATATTACGCCGCCGGACCCCAGGGTTGCCGGCCGAAAGGCTGTGTTATCTCATTGACATTTCATCTGATCGCCACTCTATGCTGCCGGCCCTTGAGGGTTGTAGGCTAAAAATGCTGTGTAAATGAAGTCTTGTACAATAAAGGTCTTTAAATATATAAGAAAAAAAAAATTGAGACACTTATTCTTTTTGAGAGGTTCCATAAGGGTGTTACCAGTCCTGGAATGCGTTCTTTTACTGGAAACCAATATAAAAAGGTTTGCACTAGGTACAGACTGATTACGCGACGACAAATAATAAAAAATAACTTTTTTGAAAGCACTGTTGTAAGTACTTAAACACTGAATCTTTTCTGATTTTTTTCTGCACATTTTAACAGCCTAACTCTTGCTCTGCAGCCTATCTTATGTCATTAACACATTCTTACACTGCAGTAGCCTAACTTAATGCGGTGTGCGATACATTTTTTAAATGACTTCCATATTCACAGCAGAGGTGATGCCTTCATGAGCGCTGAGAAGTGGTCCTTCCGGAAGTGCCGAGAAGCGGCGCCCCTTTGTGCTCAGTGCAGGAAACATGAAAAATAAAATGGTAATAAAACAAACATATTACCATTGTATATTTTTTCTATGCTGGCTGCAGCCGAGTATAGGGGGGCCAGCAGCAGGGAGGAAGTGTGCACTTCAGTTTAAAGAGCGCATGTCACTTTGGCCAGCTGTCTTGTGACGGCCAGCCTGAAATGTGCACTTTAAACTTTCCAGCCAGAGCCGTCTTAGACTGCTGGGTGGAGACCAAGCCCAGGCCCCCAGTACTCGTAGGAGAATCGAACCAGCACACCCCAGCCAATCCTGGTGCTTCTCTCATGCTTCGTTCACCTACAATGCCTCCAAGACCTGGAATACACTCCCCCTACATCTTAGAGCCAACCCCAACCTTTCTTCATTCCGCAAACAGTTAAAGACATTCCTATTCAACCTTCCTCAGTAAATTTCTGTCTAGCAACTCTACCTGGCCACCTCTGTTGGTTCCTAGCGCTTGGACGCCCCCGGGCAGCAATCGCGCTCTATAAATCTACCTTTCATTTCATTCATTCATTCATTTCATGCTGCCTGAGCAGCATGAGAGCAGCACCAGGATTCATATAGGGGAGTTGGATGAGGCACTGTGCTCGAACCACCAACTGCAGAGAGGAAGAACAGGTGCACCAAACACAAGGCAGGCAGTATGTAAGTGACTCTTAATTTTTTTACTTAATTTAACTTACTGAGTCACTTGGAAAAATGCCTGTGACAGGGAGCCGCCTTGGAGCCGGCTTGGGGACGGGCACTGAAGTCAAGTCCATGTGAGGAGGGAGGTGTGTGGGAACTGAGACCCAGCATGTGAATCAGGAGTGAGGAAACGAAATATCTACATCTTTTAAATGTTACAGGGGGCTCTGAAACATTTCAGGCACTGAGTCGACCGGCACTTTGTCCCATGCTTCTCAGAAATCTATAAGCAGTAGCAGTAAGCCCTGAATTGTCAGACACCAGGTAATTTGTTGAAAATAACTGCAAAAACATCCTTGTTAATTCAGCAAATGTATATATGTATTGAGACAACCTGGTAAGTCCTGAAGGGCTTCGGAGGGGTGCATGTCTTTTTTTAATGAAATAAAACTTAGCTTGAAACAAGCGCAGCAAGACCCAAATGGATTTTCGAAGCTTGCCGCCTATACATGAGGCAATTCGAACTTTTGCGAAAGTATGCTAAAAGGCCCACCGATGATCTGTGGAGCGTTCCGCTTTATTGAAGGAATTAAAAGATGCTATAAGATCCAGAGAGCTGGTAGAATGGCTTTCATATGTGAATGCCACTGTCACAAGCATATATATGCCAACCCTCCCGAATCCGGCGGGAGAATTCCAGTTTCAAAGCTAGTCTCCAGATTCCTGCATACAAAAAAACCTGATTCCTATGCTGGCTTCAGCCGACAGGGACTGGTGTTGTGTGATTCGGTTTATGCTCTGCTAGTGACCTGCTCCTGCAGATCAGCGCACAACATTTTTGCCAAGCTCTCTCTGCCTGTCATAACGTTTTCTTCTGTGCTCTTGACAGGTAAAGCAAAAAAAAAATATGTATATTTGCATTTCTGATAACCGATCCTGTAACAGCACACTTACAAGTCCCACACATGATAATAGACGTGCTGGGAAATACATTATCCTGTTTTTTTTTTAAATCTCCACTTTTCGCTTCTAAAATGTTAGCATGTATGCAGGCACACAGCTTCCTGCTACTGTGAGCGCTTCTCATTGACGGGGGTGCTGCATCTCCTACCTGCCTGTGTTTTTTTTTTTAAACAGTGTGTGTAGCCGCAAGGTGAGCTTTCCTACCAGAAGAATGCATTCCTCACAGATTATTTTAGCTTGCATTAATTACTGATTTGAGGAGCATTATATTGTATAAGTCGGTGCAGAATAGTTTGCTCTTTTTAGCCACGTGTGAACTCGCCTGCACTGTACTGCAAATGCTACTTACCAGTATGCATCTGTTCTTGGCATGTAGGGCTGCTGACATTCATATCTGTGCATAGATCGCCGCCTAGTGTTGGGTCCGGATGATTGCACATTGTTGTCCTGGAAGAGTCTTCGAAGTATCACGAGATAGGTGGCTCCTCCCCTGGACTACAGTGCGCATGGGCATCGCCTCCATCCCCAGATTGTTTTTAGCCATTGGCAGAGATGGAGTGAAGTATGTGAGTGATGACCATGCTATGAGCATATATATATATATGAAGACTGCAGCTGCTACAGGCGCCGGGGAGGAGGGTGGGCGATATGAATGTCAGCAGCCCTACATGCCAAGAACAGATGCATACTGGTAAGTAGCATTTGCAGTTCGAGGCATGTGGGCTGCTGAATTCATATCTGTGCATAGAATACAAAGCAGTCCCTCCATTAGCGGCGGTCGCCCGTGCCAGCTGCAGCAGTCTGAAAAAGTGTCTTGAGAACAGCCTGACCAACAGCTGCCTGCTGTTTGGAGTGCACGTCTACACAGTAATGTTTAGTGAAAGTATGTGTGGTAGACCATGTGGCTGCTCTACAAATATCTTCTAAGGGAATGTTACCTAGGAAAGCCATAGAGGCCCCCAACTTTCTGGTGGAGTGGGCTCTTGGTGGAATTGTGAGAGTGCGTTTAGCCTTAGCGTAACAGATCTGAATGCATTTCACGATCCACCTTGCGATCCCAGCTTTGGAGATAGCGTTTCCCTTGTGGTGTGAGGCAAAAGCAACGAAAAGCTGCTTGGTTTTGCGAAAATCTTTTGTCCTGTCCACATAGTACATCAAGGCTCTTTTAACGTCAAGGGTGTGGAGCATCCGCTCTGCCAGTGTCTCTGGGTTTTGGAAAAACACCGGCAACTCAATTGTCTGGTTCATATGGAATTGAGACACAACCTTGGGTAAGAATTTAGGGTTAGTGCGGAGCACAACCATGTTAGCATGCACTTGGAAGAAAGGTTCTTGGATGGTGAGCGCCTGCAACTCGCTAACCCTCCGTAGCGATGTAATTGCTACTAAGAAAGCAACCTTCCAAGTCAGAAATTGAAGCTCACAAGAGTGCAGTGGCTCGAAGGGAGGACCCATCAGTCTTGTAAGAACCACATTGAGGTTCCATTCTGGAGCTGGTGGGGTCCTTGGCGGAATGACTCTCTTGAGTCCTTCCAGAAAAGCCTTGATAGCAGGGACCTTAAAAAGTGACAGGTGTTGCCTGTTCTGGAGGTATGCTGCCATAGCAGACAGGTGAATGCGGATGGAAGAGTACGACAAATTTGATTGATACAGGTGGAACAGGTAGCAAATGATGTTTTGAATTGAAGCATCTAGCGGGTCAATATTGTGGTTAACACAGTAAATGACAAATCTCTTCCATTTAGCCGCATAACAAGCTCTAGTAGTGGGCTTTCTTGCCTCCCGAATTATGTTCATGCAATCGGGAGGAAGATTGAGGTAGCCAAACTCTAGGACTTCAGGAGCCAGATCGCCAGGTTGAGCTGTTGCGGATCTGGGTGCTGAATGTCGCCATGGCTCTGCGTCAGAAGGCTGGGAGTGAGATGAAGCCTTTGATGCGGTACCACGGAGAGTTCCAGAAACGTGGTGTACCATGGTTGGCGAGCCCACGTTGGAGCAACCAGGATGAGAGTCATCGAGTGCTGCCTGAGCTTGCGTGCCACCAGCGGTATCAGAGGTGCTGGGGGGAAAAGCGTACGCAAATCTGCCTGACCAGTTCATCCACATCGCATTGCCCTGTGATTGCGGGTGTGGGAACCTGGCGGCGAAGCTTTGGCATTTTGCGTTCTCCTTTGTGGCGAACAGGTCTATCTCTGGATGACCCCACCTTTGGAAGTACGGTTGGAGTATTGATGGATGTATCTCCCACTCGTGCATTTGATGACTGTGCCTGCTGAGCAGGTCCGCCATCTGGTTGTCCTTGCCCGGGAGATGCTCCGCCATGAGGAAGATGTTCCTCTGAATGGCCCACTTCCACATGCTCTGAGCCAGATGAGACAGCTGCGGAGAGTGTGTGCCTCCCTGCTTCTGAATGTAGTACATGGCCGTCATGTTGTCCGTCCGGATCAACACGACCTTGTTGCACAGGTGTACTTTGAACGCCTTTAAGGCCATGAAGATTGCCATCAGTTCCAACACATTGATGTGCATCTTCCTTTGCTGTAGTGTCCATAGTCCCTGCACTGTGTAGTGGAGTACATGAGCTCCCCATCCCTGGAGAGAAGCGTCCGTCGTCAGGATAATCTGTGGAACAGGCTCTTGGAATGGTCGGCCCTTGCAAAGGTTTTGTGGATTCCACCAATGCAGAGAGTTGTATGCCCGACCGCTCACCAACACTAGGTCTGTCAGTTGCCCATGAGCCTGAGTCCACTGACGTGCCAGGCACTCCTGAAGCGGACGCATATGTAGTCTCGCGTGCGGGACAATGGAGATGCAGGAGGCCATCATGCCTATCAACTGCATGAACACCTTCACTGGAAGCGAGTGTTGAGGTCTGAATCGTTGGATCAGCGTTTGGATACTGGCGATTCTCACTGAAGTTGGCTGCGCAGTGGCTACCAGAGTGTTTATTGTCGCGCCCAGATACTGTCGTACATGGGCGGGCAGGAGATGGGATTTCGGGTAGTTCAGAGAGAATCCCTGTGCCTCCCCCCTCCGCCTCCATTTTGTTTGTTGTTCCTCGCCGTCCTCGTGCACCCGCCCCGCCTCCCAGCTGAGACGCCCTCGCCCCTCCCCCTCCACTATCCATATATGACAGTAGTTCCCGCGCGCAGCGTTCACGCGCAGCGTCCGCGCCCAACCCGCGCCGAAGGTGCGCCAAAGGTAAGCCCGTCTACGCCCGTCCGCGCCTGGACCGCGCCCAGCGCCAGACCCCCTGCCCCTCGCGCTGCGCTGCCCTCCCGCATCACCTACGATGCCGCCACCCTCCTAGCCCTCAACCCCGGTCGCGCCCCCAACTGCGTCCAAGCCGCTCCTGGACGCACCCATGGACCGTTCTCCTGCTTCTCCTGCAAATTTAGCGGCACCGACAACATCTCCGCTACGACCACAACACAGATTCCCGACCCCAACCTCCTAGAATGCATCCTTCTCAACACCCGCTCGGTCCACAGGCACGCCATTGACCTTTGGAACCTACTAGACACCATCTCTCCTGACGTCGCCTTCCTAACGGAAACATGGATGAACGCTTCCTCCGCCCCCGACATCGCCATCGCTATCCCTGATGACTATAAGATCACACGCAAGGACCGCACCGACCATACAGGAGGTGGAATCGCTATCGTCCATAAGAAATCCATCCGCATTTCTACCAGCTCCGACGCCAACCTCGCTAACTCCGAACACCTTCACTTCCAGATCCACATCGACCCCAAGACAACTCTTAGAGGCACCCTCCTCTACAGACCACCAGGACCCCGCGCAAAATTCAGCGAAGACATCACGGACTTCATCACCCCACACGCGCTCCCCTCCAAAGACTACATCCTTTTGGGAGACCTCAACTTCCACCTTGAAAAGATCAACGACCGCAACACCGCCACCCTCTTAGACAACCTCGGACTTAAACAACTGGTCACTTCCCCCACCCACATCGCAGGTCACACACTCGACCCCATCTTCACCTCCAGCAACCATATCTCCTTCAGCCATACTACGGATCTCCTCTGGACTGACCACAGCTGCGTTCACTTCACCTACAAAAAGCCAAAACCCATCATCCACCTCCAACCAACTCTACAAAGAAACTGGAACAAAATCACCACGGAGCAGATCTCCACATTGCTCCTTCGAACCTCCCCAGCCCTCTCTTCTAACGCCAACGAAGCCGCCTCCAACCTCACCCTTTGGTTATCCAACACCGCCGACACCTTAGCACCACTGAAAAAACGTCCACACAAACTTGGCAACAAGAAGGCCTCATGGTTCAACGATGACCTCAAGAAGTCCAAGAAACTGTGCCGCTCCCTTGAAAAGGCCTGGAAAAAAGACCCATCCACCAGCAACAAGGACGCCTTCAAAAGCGCCACCCGCACTCACCACCAACTGATCCGAAAAGCCAAGAAAACAGCATTCAAGGATCGACTTGACAACAACGCCCACAACAGCAAGGAACTTTTCAACATCGTCAAGGAATTTTCCAACCCCTCGGCCAACTCCAACGACATCACCCCCTCTCAAACACTCTGCGACTCCCTAGCCTCTTTTTTCCACAACAAGATTGCTGACATCCACAACTGCTTTGACAACCAACCCGGAAGCCAACCCACCCTACCATCTGCTGACCATCTTCCCCCCGTTAACACCCTTAACGCCTGGAACCCAATCTCCACTGAGGACACCATCCGCCTGATGAATTCCATCCACTCTGGATCCCCCACAGACCCATGCCCTCACCACATCTTCAACAAAGCAGACTCCGTCATAGCTCCGCACCTCCAAGACGTCATCAACTGCTCCTTCAACTCCGCTACCTTTCCAGAAGACTGGAAACACGCTGAACTCACCGCCCTTCTGAAAAAACCAACAGCAGACCCCACCGAACTCAAAAACTACCGCCCCATCTCGCTTCTTCCATTCCCGGCCAAAGTCATCGAGAAAGCTGTCAACAACCAGCTCGCCGCCTTCCTCGAAGCCAACAAATCACTCGACCCCTCACAATCTGGCTTCCGAGCCAAACACAGCACTGAGACCGCCCTCATCGCAGCAACAGACGACATTCGAACTCTACTGGACAATGGAGACATAGTCGCCCTCATCCTCCTCGACCTCTCTGCAGCATTCGACACAGTCTGCCACAGCACCCTTTTACAACGCCTCAATAACATCGGAATCCAAGGAAAAGCACTTGAATGGATCACCTCGTTCCTCACCGGAAGAACCCAGAGAGTCCGCCTCCCACCATTCAAGTCCGAGGCCACTGAAGTCATCTGTGGCGTACCACAAGGTTCCTCACTCAGCCCCACCCTCTTCAACGTATACATGAGCCCCCTCGCGGCCATCGCCCGCCAACACAACCTCAACATCATCTCTTACGCGGATGACACTCAACTGATCCTTTCTCTCACCAAGGACCCCAGCACCGCCAAAACTAACCTACACGAAGGAATGAAAGAAGTCGCCGAATGGATGAAACAAAGCCGTCTGAAACTGAACTCAGACAAAACAGAAGTCCTCATCTTAGGTAAATCCCCCTCTGCATGGGACGACTCCTGGTGGCCGGAAGCCCTCGGAAAAGCACCCATCCCGACAGACCACGCACGGAACCTTGGCGTCATCCTGGATTCTTCACTCTCAATGAACAGACAAGTCAGCGCCGTATCCTCTTCCTGCTTTAACATTCTTCGCATGCTCAGAAAAACATTTCGCTGGATCCCCTCCGAAACCAGAAAAACAGTCACCCACGCTCTGGTCACGAGCCGACTGGACTACGGAAACACCCTCTACGCAGGTACCACCGCTAAACTCCAGAAGAAACTACAACGAATCCAAAACGGCTCAGCCAGGCTCATATTAGACATCCCACGCAACGAACACATCTCTGGTCACCTTAAAGACCTCCACTGGCTACCCGTCAATAAGAGGATCACTTTCCGACTGCTTACCCACGCACACAAATCACTCTACGACATCGGACCAGATTGCCTCAACTCTCGACTGTCCTTCTACACCCCCTCCCGCCAACTTCGCTCTTCCAGCCAAGCCTTCGCCACTGTACCTCGCATCAACAAGACCACCATGGGAGGCAGATCCTTTTCATACCTGGCTGCCAAAACATGGAACTCACTCCCCGCTTACCTTCGCCTCACCCAGAATCACCTAGCGTTCAGAAAGCAGCTTAAAACGTGGATATTTGACAAATAATCCTCCTCCCCTTCCTAAGCGCCTTGAAACCCTCTGGGTATGTAGTGCGCTATACAAATTCTATGACTTGACTTGACTTGACAGATCGTGCAGGAGATGAATGGTGCGGGACACTTGGTCGGCGCACTGTTGTTCTGTTTTTGCTTGAATGAGCCAGTCGTCCAGGTAAGGGTAGACGTGGACGTTCTGGCGTCGCAAATGCGCCACCACAGTCGCCAGGCACTTCGTAAAGACCCTTGGCGCTGTGGTGACCCCGAACGGCAGAACCCTGAACTGGTAGTGCTGGTCTTGGATCGTGAATCTGAGATACTTCCTGTGGGAAGGATGCAGGGGGATATGAAAGTATGCATCTTTTAGATCCAACGTAGCCAGGAAGTCCCCCTGTTGAAGCAGAGGGAGTACCTGCTGCAACGTGAGCATATGGAAATGCTCCGAGAGAATGTACCAGTTGAGGGGCCTGAGGTCCAGGATGGGCCGCAAAGAACCGTCTTTTTTGGGGATTAGAAAGTACAGAGAGTAAACCCCTGTACCTCTTTCCTGCAGTGGGACGAGCTCTGTTGCCCCTTTTTGCAGCATGACCTGAACTTCCTGCTGCAACAAGAGCAAGTGCTCGCCGGACATAGGACGGCTTCTTGGGGGTATGTTCGGTGGAGTTGAGGTAAGTTCTAGACAGTAACCGTACTGGATAAGAGACCTGACCCACCTGTCCGTGGTGATGGCTTTCCACGCTGGCAGGAACTGCTGGAGTCTCCCCCCGACCGGTGTTGTGTGGCCGGGGGGCAGTGACAAGGCATCACTGCTTGTTGGCGGCGGTGGACCTGGAGCTGTTGTTTCCACGTCCCCTGCCTTTGATGTTGTTGCCTCTGTAGCCACCTCTACCCTTGTTGGTGTATGAGGTTTGGGTATTGCCCTTGTAGTACTGGGTGGATTGCGATGCCTGACCCCTTGAGGTGCCTCTGGTATTGGAGCGGCGAAAGGAACCGCCCCGAAACTGCTGAGATTGGAGGGCCCCCATAGACTTAGCAGTGTCTGTATCTTTTTTCATTTTCTCGAGCGTCGCATCCACCTCAGGGCCAAACAAATGGTCAGGATTAACCGTTTGGTTCAGGATGGTTGTTTGTATATCAGGTTTAAACCCTGAAATCCTAAGCCATGCATGTCTTCTGAGCAACACACTAGTGTTGATTGCCCTGGAGGCTGTATCAGCCACATCTAGCGCACATTTGATGGAAGCGTTTGTGATGAGCTTTCCCTCTTGAATTAACATTTCCCCTGCCTCCTTGTATTGGTCAGGCAAGTGCTGCAGCAGTGCCTCTAGGGTGTCATAATGAGCCCTATCGTAGCGTGCAAGTAGGGCCTGAGTGTTTGAGATGCGCCAAATGTTAGCTGCCTGTGCAGCAATCCGTTTCCCCGAGGCCTCAAAGATTTTTGACTCTTTGTCTGGGGGAGGAGCGTCACCAGTCGTCTGCGAGTTCGTCCTCTTGCGAGCGTTGGACACAACCAAAGAGTCCAGTGGCAAGTGTCCCTTGATATATGTTGGATCCGAGGGCGCTGCCTTATATTTTGTATCAATGCGTGGATTGATGACACGTGCCCGAGTGGGCTCCTTGAAGACCTCCTGCGCGTGCTTGAGCACTCCCTTGAGCATTGGCAAAGTTTTGATTGACTTTTCGGCCACAGAGAAAGTGTCAAATAAAAAGTCCACATCCACAGGATCGGAGTGCAGCTCGACATCGTGGTTAGCCGCAGCTCTCTCGATCAACGCGTTGAAGGCAGCAGAGTCCTCCGTTGGCGAAGTCTTCGCCGCAAAGAGTTGCGGTTCCTGACCCGACTGCGGGTCCTCAGGGTCGCCTCCGGCAGACCAAGGTTCATGTTCCTCCTCCGGATCCGAGTACGCCGAGTAGTTGTACTCGATCTCCTCCTCGTCGCCATCCCCCGCGTTGGAGTGAGTCGGGGAACGCGGCAGGTCACTCGGAGACGCCGGCGCCAAAGGCGCCAAAGTACTCGCAGAGTCCTTCTTATTCTTGAGAGGAATGCGAAAGTGTTCCAACACCGGCTCCGTGGTGATTTTCCTTTTGAGGAGGGACAGTTTCCCGGTATTGGCGTCGATGATGACTTCACGACGTTCTTCCTCCGCGAGTGGCTGGAGCCGAGGCTTAGCCACCACCGGAGACGCTTTGGGCGTCGACACCTCCTTCGAGGGCACCCCAGCTACCTGCTTCGAAGCGAAGGCCTTCGGCGTCGACTTCGCTTCACCCTGCCGCCGGATAGGTGCTTGTGCCTTCGACGGCTTCTGCGCGGGCTTCGACACCCCAGCTTCAGGGTCGGGAAGCTCCGCGACCTTCCGAATCCGCTGCAGGGACTCTTCGACTTTCTTCGAAAGGGCTGGAGAGGGTGTGACCGCCTCTCGTGACTTCCCTGGCTTGGGAGTGGTGTCGGCGAGAGGCACCGTCTTCGGAGTCGATGCGTTACCGTCCTTGGCTCCGACGGCCGGAGCCGGGGAAGCCAGAGCTATGGGATCGCCTTGACGCTTCTTCGAAGCCTTCTTCGGGTCATCGACCGCGACTTTCTTCGGCGCCGACGCAGCCGCGTCGGACGACTTCGTCTTCGGCACCGACCCTGAGGCCTTTGGGTCGGCCATCTTGGCGGGACTGTCCATGTCGGCCATTTTGAACTTCTTTGATTTTGACGCCTCTAGAGCCTTCAGCACTGCTTTCACTTTCGGTTTCGAAACCGAAGATGTTGAACCCGAAGGCTTCACTTTCGTTTTTGGAAATGTGAGTGGCACCTCCAAAATGTCCGTGGCCGGGCCCGTAGGCGGGGCTGCTGGACTAATAACATGGTCTTGGGTAAGGCCCGAAGGCGATCCCTCGACCTGGGCCGCAGGAAGGGGGTCGACCCCCGAGTCAGTCCGGGGATGCTCTTCCTCCGAGCTATCCCCCACGGTGGCAATGGCCGTATCGTCGTCCCCTACCTCGTCGCCGGCTTCGTCAAACTCCTCGTCTCCTGCGTCGTAGGCCTCCCCCTCGGACGCAGGGCTAGAGTCCGAAACCTGTTGGACATTGTCGCTTCCGACGTCTTCTTCGAAGATGTCGTCTGGCGGGGGCGCAGACAGTTTGGCCTGGAGTCTCGCAGCCCGACGAATCTTGAGGGTCTTCTTGCACCGGAACTTCGAGCAGGCCATACACCTGGCCTCGTCGTGGTCCGGCGACAGACAAGTGTTGCACACAGGGTGCACGTCGAGGTGAGAGTATTTCGCGTTGCACACCGGGCACCGTTTAAACGGAGTCCGTTCCATGTCTGGAGCGTCGTGTAGGCCCGTCCGCGCCGACAGCACGCGGAAGAGCAGCGAGAGTTCGGAGCTGAAGAAACAGTAAACCCGAACGAAAACGATACCGGCGCCAAGCCTAAAGACCTTTTGGTCTCGAGTTAAGAGAGTTAACAACTATCGGTTCCGACAGAGGGAACCGACACACATCCGAGCCCAATGGCGGAAAAAAACAATCTGGGGATGGAGGCGATGCCCATGCGCACTGTAGTCCAGGGGAGGAGCCACCTATCTCGTGATACTTCGAAGACTCTTCCAGGACAACAATGTGCAATCATCCGGACCCAACACTAGGCGGCGATCTATGCACAGATATGAATTCAGCAGCCCACATGCCTCGAACTCAGGATCTCAGTTTGCATACTTTATTTTTGAATTCTTCGACCACTGAGTGGGAATGTATGACGTTACAACGCATACATTCACAACGCATACCATCACAACGCAACTTTTACAACACAATATCCATTACAACGCATGCTTTTACAACGCATGCCATTACATCCCAGATGCTATTACAATGCATACCATTACAACGTAAGTATAGGTAAGTATTTAATTTTATTAATATTAATTTAATTTTAATATAATTTTTTTACATTAATTATAAATTGTATTTAATATAATTTTATTTTCTATTCTAACTTCTGGGGGGGTGTAATATTAGGGTAAGTGTTGGATAGTGTAGGGGTTTAAATTACTATTCTAACTCCAGGGGGGTGTAATAGTAGGGTAAGTGTTGGATAGTGTAGGGGTCAAAATTACTATTCTAACTCCAGGGGGGTGTAATAGTAGGGTAAGTGTTGGATAGTGTAGGGGTCAAAATTACTATTCTAACTCCAGGGGGGTGTAATAGTAGGGTAAGTGTTGGATAGTGTAGGGGTTAAAATTACTAAATTACATTATTATATATAAAAACATTTTTTTTAAAATGATAAATAATTAAAATAATGAATATAATTAATTAAAATTAAATTAATAATAATTAATTAAAATACTTACCCATACTTATGTTGTAATCGCATGCGTTGTAATAGCATCTGGGATTTAATGGCATGCGTTGTAATGTGATAAAGCATGCGTTGTAATGGAAGTTGTGTTGTAAAAGTTTAGTTGTAATGGTAGTGCGTTGTTAAAGTTGCGTTGTGATGGCTGTTTCCCATGTTTCATTATCTTTTCTTACCATGCGCAGATCTGCGGCGGTCTAGGATGTTGAAATGGTCTCTCTTGTAGGAGCAGTGTTACTGACCTTTACACATGCACAGGGGTGGATAGCGAGGAGCCTTGGAAACGTTTAGTAGCGCACAATCGGGTGCAGGCTATACTGGTTTCAGGTTGAAAGGTGCTCACAAGGGAGCTGGTTAATTCATGTAAAAGGTACCGCGGCAGGGCCTGCCAGCTCTGCCTGCTCCTGGGAGGGGTGGATTGGGGAGAAACATGGCCTGGCCTGACCCGCACAGCCCCGCCCCCTGGCTAGCGCCAAGGCCAGCTAGCTGACCGTGGCTGCGGGGCTGGGCAGGGTACCAGTGGAGGAGGCCTTCCTCCTCTAGGGACTCAGGTTTGTCCCGTATCCAGTGCATAATTTATGCAGGTGGTTGGTAGTGGAGGGAATTCATTTTTGGGGTCCGGGAGAGTTATTTTATTTCCACCCCATTTTGGTTCAGAGCTAGAGAGAATTACATAAAGGGACAGTGACAATTGGAGATAGCGGGAATGAAAAATAACCTACAAGAGTGAGATAAGGAGACAGGAAGTGTAGGTTGATTTAAGAAAGAAGCATGATGTGGAATTAAAATTCATAAGACGTGGTATTCATGAACCCCTACATTCAGCAGAATGAGTGGCGGGCTCATAAGAAAAAGTTTGAGCTCCATGCTTATGTTTATAAATTAAGCATGGCATATGTAAACAATACCAATTGGCTTGATCTGAATGCCACCAAGGCAAGCTTAATGCCACACCGAAATATTACACATGTATCAAACAGGGTAATGTTAAGACTAGCATTTGAACAGAGCTCAGCAAACCTAAATTCCATGTCAAGCTGGTTTCAGGACCCACCATTCTACCGAATCTGCACTCTTATCATCCTCTGAAACCATACGTGCTGCATTGGATCAGGGCAAACTGGCTGTCCTGATCCTATTAGACCTCTCTGCAGCATTCGACACGGTGTTCCATGCTATCCTTCTACACCGCCTGACCAATGCAGGCATAGCAGGAACCGTGTTCGAATGGTTCAAAAACTATCTAGCACACAGGAGTCAGATTGTCAGGTTGGGTGATTTCTCCTCAGAAGAAAAAACTATCAAAACAGGAGTCCCGCAGGGCTCCAGTCTAAGCCCTACCCTATTCAATCTTTACATGGTCCCCTTACTAAAATGAATCTCATCCTTCAACATAAGTACTGTCGCCTACGCTGACGACACTCAGCTTGTTCTGACCCTTGATATAAATCATTCCAACGCAGAGCAAGTACTGAAAGACTGTCTGTCAGCAACCTTCAATTGGATGTCCCTCAACCATCTAAAATGTAACTCATCAAAGACTGAGATTATTCCATTTGGTCATAACAACTCCTTCTCTCCTCAAGATTGGTGGCCTGATAAAGCTGAACCCCCCGCAGACTATTAATGCCGCCCGAAACCTTGGCATAAAATTTAACAATACCCTGACATTCAACCAGCAGGCCAAAGAAGTAGCAGGAGCATGCTTCGGCATCATTAGAAGCCTTAGAAAATTCTTTGACTTCCTTCCTCTGAGTGCCAGACGTACGGTAGCAGTAGCCCTTATAACATCAAGGTTGGACTATTGCAATAGCCTCTATGCAGGACTAAACAAATCTGCCCTACATAAGCTACAAATGGTCCAACACGCAGCTGCCAGACTGGTCCTCAGACTGCCTAGGAAATCCTCAGCCTCCACAGCTCTGAATACACTGCATTGGCTTCCAATAAATAAGCGCATCCTGTTTAAGATCCTTACCATCATCTACAGAGCCTTTTACCATCATGGTCCACTCTACTTGCGCAAATACTTCAGACAATACCAACCTTCACGATCTCTTAGGTCCTCCACTGCCAACCTGCTGCATGTCCCCAGGTTTAAGATGACAACTCGAGGAGGTAAATCCATTGCAGTCATTGGAGCGAAAGCATGGAACAAGCTACCTCCATGTCTGCGTCAATCCACCACTGAACTAAAATTTAGAAAGCTTTTAAAAACATTGATCTACTCCCTGCCCAACTCTGAATGCATGAGGCTCCTAGGATATGCTGCGTAGACTGGTAGACTTTTACCATTCTTTTCTGCCTTTATGGAATCCAAGCGCCAAGATACTCCTTGGAGTGGTAGTGCGCTATACAAGTGCGTCTCACATCACATCACATCACATCACAAATAGTGTAGGATACTCGAAAAACGCAGAACTCGATCTGAGATGCTCAAATGGGTGTAATGTATCATATTTATATGTTTCTCTAGTCTGGAGTTGGAGGGTGGAGTTGGAGGGTGGAAGCGCACCGACGCCGAGTGCCAAGAGGGCAGAGCACGCTTCCTTGCTCAGGTGCCCACGGCAGCCATCTTGCCAGTCTGTGTCGCATTTGTTACTGAGGAACGCACCCGCGGCTGCAGACATTCTTCCTTTCTTTCACATGTCCCGTTGCTCCAATACATTTTCTCTCTGGAGCTAGGAGGGGAGCAGTGAACAGGAAGAGCTTCAAAGCTGCAAAAGCAGCCCATGTTCACGAAGTTGTTCCTTTTGTGGTTCTTCTCTTTTCTTTGAGGAACAGAACAAATGGAAGGCTATTCCAAAGGTTTGGTACAAGCGGCATCTCCAAAAGAAATCGGTGCCAAGTGGGGGCGGGGAACATGGAAGGAGCAATCTATAACCTTTGGCAGCTTTGGCAGCTGTAGACGTTTGAGGCACTGGCCCTACTCCATAGCAATGAACAAACCAGAACTAGTAGGAAACATTTGTCCAGTTCCAAGGAACGTGCGGTTTTATGACCAGGCATTTGACATCTATAGAAGCAGCTCGCATCTTCATGGGACAAGGCCTTTCATGTTTGACCACGTAGACAGCATTTCATTAACAGAGGCTTCGACAGATCTCAAAAGGCATTTTCAAATTTAGTACCATGCTGGACAACCCGGACCTCATTCATACAGGTCTATTTAAAACCACTTTAGCATTAAACCAGTGGGCTGCATGGTCACAGTGCACATATCGTCCCTTAGTCAGAGCATGTCAACATGGGCTGCTGTGTGCACTCACAAAAGAGAAGGCAGGAACTACCCAGCTGAGGACTTGAAATACAGCATCAGTCTTGAGAGGCTCAGGAGCCATAAATATCAGCTGAGGTTCACAGAGAACATGGAGGTAAAAAATGGTTAAACAATTGAATCAACTTTGAGTATAAATACTCTGATTTTATTCTTTTCGTCATAAGAGTCAAAACATTTTTAATCCAGGGATAACTTTAGGAGAATAAACTTCCAATAATTTATAAGGTGCGGCTACCGGTGAGTGGTCCATTATGCCACATTATCCATTACGTTCAGTTCAGGCATCAATTTCAACAGCTACTGATCAGTTTACCTAGTAAATGATTATTGTATTCAAACCCTTCCATTAATTGGAAACACAGGACATATAGCAAAGCTCATGCTACAGATTTGTGGAAATGCATTTCTCAATATAAACTTCCTGATGGGTCATACCAGCAGGACTTAGGAAGCAACCTTACGGAAGCGAAACACTTGTGATTCTTCTCTTTATGAGACGCTGACTTGGGCATCAAATACATAAGAGGAAGTTTCAGTCTTAAAATTATCCTAGGATAAAAAAGGCATTATATGACGAAAAGAATACATTACATTTATTTGTGCTCAAAAATAATTTAATTGTTTAACAAATCTGTTTCTAACCTCAACTTTGCCTGTGACGTTTCCTCTTAAGCAGTTATCAGGAAAGGGACACTGCGGGCAGAGGTAAGTTGTGTGGAAACACCCTTTTTTTCAATATCATTTGAGTGTTCATGCCCGGATGCCTTACAGAAGTGGCGCAAGAAGGGTTCAACACCGAAAGACCTTACAAAGAGGAAGGAAGAAAAAAGCACAGAGGAAGAGCGGAGATTACACAGCAAAATACCACAGATGAGAACAGAAGCAGGATACCGGGACATGCACTGCCTGTGGGTGAGGCACAGATGGCACGTGGCATGGGGTACAGGAGCATAAACTCATCATTGAATGCCAGTAACATTTGATAGTCGGACCCAGAGCTATGTTCAAGATCCCGCATGGCATAGAAACAATGTTAGAGTTTGGGCTCCCAGTAACGGATTATCAAAGAAATGAACAACGAGGGTTGCATTCCTGAGCACTAAACTGTTTTATAACTAACTCAAGATGGTCTGGAGCCAAAACGTACAGATCACAGTGCTTCTTCGAGTGTCTATAAGATTCAAGCAGCACTATATCACTTCCTGCACTCCAGCGGCAATGCTATGCCCCATGTATACTGCTGAAAACCTCTCACCATCACCCATCACCCCAGCTCAGTTGCACTTTCGAGAAGTCAGGTTTCCCTCACTCAACCGAGGAGGGCCTCTTGCCTCTGCGGACCCTGTAAAAGTCTCCTCTTCTCTTCTCATTAGAGCACCTTCTCACTCCTTCAAATTCTTAAAATGCTTCTAAGTTTGTCTCATTAGGACTCGGTACTCATTCTAATCATGAAGCGACTTCGTTGCCATATTCAAGAAGTGCCATTCCACAATTAAATCATTAAGTGCCTTCCTTAGCCGAACCACAAAGAGCAGTTTCTATCCAAATTGTTGAGAAGATCCTCTATCCACTTCACCAAGAGATTTACAATCAACCCCACCATGTAGAAACCACCAGTTCATGAGATCTCTTCTATAGCCACACAATTAATGACATGCCCCGCTCCCCAGAGATATCACGAGGTGACTTGACCACCAATCAAATGATTTACGTCCCAGCCCTGCTCACCTCATGATGAAGTCATGTCGGTTGATGTCCTTCCCATAGCCAGAGCCTTTCAGGTTGCCAGAGTTGCCCACGACAGCACAGCGGCGACATACGGTAGGGTCCCGGTACTCATAGGGACTGTGGCCAGGCACTATCTGGAAGAGCTTCTCCAGCACCTCGTTGGTGTTGTGAGACTTGAACTGTGGCTGCAGCATCTGTGGAGGCAAGAGATCTAAGATGAGAGGTGCTCCCCGCTCCTTGGACACAGAGTACAGGAGGCACAGTAACTGTGTGGCACACTCTTTGAAAGCACAGCCTCTGACATCACTAGCAATCCTGCAAAATTGCTGCTTACCAGCCACTTATTTAATGTTTTTGAATCTCAGTTGAATGAAGAGGATGGTGCAGGTACTAGTCTACTGTACAACAGGGCATCTTTAACGTACATTTTCATTAATAGTTCGACACGTGACTGCATCATTACGGACTGAGGAGGCAAAATGAAGAATGGCTACAACTCAAGATGGCGGTGCACAACTTCTACAAACGCCCTTGAAGTATAGAGAGAACACCTGCAACATCAGCACCTACAATGCCCCGGTATACAATATACACATTGCCATGCCAGTTTACACACTGTCACCCATATGCAGAGCACCGCTGCCATCCCAGCGCTCACTTGCCTCCAGGAAGCAGCGAGATTCCTTCCATGGTGAGGTATGCAGGTCAGTGTTAGGCCACACATGCACTGGGTGGGCTTCAGTGGCTGGGACGGATACGGCTAAGCGCGGAAGCTGCAGGGCCAGAAGCGCAGGGATGGCGGAGCCGTGGGCTCCTGTGGTGTTGCTGCATTCCACATTTAGAATGCATCCTGCATCTTTATGAGGTAATGTTGGAATTCAGGGTTGTGGGTGTTCTGGGGAATGACAGTTGGATGTGAGCTTTGCTGTGTTAAGTTGTACTTGCTGTTATGTACTGGCAGAGTTGCCAATAAAGCTTATTTATATGAACAGTGGAGTCCTACTTTACAAGTTTGTAATAGACAGGAAGGCAGTGAACTTCATATAATAAAAGTAGAAGTTTATTTCCAAGTTATTCACCCACAATACAACTGCTTCCTGGCTCTCGGAGTTCCCTTAAGCAACTGAGTGTCAGACTGAGAACCACGAGCCAGGAACTCTAGAACTATTCAAAAGTATACAGACATAGGGAAAGGCAGCAAGTCATCACAAACATTCTATATATATATATATATATATATATATATATATATATATATATATATATATATATATATATATATATATATATATATATATATATATATATATATATATATATATATATATATATATATATATACACACACACTATCACATCACCTTCCCCCTTATCAAAATGAACTAAAAAAAACTAAAATACAAAAAAATAAATCAAACTCCTAATATTTAATAAAATCATTAAATCTAGACGGAGTCTTATGAAGAAGAGGAAGAGGAAGAGGAAGTGGAAGAGGAAGAGGAAGAAGAAGACAGATCCGAAGATGAAGTATTGAAATTCAATGAACTGGTGCGTAGATTAGAAACAGATGTATTAGGAACAGAAGTGTCAGGTGAAATCCAATGAGCCCACCCACAATGATCCGTAGACCCTCTACTTTTGGCTCTATTAACCACCAGAGCTTGATCCTTAGACATCTTAACCAATTGCCTCATGTTCCACCAACCCTTATCTCCAAGGAAAGCATCTCCCTTACTAACTTTAATCACTTTTACAGGATTAGAAAAAACCGAACTCCCCTTTAACACCCTGAAAGGTTTCCTAATCATCACCCAATCTCCTACCTCCAAACCTTGGGAATCTGAAGATTTCTTTCCATCAAAATTTTTCTTTATAGAAACCTGTTTACTCTTGACCACCTCAGCTAAATTACCATTTCTATTTACCACAGTAGAATCCGGACACTTTTTTTCTAACCAAGCCGGGAACAAAGCAGAGTGTACCTTTCTTCCCCTTAATAATTCAAATGGCGTGACTTCCGTAGTACAATGAGAAGTATTGTAACTCCAAACCTTTTCCTCAATAAAAGAACCAACATCCAATCCAGAAGCTATGGCAGTTTGAATGCCCTCCTTCACAACTTTGTTGCCACGTTCCACCAAACCATTGGAGGCTGGCGAATAGAGCGCCACTCTTAGATGTTTCACATCCTGCACACTTAAGAACTTACAAATTTTCTCTGGGACAAAGTGTGTTCCATTACCTTTTACCACAAATTTGGGTGCCCCCTCCAACATAAAAAGTTTTTCCAAAAACTTTACTGTATTGTCCAAATTAGGAGCATCCACAAACTTATAATATAACCACTTTGAAAAGTAATCCACAGCCAAAATTAAAAATCTCATCCCTTCCAGTAAAATATTATAAGGACCCGAGAAATCTAAACCTACTTTCTCCCATGCTGAATCTGGAAAAACCGTAGGATGCAAAGGTACAGAAGGCAACTTCCAGTGTTTATCAGAGAGTAAACACTCTTCACAATCATTTACTAGAGACCTCACCTGTGTATCCAACCCGGGCCACCAATAATACGCTCTTATTCTCATGCAAGTCTTAGACACACCTAAATGCCCCATATGAGCCAACCTCACAATTTCTTTCCTTAAATCTGCAGGTGGAACCCCTTTACCACCTCTCAATAAAACATTGCCCTTAACGGATAACTCATCAGCTACCTGCGCCATGACTCTTAGATCACCAGATAAATTCCTTACATCTGGCCCTTTCCCAGACGCAAACTCCATGGCCTTGGACAGAACCAAATCTTTCTCCTTAGCTCTCATCCAATCCTTTTCAGCAACAGGAAGATTGAACTCTTCTACGGCATCTACCTAAGTTACACACTCCACGTCATCATCCACTAAATCCTCCTCCTTTTCCTTGTCAAGTGACATTCTAGACAAACAATCAGCCCGAAAGTTTCGACCTCCCGGAATATGCTTCAACTCAAAATTGTACTCCTAAAGCTTTGAAACTAGTCTTGTCAAACTGGGAGATAAATTATTAGTCTCCGAAATCCTACTAAAAAATGAAAGAAAAGGGCTTGTGATCAGATAACATTAAGAATCTTCTTCCCCAGATATACATCTTAAATTTCTGAGCAGCCCATACACAGGCCAAAGCCTCACGCTCGATGGTGCTATACCGCTTCTCATACTCCATTAAAGATCTAGAAGCAAAAGCTATAACTCTTTCCACACCGTCCACCTCCTGACTTAAAACTGCCCCCAAACCACTCATACTTGCATCCACAGCAATAGTAGAAATACAATCATCACGAAACGCATGAAGGGGGTGAGCAGCTACAATCAACTCTTTCACCTTATCAAAAACCATTTCTAAATCTTTAGACCCTAAAAACTTCTGTCCTTTTTTAAGCAATGTTCTAAGAGGTTCCACCACTTGAGCATAATTACTCACAAATCTGGCATAATACTCTGCCAATCCCAGGAATGAGCGCAGAGCATCCTTGTCTGTGGGGGCCTTTGCCTCTTTTAAAGCATTGATTACTGAAAATTTGGGTTTGATACCAGACGCTGATATAGTATGCCCCAGATATTCCAGCTCCTGAACCCCAAACTTACATTTATCCTCCCGGATGGTCAACCCACGCTCTCCTAATAAAGAGAGAACTTCTCTTAGCAAGATATTGTGCTCATCAAGACTGTTCGCGAAAATAAGAATATCATCCAAATAAGCTTGGACCCCCTTCAAATTCCTAAATAGTGTATCCATCAATCTCTGGAACACGCTGGCCACAGACGCCAGCCCGAAGGGGAGTCTCAAAAACTTGAACGCCCCGAACGGGGGGACGAACGTGGTCAATCCCTGGATAATGGCACCTGATGGTATGCGGATTTCAGGTCAATTAAAGAGAACCATTTAGCCCCCCCCAAATTTGCCAACAACTCCTGAATTTTTGGGCAGGGGGTGACAATCCACCTTGATATTCTTATTCAAACCCTGGAGGTCCGCACACAATCTGATCTCATTTTTTTTTCGTGCAACCACAATGGGGGCGACCCATTGTGACGACTCGGTGGGTTGAATAATTCCTTGTTCACATAAATCGTCCAACATTTTTTAAAGTTCCGCCCTCACACTCAAAGGAACATTGCGAACCTTGTGAGCAACCGGTGAAGCATTTGGAAGGAGTCTGATTTTATGTTCCACACCCTTCACCAGACCCACCTTATCATTAAAAACTCCTTTAAATTCTTTTACTAGGTCACTACGGTTAATCATCATATCCTCAACAGAGCAAATAGGTAGATCCCTTGCCTTAATGGGATGATCATCGCCAGGAACCAAATACAAACCCATACTGGCCAGGTCCTTCCACCCCACAATGTTTTTGCCTTTTATAGCTTCGTAAACTTTAGTACAAATAGCCCTTTCTAAAATTTCAACCTTCCCCATGAAGAACCCCAGCATATCAATATATTTTTCCCCGAAAGCCTTGGGGTTAACATCAGTCTCCATAAGAACAGTCTCTTTACCCCATTTCTCGTAGAATGTGGAGTCTCGTAGAATCGTGATGGGCGATCCAGAATCCGCCATCAGCTGAAGAGGACTTCCATCAACCATAGACGAACACAAAGGACCTTTAATTTCTTCAACATTAGCAGCAAATTGTCCATAGATTCACTACAATCGTTCCAATCCACATTGTTAATTTTAACACTTTTTTTCTGAAACTTACACTTTCTGAAAATGGCCTACCCTTTTACAGACTGCACAACGCTTACCCAAAGCAGGACAGCCCTTAAAGTTTCCTATGTGGAATTTTGAACCACATCTAAAACAAAAATTCTGACCCTTATTCTGAAAAGGTTTTGTTTTGTCCTTATTACCCACAGCATATAAACCATCCTGCTCAACCCCTTCTGAAACCAAATTCATTTTAGGGGAAGAGTCTAATGACATAGCATTGAAAGATCTGTTTTGTCAACTAAAGCTAAGTGCTAAATCAATCACCTCTGACAAGGAAGGGTTCTTACAGCTAAGAATTCTTTCCTTGATTTTGACAGAGACGCAATTAAAGACTAACTGATCCCTAATATAATTGTCCAAAAGAGGGCCAAAATCACAAGAAACCGCTAAAACCTTTAAAGCGGCCACATATTCCTCAATTTTCTCATCCTCTTTTTGTTTTCGTTTATAGAAATTATGCCGTTCCAGAATGATATTAGGGGATTCATCAAACTGTTTCTTCAATCTGGCCAGAGCCTCTAAATAAACATTCCACACCCTGTCCCCAGACTGACCAACTGGAGGAGGAATAGGTGTAAGACTGTTAAAAATACGCTGAGCTGCGAGGCCCAAACTGCCAAATAATAAGGCAAATTTGCGAGGAGGGGAATACTCAAGTGCATCTATAGCCTCCAAGTGATTTTAAAATAGACCCAACCATTCAGGCCACAAAAGAGTAGGTTTACCTGGTTTGCCCAGGAAAGGTGGGGGTTGTGTAATATCTTTGACAGAAGACATATTTACAATTCTCCCCAAAATTGACAGAAATGCAAATAACTCAAACCCCACCCAACCGGAATCTGTAAAAAAAAAATGTTAATCTCTTTTTTTTTTTTAAAAAAGAAAGAAAATTAAATAGTCTCGAAGTCTTCACAAAATATGATGAAAATCTGTAAAAACAGACGCTCACCACGAAAGCAACTGTCCGATCTCCGATTATCTTCTTCCCCCCCAAAAAATTTTTTTTAAATGGAGTCCCGTAGATGACGCGTAGCCGGATGGCTTCCCAGCGCGTAACTGTGTTACAGCTGCTGAAGGTGTTGCGTCACCATCAGCGCGTCGACACACGCTAGGAACGAAGCACGTGAACACCTAACACCAAGGTCACTGAACGCTTTGCGTCATCTTCTGCACGTCGATACACACTAGCATTGAAGTTCCAGAACACCAGCGTCCGTGTTGACCAGAGCGAGGTAAGGTGACAGACTTGAATGATGCAGATTTTATCACCGTTAAACCAGCTACATCGAACAGCACCCTTGACAGACCTTCAGATGCATAACCAACAGATGCATAAAAACAAAAAGAAGTGAGGGGGCCTCCCTGCACCGTACTTAGGGGGGCACCTCCGGGCTCAATCAGGAGCTCTCCAGGCCAGAGTTCCGTGCCGAGGGGGCCCCTTGGAGCTACGGGCCCCACCTCACCGCGGGGGCCTGTGTTACGCCCCTGAGAGTCTTCCCTCTTTCACATCTTCCATTTTCCACCAAATATAAAGTATTTCCGTAAAATTTTTAAGACACGTGGGTCGGTGGGTGAATAAAATTGATCCCAATCGTCGCCAATATGTAATAGACAGGAAGGCAGTGAACTTCATATAATAAAAGTAGAAGTTTATTTCCAAGTTATTCACCCACAATACAACTGCTTCCTGGCTCTCGGAGTTCCCTTCAGAAACTGAGTGTCAGACTGAGAACCACGAACCAGGAACTCTAAAACTATTCAAAGGTGTACAGACATAGAGAAAGGCAGCAAGTCATCACAAACATTCTCTATATATATATATATACATACTATTACAAAGTTGGCGACGAGCGACAACTCTGCAGAAATCTACACGTATACAGACAAACTGAAGAGGAGTAAAGAAAGTTATGAGAAGCATTACTTAAAAATAAAAAAAGAAGAAATACCTGAGGAAGTGAAGGCGAGCTACGAGTGGATGAAATGCGGTGTTTTGCGGATGCGAGTAATTTGATTTTAAAAGCATTGAGGCCCAGCTGTGGATGTTACAACGGAGCATGAGAGGCCAGTGACGTATTAGAGCCAGTGCATAGAGAGGCTGAGGGAGCGAGAGCAATCTCGGGAGGAGAGCGTGACTGACGTCTGGAGGCCATCATTGATTGGGAATTAATAAGCATATTAGAACAGTAGCATGGTGACGTCACGCGTAAGGCGCGGCCATTTTGGATGGAAAAAAGTTCAAAAAATGAGGTGAAATGCACAACGGAGAGTGAACATTGTGTTAAGGCTTGAGGACACGTCGGATATTGCACATTGTTAACGTGCACACAGGATCTTGTGAAAATGTGAAGCGCATATCGGTATTTAAGGAAATAAATAGGTGGAACAAGAAATTTGCAGTGTGTTCATGTGGCATATCTGTATCTCCATGACCACAGGTGAGTTTTCTATGTTCTATGATGCATCACCTGGTTTCTTATGTATTCCAGAATAGTGGGTGATATACTCTGCCATAGAAAAAGAAATGTTAGCTACTGTGTGGTCTATGACTAAATTCAGGCAATTTATTTGGGGAAATACATTTCTTCTTCGCACTGATCACAAGCCCTTATTAAAAGTGTTAACATCTGATGGAATAATTAAGGCTACGTCACGCATAGCAAAAATGAGTTAAAATTATTGGACTTTAATTATGAAGTTGAGTATCTCCCTGGGAAGAGCAATCAGGTGGCAGATTATTTAAGTAGGTCACCAATTCAACAAGATTTTAAGGAAGTGAGGAAGAGGAGAATTTCAGTGTAGCTGTGATTTTTGATGATACAGAAGCCATATCCAAACAGGATTGGGAAAATGGTTGATTACAGGATGATGAATTAATTAAAGCTAAAGGGTTTATTTCTAATGGTTGGCCCAGCAAAAATGACCTTGGTGGTGATTTAAAAGCTATGTGGGAATTAGAGGATGAGCTATCAATTGATGATAATGGTTATATCTGCAGATGTGAGAGAGTGGTGGTTCCTTCTGCCTTGAGAAGTAAAGTTTTTGAAATCAATCATGAGGGTCATTTAGGTATTTCAAAATTAAAGGCAAGATTAAAATTGCTTTATTGGTGGCCTGGCATAGATAGGGATGCAGAAAATTTTGTTAGAGATTGTTCTATTTATTGTAATTCCGGCAAGTCATTAAGGAATTTGAGACCCTCTCTAGGATTTAAAACTATTCCTGATAATCCGTGGGAACATTTGTGCATTGATTGGCTTGGTCCTATTGAGGATAGAGAAGGGAATAACAAACATATTTTGGTCGTTATAGTTGTTTTTTCCAAATGGCCTGAAGTGGACATCACAGAGAGTTTTGATTCTCAGCACGTTGTCAATTTTTTTACAAAGTTTGTTTATTAGAGAAGGGATACCAAAAGAGATTTTGAGGGATAATGGGCCTCAATTTTCCTCGGTTAAGTATGGAAATTTTCTTGAAAGGAATGGTATTTGCAAAAAATGCACTCCTATATATAATCCAGCTGGTAACGGATGTGTTGAGAGATTCAACAGAGTTATCATGGGTAGTGTACAAGATGCAATAAATGTTGGTAAGGATTGGGAAAAGGAATTCTTAGCCACGTTATTGGGCTTACAGGATTACACCTACTGGTACTGGGTATAGCCCCTTTAGAATTTTAAGGATTTTAAGGGGTAGAGAACCTTTTTGCAAAGATAATGTAGCTTGGAGTGTTAGGAAAATACATAGCTAATGGTCTCCAGCCTTGGTAAGATCTAATGTGAGGAAAATGCATGATGCTGGAAAAACTCATTATGACAAAATGCATAATAGTAATGATCTTACCATTAAAGAGGGTGATTTGTATCACCATACTCTAGATCTGCCAAACTTAGCGATGGGAATGTTTGGCATTACAATCGGATGAGTTTGTACAAGAATTCAAAAAATACAATGGATGTATGTCTTCATCTTCATTCTCGTGGATGTGGGATAATGTAATGGACTCTGCTTCAAATAGTAATGATATTGTAAGTGTTTCGTCGGATACATCGTGTGCATCACCTTCTGTTGAAGTTAACTGTTCACAGAGTAATGCACAGGATGTATCCAATACAACCCGCTCTGGCAGAGTAACTAAAGTGCCTATTAAGTATAGGAGTTATGTAATGTAATGCTTTCCTTATGTTGAGAGGGGAATAGAGTGGTTATTGTCAGAACTTTATTAATTCTAACTTTATCAAGCTTGACCTCATTTGTGTGCTGGTTACCTTACTTAGAATATTGTATTTTAGGTCTTTCATTTTATTAGACTTAATTAGTTTTATGAAGAAGGGAGATGTGGCATATCTGTATCTCCATGACCACAGGTGAGTGTTCTATATTCTATGATGCATCACCTGGTTCCCTATGTATTCCAGAATAGTGGGTGAGAGATGAGTTGTCTGTTGGACCTGTTGGTAGGATTACCTTCTCTGTACCTGCTTGAATAAATATACTATTTAATCTTTTCCATGGAGCAGTCATTATTACAGTTCACTCACGGTGATGCGCACACCTGCAACAGTTATTTTCCTGCTGGTGAGCTATACATATTACATCGATGTGGAAGAGTTTTCAGTGCGTTCACTCAGGGTGATGCGCACACCTGTGACTATTTTATTTAGTTTGTAGGCGTTACAATATTTATTGACTGTGCGTCATTTAGTGAAAGGAATCTGGGAGGTATTGTCGAGGAGCAATTATAAAATGTAGTAAAATTTAATATAAGGTGAAAAATGTGTGCAGCACAGACTTCACATTAACACCTCCAATTCCATTTATACCAAAACCAGGTGAGCCACGCATGAAGTGGCAAATAAGGAAAGACTACTTTATAAATTATATGGTTACAATTAACAATGAAAGTCTTACAACAGAGATTAAGAAAGGTATATTGTTGCATTCTTTGGGTCCAGAGGGTATTAAACAATATAACCAGATGGAAAAGAAAGTATGAGGAGAAGAAGAAACTGATGTCTATGCTAATGCATTAGAAGACTTGGAAAAGTGTTATACACCTACAGTTTGTATTGCTATTGATATATACACATTTTTCAGCAGGAAACAGGAACAAAGTGAGACGATTGACGATTATTTAGCAAATTTAATAAAGATGGCTGTACCCTGTATATTTGGTCCACTGCAAGAAGAATTAATAAGGGATCAGATCATTATGCCTACAAACAATAAAAGGGTGCAGGAAAGGTTATTGAGAGTGGCACAAAGGAGGTTGTGCTTGGCTTTGCATCAAGAAGTCTTACGCCTGCTGAAGAAGTGCATTTGAGGACAAAGACGGAAACTCTTGGGTGCGTATGGGGCATTGTACATTTCAGAGCATTTTTGTGGGGAACTGAGTTTGATGTTAGAACTGATCACAAGCCTTTGATGACTTTGCTTACATGTGGAATGGTGAAAGCTTCAGCAAGAATTGCCAGACTTTCAATGAGATTACAGGATTAAGTATGTATCTGGTGTACAAAACAAGTTGCTGATTGTTTTGAGTTAAATTCCCTTACTGGCTAAGTGCCGGGAAGTATTTGGAATGATTATGAAATTGCATTGGTGGAAGAAGCTATGAATTCTATTGTGAGGAAGGAGTGGATGGTTGAATTTGAGAAAGATGATTTGCTAAAAAAAAAGTTATGGAGTTGATTTTGGAAGGTTGGGGAGAGAAGAAGCCTGACGTAGCTGAAGTGAGAACTTTTTGGGAGGTAAGAAATGAATTGAGTGTGGAGTCTGGATTTGGGAGGAGGGGTGGAAAAATTGTACCATCATTTTGTCTCAGGAATACAATTTTGAATCTGTGTCATGAGGAACATTCTGGAATAGTGAGAACCAAGAAAAGAGTTAAAGTTTCATATTGGTGGCCGGGGATAAATCTTGAAGTGGAGAGAAGAGTATGGGATTGTTGACAGTGTGCTGATTCAGATAAAAGTTTACATACTTTCAGACCACAATTGATGCCTATGGAGTGTCCAGAGATGGTTTGGGATATGTTAGCTGTAGATTTTGTGGGCCAAGTGCAGCGCAAATCTGGTGAGACTAAATTGATCATTGTATTAGCGGACTATTTCAAGTAAGTGGGTGGAGTTGGATATTGTTGAAAAGGTTGATGCGGACACTGGGGTGAAGTTTCTAGGTGAGGTGTTTTTGAAAGAGAGTTTACCTAAGAGGCTTCTTAGTGACAATGGAACACATTCTACGACATCTAAAGTTGAGCAGTTTTTGCAGGGGAATGGTGTACAGCATGTTAGAACTTCGGTGTATCATCCAGCCGGAAATGGTGCTGTTGAGCGTTTTAATCGGGTGATTAACGTACTATACAAATTGCTTGTGGGAATAAGAGGAATTGGGAAGTAGAAGTCAAAAGATGTTGTGGAGTTACCAATTGACGCCATCTCTCACAGGGTTCAGTCCTTTTCTCCTAATGCGTGGAAGGGAGCCTTTTACCAAAGATAACATAGGATGGAGGGACACCTGAAGTTGTCAAGGGCAACATCATCAAAGCTCAGAGAGTATACAAAAGGAACTATGATAAGAGGAATGCAACTAGGGAGGAGACATTAAGAGTAGGAGATTGGGTGAAAACAAAACAAATGGGGTAAAGTGCCTAAAGGGGAGCGTGTATTTTCTGAACCATTAAGAGTAGTGAAATGTTTGAGGAATTCCGAAAGATTGAGTGATAATAGAGTGTGGCACAAGAGTCGTATTGCTAAATGCATAGGTTTTAAAAAAAAATTAATTATAGCTTTTTGACAATATTACAGCATTAAAACATATGCTTATTAACATCACAGTGCAGAATACATAACATCAATTTGGTACAGCGTTATATCCGTGGTTGGCATGGTCTCATCTTTAACAATCTAGTACAGGGCATCACAGAACATACAGGTACATATGAAATCATAACAATAATGTAGGAAATGTCATCAGTCAGGTGAGTTAGCTAAAACATAGGCAGTAAATGGACCTCAAATGTCTCGCAGCCTAGAGGCTCTAGGTAATTCTTCCCAATAGCGGAGAAGTTGGTCACAGCAGTAAGCAATATCTTTCAACCAATGCGGAAATTGTGGTGCTGGTCTACCATCCCAATGTATGGAAACTCTACGTTTGGCCAGTAGTAGTGCCAAAGCAACCAATTTACGATTACACGCTTTAAGATGCAGCACATTGCCTAAGAGGCAAATAGTCATGCTACATAGGACAGGCTCCCCCACCATATCGGTCAACGCTTCAGTGACTTACCCCCTGAATTCAGCTACTTCACCACAAGACCATGCTAAATGTCAAAAATCTGCAGCCTCTGCCCCGCATCGTCTACAGCTACTCGAATCTCTCAATCCATATTTATAAAGTTGCGCTGGCGTATAGTACATCTGATGAATATACTTGTAATGAATCAGGTGCAGATTCCCATTTGCAGTGAGTTGCCCAGTTAGCTTACAACATGTGTCACATTCATCTTCAGTCAGAGCTTGTGGCAATATATTGTTCCACTTATCCGCCGGGCTCACACTCACATCTACTTCATCTGCCTGTGAGGCACTATATAAGCACGTAATCATTTTAGACCTGGATTGCGCAGTGTATACGTGCTGCAGCGCCGCAAAGGCAGGGTGTTCAGCAGGGTAACAGGAGTATAAAGCTTTGATCGCTGCTCGCAGTCTGCTATGTATAAAGGTGGCCATAACAGACCCATCCCCATCTTTGGAGAAGGCCTGCAGTCCAATGAATGCTCCATCTGGGAATACATCCCTCGTAGTGCGTTTACCCGCAGCTTGCAAAATCTTTAGTGCCCCTGTCTCACACGTCACAGATATTTTCCCATGGTGAAGCACCAGCATCGCTGGTGCATATAGTGGCAACCATCGAGCACGCTTCACAAGTTCCCTCCAAGCGTGATTTGTGCATTGCATTGTGTCAATCTCATCTTTCTCAAAGACTGTAGTATCATTTACCACCATTGCATTAAGTGGTATGGGGTGCCCAGGACCCACCTCAACCGCCACGTGTGGCGTGTACGGCGGCCCATTCTGCCAATACGATGTATATTGTGCTTGCGCGCACAGATAGTATAGTTGAATGTCTGGCACTCAGAACCCACCTTTCTCTTATGGGAGCGTCAGCACTTCCCACTTAATGCGTGGCTTTTTCTCTCCCCAGTCCAAAGTAATCAGTATCCACACAATGTATTACAAAAATGTTGTCGCAAAATTATGGGTATGTTGACAAATATAAAAATTTCGAGAGGACTACCATTTTAAGCAGGGCCACTATCTACAAATGTTAACGGGAGCTGTATTCATCTAGCTACTTGGTCTTCTAGTTGAGCAATCGCAGTGCCATAGTTCGTGCGTACAACTGCCTGTGGATCCTTATGAACCCATACTCCCAGGTATTTGACAGGCTTGTCACTCCATGCCACTGGGTGTTCTAATTGCACCTGTTTCATACAATTCGTTAAGGCCATCACAACTGACTTGTCCCAATTTATGTCCAAACCAGAGTGCCATTCAAATCTAATGTATACCCGTATAAGGTTCTCTAAGTGTATCTCAGGTTCGCGTACATATAAGACCATATCATCGGCATAAATAGACACCACCAGCGGTCTCTCTTGAAAACGTAGTGCTGCTTGTGTATGCCGTTGCCGCAATATGCAAGCCAGAGGTTCGAACACTAGTGCAAATATAAGAGGAGACAGAGGGCATCCTTGCCTGGACCCGCGCCCAATCGGGAATGCCATTGATGCGGACACGGGCCACTGGAGCTTTATACAACAGCTTGATCCAATTAGTAAATATGAACAGCACCCCCATTTGATGCAGTACCGCCAGCATATACCGCCAGGAGATAGAGTTAAATGCCTTTGCGGCGTCCAATAAGACTGCCGCTGCTGGCTAAGTGTGCTCCAGAAGGTGCATTACTGAAAAAAGCGTCCTTAAATTGTGTGCTGTGGGACGGGCAGGGACAAATCCCGACTGGTCTGGCAATATCATCACAGGTAGTAACAACTGTGCGCCGCGGCAGGCCGGTGCGCCGTAATGAGGTGCCAGGGGCGCAGCGCGCACGCTGTGAGAAATTGCTACCAACGGTCCTCAGCCGTCCGTCATTTGGCAGGCATGGCTTGGAGACAGTTTAATGCTGTGTAACTTGTGGTTGGAGGCAGAGGCGCAACTAGAGCCAAATTTCGGGGGGGGGGGGGGGGGGGGAGGGGGCTGCTGAATCTTTAAGCAAAATGCAGAGTGGAGCTGCAGGGGCTCTTAGAAGGGGTGAAACAACAGCAAGGCCTCATTAACATGTAAATGGTCTTTTAAAGACCTGTGAAGTGCTCCGGTGCGGCTGTGTGTGTGCCCGGGAAGCGGTCTCATCCCGGGCTGACACACACGACACGGGGAGGGGGGGCCTGAAGCCCTTTCAGACCAATGGGTGTTGCGCGGGCGGAGCATGATTGACTACATGGAGGGAGCGCCTGTTGGAGGTATGGCTGGAAGGCTCAGGTAGGAGGGGTCGGGAGGCAGGAAGGGTCAGCCACTGCTTGGGAGAAACTTCCAAAACTTTACTTTTTCAGATAAAAGTAATGAAAAGTTAAGAGCCAGGAAGGGGCAGAAAGAGGAGGGGGCACAGGAGGGAGAGAGAAGACTAAAATAGAATAGAGGCAGAGAGGAATCCATAACACTTAGAACACTTTGGCAATTGGTGTGATAATAGGAATGCCAACAGAGCGCGCACCAGCCTCAGACTGAATGGAACCCAGTCGAGAAGAGGGAGGGAAGAGAAAAGACAAAAAAAAAAAAAAAGAAGTATGTGGGAGTGAGACACACACAAGGTGAGATTGTGAGAGAGAGAGAGAGCGAATAAGGAAAGAGATAGAAAATAGAAAGAAAAAGGCACCAAGAGATAGGTAAGAGTACAGAGAGAGAGACAACGACACAGAAAAACTGAGAGATCTGGACAAAAACAGGAAGTGGGAGAGAGAAAGTCTTCGAAGAGAATATAGAGCACTAAAGACCAACACGGACACCCAGGCGCTGTAGAGGACATGAGCCTCTTTGTTAGAAGAGCGCCACCCTTAGCTCCCTCCTGAAAGGGGGACGCTGATGGGGGGTGTCGTAAATCTGTAGGAAGGGAGGTCCATCGTGCTGGTGATGTCAGGGGGTGGGGGGATAGGGGTGTTTGGGTGGGGGAGGGGCTGGCACCCCCTGACGTCTTGACTTCTGCTCTGAGGTGGGATCAGACGTCACCTCTCAGGTGACCTCAGCATCCCAGGACATGGTGAACAATGATGCAGTGCTTCAGATAACCTGGGTGGCTGCCCACTGGGGCCCTGTGGGTTAATATAAAACTTTTACATTGGATTTGTGCCGCTGCTGGCAGCCAAGCGTTTCCTCCAGCTCTGGTGTAACAGCCTTTGTGGCACATAGAGGGCGCACTCGCCGCATACGTCTGCATCATCACCCGAAGCGGATTTGTTAGATTTCAAGGTCCTGTAGGCGGGGGCTTCCTTCACCCGAGATCATGGCTCTACCTCAACGAGCTCTGTGATCCTCTGGTAAGCAGAGAGCCCTTCCAGAGAAGCACAGGGTGCAGGCTGGAGGACTGAGCACCCACCGCCCCCTGACCACCCACTGCAAGGTGTGCCACCTGACCACTCACTGCAAGTTGTACCACCTGACCACCCACTGCAAGGTGCACCACCTGCCCACCCACTGCAAGGTGCGCCACCCGACCACCCACTGCTCCAGCTCCTCTCTTGCTAGCGGTGAATGAGTTTTAAAGCCAGGCACATAGCTTTCTCCGCATAGGCCTGTGCGAAGCCTTTACGCAGGTACTGGGACGCATAGTCCTGCACCTGCATGCGTCACTCCGAGTCGGTGAAGCCACTCATAAGGAGCCCTCCTTTTTAGTGTAAAAATAATGCTGGTGATACTGATTACGACAGACAAAACTCAATGTTCCATTTTCTCAGAGCGGGTCTCAGTACCAAAAGCTACTGAAAGCAACAGCTGGCATAAATAGAGGTTTGGGACCAGGCACTCTGTTGGGGGGAAAAAAACGATGGTTTGGGATGCAGCCAAAGTGATTGCCAGGGGATGAGATTAATAATGCAAGCATTTCAACCATCATTGCCAATTACTTTAAGGAAGACATCTGGAAGTACTCCTGAGGTCGGGCTTACATCCCCCCCACCCGCCCACCGGTAAAAAACTGGTGGGGAGCCACGGCCAACTGCCGATTAGGTCAAGGGAACCACAGGACAAAAAAGTTTGGGAACCCCTGGCCTATAAAATTCACACTTATCAGGTTCCTTACCTGGTTTATGTAGGGCTAAAATTAGCATCTCTCGGAGCGTATTAGGCAGCCTCTGTTGTTCATACGCATCTTCAAACATGGCTTGAAGATGTGGCACCAATATATCAAGATATTCTTTGTAAAACTCCAAAGAGAGTCCCATCTGTGCCCATGCTTTGCCATTCGGCAGCGCATTGACAGCGTCACGTATTTCATCCAAGCTCAACGGATGCATTAGAAAATCCTGCTGTCCCTTCGATAACCATACTAGGGCCACGTCTGCAAGATATTCCGCTATCTCAGTCTCCTCTGCAGTCTGCCTCCTGCTGTATATATCCTTATAGTAAGTTACGAAAGATGCCATGATGCCCTTACTGTCACAATACCTATTATCAATCACAGTAATTGAATGCACTGCACTGTGTCTTGCCCAGGGCTCGGTTATTTTAGCCGCCAGGGCTCTACCTGGCCGTCCTCCCTCACCATAGTACCTAGCTGTCCAGCGCCTTGCCATATGTTTCACTTCCAGGTCGGCCAAATCGCTATATTCAGTGATCTTTGACCGAATGGTCGCTAACGTAGCAGCATCCAGCTCGCTTTCATACTGTCGCTCAAGTCCAGTTAGCTCTTGTTCAAGGGTCATCATTGAACCCCGAAGTGATTTAAGTACCCCAGCCTGGAGTCCTATACATGCCCCGCGGATTGTCACCTTGAACGCTTCCCACAAAGTGCCTAGACTGTCTATTGTGCCCGTGTTGTGTTCAAAGTACTGCAAAATGGCTTCCCTTACGCCCTCCAGGGAACAATTGATCTTGTAGGGCAGAAGACTGCAATCGCCACTGAAACAACGGTGGTGCGCACATGGGTATATTCATAGTGAATAACGAGGGGGAGTGATGAGAAAGTGTCCTAGGCAAATGGGTAGTATACATAGCCAGCGAGTTAATGTCATTAGTGGTCAACCAGTAGTCCAAGCGGGACCAGGATTGATGTGCATACGAGTGACAGATGCCTTCCTGTACCCCAGGGTGCCTTAATCTCCAGATGTCTATGAGGGAGAGGTTTTGTATACCATTCTTAATAGCCTGCGCAGCTTTCTTAACACCAGGGTCTGAATTGGTGTGTCGATCTAGAGACAGGTTTAGTTTCACATTGAAATCTCCGCACATATAACAGCAGTTGGTTGCAATCTATAGACCTTGCTCCATAACACCTCAAAAGAATCAGGGTCATCAACATTGGGGCCGTAAACATTAATTATGGTAACTATAATTCCACACAATTTCCCCTGCACTATTATGTACTGACCATCATTATCAATATCCACGTGTTGTTTCAAACGAAAGATTCTTTTTAACCAAAACTGCAACCCCCTCACATAGGATGAGTAAGACGATACAAATTTCACACCTGCCCATCTGGTGGCCACTTAATCAGCCACTTGTTTGTTTAAGTAAGTTTCCTGTAACAATGCCACTTGTACGTTGTGCAGATCTAGAAACGCTAGCACCTGCCTGGTTTTCTTTGGGTTGTTTAACCCCCTGACATTCCATGTTAACCACGTTACCTTCCCACCCTCCAGTGACATCGTTGATGGTCAGAACCTTAGTAATAGCCATAACCTTTGTTCCTATACCATGCACGACATACTCTGCCCTTCCATGCATTCTGCTCTGTAAAGCGCAACCGTGAGTCAATTCCCCAACAAAACCCCCCACCCACTTCAGCATCCCAATAATGCTAAGGTACCTCAATACCAAAAGAATCAGAAACAGAGACCCCTCCTGTCCCTTCTTGAGTAGATGGCCCTCTCACTGCCTATAACCCCTTTGAGAAACTGTGTGGGTTGTACCCTCATGGAGGACACCAGGTGCCCAACGACCCCCCATGGTGGTACGTCGGGGCAAGTCTAATATTTCCCCAACCACATCTAGCTTGCATATAACCTACACTCATACGAAACAGTTGCAACTATTGTCAGGCATTCGATTATAATTCCACATCTATCAACAGGAACATTTAAATTCAGCATCCAATGATTTCGCCCGCATGCGACAGGCAGCCGAGGGACGATTGGATACTATAAAACAAGCAAGTGAATTAGTGTTTAACTCAGTATCCCACACCATTCATCCCCCTCCAGTGACATATCCAGCATGTTATGGGCATTCATAGTTATATGACCAGCATCACCACCAGTGTTGTCGCCTAGCTAAATTTGACGTTAATAGATCCATCCTGGCAATACCCAACATTTCCAATAGTTCCTTTTCAGACATGAACTTTGCATAGTATAGCCCTATACAGTTGTCCTAGTGAAACAACAGTCTGGGTATGGATAGATGCAACACACATATCAATTAACCAAAATATCAGTGGTCACATCTACATCAAACAGAATAAGCATACGACCTGCAGCAGTATGCTAATCTTCATTGTCCGCATCGTCACCATCCATTCTAGTCGCATCTCGCTTCTCCAGTTATTTAATGTATTGCATAGCGTCCTTGGGAGTCAAGCATATCCTTGACTTGCTCCCATACATTATCTTAAGAGGAGCAGGGTATAACATGGCGTACTGTATTTCCATATCCTGCCATTTTTTCTTTACTTGTTGAAACTCCCGCCGGGCCTGTTGTACCACCACCGTAAAGTCCGGGAACAGCGCCACCTCCAGTCCCTGATATTTCGTAGTGCCCAGTTCCCTTGCAAGACGGAGGGCCACGTCCCTGTTGCGGTAATTAAGAAGTCTTGCAATGATCGGGCGTGGGGATGCCCCCGGGACTGGACGTGGAGTAAGAGACCGGTGTGCCCTTTCTACCACCAGCACGTTGGAAAAATGTTCCGCACCCAGCATAGTTTTGAGCATGTCCTCCACATAGAGTTCCAATTTGCCCGTGTTGGTGGATTCAGGCACCCCCGTAATGCACAGATTGTTGCGGCGCGACCTAGCCTCCAAATCCTCGTTCTTAGCCCGTATGACCTCTAGTATCTTCTCCACTTTGGTGCAGGACTTTGTGACACTTTCAACCTTGTCCTCAGTGTTTGAGATGCGTTGCTCCGCCTCCGTTAGATGAACGCCATGCTTGTCCAATTTTGCTGACATGGTGTCCATGCGCATATTCAAATTATCTATTTTGCCACCAATAGTATGAAGGCTCTGCTGCAGTGCCAGCAACATTTTTTCCAGTTTAAAGCTCCCGCCAGACTCCATATCAATTTCCGTATCTGATGCCGCTTGCTTTTGCGTTTTTTTCAGACGTTTAGATTCAAACGAGAGCATGGATTGTAAGTGCTTGTCCGGTTTGCCCATTTTGACACAGAGAAGTACAGCCCAGAACCTCAGCACCACACCCTTCAGCAGTCTGGCAATTTAATCCAGCAACACAGTACACCAGAAAGGCCACAGGCCACTCAAGTCAGTCGCAACTTGTTCAGGGAACGACGCACTGTGGTGCAGGCACAGAGCAACCAGAGCGTTGGCAGCTACTCTACAGCACCAATGCAGCAGCCCTACTCAGATCTTTCTTGAACCTTGTCTTTGTCCAAGAAGTGCACACTCAAGGGCAAAACCGTCCATCCATCACGTGGCAATACCTCTGCGCTGCAGTCGAATCAAGCAGCAGGCGTCCCCCAATCTGTATATGCTGCTGCCACTCACTGCTCTATAGCGTGGAAGGGTATGCTCAGATGTAAGTCCCTTGCTCACTGCACCATCAGGATTCAAGCAAGCCGGGCCGAAGACGGCTGTAATGCCAGAAACCGGTCCCCGGAAGCTTGTTTCCTTTCCAGTAAAAGAATTGGCTTGGTAGTTTGGTCTGCCCTGTTCCCATGATGCACTGGGCCAGGGACAGATTAATTTGCATTTAGCCAGGTTCTGAGCTGGGATGGTGCAGTGAGCTAAAAAACGGTGATGGGTCAAGCCCTGATCTGTTGACTGGGTAGGAGTGCTCTGCTTAATTCAGATACTCTGTCCATCACCACCCCCTTTTCTGAATCGTTTTGTCCACCATAAGCGTGGAAGGGTATGCTCAGATGTGAGTCCCTTGCTCACTGCACCATCAGGATTCAAGCAAGCCGGGCCGAAGACGGCTGTAATGCCAGAAACCGGTCCCCGGAAGCTTGTTTCCTTTCCAGTAAAAGAATTGGCTTGGTAGTTTGGTCTGCCCTGTTCCCATGATGCACTGGGCCAGGGACAGACTAATTTGCATGTAGCCAGGTTCTGAGCTTGGATGGTGCAGTGAGCTAAAAAACGGTGATGGATCAAGCCCTGATCTGTTGACTGGGTAGGAGTGCTCTGCTTAATTCAGATACTCTGTCCATCACCACCCCCTTTACTGACTCACTGCTCTAATGTCCGTATCTTGCAGCAGACTTTCGACGCACGTGCCACCAAACCGCAGGGAGCAGCCAAAGTAACCAACACTGGTATATCTAGCAACCAGCGATATCTGCCCCTTCTCACAATGGGTCAACAGTCACATTTCCAATGCCAGCACCACCATAAATCGTCGGCCTGGGATGGTGACCGCTAGCACTGTCCCACGTATCCAAACAATGTTCCACCTGGAGTCACCAACACGGCCCGCATGGCCTATACGCACTGTAAGCACACCGGCAGTTAATGTCGCACTTCTAGCAGCTCCGGCCCATGAATTTTTCGCAGTCCACAACTGTAATTGTGGCTGTGCATAGTATTTTTGTCCACAGAGCACGGCTACCCCAGGCTCATCACTCTCCTCGAACACATCACTCACCATTCTGTTGGTCGGGAATCGTCCGACTCCAGCCGGCACGGCACCCGCTGTCCGCAGAGCCAAGCAGTGCCTCAGGTCAGTGCAGGGCGGCGCCACCAGCCTTCACAAAGCCAACAGTGCGCCCGGTCTCCCCGCACCGGAGTTCCTCTCGTGTCGCAGCTGCAGCGGCTGGTCTGGAGCACGCTCACCTCCCAGCCGGCAGTCCTCCACTTGCCCTCAGGCCTCAGTAAACGCTCCACAAGCAGCACGATCCCCGGCAGCTGATGTTCAGCTCACACAAAGCTGGCCCGAGCGATGCACTGTTCGACCAGCACAGCCTACTAGAGTCTGTCACCTCCTCGCCACAAGTCGCTCGCCGATCCCAGGTAGGAGCAATAGCCGCGCAGCTAGGGTATCTCACCGCCGGCCTCATCTCCCGATAGCTGCCATTTTGTCCGGCGAACTGCAAAGCACGTTTTTCAGCTTTTCCTCGGCCGTGGCAACCCAGAAAGCGGCGCAATCGATGCAGTATTAGATGTGGATTCCAATGCACTGTCTTTCAAATACAGATGGTGAGGATAGTTGTAGGATAATTGATGATTTGAGGCCCGACCAGCAGAGCTGCACTAACGTGCGGACATCTTGCTTCCGGCTCGCTAGCGCCGCCGCTAAATGCAGAAGTTATGGAAAAAGAGAAGGAGGAAATGTTGGTGGTTCTCTTGATTTGAAGGATTGGTTGTGGGAAGATGAAGTGGATGATGAGATGGAGCAGGCGCAAGGTGAAGCGGTATGTGCAAAGGAGGTGTTGGATGGTTTTAAGGTTGAACAGGAGTGCGTGGATACTCGTACTAAGAGGTTGGGTAGAATGGAAAGAGTAATTTGCACACCTTACAAGCTTAAAGATTTTGTACTGTGTTCGCCTTAGTTATAGCTACCATTTTATATATATTATCAGTTGTATTGTATATAGTTATTTTGTCTTTCTTTCTTTTGCTGTTCATTGTATGCATGAGGGGCATGTGCGTGTTGCTGCATTCCACATTTAGAATGCATCCCGCATCTTTATGAGGTAATGTTGGAATTCAACGTTGTGGGTGTTCTGGGGAACGACAGTTGGATTTGAGCTTTGCTGTGTTAAATAAATCTGTGTTAAGTTGTACTTGCTGTTATGTACTGGCAGAGTTGCCAATAAAACTTATTTACATGAATACTGGAGTCGTACTTTACAGCTCCCTCTTTGCTGGGTGTGAGTATTGATTGGTTCAGACGCTCCGTCCATCACCACCCCCTTTTGTACCGCTTTGTTCGCCATAAGTTGGCAGGGTATGCTCAGACGTGAGTCCCTTGCTCACTTTGCCACTGGATTCAAGTAAGCCTGGCTGAAGACGGCTGTAATGCCAGAAACTGGTCCTAGGAAGCTTGTTTCCAGGGAAGGCATGGCTTGGCAGTTCGGGCTGGACTGTTCCCATGAGGCACAGGGTCAGACTGATTTGCATATGGCCATGTCTGAACTGGGGTGGCATAGTGGGCTAAAGAACGGTGATGGATTAAACTCCGATCTGTTGACTGGGTGTGAGTGTTTGATTGGTTCAGATGCTCCGTCCATCACCACCCCCTTTTGTACCGCATGGATGTGGGCAGCACAACACTCCACATGGTAACATGGCTGATTCCACGGCGCAAGCACGGCAGAAGAGGCAGCAACAATTTAATATTAGTTGGTGAACTGGAACGAGTTACTCGTAAATGCAGCTGAAACTCAGAAGACGGCGGGCAGAGAGGGAAGGAGATGGAAGGCAGTTTTAGGGAGCCCAGCTGCACCCTACGCGATGCCCTGTTGGGGAGCAGCCACACCACCCCCTGCTGCCAGGTGAAAATCCCATGGGACCTGTCCAACCGCGGCACCGGCCATGCAGAATGCAGAGGCACACAGAAGACCAGTCCAGGCACGCAACATGCTGATCCCGGGTCCAGCATAGGCACCAGCAGAATAACTCCACTGGGCACCACCACACAACAGGCGCAGTCATCCACATTTAGTAGCCAGTCATCAGAGGCAGCAGACTGAATCATGAGTTTTAGTCAGCTAGTCATCATGGTCAACGTTACGCGTTCTCGATCTAGAGCTGTGGTTCCCAATCTGTGACAATAAAAAAAAGCGAAATGTAAAAATGAAATTTTAAAAACGTACTGTAGTGTAAAGGAATCTGAAATTGGAGGATAACAATATAATTAGCATCCTCAGATTGATTTGTGGGAGCATTGCAGGTGAATCAAACAGAATATAGTATGGACGATGAGTGGCCTCAATGGAATTCAGAGAAACTCCAACCCTTCTAATACAATTACATTTTGATTTTTTTTACTTATATGTGTTTCCCAATGAAATGAAATGTATCATAATTAGTGTATTTGTTGGAAGAATGTTTTTTCTATATTTTTGTGGTTCAAATAATCATCAATGCTTAGGCAGGGGACCCCGGCTTCCAGTAATGACTCGTGGGGGAGATTAGGGTTCCAGTACTCATTAAGTGGGGGTCCCCAGAAGTCAAAAGTTTGGGCACCACTGATCCAGATGGCCTGGTATCTATATGTGTAGTAGAGCGCCCCCTGCCGCTCGGTGGCGGTAGTTACCCACAGATGAATCCCAGAGACTTGGACCCTGTATGTGTTGCAGCACAGGCAGCAGCTGCGCGAGATACACTGAAAAGGCAGGTCACAGGAAGGTGCAGCGCAAGCTTCCCTCACAGACTGAGCAGGTACCGCACACGCAGCATCCGGGTTAGGGACAGGCACAACAGCTGTATAGAGGACTGTGACACGAACGTGCCATCACGTCCCATCTTGTTCCCCAGGTCACTAGCGCATCTACTGAAATACACACAAATCCTAGCAAATGCAGCTGTTTTACTTAGAGCAGTGTGGCCATATTATTTATATATACCCTCCTAGTTGACATCCCCTCTGGCGCTAACACTGGAGAGTTTAGAGGCACCAAGATCACGGTAATATATAATAACGGCTGGTACATACTATGCAAGGCCACTCCTGCCCTGTCTACAGCCCTAGGTAGTGATACATTGCACATGAACATACGAATGGCACAGATTCAGCACACAAGGAGATAGGAGGATAGTCCACCTTACCAGTACCAATTTTGTACAACACTTGGAGGCCATCACACCCTCACAGCAAAGGATCTTTCACAGACTCATACGTCTAAGTGAGCAGTCGAGACAGAATTTGTTTTGAAACCCAGAGGATAGTACTGTTGGGAGGCCTTACCAAGTGGAAAAGACCTCGGTCCCCCCGAACATTAGTCTCGACCTGAAATCCTAACATTGGTGTTGGCACAATGTGTGGACTTGCGTCCTGATAACCTCCGTACATAATTCCACCAGAGGAACATTTCCTAAAAAGGCCTCTACAGAAGCTCTTTGTTTCGAGAGGCCTTTCAGAAGCCATTCTTGTTAGTTTTCAAAACAACCTTATGTCTGTTGCCATGAACAGGCAATGAAATATCACCTTTTGTTTGGAAGCCATAGCAAACAGTGAGCTGGCTGGAGCCACTAACTCCAGGCATGTGAAGACATAGGATCTGCAATTCTCGAGAAACCTACGAACCACCAAAGAAACAACCTACAATAATTATCCTCAAACCATTTTGTCTATTGGTATGCCAACATGTTGCAATACAGTCACTTCAGGGCACTTTCACAACAGCACGAAAACGCAGAGTGTGATAGTTGATAACTGAGGAGGCGGAGATTAGGGTGACCTATTGTTTTGCGGCCATTTGACCAGCGAAAACCAACGATACATTTGAACAAAATTAGAAGATATATTAGAAATGTATCAATGAAGGTTTTGGATGGAGTTTTCTGTGAATTTACAAGAGATACATATAATAAACAACCAATCAAATGAATTAAGCCTGTCCAAAGGAAGGTTTGCACCATTCCAGCTTGCTTTGGGATGATATCTTTTTTTTATTTGCCCAAAATGCAAGTAGTTGCACGCTGCTGTCAGTTGTGGGAATTTTGGAGTCTGCAGTCAATCAATCAATCTAGATTTGTTGAGGGAGACTAATAACCCGCAAGGTTATCAAGGAGCTAGGATCCTGCCACGATCAGTTAAAGAGCCAGGTCTTGAGTCCCTTTCTTAATTCTGTGAGAGAAGATGTGGTTCTGAGGTGGAGGTCATTCCAGGATTTGGCCGCAAGGTTGGAGAAATAGCGTTCTCCCTGTGGCTACAAGGATGCAGGGAGTGTGAGCAAGGGTGAGAAAGGCAGAGTGCAGTTGTCTGGTGGGTTGGTGGTAGTTCGGGTGGTGGTTGATGCATGCTGGTCCTTGGTTAGGGAGGGCTTTTTAGGTGTGTACCTCCATCTTGAATTGGCATCTTTTCTGAATGGGGAGCCAGCGAAAGTTCCCGAGGTGGGAGGGGAGTGACATGGGTCCGTATGGGGAGGCTGAGGAGGAGTCTAGCAGCTGAGTTCTGTATTGCTTGGAATCTCTTCCGGAGCTAGGTGGTGATTCCTGCATAGAGCGTGTTGCCACAGTCTAGTTGGCTGGTGACTAGAGCTTGATGACTGGTTTCCTGGTTTCAACGGGGATCCATATTGAAGTTCTTTCTGAGCATGTGAAGGGTGTTGAAGCAAGTGGAGGGGACTGCGTTGATCTTGTGTTTCATGGTGAATTTGCTGTCCAAGATGATGGCCAGGTTGCAAGCGTGGTCTGTCGGTGTGGGTCCGAGTTCAGAAGGCCACCAGGTGTTGTTCCATTGGAAGGGTTGTTTCCAAAGATTAGCCCTGGAGTCTTCTCAGTGTTGAGCTTCAGGAAGATGATCTTCATCCATTTGGCTACAATCGTCATGCAATTATGGAAGTTGGCCGTGTTGGCGGAGGGGTATTCTCAGAGTGAAAGGATGAGCTGGGTGTCGTCTGTGTAGGAAATGATGTTGAGGCCATGGGTTCTAACGATGTTGGCCAAGGGGCATCATGTAGGTGTTGAACAGGGTGGGGCTGAGGGATGAACCTTGCCGGATGCCACAGATGATGGTCTTGGGTTCCGAAGTGAAGGGTGGTAGGTGGATTCTCTGGGTTCGTCCTGTGAGGAAGGTTGCGATCCATCTGAGGGCATATTCCTGGATCCCGAAATAGTGGAGTCTTTTGATGAGGATATGGTGGGGTGCAGTGGTGAGCGCTGCTGAGAGGCAGAGTAGGATATGGGCTGCTGTTTCCCTCTGGTCGAGGAATGTTCCGATGTCGTTGGTGGCAGTGATCAGGGCAGTCTCTGTGCTGCAGTTGGCACAGATGCCAGTCTGGGAAGTGTCCAGCAGGTTGTTCTCCAGGTGCTCGATGAGCTGCTGGTTGATGGCTTTCAAGGACTTTGGTGGAGAAGGGGAACAGAGAGACGGGGCAGTAGTCCTTGAGATCACTAGGGTCAGCATAGGGTTTCATGAGGAGGGGGTCTGACCTCTGCATGTTTCCATTGATCGAGGAAGGTGGCTGCGGTGATGGATGCGTTGATGATGGACAAGAGTTTGCTTCTTATTTTCTTTGCTCCGGAGGTTGAAGAAGTGGTGGGGGGGGGGGGGGTCAGTGGGCACTCCAGAATGGATGAAGTTCATGATGGCCGTGGTGCTCTGCGTAGTGAGCTATTCCCATGTGGTGAGCAGAAGGTTGTGGGTGGCGAAAGATGGTGTAAGGAGGCTGTGTAGGTCTCTAGGTTAGGGTTCGAAGTGTACTGCAGATGGTGTATATCTTGTTCTGAAAATAGTCAGCCAAGTTGTTGCAGAGTTCCTGGGATGGGGTGGGGGGTTGTATTGTAGGTGGCTGATGGGCAGGAGAACTCTGACTATTTTGAAGAGTTCCTTGCGCTGGTCATATACACTGAAGAACCTCTGACCAATATTTTTGCTCCTTGTTATTCCGATATTTGATGGATAAGTAGTTGCTGAATGTAGTTTCTTCTTGGCAGAAAATGGGAGGGGTTGGTTTAGGAGTGGAGGATTTGGGGCGGTAACTATAAGAAATTGGTTTGCTGCTTGAAGGGGTAAAACCCTAGCCAAGTAGAAACCCCAATCTGGTCAGGGTGAAGTCACAAGCAAAAACTAAATAAACCTGTGCTCAGCTCCATGGTAGCTTGGCACAGACCAGTCAGGCTAAACGTAGTGGGGATGTGTACAGGATTTGTGGAACATTTCAAACAGTAATAAAATGAAAACACACCACAAAATGAATCCCACACAAGATTAGACAAGTAGAGTAATATTTTCAAATTAAAAAAAAGACCAAGACAACAAAAATCCAATCAGTTGTACCGGAGATAGGCAGATTTAAAGATTTAGGTGAAAATATCACCAAAAAGAACAAAGTGCCAACCAACTGTGGATATCTAATCACGCTAAACCAGGATGATTTAGCAAGTTCTGCCCAACCGCAATGACGCTCATGCTGGCTACAGGGACTCAGTTAGGCCCACTGAACAAGAGTACCTTATATCTTGGTTGCGGAGCGTTGTGAGGTCCTGCATCGTTTGAGGACCCATTGACAAGGGTTTGCAATGCGAAGGCCGGTGTCAACGATGAGTAGCGCAGCTGAAGGCGATGCATAAGTTCAAGGAGCTGCAAGACAGTGATGTGAGAACCTGCGTCCATGAGGCGGCTGTCATCAAGAGATTTGCGTTGCGAGGGACTGCGACTGGAAGTTGTCATGCAGAGGCAGTCTGTATGCCGGATGGGAGGTTGATGCTGAGTCCTTGTGCTAGGAGAATCCTTGCAGCAGAATCAATGCTCCAGTTCTGCTCAGGGTTACACTGTGTAGCACAGTAGATAAGTCAGTTCTGCTGGATCCACAGATTGGCTACCATAGCACCTTCAGGCCCACTTCTAAGGGTCCAGGACTGGGGTGGCACCACTTGGCAGGGAAGGACTTTCAAGGTGGTAGGGTCAAGTTGCTGGGTTCAAGGTGATTACCCGGTCTTTCGCTGAGGCTGTAGTCAGGAGGCCAGCCAACTAGTCCTTTGAGTCACTCTGGGGTCCTGGGTTCAACAGATGTAGGTCCAGTCCTTCTAACCCAGGCAAGAGGGAAGCAGGTCAGCAAAGCAAGTCAGCAGTCCATCAAATCAGCAGTGCAGCAGAGTGGCAGTCCTTTCAGCAGTCCTTTCTGGCAGAGTCCGCAGGTCCAGATGTGTACTGAAGAGTGAGTTTGTGTCTGAGGTCCAATAGTTAAACCAGGCGCCTCCTTTCAAGAAGGAAAAGCTTCTAGATGTTTCCATTTGAAAGGCACAGGCTTCCTGAATCTCCTGCCTGGACCCAGACTAACTACAAGGGGTATGCAGCCCTTAGTGTGGAGGCAGGACACAGCCTATTAAAGCATAGGTAGGGCTATACCCAGCTCAGCACTCCCATCCTTCCAGTGGCGGCCCATCCAGGCCCACCTAAGCTCTCTATTGTGTGTGGCTGTCTAGGAGGAATACTCAAATCCCAACTGTCAGCTACCCATCAGTCGTGTGACGTAGAGAAAGGCTGAAGGCACTAAATAGCTAAGGCAGAATAATACCATCTTTCTAAAAGTGACAATTTCAAAATAGCAATTTCAAATCCTATTTTACCATAAGAGGGTTTTTCATTACAATTCCAAAGACACCAAAAATTAACTATTTACCTTTTCCCCTTTTGGAAGTTTCAGCTTAGTAAATGTAATAAAGCAACTCCAATGGTATTCTATGGTAGAAGTAGGCCCTTAAATAGTGAAAAACGAAGAGTTATTCATTACCACAGCATGAAAAACATTAAAGTACATATCCAACTTTTTATGTTTAAAATAGTGTTTATTGTGCTGCACAATCAATCTGATATACATCATGCTTTACAAGCTGGTTCGGCGTCAACATTCGGCCTACCCAGCGTCGGTACAGCTTTTAGGAACCAATCCAAACTACAGCAGTAAGGGATAGGCATGCATAGTGAAGTGCGTTTCTCAGACTCCGGTGTTTAGACCAGATGCGAAGTCTGGTGTTGGTTCGTAGTCGCCGAATATACTAACAGGGCTATGCTTATGTCTACTGAGTCTGTGTCAACGCTTCATGGCTATGTCCGTAAAGCAAAACAACATTGAAACTGATATCCCCAACCCCACCCCCCCCAAACCTACCCGCCCACCACCCCTGTTCCAGGTCCAATTGCCCTCCGCATAGTAATGTTCATTCAGTTCGTGGGTCCTCCGATACCGTGTTGCGACAGTCGTAGCAGGCGTAGATATCTAGGACAAGTCACCTCCCTGAACTCAGTGGCCAAGAGCGCTAAGAAGGGTCGCCACAACTCTGGGTATTTGTCCCCCTCCCCTTTGGCAATTAGTGACAGTTTTTCCATACCCAGGACGTTCCAGAGACGGTGCAACCAGCCCTGAAAGGTGGGGACGTGCGCGGTGCGCCAATAAGTGAGAATGTTTTGTAACGCAGATCCCAGGGCTATGGCGATCAATCTACCCCGGTGGGAGCGCAGTGGGTAGGTAATGGGATTGGGTGAACCCAACAGCACATATGCGGGCAATCTTGGAAGGGTGGTGTCTAGGTGTAGGTCTACCTCGTCTAGTACCTGCTTCCAATAATCCTGTAGGCGAGAACAGTCCCATAGGATGTGAACTAGTTTACCCTTCTCCCCACACCCCCGCCAGCAGAGTGTGTCTCGCGCGTGGTCCATCTCGTGTAGCTTTTCTGGGGTGTAATACAGGAATGTCGCAATTTTAGTGAGGGTGTCCGTCAGGCCCATGTGATGAGCAGAATGAAGGGCCCTATAGCAAATGCCCTCCCATTCCTTATTGCTGAGGTTGCGCCCCAATTCCCTCTCCCATCTTGCGCTCCCAGCGTTGTGGACATGCGTGTACCTCCCTAACAACATACGATAAACATCTGATATTAATTTGCGGTCAGATTTCCTTGAGAGTAGCCAATACTCGTATTTGCTGAGTCTGCGATCTGCGCCGTCCCTGGTAGTGGGGTGGAGTGCCCAATGGCGCACCTGGAGGTAACAGAGGCGCTCCTCCTCAGGCAAGCCGTATTCACGACGGAAGGCATCAAAGGGAATGGCCCCTCCCTCCGCATAAATGTGGAAAAGAACCCTACACCCCGCCGGGCCCCATTTCGAAAATGCCGCCACGTCCAATCCAGGACCGAAGTCCGGGTTGGTCAGCAAGGGCGTCAGTGGGGACGGGAAGGACGTCAGTTCGTGTGCTGTGCTCACCTGGTCCCACACCTCAAAAGGTGTTCTCGTGATGAATGAAGCATAGAGATTGGGGGGTCGATGCCGCCTGCGCAGGAAAGGAACCTCCTGAAGGGTGCGGCCTGCCACTGCCTGGTCCTGGAAGAGCCAGTGCCTCTCAGACTCCCATTTACTCCACTCCACTAGCGAGCGTAGTTGCGCAGCCTGGTAATATAGCAACAAGTCCGGGAGGCCCAGTCCCCCGTATTCAGGAGGCAACATCGCCAAGCAGAGTTTCATTCGTGGGCATCGCCCGTTCCGTATAAATTGTGCTAATTCAGATTGGGTCTGACGGATCCAACCCTCCGGGGGTCTCATAGGGATGGCACAGAACGCATAGAGGACCTGTGGTAGGATTGTTATTTTGATCGCCGCTACTTTGCCTAGCCACGATAGTGGAAGGTGTCTCCATCTACCCAGTTCCGACCGGATCGTCTGCCGGAGTCTCACGTAGTTCAGGCGGACCGTGTCCTGCAGGGTAGCTGCTAACTGAATACCCAGATAGGGGACAGCCTCAGACGCCCATGGGAAGGGGAGAAGTCCCTGCAAGTGTGCCCTCGTGGACGCTTCCAGGGAGAGATCGAGTGCTACCGATTTGTTGAGGTTGACTTTGAAACCGGCCACCTCTGCGAACGTCTCCATAATCGCAACACAGGCCGGGAGCGACTCGCGGGGGGAAGACAATGACAGCAGAACATCGTCCGCGTACAGACTGATGGTATGTTCAAAAGCCCCCATTTTGATTCCGTGAATTCCTGGGGCGAGTCTCACCGCTTGTGCCAGGGGCTCCATATAGAGGGCAAATAACAGGGGAGAGAGTGGACATCCCTGCTTCGTGCCCCGTTCTATCGAAAAGCGGGGCGAGGAGCACCCATTGACACGTACCGTCGCCGAGGGCCTCGAGTAGCAGTTCAAGACCCAAGTGTGGAATCGATCTCCCATCCCGGCCCTCACCAATACCTGCTCCAAATACGGCCAGTGGACACGGTCGAATGCCTTTTCCGCATCAATCGAAAGCAGCATATATTCCCCTTTCGTACGCGTGGCCTTCTCTATAAGATGTAGTGCCCTTTTCGTGTTATCAACGGTTTGACGTTCCGAGATAAACCCCGTCTGATCTGGGACAATCAGTCCTGGCATTAGCGGGCCGAGTCTCGCGCCGAGAATGCTCATGTAGAGTTTCAGATCTATATTGAGCAGCGAGATGGGCCGTTACGCCTCGCACTTCGAGTGGTCTTTACCCGGCTTAGGGATCACTGATATGGTGGCGTCTAAAAGGTCCTCCGGGATCGCGCCCGGTTCTGAAAAATAATTAAAGAGAGTGGTAAGCAGCGGCACCACCTGAGCACAGAACTTTTTATAAAACAGGGCCGTGAAGCTGTCAGGCCCCGGGGCCTTCCCCAGCTTGAGCCTGGAGATGGCCGAGATGACCTCTTCAGGTCTAATGTTGCAGTCTAAGGCCGCAGCCTGATCCGCCGTGAGCGATGGGAGTGGGGCAGAGTCGAGAAATGTTTCACCCGCTGCCAGATCCAGCGTCTCCCCTGAATATAGAGAGGTATAAAAATCGCTGAAGGCGGTCGCAATCTCACCATCTTCTGTAGCCAGGGTTCCCTCGGGCGTTCTAATCTCTTTCACTGTGTGGCGATGACGTTTCTCTCAAAGCGCCCGTCCTAACAGACGCCCGCACCTGTCCCCCCCGGTGTAATACATGTGGCGGACCCTTAATGCTGCGAACTCCGCTCTGTCCTGATCTAGTGCGCTCAGTTGTTTTCTAACCAAAGTTAGTTGCCTCCAGATCCTCGGGGCGCATGTCCTTTGGTGCATGCCCTCCAGCTCCCCAACTTTCTGTGTCAGCTCTTCCCTTTTCTCCGCCCGCGCCCTGGTTTCCGCTGAGGATAAAGCTATGAATTCTCCTCTAAGCACCGCCTTTAACGCTGCCCAGTGTGTAGCCGGAGAAGTGTCAGATGGGTTGTTATGTAGGAGGTAAACTGTGAACGCGCTGACTATTTTCTCATGTGTTTCCTTGCTGTGTAGGAGCGTGTCCCTGAGGCGCCAGCACCGGGTGTGTCGCTGCACTGGTGGGAAAAGGAAGGTCGCCAGAAGGGGAGCATGGTCAGAAAGGGACGCCACACCTATCTCTACGTTGGACGTCAGCGCTCGTAGGGAGGTAGAGGCCAGGAAGTAATCCAGTCTGGCGTATGTGCGATGCGCGCTCGATAAGTATGAGTATGCTCTAGTGCCTGGATGAAAGCTGCGCCAGAGGTCCACTAAACCTAGCTCTCCTAGTCTCGCCAGTCTCCCCTCAGACAAGGACCCAGCCTGTGTGGAGCGCTGCGCTGACCTATCTAGTGCGGTGTCAAACACAAGGTTAAGGTCACCCCCCCATAAGCACATGCCTGTCTTTGGATGCCGCTACTACACTAAGCGCTTCATGAAGGAATTTTTTGTGTCCCTCATTAGGGGCATATACGGAGCAAACCGTGAACTCAGACCCCCCCCAGAGAGAAATGATATGACAACAGCCTCCCCTTTATCTCCGCTCCCTTCCGTAACACCCGTCCCCGAAACCTCTGTGCTACCAAGATCGCGACCCCAGCTTTCTTGTTCGGGGCGGATGAGAAGAACTGCTGCCGGAAATTGCGCGTTCTCATCTGCGCGCAATCTTTCTGCAGTAAATGCGTCTCCTGTAGGAGACAGATGTCGGCTTGCGTCTGTTCGAGACAGGATAGCACTGCCCTCCGCTTGATGGGGTTGTTGAGCCCCCGTACTTTTAGGGAGAGAATGCGTACCTCAGTGGAAGCCATGAGTCACCCCCTTCCCCTCCTGCTCCGTGCCTCCGCATTGGCCCTGGATGCCTGCCACCCCGCTCCAACACGGCTCTCCCGGCTTCTAAGTCGTATCCAGTCGTGGCCTGCCACAGGGCGCCTGGAGTGCTCAAAAGACTGCCGTATCGGACCCTCCCGGACCTGGAACCCCTCCATCTCCATCCCGCAACATCGTACTACCTCACCCGACCCCCAGCCCAGCCCCAACCCCAACGCCCTCTCCCACCCTCCACCCCCCTCCCTCCCCAACATCCCTGAGACAGACCCCAAAAGGCAACGTGCCAGAAAAGTACACCATTGTCCATCATCTCTCCCAGATGACTGGTCACTCTGCAACACCGGGGAAAATGAGGCCCAAGCACCCATTCGTCCCTCCCCCCGCCGACCCTCCAAAAGAACATTTGAGACCCCACATCTTGCAAGGTTCAAGGGCATCAACCGCCCGGCTGTTATGATTATAGGTCCGTAGAGACCGCTTCCACTGGTGCCCTGCGACCATTTTCAATCTCGGTTTTTGGAGGCCTTCTGATGCGGCGCCGACTCCGCTGCTGCCGCCTCTGCCGGTAGCTCTATGTCCAGTACTTGACAGGCCTCCTTCAGGGAGCGAATTTGATAGAGTTTATTGTTCAATTTGAATACAATCCTGAAGGGGTGTCCCCAACTATATGGTATAGACTGCTGTTGGAGGTGGCTCGTAACTGGTTTAAAGCAGCGACGTTTCTGCAATGTAAGCGCAGAGAGGTCCTGGAAAAGCGTTGGGCTGTTACCACGAAAGGAGATGGGCTGCTTCTGCCTCGCTTTCTGAAGTATGTCCTCTTTGGTGCGGAAATCTTGGACACAGACCAGAATGTCCGCAGGGAAAGTTGACCCAGTACGTCGGGTTCCTGCCCGGTGTGCTCTGTCGATCGGGAGTACTGTGTCCTCCGGCCGGTCCAGTATGTGATTGAAGAGCTCCCTCGTGAACTTGAACAGGTCTTTGTCCTCATCGGAGTACGCCACTCCCCGAATGCGTATGTTGTGTCGTCTGGATCGATTCTCCAAATCCTCGAGGTGCGATTGTAAATCTACCTGTTGGTCATGGAGGCGTATAATTTCTTGGTGGAGAGCCTCTGTTTCTGTGTCACGTCTATCTTGTTTGGCCTCTATTTCCGCCACCCGTTCTCCAACACCGTCCAGGTCCGAACGCACTGTCCGAATCTCCGCCGCGAACTCTTTCTTGAGAGTGTGGATGTCCTCCCGCAGGGATGTGAAGAGGGACTAGAGGAATGCCTTTGTTATGGGTTCTGCGCCATCTGTCTCTGACGGTGTACAACTGTTACCACGCATTTTTTACCACGCACTACACTTACAACGCAGGCATTACCACGCATACCATTACAACGCATTGCGCTGGGGGGCGCTCTAGGATAGGGAATAAGTTTAATTTTATATCCAACACCTTCCCTAGTATCCACGGGGACTGGAGTTGGAATATAAAATTATACTTACCACTATCCAGCACCTCAAAGCGCTATGCGTTGTAACGGTATGCGTTGTAAATACCTCGTTGTAATGGTATGCGTGGTAATGGTATGCGTGGTAACGTCATACATCCGTCTCTGACGTGCCGTGTTTGGCGCCTGCACCAGAGGCCTCTTTGCCCGTCGTGGGTGAGTGGGTCTTCGCGATCATGTCTTTCACGGTCCTGTCTTTTCGGGCTTTCGTGACCTGTGACATGACGGCGGCTCTGTGGCGGGTTCACCTCTTGGGCGGCAACCGGGGCCAACTGTTGAGTGTGTATAGATCTCTCCGCTGGTAGAGCACGTGTCGGTGGCCCTCCCGCTTCTCTCGGCAAGATGGAGCCCGGCTAGGCCCTCGTCTCGTAAGGCTGCGGCGGGGCGAGCTGACCTCCGTAAGCGGGCCCCCTCTAGCTCCACAGTCCCCTTCCGCACCAGGCCGGGACCGCGTCTCCTATCGTGGGTCCAACCCAGCTCCCCGGGAAGCGTAACCCGCTCAACCGCACGGGCAGCAACGTGGCACTCACCACTCACCACTGCATCCAACTACATCCAGCACCCGGACAGGCCGCTACAGCAGCCCCGTACACGTGGCAGTCTCTGTCGCAGGCCCGCAGCAGCGATAGGCGCAATTCCCGCCTGCCGCCTCACACAGCACACCCGTGTGGGCCGGGCCCGCCGTGGACGCCCAGCAGTGTGGGGGTACCTCAAGTCGTGGGCTCCCAGAGCCGCGCCACTGCGAGCTGTCCCCTGCTTGGGGCCCCCTCACAGGGGTTCTCTCTAGCTCCTACTAGTCCCCACCGCACCAGACCAGGATTGCGTCCTCAGTCGTGGGCACCACACAGCTCCTTGGAACGTGTCCACCGCTCAATGCTATAGGCCGCGACGTGGCACTCGCCGCTGCGCTATGCTCCCGGACTCGTCGCTGTGGTTACCTCGTGGCAATCCCCGCTGCAGGCCCGCAGTAGCAACAGGCTTCTCTCCAACCCGCTGCCTCACACAACTCTTCTGCGCGGGCCGGGCCTGCCGCAGTCGCAGTCGCTCACACCAGCGTGGGGGCGCCCTAAGTCGTGTGCCCTGAACCCCCCCCCCCTGTCTCTGGCAGAAGGCTCCCCTGTCCGTACTCCCGGGTTCGGGCCCCACTTTAGCTCACCGCAAGTAGTTTTCCGCGTTCAGCGCGGGCCAGTGGATGTCGCCTCTGTTCCCGCCTCCCGTCTCCCGGTGCTCAGCCAAGTGCCGTGTGTGTCCCGTGACGGCGGGTCTGCAGAAGCACTCGGTTTTGGGCACTACCGATGCCTCGCGCCGGTGCAGGCGCGGGTCAGACCCGCCGATGACTCACCGGGGAGTCTCTCTCGAACTCGAGCCCCCAGCTCGGCTTCAGCGTCTCTCGCTGGCTGCTCCACCCCCAGCGCCGGCCGCGGGCTTAGGCCGCGCTACTGGTCGATCGGCGGCCCGGCGCTCAGGCGATTCCCTCCGCTCCGAAATCAGCGGGTCGGGCCCCCGCCGTGTAGGGACACCGGGCGGGCTTCTTTGGGGTCCCTGAGAAGGGGCTTCGCGGCCCCCGAGCCCGTGCTATAGAGGGCCGGCGGCAGGAGCTCCGCGGAGTGCGGCCTTCTACGCCGCCATCATGGCCACGCCCCCCACCTCCATCTTGGCCTCGGCCCACGCCCCACCAACTTTTTAAATACATGACACCCTGCCCTATGGGTTGTCCAGGGCCTACCCTGGGGGTGACATATGTATTAAAAAGGAAGTTTGTCTGGGCTAAAGGTTTATTTTGCCACGTTGAAATGGCAGTTGAAAGCCTACACACACAGGCTGCAATGGCAGGCCTGAGACATGTTTAAAGGGCTACTTAAATGGGTGCCACAATAACTGCTGCAGACCCACTGGTAGCATTTAATTTGCATGCCCGGGGTAGATGTAGGACCACTCTACTAGGGACTTACAACTTAATTAAATGTGTCAGTTAGGTATAAGTTAATTACACCACTTTTTAGGCAGATAGCACAAGCACTTTAGCACTGTTTAGCAGCGATAAAGTGGACAGAGTCCTAAGTCCAGCAAAAACAAGATCAGTAAAAATAGTAGGGGTAAAGGCAAAATGTTTGGGGGAAGACCACACTAAGGCTGACAGGTCTAACAGTAACAAATGCAGTTAGCCAGGATCCTTCCTCCAAAATACCTTGTGCATGATATGGAGGACTATGAATTTAATCCAGTATCTCAGCAGGAGTCAGACTCATATGATGTTTTTCATCCCAAGAGGGAAGATCCCTGAAAGCCATCAAACAACCCTGCATTGCCGAGTTGGCGATGCAGCGAATGCAAGGTAAATAGTTTAATTTACTTAATTTAGTACTGTCCAACGTATGTCCACCTCCACTACCCCCTCCTCCGCCCTGCAGCACTCCCTCTGCGAGCCGCCCCTGCATACGACACAGAGTTGTGTTTGAATCTGAGACACCACAGTCCGATGTCATGGGTTTTGGTCATCAGCATCAACATTTGTATGTAACAATCTCAACACAGCTTAAAACTTGTAGTCTTAGGGGGAAGACATACCTGCACCCTTTAGGAAATTTGAGGGAGAAAATTCTGTTAGGATGACAGGATTAGAGACGCTTTGGTGCAGTGACAGAAGTGTGGAAAGAAAGGAACAGACGTTAGAACGGGGAGGTAGTATATATTACGGGGCTGAACATCACGTCCGGGGTGGGGTTGAATTGATGCAGAGCAACACAATGCCACCTGCTGATGCGCAAGGGAATTGCTACAAACATTTCTGGATGTAGTGTGATGCCTAGGGAAAAACACAAGGTGAGGAATCTGTGGTTAGAAATCTCAAACAGAAATTAAAGTAACAAATCCAACCAGATGGTAAGCAATGAGCGGACTTTAAGCTCTCCGGATGTTCTTGGTAAGCTGACAATAGACCTTTACAGCCAGTTAGCTTCAATGCCTTGTAGGCTCACCCTAAACAAACGATTTACAAATCAAAGGATCCTCAAACAATAAAATACTGAGGAAAATTAAATTTTGGCCATGTTGTGTTCCCTAGCGCGTACCCCACCGACTCCATGTACCAGCTTAAAGTGCATGTAACTTCCCTCCTGTGCCAGCTATGAAGACGCAAATACATTTGCGTCCACCGTTAACTTGTCCTCTTTCAGATCCACCATGAATGGATTATATAGTCCGTTCCTAAGTATGCTATGCCACCGTCTTTTTGTAGTACACTTTTCATGTATTCCTGCTCTAGCAAGAGTAGGCCCTGAATTCCTGCCATCTGAACCTCTTTTGTGGCTCCTGACTCTGCCCAGGCTACCTCTGTACTCGTGAACTCTGTCCTACTTTCAGCGCGGCCCCTCGCGCTCAGCTCAAGCCTGCTTTCTGCCAAGACTGACTATAACCTTCGAGTTATCTGTTCCGCTCCCCGAGAATACATTCCTGCCTACTAGATCCTGTAAACATCCTCCCCAGCTGCAGAGCCAAAGGGCCGACCTGTCTTAATGCAAGTAATTCATAGCCTCTGTTGCCATGCTTCCATGGAAGGCCCCGTGCCCCACGCTTCACATGTAGACACGCAGGCGCTTATACACGCATCCACAGTTAGCATAGAACAGCTTCTGCCCTAGAGACCTTTCCGCCCAGATAGTATAGTTCCTAAACACCAGATATCAGATATGATAGAAGTACAAGTTGATCTGACATGCCAGACTTCTGTCTCTTTCCGTCAGTGTAAATGTCAAGTCCCCTGCACCCCGTCAATCACACGTCATGCAGCTGCGCGCGCATCCAAGCTTCCGATTTCTGCTGACATTGCAACATTCTGTTAGCACCACCCCTTGGTGCCACCCACTTGCGTCACCTATCAGTGACGTTTCTAGCACACACCTCTAGTTCACGCCTAGTTTACGCCTCTTGATGATGTACTAGTACCACGTGTATACTGTTATCTTGTCTTCTCTCAGCTGTTACGCCTCTTACATTGATTCTCATGGTATAAATCAAGTATATAAGCTATGTATTAAAAATAAACGACAGCGCTCTATCCCTTCTGACACCCCTGTGGTGGTCAGAACATGATATCCTGATTCCTTTATGAGGAATAAAACCCTTAGAAACTCTAACACCACGGACTCTGTTTTCTTTCATTCCGATTGAGTTATTATTGATTAAGTACTTACCTGCATAGAAATTAAGAGAGTAAATTAATTATTTACGTCATTTTGGCGCCCGAATAGGGACCCCTCCCCCACCTCACGCGCCGGTTGGTGCGTTGCAAACTCTGTCCCCTGCCATCAGTTAGACGGAACACACGTGTACTGGCAGGATTTCCTGCATCTCCCTCTGACCCACGGAGGTGACGAAGACTGCGATCAGTGCCCAGACGAGGCGGTGAGGAGTGCGGAGGATCCCGACCAGAGCCCAGCCGAAAGAAGCAAGGTCCGAGGTGTGAAGAGGCCCACCAGTTTTCCAAAGTTTACCGAAGTTTTCCGAAATTTTCCGAAGTTTTCCGAAGTTCCGAGTCGAGTCCAGTCGAGTTTTCCGAGGCCTTCTGTTTCCGTGCTTCCCGGTGAGTACCATTGCTGGGTCGTATCTAGACGGGTTTGGGTACGCAAGTCCGGTCTGCACTGTTTTTAGGCAGTGTATCTGTACTGTTTAGCAGTATATCAAGTATTCCGAATTTCTGCACTGTTACACCAGTGTATCCGTACTGTTGAGCAGTACATACAGTATAGGGGGGTAGTCATCTATGTTTCCAATGTTTTTATGTGATTAATGTTGTGGTATGAATGTGACTGTTTAAACGTGTATTATTGCGTTTCTCGTATAATTTAGCTGTCAGGAGTATTAAGGAATAAGGATCTAGCATTCAGTAATAAGTAAGCAAGATGCCGTTCTTCAACAAGTTAAAACAGATAGGAACTAGGAAAGGGTTACTGGAGGAAGAAATTCCTATCCCCCCTAGGGACACTCCAGGCAATTTTATGTACCAGAAGCATGGCATAGATGCCATATTATATCTAGACTTATGGGCCGATTACACCAAACACCTAGACGAAAGACACAGATGGCCTGTTACCGGAACGTGGGATGCCGAGTGCATCATGAGGGTAGAAGAAGCATTATGGAAAAAGAAAGCTAGACAATCTCAGAAGGACGCCATAGAATTTTGGCGTAAGGAATCACGTAAGCGTGCTGACAAAGCACTCCGTAGAGAAGACAGACTTAAAGAATCAGATAAAGAGCAAGAAAACGAATTAGTTACTGAAGGGATCCGAGTAAAAACAGAACAAATAGACCGTGCCCGAAATAATATGGTAAACGGTATGTATCTTGCAGCAGATGGTACATCTGAAACTGAATCGGAGATACCGAAAAACTTACCGACACCATTAGTTCCAACTAAAGTAATGCATAAAACTACTAAAGACATATTCTTAAATTCATATCTAGAGAATGTAGCACCAGCTTATACCAATCTGCCTGTTCGTGCCCTGCCTACTGACAGGGATGGGGGTGGCACAGCGCCCCCAGATAATGTCCCGCCGGTACCACGACAGACCTCCCCTGTTCCGCCAGCTCCGCCACTCCCCGTACTTAAAACAGACCTACCGAAACCAGTCCTACCTGATCTTACTAAACGACAAATTCCAGTTCAGATCCAGACTCCGCGGAGAGATAATGCTCAAGCATCCGCCTCAGGAGGTGCGACAGCGGGTCTACAGACCCCGCCACCGACACACAGATTAAACTTAAGGGACACGCAGAATCCTTTCCAGTCTCCCTACTCATCCCGGCTTGACGCATTTAAAGAGAAGATGTCAGTTTGCAGATATGATCCAGTACCCGGAAAAGACGATTTAATGATATTAGCATCACTACGATTAAGATCTGCCACCGATAACTTGCTATGCTATGTAGGAATGCAGGAACTTCTCGACAGACTATATAAGTTTATACAGACAGGGAAAGACCCCGACAGTGTCAAAGCTGCCATGCATAAACAGAAAGTTGACATTCAAGCACAGATATTGCGATTTTTCATAAATTGTGTAATAAGAGAACGAGACAGGCCCGGGACAGATCAAAGTGAATTAGACGCATTAAACAAGTGGGGTCAAAATATAGCCGAAGGAAAGCATGATAAAGGGGCTTGCATAGCCAGTATGTCCCAGAAAATTAGAAAGGCGGTATTGACTGCACACCAAGAAGAGAATGATAAAGCTTCCTCCGAGGAGGAAGATGAACACGAAGCATCAGGAAAATCTACAGATACTATAGCATATGTAGGTAGGGGAGCCTACCTTAGGAAGGGTGTCCGTCCAGAAAGCAAGAGAGTCTTTTTCTCTGCTTTAACAAATCCGAATTCTTCTGAACATCAGTTCCAGGAAACTGATAAAAGGCTCCGAGACCGAATGGGGTACCATGTACTCAATTCTATGGATGAACAGGAATTAGCCCGGTCAGCTGTATTATGGGCCGAAAACCCAGACATGTATAATGATGACACGTTAGTACAGACATTCTTGAACCTTTCCCCGGAAGAGCAGAAAATAGCAGGTGTATACATGATTCAGCACCTCCTCATCAAGTTCAGAAACCATCATTCTGATCCAGGTCCCTTACACGAGACATTAGAAGCACTACTCATGGATAGATGGAGAGGTTTTAGTACAAAATTAATACAAATAATTCTAGAACAACGACGTAAGTATTACACCTTCCTAAGCTCTGAATATGTTCCCGCCCCGCCTCCAGAAAGAAAAACGTACCACATCCAATGCGGTGGTGGCATTGAAAGTCAGAATCCCTTACGAGAAGTACATCCAGTTATGGGTGAGGACCAACGCTTGAAGCGTGTGTATGTTCACACACCACTGACTAAGTTAGAACTGTTAGAAATGAAGAAATTAGTTCCGTGCCATGATAAAGACCCTGCAGGTTTTCATAGAGAGCTTAAAGATATGTTACTGATGGGAGATTACACGTATGATGATATTATGAAAATGTTAAAAGTACTGTTGCCCACGGGCATTTACGAGAAATTAAAGGAGAAGGATTGGGAGGTGGGAGAGTCAAAGATAGCATGGGCAGAAATAGAAGACGAAGAAAGCAAACGAGTCCCAGGGGTAGGCCTTGGGGACAAGACTAAAGCATTACCAGGTTTAATAGTACAGGTTTGTAACGGGGTGCCCGAGGCGCCCCCTGGGGTCGGAGTAACCTGTACACCCCCCTTTCTGTTTTCACAGCCCCGACAGGAATCACCGTGCTGGCACTCCGTGGAGGAAACGTACAGCGGAGAAGAAGAGGACAGCGCCGGCGGCCCCTTTAACTGGCCTCCAGCTACTGAGGGGGAGTGGCCAGACTCCGCTAGAAAAGAGGCAGGTGAGGCAGACCAGGTGTGTCTGTACACCGGCGGAGCAGTGTGTAGGAGGAGAGACGCGGAGCGAAGTGGAGACGAGGAGGACGTTGAATGGTGGGAGGACGACTCACCCGATCTACGTCTACAACATCGGATCCAGTCCCGGGAGCTGACGGAGGAGGTGGTGTCCTACGAGGGATTTCCGCGGATGCAGGAGGATCCCCCGGACTACCGCCAGGTCGACATCGCGGAGTTGGAGCAAAGGTCGTTGGTAGTCCGCCCCGCCGAGGAGGAGAGGAGTGAGGACGAGCCACGAGTAGACAACCCCAGGACCCGGGACGACGGAGCGGAGCCCCGCAGCAGCGAGAGTTGTCAAGCAGCCGCTGGAGGAGATCCAGAGCCCGGACCGGAGCCAGGAGGCCATCGACACCGCGTTCCGCCCAGCCACTCCCCCGGAGGGGCGTGGCTCCGCGAGGTACGTGACCGCATAGCGGGTTGGATCGGGAGGAGGGCGAGGCGCTAGAGCGCTTCCCACTTAGATACAGGGAAGGGGACGGAAAGGAGCGCGGATGTATTCCAGTTGCCCAAAAACCCCTATTCTAGAGTAAACAAGCTAAAGACTCAGATACGTTGGGTGCACAGAGTATACCTCCCCTCACTTTCCCCCCCCCCTGGTGTATGGGATTTACACACGGAAGGCCGTGACAGTAACGCGCTTTTCCATTTTATTTGCATGGGACCGCCTTGAGAGAACGGCACGACGGAGCCGGACGCTGCGGATCGAAGGCGGACTTTAAAGACCAGGAGGACCGAGGGTGTCATCTCCAAGAGCCGGGCTGAGAGGAGTCGCTCACCAAGGAAGCCACCGGGGAGACTCAGAAGCACCGACCAGTTGTTATCAACAATAAAACCATTTTCTTTGATCACTAAGACCCGTCTCCTGCCTCTTCCTGCAGTCCCGCTTACAGTGGTGGAGAATGCGGGCAGAGTGACCATCTGCGACGCCAAGATGGACGAGGTAGTACAGTCTCTGGTAAAGGGGCAGGAGAGGCTAGAGTGGGCCATACAACAGCACATTATTACCTCAGCAGCTGACAGGGAGGCCATGAAAAACGCTGTGGCCGCTAGAGTAATGGAGAATCCCGTTGTAGCGGGACCGGGCACCGCGTCCGCCACAAACCCCCATATCAGTGGGGTGTCACTTCAAAAATATCAGCCAGGCGAGGATCCGGACGCATTCTTGCTCAATTTTGAGAGGGCGGCCCGTGCTTGCGGGTGGCCGGTGCCCAAGTGGCCCTTCTTTTTGGCCCCGCTCCTCGTAGGAGAGGCCCAGGCGGCCTATCAGGTGGCCAACCCCACAGGAGATACTACCTATGAGGAGGTGAAAAAAATAATCCTAGACCACCTGGGACTAGACCCGGAGGCTTACCGCCTCCGGTTTCGTAAGGAGAGGGGAAACCCCGGCGAATCCCCTAAAACCTTGTTCGTGCGGCTCAAGATGGCCGCTGATAAGTGGCTGACCCCGACCATAAGCACCAGGGAAGAGATCATGGACAGGATATACTTAGAGCAATTCCTGGAAGCCCTGCCCTACGCCACCCAAAGGTGGCTACGACAACACCACCACCTCACTACGGAGAAAGCGGTGGAAATGGCGACGACCTTCTCTAGAGTCCAGCCTCGGGTCCCTCAAGGCTGGGAGACCGAGAAACACAAAGCCCCGATGAAAAACGAAAAGAAACCGGTGAAACCTCTGGAAGTCACCCGGACCAGAACATGGAGAACAGAGGGGCCTGTACCATCCGGGCCTCAATGCTTTGAATGTGGCGCCTGGGGACACATCGCCCGGTTGTGCCCCCGGAGGAAACCGCAGGAGGAACCTATGGAGGTCGGGTATCTTCCCAAGGCGGTGATGTTCTCCAGCGAAATGGGTCAAGCATTTAGGGTAAGTGTTGGGGTAAACGGCACCTCTCTCCAGGCCCTGTTAGACTCAGGCTGTCGTCAGTCCGTGGTACACGCTAGTCTGGTTTTGCCCTCCCAGCTACTGGTACAATCCCGGGTAAACATTCGATGCGTACACGGAGATGTAAAGTCTTATCCTGTGGCCATGCTGCCAATAGCACCTGGGGGGAGGAGTCCACATACGATAAGGGTGGGGGTATTGGCCACTCTCCCTGAGGACCTCATCATAGGGACGGATAATCCAGAGTTCCTAAATATGTTCAAGCATAGCCTGAAGACGAGAGGCCCCACCCCCGAATCGGAAACAAAGGATAGGAGTGTCCCTGCCTTAGTGAATGACGAGCCCTGGGTACTCGACCGTAGTTTTCGTTTCTCTCAGCGAAATGACTCCACACTCTCCCACGCGTGGGAAGCGGCCGAGAAATACAAGAACCACCTTCCCTTGCTTTACCCAAGGTTTCTGGAAAAAAACGATTTACTGTATAGGCAGGCCCAAAAGGATGAGCCCGACCAACTGTTAGTACCCCACTCCTTCCGGGAACAGGTGTTGTTCTACTCACATGCACATTTAGTAGCCGGACATATGGGGGCTGAGAAAACCACGCAAAACCTGCTACGCCACTTTTACTGGCCAGGGATATATAAAGACACAGTGAAATATTGTCAGGAGTGTGAGGTATGTCAAAAAAAGAACATGACCCGGCCCCCGGCGGTTCCCCTACAACCCCTCCCTATCATCGGGACCCCTTTTGAGCGTATTGGCATGGACCTCATAGGACCTCTCCCCAAAACAAAGAAAGGGTATCAGTATGTATTGGTTATAGTGGACTATGCCACTAGATTCCCTGAGGCCTATCCATTGACTGTCACCACCCCCAAGCACATAGCCGACCGGATGGTCGAAATGTTTTCAAGAGTAGGATTCCCTAAAGAGATCCTCACCGACCAGGGAACTCCTTTCGTATCGAGGCTCATGAAGGAGGTGTGCCAGCTTCTAAGCATCCACCAGATCCGAACGGCGGTATACCACCCCCAAACCGACGGCCTCGTCGAGCGATACAACAGGACCCTGAAAGCAACCCTAAGAAAGATGTTAGAAATCAACGGAGCAGAGTGGGATCAGGTACTGCCCCTTGCTTTGTACGTTCTAAGGGGCCAGAAACAGAGCAGTTTGGGGTTTTCATCTTTCGAGTTATTATATGGTCGCCAACCCCGATCTCTCCTAGAGATGACGAAAGAAGCGTGGGAGAAGGAAACCCCCGACGAAACCCTGAAAACCTTAGAATACGCCCGTAACCTCCGGTCCAAAATCGGAAAGTTGCGCGAGCTAGCGTATGCCAACCTGGAGAAAAACCAACAGAGACAGAAAACATTCTACGATAAAGGGAAACGATGGAGAAGGATGTCAGCAGGTGATTGGGCTCTGGTACTACTGCCCTCCTCCTCACAGAAGTTTAAGGCCGAATGGGGAGGCCCTTTCAAAATCATCAGCACAATCGGTAACACCAGCTATAAGCTACAACTCACCCCGAGGAAGACTCAAGTTTTCCATGTCAACCTATTAAAGAAGTGGCTCGGACCCCCTCCCACAGGGATACACGTGACGGAACCCCTCCCCCCTCTGTCCTCCAGTACAATAGACCAACTTGTCATTAATGAAGACCTACTGGACACAGATAGAACAGAGCTGATGAGTACCTTAAAGAAGAACGCAGGGGTCTTCTCAGACATTCCAGGAAGGACTACGTTAGCCACTCATCGGATATGTACAGAGCCGGGAAAAATCGTGAAGATCAGGCCATACAGAGTCCCTGAGGCCAGGCGACAAGGAATAAAACAAGAAATCCAGGAGATGTTGAAGTTGGGCGTAATCCGACCCTCAAGGAGTAACTGGTCTAGCCCAATAGTGTTGATTCCAAAACCCGACGGAACCAGACGCTTCTGCATGGATTTCCGCGCCCTTAACGAAGTATCGCTTTTTGACGCGTATCCCATCCCCCGCATAGATGAGTTGATCGAGAAGTTGGGGGAAGCCAAATACATTAGTACCATCGATTTGACCAAGGGATATTGGCAGGTGCCCCTCCATGAGGATGACAGACACAAAACCGCCTTCTCGACCGAGGACGGTCACTATGAATTTACCGTCCTCCCCTTCGGACTTCACGGGGCCCCTGCCACCTTCCAGAGACTGATGAACACGGTGTTGAAGGACTTGTCAATGTTCACTTCGGCGTACCTCGACGACATCGTCATCTTCAGTCCCGACTGGAAAACCCACTTAGAACATCTCCAGAAGGTACTACGGACTCTACAAGAAGCAGGGTTAAAAATCAACGCAAAGAAGTCGCGCCTGGCCTATCAAAAAGTGAAATATTTGGGTTATGTCTTAGGGCACGGGATGATAGAACCCCAAATCGAGAAAGTACGAGCCATAGCCGAGACATCATTTCCCTCATCTAGAAAAGATATGAGGGCGTTCTTGGGATTGATTGGTTATTATCGCAGGTTCATTCCCATGTTCTCACAGATATCGGCCCCCCTTTCTGACACCCTGAGAATCCGGACTCCGGAAAACACGCTTCGCAACCCCACGAGAGAGATGGTAGAGGCATTCACCGCCCTGAAAAAGAGTATCACTTCCACCCCAGTACTGACGTCCCCTGATTTTTCAAAGCATTTCTTTTTACACACCGATGCTTCAGACTATGGGATAGGGGCAGTACTCTCCCAGAAATCCGAGGAAGGGACGGATCATCCTATATTGTATGTTAGCCGTAAACTGTTTCCCCGAGAACTAAAATATGCCACAGTAGAGAAGGAATGTTTAGCGATAAGGTGGGCAGTGGGTAAATTGTCCTATTACCTGGAGGGTAGGCCGTTTACCCTATATACTGACCATGCTCCCCTACAATGGATGGCCCGTAACAAAGGGAATAACGCCAGAGTAATGCGCTGGTTCCTGTCCCTGCAACCCTTCTCCTTCAAGGTGGTACATACCCGTGGAACTGACAATATCGGGGCTGACTTTCTTTCACGCTATCCCCTTCCCGAACGGAAGTGTTCAGGGGGGGAGGTATGTAACGGGGTGCCCGAGGCGCCCCCTGGGGTCGGAGTAACCTGTACACCCCCCTTTCTGTTTTCACAGCCCCGACAGGAATCACCGTGCTGGCACTCCGTGGAGGAAACGTACAGCGGAGAAGAAGAGGACAGCGCCGGCGGCCCCTTTAACTGGCCTCCAGCTACTGAGGGGGAGTGGCCAGACTCCGCTAGAAAAGAGGCAGGTGAGGCAGACCAGGTGTGTCTGTACACCGGCGGAGCAGTGTGTAGGAGGAGAGACGCGGAGCGAAGTGGAGACGAGGAGGACGTTGAATGGTGGGAGGACGACTCACCCGATCTACGTCTACAACATCGGATCCAGTCCCGGGAGCTGACGGAGGAGGTGGTGTCCTACGAGGGATTTCCGCGGATGCAGGAGGATCCCCCGGACTACCGCCAGGTCGACATCGCGGAGTTGGAGCAAAGGTCGTTGGTAGTCCGCCCCGCCGAGGAGGAGAGGAGTGAGGACGAGCCACGAGTAGACAACCCCAGGACCCGGGACGACGGAGCGGAGCCCCGCAGCAGCGAGAGTTGTCAAGCAGCCGCTGGAGGAGATCCAGAGCCCGGACCGGAGCCAGGAGGCCATCGACACCGCGTTCCGCCCAGCCACTCCCCCGGAGGGGCGTGGCTCCGCGAGGTACGTGACCGCATAGCGGGTTGGATCGGGAGGAGGGCGAGGCGCTAGAGCGCTTCCCACTTAGATACAGGGAAGGGGACGGAAAGGAGCGCGGATGTATTCCAGTTGCCCAAAAACCCCTATTCTAGAGTAAACAAGCTAAAGACTCAGATACGTTGGGTGCACAGAGTATACCTCCCCTCACTTTCCCCCCCCCCTGGTGTATGGGATTTACACACGGAAGGCCGTGACAGTAACGCGCTTTTCCATTTTATTTGCATGGGACCGCCTTGAGAGAACGGCACGACGGAGCCGGACGCTGCGGATCGAAGGCGGACTTTAAAGACCAGGAGGACCGAGGGTGTCATCTCCAAGAGCCGGGCTGAGAGGAGTCGCTCACCAAGGAAGCCACCGGGGAGACTCAGAAGCACCGACCAGTTGTTATCAACAATAAAACCATTTTCTTTGATCACTAAGACCCGTCTCCTGCCTCTTCCTGCAGTCCCGCTTACAAGGTTTTACCAAGATTATTGACAACTAGAAAGGAAGATTGGGACGCAATCTCGTCCTGTAAACAGAAACAAGATGAAGATACCAGTGACTTTTATTCAAGATTCGAGAAATGTTTCATCATAAATAGTGGCCTAAAAGTTAGCAGTGAGTCATATCCGCACCTTTTTGTAACAAAATTAGTCGAGAACGCCCTACCATTAGTCAAAAATAGAGTGTACAAAGTTGAAAGTACTTGGCAGGCAAATACGCCATCACAGATGTTACAAATGTTACAATATCACCAGAACAGAATTAGGGAAGAACAAGATCAGGAACAGAAACGTATGAAAGACACGAAAATGAAAATGTTAGTAGCTCAGACGATTCCAGCCGACGGTCATAGAAAAGGTGGGGCCCAGACCAATCATTCTGCCGCTCCCGTTAAAGGGACATGTAATTATTGCAAACAGCCAGGTCACTACGTACATGAATGTCCAGTCCTGAAACATAACATCGAGACAGGTAAAACTAAAGAAAGACCGCGTCCGCCTAGACATGAACAGGGTCATCAACAGACCTCACAGAACGAACAGCCAATGCAGAATACACAGCCTATGCACGATCAGTCCCATACAGTACAGACAGTAGCAGTACCGCAGCCACAGCATGCTCAGACACAGCCCGCCGCCGCAACTCGGCAAGTATCACAACAGATGTACCAGTATGCCCAGTCGGCATATCCAGATTATCAGCGTTATACATGAAACAGCCTAGAGAGGGAAGGTGATTTGCCTCTTATTGAAATTCCTGTAGATCAAGAAGGTCCTTATGTACACAGTCACGTATTAGGAAAAGACAGAAAGTTTTTAATTGACACAGGGGCAAGTCGCACTACTATCAGTCACAATGAAGTCCCAGGGGCACCCCTCTCAGGCTCACAGAATGTTTCCCTTGGTTTTTCAGGACAGCCTATTGTAAATGAAGTATCGGAACCAGTACCACTAGCTGTGGGTCCATTATCTCGAGTTACAGATTTGTTACTTACGAAATCATGTCCAGAAAATCTGTTAGGAATTAAAACACTGAAGGCTCTAGGAGCTATAATATGCTGTTCCCCAGAGGGAGTCAGACTCTTTCTACGGGATTTCAAGGGTCATTATGTTCTACGTGACTTTGATGTCAGATTGAAAAATGTACCAGATCACTTATGGGCAAAAGGCCCAGCTGATGTAGGTTGTATGCATATCACTCCATATCGCGTCACACTCAAGACAGGAGTTGTTTTACCCAGAATCAGACAATACAAGTTACCACCCGATGCTGTAGTGGCTTTACTGAAAATTATTGAAGAGCTTATTGCCCAGGGGGTGGTCGTAGAGACCGACTCCAATATCTGTAATTCACCCATCATTCCAATTCTTAAACGTACAGACCGCAATGCACCGCCAGTATATCGGCTGGTGATTGATCTTCGAGAGCTGAATAAATGTATTGTACCACAGTATCCTGTGGTCCCCGATATCTCCTCCCTATTGACTGCTATTGATTCAGAAGCAACGTTCTTTACTGTAATCGATCTCAAGAACGCTTTCTTCAGTGTACCTATTGACCCGGAGAGCCAATATCTCTTCGGATTCAGTTTAAATGGACGAAGTTTCAAATTTTCCCGCGCACCTCAAGGATTTACAGAAAGCCCCAGCATCTATAGTCAAGCACTGAAAAGACAACTAGATTGTATCCAAATGCCAGTTAATACCGCTTTACTGCAATACGTCGATGATCTACTGATCACCGCACGAAGTGAGCCCGAATGTGAACAAGCATCTCTGACAGTTTTGCATTTCCTGGCCGTCAAGGGACACAAGGTGTCTCCTTCGAAGCTACAATTCTGTGTTCAGCAAGTTGTGTACTTGGGTCACTTGCTGTCCAAAGTGGGGAGACAGCTCACTCCCGATCGCATTCAGTTAATTGTAAACATGCCGCGACCCCAGACACAAAAGGAAGTGCGGGCCTTCATAGGCCTCACCTCGTACTGCAGACAATGGATTCCTCAATATGCATTTCTAGCTAAACCACTCATCCAGTTAACGACACAGGAGGCTGCAACTTCCATTGCCCTCCCTTGGACTCAGGAACACACACAAGCCTTTGAGGAATTAAAGAAAGCTTTATGCCAAGCACCAGTTTTAGCGACACCATGTTACAGCAAACCGTTTACACTTTTTGTTACAGAACGTGACGGTACAGCGTTGTCTGTCCTCACTCAAGATCAAGCAGGTTCACATAAGCCTTGCGCTTATTTTTCAAGTACATTGGATTCAGTAGCACAGGCACTCCCTGCATGTTTAAAATCAGTAGCAGCAACAGCGTTAGCAATCAGACAAAGCGACTCAATTGTTTTAGGTCATCAGTTAACAGTACAAGTTCCACATTCTGTAGAGGTTCTGTTAAACAGAACCCAGACTCAGCACTTGACTATAGCACGACTGACAGGTTACGAATTGACATTATTCCAGCCACACATAGAAATCAGACGCTGCAGTATCCTGAACCCAGCAACACTGTTACCTACAGTTATGACAGATCCAGCTCCACATGATTGTATAGAGATCATTAATGCAGTAACAAAGCCCCGACGAGATTTAACAGATGTTCCATTGACAAATCCAGACCTGACACTTTATGTGGATGGTTCATGCATGAGAACAAGTACAGGAGAGTTAGTGGCCGCGTATGCAGTGACCACTGAAACCGAAATTAAAGAAACACACCGTATTGATACATTGTCTGCTCAAGCGGCAGAGCTCATCGCTCTGACCCGAGCCTGTATTCTAGCCAAGAACAGAAATGTTAACATATACACAGATTCCCGTTATGCGTTCGGAGTCGTACACGACTTCGGCATGCTCTGGCAAGAAAGAGGTTTTCTGACCTCTCATGGTACAAAGATACAACATGGTCCTCTCATTCAAGCACTGTTAGAAGCAATACATCTGCCTTCAGCCATATCCGTCATGAAGTGTAAAGCACATACTAAAGCCACAGATTCTGTTTCCCAGGGTAACGACCTGGCAGATCAGACAGCAAAACATACAGCACTGACTCACACTCAGACAACTGACACGACAAAGACAATAGATCCGACAAACTGTATGACAGTCAGGGATCCCACACTAGATGTTATCGACATTCAGACACATGCTACTGCAGACGAAATAAAGAAATGGATCGAACTAGGAGGGATCCAGACAGATCAAGGTTGGATGACGAAGGGAAAATCTACATGGTTTCTCCCTGACTCTATGGTTCAAGCAATGATAAATACAGCACATAGTCCTGCCCACCTAGGAGAGAAAGCAATGCTAGACAGTTTGCAAAATCTCTGGAACAATAAACACTTACGAGCAGCAGCAAAACAGAAAGTGCGTACTTGCATGATCTGTTGTCAGTTCAATCCAGGTAAAAGCGTCCCTGTAGAGCAAGGTGGATTTCATCCTCCCGATCACCCTTTTGAAGTCCTCCAGATGGATTATATCCAGATGGACCGTTGTCGAGGATTTAAATATGTTCTCGTAGTTGTCTGTGCTCTGTCCCGCTGGACCGAAGCATACCCAGTCCCAGATTACACTGCTCCGACCACTGCCAAACAGTTGGTTCGTGAATTTTTCCCACGATACGGCCTGCCTCGTGTCGTGTACTCGGATAACGGTCAGCCATTCTCATCCGAATTAATGAAGCAAGTTTCCTTGTTACTGGGATACCAGTGGAAGTTCCATTGTGTCCGACATCCAGAAGCCGCAGGCCTTGTTGAGAGGCATAACCAGACATTAAAGATCCGCCTTGCCAAAATATGTCAGGAAAAAGGGGTCGACTGGATAGTCGCCCTGCCAGTGGCACTATTCTATATGAGAATGGTTGCCCATTCGAGATCAGGGCTATCCCCGTACGAGGTGGTCTTTGGAAGACCACCGAATATGTGGGGGACGCCCATTCCTAAAAAGATTACTGATGTTGATTCTAATATGTTGACAGATTACCTTGCCTCCTTGATGTCTGCACTCCAATCATGTCGTTCACAGGTTGCCGCAGCCTTCCCTGACAACACTGATGTGAAGCCGCATGACGTCCGTCCCGGGGATGTTGTCCTAGTTCGCAACTTCGACAGAAAAAGTACGTTGGAGCCCCGCTGGAAGTCTCCGAAGACCGTTCTTCTTACCACGAAGACCGCAGTCAAATTGGAAGGCAGAAAGGGGTGGGTCCACCTAAGCCATATTAAAACATTCCCAGGACTGAAACCTGACCCAGACTCGTCCACCCCCACCAAAGACTGTGTTACCAAAGACTTTACCGAATCTAAACGAGAAAAAACTGCTCAAGAACAATACCGCATGAAATTACGATCTAGCAAGTCAGACAGTTTAATTGTTTAAGTCCTCCCCTAGGTGAATCGGTTAAATAGTTTCTGACATGTATCCCCTAGATCGAGATAGAGAGAGAGAAGCAAAGAAACGTACATATTGCAAATCACTCCGTAGTCACTGCATAGTGACACTAATAATCATGTTTATTCTCAGTGTTTTAATTATTATTGCTAGCATCTTATTACCTATCTATTATCCTATTTTCAAGCGTGAACAATCTGTTTACAATGTCTCTGCTGAACACACTTTTAGTGAGTTACCTCCTCATGAGCTTTCCTACAGACTCGCGCTGCGCAACAATACATTCATTAGTATGTTACATCATTCTCATCAAACTAACAATGCTACAAATTGCTGGAGATGTGGCCGACTCCCTCCCTACCAGAATTACAAGGGAGCTCTGCCTCTCTTTCCGTACCCGTTCTCTCACAATGGCTCCTGCGGAGCATGGTTCAAAATAATTAATTCTTTAGATCCCGACATTGCTGTTTTCGATGGGGGTTGGGTTTGGGGAAACCTGAACTTGGTCCTACTAGACGTCTGTTACCCAGATAAGGAGGGACTTCCCACTAGAATAGGAACTGATCTAGAAAATGAAGTATATGGATTAGGTAATTATACAATTAGCCTTATGATTCTTACTGTCGAATCCGAAGCCACACCCGTCCTGCCTATTATGTCAGTACTGCCAGTCACTGGTGAATTATGTATCAAGAAGAAAGGTTCAGTACACTTAGGTCATAGTAAATGCACTACTGTGGTCGAATTCAGTGATGATGGAAAATCATCTTTCAAAGCTATCAGTCATTCCTACTTTGTTTGTGGTCATACCGCATACATTCGTCTACCTCCAGATTGGGATGGTACCTGCTACATTGCATTCCTTCTGCCACCTGTTTTTCTAGCTCCTCCTGATTACCATAGAAATAGCAATCTAGTAAAGAATAGACCCAGAAGAGATGTCCCACTTGTCGACTACACAGAAACGGCATGGGAACAGTACACTGACTTTAATAAAGGATTCTTTTTCTTTTTAGGACCTGTCCAGAATAGTAAATTAATACGCAGATTAACTAGAACACTTGAAGCAGTAGTAAATGAAACTACCTCCGCCTTAGGTAACTTAACAGAAGAGCAGTCCGCTATGCGGGTTGTTGTCCTTCAGAATCGTCTTGTAATTGACGTCATCTTGGCAGATAGAGGTGGAGCCTGTAAGGTCATCGGGTCAAGCTGCTGTGTTTTCATTCCACAAAATGCACCATCTGTATATCAAGCTATCACCCGTCTTCATAATATTGCAAATCAGATACATCAGAATCCAGGCACCTGGACTTGGTCCGGTTGGTTCTGGACAACGTTAACAGCTTGGGGATGGAAGATCCTATCCTTCCTAGGCATTGGCCTAGTCCTAGTATTCAGTTGCTGCCTGTGCCTGCAGTGTGGGCCAGCGATTTGTGGACTGTGTGCCACTTCTTGTATTGAACATTCCAGTTTTCACTCAAAACGTAACCGAAAGAAAGAAGAACAAATGATGTTACAAGAACAGACTGATCGATTCATGAGGATCGATATTTCATGAAGGGTCCGTAGGGAACAAGGAGGGAATGAGGAAAATTAAATTTTGGCCATGTTGTGTTCCCTAGCGCGTACCCCACCGACTCCATGTACCAGCTTAAAGTGCATGTAACTTCCCTCCTGTGCCAGCTATGAAGACGCAAATACATTTGCGTCCACCGTTAACTTGTCCTCTTTCAGATCCACCATGAATGGATTATATAGTCCGTTCCTAAGTATGCTATGCCACCGTCTTTTTGTAGTACACTTTTCATGTATTCCTGCTCTAGCAAGAGTAGGCCCTGAATTCCTGCCATCTGAACCTCTTTTGTGGCTCCTGACTCTGCCCAGGCTACCTCTGTACTCGTGAACTCTGTCCTACTTTCAGCGCGGCCCCTCGCGCTCAGCTCAAGCCTGCTTTCTGCCAAGACTGACTATAACCTTCGAGTTATCTGTTCCGCTCCCCGAGAATACATTCCTGCCTACTAGATCCTGTAAACATCCTCCCCAGCTGCAGAGCCAAAGGGCCGACCTGTCTTAATGCAAGTAATTCATAGCCTCTGTTGCCATGCTTCCATGGAAGGCCCCGTGCCCCACGCTTCACATGTAGACACTCAGGCGCTTATACACGCATCCACAGTTAGCATAGAACAGCTTCTGCCCTAGAGACCTTTCCGCCCAGATAGTATAGTTCCTAAACACCAGATATCAGATATGATAGAAGTACAAGTTGATCTGACATGCCAGACTTCTGTCTCTTTCCGTCAGTGTAAATGTCAAGTCCCCTGCACCCCGTCAATCACACGTCATGCAGCTGCGCGCGCATCCAAGCTTCCGATTTCTGCTGACATTGCAACATTCTGTTAGCACCACCCCTTGGTGCCACCCACTTGCGTCACCTATCAGTGACGTTTCTAGCACACACCTCTAGTTCACGCCTAGTTTACGCCTCTTGATGATGTACTAGTACCACGTGTATACTGTTATCTTGTCTTCTCTCAGCTGTTACGCCTCTTACATTGATTCTCATGGTATAAATCAAGTATATAAGCTATGTATTAAAAATAAACGACAGCGCTCTATCCCTTCTGACACCCCTGTGGTGGTCAGAACATGATATCCTGATTCCTTTATGAGGAATAAAACCCTTAGAAACTCTAACACCACGGACTCTGTTTTCTTTCATTCCGATTGAGTTATTATTGATTAAGTACTTACCTGCATAGAAATTAAGAGAGTAAATTAATTATTTACGTCAATACGGGGACCTTTGTGGGATCATTTAATTGTTTACAACATAAGGGTCTTTGTGGTAACCTATTAGTCATGTTAGAATGTAATGTTAGAACTTAGAATGTATGACATAGTTTAGAACGGTTTGAGTAGAAGTTGTAGAATGCTGCATTAGGTCAGAGTTGCATCTCAAGGCAGCAGCACCCTTTTTGTACCTCCTTGCATTTGATCTTAATAAAGAAGATTTACAAGTAATCCCTTGTAAAGAAGGTTACTACAATTTTGGCGACGTCAGGGATTCGAACCTACGTGGGATTTCTTTTCTGCTAATTTTTTTCTTTTCTTTATCAAATTCATTACCGTGATACAACGTGAACATGGAGTTTTGGGGATTTATTTCAGGCTACGAATAAGGAAGCTACGGAGCTGAGGGCAAGGATTGACAAGGATGGATAGAATGTCACAGTCAGCGTCTTCGTTTACACCCTATATCTGACCCTCTTACCGGCTTTCGTTAACGACTTCCATGCATGCGGTTTTGACTTTAAAAAAAAGCTGGCCCCGTGCTCCACTTTACGAACGAACGACAGCAGCGGCTTACCTTTCAAAAGACGCTGCATTGTTCAAGAACCTCCCGGTCTCCCTGTGTGACGCATAGCCGCGCAGCCTGAGTGTCATTTAGCCTTGCATTGCAAGTGACGTATTATGTGACCAGACGCAAGGTCACGCACGGCGGCCATTTTTTGTTTTCCGGCTGATTGCAATCACATCGGAGCCGAGAAGGAAAGACTTTTACTTCAATCCTTTTGGTACGAACCAAATACACTGTCGTTTTTTTCCCCTTTCTTTCCATGTTTTCAATTGTGCAAGGGTGCTGCACTATACTTTATCAAGAATCGATTAACTTTATTTTTCTCAAGATTCAAGTAGTGTGTTCAAGAATCAACTACTGTGACCAGAGGCATTTCACAGAATATCTTCTCTGTATTTTTTCTTTTGCTGTAACTTTATCACCATGCCTTCCACTAGTGATAGTGCTTCTTCTGGTGAAAGGTCTTTACATGGCATGCACCTCAGTTCTCCAAGAGAGTTTTTGGCAGTATCAGGAGATCCACCTGTTGCTTGGTTGGATTGGAAAGAATACTTCCTCAATTATACTGCGAATTTGGAGGATGTTAATGGTTCATTTTCTCCAGAAAGAAAGAAAAGGATCCTTATGTTGGGGATTGGGTCCTGAAGGTTTGCGAATCTATAACCAACTACAGAAGCAAGACAGAGTTGGGGAAACATAGATGTTTTCAAAGCAGCTTTACTCGATCTTGATGATCACTTTTCCCCCACTGTGTGTATTGCTGTCACCAGACATTCTTTTTTTCAACGGAAACAAGACAAACACGAAACTATCGAGGATTATGTTTCTGCATTAAGAAAACTGGCTGTCAAGTATAGATTTGCACAGCTTCATGACGAATTTATACGTGATCAGATTGTTATGTGTACAAAAAACAAAACAATCCAAGATAAGTTGTGGGTGGAAGGAGAAGGTTCTCTAAAAGACATCATTGCTATGGTGAAAAAAGCTGAGTTGTCTGAGCGATGTGTTAAAGCATTGTTGGCCAATGACAAAAGAGAAGCTGAAGTTGTTAATAAAATCTCGGATACCAAGGTTAGCCATAAGAATAACAAAGATTTCAAGGCAGGAACTTAAAAGAAAGACAATGTGGAAACAAAACAATATTCTGAATTATTTTGCTATAGGTGTGGCAGTCGCTTCACATTCAGCCAATTACCCTAAATGTCCAGCGAAAACAACTAAATGTTTAGTTTGGGGACATCATAGGGCATTTTGCTAAAATGTGCAGAAAAAAATGCATAAGAATTATAAGGGTAAAGTATCCTGTATTCAAGAAACAGAGCTAGACTATAGCTCATCTTCTAGTGAAGATAATGTTCAAATGCAAACTACTATGAAAAAGAAGGTTGTTTTAAACATTTCAGATGTGTCATCCACTAAACCAATTTGCCAAGTTTCTTTAGGTGGAGTTCTCACTCAATTAGCTGCGGATTCAGGGTCACCTTACACAATTATAGCTCAACACGTATAGGAGGAACAATTTGTTTCCCAGATTGGGAGCTGGTTGGAACCTCCTGACATTGCTCCGGAAAGCTATACAGGAGAAAGAATTGATATTCAAGGTTTTAGAGTGCTAGTTTTTAGATTCAAAGGCAGACATACAAAACCTGTAAGTTATACATTTCCAAAGAAGAACCGTCCGTATTAGGATGGAAAGATCAAAAAAGTCTGAATATCATTCTGGATCCTAATAGCAGACAGCAAGTGTTGGTCTCATGTGATGGTGAAGACACTAAAAAATGGATTCTTGACGAATTCTCTTCTGTCTTTTCAAAAGTAATGGGTAAGTTGAAAGGGTTTAACCACCATATTCGATTGAAAAATGATGCTGTGCCTAAGATACACAAAGCAAGGAATATACCAATGATCATAAGAGATGAGGTCAAAGCAGAATTGGAAAAATTGTTAAATTCAAATGTAATTGAGACAGTAGAAGCAGCGGAGTGGGATTCTCCCTTGATCGTAGCACGCAAGGCCAACCAAAAGGCCCGCTTGTGTGTGGACTTGAGATATCTGAATAGCCAAATACTTATTGATCAATACCGGTTGCCTAGAATAGACTAAATGTTGTCTTTGACTAGAAATGCTAAGTGGTTTTCCACTTTGGACTTATCTGCAGCATATCAACAAATCGTTCTGGATCCTGATAGCAGACATTTAACATCATTTTGTACTCCTTTTAGTTACTTCACTTTCAAACGTATGCCGTTTGGCTTAGCCTCAGCGGCTGCAGTCTTCCAGAGATTAATGTCATGGTTATTTGGTCACATACAGGAAGTCATTTTTTTTCCAAGACGACATTTTGATAATGGGAAAGAGCAAGTCTCATCATGATTCTATACTCCGAGAAGTACTCAAAATTCTTGTGTGTAATGGTTTAGTTGCTGAATTGAGAAAATGCAAGTTTGCAGAAAAATCGGTGGCGTACTTGGGGCACAAAATTGTGGAGGTATAAAACCTAAAGCAAAATTGGTTGAAGCGATCAATAATTCCCCAGAGCCAAAGTCAAAGGACGAACTCAGATCGTTTTTGGGCCTGGCGGAATTTTACTCAAAATTAGTCAACCAATTTTCTCAGAAAACATATGAAATGCGTATTTTGATGAAAAACAAATCACCTTTTATTTGGAGTAAGGGCTACAAGAAAGTATTTCATGAGATAAAGTCAGCAATAGCCAATGCCCCCATGTTACAAGGATTTGATCCTACAGCTCAAACTTTTCTCACTACTGATGCCAGTGGTACTGGTTTAGGCAGTGTCCTCTCACAAATGTCACACCAAGGTGTGGAGGTAGTCATAACGTTTGAATCACGTTCCTTGTCACCATGTGAAGAGAAGTATTCCGTCAGTAAGCGGGAAACTTTGGCCTGTGTGTGGGCAATGGAGCATTTTCGCAAATTCATTTGGGGCAAACAGTTCACACTTCGCTCGGATCATAAACCGTTAACCAAATTGCTAACTACTGAAGGTTTATTTAGGGCATCAGCTAGGATTGAGAGATTATCTATGAGACTTCAGGATTATGTGTGTATTATTGAATATGTACCTAGAGTTAAAAAGGTCATTGCAGATTTTCTAAGCAGACTTTCCTTGCCCATGAGAGAAGTTGATCATAACCCCTGGAATGATTGGTGTGTTGCTGGAGTGTTTTCTGATTCTCAAGGCTTATCTAAGGAAGCATGGGAAAGCGAAAGTACAAAAGATGTAGTCCTTGAAGGAGTTAAAGAAAAAATGACTAATGGTTGGCACACGCATTCCAATTCTGATTCTCAGTTTAAACCATTCTGGGTGATGCTGGATGATGGTACTATTCATCACATGAGCAGAATTGCATTAGCAAGGTGTTCTGATTCAGGAAACAGTTTCAAGGAGGGAGATGTGGGTGATTACTGGTGGTTGAGCCCCATGTCGGCATCTGATTCTGTTTCTGTTCAATCTGATTCTGTTCCTGTTCAAGAAAATCTTGTTTTAAATGACAATGATGCAGAAGAATCAGGTAATATTGAGTTGGATCCAGAAGCTATTACAGATCCAGGTCTACAAGAGTCTGTAACTACATGCTCTACAAACGATTCGGTGGATTATCAACTTGTATATACCAAAAGTGGGAGGAAAGTAGTCACACCTACATTTTTACAGGATTTTGTGTGTGATTAAAACATATACCTCCCGTATTAGTTTGTTTTGTTAATACTTGTTTTTTTCTTTACATTTTTATTAAGAAGGGAGATGTGTGGTAACCTATTAGTAATGTTAGAATGTAATGTTAGAACTTAGAATGTATGACATAGTTTAGAATAGTTTGAGTAGAAGTTGTAGAATGCGGCATTAGGTCGCAGTTGCATATCAAGGCAGCAGCACCATTTTTAGGTTTCGCCTGTCGAAAGCTGCGCACCGCGCAGCTTTTCGGCACAGGCAAAATCTTATGTGTACAGTATGTGTGTGTTGTCCCGCCCCTCTGTTCCATTGGCTAGCTCCATAAATGGAGGCTAGCCATTGGAACAGAGATCTGTCCGTCAATGCCGGAGCAGATTTGTGGGCGTTCCCGAGAATTTTAGGCTTTTGCCCACGTCATGCGGCGGTGGGCGTTTGGTTTTTTTTTGTTTTTTGCAGCCTATAATTTTGTCATTTCCCCCGACCGCCGCAGGAAGAAGGTTGTGCGCTCCTTTCTTGTTATCTTTTTTTAGGCACGGTGATTACGTGATGTGCCCAGAATCACATGATATTGAGCCGACTCGGAGACTCTAACCTTATATCTTTATTATTCTATATATCTGTAAAATAATAAATGAGCTGCACGTGGGCCCCTTGCAGCTTGTGTTGCCCGGTAGGGAGCCTCTGGTTTCCATGTGGTCTCCAACGTCTATGTGTCTGTTGTCTTTGACTGGCCTAGTTTGGTCTCTTTCCTTTACCAGCCTCAGAGTGCACGCATCCCAGGGTCCATCTCATCAGTCTGAGACCGTTTTCTTGTTTTGTTTTTTTCCCCCTAAATTTCCGCGAAACACTAGAGTGTGATTTTTGTTACATAAAAAATGGGGTATAAATAATGCTTATTTTTGTCCGTGTGTCTTGCTTGAGCTGATCTCACATTTTTGCAATTATATCTAGGTTTGGACGACGTGTACATTCTTCACACCCCTCTGCCTTCTGACACAAAAACGTCAGTGAGGCAGAGCCCGGTTGTAGATGGTCAGACACTCTTCTCAGCAGCTAGCACTGGTCTTAGATACATTCACACACCTCATGTTTTTTGCATATATTTGTACTGACTTTATTCACAGCTTGTAACATCGATGACTGCGTCATGTGCAGGTATTATCTCGGTTTCATGCGCGGATTTATGGTGCATTTTTATTCAACATCATCTGCATTTTCAAAACGTAATTGTGGAATGAATTATGCACTCCTCGCGTCATAAAGTGCAACTCTGGTGTTACTTTGTGGGGTCATTTTGCACACCTGAAAACACATCTTTAGAGATTATAAACTCTAAACTGAGACAAAGGAGGCCCACGCGCAGAGTGAACATTTCTATTCACACGTCATCTATGCAGCCAATCCGATGCTAGTTACGGACCATCCTTATGTATAGATTCAGTCACATTTTATGGCGCGCTAAATGTTAAAAAAAACGCCCTGCTTTTAAGTGATTTCAATGAAATGAGATCATGGTTCCGACGATGAACTATTGCTACTACCTACTGAAAGACAAAAAAAAATAGCATCATGGGTTTCGGAGTTCGAGTGATGCTTAGAACATCGCACAATCTATTTTTTAATGACATAAGTAATTAGAAAAATATCATTTAGGCCATGCCTTTCTCCCTGAACTTTTGCTCTGGCGCATGTCCGTTGTGAAGTGCTAATAAGAGTTTCACCTCTTTGTTTCTCTTTTGTTATCTACGCCGAGACTACTTGACATCAATTAAACTCGTACAACTGTGAATAAATGCATGTATGTATGAATGCATGCGTGTATGTATGTATGAATGCATGTATGTATGTATGGATGCATGTATGTATGTATTTATGCATGCATGTATATGTGAGATTCTGTGTTTATGTGAGTGTGCGCCTCTGTATATTGTGCATGCGTGTGTTTCAGTGCATGCGTCCCTGAGAGTTCGCGGGGGTCAGTCTGTTTTCGGCCGTGTGTGGATAGATGGGTAGCTGTGTTTCTGTTTATTGAACGAAAAACATACATTCACGTAGGAACGATTAAGAAACACAAAGCCGTACACAGAAGGCAAGCTGGGTGATTGGACGAGATAACACTGCAGTCCGAGTTTGTGGGGGGCACTGTGCTCAGTGCGGGTGGCACAGCCGAGTGCGGGCTGCCGGTATGGAAAGGCAGTAGGATGCACATGTGTAGCAGTAGGAGACGAGTGGCCAGGCAGCAAAGGGCGCACTGTGTGACCTGAGCTCAGGGCGAGGGCAGCAGTCGCCCATTTGGTGCTGAAAGACAAACGGCCGGAGTCCGCCGTTGCAGGCTGGGATGAGCATCAGTGATGGTCACACACAAAGCCGCGGCCCCTAGGAGTCCGGGAGTGTGCTGAGAGAGGGCAGTGTTTACTCTGCGCACAGCACCAGGGGAGGTCAGACGGCCGAGCCGTCCGCCGAAGAAGAAACACAGCTGCAGTCTCTGGGCTTGAAAACGTAGGGACGCAGCACACGCTGATGTTTAAGGCCTTCAGGCGTGGGTGCCTGCCTTGCAATTGTTCATTTACCACGGTAGGGTGAAACTTGGGATCTGCAAATCACAGTAAATCTCAGAGGCGAGGGTGTCTAGGTGCATGGATATAACGTGCATTTATAAGGTAGGCATCTTGGCGCTGAATAACCTAACTCAATGGTACTCATTTTATGGACCTCAGATGGATGAAAGGCTGAGGGGACCCCCAGGATATCAACCTGCGACCATGAGGTCGAACATAGGACCCTCCAGTGGACGCATTAGTCCCCTTAGCCACCAGACGCGGCTGTAGAACTAGATCGACAGAGAGAACGATTCTTGTCCTGTTCACGCACACAAGGGATTGGCAAAATAGGTGGAATCTTCCATAGTTAGATGCAAATGCGAACAGGAGTGGGTCCAGCTCCCAGTAAAGAAGGTTTGGTGCCGATGGCAAACACACACATATCCCCTTCAGACCCTCAAGTTAAACGCAGTGCCTAGCCCTAGGGTGTACATGGAGCTTTCGCGAAACTTGGCACTAAGATTGAAAAAGAAAGGTCCAGGCACCAGAGAAAGCATCAACTCACCTGTTTACCACTCGGCGAACAAAGGGACTGAAGCCCCCTGTTTAACTTTAGTGCACATGGTGCAGCAAAAGGAACAGCGAAAGAAGACCTCGGGATACAATTATTAATTGACTGATAGCACTGCAATGTTTTTAAAAAAAAATTTTTTTTACTGCAAGGCTACCAGTGGCGTAACGAAACTTGAAGGGGTCCCTGCAAAGTACATGGGCCGTCCCTCCTTCCCCTGGGCCCACCACCTATCACCTTTACCGAGCCCACCCGTCCACCACCCCCTCCCCCGCACCGGACTTTGTTTACACCACTGAAGGTTACCCTGTAAACCGAGAACCACCACTTTTTTTTAAACATATGCCAATTCCGAGGATTATTCTCGTACGTCAACAATAATGCTGCCTAATATTGTATTCTTTGTAAGATAGACATGTTAAAGTCAATAGGTATGAAATCCAAAACAACTGTATAGCAAAAATATTTCGTTTAATTTCCTATCAGCAGCACACGTGACTCAACATAATAAAGTAAGGATGCAATATGATCAACGTGTGTGACTGTAAAAGAAACACTTTTGGCAAAAACAGTCTGTGCACTTGATGTAACAGTGCAATAAACTGAACATTTGATTAATGGACGTGCATTTAGAGTCATTCTGATAAAAATATTTTCTTTCACAATTCAAGATGCCAGTTATATCAATAAAAATGCCAGTTTATATAAACACTTTAAGAAACCTTCCACACAACACAGCATTTGCTATCAAGTACATTAAGGTGACCAACTCACAAAGTAATCGTCTAAATGTGTTTAAATATATTTTAGAAATACCATCCCCGAAATAGAAGGCACGTTGTTTATGGAGAAAAAATAATTGCAGTTATTATAGAGGAAATTTTGAATACCTAATTCAATATTTTAATCGACCAGAATTGTTTTTCTGTGAGAGGCGTGAGAGGTGAAAGGCAATTATAACTTTCACACACTCTAGGTGCTCTAGGTTCGACAATTCAGCAGGAGTAAAACTGATTATATTAAATAATTTGTGTGTGAATATTCAACTGAAATGTGTTTATTCAAATGCACCTTAAGTGGTGTGCTACTGTCTTACTGCACTACCAGGAATAGGGCTCAAACAGTCCCATATTGCAGCAGGAAGCTGAAAATATACCCCTCTTGAGGAGTCCACATCCACAATACGTTTGCCAGTGGGTCCAAAAATCCTTGCACTATGCCTTCCTCTTAATAGAAACTTTGGGCCTTATTTATGAAAACTGTTGCTCCACGCTGCCCACCGACAACTGGAAGGTGTCGAGCATCGACGGCACGGTCATCACCACGGCCACCTTCTGGTCCAAATTGTGGAAGACCTGCATCACCGACTCCACCGGCATCTCCAACTACAAAGACTTCCCGTCCATGCTGGCCCTGGAGGGTGCGTCCCAACAAGGGGGGGGGGGGGGGGCTGGGGCAGCTGTGTGTGTCTGTGGCTCTGTGTATGTGTGTGTGTGTGGCTCTGCGTGAGGCTCTGCAGGTATGTATGTGCGTGGGACTCTGTGGGTCTCTGTCTTTGTGTGTGGCATTTGCGAGAGATTAAGCTATTGGCATTGTAAATGACAGTGCCATTTATTTATCTGTTTTGAAAACCAACACATAAATAAAAAAGTTGTCATTTACAATGCCAATAGCTCTAACTTTTTCAAAGGCGAAACCGTTGCATTGTAAATGCTTGTTTTACCTCCTTGCATTTGATCTTAATAAAGAAGATTTACAAGTAAACCCTTGTAAAGAAGGTTACTACAGTCTTGTATTTATTGTGGTTTTTTAATAAAGACGGCTAAAACACAACTGCATCTGAATTACGTTTGGATGAAATAAAAGCCAATCGCATCTGTCATTTGAGTTTTTGATAATAACAGCGACAAAAAATGTTAAAAAAAGATTTCTTGAAAAAAAAAAAAGGCAGGAACGCAGGCCGGGTGGGCACTCTAATGTAGCCCTCTGGCTGTGTATAGGGCTTTTCAGATTGCTCAGTCAAGATGGATGTTGCTCGGGAGTAAATTTGGCCGCACACAGAAACACCGTGCAGGCTAAAAAGAAACACATCACGCCACGTGTGCAGAACGAACAGGCGCCTTCAACAAAGAACCAACTGCTGTGAAGCCGTATACATTTACCTCCAACTTCTACTTTTAAGCTTGGCAGCAAAGGGAAAAAAACTATAAGCAACTTCAAGTCTCTTCATCCAATAATAACAGGAGCGAAAATCCATTCCGTCGAAGTGAAGTGAAGCGAAGCGCCGGTTCAGCAACTAGAAATCTGCTCCGTGTATTCTGCTCTGGCACGTGCATGGCGCAGCGTCTGCCGTACGCATGACCTCATGGCGCCGCGGGCTCTCCGGGGAGCCTCGGACGTCACCCCAGGGTTCGCATCACTGACTGGAGTCTGAGTCACTCTGTGAAGAGATGTTCTGGCCTGGCTCTTGCTGGGTAGTGGAGCCAATCCATGAACTGAGGGGGGGAGTGGTTTTGGTTTCAAGCCTTCTGCCTGAGAGAAGGCTTTTAAGGATTGCTTACACATTTCTTTGGGTGCGGAAATACCCTTAACGTGGTGAGTGGAGTCGTCAGGGCCCAGTGTTCCTGCATTGGTGTATGTGACACGTTCTCTCAGAGGTTTTCTGCTGGCTGTATCTTGGTATTTAGTGTTCTTGGAAATACAGCAATGCGCATTAGTGCTGCGGTAGGTGTATGTTGTGTACAATGAGAGGTTTGGGAGCTTCGTTTTGTGCTGGCACAGACTGGGAATTCTGCCTTGTGCTCTGCACCTTCCACCATGGCAAAGGCAAACACCACAAAACACCTGCAGACTGTGCAACGCTAAACTAGGCGACATACTACATTTAATCTGCCTATGCAAAGAAATGCTTCCAGCATGGTGGAATCTCCTAAAAAAAACATTTAATCTAAAAGGCATTCGCACAAGGAGGCAAGCAGTGTTAGCCTGTCTAAATCCAGAAAATACCCAGCTAAATTGCCGCCTAGTAAAATTCTTAATGATAGCCGAACAAAAACTGCTCAAGAACACCTAAAACAAACAAGGATTTGCCTTCTCACTCTACCCATCTCTGGGAACACGCTCCAAAAGACCTCGCGCAATAAACAGACCACGCAGTTATAGGCGTAAAAGGCCATTTATTAGACCAGAACTGCGCATAACAATAGAACAGTAAACAATAACAGAAACATCCCACTCATACATCCCCCCCAATCGTTTTCAATCATTCCTGTCAGTACTGAGCCCTAGCGGCTCCAAACACCCTCCACTTGCCGTCAATCACCCTTCCAGCCCCCAGCCATTGCCAACTTCAAACCCAGTTCGATCCGTCCTGCCAAGTCTCCCCCCCCAAGGGATGGGTATGCCCGCTCTTGACCCCCTATCCCTTCGGAACCTGCCTACCGCAGCTCTGGCCTAAACTGGCAACGCACAAAGCCAACCCACAAGCCACCTCTAACTGCCGGGTGGGTGGGTGGTCTTTTTCGAGCTCCCTCCCGATGGTGCCAGGCGCGGAAAAGAGGAAGATCCCTTCCTCCCCCGCGCTTAAGTACCCACCCCCTAACTCCTCCCCTTCCCCTGCCTGGACTATCCCCTGCGCGAAAGACCCCGGGGAAAGACTAGTCTGCGACTCTGCTTTCCCCGGGGCCCGGCATCGCGCAATAAACAGACCACGCAGTTATAGGCGTAAAAGGCCATTTATTAGACCAGAACTGCGCATAACAATAGAACAGTAAACAATAACAGAAACATCCCACTCATACATCCCCCCCAATCGTTTTCAATCATTCCTGTCAGTACTGAGCCCTAGCGGCTCCAAACACCCTCCACTTGCCGTCAATCACCCTTCCAGCCCCCAGCCATTGCCAACTTCAAACCCAGTTCGATCCGTCCTGCCAAGTCTCCCCCCCCAAGGGATGGGTATGCCCGCTCTTGACCCCCTATCCCTTCGGAACCTGCCACCCAGTGGACCCCCTGTAGGGCGGTACACTGCCCCACCCCCCCCGCCCCGGGGCTGTCCGTCTGTCAGGGGCCAGTCACTCCCTCCGACACCAGAGCGATTCATTCCACAGCTTGCTCACCACATCCCTCAGCTCCATCATATACCAAGCATTCCCCAGCTGCGACAGATGCACACCGTCCTCCCTAAAAGCTAAAGGCTCCTCCAGGCGAATTCCAGGATGTGCGATGACTTTCACCCCCCTGTCAACACAGTAAAGTCTCATTGCCCGATTCAACTTTCTCCGGGCCTTCTCAATGGCCCCATGTTTCATTGCCCCTCTCCAAACTTTTCGGGGGACCAGCTCCGTCCAGGCAATGCAGGCCCCCGACATCCTTGCTTTAAGCACCTCCAAGTCCCTCTGCATCAATTGCAACAGAGCCAGTCCGGACAATTGCACCAGGTCGTTCTCTCCCAGATGGATGATCAACAAATCCGGGCAGCCCCTCTGGGGCACCATCTTCGCGAGCCAGGGCAGTAGTGCCCCCCATCGCATTCCACTCTTCCCCCACCACTTCACCTCGTGCAATTGTCCTCTCAGTCCCAGGTTACGGCCGTAAACCTGTTGGTCGGCGTACTTGGATGCCCAGTGCACAAAGGAGTGCCCGACGATCCACGTCACAGTCTTACCACCCGGGCCACCCACGCAACCTACGAAGAAAAAAGGAGTTAGAAACGGGCAAAACAGAAATCACAAACCAACGACCTGCCTGGGACCCCCTCTACTTCCTCACATACCGCTCGCAGCAGCGAGACTTCCAACGACCAATGCTCCGAATCCGGTCCCAGGACCAACCCAGACGGGCCGCTGCAGTGGCAGCACCAATACGGAAGGAATGAGTACCAAACCCCGCCCCATTCATCCCCAATCGACCCAAAGCCTTCCTCAACACCGCCAACAGCTGGCCAGCCGTCAACCTCGCACCTGAAACATGCTGGAAAATCTCGCCCCCCCGCGGGCCCCCCGCCCCGCAGAAGGAGCGCCATTCGCGCACCGGGCAAACCGCCCCACCAGCCTCGTTCAACCACACCCACGTACCCCGGCCCAACTGATCAGTCTTCGAGCGGCCCAGCCAGATCCCCAAACGACCCGCATCCACACGCACATCCTCATACAAGCGCCCAGGCCCCCGCCTCGTGCCCAGCAACTCAGACACCCGGAAGGCCCCAAAAAACATCCACACCATGCACAAACGGAACAAGCCCACTTCCGCGCCGTCATAGCAACACTCAGGCAACACCCCCACCAGACGTACCAACAGGTCAAACGTCACCGCCCCCCGCGGGCGCCCCCCCCCAACACTCCTCTCCCGACCCCACCCCCGCAACATGCGAGCCAGTACCACATCCTTGGTGGGGTCGAAACCCAGAAACAAAACACAGTAGAAGGAAATGCCAGCCAACTTTCCAGAAATCGTCGCCGCCGTCAGGCCCCTGTCCATGCAAGATAGCACATAGCCCCGCACACCCCCCCGCACTTCCGACTCACCACTCACCACACCGTCCACCGTCCAACCCATAAAAGAACTAAATTCAGACCATGCCAAACGATATGTCCTCCTCGTGGACGGAGCCAGCGAACCTTCCACCAGACCAACCATCCTCACTCCCCCAAGGCCCAGATGCCGGCCGGCAGCTCGGTCTTGCAGGCGTCCGCTCCCGGCGCCAGATGTCGGAACCGCTGCCACTGCGAACGAGACAGAGCATCCGCAATGTCATTATTCGCCCCAGGGACATGCTTGGCTCGAAACACCACATTCAGTTGCAGACACGCCAGCATGAACCTACGCAACAGCTTCAACACACGCAGGTCCCTCGCCCTCTGGTTACTCACAAGGTCCACAACCGTCATGTTATCTACATGGAAAAGCACTGACCTGTCCCGAAAGTCCTCCCCCCACACCACCAGCGCCACCAACAACGGGAAGAACTCGAGAAAAGCAATACTCCTACCCTGCTTCAACCAGGAGGCCGGCCAGCTCTCCGCGCACCACCGCCCATCCCAAAACACACCAAACCCCGCCGACCCGGCCGCGTCGGAAAAAATTTGGCATTGCCACACCACCCTCTCCTCATCAAACTCCAAAGGCACACCATGGAACTCCCGCAGAAAGGTCATCCAAGTCCTGAGATCCGACCGCACCCCCAACGTGATTCTCACCCGGTGATGCGGAAGCACTGCCCCCGACATGGCCATGCCGAGCCGCCGACAGAACGTGCGCCCCGCCCGGACAACCCTGCACGCAAAGTTAAGGAAACCCAGCAGCCTCTGAACCGCCCGCAACGGGATCCTCCTCTCCCCCACTGCCCACTCCAGACACTCCAAAATCTCCCGTACCTTAGCCGCAGGCAGACGAGCCAACCACGCAACAGAGTCCAATTCAATCCCCAGAAAAGTGAGGCAACAGCTGGGACCAGCCGTCTTCTCAGGCGCCAGAGGCACCCCAAACTGCACCGCCAAAGACTGGAAACGCGACAGGGCCCTGCCACAATCCCCCGACCCCGCCCTTCCCAGGAAGAGGAAATCGTCCAGGTAGTGAGTGACCTCTCGACACCCGCTCACCCTCACCATGACCCACTGCAAAAAGGAGCTGAACAATTCGAACAGGGCACAGGAGATAGCACAACCCATGGGGAGGACCTTGTCTACATAGATGGCACCCTCGAACTGCATGCCCAAGAGCCCGAAATCCGCCGGGTGAATCGGCAAGAGCCGGAAGGCCGACTTGATGTCGCACTTCGCCAGCTCCGCCCCGGGCCCACAGGAACGCACCATCCGGACCGCATCGTCCACCGACGCATACAGCACCCTCGAGTCCTCCTCGGCGATGAAGTCATTCACCGACCTACCCTCCGGCCAAGACAAGTGATGAATCATCCTGAACTCCCCCACTTCCTTCTTCGGCACAACCCCCAGTGGCGAGACAATCAGGTCAGGCAGCGGCCAGTCCAAGAAAGGACCCGCAACTCTCCCCTCCGACACCTCCTTCTGCAGTTTCGCAGCCACCACCTCCGGCAGTTCCCGCGCCGACTTCAAATTCTCGGCCCACCGCCGCTCCCTGGGGCCCTGATAACCCACCCGAAAGCCTTCGGTGAATCCCCAAAAGAGCCGCGTCGCGGCCTCGCGGTCAGGGTAGCACGCGAGCCACGGGGCCATCGCCTCCACACTAACCGGAGTAGGCGCCCTTCGGGCCAGGCTGGCCTCGTCCCCTGCCATTCCGCCACTGCTCCGAGGGAGTAGCGAGGGAGAGGCACTGAGTGATGGGGTGCTTCCCACCGCACTTGGAACACTCATGTTTAAACTTGCACGGGTACCTGGAGCAGAAACCCCGACTGTAGCTCCAACACACTCCCGTCGTGGCCCCCCCTCCCCCCGGCTTGGGCGACTGTCCGGACACAATGGTGCTGGGCACAGTTCCGCCCCCCGCCCCGCCCTGGGCGGGACGCGTCGGAAAAGACCGATACAACACCGGGAGACCGCTGGCCGTATGAGTAGAGGCCGACGAGTGCGACGACGCCATCCACTGCATCCACAGTTCCTGATCCACCTCCCCCCAACACTTCTCCGGATCGGCACTTACTCGGGCCCGGAACTCCTCATCATAGCTCAACCAAGCGAAACCCCCAAATTGCATCTGCGCCTTGCGCACAATGTCCATGTATTTGAACAAGGCAATCGCCCGGTCAAGGTACCTCACACAATACACACTCGCATAGATCAAGAAAGCCGATGTCCAATTCTCCATCGTGATAGGCACTCTAGGCCGCCTCGTCAACTCCCACTCCTCCTCCTTGGAACCCTCCTTGGCCTGCACCTCCCTGTGCAACAACTTAAAAACGTCCACAAACTCATGTTTCCAGATTTTCTCCCTCATCTTCTCAGACAAATGAGACCCCAATGGCATTGCCAGCCCCATGTATGGCATCTTCTTCGGGACCTTCACCCCTTTCTCCTCCTTCCCGTCACCCTTGTCAGTCTGCACCCCCAAAGTTACCGACTTACCATCCACCTTCTTACCATCCTCAGGTGGACCGCCCGAAGGCGCCCCCCCCTCCCGCACAGACCCGTCACCCACCCCCACCGAGCGGCAGGGCCGCTTCCTCCCCTCCCCCCCCCGGGGCGCGTCATCCCAGGCCGCCCACCAGGCACTCTCACCTGTAGGTGCCTCCGTCCTTTCCCGGGGCCGTTCTCTGGACTCCTTCCCACGGGCCTTCACCGGTCCAATCCTCCTCCGAGATCCGGGGTCGACCTGCAAGACACCAAGGTCGTCACCCCCCGACGTGCGGCCTACGCCTTCCAGGTCATCCCGCACCTCCCCCTCTTCCAACTCCTCGCTCTCAGCACCGTAGTCCAGTTCAAGCACCGGTTCCTGATCCACACCTTCAGACGAGACACACTTCACTGCACGCTTCACACCCTTGGCTCCACACTCGCGGCCACGCTGAACGGTGGCGCCACCAGAAACCGTTGCCCGATCCCGCGTGGGAGGGACAGCCGCCGCGGACTGCCCTGCTGCTTCCGGCCTGCGTCTCGGAGCCGTAGTGCGCCCGCTAGGCCCCCCTTGGCTCTGCCGACACCTGCCGACTTGGATCCCCTCCCGCCCCCCAGGTCGCTCGAACCTGGCAGGGCCCCGGCACCATCGGGCCTCAAAGCCGTGCCGGCCGTCCCTACCCCGGCCGCGCCCCCAGGAGGGTGGGCGGCCAGGCCTGACCTCTGCAACCTCGCCCGCCGAATCTCCTCTTCCTGCCTCTCAGCCTCCCGCTCCTCCTCCGAGGTGGGGGTGGGGGGTCCCTCAATGTCGGGGCCCCACACAGAACCAACCCGGGCCCTGGTCTCCTCAGCCCACCTGACCTCCTGAATCTGCTCCAAGATGCGTTCTCCCCTAGCCCTCTCCTCCCAGGAGACGGAACCCCAGATGGGGGGCTGGAGCGGCTGTCCATGGCCATAAAATTCGCACCCCCGGGGGAAGAAACCCACCTGGTGAAAACCCTGGACCCAACCCGGGCCGCCAATGGGGACCAGCGAAGGGGAAGCACCCCTACCCATCGAAAACCCAGGCACCAACGGCCGGACCACGGCCGGGGAGCCCGCCCTCGAGCCCCGGGACAAGTCAATTGGGCCGCCCCCAGACACCCGCAGGTCCAGCCCAGGCCCATCCCCGCCCAAAGAAGCCCCATCCAAACGGACCAAGGCCCCGGGGGCCCCGCCGTCACCTTCCGACCCGACCAGGCCCTGCGCGGGCCCGGCCCGGGCGTCACCTAGCTCCACCCCCTGCTCAGCACCGTCCGGCGCCATCAGAGGACCCTGGAGCGGAAGTCCCTCGGGCACGGCCCGCACGGCCGCCCCCGAGGCCCCAGGCACAAAATCCAATTGGGGAAAGGGGCGAGTGGAAGTCGACCGGCGCTTCCCGCCCCGCGCAGTATCCCTCGGGGCACCCCCCCCTCTCCCGGCCCCTGAGCCGCCCTCCTGCACCTGATCGTCCTCCAGGCAGGCAAAAACCGCCGCCTGCACCCCCGCCGAGGCAGCCCTCGTGCCCCTGGTGGCCCCCACCCAGGCCTGATCCATGACCCCGGGCCTAATCAAGTCATCGCGGCCGGCCCTAGCGAGCAGCAACAAGGCCTCACGGACCTGTTCTGCCGGCACCCCAGACATCCCAGCCAAACTAGACAAGCAACAAGAGAAAGAGACACAAAACCCAGCTGTCGAACGAGCAGCTCCGAGAACAATTCCTAAAAGTAGCACTAGGCCTCAACTACGCACTAACTACAAATCTTTTTCGAGCTCCCTCCCGATGGTGCCAGGCGCGGAAAAGAGGAAGATCCCTTCCTCCCCCGCGCTTAAGTACCCACCCCCTAACTCCTCCCCTTCCCCTGCCTGGACTATCCCCTGCGCGAAAGACCCCGGGGAAAGACTAGTCTGCGACTCTGCTTTCCCCGGGGCCCGGCAATCCTCTTGGATTCATTTCCAACCGCATTGGGACCATGTATGCAGTATGTAAACACATCTTGAACTAAACTACGACTAAGACCTGGGTTCTGGCCGATCTGCTATGATGTTAAGTCACTGTAGGCCACCGCTAAACAACACACAACAACTTGAAGATTGATTGCACAGAACCTTTTTTTGTATAAGACCTTTTAATCGCAGGATCTTTTGCACAAATCTAAAACGCACCGCCAACGTTAAAAATGTTAATGGCTTCATAGCCGGTCTGAGACATTTATATTTTTACTTTTAAAACATTTTATCTTGTAGTATTTGATTTGGTTTTATTGTATGCAATGGTTTCAATTAACTATGCAAAAAAACTTGATTCTGATTCGTTTTGTGCTGGCAAGTTTTACATTGCTTTTACTGGATGTATGTGCTTTGTGCAAGTCGAGCCAGAACGTCGACATCAGGCTAATGTATGTTTTAACAAAAAAAAGCATCATCACAGTGAGTCAGGCCCAGTAATCAAGACGGTGATGTGAGCAGAAACCCAGGCAGCCTTCTAACACACACTGCTGAGCACAATAACTAATGCAAAGTAAGTACAGTCAGTGAGAAGAACCAGTGGAAGAAATGGGCTAGTCAGAGAATTTATGGGAAAAGCCAAGCCTGTGGCGGCCTCTCTGGGCTCTAAGAGCCAGGCATACGCTGCACCAGGCTGTTACACGTAGACCGTCCCATACAGATATATTTTTTAACTAAATACTTAAGGCAGCATGTAGGAGTGAATAGCTGGGATTCCAGCAGCAGCCTCTGGCATTTACCTCAGTTCACATGGTGAGCCCACCAGCAACTAACATGCTTGGTGTCTGGGGTACACATGGCTGTCGGGAAGGGAGCGCCAAGCCTGGTCCCCACCTCATAAGACAGGTGGAACGAGGAACTAGGTGACGAGTTAACAAACAAAGAATGGGGCTACTGCTGTGCACAAACTGGTGCTCTCATGGGCAGTCCATACAAAATGAACCACTGTAAGAATCCCCATAATCTTAATCACAATCCACTGATTTTAAATTGTTGCAACTTGGTTATGGATACAAAGGATGGACACTGTGGACTTCCCGAGGATGGCTATCTGCACCCGGAATGGCTCTGCCCTCAGATATACAGATATTGGTGCGAAGTACTGAGTCCCTGTCAGAGGCGGTAGAATCACCAGTTCCACTGGCCCCCAAGGTTGCCCTAATGAGGCTGGTTAAGGAGACCCCCCAATGAGCACTCACTGCTACATGGCAATTGCCTTCTTGGTAGCGAAAAGGGAGGTTTAGAAAAAGGTGGGGTACATGTAGTCCACGGTTTCATCAGGGAAGGCTTGGGGAGCTACGTTATTGTAATAAACTGATGGAGCATAATGAGAAATCACTGCGAAGGCCCAGGGACATGGAGACCGCTTAGAAAAATACATGACGGGCATGGCAGAGATTGAGGCGCCCTAAGGAATGCCCAAGTAAGCATGAATGGGAGTGGTCTAAAAATACATTTGTTGATTAACTGTATTCTCTGCGTCATGGCCATGCCAGATCTTGATGTTAATGTCAATTCAGTCATACTGATGTATTCATTTATTGGTTCCTCGACATGTGCATTCAATGTAAAACGACTTGTTTATTTCTTATGACCAGCTGCGATATAAAGTTGTGTGAGATGTACTCTCTATGTTAAAATATTACTCACTGTTGTGCTGCAAGATGTAAAACCAATAAAAGGAAATAATAAAACATAAGCTGATCCAGAAAAAAAATATTAATGTGAATGCTGCAAAAATATTGTCTAAATCACTTAAATTACATATGGTGTGCTAGCTATTCAGTTACTAATAAAACCTTGCAATAAAAGATGTGTTCTAAGATTTACAATCCAACCTCAATGCTAAAATGGAAACTACAAGTCCCAGAGTGCAGTTGGTGAAAGCAGAGATAAGCTGAAGGAAGCACACATGACACGGGTCCTCTCTGAGCGTTAGTGTTTGATTTCGGGCCAGGCTCGGACTATTTACCAGTTTCCAATTCACTAATGTGCGCGGCTGGAGGCATACTGTCAGCATAGTAACAAACGCTGATGGATTCGCAGTTCACTCTATATGTCCCGTCACCGTGCCTTCGTGTGCTAACACTTGTGGTGATACCGCTGCAGCATCCCACTGGCCACACCACCACCACCCCCTCCATTTCCCCACCTCACTGCACGGGTACAACAACGCTCCAGGCCCCCAACTTGCCCGCAAGGCAGTAAACAAACCCCTGGCTTCATTCACTGTGCACCAGGACAGATTCTTCTCGGTGCATGGATGCGAACAAAGTGTTTGGGAATGACTTTTCTCGTGTGCAGATATCAGGTTGGTCGGTGTAAGTTCTTCCAGTTCTGTAACAAGTGTTCTTTACTAACCGAACACCTCATGTGGAACTTCCAGGGTCTCTCACGGCCTCAGACACCCCTGGTGAGACCCCACAGCTGTATTTGACCAGCATACAGACTGAATAAGAAACGTGTCGAGCGCAGTCCAACATTAGCACAGTTGAATGGTGAGTAAGAGAACTCCAGGACAGCTGGTCTGACTGCGAAATAACACAGGGAACTAAACAAGGTATACAATAAGATAGCCCCTGCCGAGCATGAGATAGAAAAAACCTTTACTAATAAGTTTGTTTCTATTAGTCAGAGTATTACCCATGACACCAACGGTGTTCAATTGTCTTATGCGTCCAGCCGATGAGAAGCATTGAGTTGACAATGTTGCTATTTTATCTTAATAACCCTTGAAACACCATGCACAAAGCTTGAACGGACCAGTCACCAGATAGGAGAAAGGATTTTATCTTGTTAATACGATAAGGGGCTCCTAAGTGCTTAACTCACATTTGTATGGCACTATTTATATCTGTACTGAGCCACCCGGGCTCTCTCCCACAAATGTAGCAAGTTTTTAACACGCATACACCCCTCGGGCGGGCTCGAGCAGAGGAGATAAATAAACGGCCGGAGACCGCTCGTGGTCTTCCGGCCAAGAGAGTGAAAGTGGCGTGTCACGTCTCGTTACTTCAGCGCTGCTGCGGCCTAGCTAGCACGTGGCCCCACCACGCTACATTGGCGACTAGGCCGGACGCACCCCACACGTGCTTTGCCGCCTGCCCGGATACCTGCTAGGAGCTCGCGGAGCCCACCGCGTCATTGCGCTCCATCCAAATCTTGAAGCTGCTCGGTGACCTGCAGCGAGCTCGCGGAGCCCACCCGCACCGCTCTGCACCGACCGGTGTCTGCAGCTCCCTAGTGTCTCTGTGAGCCCCCGCGGTGTCCTTAGTCCGCATTTCCTGCTCTGCTGTGAGAGTCGCTCTGCCTGCGCCTGCCCATGCATCTCCCTGCCCAACGGGAGCGCGTTCAGCTGGCGGCGCTGGCTGCGGCTTCATCCAAGTGGGGTAAGTACCCGCTGCGCGAGTGCTGTGTTACCGTGCGCCTCGCTGTGGCTGGGATGCCCTGTCTGCTCCCTACATAGGGCACGCCTGGAAGACACCTGGTGCTCCCACCTCCTGCCTCCCTGTCACCACGTCTGGGCTCGCCTGCCTGTCGGCCCTACCAGCTGCAAGGCTCCCGAGACTGGGCTGCCCTGCCTACTGCCTGCTCAGCACCTGCAAGAAGAAAACAAGAGAAATTCCAGGACAGTTAGCAAAGAAAGAAAAAAAAAATCAAAAGAGGGGAAGAGAAGCAGGAATAAACCCCTGGTATCTGTAGGACAGGGGAGAGGATAGAGGGCACACTGGGAGAAATAAATACTTGGCATGACGGACAGAGGTCTGGTGCACACACTTTTTCCCTCCTGCCAGCCAGCGCCAAGGAGCAAATCACTTCCTGCACGCCATTAAAGCCACATAACAGCCCAGGGCACTTGGCCACACGTTAATATGCACGCCCGTCCACAGATCTCCAGCACCCAAGCCACACCCTTGCACCCTTGCACAGACACACAACCACGATGAGCAACCCGCCAACGGCTGGAGCGGCCAGTCAGCAGGACGGAGGAAACAATCCAGGTAGGGGTGCCAATACACCACCCCCAGGGCACAGCCACACGGCAGTTGCACCTCTACCTCCTTTCAGTGAAACCTCGGACCCTGCCACAGCTGCACCAAGATGGAAAGTGTGGGTTGGACGGCTCAATCACTACTTCAAAGGGACAAGAGAAACGGATAGCACCATGAAACGGTCGCTCCTCATCTAATACTACTTAGGCTCGGAAATCTAGGACCTCTTCGAGACACATCCAAATGCGGGCAATGACGACGACTACAAGGCAGCGGTCGCCACGCTCAACAGGTACTTTGACCCCCAGCTCAGCCCCAACTTCGAGAAGTTCAAGTTCAAGAGGGCGTTGCAGATGGACACGGAGTCTATCGACCTGTTTTATGCACGGCTGCGCCGGCTGGCCAGTACGTGCACATTCACGGATCACCGGGAGGAGATACGGGACTAAATAATTTTGGGATGCCGCTCCAAACTCCTGCGGAAGCTGATCCTTCGTCAGCCTGGAATCTCGCTGGACGAGATCCTAGTCCTGGCCTGCTCCCACGAGCTGTCGGACATCAGAGCTGAGGAAATGGAAGCTGCCTTACACACGCCTGTTGCCACCTCACATGCGCCCAGGCGTCCGCTGATCAAAGAAGAGAGGGTTGAAGCAATCCAAAGACGCCCCAACGCAGCTCGTCAAGCACCCAGGCCGCCACCGTGGGGATAGTGTGCAGAAGACCACCCCGTGACGGTAGTCTGTGGGGCGAAAGAGAAGACATGCTCTCGCTGTGGCAAGCTTAATCACTACGCCAAAGTGTGCCGTGGCGGATGGTTCAGACAAATTTCGTTGAAGCCTAGAGGCATGTCACAACACCTTCGCCAGATCTCTCTCAAAAATTCGCCGTCGACAACTGGGGACCAGCAGCAGGAGCAATGCCCTGTGTTTGAAGACGATGACAATGAGGTGTTCGTGGTGTCATATCAGCAGAACGGACCATCGCCGAAGACCACCTCCCATGTGCTTCGTCTCAGTGGACGGCACAAACGTGCAAGCCCTCATTGATACCAGCGACTCTGTCAACGTGATGGACTCAGACCAATACGACCGTCTGTCACCTTGACCCCCGCTTGCGTCATCCAGGGCCCAGATCTATACATACGGAGGGACTGATCCGCTTCCTCTCCGAGGAGTCATCCAGGCCAAAGTCGCTAGCGGAAGGTACACCACAGAAACCAGGTTCCACATCACAGAGGGAAGAAAAGGGACATTGCTCAGCTGCCACACAGCTGAGGACCGGGGACTCTATTTCTTTTCCAACCAGATCCATGACTCCCACGCCAAAGCTATCTTGAAGGAATTCCCGGCTCTGTTCAGAGGACTAGGGAAGCTCAAGGGCAAGAAATTGAAACTTCACATTGACCCCTCTGTGAGACCAGTCACCCTCAGGCACCGGAGGGTGCCGTTCAATCTTCGACCGCAAGTGGAAGAAGAGCTGAAAAAGCTTGAAGATCTCAATGCGATCGAGAAAGTATCTGGCCCAACCCCATCGGTGTCCCCGCTGGTCGTGGCTCCCAAACCCAAACAGCCAGGAGCCGTACGGCTCTGCATGGACATGAGGCTGCCAAACACGGCTGTCAAAAGAGAATGCCACATTACTCCCACAATGGACGACATAGTGGCGGACCTAAACGGAGCCAAGAGGTTCTCCAACCTGGATCTGAGCGCCATCTACTATCAGCTGGAACTTGAACCAGAGAGCAGGTATATCACCACCTTCTCAACGCACTTCAGTCTCCGAAGGTACAAGAGGCTCAGCTGTGGGGTGGCGTCAGCAGCCGAAGTCTTCCAAAATTTCAAAAGAGAAGCACTTTCCGGGCTGCAAGGCGGGATCAACCTCAGTGATGACATACTGGTATTCTCGAACACGCTAGAAGATCACCACAATCATCTCCGAGCCACTCTGAAGAGACTAGTAGACTGCGGTTTAACCCTGCACAAGTCCAGGTGCTCGTTTTACCAAAAAACTGTTGATTTCTTCGGGTATACGTTCACCCGGGAGGGACTCCTAGTGGACCCAAAGAAGGCTGTGGCCATCAGAGCAGCCAGCACGCTGAAGAACCCCACAGAGGTAAGGAGTTTTCTCAGCATGGCCTCTTACTGTGGGCGTTTTATTCCAAACCTTGCTGCCATGTCGGAGCCGCTCCGGACCCTAACACGCCATGAACACAAGTGGGAGTGGACTGGGGCTGCCAACAAAACATTCAATGACATCAAAGCAGGGCTGCTGGACAAGACGGTGATGTCCTACTTCCATCCAGTTTTTGGACGTTCCAAACAAGAATGCGAGGGCGCCAGATTGATTAGAGAACCCGGGCAAAGGGGTCCTCTTTATCACTGTATGTATTTTATGCATTTTATGTATTCTATGTTTATGGCTTAGAAACCATATCATGCTTTTACAGTACTATTTTATAATACTATTCATATTATATGCCTCGTACTTCTTAACTAGCATTTCAATTGTAGCAGTGCATTTCTTATGCTTAAGAAATAAGACTGTTCAATAAATACTTTTATAGAAAACGCCCGTCTCTGTATTTCTAAGCAACTCTGGTGAAACTAAGCATGCACGAATGACTGAGTGAAATAGCCGTCTATTGTTTCCGCGACTCTAGAGATACGTTTCATTCTGGGGAAACAAAGTTGTCATGTTATATGGTTGTCAGAGACTAATCCCTTCTTGTTTATTCGAGAAAGTTTCTAGTGACCTCTGAGCTAGCTCGCACTCACAATTAAGTCTAATATATACCATAGAGACCTAGTCGACTTCAGTCCTACGTCTAAACTATAGTATATGTTATTCCAATGCGCAGAGCCTATTGGGAATATAGGAACTACACTACAACAGGAGTGTGCGTAATAGCCACCATTAAAGAAATATTTTCAAACTACAGAGCGTTTGTGGGGTAATCTTGACGTAAAACGTTTTTTAATACAGTTAGAGGTCAGTTACCCAATAGATACGAGTGACAAGATAGAAAAACAGTATTCATGAAACCTGTGACACACGTTGTGACTAAATCTAATTTTTAAAAGACACATGGACATAAGTTTGACAGAGGGGGGCCACACAAATAACAACAGAAAATTACACAAAGATGGGAGTAAAAATTACAGTCTTGAAAAAGAAGGTGTTATAAGACCAAAACCTTCTAAACGCGTTGACGCAACTAATTGATGCCACAAATTTAATTGCTGTACTATCACCTTAGATGGTTACAAAAATGTGGTAACTGATGGGTTTTTAGGAGATATAAAATTGTTGAAAAGCATCGAATTGGGCAGCTAATGACAGAGTATTATCTGTATAAACGCTCGTAGGACATCTTGTTCACATCTAATGTTATTATTTGTTCATTCATTTGTGATTTTTAATGTGTTTTTATGATCAAAAAAGTGACTGATGTTTTGAACTCATAGAATGTTTTTATGAATTGTTGTCAGAATAAATTTTCATAAGGATTTTAAAAAACTTTTAGAATACTTGTGCCAATACTTGGGTGAATTGGAGTGCAACAGTGGTGGAATGAGGAGATGATAGAGTGGTAAATACAATTGTGTGAATGAAAGTTGAAGAATTGAACTAAACCCAGAGGACACTTTATATAAACTACTTCCATCCAGGGCGGCGCACGGAACTAGTAGTTGATGCCAGCCCAGTGGGCCTAGGGGCGGTCCTCCTTCAGGAACAGAGCCCTGAGGTCTGGAGGCCAGTAGCCTGAGCAAGCAAGGCCCTCACTGACAAAGAGACAAAATATGCCCAAATTGAGAGAGAGGCGTTGGCCATCAAGTGGGCGTGCCAACATTTCCACCTTTACCTGTGCGACCAGGAGTTCCATGTTGTGATTGACCACAAGCCTCTGCTCCCGCTCTTTGCAGGCTCATCCCGACTGGCACCCCTGAGAATTGAACGGTGGGCAGTGCAGCTGCAGTCGTACAACTTCAAGGTTGTGTACCGTCCTGGAGCCCACAACCCAGCTGACTATCTGTACCATCACCCCGAGTCAACGTCTCCCTCAGATCCGTCAACAGATGCGTGCAACACTGAAGCGTTCGTAAACATGGTATCGCAAGGGGCGTGTCCCACAGCCATGACGCTCGAAGAGATTGGCTGTGCCACCCAAGAAGACGAGACATTGTACCGGTTGAGAGCTGCACTGGAGAACAATGGATGGGCACACTTGATGGATGGAACCCGCCTTCTCCGGACGGAAGTCAGCCATGCACGACAACAGCTCTGGCAAGTCCGCCACAAACTCAGTGTGGGGGAGCAAGACGTCGTTCTAAGAGGACACCTGATTTTGGTTCCAGAAAGGTTGCAGAAGCAGATTCTCACACTGGCACATGTCGGCCACCAAGGGATGACGAAGACGAAGGCCAGGCTGCGAAACAACATCTGGTTCCCCGGAATGAACTCCATGGTGGAAGAGATGGTGAGGCAGTGTCATGCCTGCACAATCAAAGGAGGAGATCCGGCGCCAGCACCAGTGATCACCAAAGAACCGAGCGAGACCCCCTGGACACACATCAGTCTGGACTCCGGAAGCTTCCCAGATGGACGTCACATGCTGCTCATGGTTAACTCATTTTCGAAGTTCCCCATCGTGGAAGTGGTGACATCAACTGCGTTCCCCCAGGCGAAGAGAGTCCTAGACAAGGCATTTGCAATGATGGGGATGCCCGAAGAAGTAAAGTCTGATAATGGACCTCCGTTCCAGGGAGGAGAATTCCACGAATACCTTGACAGCAAGGAGATTCGCCCACGGAAGATCACCCTGTTATAGTCAACGGGGAGGTGGAACGTCTGATGGAACGTCTGATGCGGACGCTCAACCGAGCGCTGCGCATCGCCGTGGAAGACGCGAATTGGCTCTAGACCAATTCCTTGGTGCTGATCGACAGACCCCTCACAGCACCACCAAGTGGGAGAACGGGTAGCGATCAAAGACAGACACCCCGGTTGGAAGTTCCGGACACCCTACAAGCCGGAGGTGTGGACCGTCGTGGGCATTCAAGGGACCATGGTCACTGCTCAGAAAGGACAGCACTCAGTCACGTGGAACATGTCCAGTTTCAAGAAGACGGGCGAGAGTGAGCCTGGCCACGAAGTGTCTGACTATCATGACGCACTCACGAGCTCTTCTCCAGCTGCCTCCCCCAGTATGCGAAGTCCACACTGGAGACACCCTGGCAAGCAAGCAAAGTAATACCGATGTGGCTGTGTCAACCCATCTGGACAAAGCACCTGAGTTGTCTGTGGGTATTCCATCCAGCACAGCGGCCAGTTCCAGCTATCGAAGCCAGAAGTATGGTCTCCGGCCAAACCTTCCTCCAAGTCAGATACTGAAGGACTTTGTATATACGTCTCCATGAACTGGGAGGACTTGATGGTCTGGTACCGAAAGAAAGGAGGGATGTAGAGAGCCACCCAGACTCTCTCCCACAAATGTAGAAAGTTTCACATACGCATACACCCCTCGGGCGGGCTTGACCCGAGGGAAAAAATAAACGGCCGGAGACCGCTCGGGGTTTTCCGGCCAAGAGAGTGAAAGTGGAATGTCACATCTCGTTACTTCAGCGCAGCTGCGACCTAGCTAGCACGTGGCCCCGCCGTGCTACAATATCGTCACGTGCTAGGTCCCCGAATGACTGTGTATGCACGTGCCGCACTCCGCAGACGCAGGGCACAAGTGCGGGCAACGGCCATGGCGTCTGACAGCTTGCGACAGGACGGGCTTGCTCCTTTAAAGAGTAAAGCGCAGACCCTCCGCAGCCGCACCACCACGTGGCGCGTGATAATGTAAATGCCACAGCTCCGCTCGGCCCTTCTTGGCTCAGGGTCCATGAAGAGCCAGGCATCCCCTCTGGCCAGGATCAAGCTTTCAAAGCCTCACCCAGCTCCAACTATAGGCAGTCCGGCCATTTACACCCTCCGACCTGTGCCATTTGGCCGGCAGGAGTAAAGGGTCCAGCCTCCAGGACGCACCACTGGCACACATAGCTCCTTTGCATCAACTGTAAATGTGACTGTGTTTCTAAAACAACATTTTTCAACACACTTCTGCCGCAGTTCCTCTACCCCAATCACTTAAAAATAAAGCGGTGTCCCCCCCATCGAGCGCATCTCTCATGTTCGCAGCGTTTAAAGCTGAAGGAATTCCTACCTTGGCCTCGTGAGGCACCAGATTTCGAACCAGATAAGGGCCTATACAACCTCTTAAAGTAGCGTGACCATTGTTTTAAACCAAAAACTGGAACATTCCACGAACACAGAGATAGGACTAAAACTCCGCACAGAATGGCATAACTGACACTACTCACCAATCACCAGGGAGAGGGAGGAACTTATGAGATTGAATTACGGTACGGCCATAGCTAAGATAACAGATTGCGTCCACGATGGGTGACGCTGCCCTCTCAATGGCGGGAAGTGCATCACTGATTAAGATGGTGGTGCTCCCCAGGCTGCTATACCTTTTCCTGAACATCCCCTTCTAGCCAGGGACATTTTTCTTTAAATCACTGAAATCAGAGATGATATGTCTAGTTTGGGGAGGCAAACAGCCTCGACAGCAATGGGAGGTGATGACAAGACCTTATGTGAAGGGAGGGTTTGGAATTCCGAATTTTGAGCTATATTATACCTGCGCGCAGGCCCTCTATGCATGGTACTGGGTGAAGCAGCAGATGTATATGCCACAAGTGGCAGCGGAACACTGGCTGGCACATCCCACACCAATAGAAGGTGCACTATATGTAATAACTAGTAATAGAGACAGGGCGGCCAATGCACTTATAGGCACTATAGCAGCGTGGACACACACACGGCGTATGCTGGGTGTGCCCATGGTATACTCTCCCCTGTTACCCCTTGTGTACCACCCCGAGATGCCTTTGTTGCAGGAGGGGATTTAAAAAAAATTCAAGCAGCAAACTCAAGTACTTACTTGGGGCGACTTATATCACGCAGGCCAATTCCGTAGTATAGACCACATGTTTCAAGAAACACAGAGGACACCGCTAGATGTATTTATCTATCTTAGAATAAAAAACGGGTTAAGATCGATTACCCCCGAGTTCCCAGCGGAACCACCAGTTTTTACTCCATTACAACTCATATTAGAGAGAGACGCACCCAAAAGGCTGGTATCATTGTTATATCACACGATTCATACACTAGTAGAGGCGACACCCCCAACCTCGCGTAGGAGGTGGGATGAGGAACTGGGGATGGTTTTATCGGACAAGCAGTGGGAATGGAGCTGTCTACAAACAGAGCGGGTTTCAGCCGGACGATTCATTATAAATTCTTGCACAGACTGTACTATACCCTGGCCAAGATGTACAGGTTTAAGTTACGAGGAGATGACAGATGTGGTAGATGCTGTGCAGCTGGGGCGGATTTTCTGCACCTGGCATGGGGATGCCCTGAGGTACATGATTACTGGGATCAGATTTTTCATGCACTGTGCGAAATGATTGACACACCTGTAGAGGCCACACCACAGATTGCATTGCTGGGACAAGTTAAATCACTTCGACCCGAGCACCGTCAGTTCACGGCGCTGGCACTCCTTATGGCTAAAAGAAGGGTGGCGTGCCGATGGGGAAGGGGGCGCGCTCCCAAGTTCAAGGATTGGATTGCGGATCTAGTAATGTGCCAGGAAAGATTATTGACATATGCGGAACTGATACCAATAACCTCAAGGCCCAGAGATATATGATCACCACTACAATGCTATTTACTGGCACACCCGCGAGGGCAGGAGAACTGAGATACAAGAGAACTGTACGGAGAGGCAGAAGTGATAGGTGTGCTTCTAGACGCAATGTGACATAATGTTGGACATCTGTATTGTCAGGGTCGGGGATGGTGGGACACAGGCTCGTGTAAGAAGGATTACCTCTCCATGTGCAGTACAGGAACTGTGAGGGTCTGGGGATGGAGCCGCTCTGTTGAATATGTGTTCTTGTGGTGCGCCATCCTCTGCATGTAATTACTGGTGAAATTATTAATGTTGTAACAAGCATATGTGTTGATTGCTCAGATTGAACAATGCATGTGATGTTGTTCCATGCCTGCTATGTCTCGGAAACAAAATGTAAGGTGCTGATACAGAAATGATCACTTTTGTAAAAAAAAAAAAACCAATAAAAAAGATGTTTAAAAAAAAATAAGTAATGAGTAAAAGAATTTCAAATGTAGCATTCACTTCAGGACATGAAGCGGATAGTAGAGGAGTGGCAAGAAGTGCAGGAGGGGCAATTTATGTTCAGTGCTAAATCCCAGAGGTGCACACATATGTGGGGCCTTGTGTGGCAGGTGCATGCAGCTTGAACCAGTAAGACGCACACATTTTAATAATAGCTATTTTTGAAATGCAAACAAATTGGCCTTTGTTGCTTCAGAGGGTCCAAAAAGACAGCATTACAAGTTTAGGCCCTTATGATTCTACCCATTCCCTCAGACACAGAACGGGTAAAATCATTTGGCCTTTAAAGTACTGGGTTACTGTAGGTTTTTTGGGTTGGGTTGGGTGGAGACCGCTGGCGCTGAATAACACTTAGATGTGTTTGTTTGATGTCTGTTGCTCTGCCTCCGGGCTCCCATACAAAAGAACGTGCTTAAAATGACACTCATGAGTAAATTGCAGGACCTCACACGGCATGGTGCTTGCACCGAGTGGAAAGACAGAAGTTTTGAGGGACACGAGAATAGCAAATAGAAAGAAAATAATGTTGACCACAAATCGCCCGTTTAGGGAAATCATAATTAAAAAAAAAACACCCAGAATAGCTTGTTCAGCGCTCGGTACAGAAGAAAGTAGAGTCATCCCAGTTAAACTCTGGTGAGCTTTTAATTACCTGGATGACCTTGTGCGGTGAATTAACGCTAGTTTCCGTACATTATATCCTCTTCTCCCGTCCCGTTCACCCAAAAAAGCCTGCCATCAGTACTTAACTAAACGTAACCCAAAGAGCATAACACGCAGCGTAATTTTACAATGCACAGAATGAGCAGATTAGAGTTGGGTGTGGCCCTCACTCAGGTTTATAATAGCAAAACTTCTTCACAAGTTCTAAAGTGGGCTGAGCTAGCACCTAAAAACCAGGGCTACTAAAGGGCCTCCTCCCAGTAGCCTGAAAGAGAACACATAGCCAACATGTTTATTCAAGTTCAAGTTCATTATTAATTTGTAAAGAGAGATGAAAGAAAAAAAACAGCGCCCGACCTTCCCGTTCCAAACCTTGATGGCCGGTTGGATGATTGGTGGGTGTCTGCCTGCTAATTGTACATGTACATCTGACCTGGGGGAGCAGCGGCTGGTTCATTAGGGCTGGAGAGAGCACACAGCCTCGGGCAAGTCACAGCTCTCGGCTGATTACAACCACCTCTATCGCATGAGCAACCGTGTCCGTCTTTTATTTCCACAAGATGTGGAACTGAGGAAGACACTGGCCCTCACTGCGCCCCCTCGGTTTGGTGCCTGATGCAATGGCACTGGTCGCACCACCACCCTAAAGTCGGCCCTGCACCGCCCCCAATCTCAACATCATGCGAAAAGTAGGTCCCTCCCAACCACACAAAGCAAACTCCACCAGTTTGCAGAACATTAGCTTGAAAACCAGAAGTCCTCAGGAACACTGGAGGGAGAGACCGGGAGCAAGGACCCCAGTAAGTACCGCTACTACCCCAGTGCCACGACTCAAAGGACGTAAGATCCACGTGACGTGACAGGAACGCAGGGTTGCACCCCGGAACTATAATCACTACCAGTGCTTTAAATGGGGAAAAATAAGTGCAGGTACTCACCATATTGAGATGTGGGGGAGGGGCTTGGGCGGTGGAGGGGCTATGGGGCAGGGCTACGGGCAGTGCTAAGGGACCCGACCAGGGGCCCACATTGAATTTGATTGAGATTTTATTGGTGTGCAAAACTAGTAACCCACATGCCTATGTATATAAAATACAAATCTGCAACCAGCATGTTACATGTGTTTTCCAGCAAGCACATGAACCCTCTATGCTAACTTAGGAGTCAAAACGGTTATCAGATAAAGCACAGATCTTTTCGGCAAGTACTTTTGCTGGAGTTTGAAAATCGGAATATGTGCAGGTAACCTAATTATTGAAATTGGGGTCGAGCTTAAAATGTCCCAATGGCGACAACACCGCACCTGACCTCCCAAGAAGGCCTCAGAGCCTTTGCACACTCCCACACCCACCATGGCATGACTGGGATGGCCTGGTAGAGAGGTAAGCTGAAACAAATTGCTTCTGCACGGGGGTAGGCCTTTAGGGCTGACGTGGGAACAGCCCAAAAGGTAGAGCAAAACTTGACCTGACGGAATGGCAGGAAGAAATGTAGAATAGCACTGCTTGTGAGGTCTGGGCTATTGTGAAGATGGCCTAAAACTACAGCCACAAAACTTGCCACTCACTCGGCTCAGCCCCCAACCTCTAAGCACAGCGTTTTGTGCTGCAGCCCACCTACACATTCCATAGTGGCCTAGTCAAGTGGCCATAGGGGGGGCAGGGCGGCCAGTAGGATATTGAGGGTGGTTGTCCTCCATGAAACCAGCCCACAGGTGACACTCTGACATGGTCAATCGGCCGAATGTGCGCTTTGCCAATCCATCCCTGGCTGTTGCCCCATCACTAACCTTGATTCCCACCGGCTGTGTTACAGTTTCACTTAACCCACCTTCCTCCATATACTGACATCAAAAAAGTGTAGCCTACTCTGCTATGCCAGCACAAAGCATTCTCTTAGATTTGTCCCACAGTGACGATGTTCCTATTAGCAAGCCCTGATCAAACACCTACAGTGCTTGACACTCCACAGAGCCCAAGTGTCCGATATTACAGTGTAACTCGGCCACACTCAAACTGCCTGCCAGCTCTGAATAAATGCATTCGGGCCGCCCCGCAGCTAGCACACTGAGGGCAGATTAGCACTCGATTATTAGAGTGCTTCACAGAAACAGACTAATCAGGTCAGTCTGGCTTCTTTTTGTACAAGCCAAATTTCACTGAGCTTGGCATGCTTGCTACACCATGAGTACCAGTACTCTCTGTGGGCACTGAGAAGTTCAGGTACTCAAGGGCAGAAAATGTAGAAGTGCTGGTACTTCGTACCAGTGAGTACCGCCCCATTTAACTGATAACAACACTAGAAACAAACACCACTACCAGCGGTGAACATGCGGCAAATAACCGGTAGGAAAGCATAGTCCGCCCTAAAGTAGAAAACCCGGGGCCTGTTTAAACAGTACAATAATGCTAAGCAGACAAAGTCCATTCCGATGAGGAAAGGACCCACAGGAAAGATGCTGTTTCCACAGTATGTTCCTTTGTCGCGGACAGGAATTCTCATGCCAACTGGCAGACTTAAAAAACAAAACAAAAAAAAAACACTGGTTTGGTTTATTTAGTTTTTGCGGAACCACACCACCAATGTCTTCAAAAGTACAAAATCATACATTTAATGTGCTTAATCTGAAATATTGCCATAGGCCGCAACCCTCCAAAACTTTGTTTGAAACATGCATTGGAAGCATGTAGCAAGTTTCATTTCTCAACATCCTGTCATTTGATTGCACAATCTAATCTTTTGCTGTGTCACAGTAAATACACAGCGGAACAACAGGGGAACCCTTTTCCTCGTAGACTGAAGGCAGAATATGAGGTTTATGTAACAAACCGGCAAACCTTAGAGTACAAATAAAAATGTGATATGGTATTTGAAAACTTTGACAAACACAGATTTTTTTTTTTACATACAAATCAACAAACAGAAATGGTTACTGGATTGTGTGATAATCACAGTAAATACACTGCTTTTGTTAAACTAACAGTTCAACATTATACCTTTCACCGTTTCGTGCCCATAGAGGTTTTGATTCAGGTTCAAATAATTTCTTAACAGCTTACATCGCTGATTAGATTACAAAACATAATTAGGTTTTATAATTATTTCACTGCAAAAGGTAAACAAACTGTTTTGCATCTGGGGATTTCAGATACCCCAATTTAAATTCACAACTAATCAAGCACTGTCAAAGCCAATAGGTGCGGCCTTGGAAGGAAATCAACCAAATTAAAGAACATTTATAAAGCGCACGGCTACCTTGGATGAGGTGTTCCGGCGCTAGCGTAGAAGACTACTAAGTTTGAGGCTCGAGCACCTATTCCCCTTGCTTAAAGAGCCAGGTTTTCAGCGCCTTTCAGAAATTCTGTTCAGAATTCGACATATGCAAGTCGTTAGGACCTCCAAACTTCCTTCCGCACTGAGAAAGACCTACCCCCTTGCCTTGCTTTTGAGAACCCGGGGACAGCAAGGTAAAGCAGATGATTGGATCTTAAAGTCCGCTGCTGTTGGTACAGGCTAAGCCGCTTCTTGAGGTAGCAGGGCCCTTACCCTGTGAGGCACGGAAGGTGAAGGTGAGGGCCTTGAATTCAATCTTCCTGGCTACCGGAAGCCAATGGAGCTGTTGAAGGTTAGGGGAAATTTTCTTTTGCAACGGGACCTTGCGAATAAGCCTAGCCACCGCATTCTGCACCGTCTGCAGCCTTTTGATCAGGAACCTTTGCATTCCCAGGTAGAGACCGTTGGCATAGTCAAGGTGGAAAGTCATCAGGGCATGAACTGTGATCCTCAGTCTTTCTTCCGGCAGGAAGCCAAGGAATTTCCTGATAGCTTTCATCTTACCGATGGCATTGGGGATTCCAGAAGGAAGCAGGATTCCTCCCTCTTGTCCTTGAGTTGGACTCCATACATGTCTGCCGCCCTCTTGATTAGTCTATTGTAGATGGACAGGTTGTCCAGGGGCGAAGACATCAAGAGGTACCGGTCGACACTCTCCTTGGGTTATTTGGTGTCGAGATCCTGCCATTCATGGTCGAACTGGCCCTATCTCTCCATCACAATGAGCTTGTCCTCCTGGTAGTCAAAGAGCTCTTCCTGCTCTTCTTCGCGTGGCTCCAGCGTTGAGGATGTCTAATACGTAGTCATCCACTTCCCTCAGCTCTGAAAACTTTGATGGTATGCAGAATGCCTTCAGGGTGACATCAAACTCCTTCTTGCATTGCAGGAGTACCACCATTTCAGCCTCGACTTGGCATAGCTTTTTTTACCTCGAGCGAATGCTTGGCATCGGTTGTCGAAGAGGCCTTCCTCTTCAGGCACTCTGGCATTTTGCCCTTCGCCTCCTTGCTCTTTCCCTTCACTTCCTCCTTTCTGCCTGCCGGCACTGAGGGTAGGCTCAAAGGTTTGCCCCCATCTATGTCCTTTGGTCGATTACCCATGCAGCTATTTTGTGTGGGCCAACCTTTGGTCGGTGAGTGTTTCGTTGTAGAAGGCAAGGTGGCTTTCATGGCTTTGTAGCATTTAGTTAACCTCTGCTTCTTGGTTTATTGGCATCCATTGCTGCCTTCTTCACAGTCTTTGCCCTTTTGACAATTCTCCCTTTTGTGTTTGATTCTTCCTCTTGTGTTCGCTCTGCCTCTTTGACATTTCCCTCGTCATCTTTGGAGAGGCCCAGGTCCTTCAGGGATTCCTGTGATCTGTGGGTGCTAGTCATGGGGTGGTGGGCCAGTTGTTGCTTCAACCTTATTTCAAGCGCAAGTTTTTCAGGTTTTGGCAAATATGATCTGGTGGGAGGCACAGGTTGCAGACCCTGTGTTAATTTCTCTGTACAAACTTGTGGTGGCCGTTAGGACAGAATTGTAAAGGGATGTTTACCATATCCCCAAGCCGCCCCTATTCTCTACATTCTCAGGTCACATGGTGTTAACCAACAGGGTCCAACGAGAAAGCTCCCCTCCTTGGTCTTCAGAGTTTTCTCCCAGCCTTCGATGATTCCTGGTGTATTCGGTCAACTTTTTCTTCCGTTCCCTGCAATTTTCCATAGATTCTTCAGAGCTCCGCAGGTGTGTATCCAGACCCAACAGCAGGATATAGAATCTGAAGATAGCAACCATGCACAGGAATTTTTGGGGTACTGTCTGACATCACACAGGGGATGGATTTACCACCAAATGGTGGTCAACAATGCCCACACAAAAAAATTGAGAGAAGAAAGAAGGACAAGACAATTCCAGACTAAACCACTAAAAGCGGAATAGATGCACAACATGTGAATCCAGAAACCGATTAATGCTGCAAAACTTATTCTGCACATGATCTAGTTCTTAATTGGTGCGGTTTTACCACACTGCTTCTGTGAGGGTTATTTACCTGCTGTTGATAAGGGAAGAACTATGTAGGACCTCACAGGCTCTCCTCCTCTCTCCTGGGACAACCAACCTGAAGTTTTCACTAGCATAGACCTTGCCCAGCTTGCATTCTAAAGAGAGGTTTGCCTGCACTTACTCAAAGGCTGATAGTTCCTGCCCTCGAAGGTGTCATGTGTCCCGGTTAGGCCTAGAGAAAAACACAGCCATTTTACATACACACAGGTTTCTCCTAAGGGATCTTCACTCTCACACAATGACATTTGAGACAGATTTGTGAGCATGACAGTGCAGATTAGTTTCCATGAAACTATGCTTACTTACAAAATCAACTTTGCAAGAACACTTTCATGATACATTGAACTTCATGTACAAGGTCTATACATACATTGTGCAAATGTGATTGTTTGTTTTCCTCCATGCGGCGACACAGCTATCTATAGTACATAAACAATGGCAGCCTGACTATAATCTCAGCACAAGGTAATTATGCTTTCTCTCATAAATAAACAAGCATTTCTAAGATAAGGAAGAGGAGCTCCGCCAGTCATTTGCGAGGTCACTGCACGCTGAAAACTCTGCCCAGTTGTTAGCAGATCTCTCAGCAAGGGATGTCCAACTTGTGATCACAACGGGGACTTACATTCTTAATCCTTCAGGTAATGGGGTTGGATCATTCAATGGGGGATTTCTGTGAGAACACATGCATATACCCTTCGCACTGGAACACAAAGTAATAGGAGAAATATATATATATATATATATATATATATATATATATATATATATATATATATATATATACACACACGTGTGTGTGTGTTCCATATGCCTGCATATATACATTGTCTTAGCACGATGGTGGAACTTTTCATTCTGTTCACTGTCCTTATAGTGCTAACCACTTTCATCTGCTTCTGTCTACTGATCATTACACCACATATGTTTTAGATAAGAATCACAATGTTCAATACATATTGAAAATGCTCCACTGTGTATTCTTTGTGTGCTTCTCTGAGAGAAAAAGAGCACAAGTGACTGAGCAAAAAGGTTCTAGATCTGTTACCACGATCCCTGGGAGAGCTCAGGGTTGTTATGTTCTGTGGTTGCCAAAACCGTTCGCTATCTATCTAGGCTTAGGGGATGTGGTGGTACTGTAGGCCAGTTGGTCTCTAGGACAATATATCCTAGTTTGTGCATGTAATCAGTCTGGCACCAGCCCTACGTTTAGGTTGCCCAACAACTGTGCAGTTTCTAATGGGAAGTGGGGATCTACACAACAAAGGGATAGTTTCCTGTACCTCAGGAGCAGAGATCTTTGCCGAGACCCTCTTGTACATTATGTGTGCTTTTTCGGGAGTTTGTCTTGGCCAAAAGGTACATATATTCCCAGTTTTGCTTGATAGATTTTGTTTTCTTCCTGGAGCACACTGCAACCTGCATTTTCTCCGTAGATGAGAAAGCTTTGGCTGTACTGACTTTCAAGATCCTTTCCTGCACTCAACTCCGATTAAAGTCCTGCCTCTTGCTGAATTGAATGTCATTCCCTGCACTGCCTCACTTTCCCGTGTGGTTGGGGAGGGACGGAATACTGATCTAACAAAAGACCCTGTTCTCCCCTCTCGCTTTTACTCTCAGTTGCATTTACAATTCTCCTGCACTTATTTTTGCCTGAAGGAAAGACTTCTGCAGTGCCTCTCTTGATTATATATCATCTTCTTCTAGGGGAGATCTTTAATGTTAGTCACTTTGTTATGAACAATGTGTCTAGCACATGCTTTGGGTCGAACAGATTTTCCTGCACTTATGTGAACAAAACATCAAAAAAATCCGAATTTAGTCTTTTCTTACCATCCACCACATCTGGACGTCAAGAGGCAAATCCATGTTCTCAAGAGTCCAGATGGGAGAGATCTTGGGGTCATAGTGACTGTCGAACCATTCGGAGGCCCCAGTTTCCCACACACATTTGCTGCAGGCGCAATTCTTGGGCAGCACCCCATGGCTGCTGTGATGCTGCATCCCTGCGTAACCAGGCACCAGCTTCACGCGGTGAGTGCCGTCCACACTGTTGGAGTCCAGGTAGGATAGGGCAGCGTTGCTGTGGTGAGAGTAGGTAAAGAGCAGAGACATGATGAACACTAGCAGCAGCGTGCTGGAGAGGAACCAGACGCGCAAGGAGCACTTCATGGCTGCAGGCAACCAGTCCCAATGGAGGTGGGTCTCCACCTCCGCCACTTTCCTCGAGAACTTGCAAGCAGTAGTTTCGCCTCCGGGATCCTCCGGCTGACTCCACTAGGAGAGAGTTCGGCATAAGGAACAAATAGCCAATTCGAAATATCGTTAAAGGACCTGTTAAGATAATCCCACTTGGTACCACGGTTTCTAGTGGTCAGAGTAGACAGTCACTTTCCTCGACGGTCTAGGCTATTTCAAAGAGGGCTATTCGGTGCCAGAGTTCCTGCCCGGGCCCCTGAATCAGTTCCACCTGGGTCACCTTCTATAACCCTGGTCCCCTGCACCCCTGCAGGACTCTGCTGTGGAGATGCAGACAGTGCGCATGTCCCTGTAGAACGGACGACGGCCAGCCCGCTCCAGACCTGCCCTGAAACCCGGCAGGTTGAGGCCTGCGCAATAACTCCAGAAGTGGCCAGCACCAAACGAGCCCTTCCGGGGCACTGCTCTGGGCACGCAGTAGGCCTCTCGGGAGGCCAGGCGCTGCGGGCCAGACACTAGGCGCCTCTTCCTTGCGCGGACCCCTCCTCGCTCCCAGGAGGATCCGTCCTCGGGGGCTCCGACGTGCATCCCCTCCACATCTCGAGTGCAGTTTCCTCCCTCGCCTTGGGAGATGGCGTTGCCTGGGAGACAGCCGGGGTACCTTCGCTCCCCCCCTCCCTGCAGGCAGATGAAAGGCTCTTCAGATGCAGCCCGCTACCAATCTCCCTCGATCAGCGCGATTAAAACATAACACCTGCTTTCCCTTCCAGCGGGCTTCCGGCCTTCGTCCCCCGCCTGGTCCAAGCAGGCGCTCGCCGCCTCGCTGGGCCAGCCCCTCCGCCGCAGATGGGAACTCAAACCTGGAAGACACAACACATGAATCTCGTTAGTTACTGAGAGACACCGTGGCGGTGGCACGCATCTTATTTTATTGCCTTCCATTCACAGATCTCACAACTAGTCACACACAAACAACAGATCTAGGCTGGAATCACACGCCAGGCTCACCAGAGTCGCACGAGCCGTCCAACCCCCACACACTGGCTGGACACGGGCTGTAGAAAGCACGAGCCAGAGAAACTGCGCTCTCTGAAAAAGTGGGCTCGTTAAACAAAAATATGAGGATTTGAAGAATTTTATGAGAACGTAATTCGAGGCTGTGGTTATAGTCTGTGGGTGGGAACAAGGCTGCGGCGATGGTTTATTCACTCGGTCAGCTCGAGGAGGCACGGAGCTCTGAGCTACTGGGGAAATGCTGAGCCTTCACTTCTGGGTCACACTGATGGCAAAAGGCAGGAGGGGCAAATAGCCTCCTTGTAGCTTGAGTTTACGCTTGTATTTGACGAGCGCAACAATCATCCCGAGGCATATCCCACTCCTTCCAGTTCCCACCCTTTTGGGTTAATTATGAGGGGTTGTCTGCCGGGTTGCAGACAGAAGAGGCCCATCAAATCCCCGCCCCACTAGAGCTGCTGCAGGAGAGGGGGGGGGGGGGGGGGGACGTCGTCTCTTCCAGTCAGATGTACTGATCATGTTTTTTAAAAAGCGGATATCCGGCTCTGCCCACTTTAGTGAAAGAATTCGACGAGGAGCAGAGATAGAAATTATGTCAGTTCCGTGAAGCCACCGGTCCCAATGGCCACATCTATCCATCCACAGTACGTGAGAAGTTTTAAAAAACACTATCAGAACATCTGGCTGGAACCGGCCCGAGCGTCGTTAACGACGCCCCCCCCCCCCCCCCCCCCCCCCCCCACTCCCCGGAAGCAGCTCAAGTGGGGCTGGGGTTTTTGATGAGCCTCTTCTGTCTGCAACTCGGCAAACACTCATAATTAACCTGAAAGGGTGGGAAGGTGAGTGAGTGAAAGCATAGATGGATAGATGGATGGATGGATGGATGGATCGATGGATGGATGGATGGATGGATGGACGAGTGAATGAAATGGTGGATGGGTGGCTTAGTGATGGGGTGGATGGACAGATGCATGGATGAATGAGTGAAATAGTTGATGTAAGGATAGACGAGTTAAAGCCGAGTTTGGATGAATGTGTGAAGGAGTTGATGGATGGGTGATGAAAGAAAGGATGGTTGGATGAGTGAGTAAAGGATGAATGAGTGAACAGGTAAATGATAGATGGATGAGTCAAAGGCTGGTTCGATGGGCAGGTTGTAAGGGTGGATGAATGAGAAATAAGATGGATGGATTGATGGGCGAGAGACAGGAAAAGTGAAAGATGGATGGATGTGAAAAGAAAGGTAAGTGAACGAATGGATGAATGAGTGAAAGGGAGGACAGATGAATGGCTGGAAGAAAGCTTGGACATATTGACGAGGTAAAGGGTGAGTGGATGGATGAGTAAAATGGTGGCTGGATAGAAGCATAGCTGATTGAGAGAAAGGATGTATGCAAGGGTGAATGAGTAAAAGGGAGAGAAAATGGATGAATGAATGAAAGGGTAAATGGTAGGATGCATGAGTGAAATTTTGGACGATGGATGGATGATCACTGAGACAGGATGAATGGATGAGTGAGTGAGAGGATAAATTAATTGGTGAAAGGGTAAATGGATGGATCGATCAGTGGATGGATGGACTGAGTGAAAGGGTGGATGGCTGGATCAGTGAAAGGATGGATGTAAGGATGTAAGGATGGATAAGTGAAAAAAAGGATGAAGGAATAAAAGGGAGGGCAGATGGGAGGCTGGATGAAAGGGTGGACAAATGGATGAAAGGGTGACTGGATGGACTAAAGAGTGAAATGGATGGATTGGTAAGTGAAAGGATGGATATGTGAAAGGGTAAATGGTAAATGGATGGATGAGTGGATGTCCCAAGCTGAACGTACAAATGTTATGAACCCTCCCAGTGTGTAGCCAGCATAGGGCACTGGAATGAGAATATTAAAAAGCCAATACAAACATAATATTGGTATCTGCAGAGATATCAGCATGCCACAAAATTATAAAATGAGCGTCTATCTTTCACATTCCCTCATCTATCACAACGCCAACCACTGCACCCCATTACACAATTCCTGCACCTTTTGAACATGGGCTCAAAACAAAGACAATACTGTCCCAACCACAAACTCTCGGCGGTGTAGCTTGCTATCCGAGTAGCTAAGCACCTCAGCGACCCACACCAAATTAGTAAGTGTGAAGAGCACGAGATGTCGGCGAGCGCGACCTTAGGGCCCAGCCCCCCGTACCCACGCCACACCCCCAGAGTCCGGTCCAGTAGCCAGATTGGCTACTGGCCGCTAGAAGTACTTCTGGGTCATCTACTACGCACGTCTGGCCAGAGCGGAGAGAATCAGCGGCGGTGCCAAGGGGGGGATATTTAGCCCCTGGGTTTACCTCTGCTCTTCCTCTTTCTCCTGCTCTTTGAACCCTGGATCAGCGGAGCGGAATCGATCTCCCACCCACCCGTCCCTGAGATTAGTAGTTTAGGGATAGGTTAGGAGAAGGAAGGGCGTAAAAGAGGCCAGAGAACTTTGATTTTCATGGTTAACAGGAGGCCTGCTTACATACTCCAGAGGCCAGCACTGAGGGGAGAGAGGGTAAGCTCTCCGCAGGGAGAATGGGGACACTGGCTGGGGAGGCAAGGGCGCCAGGTCACATGAGCCTCCTTGGTAGCCCGGTGGTAGAGGGGTGGGCCCCCGGAAATGACAGACAAGGGCTGAGGGCTGGGGGCTCACCGCTCAAGGACGCAGGTGGGTTGCGCCTTGCATGGCTCTCAGTTAGGGGATGCGAGCCAGAGGGCCCCTTGGTGCTGGAGTAAGTAGCAATTACATAACAGGTGGTTAGGATCAGTTATAATAATTGTAAATATTAAAAGTGTGAAATTTAAATCCTAAATGTTTAAAAATGTTTTTTTCATGTTTATGAATGTTTTGATGGTTATTAAACATGGCTGTTTTATCCACACTCTGAGACTGGTTAGTTTGAGTGTGGGATTGCATGAGGTTGGGGAGGGGGTCATGCTGGGGGGTCCGGGCTCTAAGCACCTCAGGGGCCCACACCGAAGTAGTAAGTGTTGTTCACATGTCAACATGTAATACAATGCTCAGATGAGGTCCTGAAGAGGAGTGCAGGGGATTTCGAAAACAAATAACAACCTTTCATACGTACTTAGGGGCTAGACTGTTTATAAGCACTCACATATTTTGGTGACATTTGGTCTACACATTTCAAATAGGAAATGCATAAAAATGCCAGAGGGCAGAGAAGGTCATTTACAACAGTAGGGGATGTCCCAAAAAATGGGAGAAGATCTGGTTAGCATGGAGACGATACAGGGGGGAGTGGTTGAGTACCCCTGATGGCTCGCCACTGAGATGAGTTAGGTCTGGTGGGATCTCACCCTCTGACCGGTATGCCCAGAGAGCACTTTCTGTATCCTACGGCTCGAGGAACTGCCTGTCCATTATTGCCAGAGGAGATAGCCATGAGACGGGGTGGGGGGTGAGGGGGGGGGGGGGAGGAGATGATGCGGCATGTAGCGTGGAGTGGGGGGTGGGGGAATCCGGGCGAAGAGCGAAGAGGGTAGGGGAGCGTAAGCATAGTAAATTGAATCACGCATGGAGTGCACCGAGGGGGTTCATTGATCTCGCCAACGGAATTTTGCATGTGTATTATTATAACTGTACCAGTGCACTTTCACGGTTACCTAATGTGTACTTTAATGGAGCTGTTATGTTGAATAAAAAGACTTTAAAAAAAAAGAAATGTATAAAAATGTTGCCATATACAGGCACCCAGGCTCTGCTGCGCAATTTGCCTGGGTCCTTTTAAATTTGATGGCACAGACTTGGGTGGTTCGCATCTTTCATTCCACAGATTCCCAGCAGGCCACTCAGACATCTCACTCACTTCTTTAACTACACAAGGGCTGCGGGGTCCGACAGGGCTCTCCCATGTTGCTGTAGTTGTCTAATGTTTACATGGGATCCCTGCTCATCCCCATAGAAAGCCGGTGTCTAAAGTTTCTGTCTATGCCGATGACAGAGAAGAACATGTGAAAGCAAGCATTCTGCGCTCCTGCCTTCATGGCATCAAATATGGCTGAATATCAACCGGCTGCAGCTGATGGCGAAGACAGATGGCGCCATGGTCGCGAGACGCCCATTGACCCATTCTCTCCTTACAGGAATTCCCCCACATGTTAACAGCAGCTGATGAAACGTAATCTAGAGTTGGTCTTAGATAAGCATTAGGCAAAGTTGAACACATCAGGTACATGATGTCTTGCCTCCTTGCAGGCTTAATGAAATGAGTCCAGTTTATTACCACCCATTTTAGGAACAGCATTACGGAGTACGTGTTAGACATTTGATCATGCTAATATTATGTACCCGGGCTCCACCCCAAAACAAGTCCATAACCTGGGTCATCTGCAAAGCCCGATCAACGTGAGTTTTTCAGCAGGATATTGGAGAACTGCTCACAGCAGCTCAACTGGATCTCAACATAGTTAATAATGAGCTTCAACTGACCCTCAACTCTGTGTTTAATCCTAAAATTGTAAATCCAGTGACCTCAAATTTATGGATTACTCGGAGATCCTCCAAGAAGGGCTCTCTTAACCAGTCTGTCAACCATTGTGAACGAATCGTAGGTAGAAGGTTCTCTCATCTAGCCACCGTGCAATGAGATGGTTTATCAGCTGAGCGCCAATGTATGGTATCGGAGTTCTCATACTCACTTAAGAACCAAGCTCGGTCTACTACGTGCCGCTGTCCTAAATAAGTGATATCTTCATCTGAGGTAAAGTGCAATATGCTAATATGCCAACGCTTAGAGTGCACACAAGGGGGGACGCTGGGATTAGAAGGCTGGTCTCCTTTATTAGCTGAACCATCAGAGCACCTCTCCCAAATTCAAGTGTCCCAGGGAGTGGTAGGAGTTCCAGATTGGAGGGCATGAATGGGTAGGCGAGAGGTGGTAACCTGGGCATGGAAGAGGCTCAGACAATGGGAGCAAGGGTTTGGACCAGGCTGAAGGGGCGGCGACATGAGGTTTGGAAAAAAAGAAAGTAGAGCATTGGAAGAAAAAGAAGAAAGGAAAGAGATTGAAGGAATAGATGTGAAGAAAAGGAGTTGGGAAAAAGAGGGATGTGGAAAGAAAGGGAACTGAGGCAAAGGAAAGCCGGCAGGACGGAAGGAAAGCCGGCAGGACGGGAGGAAAGCCGGCAGGACGGGAGGAAAGCCGGCAGGACGGGAGGAAAGCCGGCAGGACGGGAGGAAAGCCGGCAGGAAAGCCGGCAGGACGGGAGGAAAGCCGGCAGGTCGGAAGGAAAGCCGGCAGGTCGGAAGGAAAGCCGGCAGGACGGAAGGAAAGCCGGCAGGACGGAAGGAAAGCCGGCAGGACGGGAGGAAAGCCGGCAGGACGGGAGGAAAGCCAGCAGGACGGGAAGAAAACCCAGCAGGACGGGAAGAAAAGCCAGCAGGACGGGAAGAAAACCCAGCAGGACAGGAAGAAAACCCAGCAGGACAGGAAGAAAAGCCAGCAGGACAGGAAGAAAAGCCAGCAGGGCGGGAGGAAAGCCAGCAGGACGGGAGGAAAGCCAGCAGGACGGGAGGAAAGCCAGCAGGACGGGAGGAAAGCCAGCAGGACGGGAGGAAAGCCAGCAGGGCGAGAGGAAAGCCAGCAGGAGGAAAGCCAGCAGGAAGGGAGGAAAGCAAGCAGGACGGGAGGAAAGCAAGCAGGACGGGAGGAAAGCCAGCAGGACAAGAGAAAAGGTAGGCAGGACAAGAGGAAAGGAAGGCAGGACAAGAGGAAAGCTAGGCAGGACAAGAGGAAGGCAAGCAGGACGGGAGGAAAGGTAGGCAGGACGGGAGGAAAGGTAGGTAGGACAGGAGGAAAGGTAGGCAGGACGGGAGGAAAGGTAGGCAGGACAGGAGGAAAGGTAGGCAGGACAAGAGGAAAGGTAGGCAGGACAGGCGGAAAGGTAGGCAGGACAAGAGGAAAGGAAGGCAGGACAAGAGGAAAGCTAGGCAGGACAAGAGGAAGGCAAGCAGGACGCCAGGAAAGCAAGCAGAACGGGAGGAAAGCAAGCAGAACGGGAGGAAAGCAAGCAGAACGGGAGGAAAGAAAAGGTAGGCAGGACAAGAGGAAAGGAAGGCAGGACAAGAGGAAAGCAAGTAGGACGAGAGGAAAGCAAGCAGGACGGGAGGAAAGGTAGGCGGGACAAGAGGAAAGGTAGGCAGGACAAGAGGAAAGCAAGCAGGACGGGAGGAAAAGAAGGCAGGACAAGAGGAAAGGAAGGCAGGACAAGAGGAAAGGAAGGCAGGACGGGAGGGAAAGAAGGCAGGACAAGAGGAAAGGAAGGCAGGATGGGAGGAAAGGTAGGCAGGACGGGAGGAAAGGTAGGCAGGACGGGAGGAAAGGTAGGCAGGACGGGAGGAAAGGTATGTAGGACGGGAGGAAAGGTAGGCAGGACAGGAGGAAAGGTAGGCAGGACAGGCGGAAAGGTAGGCAGGACAAGAGGAAGGCAAGCAGGACGGGAGGGTAGGCAGGACAAGAGGAAGGCAAGCAGGACGGGAGGGTAGGCAGGACAGGAGGAAAGGTAGGCAGGACAAGAGGAAAGCAAGCAGAACAGGAGGAAAGCAAGCAGAACGGGAGGAAAGCAAGCAGAACGGGAGGAAAGCAAGCAGAACGGGAGGAAAGCAAGCAGAACGGGAGGAAAGCAAGCAGAACGGGAGGAAAGCAAGCAGAACGGGAGGAAAGCAAGCAGAACGGGAGGAAAGGTAGGCAGGACAAGAGGAAAGCAAGCAGAACAGGAGGAAAGCAAGCAGAACGGGAGGAAAGCAAGCAGGACGGGAGGAAAGCAAGCAGGACGGGAGGAAAGCAAGCAGGACGGGAGGAAAGCAAGCAGGACGGGAGGAAAGCAAGCAGAACGGGAGGAAAGAAAAGGTAGGCAGGACAAGAGGAAAGGAAGGCAGGACAAGAGGAAAGCAAGTAGGACGAGAGGAAAGCAAGCAGGACGGGAGGAAAGGTAGGCGGGACAAGAGGAAAGGTAGGCAGGACAAGAGGAAAGCAAGCAGGACGGGAGGAAAAGAAGGCAGGACAAGAGGAAAGGTAGGCAGGACAAGAGGAAAGGAAGGCAGGATGGGAGGAAAGGTAGGCAGGACGGGAGGAAAGGTAGGCGGGACAAGAGGAAAGGTAGGCAGGACAAGAGGAAAGCAAGCAGGACGGGAGGAAAAGAAGGCAGGACAAGAGGAAAGGTAGGCAGGACAAGAGGAAAGCAAGCAGGACGGGAGGAAAGCAAGCAGAACGGGAGGAAAGCAAGCAGAACGGGAGGAAAGCAAGCAGGACGGGAGGAAAGCAAGCAGGACGGGAGGAAAGCAAGCAGGACGGGAGGAAAGCAAGCAGGACGGGAGGAAAGCAAGCAGGACGGGAGGAAAGCAAGCAGGACAAGAGGAAAGCAAGCAGGACAAGAGGAAAGCAAGCAGGACAAGAGGAAAGCAAGCAGGACAAGAGGAAAGCAAGCAGGACGGGAGGAAAGCAAGCAGGACGGGAGGAAATCAATCAAGACGGGAGGAAATCAATCAAGACGGGAGGAAATCAATCAATCAATCATAACACTTGTATAGCGCACTACTCACCCGGAAGGGTCTCAAGGCGCTTGGGGGAGGGGGTCTTCTACTGCTCGAACAGCCAGGTCTTGAGTTGTCTCCTGAAGGCGAGGTGGTCCTGGGTCAGCCGAAGGTGGATGGGGAGAGAGTTCCATGTCTTGGCCGCCAGGTAGGAGAAGGATCTGCCTCCGGCGGTGGCTCTTCGGATGCGTGGTACGGCGGCGAGGGCGAGGCTGGTAGACCGTAGCTGGCGGGTGGGCGTGTGGAAGGTCAGGCGGTCGTTGAGGTACTTGGGGCCCAGGTCGTGGAGAGACTTGTGCGTGTGGGTGAGGAGCCTGAACGTGATCCTCTTGTTGACGGGGAGCCAGTGAAGGTCCCTCAGGTGGCCGGAGATGTGGCTGCGTTGGGGGATGTCCAGGATGAGTCGGGCGGAGGCGTTCTGGATGCGTTGGAGTCTTTTCTGTAGCTTGGCTGTGGTTCCGGCGTAGAGGGTGTTTCCGTAGTCCAGTCGGCTGGTGACGAGGGCCTGGGTGACCGTCTTCCTGGTTTCGGTCGGGATCCATCGGAGGATCTTGCGAAGCATGCGAAGGGTGTGAAAGCATGATGAGGAGACGGCGTTGACTTGTCTGGTCATTGAGAGGGAGGAGTCCAGGATGAAGCCTAGGTTGCGTGTGTAGTCTGTTGGCTTGGGAGCGGTGCCCAGGGCTGGGGGCCACCAGGAGTCGTCCCAGGTGGAGGGCGATGGTCCCAGGATGAGGACTTCCGTCTTGTCCGAGTTCAGTTTCAGGCGGCTGTTCTTCATCCACTCGACGACGTCTTTCATCCCTTCGTGTAGGCTGGTTCTGGCAGTGTCGGGGTCTCTGGTGAGGGAGAGGATCAGCTGGGTGTCGTCGGCGTAGGAGATGATGTTGAGGTTGTGTTGGCGTGCGATGGCAGCAAGAGGTCTCATGTAGACGTTGAAGAGGGTGGGGCTGAGTGATGATCCTTGCGGGACGCCGCAGATGACTTCGGTGGCCTCGGATCGAAACGGGGGGTGGCGGACTCTCTGTGTTCTTCCGGCGAGGAACGAGATGATCCACTCCAGTGCCTTTTCTTGGATGCCGGTGTTGCGGAGGCTTTGGACTAGGGTGCAGTGGCAGACAGTGTCGAGCGCTGCAGAGAGGTCCAGGAGGATGAGTTCCGCTGTTTCCCCGCTGTCGAGAAGGGCTCGGATGTCGTCGGTGGCTGCGATGAGGGCGGTCTCGGTGCTGTGGTTGGCTCTGAAACCGGACTGCGAGGGGTCGAGGGATCCGTTCGTCTCGAGGAAGGCGGCAAGCTGTCTGTTGACGATCTTCTCGATGACTTTGGCAGGAAAAGGGAGGAGCGAGATGGGGCGGAAGTTTTTGAGGTCGGTGGGGTCCGCTGTTGGTTTCTTCAGTAGGGCGCTGAGCTCGGCATGCTTCCAGCTCTCCGGGAAGGTGGCGGTGTTGAAGGAGGTGTTGATGACGTCCCGGAGTTGGGGTGCGATGGTGGAGTCAGCCTTGTTGAAGACGTGGTGGGGGCAGGGGTTGGTTGGAGATCCGGAGTGGATGGTGTTCATCGTGCAGGCTGTGTCTTCGGTGGTTACCATGGTCCAGGTGCGGAGGGTGGCGGTGGGGTGCGTTGGTTCGACGGTTGGGTGCGTGGACGGTGCGCCGAAGCTGTTGTGGATGTCGGCAATCTTGCCGTGGAAGAACGAGGCGAGAGAGTCGCAGAGATCTTGTGAGGGAGTGATGTCGTTGTTGCTGGTGCTGGGGTTGGAGAACTCCTTGACGATGCTGAAGAGTTCCTTGCTGTCGTGGGCGTTGTTGTCCAGTCGCTCCTTCAGTGAATTCTTCTTGGTGGTGCAGATGAGCTGGTGGTGCTTGCGGGTGGTGTGTTTGGGGGCGGTCATGTTGTCAGTGGTCTGGTCGAGGAGCCAGGCTTTCTCGAGGGTGCGGCAGGTCTTCTTGGAGTCCTTGAGTTCGTCGGTGAACCAGGGGGCCTTCTTGCTTCTGGGTCTGCTGGGAGGGTTCTTCAGTGGTGCGAGGTCGTCGGCGCAGGCGGTCAGCCACTGCGTGAAGTTGCGGGCTGCTTCGTTGGGGTCCGTTGTGCTGGCAGGTGGGTTCTGGCTGAGGGAGGTGGTGAGCTGGTCGGTGGTGATCTTGCTCCAGCTCCTGTGAGGAACCTGTTGCGGGTGGTGGTGGGTTGTGGTTTTTCTGAAGCTGAAGTGGACGCAGCTGTGGTCGGTCCAGTGGAGTCCGGTGGAGAGGCTGAAGGTGATGTGCTTGCTGGATGAGAAGACGGGATGAAGCATGTGGCCGGCGTAGTGGGTGGGGATATTGACCAGTTGCTAGAGTCCGAGGTTGGCGAGGTTGTCCAGCAGGGTGGCGGTGTTGCGGTCCTTGTTGTTCTCCAGGTGGAAGTTGAGGTCCCCTAGGAGGGTGTAGTCGGTGGAGGGGAGGGCGTGTGGGCTGATAAAGTCCGTGATGTCTTCGCTGAATTGTGTGCGTGGTCCCGGGGGTCTGTAGATGAGGGTGCCTCTGAGGGTCGTCTTTGGGTCGGTGTGAATCTGGAAGTGGAGGTGCTCGGCGGCGGCGAAGGTGTCGTTGGAGTTGGTCGTGATGCGGATGGTGTTCTTGTGGACGATGGCGATGCCTCCTCCGGTCTGGTTGACGCGGTCCCTCCTGATGATCTTGTATCCGTCCGGGATGGCGATGGCGATGTCGGGGGCTGAGGAGGCGTTCACTTAGGTTTCCGTGAGGAAGGCGATGTCTGGTGATGTTGTGTCGAGGAGGTTCCAGAGTTCCACGGCGTGTCAGTGGACGGAGCGGGTGTTGAGCAGGATGCACTTGAGGTTGCTGCTGGTGCTCGGCTTGGCGGGCGCGGTGCAGGTTCGGAGGCAGGTGAACTTGCAGGTTCTGCAGGTGAAGGGTCCGTGAATGCGTTTCGGGGAGGCCCGGCAGCAGGTGGGGTTCCGGCCGGCATTGAGTGCGTTGAGGGCAGCGGCGTCATAGGTCTGTCGGGTCGTCTTGCACCGGTGTGGGCCAGGGGTCCTGGCACTGGGCGCGGTCCAGGCGCGGACGGGCGCAGACGGCCTCGCCTTTGGCGCGCCTTCGGCGCACAATCGGCGCGCCCGCTTGGCGTCCGAAAAGAAGGCAGGACAAGAGGAAAGGAAGGCAGGACAAGAGGAAAGGAAGGCAGGACAAGAGGAAAGGAAGGCAGGACAAGAGGAAAGGAAGGCAGGACAAGAGGAAAGGAAGGCAGGACAAGAGGAAAGAAAGGCAGGACAAGAGGAAAGAAAGGCAGGACAAGAGGAAAGGTAGGCAGGACAAGAGGAAAGGTAGGCAGGACAAGAGGAAAGAAAGGCAGGACAAGAGGAAAGGTAGGCAGGACAAGAGGAAGGCAAGCAGGAAGGGAGGAAAGCAAGCAGAATGGGAGGAAAGCAAGCCAGACGCGAGGAAAGCAAAACAAGAGAAAAGCAAGCAGGACAGGAGAAAAGCAAGCAGGACGAGAGGAAAGGAAGGCAGGGTTTTTTTTCTTGCGCAGATACTTCTCCCTGAGGCAGGTGAGGCTCCCCCAGGCAAAAAGCGCGTTCATTCTAACTTTAGAAACAGCTTATTTCCGTCTCATGGGACGGACAGGGACATCCATTATCCTCCCCATCCCATTGTCACAATATTCGATGACCCTTCTGGGCTGCCCTGCAGTGTTATCAACAGCTTCAGCGTCCCTCGCCCATCAACTCCTCAATGCTCCGACCTGCGCTCCCTACCGCCACCACCCCTTGTGCCCCTATAGATCCCAACCCCGACACAGCACTAGTGGTGAGACTGCCAAGTACCACTGAGGGCCCACGCAGCCATCACCGACACTCCGAGGATGAACATCTGCAGAGGTTTTTTCCAGCTGTCCTCCATGTAATGTACTATCTAATGGGATGACCCTTGAGACAACACAGAGTATGGCTTTTGCTTGCCTGCTAGAAATGAGGGAACCCCCAACCCAGGTCTCTGGGCATAACCTTCTTTTTTTGTCTACAGGTGACTGCATGGTTGGTGGGAGTCTACTTCATTTCAGTTATTCAACTCAGCTCATGTTTTCTCCATAACAGCCTTGTGACAGGACGACTGCCAAGCTGAACTCGTGGAAATTAAAGTAGTGCCTTCCTGAAGACCCAAAGGCAGACGACCTTGCACAGTTTGTGCCAGAGTAGTCATGAAAACTGCTCAAATGGCCCTTATCAATCGGCTCCTTCGTAATGGCGGAGGAGCGTCGCCCCACAGCCTGTGCCAGCAGACAATAAATAATATCATAACACAATGTTATTATTACTTTATTTATGCTGTCTGAGCCCAACACAAAGTATAGGGTGGGGCGGACCAGTAAGTCCGGGAGGAGTAAAGTGCACTCATAAGTGCGCATGAGTGTTTGGCCTGACAGCTGCGGCCGGCCAAACACACGTGCACTTATGTTTCGCCAACCTGGCTGTGTTACGCAGCCGGGCTTGAGAAACAGCACAGACTCCAATGCACCAATCCTGGTGCTGCTCTTGTGTGAGAGCAGTGCCTGTATTGGATGCGGAGCCTGTGCCCTGAGGGCCCGCCCATTCCGGCTGTCGGCAGACAAGAGCAACAGCGATGCAGGCGTCAGCAGAGCGGGACAGCAGGTACTTTTTTTATACTTATATTTACTCCCCCCCCCCTCAACCCACCGCCCTCTCCACCCGCAGTCGCCCTACCATTTTAGGTAGGCGGCGGCCACCACTGTTACCAAGTGTAGGTTACAGCCAGGGCCAATAGAATTAAGTTATTTTGCAGCCACATAATCTATCACCTGCCGCATCATTTGCAGACTTTAACAAAAAGAAAATAGTTTCTAACTGAAATGGTTCAAAAGTTACGAAAAAGCAGTGGCACGTCATGTACCGTAGTGGAAAACTGTTTGCAAAGGTTGACTGGGGAGCTTTTAAGTGGATTATTGTGTATTTGGATCTGAAACCTATACTAATAAGGTGTAACTTTTGCCCAGACACTGTAATCGGTATAAAAGAAAATAATCATGTAAAACTATCATAAATTGTTAAGCATTACACAGCATAATTTACCTTTTCTGAGTGCATAATTTAGTCAACCCTGCCACATAATATGGTCCAGTCTTGCCGCAGAATTTAAGTGGCCCTAGTCATTTCTGCTTTTATAGTTGATGTTAAATTCTACTATGTATCTGTTCAAGTAATAGTTCCGGAGCCCTAAGTGCCAAGCTCTCCTCGGTTTCACAGCTGATGCTTTTTTGCATGATGGGGCTTTTCACACAGACTCTAATGGAATGTGATGTGTGCAGTACAGTGTGGCATTATTCAGCATCTTATTGTAACAGACAATTTCATCAACTTAACTGGCACAAGAACAGTGATGGGCTTTATGTCCTGGCACAGAATGTAAAATTTGCATTTTCTTCTGGCAAAGCGTTTTTTAATAGGGCTTTTTTATGCAATGGAGCACATTCTATCAGAGAAGCATTCTTTCTCATATGGCACAAACATCCGTCTGCTGTACATCCAGTTTTGATACTAGGCATGCATTTTTCATATTTTTCCGATGTCAAATAAATTGATTTATGGTATGAAAAAAACTGCTTATGGAACTTAAGAAAAGCCTGTAGCAGCAGAATATTGTGTTAATTTCACTTCAGAACTCCCCGTAATATTGTTATGTGTTTATTGGATTTATTTGAAAAAAGCTGCTTTATACATCATACTTTGACTACATTTTTCCTACTTTTTCTTGGCAAGTGGACAAACGTTTGTTCACTAAAAACTGCTGCAGAGGTTTGCATGCTATATTCACTCAAATTGTGAAACGGTGGGCTAGTACGAATATTTCAGCCGGGGCCGTTTCTGGCTCTTAGGCACAGTTACTGCACTGCCATAGAAGTAAGTCTGTCGTCTTTTCCCATAGAAGGCGGCCTCGGCCTGCCTCAACATTATTCAGAGTTTTTTTTCCCTTTCTGGATCTTACATATAAGATTTTGCCATTTTGAATGGGAATCGGCCTGTGGTTAACTTCCAGTGTAAGCTGCACTCGCACCATCAATTAATTCACCCTGGCTGCAGGGATTCCCATTCATTTTCAAGTCCAGATAAAATGGGACAGCTGCCAATTTTATTAATTCAAGCCTAGGCAGCACATGCGCGGTCTATTCGAGACATGCTGTATTCACTCTGTGGGTTTACATCCCACCCATTGCTTTTTTTATTTGTTACACATCGATTGTCTTTCAAAAACGCATGTTTGTTACTGGTTTATCTTTGCCTTTTGTCCCCCCTTGTTGTCACTGGTTTCGTCCCACACAGCAGTGCCTAACTACTGGTGTTTTTCCACTTGAGTTTTTTATGTGTTATTCCTGGGGCACTATTTTTGTTATTGTTTCCTGCTCATGGCAGCCTAAAAGCATAGTTCGAATGTGAGCGTGGAGATGCACAGCGTTCATTTTATTAACAGGGCAACAGTGCAGCTTTTATTTTTTTAGCATGGCGCCCACTTCATGGATGCTGCTTGTTATGCGTCAGCTTTTTTGATCAAAAATGTAATGTGTGTGATTTTTTAGGTTGCACAACTTTCATTTTACCGACACAGCACCTGTGCGACTTATTATATCAGCACCGGGCCCGCTGCACAGACGCCATGCGTTATGTTTTTTTTTTATAAATCAAAAAGATCAGTGTGTGTTCACAAACTCGTCTGAAATGCCCATTTAAAGTGTGTACAGAAAGTATACGCCAACTGCTTGATAACGGCATTGGTCCTTAGAGTGATCCTACAACGTAATGTCTAATTGATGATGCTTATTGACATTCAACCAAAAACAGCCCAAATGTAGCCCAACCGTGTCGCTCCAAGGAAGGAGTGGCCGAGGCGCTGTGATGTAGGCACAAGTGAGCACTGGTGGCAATGATGGCATACAGTGGTGTCTCCAGAGTGCTTACTTCAGTTAAATTGTTCTCTTGTCCCAAGACTTTACTTTTCACACTTGCAAAAGTGTGTGAGAGAAGCATTTGGTGAAGATGAGACACCCAAAGCGAACAATAAATAAAGACATAGATTGAGAAAGAGAACAAAGTACTGGTGTATACAAAAAATTCAATAATCGAGAACACACACACACATTGTTTTTTTACACATACAAATTACCCTTAAATTAGAGTAGCTTTGGGTCCCAGAATAAGTTAGCTAGCGCAGCGGATAGTGTACCGGTTACAAATTTACAGAACCTGGTGGTGATATTTTCCAATCCTGGAATGTTGCTTGTATAGTTTTCCGATGCAGTGGCAGCAAGCTAGAAATACTTTGTGACTAATGATTTACTCCAAGGTTTCACGCAGGCTAGGATCCTATGGTATTCTATGGTGCTGGGAGCGTGGGTATTAAATAAAATAATTAGGTTTATTTGAAATACAGTTTAGTTGATTTCTTAACATTATTTTCCACATTTCTTTTCATATTTATTGGTCAATGCATGCGATTTTGTTTATTGGTCTCGATGACTTTAACAAGGTAACCCTCCTGGGAATTATTTTTTTTCTTCTGGAAAATATTATCTTTTGGTTATAACACACGAAGTTATCCTAGCAATTCACTTCCCGTTTTTTAAACATTGAGACACAAGTAAAATATGCTTAAATATAAACACGCATGTATAACATAACATAATTTACGCCATATTGTATTTATCCCTAGATAATGTGCAGCATAGCTAAACACTTATAAAGGCGAGACCTATTGGCCATGCCAATGCTTGTTCTCAGAGTTTTGGTGTTAGTGCATTTGCACCATGCATGGATACACCTCGGAAGTTCGAGAGATAGTTAAAGTACACCAGAAGACCCACCTTAAACGTATGCATGGAAACTGACCCTCTCTGAAGGCCTTGGGGACTCTCTGAAAATAACAACTAAAAAGCCCCTCGACTGCTATGATGAACGGCTTGAGAAATGTAATCTACAGACAGGGTGCTCAGTGACCCTGTTGAGGAGGGATCCTTGAGCAATGTTTTTAAAAAAGCTGATCTACGTCCAACCCCTGGAACCCTGCAATTAACAGGCAGGTCAACAAAATGGAGAGCTCTTTGCGGGGGCAAGTGCTTGGTTCAAGATCTTCTATGTCACTTGAGGCAAATAGATAAGAGCTTAGCTTTATTTAGTAAGGGGGTATCGTTCGCGGTTATTCTCGTTTATCCGTTGGATGTTACATACTCTACCTGGCACAGCTCTTCTCTTGTTGCGTGAAGCCTCGGTGTTGCACCTTTTTTTTTTAAGTTGTAGTTGGTAGAACACATTTTTTACTGAGTGCCTGAGGACAACTGAGCTCTAAAGCAGCCCTTTCTACTCTGGTCTAAAACAAAAAAAAATGAAGCTGAATAAGCCGATTCAACTAAAACTAGCTAAGCGGTCAGACGTATTAGATCAGCTTTTTCAGGTCAGTCAAACAATGTAATATCCTGGCTTTTACTGCCTGAATGTAACCCAGGGCGACTTCAAGTTCATTTTAGTGCCTTAAAATAGAGAAAACCTTATGCTCTTCTTTCATGTTGCTGAAAGTACGGGTGAGCGGGCGGTCTGAACAGGAGGTCCACACTTAGAAATGGAGTGGAGACTTATCTGAAAATCTCTAGCACAGTTTCAGCTCCAATGGGCTAAATTAACTTTAAATCCTATTACAAAATGGGTTAATCATGCCAGGAAATGTACCTTTTCATATTAATGTACTCAGACTATACAAATAACCGCAGTGGGATCTATTTATGAGAGACTTTAAAGCTTGCATTACCGCCCCACAGAAGAACCCTAACAAAAGTACACCAAAGTTAGTAAAACTATGTCATTAACAGTTCTCCCGGGTAATGGCTGCATCTTGCATACGACACGGCTCCACACCATATCAGTGGAAAAGCATTTACCAACTCAGCAAGGCATCCATATCACGTTTTACTCTCATCTTACACCAACATACATTACCACCGGCACACACAAAATAGTTCCCCGTCATAATTGGCTGTTGTTGCCTCAAAACTTTTTTATCAACTTACACTCATGCTGCACTACCCCCAACAAAAGTCAGCCACAACTACTGGCTCCATCATGTCTGTCTATTGGAATAAATGTTCATCCAGTGAAATAAACTGTATCTCTAGTCTCGACGCTAGCCAGGTCAATAGTGCTCATTCTAAACGTGCACTGTTCAGCCCTGCATCTCTCCTGAAGGATTGTCCATTCACCTCTAGGGAGGCGCAGAACATCCCACAATCATTTAAAGTGTTGTTTCAAACACACCTGCAAGTGGTCATCAAACGGCACACACCCAGAAAAGCCCGGATACTCTCATGTGCACCACACAGCAAAGTCATATAGTTGGCAAAGCACTGCCTAACAAACAGCACTGTCATGCAACACTTCAACTTACACCAAACACTCAGAGCAAAATCCAGCATAAATACAACCACACCATTATGCGCAAAACATAGCCTCACAATTACAAAGCTACATTGTGATGCTTGTTCTTTTTGTATTTGTCACCCCGAATGGGACGGGTATGCCCAGATGTGGGTCCCGTGCTCTCCATGCCACTGGAATCAAGCTATCCTGGCTGATGAGGGCTGAAAGCCCGAAACCGGTCCTAGGATGCTTGTTTCCCATCCAGGGAGGACCTGGCCTGGCAGTTCGGGCTGGACTGTTCCCATTGGGCGCACGGTCAAGACTGGTTTGCATGTGGCTGGGTCCAAACTGGAATGGCATAGTGAGCAAAAAAACAATGGATTTAGGCCCAGATCTCTGTACTGGGGTGAATGTATGCCATTGTTCTGCATTCTGTCCATCAATTGTTCTTTTTGCATTTGTATAAAGAAAGCAATCTATTCCAGCCAATCAATGGACTGCTAACCACCAAATCCAACAAGCATTTACAATGCAATAGGTCTCGCAGCATTAAAGTTTGAGTTATTGGCATTGTGTATGACAATGCGTTGCATACATTTTTTAGCAAACTTTGAATTGGTGAGCAGTGAGAGTGTGTGCAAGAGTATGCTGTTGCTCACAGCTGTTATTATTCACACAGCTCTGATGATGCACCTCACGCACGGGGCTGACGCAGTTATTATTCACACAGCTCTGATGATGCACCTCAGGCACGGGCTCACATCTGTCATTATTCACACAACTCGGATGATGCACCTCACGCACGGGGCTGACCCAGTTATTATTCACACAGCTCTGATGATGCACCTCAAGCACATGCTCACAGCTGTTATTATTCACACAGCTCTGATGATGCACCTCAGCACGGGGCTGACGCAGTTATTATTCACACAGCTCTGATGATGCACCTCAGCACGGGGCTGACACAGTTATTATTCACACAGCTCTGATGATGAACCTCACGCACGGGCTGACGCAGTTATTATTCACACAGCTCTGATGATGCACCTTAGGCACGAGCTCACAGCTGTTATTATTCACACAGCTCTGATGATGCACCTCAGCACGGGGCTGACGCAGTTATTATTCACACAGCTCTGAGCAAGGAATGTGTGTCTTACCATTCCTTACTTTGGTGGGGAAAATGCTAGATAATCTGAGCGCAGTTTGCCCGTCATAATATAATCTGAGCGCAGTTTGCCAGTCATACCCCTTGGCTCCGGTAGCACAGCACCTATGCACTGTTTATAGCTACGCCCCTGAAGTGTTTATGGATGACAGCTGTGAAGATACAATCGCCTCGGTCTGAGTTTGAACATGTGACCTGCAAGATAAGAATGTCTCCGCATGGGGGCGCTCGGGAGAAAATGTTTACAGTCAACCAAAAGGAAAATATAAATAAATAAATTATAATCCCTTTCTCTGAAGGGAGTCCCGCGCGACAGATGGGCTGCCCACATTTCTTGAAATTGTCTCCTTAAATAACGTGGAATTTTGGACACGGTTCTAGAGAGCAACCCATCTCAAGGCCTGGGAAATGGCCGCTCGCGCTGGGAATATTATATTACAGGATCTGCCGTCAGCAGCAGATGTATTATGGCGGGCGGGAACGGCGGCCAGGATGAGGCGGCGGGAAAACTCCCTCCAGCCGGCGTCACAGCATTTTTGTCAACTTTCTCACTGACCGATCAAGCATTCCATAGTTGTGGAATTCAACGAAAGCGCCCTAGGGGGCTCTGACTTTTCTTCCTGGTTTTTTTTCTCCTCTTAAAAAATAATAGTTAGCAGCGGAAAAGATTTCCCAGAGAAGGCTTGAGGGCTCAAGATATTCTATGACCCAGCTTCCCAGAAGATGTATATCTCAAAAATATATAAGCGCATGAGTGCCACTCAAAACATGCAGAGGCAGTGAGTGATGGTTGGGTGAGTGATGGCAGGAAAAACAGCACGAAGTGCAGCGTGGCCTGAGAGATTTCCACCGTTGCCACTTTAACTTCCCGGAATCCGCACTTAACAAAGACACCTCACTGATATACAAAAGGCCTTAGGAATAGACCACGCAGTAGCCTGTGAGAAAGGTATGGCATCCTCTTAGGCACACAGGAGATGCAGAATCCGTGTTATGCTCCCTTTTATACTACTTAATAAAGTTTTGTATACAAATAATATTAAATAATCCACCCTGCACCAACTTTTGGCGGGTTGTGCATTATGGAACGAAGAAAAAGACACGTTTGCTGACTATCGATATTTAAACAAGAAACAAACAACAAGCAAACTCACCGCCGCAGCCCGGCTTCAACAGGAAGCCAGGCAACCTTTGTTGGGACGGGGGCGGGCCGGACAAATACAGGAAGCAGACGGGAGCCTACCCCGCCGCGCTCCTGTGCCCACCGGAAGATTTGCGTCTCAGCTAGCGGGGCTCCCGTGCTCGTGGAGAGCCCTGCGGCCCCTGCCTGTTGCACAGAATGACCCGCTGGCTGCCGAGGGACACGCGAGAAGAAACTGGTGAGTGGGGTGTGAGGGGGATGTGTGCGCGCGGGTGTGGGTGTGCGACGGCGGGGTGGGAGGGGTTCTCTATATGTATGCGTGCGTGCGTGCTCGTGTGTGTGCGTGTGTCTCTGTGTATGCGCATGCGTGTTGCGTGTTGGAGCTTTCCAGGAGAGGAGACAGGAGCTGGCCACAGCGAGCGCGTGCGCGTGGCCCGCTCAATTCCGAGCGCGCGGCCAGCTCCTGTCCCCTCTCCTGGAAAGAAGAATCCCTAACAATAGGTCTCTGGCGAGACCGCGCTTCGCGCGTTTCAACGCCACGAGACCTAAAAACCCGCAAAGACAACTGGAACACCCATCCCCTCCAACCAAGACAACAAAGATCTTTCAGGATCCAAGTTAATTTACTTTCACTCTAAAGACATTTCTAGACATTGAACAATCTAGATAAAAACATCACACAAACGAACAAACAAAAGGTACAGTTGATTGATGGCTCTCCCACGCTGCCTGAAGGGATGCCAAGGTGAGAATGTGCTCTAATGCCATTATAATGGTAAGGGCAATATGAATGGCAATAAAATTAAGCTGAGGACTGAGACCACTCTCAGCCACGACCCAAATACCGGTAACAAACCAACTAATACAAAAGCCCAGACCAGTTGTAGAGTTGAGTGGCCACAGATTTATTAGCGCAAACAGTTTCAAGCAACCGCTCGCAAACGGTTGTACATTTTAATCAAATCAATAAAAATAGAATGGTGATGCAGCATTTATTAACAACCATGGCCTTGAGTTTGGACCACTAACTGCGAGTGTCTTTGTCGGGTCTTCACTTATAATGACTGCAAATTTGTGGAACCTTTTATGCAGCCTGCCAAATTGACTTTTCTTATATAATCTCAAACTGCGGATGTACACCAAAGAGTTGCCTTATAATACTATCAATTAAGTTTTCTATTTTTTATGCAGTCTTTAATTTAGAGCATCATGAATACAGCTGTAAACATATTATTTCACGTACGATTGGGATGCATCCACTGTTCAAGCAAAGCACAATCCGGCATGACTGATGAATATTAACAGTGACATTTGTATGCGATTGTAACTGCATTTGTATGAGCCTCATGCCCATGGCAAGGTGCCAGAGGGCACAGTGAGCCAGGCAGCACTCTACGCCATGAGGGCGTGCTTGGTGGGAGGTTGCTGTATTTGCAGTGTGGCCTAGGGGAAAAGTATTTTGGCACTGTGCAGGAGTGTGACCACACTGGTGTTCTTACCGTATTAGATCAGTTATAGTGTGGTAGGGGCGAAAAATTGAGAGAAGAAGCACATGCATTTTACATTAGTCAGCTGTAATGATCTATATAGAACACAGCTCCACTATATTTTATTTTGAAAGTTTGGGCGTTACCAAGGATCTTTAGATTTCACTAAAATTGTACCTAGAATATATTTACGTATAGGCATTTCAGCCAGCCCTGTTCGTCCTTTGATCTTATTAATGGTTCATTCACATGTATCTTCCGCCAACTACACTATTTAGCATGGGACAGTGGGTCCGCCAACTTCAGCTACTGGGCAAACTTCACTATGGATGACGCCATTTTACCCTTTCACATGGAGCCCTTCAGCACACAAAGCAGTTCCCTTACGAGCAAAGAACTACTGCGGCATTGTGTGCTTTTTGAGACCCCTAAAATAATTTTGGTTTTAGACACTTTTATTGAAGAGCATCTTCCACAACAACGTTTTGCAAAAACCATGACAAAACGATCATGGAGCGAGACAAAAGTCCAAGTGCTAGGAAGAGCCTTTCATGTCGGGCTGAGTTGGTGGGGGAGGGTGGGCCTTGACTTCTAAAGCTCTTTATGGCCTCCGACTGTCTGTGGTCGGGGCTGTGTTTCAGCTCTACATCACTGGAGGCATTCCTGGCTTCAGATAACGCTTGAGGTTAACAACGAGCTGCGTGGCATCCGTTTTCTTATCTGCAAACCCACATTTTGTGTCTGCCTCGACTGTGGAGAAGGGGAGGGTGGGGGGCTAAGAACCCTTGATTAAAACCTCCGCGCAGGGCCGAGTTTAAAGCCTAAGATGTTTGAACACCAGACCAACATGGCATCGCTGGTTTTAATTACAGTTAATTTGCTGGCTGCCTCGGGTTAGATACGCCTATGCTGAATAGGAAAGGTTATTACAAAGCATGCCATTACAACGCAGTCACTCCAACGACCGCGTTGTTACATCGCATACCATTACAATGCAAGTCGTTACAACAACTTGGGGGGGGGGGGGGGGGGGCGCTGGAGTTTGGAATAGTAGAATTCACAATTCCAACTCCAGTCTGTGCAACAGCAGGGAAGGTGTTAGATTTGAAATCCAACACCTTCTGGCCCCCTACAGCAAGTCGTTGTAACGACTTGCGTTGTAATGGTATGCGATGTAACAACGCGGTCGCTGTAATGACCGTGTTGTAATGGAAAGCGTTGTAGCGCATTCGTTGTAAACAAGGTTTACCGCTTACTCAGGTCTGCCTCGCCAACCCAATGGGAAATTTCAAGACAGGGGGCTAGGGCAGTACTGTTGGGGGAGAGGGGGTCGGGTGGTGTTTCAGGTCGGAAACCCTTCAACTGAGAGCAGAAAAGTGGATCAGTGGATAATCCGGAGATAATGCACAGGTCGAAACCGGGGTGGTCCAATTGAACCTTTCATCCTTCTGACCTCAGAAATGTGGTCCGTGTTCTTGTTTAGCACCTTGACAGTTTAATGCCTCAGTGGCCTCGCCAATTGTAAGGCAGGAGGAATGCGGCAATGGGCAACATGCAACTGCTCCGAAAAATAATGCTTAACAAGAATAAACGTGGCACCATTCACTGATAGTGTTACCGTAACCGCGAACTGTCAAATCAACAAGAATTTACCAAATCCACATGCATAAATTCTGTGAAGGACACCTCCTAAAAGCGATATACCAAAAGATCAGACGGCTTCCTCCCAAAACTTAAAATGCCTTAATCAAGCGGCCTCTTCGCCAGCCCAGTGACACCCTACACTAATACACCAGCCTCACACACACACCTCAGCCAACTTCACCCAAGTAAGGATTCACAGATCAGACACCCCCATCAAGTACCAAAAAACAGATCCGCCATCATCCCTTTAATGCACACTGTGTACAAGGAAGCCCCCAGCCCCCACCCCCATGTAAACCCAAAACAATGGTTGTTGCCCCTACAAAAGACAAATAATCTGCCACAAATTCATGCTTTCAAAAGGTCAACACTGGATCCGGAGTTGATGAAAGAGTTTTGAAACCATTGTTTTCCAAAAATTAACATTACTTGAAGAAAGAAAATGTACTGGATCAGTGTACACATTTTAATCTTATTTTCCTAGGCAGAACTGCTTCAGCCATGTCTTGCTGCTTACGGGGACCCACATCTTCCACACTGTCTCTGGAATAGAGCTATACCTGGCTGATGAGCCCCAACTACATCAAAAATGGTCCTAGGTTGCTTCTGTTCCAGGTCAGGGAGGACCTGGTCTGGCTGTTCGGGCTGAACTGTTCCCACTGGAGCAGGATTGAGACTGATTTTCGTATGGCCTGGTCCAAACTCAGTAGGCATGGTGTGCAAAATAACGATGGACTGAGATGCGGCCTGAGTAATAATCAGTGGCTTCAAATATTTAAAGCATTCCATCCATCACTTTTTGTATACTTCAGCATGTAGCCCTAAGTAGGACAGGTATGCCCAAATATGGGTCTTGTGCAAACAGTGTCACTGGATCAAGTTATACCTGGCTGATGAGACCTAACTAAAGCAAAATCGGTCCTTGGTTGCTTGTTTCTGGTTCAATGAGGACCTGGCCTAGCAGTTTGGGCTTGGCTTTTCCCACTGGAAAATGGTCACGGTTGATTTGAATATGGCTGGGTCCAAACTGAGGTGACATGGTGTGCAAAATAATGATGGACCGGGATGTGGACCGTAGTAATCACCAGTGGCAGTGATTAATTCAAGCATTCCATCCATCACTTTTTTGTATACTTCCGTCTAAATTCTTGACTGGCAGTAATCTACCAGGTTGTTAATTCTTCCCTATTGAGAGGTTAGGTGAAGGGGAAAATTATTCAGAAAATGGTCAGGCCAAGCTACTGGTGTGATTATTTCTCTCCTGGGGCACGAAGGTCTGTAGAAGATAAGGTCCAAAGGATGACTAAGATTATGTGCTAGTTTATTTGCCTTCTGCTTGAACCCTGCTGCTCTTGCTCGGCGGCAAGTATTCAAAATTTAGAATCATTCCATGATAGTCTAAGTCATGTACAGAGATAAAAATAGCGTAACTGAGGGACACTAGCCCACAGAGCTCTAGGAACTTCTCCCTAAATGTTCTTCTGAACCAGGGTTAATATGCTAATAGAAAGGCCCAGATAGCCTAGGGCATAGATTTATAGTTTCAGACTAAAGACTCTGGGATTAGTCAGGTCAATTCTGTGTTACCATTTAGATTCAAGCTAGATTGATATATGATGGCCATGCCTCCTTTCCGTTGCCGACACTGTTATAGCAGCGCAGAACCTTAAAAGCCCAGAGGGGTGGCAATGCACCGGTCTGGATTCTAGCACTTCCTAAACCAGGTTTCCAGAGCAAGAGACAAACCAATTGATAATTTTCTAGTAACAGGAACAACCCCCATCTGTGTTTATTAAAAGACCTAGTATTTGAGAGGGGAAATCGATGGGAGAGAACAGGGTTGGAGTGTGCATGGCAGCGATTAAAGGCTCTCTGCACACTCGCAGTGATCTTCAAGGGAGATTTAAGTACTTCAAAGGACTCACCCATCTCCCTGATGTTTAAAAGATCTCATTGGTGTAGCAGGTTTAGGCAGCATGGCCCGGCAACTGACCAGACTTGCGGCCATCTTGTCCAGCTCCCAGGCACGTCCAACTAGCCAGACTTGACACAGACCAGAACAGATGGGTGTGCCTCTGGTATGCCAGTGTCGTGGCTCTGCAGCATCTGGTGGCTAAATATTAGCCTAGAGCCCTGTACATATTCACTTCCAGTCGACCTTACTAGGGCCATAGCACCAAGGTCTCTCAGAATGGCAGCTAGAACTTACTTGGCTGATCAAAGAACATCCAAAGATGGTGGTGTGAAGTGCCTGGCCTGACTAGTCACAACAGTTTTCCCTTCAATCACTTTGTTGTTGCTGCAAAAACAAACAGTGGGTGTATGATAACCAGAAAGCGAAGTATCTCATCAGTTCACAACACAATCCAACTGGAAAGTTTCAAATTACTATGAGCAACACTTCTGGTCAAGAACCAAAGTGGCAAAGTTAATTTCAGTCATACAAGATTGAAAAATGTTATATACGGCCTATAGCTTACTGACTCTGGCCTACGTGCTTAAGCTGAAAGAACAAAAAAAAGTGTAAAGGCCCAAATTTTATAATTCAGTGCTGCCGCATGCATGCCAGTGTTGCGAAAACTAAGATATTCTCTTCCTCATTTCATCTCACGTCTCTAATTTCACAAATGCACACTTTCAGTCTCCTCAGCTCACTCTTGCAGGCCCTTTTCAACCTTGCTTGCAGGGGCACAGCTATCAAAAGTGCAGCAGGTGCATTGAGCCTAATGGTCTGAGCCGGGATCCGCTGCACCTCCATTATTGCTATTTGTTTACTATAAAGGCAACCGAAGGGCTCTATTTTCCTTACTTGCTTTAGGGCCCATGACACACTCGCTACACAACTGCATGCTTTTTCCTATGTCATTATTTTCCTTTCTCTTCGATCTCCTTTTTAGATTTTGCCTACAGAAAGCGGACTAATTCTTGTGGACCATACCAAAATTTAGACTGGGCTTTGGGCCTGCTCATTGCTTCCACTGCTTGGTTGCCAGTGGTTGGCTTTCCCATCATTCTCATTTGCTTGCTACTTTTTCAATGGCTTTCTTCTCCTTGTTTGTCCGTCCAACTGGGGCATAGCTTGTTTACCATAATTTTCATTTTATGAATGGTGTCCCCTCCACTGCTCACATTCAGGGAACTACTTTTTTATTTTGCTTTCAGCACTCCAAATGAGCTTATGTATTTTCTTGCGCTTTCCCTCGAGTGCTGCTTGGACCCACAAATACCTCCCACTGCACTTCTATCACTTTCCAAAACTAGCTTTAAAAAAACACTACAATTCCTCTTTGTTGCTTCCTGATCCACTCACCGTAGCCCCCTCCCTCCAACTGGGTTCACTTCTACCCACACCCCTGATCCCCCACCCCATTGTGGTCCATCCAAATAGTTTTTTTATTTATTTTTTCATTTTATTTGGTTTGTCTAGCCACTGCTATTTTCTGCTGACCTCTTCCTTTCTTAAAAAGTGCTTTCGCATATGTTTAAATGTTGATTTTTATTTACTGCTACAAGTGGCGTCTACCATCTTGGAATAGGCCAATAAAAACTAAGCACAGTAATTATGTCTTGCAGCAGGTGCCCACGTCATCACACTGAGTTATGATCACACCTTGATGCATTCCCGTGCATCTGTGCAGAATTGCTCTTTCTTTTTTGTAAATGCTGCATAACGCCAGCAAAAAGCGTTACAAAGCCAATTGGTGGAAAAAGCGAGACGTATAGGCTTTGCTAATGCGTGTTCCTTTTTTACCTCTCTCCTTTTTGCTCTCGGTAAAAATCTGATGATGAAAAATATGTCCCAGACCATAAAAAATGAGTACCGGCGCTTACCACCTGCAAACACCAGTAGAAATTAATAAGCTCCCTTCTACCGCCCCTTCGAAAGACCCAGTATTCACCATTGCCCACATACCTTTATTTCCCCTCTCCAGAAAAACAACTTCCAGCAATATGAGCTACTTCTATCATTGCACCCTGGTGACTTATGCAAACAAAACGAAGAATTGGTCCTGGAAATGTAATTTTCAGACATCCTTAGGTGGATGGAAAATAGCTTCCTTCAACTAAAAGCCTCTAAAACGGAGTTCCTGCCCATGCAATATATATATATATATATATATATATATATATATATATATATATATATATATACGGCTTAGTGTGCTCTCAAAATCCCTGTCAACATCATCACCCATGAAATATACCGTAAGGTTGTTTTTAGATGATGCTGCACTCTTCAAAAACAAATTATCACTACCTAGGAACTTCCGGATGAGGATTCTTCAAGCGATCCTTACATTGAGCGCTGATCCCATTACATTTTAATACTTGGTTATGGGCACTGGAAGCCAGGTACGGAAACTGATGGCTTTTCATCTACTCTACATCAACCACCCTATAACAAACACAGGCACACTACCAGAGGCATGGTCTAGCATGCTACAGGTGTGAGAGCGAGGACAGTTGGTCTACCCCCTAGCTACCTGCTATGGCCAGAATTTGTACAACCCCTCACCATCAATTCTAGGACTTGGGCAGAAACCGCTCTTTCAGAAGGAGCACAAGCTGTGTGGATCCCGCTTCGTGTACAGGGCAAGTACTTTTCTGGGTTCTAGCGCTCTTGTGCAAACACATGAAAAAACACAGACAGAAAAGAGACTCTGCATTTTTCAAGCAAAGCCCCATGGTAGGTCACCAACCGAATCAGTCCAAACTGTTGAATTAACACGATGAGCACCCCAAGGTAGTCACTGCGAGTAGGTTCAAAATACACAGACTGGCTTTGCAGGGTGCCTGGCACTGTTCAGATGTGCTGCGGACCCCACTGCCCTTCACCTGGCAATGCTCACCATCAAAGAGCGGACTAGTGTGGACTTAATTCTTTTGGTGTGTAACACATTCAAATCTACCAGTATGGCAAGCATACTATAAGCGCTACATGTATTGTATTGATATTGCGTTTACATAGCGCTTACTACCCTGATGAGGCGTCAAATCGCTTTTTCAGCGAGCAGCACGCTACTCCGGGACCCATATAGGATTAGTGTTAAATTAGTATAGTGAAATATGAAGGTAATTTGAATGGTGGATATGTTAGTTAGTTATTTAGAATCAGAAGGATAGCGAAGGGATAGAAGAGGTAAAAAGGTTTGCATTTATAGAGAGATTGTTTCCCCTGCATGCAGCCTACATAGAGAAAAGGGAGAGGCCGACCAAACAGTCAGGGCCCACAGCCTTGGGCAAAACACTCCTCCCCGACCCACCCGCCCCCCAACTAGGCATACCCTTCTGCTTTCTCGCAGTGAGAGAAGCAGAAACATAGAATGGTATTTAAAATACCAGTTTATAATTCTGCTTCTTTCACTGCGAGAAGCAGTGGGGCGACGCTCCTCCGCCCTAATGGAGGAGCCACCCCTGCATAACTATGCTGGAGTTTAACAGGTCAAGAAAGATATATTTAAATTTTGTTTTTAATCGTATCTTGCCACATTTGATGTGCATCAAGCTTGGTCTTCTGACAAATTGCGGATTCTTTTTTTGACAGGGAGATTGGTGTTTACCTTTCTTACTCTTACTACAAGGTGAAAGTATTTTGTAATGTGAAGTGTGTGACTATCTTGCCGAGTGACAAATGGAAAGCTGTACGATATATTTTTTTCTTAGATACCAGAACTTGAACTGTACAAGTATTTCAGAATATATAAGCAGTTAGGAAAGCACAAACAAAGCACTTTCTTTAGTAATTCTGAAGTGTGATGGAAACTAATATGTTGATAGGCTCAAAGTAAATCAATACACTTTACTTGGTGATGCCTAAATGATAACTAATCCCTAAAGCCCGAGTTCAACACCTTATCATTTTTGCGCTGTATAGTGTTATCAGCAAATAGATGTCAATGGACAATGTGCTGTATATAAAGCAGAGTGCACTACCACACCATGCTTTAGTAATACAATTGTGACTTCAGTGATGTAACCCTGATGGCAGCATCTTCACTCTGAAAATTGTTCCAGCACTGCTGTAGTCAAGCCATGGAAATGTTTGCCATTCAGATTGTGGAACCAACTTCAGGCTTGTTCAAAACTCAAAAAAACATATTCAACATGCGGAAGCATTTCAGGTTAGTGCATTTGATTGTATCAAGGCATTAAGAGACCGTTTTTAAACCTTTGTATTTGTATTTATTAAGTGCAACATTCATCCCAAGGGACATCACGGCGCTAGGACAGTGTTATTCCCTGTATGGCAATGAAGATTATCCTGACAGTTTAGGGCCCGAGATTTCAATCAGGAAGGTAGTGAGTGTTTTGGTTATGTAAACATGAACCTATAAACATTCCCGGCCCTGTCCTGACCACACCATTAGTGAATTAAGGGACAAGTCACTTTATGTGGCCTAGATTCTTATGCATGGAGCAACAATATAGTCCATTAAGTCAACCAGAGGGTTTTTGAACAGTGCAGATCCTGAACTCAGGATGTGCATTTTTGGGACAAATTTCTGCTACATGTGTTCATGAAGAAAAAAGAGGGTCAATGAAAAAAGATATTTGCCTAATTTCGTCAAACGGAGAAGCCGGGATTGCTCCCAGGTTTTCTGGTTTATCTGTGCCACTTGGGCACAAGATAGGTATCAGCCTCGCTCCCATGTTCTACGTCAACAGTTGATGTGTTGCGTTTATTTCTTTGTGCATGAGTTTAGAGAATGAGCGTCAGGCAGAAGCCATATGAAACATCAGCTGGTGGGCACCAGAGGACCTCGAGTTTAGTCACAGCCAAGTATCTGGCTAGAGCCTGGCTCTAGCATTCAGTGGCTCCCACACACCTACAACCTCTATGGTTACATGGGCAGAGGGGACAGCCTCCAACAACATGCTGCCCCCTCCCACCCAAACACACACAGGTTGACATCACACAACGTCTCTTATCAGCTCCAGTGCAAGCACACAATCATTTTGAAACCAACTGTCATATACACAACACGCCTATTCCAAAAGGAACTCAAGACAAGGTCCAACAAGCATTTGCAATGCAATAGGTCTCGCATTTGTCAGAGTTAGAGCTGTTGGCGTTGTAAATGACAATTACATTTACCTATGTATTTTGGTTTGGAGTGTAGTGGATCTAGGAACAGAGACACAACTGTAGCACTGTCTAGAGCGCTTAGAATGAGGAATTACCAAGAAGACCAGAGAAGCAAGTATCTGCACTTTGTAGAGGACTTAGAATGAGGAATTACAGACGGGATCAGAGAAGCAGCTAGCAGCACTGTCCAAGTCTTAGAATGAGAAATTACTGACAGGATCAGAGAAGCAGCTAGCAGCACTGTCTAGAGGACTCAGAATGAGAAATTACCACTGGGACCAAAGATGTAGCTGCAGCACTGCCTAGAGGGCAAAGAATGAGGAATTGCCACTGGGGCAGAGATGCAGCTGCAGCACAACCTAGAGGACTAAATATAAGGAATTACCACTGGGACCAGAGTAGCAGTTGCAGCACTGTCTAGAGGACTGAGAATAAGGAATTACCACTGTGACCAGAGACACAGCTGCAGCACTGCATAGAGGATTATAATGGGGTAGTTAATGACAGGACCAGAGAAGCAGCTGCAGCACTGGCTAGAGGACTAAGAATGAGGAATTACTAATGGGACAAGAGAAGCAGCTAGCAGCACCGGCTAGAGGACTTAAGAATGAGGAATTGCCACCAGGAAGAGAGACGCAGCTGCAGCACTGCCTAGAGGACTTAGATGAGGAATTGCCCCTGGGAACAGAGACGCAGCTGCTACATTTGTGACCAGATAAAGAACAAGATTCACAGCACTGTTAACAGAAACAAAGCAACAGAGCTTGGAGCAAGTAAACATAATTAATGCTAAAAACAAAAGATTGAGTGAAAGCGAGCTAGCAAGTAAAGTAACATTTCTAACATTCTAACCTTGTGACTGCCTAACTCGATCTTCAGTGACTCAGACTCTGTAGATCCCAGATTTCAAGAGCCGCCTAAAAATCCTCTACCTCAATCGCGCATTCCCGAACTCTACCTCAGTGGCTCACCCTGCTACCCTGACTACCTCAAAGACACTACCTCAATCCCGCCCGCACCAAAGAAGTTTGTTAACCCCTGATCTTGTATGAACATTTTTGTACTGTACGACTCCTCACCTGTTCCCTCCAGAACGATTGTCAAGCGCTCCGATACCCTCGGGTCTGGCCAGCGCTATAGAAAACTCCAAAAAAAAAAAAAAAAGCTAAGGTGCGAAAATAACAAACTATTAAAAACGAGTTTAAGCTATTGGCATTGTAAATAACAATACCTTTTATTTATTTGTTTTAAAAACCAAAACATAAATAAAAGGCATTGTCATTTACAATGCCAATAGTTCTAACTCAAGTAAATGTGAGACCTATTGCATTGCAAATGCTTGTTTTTTACTGTCACCACCTGGAGCAGGTAACAACAGGAACAGAGGAAATTATGGGAAAACCTCACACTGGGTAGCAAGTTTCACAGTTTGTTCAGACTTAACATAGCACTTGATTACTACCTGTGGCCTTAAGAAAAGCTAGAAAAACAATAACATTTCTTAAGAAGCCACTGCACAGGTGCTTTGGAAAAACACGTATTTTATTCTGTTCATGTTAATTACACCGTTTTAAATTCGATTCAGCTTGCCAGGGACAAATGTCTTATTTTTTCAGAGTACTACAACTCCAATTTACTCTTTTCTTTTTGACATTACCCAGGTTAACACTCTAATTGCATGTTGTGCACAGACACAGATATTCATTATATCACACAAGTTCCTGCACGGTGGCAGATTTCACAATGCCCGGCAAGGAATGAACAACTCTCATTGCCCTGCCAAGCTTAACCATTCACACGCCACGTCACAGAAGCTCCAAAATGCAAAAACATATTTTAAAGTGTTTCACACGTGGATCATCGTCCCTTCTCGATACCAGAGGCTTTTGCATCGCGAATAATAAGATGCTGAGGTTTATGCATTTATAACTTATCACACACCCACAATTATTTGGAAGCAGACTGTTTTACTAGCTCAATCACTACACAGCAGAAATCTGCAAAGCAGCAGGCCGACAAGTAAAAATGAATGAGAACAAAATAAACACAGTAGGTCTGCAGCGCGGGAGCGGCTATACACACCCAGGTGATTCTCCCGTTAGGACTCCTGTGGTATAGAGGCGCGCGAGACATCAACATGGCCTGCACACGTAGCTGGACCCCTCAAGACACGAATCCCCCAAATCCAATGAGCTTAGACTGCAAAACCATGAAACGAGACCCAGGAAAAAGGTGGAGCCCCCAGTCTTTCCCCACTCTGAGAGGCTCAGTGGACAGGATGAACCACGAGCCTCTTGCAGCAACAACAAAGCTTTATTTCGATATGAAAAATATCTTAAAAAGCACAAAACTGTTAAAATACAGTACATGTTTTTTAAGAACACTTCATAAATAATTAAAAGGACAGAAATAAAAAAATCATTAAACCATTTTACAGCTTTGAACGTAATTCAAAAAGACAATTGCCTTGTAAAATTTATCTTAGATCTTTAAGTCTGATCACCCATGCCCAGCTAAGAAATTTAGCTACCCCACAAACCAGTGTAGTACTAGGATCTGTCTGAAGGATTCTTAGGGCAGAGACATGGCTCCTGGTCTCGAGCAGCCGACAGACAGGTTTTAACCATTTTGATCTTGGTTTATTGTAGGCGCCACAAACAAAAAAAAGGTGCGGAATGGTTTCAAGTGCATCATTACAAGACGGGCAGGTGGCAGGTGTTTGATTGGGGGGTTTCCACTTGGAAGTATGTTCCTGTACCGGTAAGGTTCCCAATCTAAACTGGATGTATAAGGCCCTGTCTTTGGGTTTTCTAATGAAATCCATATACGGTTCAAGAGAGTGTACTGTCTTGTGCAGAAGAAACTCGTCTGTGAGTCTACCCAGGTTAGCAGCTCTGGATTCTTGGGCATCAACCCACAATCAATAGGCTCGCTTTACCTCCAGTTTAGAAACCGATACACCGGCCTCCCACGCAACATTAAAACCAATAGCCATTAACAAATTCTTAACCTTTGTTAGCCATACAATTTTATGCGACCCCTGCATATTCATAACTTCTCTAAGGCCGTCTGCGTAACTAGCTAGCTCAGGTGTATGCCAAAGGCGAGCCCAATAGAGAAGCGGTCGCAAGATGATAAGATCTTTAATAGATCTGCGATCAAGGTCATATTGAAGAGGTTTGTTCGGGGTGCCCCTGGATAATGACAGAAGCTCCCTAAAGAACTTATTTTCGGCAATGACAAGGGAATTAACATTATGGAAACCCCAAAGCTCCGCTCCATAGAGTGCACTGTTTATAGCTTTTGCGGAATATATCTCCAGTGCAGGGGCTATGGGTCTGGATAATGAGGCTCTGTGCTCCCTACCGATAATACCCAGAACACGTTTGTGATTTAGGGCCATTTTCTCAATATGTGAATTCCAATACAGTGTGTCGGATATCCTAATCCCTAGGTAGTCAAACGTTTTAACACGCTCTAGTGGCTCCTTATTAAGTATGAGCGTACGATTGGCTTTCCTGCTAGGGTTAAAATACAGGAGCTTGGTTTTGGAGGTATTAATGACCAAGCCCCTAGAATTACAAAAAACACAGAACCGATCCAAAAGCTTTTGGAGCCCCATAGGAGTTTTAGAAACCAGTAACGTGTCGTCCGCGAAAAACATAGCAGGGACTTTAACACCGGCCAAACTAGGGGCATCAGCATCAATGTCCGATATAAAAGAGACAACCCCGTTTACAAACAAAGAAAAGAGGGTTGGCGCCAGGACACATCCTTGACGGACACCTCTGTTTACCGGGATTTTAGCAGTTTTCTGCTCCTGCGTGCCCCACGGAATGCATGCATACGTTCAGTCATGCATGCGGGCCAACAAGTTCAGAATGGGAAAGGGGAACCCCATCTCCTGCAAAACTGCCCACAGACCCTCTCGGGGGACCAGGTCAAACGCGGTTTTCAGGTCAATAAAGACCAAGTACAGACCGCCCTTGCCAATGGATACTGTCTTCCAGTGGAGTAGTATCAGCCTAAATGCCTGATCGACAGTGCCTGTGCATGCCCTAAAGCCTGCCTGGAATTGGGAGATGATGTTATTCTCCTCCGCCCAGGAGAGGATCCTTTCCAAGAGGACACTGCCAACTACCTTCTGTCCAGCATCGATGAGGCTGATTGGACGATAGTTGGCAGGGTCACCCCTTTGTCCCTTCTTATAAATTGGAATCATTTCGGCCCCTTTCCATGAACTCGGAACTGGGGACCCAAGAAGAAGGGCGTTAATCAAAAGGGAAAAAAACTTAGCCCACTGCTTGGTGTTGGCACAAAACAGATCGCCAGGGATGCCATCCTGGCCTGGTGCCTTCCCTTGTACTATTTTGTTAATGGCTAACTCAACCTCTCTTTGCCCTACTGGATCAATGAGGGTCGCGGTGGCAGTCAGGGGTGGTGTGCAGTATACGGACGGCTCACTGTTATCTGGTACCCCTGACCCTTCATAGAGCCTCCTAAAGTGGTCAAACCACTCCCCATCAGTAATATGATTGGGTATTGGTTCAGTGCCGCCACCTTTTGCTCTTCTTACTAAGGCCCAAAACTGCTCGCCATTTTTGGACTGGCTAGCCAGCTTCAGCTCCTCCCAGTGGGAGTCATCCCAAGCACTCTTTGCCACCAGTAGTGCTCGCCTGTACTCGGCTCGGGCTAAGCGAACCTTGGCTGTATCACGGGTTTGGATGGCACATATCTATTTTGGATTTAGCCCTCCTACAATCTTGGTTATACCACTTGGCTGTGGGTTTCCTGCTCTTTGATTGGCTTGACCCGCGAGAATCAAGAAAGAGCGGCCATCCTGTCAATTGTCTCCGCATAAACCACATCAGCCTGGGCAGGACCTAAATCATTAGTACAGATTGCAGAGAGCTTCTCCGTCTGAGCTCTTACAATCTCCCCCAGAGCGCTATTCTTTTGTTCATTAATGACAAAATTTGCCATTTAATGAATCTTTTACAGTTTGAAGGTACAATTTCTCTGGTCGCCAGCTTCAATCTGTTACTGGACAGGGGCTTTCCCTCAATTATGAGGTTCCGCAGACTAAGAGATAGGGGGTTGTGGTCGCTATGGATAGATGAGGTGACAATCATGTAACCCACATGTCTCCACAGTCTCCTATCCACCAAGATGTAGTCTATTCTGCTGGGGCAAGTGACCCTGTTATAGGTACAGGCACCCGCAAAATCTGATGACATGCACCCGTTCACAGCTACCAGGGCATGCTCCGTTACCAAGGCATTCATTTGGATGACGACCGGTGTCCATTTTTTAATTGGCACAGTCGTCAGTTGCGGAATTCCCCATCTCGCGTCCTCATCAGAAAAGCCTCCAGCACCGTCCACCGCCAGCGGTTCAAAAGTACAATTAAAATTGCCGGCAATTATGGGCAGAGAATCTGGGGGGCAAGTGAGGAGTGAATCGGCAAACAAGGAGATGGTCGGGGATTTGGCCCCCCTTGCAGACCTCTGGCATAAATGTTATAAAGCTCCAGAATCGCTGTGACCTGAGGAACCCAATCGTTAGCCTCATCATGTCTGTTGAGGCGCAATGATGGTGGGTAATTTTGCAATTTAGTGAGATTTTGACCCAAATTAGCAGGCCGCCAGACGGGCGACCCCGTCCAGAGGAAATGGCTGGGACATAGAAAGAGGAATAACCAGACTTATACATTGGCTCAAGGCACCAAGTTTCTTGAAAAATGCACAGGTCATATTTTTCAATTAAATTATTCCAGTCTGGAAGTAATATTTTTTTCCCCAAACCCGCTATGTTCCCTGAGATGATATTCAGGTAACTATTTTGGCTGTCAGTATGTATTGAGGCAGGGTCTTTGCCACTACCGTCAGTTAAAAACGGGTAGCAAGGTTTTTCAGGTACTATGGGCTTCATATGTCCATGTTTTCCATCTCCTATCGGGGCAGAGTGGTCCTCAGCGGTCATCAAGCACATGGAGTGATTTAAGCCCTGGGCGTTAAAATTATTATCCCCATATAGCGAGGAAGCCAAAATTGGAAGTGAACTATCACAACATTCAGGTGACCTAGATCGGCTTCTGTCAATGATGTTAAATGCAACAGATGGGACAGGGGAAGCCTGGGAGACCTCTACCTCTACTGAGAGTCAGTCAACAGCTTCCAATTCACTATACCGGTTGTGGCAGGGGATAAAGGATGGAATAAGCTGTGGGCCTAACCATTCTCCACTACGCTGGTTACCACCTTGATTAATCCTCCCACCTCTTCGTTGTATTAGGTTCCAGCCATCATCACCCCCCCCCCCTCCCAAACTATAGAGGTTCAAGTCCCTGTGCACCTCGCGCCTCCTCCCTCCCCTGGCGTAGTTGATATCCCTGGTCCAACTCCATCCATTGTCTGGTTGCTCCACTGGCGTGTAAAAATAAGATAGGGGTCTAGCCATAATCATAGTTCCGTTATTTCGGGAGACCCCCAAGCAAATATGCTCCACCGTTCGGGGGTCTTCAAAGGTTACAACTACACAATCCCCCTGTGATCTTTTTCTATTGTATCCCACCCAAGGGACTCTCTCGACCATTAAGATGTTGCTGAATGTATTTGGTGGTAGAGGGTGATTGTTGTTTAACCAGTGGGATACCTTATTTTTAAGTGCCCAAAAGGGTTCTGTAATTGAGGGAACCAATTCCGGGACCCCTGTCAAAACAACCACAAAGGGACAGGCATCTGGCGGTAGATTGGTATTTCAACGCTTCCGGGTCTTTTCTTGATGGGCTATATCAGGGTTTGGGGCGGGAGTATTGGGACCAACTGGTTTTTTGTTGGCGGGCTCGTTTGCTACAGGGAGTTTAGCACATGCTTTGTTGCCTTCTAAGTTAGGGGGGTTCAGCAGGGGGGTCTTAGGTATTATATTTTTTGCCACTGCTGGACATTTATTCGATGACTGGGGTTTGCTAACCGGTACAGTTGCAAGATTTGCTCTTTTACCATGATTAATATTCTGAGATCTAATATCCTTCTGCAAATCATGGAGCTGTTTTTCTATACCATGAAGCCTTACTTCTAAAGGAGTGAGTAGGGTTTTGATAAGTTTCGTCAAGGTGCATACTAGGGGATCTTCCCTTTCTTCTTTTGCTCCTGTACTAATCGGCAGAGGTACTATCAGCAAGAATGTCAGCTAAGGTATTATCTAGAATGGTATCATCTACGATGCTCAGGTGTAGCGATAGGGTTTCAGGTCTGGCCTCTTCTGTCCCTGTCTTTTGCCCATTAAATTCCCTCATCACCTCTGTGCTACGCTTATCACGGATGCTCCCTGCCTTAGCTAGATTTACTTTCCTAGCTCCAGTGGTGGTGTTGTTAGTGCGCTTACATTCGGGAATTACACCCTCCCGTCTCCCCCTCGTTTGACTATTGCTGTTCTCAGCTTGGGTATCTACTAATGTAACTACCGGAATAGTTTCCAAAGGGACCGAAGCCTGCGGATCAAGGGAGGACAGGTCTCGAAGAACTGGTTGAGCACTAAGAGTGTTATGGACTTCAACATGAGTCTGCAAAGGATTGGATATAATTATAGAGTTATCAGGGGTGCGCGCAGAAGTAATATGGCCCAAGGATGACCTTTTAGCTAGTGCGAGGTCTTGAGAGACCCTTCTTTCCATCAGTACAAATCCCTGATCAATTTATGAGTTAATACGTATAATAAAGTCATCCAATGTGCCTGTCAACTTTATACCACCCGCCGCAGCCTTGCTTCTAGTTTCACGGGTTGACATTTCCCTTTACTAAAGTTAAACAAGCATTGGAAATGCAATAGGTCTCGCATTAGAAAAGTTGGAGCTATTGGTTTTGTAAATGACATTTTTTTTATGTGTTGGTCTTGAAAATAGCATGTGACACCTATAGCATTTGTAATGCCACATGTTTTGTATGTACATGACTTACATGTATTCATATAACAAATACAAATGGCTTTTAATTTTTTTAAATAATTAATACTTAAATAAAAGTTCTTGTAATTTATAATAGCAAAAGCTTAAACTATTGTAAATTACTTTTGTGAAGAATATGTTCAGTGTATTTTATTGTGACAAAAATGCAGCCACGTCAAAACATGCAAACAAGTCCCCTAAAAAAACAAGGATGGAGGGGAAACAGTGGCATAGGGGTAAAGTACGGATGAAAAAGAACATACACAAAACGAGACAAAGACAGGAAGTGCAGGTACGCAAGGTCACGGGTAAGTCACACTCATGCCACAGTAAATTAGGCACAACTACATCAGGGCGTCCTTGTTCATCAGCGCATCCCTGTTATGGCCAGGCACAGACGGAAAGGGATGAAAGGAGTACCATTAGGACGATCGGCTGGCATCAGCTCTCTCCAGGAAAAGACGAAGTCGAGTAATAGTCAGAGGCTGGATTACTTACATCAGGCAGCCGCAGGCAGGAGGGAGTAGGGCAACAGGTGCGAGTGGTTCTTTGCACAGTATCCGCACAGGTCAGTGTGCAGTGCTCGGGTTCTTGTGTGTGCAGTGCTCAGTGGGGTTTGAAGAAAAGGAAACTTTACACCTGTAAGGTGTGGTGGGTTTTAACCATACTCCAGTGGTAATTACTGCGGACGTCAGTAGCGCCGAATGTCACTGCTTTGTAAGGGGGTACTCAGTTGATATGATATTGGTATCTGGGCCCCTTAATTCAGCTCTAATTTGGTACAGAGGTTAAGTTCTGTGAGGAGATAGCGAGCTGCACTGGGGGCGGCGCTGGGGCACCCCACCCGACAGAATAATGCACAGATTAGGCAGGTCCGAGTTACTGGCAAGCAGATGAGGGAGCATGAGTAGGTTTGTGGTCGGCAGGCGCATGGGTGCCTGGGCTGTCAGTGTCTTGTGGGTGTGTGCAGTGTCCGACCGTGATTTGTGTGCAGCGTCCGGTGTGACTTGTCTGCAGTGCCAAAGTGTGATTTGTGCACAGCATCCTGGCAGGACTGTGTGCAGGGTCTGGTATGACTTGTGTCCGGTGTCAGAGGTGGACCTGTGTGCAGTGTAAGACAAGAACCACCAGGCAGGACACCGCTCAAGTACTAAACAATGAATGCTTCGTGGTCTACTAACAGTATAATGACAAAGCCAACAACCCTGAATTTATTGTTGCAGCGCAACTGAACAGGCATTACAACTGATAATTACTGAAACCGCAGGCGTAAATGTTGTTTATCACATTTATGTCTACCCTATTGGCTTTGCCAATGCAGAGAAAGAACAAAAGGGATTGCTTTGGAAACCACTTTTGGGGCAAGTAGGAGAATTAAGTACCACATAGCCAATAGCGTCACACGGGAGAGTAATTCTTCTCTGGATGGAGCCAAAACGCCAGGATTGGTGACAATATTTATTATGTCAACCCAGGCTTATTAAAGCGAGTGACAATCTTCTGTGAGTAGTGCTGTCCAACTCAGAGGACTGGCGAGGTTGTAGTGTTCAGCACTTCATCATTCCTCTGAAATGTTACTAGCAATCAAAGTTCTCTACATGCAATCGTGCAGCCAAGACAAACTGCAGAGACGCGAACACACCCACTCATATCACTTTCAAATTTTGAACTCTGGGTGTTGGCAGGACGCCCGATTATTAAAACCGTGGCTCGCAGTCATTCCTTCAGGACACCAGCCTTCCTCGAAGACTGGAGGCGGGCGGACCAGAACAGAACGTGCGCCCTCAAACCACTCACGCTATAAACGTGCAATGTTGGTGTATTGGAGGGGAATATAATGTTGCATTGTTCAATGGCAGGTACAGGCTGAAGAATAAAGTAGTTACTCCCATTTTTACCGTAACAAGTACATGAACAAAATGAAAATTCCTTAGAGAAGTAACCGATCTGACAGACAGATGCATGGAAATGCATAAAGCTACGGTTGCAATACACAACTTGGTAATCACAACCTAAATATTGAAAGAGTAACAGGATTCGAGGCTAGCCAATCAAATCAGAGCTAATCGTGCGTGACTTTCAATTGCATTTTACAAAAGGGCTGTAGGTGTGACCCCACGTGACCAAAGCGAATGCAGCCAAATCAAGGCTTGATACATGAATGAATCCAGGGGACGCTACTGTAACCCATGAACTCGGGTGAAATTAGGAAGGCTCAGGAAAACAATGACAAAAGCAAATAGTCTCCACTTCCCAGAGTATCTCAAATACTTACAACCTTCATCCGAATGTATATATAGTGCAGCCTGATTTGAAGACAATGTAACAAGCACCTGTTAAAGCCAGCAAGCGTAGTTCAAAGCGATCAATCTTATTTTATGCCATACAACTTGTCACAACAGGGAACTACAAAGTTGAATCAAATAATTAATAAAGCTTGAAACTTCACGAGACCAGCAGTTAGACACACATGAACGGCTCAGTTCTGGGATGGTCGTTACTGTAATAACTGGCGCCTTGAGATTGAATAATCTCTTTTAAATCCGTTACTGTCAGCACAGCTGAAGGCGGTTGACCCGAGGTGTGCCATAAAGAATAACCCAAAATACCACGAACCCCCACATGCCACACCCACTTCTGCACAATCTTCAACAAAAAGAGGACCCCGGCTAGATGTCACCCGGGACAGCCCCAATAAAGATGCAGAATCATCTGCTACTCCTTCGACCAAAACAAATAGAACTGATCCTGCCAAAGGACACACTGAATGTACTCCGTTTGTTTAATCGTTGCTAGAATACTTCCCTCTGAGTATGCCCAACCTACGCCCCTAAATAAAGGATTCGTGCATGACCCTATAGCATCCACTGGCATAAAAACTGTACATAAAAATAATGCATTGCAAAAATCAGATCCAGACAGCTTTGGAATCTCTCCCTCCCAGTGAAAGGCACCTTTTGATTATGTTGCCTCCATAGGGATGGCTACAACCTGCCCTCACCCGGTGACGCCCTGCTCACCTCGCGTGTGGTGACCTCTTCCTTCTCGGAGATCTTGACCATGAGCCGGTCATTCTCCAGCTCCAGGGAGCGTACGCAGTCGATATACACCGCCAGGCGGTCGTTAAGGTGCCGCAGCTCCTCTTTCTCCTGCAGACGGGTAATGCAGGTGGGTGAGAGCGGGGTGCCGGGCCGGGCGCCGCGGCTCGGGGTGCTGCTGCGGCTCGCCATGCTGCCTGGAAGAGTAGGGTGTGGGGGAAGACGTCCTGTACTCCGATGGGCGCGCTGCGGCGGTACTGACGGCTCCTCTACTCGGCTATTGCAGCTCCACCGCTCATTCAATCTCCCGCCCGCTGGAGCGAATGGAATCAGAAGCGCGGGCAAAAGCAAAACAAAAAGGCCGCCACCCTCCCAGCGCAGGCACGCCTACAATAGGCAGAGACAATAGTGGGTCGAAGCGAGACCACGACCCCTGGTAACTACTATCGGACTGCTCCGTTCTAAAATGGCCGCCCTCGGTGAAACTGGTCTTTAAATGTGTAGCATTGTTAAAAGGAAGATGGCACATATTCCGTTGAAAGGGAAAGCACGTTTGCCGAGGTAATTTCGGACCAGAGATTGTCAGTGGCAGTGAGCTTAGAATGCTGCTGGTTCCTCTTTGCCTGGCGACGCCCCCTTGCCTCCGGTGACGTAGGCGGCACTTGGCCAATCCTAGCATGGCTCCTCCGGACACGGTGGCCTGCTTGACGGTTGCCATGACAATATACAAGGAAATTTTGTCAGGGTGCCGTAAAGCAGGTCACCCAGTCCTCGGGAGGCGGGATCGAAAGTGGATAATTCAACAAAACACACGGAAGTTCCAATGGCAGGCCTCCATTTCGCGAGGCCTGCCAGTGGAAAAAGGGGGCGTGGTTTCACGCAGTACTGAAATCCCCCTGTTCACAATAGGTCTTTGCCTGCAGCAAGGCCATGCCCTGCAATGCAGGCTTCGACCTAAAAATGAAACAATAGAAACAATAAACAAAGGTCCCGAACTGGTTCCACTGCAAGATGGCGGCAGGTCAGTAGTGAGGGTCCCAAAAATGGATTACAGATAGTTCAATAGAAGCAAAAATATGCTTACAGTTCTGGTGTCCGTAGTAAGAGTGAAGATCAGGGTCCCTGGCCCAGACCAGCCTCCTCAGGCTTCCGTCCGGCGACGCTCCCGCGCAGCGGGGGCCTTCTGCAGCTATATACTACGTAATGCGTCCTGGGGGCGGAGCAGCCAGGCAGCGCAAGCCAGTTTGTTGGATGTCGGGCAGGGACTCCTGGGAAAGTGAGTCCCTGCAGCGCCGCTCACAAGGCTGCCTTGATGGTGGTGAAGCGCCCCCGCAGCGTCCCGAGCAGCGAGTGCTCTACACCCCAGCAACTCCCGCTGGTACTGCTCACGAAGCGGCACCCGCGAAGCGGCACCTGCAAAGCTGGTGCGGCGAGAGGTAGGTGCTAGGTCAGCAAATCCAGGGGCAAGGTTTCCTCCAGGAAAGTGCGGCAAAGTCCCTCTTGCAGGCAATGCTGTACCGTCCTGGCTCAAGCCACAGGGAGGTATGGCGGCAAGCACATGCACAGGCTCACTACCGGGTGGGGACGCACGAGTCTTGCCACGACTAGCCGGGCACCAATTACCGGGAGCAGTGCTCCAGCTACAAACATCCCACGCTGAGTCACCACCTTTATTATAAAACAATGAATCAAAATGGGAACCGCTTCAAAATGCCAGGGCGTGCTAGATGACAGAATTAAATCATAAATAACTAGGAAAAAAACAGGTGCTTAGAATAGAGTCACTTCTTGTTTGCAAGGCACACTATCTACCCGCAGCCTGCTGTCCCCATGTGTGAGCGCCCAGCAAAATCCATTCGAGTAGCTGGACTGACTGCCAATCCTTCGCTTTAATGTGCAGCATGCGTTACGCATTATATATTTAATTACCAGTCATGAAATCACCACCGAGCCGGCGTGCATTCATCTGGTGATATTGCATTCGCCTCAGGGATGCCGTCAGCTCGGTGAGTCAGCTGATGCTTTTGTCAGCGGGCTGTTTATAATTCAAATTACCTCTGTGATCGCTATAGTAAACAAGAACGTGTGCCTTTTTGCACAACACGAGATATGCAGCCCTCCGTTTCACAAGGAAAAGAAACGACTTTTGTTGCTTTCGTGTGAAATGGATCCAAAAATAAAGAAGGGCGAGCGCGCGCCACTGCAAGCCATGTGTTTCTATTATCGCGCCCGAGTGTGGGCACGCTAATAGAAACCACGTGACGGCCTATTGGTGTCTATTACGCGCTTGGTGCGCGTAATAGACACCAATAGGCTGTGGGCGGAGCAACACGCCCGCCTTTGGCCAATTGCGTGCAGTCTTTTATAAAAAGACGCACGCAAAGGCCAATGGGGTAGCACAAAAGGAATCGCACACGCCTAGGTCAGTGCTAAAACCCAGTTTTTCGATTACAAAATGACTCGCACTGAGAAGCACTGCTTCGCAGTGCAACGCAGCTCGCGAGACCTAAAAATACAATCAAATTTAAAGATTTCAGCATGGATTGACGTTTTCTTTGTATTTTATACAGCACATATTATGCCCTTGAGCCTTATTGGCATTATAAAGAAGACAACTGTTTAAGAGAATTCCTTGTAATAATAGAAAACGTTCTCAATAGATCTGAATACATACAAAAAACAATGTTGTGTGAACATTATCTGGAAACGCGCCACTCAGCATCAAACATTCAAAGGTATTGAAAGGCAATTTATTTCAGCTATATCCACCTCAAATGTAATCTTATAAACAGAAGGCAAGGGGAATAACTTTGTTTGTCATCTCTTCTAAGGTTTCTGTAAAGTGTGTGCCCTTGAGCCATCAGGGCATTAACTTAATGTTGGGGAATAAAAACGGTTTTTTTCAATGCTCGGACGAGACCACATAACTACTTCAGGGAAGACACTTTTTTGACCCAGAGAAGAATGTGATGTTTGCCTAGTGTTCCCAAGTCAAGACCATCACTCTAGAGGGGCTATCATTTTGGGTTTTACAAGTCTTGGAGTCTGCTCTTGTAATTTTTAGCAAACTTGAGGACTGTTCTGCGACATCTAGTCCTCTCACACTGATGCAGATCAGGATCCATTGATTGGTTGATTAAAGGCAGCTAGGATGCGTTAGCTGCTTCAAGAAGTTCTTTCAGAGACCTACATTTCCGAGAAGACCTTGTTCACATTATCAAAGCTACAGTTGTCAAAACCAATAGCTTAGCCAGTGTGTTATTTAGAGGTGGGCGAGTTTACAAATTAACAGGGAGAGCCATTTTAAAGCCCGTTCACAAGCCGAGCCCTGAAAATATTTTCTACGTAAATCATGTAACAAACATCCCATAAAATATGAAAATGCCTATTCAAAAGTGTTTTGTCATGTGGAGACTTAGACATTAACATATCCCATTATAGCAATGCGCTGAGTACCAATTAAATTACATCAGATAACATTCATTTTATTAAAGACACTGGAATTAAGTGATTTGCCTAGAATCACAGTATGCTGAGCAGATACAGACTCTAGCCTCATTCTCCAGTTCTAAAGTCGGCAGCTCTGGCTGTAATGCCACATTCAGGGTTGGCAACGGATGGCAGGCAGAAGCCCCTCGTAGGCTCAGCTCTACGAGCTTTAGGTTCCAACAGGACCTCGAGCTGAGCTGGAGTCAGGCTTTAGCCTTGTTCGAGCTTTCAGTGGCTTGCCCACCTTTAGTGTCATGGACTCTTGTGTAAGGAATGAAATGTGCTCCTCGACTGTTGTTTGAATTATTAAATACAGCAATAAGCAGATCCAGTTCAGGCCTCTGTGCTGCACCAATGGAAGCTGCGCGAATGGTCTAAAAAGGACCCCAAATTGTCCCTAGGAACAGCAAACTCAGCACCAATAACCAAAGACTCAGGCGGACTGGCCCTTCGCTCTGCACTAGCTGCATGCCATCGCTGTTGGAGAAAGCAATACTTTAAAGGCAGGCAAGAGCTAGCAGTAATGGGTGGGTCACCCCCAAGGCAGGTGACCATTACAAAGCCCTGAGGCCTCACTTTGTTTGAGGCCACTGTTGGACATAATCAGACACTGGAATTATGTGAATCTACAGCTACATGTTTTCCACACAGTTATGCAGCAATGGGCCATTCATAGGGGCTGAGGGGCCACACCCCTCACCTTTTGCCACTCAAGAAGGCTGTCTATCAGCTGAGCAAAGGTCAGCCTGACGGACACTCTTCATTTTCAGGTCAGGCAGCCAGGACCTAGACATACACTAAATGTGCAGGGCCCTGGCTGCCTGAGCTGAACTTTGCTGGGCTGAGGATGTCACAGCTCCTGTGGGTGTGACTTTCTCAGTTCAGCAAAGGTCCTCGAGACCCTTCCCCTCGTGACGAGGGGGAGCATCACTCATTGCCCCGGACATGGGTCCTTCAGTTTTAAGCCCTGAAGTGCCAAGGGCTGAGTGTCAATCAGTGACACCTCGTCACAGAGTTGGGTGGGGTCATCAGTCTCACTGACCCCCATCCCACTCTGTGATTAAGTTGGGAATGCTGCCTGCCCTCATTGGCTGACCTAAGGTTAGTCAATGAAAGAATGCAGCAGGCCCAACCCTCCTGGGCCCTCCGAGGCGTGGGACTGCTGCCTTACCTCATTGGCTGACCTAAGGTTAGTCAATGAAGGAATGCAGCAGTCCCAACCCTACTGGGATCTCCGAGGCAGAGCAGCAGGTAAGTATGATTTTTTTTATTACTAATGTTTGGTCCATTTTTACGTGTATATGGGAATATTTGGTAATGAGTGTTGTGAATGGATGTGCGTGAATGCATGGATGTGATTGAGTGTGTATACCCACTGCCCCTCTCAATCCAAAAATTACCAGCCGCCACTGCAGTTATGGGTTAAATGCATTTATCATATAATTTGCAGTAGAACCGCTCAAATGGATCACAAACTATTTTTTTAAGTGCCAGTGGTAGCTCATTTGACGAGGTGATCACCTTTCCTTTTCCCATTGCAGTGCTCAGGTGTTAAACTGGTACCAACAGCAGACAAATGATGACCATGCAGAATTAATAAGTCTAAAAAAACACAAAATAGCAAAATACTAGCATATAACTCGCCAAATTATGCTACATAAATAGACATTTCTCGTCCCTCAAATTCAGTCACCGTTCGCATGGTTCGGACATCCATTGTTCAGTGAGTGGCCTTGGTATCCCCTATTCCGTGCTGACCCTCTGGCCCCAAAATTCAGTTTCCTGCCTTCGTGTGGTTGGTTGGCAGTGCTTTCCTGCGGCATAAAAAAATGCGCCGCTTTGCACTCTATTCTTGAACTCGTGTCGGACGGGGTTTCCTTCCCCTGTTTTCAACACGTCATGCTCGTTGTATCTATGGGCGCCTCATGTGCAGAGCTGAGCTCAGGAAGCAGGGGCGTGCGTTTGTTAGTGTTTCCCCACCTTATTCTGCTTCTATTTATCCCTACCCTTCATCAACACAGGTTTCTTGTTATTGTGTACCTAGTCAAGACTCAAGTGTTGACCACCCCATTTCATGTATTAAGACCTCACCACGATCTGTGACTCGGCTGCTGCGTCTCACCCTTTGGGAGCAGAGCTAAAAGGGACCTGTCTAAGCATTTCCAGAGTCCGGGCCCTGGAGGGAGTGCTGCGCCTCTTCAAGCAGATCTTAACCTGTAATTAATTATAGGTAGAGAACTTGCTGAGCGTCAGCTTGTTATAAATACTTCCAAACTCCATTGACCCCCATGCTCGAGTAGCGTCGATGGTACCAAACCTGCTCCGACGGGGGGCACCTGCCGTCTCGCCTCCACCCCGTGTCCTTCGGGCTCACTCCCTCTCCTCCAAGCCCCTGAACTCGAAAATACGACCCCAAACCCTTCATCCCAAGTGGCACCTCTGAAACCCTTCCCCATGTGACCCCCGCCTCTGGCGAGTGAGCCCCGCACGAACGGCTGCCGCACGGCCCGCCCTCGCCCGCCCCGAGGCTCTGAGAGGGATTTGGCCTCCCCGCTCCCTCCGTGACCGGTAATCCTCCTCCGCGGCAGCGGATTCGGCACGCAGGCCGCTCCGGACAGGACGGCCCGGGACAGGGGCTTATGGGACGAATGCCGGCGGCAAATCCCGGTGTGAAAGCACGAGGGGCCACGGTGCACGGCCGTTGGGACCGGAGAGGGGATCTGGAGGGTGCGAGCAGCGCGCGGGGCAAGAGGAGCCGCTGCCAACGGAATGCGCGGCCGGAAACCGCAAGCGCCGAAACGCGTGCACCACAAATACACACGACACGTCTGCCCTCTCACGCATTGTACCAAACCCCGGGTAAACAACCCTGAAAGTATCAGGCCATCTGGGTCTTTGGGTCTCGAGTCCCGCGGTCAGCCCGAGGCAGAGTCTTGAATCTGCTGACCAGCACGAGGTGCAGGAATGCCTGCGCACTCCACGTGCCTGCGGCCTCCAGGGAAAGAGGGTCACACAGGCAGCCTATTCTCCTCTCTTGCTCAACACCTCGTTTCCATTTCTCCTGGCCTTGTATTATAGGCAGGGCCACTGAAATCAGGCAGATTCTGAGCCGTGGCGATTGTCGCATAATTATGGATTTGTCGCGTTTGCCACATAATCCTACATATGATTAATAACCTGTAGATTTTGACAAAACGAAAAGTGTTTCACGCTCAAACAGATCCAAAGTTGCAAAAAATATCACGACCAGAAGGGTTTTCGCAAAGGATGATGGTCATCGACTTTCCGTTGCTTATTGTTGTATTTGAGTGCTACATTGATAATACAGTAAACTCACTATTTTCCCAGGGACTGTTACCTGGTGTTAAAATGTCAAAATAGTGAAGTAATGCTATCGCAAAATGTGCCGCATAATTTGGCTTTTCTTGCTGCATAATTTAGTTACAGCTGTCGCATAATTTAGTGCTCCTCTGCTGCGGAATTCCAGTGGTTTTATTATACAATAGTGACTGCCACATGAGAACTCTTCAGCTGTTCACCTGTCCCATGCATGGTGTGTGAGTGCGAATAGAGTTTGGGCATGTCTACCTAGGTGACGTCCAAATAGACCACTCCATGCTAAAACCATGAAGATGAGACATCAATACTACCTAGGAGGGGGGGCCTCTGGGCGGAATGGAGATGCGCTTGCCCAAGTTTAAATTCTCCCATGGCTCTGCCTGTCCAAACCCTCTTCATGTGTTGGATCATCAGGGCAGACCCGAGTGCACCCCTCTAAATGATGATACCCTAGGGGTAGGCCTAGCTGAACCCTTCCAATGACCGTCCCTGAATACTTTGAGCCTGAAGCTAATTCTTCTGTCCCTTCGTTGCTCAATGCCTCTCTCCAGAGCTGTGCTCATTAGTTATCTTCCTGGGCCTTGGGCTACATTGGGTGCGCAAGGCGTAGATTCACAGGGGTTCTATGTGCAGTGGCAGCCGGCACGGATCGGGGGCGGGAGGGGGGTAAGGCGGTTTTAAAAAAAGTACCAGATTGCTGCGTCTCTCCTGCAGCTCTCCGTCACCATCTCTCCTCTGGAGCTGGCAAAAGAAACACCCAGGCTCTCATGAGCCAATCACAATGCTTCAATGCAACTTTGTTATTGGTCTGAGTGCTGTGGTTCGCCTTCAGGTGGTCAACAAAGACACAGCTCAACACTATAATAGACATCATTAACTGTCCTGTCCCTCTGTTGCTTGACCCGATGCAGTGAACGTTCGTTCTCCTGAAGCCTTTTCGTAGATCTCAGAGGCGTCGTTCTCTCTGAAATGTGGCACACACTGTATATTGATCACCCCCTGCAATCTGGAATGGGTTTCATGGGTAGCATACTGAAAAACGTCTGCTGCAAACAACAGAGGAAAGCTCACGCCGGGAGAAGTTGGTGATTTACTCAGGAGACTATTGCGTGACTATGTGTGAGGGGGTTTTTGTGCATGGTGGGTGAATGGTATATGTGGCGAGGACGGCGTCTTGGGAAACTCAATCTGAACTGCAGAAAAAGCCAAGTCTGCATTCACAGCAACCCTTGGTTCAAAGACCCATTCACACCACTTTTAGTGGCTGCCAGCTAATATCCACATTGCACAATCTTAGAGACCCTTCTGCATCTGAAACATGCCCGCACCATATCCCACAAAGCCATCTTCCATCTGTTACACACAGGGCCGGATTGGGAAACCAAAGCAGCCCTGTCAACTTTGTGGGACCAGGGTGGGCATGTGTAAAGAACTGATGCTTTTGTCACTGGAGGCCTATATTGCAGCGCTGCAGCAAGACTGGCCCCCAGCAACAAAATCACCCCCACCCCACCCTTCCAGCCTCCCGGGGAAATGCCGGATGCCCGTTCAACCAGTCCGGCACAAGTCACACATACCTCAAGGCCATGAATGTCATAACTGCAGTTAACTATCCATTTCACTCCTGTTGCATCTCCACCCACCAGAAACCATAGAGGGCTCAGGGCCAGCAAGTGGTTCAAGGCATTTATATCAACTACTGACACTGTTGCAAATCTTCAAGTACATTTGCAAAATTCACTGTAATTTACTTTCAGGAACAGCAAGGCCCTTATGAATCGCCTTGTCAACAACAGAAATAAGTGCTCCAATAGCCTCTTAGTCCATCTACCCAACTAGCCTGATGATCTAGGAACACCACCTTAAGTATCAAAGGAAGTAAGAAATCTTGTAATGACCATGGACTCCAAGCTATCAATGAATACCAGGGTTGGATTGGGAATAAAAATCGGCCTGGGCACGCCCTAAAAAAAGTGGCACAAGTTTGTATATTGCCTTTCCGTAAAACACTGCTTCAGCGAAGTTTTATAAAAAGAAGGGGGGGGGGGGGAATCTCAGACAGAGGCATGTTTTCTTAATTTTACTTAGATAAACAAAATACATCTGTAAATAAGTGAGGCCACTTCTGCTCAGGCCCCCTGCCCCCGCTCAAAATGCATACATTAATTGGCCAGCCAAGCGAGAGAAAGGGAGTGACACCTCTGCCAGTCGATAAAAGGGAGATAATGGACACCCATCTGACTCCAGAAAGGCCACTCAGGCACCCGCTGGTGGCATCTGAACACACCAGACACAGCCCAAATCGGCCCCCAGGCTGCCAAAAAAGCAGCCCACCGCTGGAACTCAGATACCGGCCCCTCGGGCATTCCCAGAGTGCCCACCATACCAATCCGACCCTGACCAAGTGGACAAACTAGCAAGATCTAACTTTAGTACTATAAGAACTCTGCAATGAATCTTCTCCCATCTGGGATTTTCACACAAGGTCCAGGCTACTATCGCTCTTGTTCTGTCCAACCTCGATTACGACAATAGCCTCTACCAAGGATCACCTTTAACGACTATGAAAAGACTGAAAATTCAGAACTCTGCTGCCAGACTATTCTTACACATAAGGCTGCAAACCCACATCCCCCCTGCCTTGACAGCTCTGCAATGGTCACGGGCTGTCAGAAGATCCACGTTCAAGCTGCTATGCATCCCCCACAAAGCGATATATGGAACGGGACCACTCTTTAACAGGAATAAAATCAAATCCATTCAACAAAGGAACCTCTGCTCTAAGAGTGGCACCTCGCCTTAAAATCCCAACGTACAAAAAAAAAACATGGTGGCACATCCATCTCTGTTCAAACAACCAAACTATGGAACTCTTTACCCCCAAAACATATGATCCACGGATAACCACCTTATCTTCAGAAACCTACTCAAGAATTGGCTCTTCCCCACATAACCACCATACACAAATATAAATATACAGCATAACCCTCTGTATATGAGCATTTATTTGGACTATAGATGTGTACCTACATATATGTATTGCTTTGTATAAACGTGTATAATAATTATGTTTTTTTAAATAGATATTCGTTAACTCTGCTAAAAAAATTACATAAAACTGATATGTACATTATTCTACGTTTTAACATGTATATAAGTGACTGCATAAATAGGTAAATCTTTTGTCATAACTATTTATCTACAATTGCTTCACTATTGAATTACACTAAATAAAAACAAATACATTTAAAGTAAAACACTTGAAAGTTGGAGTTTATTAAAAGCAGCTTTAATCTACATATATTACAGTCCATATGCAGATATATACCCTTCCATGTACTTCTGTATCTATATATTTATTACTTTGATTCGAATTCAGCATATCCAATGCACTACTCTATTTCTCACCCTATACTGCTCTCCATATATCCTCTACCTCTAATGGCCATTCAACCAAAACCCCATACAACTACGTTGATCCCCAAAATAACACTTTCTAGACTCATCCATCCTCTACCCCTCCTTGCATCATCTCATAACTCTTACTATTCATAACTCCCAAACAAGCCGTTCTAAACCCTCAGACTCTTACCCCTCCACCTCTCCTTTACTCATCCCAAACCCCCTCCTACTGCTATGGACACCCCCAAAAAAATGTAGACCATTCCCTCTTCTATCTCTCCACTATTCCTTTTCAATCTAAATAACAGACTAACATGTCCACCGTTCAAATTAATTTCATATTTCCCTATACCAATTCTCCACTATTCCTGTTTGGGTTCTAGAGTAACATGCTACTCACTGAAAAGCACGTCAGCACATCCTCAGGGGTAGCAAGCTCTATATAAATGCAAACCTTTTCCCTCTTCTACCCCTCCCCTATTCTTCTCAATCCAAATAACAGACTAACATATCCGCCGCTCAACTTATTTTTATATTTCACTATACTAATTCACCACTAATCCTTTATGGATTCTGGGGTAGTGTGCTACTTGCCAAAAAAACGCTTGTAATTACAATACAATACAATACATTACCCTCTAAACTACAGCTATTGGAAACTAATCACTAACATCAACTCCGAAACTAAAGTCATCAACAGTAATTCTCTGGAAAGAAAGACTACTTGACCAACAGCTGTATTGCCTCTCAATGTCAAGTATCATGGGCTACTCAAATACAAGAACTTGGCAAGAACCATGCCACCCTTTTCACATAAAATGTTCCCAAAATACAGAAGCTATAATAACAGCTACACATAACCAAATCCAGACACCCCATCCAACCTGAGGGCTAAGCAGTGGATCCCAGTCAAGGCTCGAATCATGTTTAAATCTGGGGGGAAGGGTTCATAAATCCTCACTTGGAGATGCTCCAGGCTGTGGGAAAGAGGCCAAGCTCTACCAGCGATCCAGCACTAAAAAAACGATTCCAGTACCCATTAATCATCGGGTAAGTGTGTGGTGGGAAGGCCTTCCCTAGCCCGCAGGCACGACTCTAGAATGATTTCCCGTAAATAAGACCATGAAAGATAAAATTCTACATTTCAGAACACCCTGAAAAACACTGCTCTTAGTCCTGAGTTACTCTGATATTCTGGTCCAGCTGGTCGGACCCCATCCCTTAGGTGCCCCGTGATGCAAAGCACCATACGAGCACGTACCTACAAGCCTGCACAGCAATCAGGGAAATTGCTCTGCACCCATTACTACTAATGAAGCGCTCCTCTGACTATGGTCTTAGACACTGCTAAGTATCCAAGCCTCCTCTCCATCGGAGACATTATGCAGACATTCGCTTCTACTCATAAAGCATTCATCAACAGCTCTCTCTCTCGCTGTACTGTGTTCAAGTAAAGTAGCCAGATCCTAATCTCATACCATCCATGTAAAAAAAAAAGACCACACTGTACAAGGCAGAGCCCAATAACTGCTCCTCAAACCAGGTAATCCATGAAAAAACTAGCCCTTAAAACAAGCATTTGCAATGCAATAGGTCTCGCATTAGGAAAGTTTGAGCTATTGGTATTGTAAATTACATATTTATTTATGTGTTGGTTTTTTTAAATAGCAACATTAATAGCTTTGTTATTTACAATGCCAATAGTTATAATTTTTGCAAATGTCACACCTATAGCATTTGTAATGTAATATGTGTTGTTTTTACGTGACTTACATGTATTGATATTACAAATAACGATGGCTTTTAATTTTTTTAATGAATTAATACTTAAATAAAAGTTATTGTAATTTATAATGGCAATAGCTTAAACTTTTGTAAATAACTTTTGTGAAGATTATGTTCAGTGTATTTTATTATGACGAAAATCCAAGAACAGAAGTGAAATATTAACATCTCTTTGTAACATTTGTAATAAAGCTTGAAACATTGAGAGAACATATTTGAACCAGTTGTTGTTGAATGGTTGCACAGATTGATGCTGTGGTGGCGCTGAGTGATGTTGTGGTGGCCCTGAGTGATGTTGTGGTGGCCCCGAGTGATGTTGTGGTGGCCCTGAGTGATGCTGTGGTGGTGCTGATTGATGCTGTATGCTATGTTATGCTATGTTTTGTTTTGCTATTCTGTGTTTTGTTTTGTTTTGTTATGCTATGCTATGTTTTGCAATGCTTTGTTATGCTATGCTATGTTTTGTTATGCTATGCTAAGCTTTGTTATGCTATGTTTTGTTATGATATGCTATATTTGTTTTATGCTTTCCTATGTTTTGGGTTGTGTTTTATTATGCTATGCTTTGTTTTGCTATGCTATGTTTAGTTATGCTGTGCTTTGTTATGCTATGTTTAGTTATGCTAAGCTATGTTTTGTTGTGTTTTGTTATGCTATGCTAGGTTTTGCTATGCTATGATATGTTTTGTTTTACTATGCTTTGCTATGCTACGGTTTGTTATGCTATGATATGTTTTGTTGTATTTTGTTATGCTATGCCATGTTTTGGTGTGTTTTGCTATGTTTTGTTATGCTATGTGTTATTGTGTTTTGTTATGCCATGCTTTGTTATGTTATGCTAAGCTTTGTTGTGTTTTGTTATGCTATGCTATGTTTTGTTATGCTGTGCTATGCTTTGTTATGCCGTGCTATGCTTTGTTATGCTGTGCTATGCTTTGTTGTGTTATGCTATGCTATGTTGTGTTATGCTGTGCTATGCTTTGTTATGCTGTGCTATGCTTTGTTATGCTGTGCTATGCTTTGTTGTGTTTCGTTATGCTATGCTATGTTTTGTTGTGTTATGCTATGCTATGTTTTGTTGTGCTATGCTTTGCTTTATTTTGTTCTGCTATGCTTTGTTGTGTTTTGTTATGATATGCCATGCTATGCTTTGTTATGCTACGTTTTGTTTTGCTATGTTTTGTTGTGTTTGGTCATGCTATGCTATTTTGTTATGCTATGCTTTGTTTTGTTATGCTAGGTTATGCTATGCTATGTTTTGTTGTGCTATTTTTTATTGTGCTATGCTACTCTCTGTTTTGTTACGCTATGCTATTCTTTGTTATGCTATGCTATGTTTTGTTATGCTATGTTTTGTTATGATATGCTATGCTTTGTTTTGTTATGCTATGCTTTGTTTTGTTATGCTATGTTGAGCTTTGTTATGCTATGCTTTGTTTTGCTATGCTATGCTTGTTATGCTATGTTTTGCTATGCTTTATGTTATGCTATGTTTTGTTTTGTTATGCTGTGCTTTGCTATGCTATGTTTTGTTTTGCTATGTTTTGTTATGCTATGTTTTGTTATGTTATGTTATGCTATGTTTTGTTATGCTATACTATGTTTTGTTGTGTTTTCTTAGGATATGTGATGCTATGCTTTGTTTTGTTATGCTAGGTTTTGTTGTGTTTTGTTATGCTATGTTTTGTTTTGCAATGCTATGCTTTGTTTTGCTATGTTATGCTATGCTATGTTTTGTTGTGCTATGTTTTGTTGTGCTATGTTTTGTTGTGCTATGTTATGCTATGCAATGTTTTGTTATGCTGTGTTGTGTTTTGTTATGCTATGCTTTATGTTATGCTATGTTTTGTTATGCTGTGCTTTGCTATGCTATGTTTTGCTTTGCTACGTTTTGTTATGCTATGTTTTGTTATGCTATGTTATGCTATGTTTTGTTATACTATGCTATGTTTTGTTATGCTATGTTTTGTTGTGTTTTCTTATGATATGTCATGCTATGCTTTGTGTTGTTATGCTAGGTTTTGTTGTGTTTTGCTATGCTATGCTTTGTTTTGCTAGGCTATCTTATGCTATGCTATGCTTTGTTGTGCCTTGCAATGTTTTGTTATGCTATGTTGTGTTTTGTTATGCTATGTTTTATGTTATACTATGTTTTGTTTTGTTATGCTGTGCTTTGTATGCTAGGTTTTGCTATGTTTTGTTATGCTATGTTTCGTTGTGTTTTGTTATGCTATGCTATGTTTTGTTGCGTTATGCTTTATTTTGTAATGCTACGTTGTTTTGTTATGCTATGCAATGTTTGTTATGATGATGTAAATGCTATGCTTTGTTTTGTTATGCTACGTTTTGTTTTGTTTTGCTATGCTTTGTTTCGCTATGATATACTTTGTTTTGCTAGGCTATGTTATGCTATGTTTTGTTGTGTGTTTGATGCTATGCTCTGTTTTGTTGTGTTTTGCTATGCTATGCTTTGTTATTCTATGCTATGTTTTGTTATGATATGTTTTGTTAAGCTATGCTTTGTTATGCTATGCTATGTTTTTATACTATGCTTTGTTATGCTATGTTTTGTTATGCTATGCTATGTTTTGTTATGCTATGTTTTGTTATGCTATGCTATGTTATGCTTTGATTTGTTGTGTTTTGTTATGCTATGCTTTGTTATGCTATGCTTTGTTGTGCTATGCTATGTTTTGTTGTGTTTTGTTATGCTATGTTTTTTGTGTTTTGTTATGCTATACTAGGTTTTGTTATGCTATGTTTTGTTATGCTATGCTATGTTTTCTTTTGATACGCTATGTTTTGCTATCCGGTGTGTGGTTGTGCGTGGTTGTGTGTGTGTGGGGTTGTGCGTGTGGGGGGGGGGGGTTGTGTGTGCGGGGGGTTGTGTGGGTGGGGTTGTGTGTGTGGGATTGTGTGTGTGGGATTGTGTGTGTGGGGTTGTGTGTGTGTGTGGGGTTTTGCATGTGTGGAGTTTTTGCATGTGTGGGGGTTTTTGCGTGTGTGTGGTTTGTGTGTGGGGGGTTGTGTGTGGGGGGTTGTGTGTGTGTGTGGTGTGTGTGTGTGAGGGCGCAGTGTGTGAGGGCGCAGTGTAATGAGTGTGAGGGTGCGGGGTGTCTCTCCAGAGAACCTACCTATACTTCTACAACAAGCATTTACAATGCAATGGTTTCGCCTTTGGAAAAGGTAGAGCTATTGGCATTGTAAATGACAAATTTTGTATTTATGTGTTGGTTTTGAAAACAGATAAATAAATGGCATTGTCATTTACATTGCCATTAGCTTAATCTCTCGCAAATGGGAGACCTATTGTACCCTACGGTCGAGTTCAGCAGACAGCAATTACTACCACACACACACACCCAGAGCCACACACACACACACACACACACCAGGAGCCACACTCACACACCCAGAGCGCCACACTCACACCCCCAGAGCCACACACACACCCACACACACCCACACACCCAGAGCCACACACACACCCACACACCCAGAGCCACACACACAGTCAGAGCCACACACCCACACACCCAGAGCCACACCCACCCACACACCCAGAGCCACCCACACACCCAGAGCCACACACACACCCAGAGCCACACACACACCCACACCCACAGCCACACACGCACACCCACACACCCAGAGCCACACACACCCAGAGCCACACACACACACCCACACACCCAGAGCCACACACACACACACACACCCAGAGCCACACACACACACACACACACACACCCACCCAGAGCCACACACACCCATAGCCACACACCCACACCCAGAGCCACACACACAAAAACGTCCCTAGTTACAGTTTAACTGGCTTGTATATGGCTTTGTACTAATGGAATATGTTAATGTAACAACTCACGGTATGATGTTTCATTGGGTTCTCTGCTCGTGATGCATAATTCTGTCTTCAGGAAAGTTAAGAAAGCCTACTGCCACCCAAGGCCGTCACTCCGGCAAGCCTCATCCCAGCATATCCTCCTCTCCTGCCAAGGGAATAGTGAAAAACATCTTCTGTGTATCGTGCAGCGGTACATCTGGTACAATAACGAAGCTTTTGTAGTGATTGACAAGTTCTTGAGAGTACGCCAGTAACTAAGTGAGCAAATGCATTCGCTGAAGATGTCTGTGTACAGTCAACCCCAAAACATTTAAAATCCGGAGGGGTTAACTCCGTATTTAATCTTTGTCAGGATGATACAAGGAAGAACAGGTCGCGTTGGAAGCCAGAGACGGTCTTACATTTAGAAATCCAGAACGCAATTTGAAGGGTAATGCTGACATTCGTTGTGTGGAAAGAGTAACTCATTAAAGAGCTGGTCGCCGCGTACGGAGGTCAGAGCCATCCGTGGCAGGATGCGACCGACTGCCCTCCGCCGAGATCTAGGTTTCCAGGGACCAACCTCCTCCATGGCGTGAACTCCGGCGGTCTGTGAGTGCTGCAAGAACACGTCAGAGGCAGGGACAGACACAAAATGGAGCGCGAGGTGGGCATTCCTTCTCGTGGATTCCGCCACAGGCCCAGCCGTCCCTCCCCTCCCGCCGGCGCTCGGCCTCAGCGCGGTGCTTGGCTGGACAGTTGCCAGGTCAGTAGCCCACAGCCACCGCTAGAGTCCTAGGCGTAGTGACGCGCCCCTCGGCAGCATCACGCATCGCTCTATACTACAGGGTCTTCTACGAATGTTTGTTGTTGTGGTGAGTCGAGTCAAGGCTGGGTAGCAAGTATTTAAAGTTTGACGGCGGGGGAGGGGTGCAAGGGCGGAAGTTTATTACAACCAGCCCGCACTTCACAGTCAGGGGGCTGTTACATTTGCACTCCAGGGCTCGGCGTAGTTGTGATTGTTACAGTCCTGCGCTTTAGGGTTGTAACATCGAAGCACTGGGAGTCGAAGGGGTGGGATGACACGAGGCATCGCTGGAAATGCAGGATCGTTACTCCCAGTATTAGAGCAGGTGGGGCAGTGGGTTGTCAGCCCAGAACTCAAGCATGGGGTGGAGGGTTCGTTGCTGAACTTGCTGTCGATCACTACATATCTGGTCTTTGGCACTGGCGGGACCCGCCTAGAGCTGCCAATGCACCAGTACTATGACATCGCACTTGTTACCACAGTACGAGAGCAGTTACAACAGCCCCGCATGGGATGACCGCTGCCTACCACAGCCGTCTGCTTCTGGCTGGCGAATGACCCTACAATCAGCACCCTACAATTATTTATTTATGTATTTGTTTTTTTTTATAGCGCTGCGGACTTTACCCGAAGGTGTTAGAGCGCTCAATGATTCCAGCATTCTATGCTGCCTCCTTAAACAGATGCCTCTTCACCCCTGAAACACTCTCTTAACACCCCCACCCCCGCTATTAGTACCCCACATCTAACTTTTAACCCACCCTTCTAAGATTCACCAATCACACAAAGAATTAGCTGCAGCTCTACTTGGCAGCCACGGTGGGCAGTACTTCAGGCACCCCCACATTCCATCGAGCGAGAGCACGACAGCTCCCTTTTCAGAAAGACATTCACCTAAGGATGGAATAAACCCTGCCACCACCCCCTTTCCAAAGGAACACCCCAGAAATCTCACAGGAATCTACAATAAACAAGAAAACGGTCTCAGACTGATGAGATGGACCCTGGGATGCGTGCACTCGGACGGGCACACGGACAGCGGGAGGGGGGACGGGGGACAGGCACACGGACAGCGGGAGGGGGGACGGGCACACGGACAGCGGGAGGGGGGCGGGAACAGGCTCACGGACAGCGGGAGGGGGGCGGGAACAGGCTCACGGACAGCGGGAGGGGGGGGCGGGAACGGACAGCGGGACATCGCGCAACCCACCCCTGCAAAGGACACTTCCGAAATGGCGAAAACAAAGCTTAAAAAAAAAAAAAAAAAAAAACACTCCCACAGCCGCATGACGTGGGCAAAAGCCTAAAATTCTCGGGAACGCCCACGAATCTGCTCCGGCATTGACGGACAGATCTCTGTTCCAATGGCTAGCCTCCATTTATGGAGCTAGCCAATGGAACAGAGGGGCGGGACTACACACACATACTCTAGACAAAAGATTTCGCCTGCGCGAAACACTGCCTGCACAGCTTTCGACAGCGAAACCTAAAAATGTAAACTCCATACAATCTTTATCCGAGTCGACGACTGACTAGTTCACTTAGCAGACTGGTCCTAAACCATGGACGTAATATAATCCGGGAGGCGGCAAACCAGTCTAGTACTGCATGGGTCCGAAACAGAGGCACTAGTTCGTGGCCTACCACACATCCTCAAACAGCTAGACAAATTACACCCACGGTCAAACTTTGATGAAAATGTACCAATCAAATTCAAAGTATGGAACTTGAGCGTGATGTGATGTGAATACAGCCCTCACTCCCAACTCCAGCTCTGAAGCTTTAGTAAAACTTTATTTTAACCAAATAAAATGTACTTGATTTATGCCAGTGCCCTGTGGGTTGTCCTTCCATCGTGCCAAGACTGCAGAAGTCTCGCACAAGGTCAGCAATTTATCTCCAGCCTAAAACACCAACTTAAAAAACACCAACCTGTCTCTAACCATATCAGAGGCCTCCTATGGCTTTCCATCAAGCCTTGAATCAATTTCAAAATACTTTTCCTGAAAGGGACTGTCTCTGTACACTTCCAGCACAAGATAGACCAAATACTATCACTCTCACGATCAGCACTTTACTTGCGAGCTAATCTTCCAGTGGTGCCAAGAACCAAGAAGAGATGATGGAGCCTTCTTCTTTGCGCCCAAACCCTATAACATTCCACATATGGACTCCGGAAAGCTACCAGCTGGGTGTGATTCAGGAAAACTGAGAACATGTACCACATCCGAGCTCGAACCGCAACTCCACCACCCCTGCCCGACATCTTTCTCACTTACAAACATTTGGGTCAGCACACCACCTTCACAATGCTCCCAAGAATGGCAACCAGCCTTCCCACTTATGCATGGTCCAGCAGCATCGATGTAACAGTACCACTCATGGAGAAGGACTTACCGGGCCCTTCACGAACATAAGGACTAAACAGTATCTGAAGGATAGGTCAATGTACCCAAGATAGGAAGCACTGAAACATAAGCAGTGACAAAACTCTCCCGCTACACAAAGACAGAAATGTAACTGTCCAGGACCTGCCTTCCTGCAGGTCTGCAATGAAGATACTACCTCCTGAAATGTCACCAAAACATTAAATCTGAAGCATGCTCTATGTAGCTAAGCAGTGCTCTAAAGGGGCAGGTGGATTTAGATACTGAGCCCCTACACGTCTTTAATTTTAAAGGGAGGAGGGATGTTCCTGCATCAATCAGCACTGAAACAATACTTTTTTTGGAAGAGTACCGGAAAATCTCAGTAATAACAAACTCCAGGGTAGCGAGTACCTGTATTTTTAGGTCTCTGCTAAACCGAGCATGTGTAGTCTTCGAGAAATGTTGTTTACAGTTAGTGTGCTACAGCACGCCCGTAGGTTTACCATGTGTTAGCTTCAACGTCGCTCTCATATCCTTTGTTCCAGTTTGTCATGGCATGCATGCTCCATGCCTCTTCTTGTGTTTGGCCCTTGCCTAAAGCATGTACTAAGTACTTGTGTCCACCCCCCCCCCCGTTTTTTAGCTACTTTTTTATTTGTGTTTAAGCACTCCATGAGTGCTTGTGTTTTCAGCTGCTCCTTTCCTTTCCTTTCCTCTCCTCTCCTCTCCCTCCTACTCCACAATTGTGTTGCTTCTTTTCTCCTCCCACTCGCCCTCCATCCCTTTTGCTTATTTTCCGTCTCACCCCGTCCAGTCTGTTTCAGTGTTTAATTTGTGCTGATGGTTTCCGGGGCTTGCCACCAGCACTTCATTGTCAGCACCAGCTCTAGTGACAGTCCACCACATGGTGGCGCTGTCTTTTTAATTTTGAGATGAGCACAACAGCCATATTTATTAAGTCAATATACATTAAACATGAATATTACCAGCCTCTCAAGCCATTATTATAGCTTTGTGTTGCAGGATATATTCAGAATTGTCACACTTGTACGAGTGCGAAGGTTAGGGGTCATGTTGGTACTACCATTAGCAGCGCTGGCAGAGTATGTGTGGTGCAGGCTGGAGTGGACTTCAAAAAGGAGCCCTGGCATTTAATTTTTTTTCTTTCTACAAATTAACCTCTGGTCTGTTCCTCCTGTAACAAACTCCTCCACCCTCTCACTGGTGTTCACTTTTCCCCTTGTCCGTCTCCTTTCTACTCTTGGCCTCTTCAGCGTGCTCTGTGGCCATGCCCAGCAGGCACAGTGAGGAGCTCCACATTTAATTTTTGTTCCAGTCTTCTGCAGCGCAAACTCAACCTGAAGGTATTAGAGCGCTTTACATGGGCGAGTTACATTACACAAGGAAGCAAGTCAAAGTCAAAGTATGCTTTATTCGAGGTTTCACTCATAAAAGCAGATACATTCAACATTTTAAAAATACAAATGCATTTACAGTTAATTATATTAAGAGCTAAAGCATTCATTTTACAATTATTGACTTGGATTGCAATTCCAGTTTTAGGAATTTGAAACAGTGCAAAGTAAGCAATTTGTTAAAAATAGTACAAAAGTTAAAATTTGCTTGGTTAAAACAATTTTATAGGTAAAAACATATGCATAGAATACAGACAAGTTAATTGGTCAGAGAATAGTCAAATGACTAGCAGTCTCTGTCTGATCGACCATGCCCATCCAAGATACTTGGCAGTAGCTATTGATATCCATGTCTGACTGTTAGTGCGTATAATACGCAAGGCAACAGTACTGCTGGTGGTTCCCAAGTTCTTGCACATCGGTGTTAACCAAGTACGCCGTGGATCAGAATAGGCTGTGCAAGAAAATAAAAAATGACCAATTGTTTCTTTGGCGGTACCACAAGCAGGACAACTGTCGATCGCTCCACCGTCCCATTTTGCTGTCAAAACTCTAAGGGGGAGTGCACCTGCTCCTAATTGGAAAAGGAGCTTTCTATCACCAAGCCTTGTTATGATGTCCCAATAGGGTTCCAGGCAGAGATAAAGTTTAGCTTCTAGGAATGTTCCAGCCATAGATCCTGTACTCTAGCTACCCCAGCCCCTAGAGGCTACCTTCTCCCAGTAAATTTCTTTTAACCCCTTTAGCGCTAAGGTACAATTACTCTTGTGCTGCAATTTCCATTGAAATCAATGGAAAGTCCATGACGAGTTACCCTTGTCATTAGCGGCGAAGAGGTTAAGACTCTTTTAGTTGGAAAAGGCGTTCCCGCTGGGTCTGCCCAAAGTGAACTCAGACCAAGCTCAGTCAAAATTGCACTGAGTGATTTGAGCCACTCAATTTTGTGAAATACATCTGCCTTAATAATGTCTCGGAACCCCTCGGCATAATGGGAAAGCTCAGGAGTCGTCCAGAGCCTTCGCCAAGGAAGCATCTATTTTTGGTCTTGGCTACAAAGAGTACGCACTGTCTCCTCGCCCCCTCCCCCGTTGTGCTGCTGGTCTCGCCCCTAATGGCACACAAAAAAGTGCTATGAAGTGGCCAGTGCTGGCTGCGTCATAGTGCTTTTATCCGAGACTTTCAGCCATACTGAACAGCAGATGTGCTGCTATAAAACGAGTCTAAAAGTCATTCACATTGACAACGATAGTAGCTCTCGCATTGCTGGGAACCTATAGGCTTTGCCAATGCTCATCATATTTCCATTTACAGCACTGCCAACAAGCACACACATTTGTTCCTTCCAAAGTTGAAAAACATGACCGTCAGATATCAGTGCCACCTGTCACTTAAAGAACCAAGAGTTGGTGTATAAAGGTTCAGTAGTTTAATAACATTAAGCGCCTACATCCGCGGGAAACATTGCATACAATCAGAAGACGTATGGAGAGGGGACTAGTTTATAATTTACTTTCAACAAATGCACAGGTGTAATCTTAGTGCGTTTACTCCGCAATTTGTCCCACCACAGGCACCCATAACTTGCCCGAGGCCCCAGGGAAGGAGATTTAATTGTTCTAACATATGCATGGTTGTTATACCTGCTGCTCAGCCAGTGTGTCTGAAGAGTGGAATGTTGGTTTGAGAGGTGGCAGTTGGACGATGGGCTGAGCAGCAGGAAGGCTGCTCCGGGTGGGGCTCTGCTTAACAACTTATCCTGAATAAATCTACTTGAAGAACTTACATGGACTGGACCATCTTTTATTCACTACAATGGTGCGCCTGGTTTAGAGATTAATGTAACAAAATGGAGCAACACAATAAAACACTTTACGTGCTGTTCAAACAGAGATAAAATAGCTCAACCGAAGCAGAACGGTTTCGCTCCGAGCAGGAACAACAATCTCAGTGCACACATTTGCCTTTAAGAATGTTAAAAAGACGTCACGAGTTCCCACTCCGGAGACTGGCGAATGGAAGGTTCAGCAGTGAAGGCCGGAACCGGACCCTAACACGTCCCTTTCCTTCGCACAGCCGCCACTGCACGATGGATGTGCTTTCATTGGCATGACGAGTCAGGCAGGCATTGCCAATGTAAATACACGAGGACGCAAGACTGGAGAGAAATGATGACCCTGTGCACTGCCTTTCCAAACTGCTTCCTAGATAAACCTGCATTTTTAAGGAGACAGACATATTGTGCACTGACAACTTTCGCCTAGTTTTATAGTGTCCCTCTCTAGCTGGTCCTGTCTCCCTCCGATCAGGAGGAGACAGAGCGTTACCCCGTAGATTTTCTTACAGGAAGGCTCAGCGTCTTTACAGAATAAGAGACAACAAGGGGCCTGACAGCCTTTGTTGCCAGCAGGGCAGCGCAGGAGTCCATCTCCATGGTCGAACTGTTGAAAGAGCCCCCCTCCGGGGTCTTTGCCTGCCCTCTGATGGGAAGCCTCTGTTTCAAATGTTGTTTCTCTGTCTGCCCTCGGTGTGCGCTTCACTAGCACTTTGGTCACTCTGGTAGCATTGCACTTGTTTCTATTGTCCGTTTGTCCCACTGCAGCCCTCGTTTTTAACCCCTTCCCTGCTGGTGACGGAACCACTCCGTCATCAGCCGCGGTCGCGCTGTGCTGATGACGGAGCGGTTCCGTCACGGCCTGCTCGGAACGCCTGCTCGGGGTGGATTCTGCGCCTGCGCTGAACGTTCTATTGAGCGGGCGGGGCTGTGACGGAACCGCTCCGTCATGAGCACAGCGCAACCGCGGCTGGTGACGGAGCGGTTCCGTCACCAGCATGCGCCCGCCGCACGGCCGCCCCACCCCATTAGCACTGCGGCGGAATAGCCGCCTCAGTGAAGGGGTTAATTAGCCACTTCGCTGTAGTCCCTGTTTGGCATCAGTGTGCTCAAGGTGAGTGGACCATGTATTATCCCAGGGGCGTAGCTTAGTCAGTGACATTCGGGGGTGTACATCTCAAATGTCCAAAGTAAAACAAGCATCTGCAATGCAATAGGTCTCACATTTACGTGAGTGGAGCGAATGGCATTGTAAACGACAATGCCTTTTATTTATGCTTTGGTTTTTAAAACATAAATAAAAGGCATTGTCATTTACAATGCCGCTGAAGAGCTTCCCGTTTGCTACGAGTTAAATAAACAAGCCGGTGGTCACAAATGCGAACAAGAGACCTTCCTGCAGTAAGAGACACTCATTAAAGAAAATATTGCTTACAGACTAAAGAAGACGTACCGTGTAACAACTTAAGCAAAAGGGGCAGTCCTCATGGGAGATTACAAATAAAGACAAAGCGGTACTAAGGAGGGACTAACAAGCCTAATAACGAATCAGAAGCCAGAATTTACTAAGGACAATGACAAGCCAAATGTTGACAAATATGGGAGAAGAGTGGCCGGGGCTCCAAGCACATACTCCAATACAGCATGGCTCACAGAGCAGCGCATGCGCTGCCCAGGCTGGACCTACAAAGCAATGGCCGCAGGGGAGGATGGACAGTTCCCTTGAGGAGCCGGGTCAGTATGGATCTCCGTTTGGAGGGTCTCTACGGCTAATTTGGAGTTTGGTGGACAGACACTCTGGTGCAACAGCGGTTGAGAAGCTTGTCTGTCAAACTCAGGGTCCACCAACACGATTTTGAGTCGGATGGACTGCAAGTTTTACACCGGTGTAAAACTTTGTTCAATGGCCCAGCAGAGATGGTGCTGCCAGAGGTAAACTATCTGACCATTTTTTTTTAACTCTCCGTCACCACCAGGGACATACTGGCGGTGAGGGACACTTAAAAATAAGCATTTGCAATGCATTAGGTCTCATATTTACAAGAGCTTTGTAAATGCAACACATTTTGTATTGTAAATGCTTTTGGTAAAAACGTCAATGCGACGCTTTAATTTTAACTTTGTCAGCTGCACCCCTTTCTTTAAATGAGCTGTGTCTAATGAAAGGGGCGTGGCCACCATTAACATGAAAGCGATGTAAGGGGCAATTCTACCAAAAAAAACATTTTTCTGTCAAGTTGACAAATGCTTTTTTTGTAATAGCGCCCCATGCCGCGCTTTCACTTTAATGGCAGCTGCGCCCCTTTCCTTAGACTTTGCCCGTTTAAGGAACGGGGCGCAGCTGCCATTAAAGTGTAAAACAAGAAAATATATATAATATTGTGCTTCCCCCAGAGGGAGAGAATATAGTTCAGCAGTCAGAGGTTCCGACTAAAGAGCTGGGGAACAGTGTTTGAGCCTCGGCTCCACCTCAAATCACTTTATCTAATAATTTAAATTTTTAAAAAAACATCGTGGTCAAGAGGGGGTAGGGAAAGAGAAATTAAAAGAAAAAAATAAACAGATCTGGAGTGGTGATTGGGACAAGGAGAGGTGAAGGGGTGGAGCTGTAGCCAAGGAGCGAGAGAGCAGCTGCTGTTGCAGGAATAGTGTAACAGAATTAAAAAGGGCCAGTCCTGATGGGAGGTTACAAATGAATACAAGAAAGTATTAAGGAGGGACTAACAAGCCTATTAACAACTCTGAAGCCAGAGTTTACGAAGGGCAATGACACAAGCCAATGAAAAACGTGGGCGAAGAGTAGGAAGAGTGGGTAGGGCTTCAAAGCAATACCTGAATACAGCATGCCTTGCAGAGCAGTGCATAGGCTGCCTAGGCTCAACCTAAAAAAAAAAAAACATTACCGTCACACCATAGTAAAAAACTCTCCTGGTATGGGGGGCATGCATTTTTTTTCTTCAAAAAACACACTCCCACTTTGGGAGTTTTTTATTAAAAATCATGAAAGCTTTATAAATGGTTGATGGCCAATTATCATATTGGGCCGTGCAGACAGCTCAAAAACCTCCTCCCATTATATTCCGAAAACTGTACATGAAAAAAACTGTTCTTATGGTAAAACTATAGATTGTTTCTTCTCCTTTCTATCCAGTGACCCTTTCCTTACATACCACCCTCTTCACACCTCCCTCCTCTCGCAGAGTATAGCAACTTCCGATCTGAAACTGCATCACTGCTAACTAACAAGACCTAGTCTCCTCTACCTGTCTATTCATCCCACCAACCAACTGCAGGAACTGACAGCTGCCACTAATGTTCACACACAACTTCTATTAACTCCATCTACTACAAGCACTGCAGTAAATACATGGAACGAGTCCCTTGGCAGCACAACACTAAGACCAATCATGCACAGTAGCCAATGACCACTGGATGAAACGTTGGTTTCCGGAGTGGTCTGCTACTCGCCAGAAAGCACTTGAATGCCCCATCAGGGGTCCTAAGCGCTATATAGGCGCAATTATACTTCAATACAGTTCTGTCAGTGGCTTATGTTCGTGCTCAGACTTCAAATGCAGAGATGCTGGGGACCCAACGGAATAAACCTGCCACATATTTTATCTACAAAGAGTGGCACTGTCATTTATTATGCTAAATGCATATAGTGTAACTTTCAAGAGTTCTCCCATCCTCAAAGCAGAGGGGTAGAAATGCTATGACCACTAGAGTAGCCACTAACGTTGTCTTTCGGAGTTTGTAGTGAGCCACCCGGCTCGTACCATACTTTGTGGCACCTCAACTACCTGGACCGGGAGCGGACCAGGGAGTATATATAAAAGTTGATGTCGTTGCTCGAGGCGGACGCCACGGAGTTTAGCTAGCGTGTGGCTGTGTCTTCTAGTTTAGGCTGCTGTTATTGTACCTCCACAGGGCCCATCCCTTAGCGTTCCCCGCCGGTGCACCCTCTGCCCCCGCGATTACATTGGCGACGAGGCGGGTACTGGCAATCCCGCATGTGCCCCTCGCTAAGCATATTGGCGTAGAAGGTGCGCTCTGGTATTGCCGCGACGGGGACGACGGTTGGCGATCGCGCTGGTGCAGCGCGGGAGGCCGTGGACTGCGATGGGAGAGCTGCGGAGGTGTGCGGCCCGGTTGGGGGAGCAAGTGCGGTGAGGACGTTGATGATCTGGCCACCCTGGTGTTTGCTGCCCCAGAGTGTGTGGGACAACGGGCCTGTCTGCGGCTGCAGAGGTGTGTGCGGGGGCACCAGCTAGACCAGTGAGGCTGCGCTGGGGAAGCGCAAAGGGAGTGAAGAGGCCCTGTGAAATGGCGAAGCGAGGGACAGCCATGTGGGAGGCAGCTGCTCGCACGCCTTGCTGAAAGTCAAGGTGGTAGCACATGTGACTACACCACCGCGGGCGCCGCTGAGCACCACAGGGACAAGTGCTGGGTGTGTGTTAGGTGAGAGACTCCAGGACACCACAGACTCACGACGGAGACAGATTTTGCAGGGAAAAGCAGAGACGGGTCAGACCTGCATTGATGAGCACCAGGCAGAAGACCAGAGCATCAGGGAAAATGTTGAGGCCTGCAGATGGAGGGGCCGCAGAGCCCACGGACCAGTGTTCCCGCAAGTCCTTGAGGACACTACCCCCTTTCATCCAGCTGGCAACCCCGACCATGGCCGCGCCGCGCTGGTGCAAGTGGATCGGGCAGCTAGAAAATTATTTTATCGCCACCCGAGAAAAGGACAGTGCGGTAAAGCGCTCAACTATGCTCCACATGGGAGGGGAGGAATTATACGAACAGTTTCAGGACCTCCCAGACACAGGGGACAGTAATGACTATGAAAAAGCTGTAAGAGCTCTGAATAGTCACTTTGATCCCCAAGTCAACCCAGATTACATATATTTCAAACTGCGCCAGGCGAAGCTGAAGGAGGAGGAGTCCATCGACATGTTCCATGCGCACCACCGGAAACTGGCAGGTTTGTGGATGGGGATTGATCGACTGTTGGGAGATTAGAGCGCAGCTGATATTAGGGTGCAAGTCGTCGGAATTGCGAAAATTCATATTGCGCCAACCAGGAATATCGCTGGATGACATTTTAGTGCTGGGGAGAGCGCACGAGCTGGCGGACGCAAGAGCGGTGGAGATGGAATGAGCCCCGGCACGACGACCGGGTACTCAGCAGCCGTTGTACCCGAATCCCATCAAAGAGAGGAGGGGGTATGCCCTTCGGAAATTCTGTGGCCGCAGCAAGGAGGGCGTGAGCGGCAGAGGAGAACGGACCGGGAGGAGAGGCTGTGGTAATTGCGGTCTGGAGAGCCATCCACCGAGAGGGTGCCCAGCGCAAGCCAGACAATGCTTGAAGTGCAACAAGTATGGACACTTCTGCATGGGTGCAACCAAATCCACGACCAACGGAGGCCAACAAAGAAAACAGAAACCCGCAGTGCACACCGTGCATGGAGTGGAAGAGGTGGAGAACATGTGCTGCAGTATGAATGTAACGAAGGATGATGAGGAGGACGATGTATTTGTGATCACGTACACAAGGGGGGCGGTTACCGAGAAACGCCCATCCCCGATATGTCAACTGTCAGTGGGAGACAACTGCATCAGGGCCCTCATCGACACAGGAGCGTCCGTTAACATCCTACATGTGGCTCAGTATGAGCGACTGGAACCAAAACCGACACTTCTCAAGACCAAAGCAAAGATCTTCACCTATGGGAGAGACACGCCTATTCCCCTGTTGGGAGTCATCGAGGTGGAGGTGAGACATGGAGAATGAGCGGCGACACTCCAATTCCACGTAACGAGAGACAGCGCAGGGTCCATCCTGGGGTGCCACTCTGCCAAAGATCTGGGGTTAGTGATGTTTGCAAAACCAGTTCATCAATCTCACGCAGAGTCGGTGATGGCGGAATTTCCGGAGCCATTCGAAGGTTTAGGCTGTTGGACGGGGATCGAAGTCAAACTCCACATAGACGACACAATCAAACCAACAGCCCTCAGACATCATAGGGTACCGTTCCACCTGAAAACCCTAGTGGAAGCAGAATTGGAGAGACTCGAACGGGATGGAGTAATTGAAAAGGTGTCGGGCCCCACTCCCTGGGTGTCGCCACTAGTGATTGCCCCTAAACCCAAGCAACCGGGGGCGATTCGCCTGTGTGTGGACATGAGGTTACCCAACAAGGCCATCATCAGAGAGAGTCACATCACACCCACTATAGATGAGATAGTGGCAGACATCAACGGGGCCAAATGGTTCTCCAAAGTGGACCTGAACTCTGGCTATCATCAATTGGTCCTGGAGGAGAAAAGTCGCTACATAACAACGTTCTCGGCCCACGTCGGACTGCAAAGATTCAAGCGCCTCAGCTTCAGAGTATCCTTGGCAGCAGAGGTATTCCAGGGTGTAATTAGGGAAGCACTGTCTGGCTTTGTGGGCATCATCAACGTCAGCGACGAGGTTCTCATTTTCTCCAACTCCCTTGAGGAGCATCACGCAAGACTCCGAGTGATGATGCAGCGACTCGTAGAACAAGGGCTGACACTCCACAAGGGGAAGTGCGAGTTCTATACAAATGAAGTGGGGTTCTTCAGATATCGATCGATTCTCAGCCCAAGGTTGCAGGTGGACCAGACCAAGGTGGAAGCCATAAGAGCGCCAGCAGTACCACAAAATCAGTCTGAGGTGAGGAGTTTTCTAGGGGTGGCAAATTACTGTGGCAGATTCATTCCACACCTGGCAACGTTGTCGGAGCCGCTCAGAAACCTCACGAAGAAGGACGTCAGGTGGCAGTGGACAAGTGTGAAGGCAAAGTCCTTTATGGACATCAAGGAGGCATTGCTAATGGGGGTGACAGTGGCCTATTTCAAACCAGGAGAGCCCACGGAGGTAGTGGTCGACGCCAGCCCGGTGGGGTTAGGAGCGGTGCTGCTACAACATGGAAATGGTGATGAATCGGTGCCCATTGCATATTCCAGCCGGGCTCTAACACCAGTGGAAACCCGGTATGCCCAAATAGAACTGGAAGCTCTGGCCATCCGGTGGGCATGTCAGCATTTCGACATATACCTGTGTGGACTTCGGTTCACCGTTGTTACTGATCACAAACCACTGATGCCTCGGTTTGGTGGTACGGCCAGGAGTGGGCCGCCCAGAATCGAGCGGTGGGTAGTGCAAATCCAACATTACAACTTCGATATCATTTTCCGCCCAGGAGCCAACAACCCCTCAGATTACCTGTCCAGGCAACCCATGGCAGATCGGACAGGGGTGTCATCAGAAGTGGACGAAGGTTCAGAGTCATTCGTGAAGCAGATCGTGGAAGCAGAGTGTCCTCAGGCGAGGTTGATGGAAGAAATAGTACAAGCAACTCAGGATGAAAACTGTCTCCAGGCGGTGAAGGAAACGCTGCACAACCCCCAGTGGAAACTGTTCCTCAAGGAGTTAAGCACTTTGACCGATGAGGAACGGGAGGCCAGGCTTGGCCTATGGAGGTGTTGAGAGGAGCTGAGGGAAAGGGGCAATGGAGTGATACTACAAGAGGCACAGCTGGTAATACCGACATGATTCTGGAGGAGGACAGTAGACCTGGTCCATCAGGGTCATCAAGGGATCAAGAAGACCAAGGCCCGCATTCGATCCAAGGTGTGTTCCCTGGAGTGGACTGGATGGTCGAAGAAAAAATGAGGGGCTGCCACGTGGGTCTGTTAACAGGTGCGGAACCTCCAACACTTCCTGTAGTTACTGAAGTACCCAGCACCAAGCCCTGGGCCAACATTAGCATGGACTTTGGAAGCTTCCCGGATGGGAGGCATACGATCGTCACAATGGACAGCTTCTATAAATTCCCTATGTTCGAAGTGTTGCAGTCAACGGCCTTTAAGGAGTTAAAGCCGGTGTTAGAAAATCATTTGCGCTGCTAGGGATGCCGGAGGAAATACGCACAGATCATGGACCACTGTTCCTGGGGCAAGAATTCCGAGAATATATGAATCTCCATAACATCCATCATTGCAGGATAACTCCCCAGTGGCCCTAGGCCAACGGTGACGTTGAGAGATTTATGAGGACTGTAAACAAGGCTCGGAGGATCAGTGTTGGCCAAGAAGAAGAGCTTGAAGGCTGCCTTCATCGATTCCTACAGGCATATCGTCAAACCGCTCACTCAACCACGGGGTGCACTCCCAGTGATCTGTTAATGCAACGAGCAGAGAGAGACCTGGTACCTACTAGCCATCAATGGGCACCTGCGGTCCTAGATAGCACCCAATCACAGAAAAAACGGAAGCAGAACAATGATCGGGCCAGTCGACGGAGGAGAGCCCAAGACTGCCATCTTCGACAGGGAGACAGAGTGGTTGTGAAGGACCAGTACCCTGCCTCATAGTTCGCAAACCCTTTTTGAGAAAGAGCCTTGGGAGATCATTCAGGTGAAGGGCTCCATGATCACAGCGAAGAGGAGAGAAGAACAGATATCCCGAAATGCTTTTTGGTTCAAGAAGGTGGTGAGTTCAGTTCCGGGCGAGCCTGAGAAAGATGAACCATGCGGAGAAGACAGCCAGGGTCAAGAGACAGAGAACAAGGAATCCCGGGGTGAGGACGAAGAAGCACCTGGGGTGGAAACATCCGAGAGCCCAGCCGTGGAGGCCGAGAAAGCAGGCAACCCCAGTAGAGGTTGCACCTATCGACTGAGAAACAATCCACAGCCAAGCACGGATGAGAGACTTCATGTGATGAGATGACCTGGAGAACGAGGTCGGCGTAAAGACACTTACTGGTAGCAGTTTGTTATGTTGGTTTGTTGTGTTAGCGTTCCTTATTTTGGTTTATTGTTTTGCAACCCGTTGGTTGGATGGGATGTAGTGAGCCACCCGGCTCGTACAATACTTTGTGGCACCTCAACTCCCTGGGCGGGGCGCGGACCAGAGTATAAATAAAAGGTGACGTCAGGGCTGAAGGCTGACGCCACGGAGTAGAGCTGGCATGTGTCTGTGTCTGTGTCCTCTATGTAGGCTGCCGTTATTGTACCTCCACAGGGCCCATCCCTTAGCGTTCCCAGCCGGTGGACCCTCTGCCCCCACGATTACAGAGTTGTCTGCTACTCGCCAGAAAGCGCTTAAATGCCCCATCAGGGGTACTAAGCACTATATATGAGCAATTACACTGCAATGCAGTTCTGTCAGTGGGTTATGTTCGTGCTCAGACTTAAAATGCAGAGACGCTTGGGCTCCAACAGCACCCGCTGTGTTTTGCTTGGACAAAAGCAGATAAGAAGAAATGAAAGAAGGACAAAGTTGTGTCGCACAGGTGCTACTTACAGAGTTCGTCCCGGTGGTGGCAGGCTGGCAGCTTTCCCTAGGTCTGTCCTGCCGGCCTCCCGAGCTCAGCTGAGAGGTGCGGGCTCCCAGCCTGATCCGAGGCGGGCTGGTATGTGGAGAGGTCTGTTCAGTCTCCCCCATCACGGCTGGAGGGAGGGAGGGACCCTCCTCTGCCAGCCTCCTCACCCAGTCTTAGGCACACTCATCAGGGGCCTGGCTGGGAGGAGAGGGGCGGCAGCCTGCACCAAGAGCTGGGAAGTGAGGGGTTTCCTCCAGCACAGATGTGCCTCCTCCCATGTAATCCCCCCTCTGACAGCCGCACATCTGGCGGACAATCCCCGGGGAAGTGAGCTCATCCTTGGAACAGCCTGACTAACGACGGATCAAAGCTCGGATCTCTGAGGAGCCCGGGGCCCCTCCCGCGCCCTCCCCCCCCAGCCCAGACCGCGGCAAACTGAGCACCCCCGCCCCCACATTTAACACAAGCTGCAACCCACAACGGACGGCAGCTGCACACCTGTTTTTTTTGTACACACAGGCGCGGTGTCCCGTTAATTTACACATAACACGAGCCCTCTTCGAGTGGAGTCACACACACTATTAACGTGACTCAATCACACATACCTATAAACGCACGTTCGCGCATTTACAACTACAGCAAAAATGGTACACTTCCAGATAATTTCCATAGTATAGCAAAATATTCTCGGTTTACTGGCTCACAGTGTGCACGCTACAATGATTTTACATACAAAAACAGCTCTCCTAAGTGTCATGGGCTCACTTCAATTTAATTTTACTTTGCTGCACAAAACTAACCATTTCCTTCCTGGGTGTGCTTAAATACTTTTTCCGGTAAAAAAAAAAATCACTTTAAAAAAACAGTTTTGAATGACTTCGCTTAAAACAAGACATTTAACCAAAACCTGCATTCATATGGTTACATTTATAAGGTGAAATCACATGGATGAGCCCTATTAGGAGAGATATTTCCACTTGTAAGGTGATTTTAAAATGCAAACCGTGCCAATTTCACTGTACTCGGGTAATACATGGTATTTGGCACTGCATTGTAGTCGCAAATATAGGAGTATGCTTTAATTACCACAGCTGCACCACAACTCATGTTATTGGCCCACATTGACTAGTCATATAATTTAAGATTTTTGATTTAATGAAAAATGGCTCACCTGCTGCAAAGCTGCTCGCACCCACACGCGTGGCAAAAAGCAAGGGGGCGTTTTGCAGCACCCGTGACCTGGTGCCAGGCAGAGTTTAAATTGAAATATCGAAGTGCAGGTACTCATTATTTAGAGTTTGCTCCTGAGAACTGCCAGTACTCTCTCATTAGATTATTGCAGTGGTGCTGAGAAGTGCAGGTACACACACTTTCAAGTTAAGAAACGTGCAGGTACCTAGTACTTATCCATTTAAATCACTGGTGCCAGGGCGTAGTTGTCACCAGGGTTGCAGTGGTACCTGGAGCTCACTGTGCCACAATTATTCTTATAGAAACCAGTCCAAGCACTGGCTCTAAAGACCGGGTCCTATGTGTTTAATCCCAGTGGAAATAAGGTTCTCAGTGCTTTGCCTCATCTGGCTGCACTCTAACCGTGGCAGTGGCTGCAAGTGAGAGAACCGTGAACTCTGGTCTTGGAAAGAGTGCACAGACAGCAGGCTTCCAGCTACCATGGCCTATGCTCTGTCTCCGAGTCGGGGCTCTGTGGTACATGTCTCAGTGCACACTGCTGGGAGCACACCAACGCCGGCCAGGGACCCTCTGTAGGAAACTGGCTCCATATATACTACACCAAAATGAGGTAGTGTGTGTATAGAGTCCAGGTGACCCTAGAGGTAGGCAGAGGTTAAAGTTAGATAGAGCCTTACTCTCTATTTGTGGTAGAGTGGTCGAGAAGTAAGGCAGTATCAGAGGGCTGTGTTAAGCATTGATGTACGCACTCAGTCAGCAAATTAATTCACACACTCAAGAACTGAACTCTAGGCCAATTGTTTTTGTATAAAAATATATATACTGTTGTTTATTTTTAGAACCAAGCTAGCCTGGCACATGTAAGCATTAAATACTTTTCAGTAATAAGTTGCTGGATATAGAACAGTATGAAAATGCAATAGAAAGTGTACTTGGTTTGATTTACAGGGGATGCAGTAGGTTGCATCATTTGGGAAATATACATTGAAATGAATAGGCTTTTTCATTCAATTACAGGTAAGTTACTGTTTACATTATTTTTCTGACTCCGTGTTGGATACCTAGATTCAGCACTGAGACTTTTTAATTTTTTTTATTTATTTTAGAAGTTTTCTATAGCGCTGGCCAGACCCGAGGGTATCGGAGCGCTTTAAAGAGGAAGAGGAAAAGACAGGAATAAAACAATTAAGCACAATAGAGTCATACAAGTGTCAGGATTAAAATAGTCTGGTGCCTGAGAGGCGACTTTGAGGTAGCGATGTAGAGGTAGTCAGAGTTTCAGGATGTGCTTGAGTTCGGGAATGCACGGTTGAGGTAGAGGATTTTTAGTCGAGCCTTGAATTCTGGAAAGGAAGGGGTAGTTCTGATGTCCACAGGGATGGAGTTCCAGATTTTTGGAGCGTTGCCTGCAAAAGAGCGGGCTGCAGTTTTTTGTTTCCGTGTTTTCATTGGGATGAGTAGTAAGGAGTTTGAGCTTCTGAGACTTCTGGATTGACCAGCTTTCTTGAGTTTAGAGGCTAAGTATTCTGGTTTCCGTGTGTGTAAGGAAGGCTGTTCTGAAGCTAGATCGCATTTCAACTGGTAACCATTTTAGATCTCTGAGTGCGGGGGATATGTGGTCGAATTTCTTTGCACCGGAGACCATTCTGGCAGCTGCATTGAGGGTGGTTTTGAGTGGTGCTAGGTGGGATAGAGCTGTTCCGGATAGGGTTGCGATCCCATAGTAGAGTCTGGACAGCACCAGTGATTGGGTGGCTTGTTTGAGATCTTTTAGTGGAATGTGCGGTTTGATTTTGTTGAGGAGTTTCAGATTGAGGAAGTCGCTCTTAGCGGAGTTCTTGATGTGGTTCGTCATTGTTAGTTTGTGGTCGAGGGTGATTCCCAGTGATTTTACAGAGTTAGTTAGGGTGAGGTTTCCGTTAAGGGCATCGATGGCTTTTACCCATTCAATGATTTGCGGGTTATCCTCCTTGTTAGAGATGAGGAGGATCTCGGTTTTTCCTTGATTGAGTTTAAGGTGGCTCGTCGCTAGCCAGTCTTGGACTTCTTTGAGAGTGTTGTTGAGCCTCAGAATGTCAATATAGGAGGAGGTTTCAATGTAGATCTGTGTGTCGTCTGCATAGAGGTGGAAAGGGATGTTGGCTTTTTTCAGTATGGTGGTGAGGGGTACCATATATATGTTGAACAGTTGTGGAGAGAGAACAGATCCTTGGGGGACACCTCTGATCACGGGGAGAGGGTCGGATGTGAAGGATTTGATTTCAAACATAACAACGAAAAATGACCGGTCTATTGTGATGCTGTACTAGTAACTGAGAAAACCAGGGCACATGCAAATACAAGGAGTTACAACTGGCTGAGATATTCCCATCAGACCTCCCTTTGGCGGAGTCTCATCATATGGGGTATTTGCTTAGTCCATCCAACCTGCCGCCCAAGCCATCAGATGATGGTGCGGATATGGATGTAGAGTAGAAACTCTAGCCAAATTGTTACTCAGAGGGTAGTGCTCAGGGTGCATAAGGAAGAAATGCATTCTATCTTAATCCGCGCATTGCGTGGGAGATGACCTCCACCTCCACTCGGATGCCAGAGAGAGGTACCGACGGACAGAGCGGGGCCTCATATTCCCGAGCGGTCGCCGGGTGAGGTGAGGTCTTCCACGCAATGTGCGGATTAAGATAGAATGCATTTCTTCCTTGTGAACATTGGGGCTCCAAGTTCCCGGTAGATACAAGTATTCTGATATTATTTTTGGCACCTAAATATAAATTTATTTTTCACTTATGCACTTCACTTTATTAGGCTGCAGTAGCTTATCATCTATGGTCTTGACGAAAGCCGGATACAAATTTCCAATTTGGCTGAAACATGTCGACCGTCCTGCACAGCGCCACAGTGTAGTTATATATTTAGACTACCAGGCGTGATTTTAACCTCGGCACTCAGACAAATCCTATTAAAATACTTTTCTTGTCTGAGTCGTTAATTTAAAATTTTCACCACAGCACTGCACCACACACCCTGAGCACTACCCTCTGAGTAACAATTTGGCTAGAGTTTCTACTCTACATCCATATCCGCACCATCATCTGATGGCTTGGGCGGCAGGTTGGATGGACTAAACAAATACCCCATATGATGAGACTCCGCCAAAGGGTGGTCTGATGGGAATATCTCAGCCAGTTGTAACTCCTTGTATTTGCACGTGCCCTGGTTTTCTCAGTTACTAGTACAGCTTCACAATAGACCGGTCATTTTTCGTTGTTATGTTTAATGTCTTGTTTAGGGAAATAAAATGACAGGTCGTTAAATATATTCCCTCGACCCTTTTCAAATTTAGTTTTGTAGGATTTGATTTTAACTCTTTGGAATTGATTCTGAAAGAAGGAGGAGAACCACTGAAGGACCATATCGTCCGCACCGTTCTTTGAGGGCCTTGATGAGCAGCTTGTGGTCTACCGTGTCAAAGGCCGCTGACAGGTCTAGGAGGAGGAGTAGACAACAGTGATTGGAGTCAAGTGAATTGCGGATGTCATCCACTATGTTCAGGATTGCGGTTTCAGTGCTATAGCCTTTTCTGAAGCCTGATTGGTTATGGTCTGCAAACAGGTAAGTAAATACGTTTTGGTTATTTGTGCGATTTTTAAAGAATATTTTTATTTTCAAAACTCCACACTTAGAAACTTTTTGGAAGAAAATTGTCAATGTTATCCAATAGAGGAAAAACAGGTTAGGGGTTCACAGGTAAGTAATCGACTGTGGGAGTTAAGGTTCTGGGGTTAGACTCAGGGGTCCCCCTGGGTAAGTGATGCACTGTTGTTTCACTGTCACTGGCACTAGGACGGCCGGGTGCAGAGTGTTGAGGCCCAATGTTATCCAATGGTGGATAGGGGGCCTCCGGTTAGTGACCGCTGACAAGCAGGCCACTGGGTTGTGGGACCAAAGCTCCAAGGGTTTAGGTCAGGGCAAATAGGTAAACCAAGTAGCACAAAAGGTGCACCCTCAGCTGCACTGGAGCGGTCAGGTGCAGAATGCCGTTTCAACGTCGGGCTCCCTGTTTAATATGGAGAACCTCTGGTTTGCAAAAGCACTGCAGGCAGGGAGACGAAGGACTTCTGGGTGCAACAACCACTTGTAGAGGTAAGTTGGGAAGTTAAGGGTTGGTTACGCACTGTCGTTTTGGGCACACAAGGCCGTGGGGCGTCGGGAGAAGCAGTCTTTGGAAGTGAAGGCAGGCAGGTCCTCCGGGATTTTTGAGATTGCTGGCTGGAGTACACACAGGGATTTCGCAGGAACAGGTTCGAGGGGAGACAGGCCGTTAGGGCTGCGGCCATGTCAGTGGGAGTCTTCCTCTTGTTAACTGGCTGCACGGCTGTTCGGTCCTCCTTTTCTTCTTGTTGCTGATCTGAGGACGCAAGGTTCAGGGTGCCCCTAAATGCTAGATTTAGGGGTGTTTCATACATTGCTTGGCAGTTCAGGCAGGACTGTTCCCATGAGGCACAGGGTCAGACTGATTTGCATATGGCCATGTCTGAACTGGGGTGGTGGAGTAGGCTAAAGAATGATGATGGATTAAACTCAGATCAGTTGACTGGAGGGGAGTGTTTGATTTGCTCAAGAGCTCCGTCCATCATCTCCTTTGGTATCGCTTTGTTCACCCTAAGTTGGCTGGGTATGCCCAGATGTGGATCCCTTGCTCACTTTGCCACTGGATTCAAGAAAGCCTGGCTGATGAGGGTTATGTACCCGAAACCGGTCCCAGGATGCTTGTTTCCAGTCCAGGGAAGACATGGCTTGGCGGTTCGGGCTGGACTGTTCCCATGAGGCACAGGGTCAGACTGATGTGCATATGGCAATGTCAGAACTGGGGTGGTGAAGTGAGCTAAAGAATGATGGATTAAACCTAGGTCAGTTGACTGAGGGTGAGTGTTTGATTTGCTCAAGCGCTCCGTCCATCATCCCCTTTGGTATCACAGGTAGGGAAAGGGCAGGGACCAATGGGCCCCTTCCCTGGGGTGGGTACACCCCCTAACGTGCCACCCTCCAGTAGGAGGGGGCTGGAGTCTGTCCTTGGTTGGTTGGGTCCCCCATCCTCAAGATGGTGGGGACTCAGAGTTGTGCTTCACCTGGCCTCCCCCACCCGAGGGGTAGAGTTGGCAGAGGTGGGCACACCTCTTTCCCTCACTTGTTTTTCCCACCGGCTCTCCCGACCGAAGTGGGATATAGAAGCAGTGGGGACCAGTTCCTGAAAGCAGCAAATGGTCTGGGGAGGCTCACAAAGGCAGCATGCCTTTGAAGCTTCACTTTGTGAGGCACCTCATCCCAGGATGTGCATTGTTTCATGCCCCCGAGAGCAGCATGCTCTCGACCCAGGGGTCGAGATACATGTCTGTTGGTGGCAGCCCAAGCAGCCACTCAGTGAGGTCACTAGAAGTTGGTAGAGTTTCAGGGGGCATCTCTAAGATGCCCTCTGTTGTGCATTTTACATTAAATCCAACACTGGCATCAGTGTGGGTTTAATGTGCTGAGAAGATCCCAGTTTTCAGTGGAGCCATTATGGTGTTGTGAAGTTTGTAATGACAAACTCCCAGCACCATATACTCCTAATGGCACCACTGCACTTACAATGCCCAAGAATTGACTTGGGCACTGTAGGGGTACAGGGCTCATGCACTGGTGCCCTCACCACTGACATAGTGCACCCTGCTAGAGGGGTAACTGATCTATGCCAGGGTGGGTTTGTGGGCATGGCACACAGGGATGTGTGCCATGTTGACTCTTCACTTTGTTCTGCACCAAGACATGCAGCCTGCAAAGGCAGTGCGTATGTAAGGGTACAGGACCTCTAAGGGTGGCACAATAAGTGCTGCAGGCCTTAGAGGCCTTCTCTGGTCACAGTCCCCTGGGTACCATTTATCAGGGGCGGGCGGACATGTGGCCAGAGATGCCAATTGGGTTTAGGCTTCAATGCAATTTCAGGGAAGAAACAAAGGCCCTGGGTAACTGATTAGCAGAAGCCCAGGGTGCACTCAGTTAAAGAACATCAGCAATTCAGCAACAGGCATTGTAAAAGTAATAGGTCGCGCATTTGTTGGAGCTGGAGCGATTGGCATTGTAAATGGCAATGTTTTGTACTTTTCAAAAGGTCTTGTATTTGTTGGAGCTATTCACATTGTAAATGGCAATGTTTTTTATTTATCCTTGAGGCTTTATATTGCGCAAACTTAACAGCCTCAGTTGTGAATTTCGATTCATCAAAGTTTTGTGAGCCCTGAAATTTGCACAAGTAAAGTGCTAACAGTATAAATATGGGCACTGTTTAACAAACAAAGCCACTGCAATACAAGAGCAAAGGTGACCGAAAGACTGCTTCTGGGTTGACGGAGTTGCTTACAGTCACTGCCCGTTAAAGCTAGCTAGCCCGCTACCATGAGTTTATCAAACTTAATGCTATGTTTTCTCATGTTATGTTATATTATGCTATGCTATGTTATGTTATGCTATGCAATGCTCTGTTTTGTTGTGTTTTATTATGCTATGTTTTGTTTTTGTTATCCTATGCTATGTTTTGTTCTGCTATGCTTTGTTTTGTTATGCTATGTTTTGTTATGCTAGGCTGTGTTTTGTTATGCTATGTTTTGTTGTGTTTTGCTATGCTATGATATGTTTTGTTGTGTTATGCTATATTTTGTTATGCTATGCTATGATTTTTTGTGCTGTGTTAGGCTAGGCTGTGTTATTTTGTGTTAAGCTAGGCTGTGTTATGTTAGGCTAGGTTGTGCTGTGTTTTGTTTTGTTATGGTTTGTTATGATTTGTTCTGGTATACTATGTTTTGTTATGTTATACTATGTTATGTTATGTTATACTAGGTTATACTATGTTATGTTATGCTATACTATGTTTTGTTATGCTGTACTATGTTATGTTATGGTGTACTATGTTATGTTTGTTATGCTATGTTATGATTTGCTATGTTATGTTCTGTTAGGCTAGGCTATGTTTTGTTATGTTATGTAACGGTATGTTATGTGATGTTAGGATATGTTTTGTTATGTTATGCTGTTATGTTAGGTTAGGCTAGGCTATCTTTTGTTATGTTATGCTATGTTATGTTGTATTAGGCTAGGCTATGTGAAATGCTTTTGTAAAGTATGCCCACACCCACAGGGCTAAACAAATGGAGGGACCAAGGGGCTAGTTTACCGAGGTCCAGCGTACATACCTCACAAGGACTAATATACAAACAAGGGTATGAAGTTCCTCTGAATTGACGGTAGGAGACAGAGGGGACTGGGGTGTGATGTACACTAAGTGTATGTCAGTAAGGGGAGCTCCCCTTGTTGGAACTAGGGCTCTCACACACCTAGCAAGCTAGGTGTTATGCTTCATCATTTGAGTCTGCCCCTCGTCAGGTCGGCGCTGCAATACCCGACTGGCACCCGAATGGGGCTCTTTGACAGGGATCTTTTGTTCCTGCCGGTGGGTGCAGTGGGGGTAAGAGGCCTATGCAGAACAATGTCATACATTCACCCCCGTACAGAGATCTGAGCCCAAATCCTTCGGTTTTTTGGCACTCCACACACCCCAGTTCAGACATGGCCAAATGCAAATCAGCCTTGACCCTGTGCCTCATGGGAACAGTCCAGCCCGAACTGCCAAGCCATGTCTTTCCTGGACCGGAATCAAGCAAAAAAACAATGGATTTAGGCCCAGATATCTGTACTGGGGTGAATGTATGACATTGTTCTGCATTCTGTCCATCAATTGTTGTTTTTGCATTTGTCACCCAGAGTGGGATGGGTATGCTCAGACGTCAGTCCCATCCTCTCCACACCACTGGAGTCAACCTATCCTGGCTGAAGCTGGCTGATAGCCAGAAACCGGTCCTAGGATGCTTGATTCCGGTCCAGGAAAGACATGGCTTGGCAGTTCGGGCTGGACTGTTCCCATGAGGCACAGGGTCAAGGCTGATTTGCATATGGCCATGTCTAAACTGGGGTGGTGTGGAGTGCAAAAAAACGATGGATTTAGGTCCATATCTCTGTACTGGGGTGAATGTAGGACATTTTTCTGCATTCTGTCCATCAATTTTTTTGTTTTTGCATTTGTCACCCCGAGTGGGATGGGTATGCTCAGACGTGAGTCCCATGCTCTCCACACCACTGGAGTCCAGCTATCCTGGCTGAAGACGGCTGATAGCCAGAAACCGGTCCTAGGATGCTTGATTCCAGTCCAGGAAAGACATGGCTTGGCAGTTCGGGCTGGACTGTTCCCATGAGGCACAGGGTCAAGGCTGATTTGCATATGGCCATGTCTAAACTGGGGTGGTGTGGAGTGCAAAAAAACGATGGATTTAGGCCCATATCTCTGTACTGGGGTGAATGTAGGACATTTTTCTGCATTCTGTCCATCAATTTTTTTGTTTTTGCATTTGTCACCCCGAGTGGGATGGGTATGCTCAGACGTGAGTCCCATGCTCTCCACACCACTGGAGTCCAGCTATCCTGCCTGAAGACGGCTGATAGCCAGAAACCGGTCCTAGGATGCTTGATTCCAGTCCAGGAAAGACATGGCTTGGCAGTTCGGGCTGGACTGTTCCCATGAGGCACGATGGATTTAGGCCCAGATCTCTGTACTGGTGTGAATGTATGACATTGTTCTGCATTCTGTCCATCAATTGTTGGTTTTACATTTACCACAAGAATATGCAGCAGGAAAACCTGCAACTCTTGCAAGACGTTTCATGAGGCAAAGGAGGAAAGAGAAGCAGCAAGGAATTGCTGGAACCCCAATAGTGAGAACGCCAGGATAGGATGGCATTGGTCTTACGTCAGCAACAGACTAGTAGAGGAAATAGTTCAAAGTTTTGTCTTGTTGAGACAGCTACTTCGTCAAGGAAGACGTCATCTAAACAAGGTGTTGAGGAGATTTGCGTCCTTGAAAGAGGAGTAAGGCTGTGGTGCGGGGTAGTTTGATGTAAAACGATCAGGGTGTCCTTGAGGCAATCTTTGGAATGCAAACGAACAAAAAAGACAAGGCAATAATCTTGGACAAAATGGTCCGAATCACAAATTAATTAAAACATTAAGGGTATTACTCCACCAATATCGATTTACCACAAAAAAACTACCACAACACGTACACACCCGCACACACACACACACACACTCCCCTCTTCATCTACACCAGTGGAAAATATATTGTTGGGATGGGAATGTTTCAGGCATGACGAAAAGGCATGTACCTCCACAAGGAATGCCTGACTGAGCTGACACCGATGTCCAGATGCCCTGGCAACACGCTAATCTAGCATATATGCAGAAACCTAGGCCTGGCCCTGGTAACACGCCTGGGCCTGCCCCTGGTGATGCAAGGTATAGAACTGTCCTGTGACCTGGAGGGTGGCATAAAGTGTGCCTTCATTTTGGGCACTGGACTGCTGTTCAGACCATGCGTGCAACACAAAGCAGCGTGCGATGGCAGCCTACCATGTTCTTTGAAATCTACCACTGTTTTCTCTATCAACCGGACTATAGTCATCCAATCAAAATCCTCAGCTAAACTTTGTTGCACCTTCACTATCCACACTTTGTCTCAGTCAAAGCCACCATTGCAATGCACATAGTGGAAATTGACCATTTTCGGGCTGGGGCAGTGTCTTGCCACTATCCAACCATCTTGGAATCTGCCCTCTCAGCAGTGCACACTGAAAGCATCGCCTCCTTCCTTCCCATCCGGTCTTAAAAATATTTTCCAACCTTTTACTGCTTACATTGGCCCTTGACCTGGACAGCTTCCAACAGCATTGTTCTCTCAGATTACATTTGTCTCGGCCTTCTTCCTCTCAAAAGCATAAATTGAAAACCACCCGAGATCGAGTGTTCCACGAGGTGACACCAACATCTAATCCATTTCCATTCTCCATGGAACACCACTGTGGTTTGGCAACTGCTGTCTCTCCTTTATCACCCTGCTCAGTCTCTTCACAAACCATTTAACCCTAGCATCAATGCCTCTGATAGTATTGCAAGACCGCTTACTCCACAGCGCCTCTAGATAAACCACTGGTTGAAATGGCCGAGTGGACACCGCACCCAGTTTGTTTTGTAGCGAATTCTACATATCATCACCCTATTCAAGTACCATCTCTGCGCAAGTGTCCATCTCCAGCACTGCCAGCATCGCGTGGTCTCATCTTGAGAGCACGGCTTGGAGGTGGAGGCAGGGTGTTAAGATTGAAGTTTCAATTTGATATTTTGCAGGGGGGGGGGGGGGGTGCTGGAGAAGGTGGCAGAACAAGTATTGGGTTCTTAAATTATTGTGGCATGAAAAACTGCTACTCAAGGTGCTGGGAAGGACAGCAAAATGCCATGTATTTTCAGTGTTTTATATTGGTTCGGGGATGGGCTGCCAAGAGTGGCAGACTGAGGTGAAAGGACGCAAAGGTATTTTATTGTATAGGGTCAGGGCCAAATAGGGCCAAGGAGAGAGGCAGGATGCTAGGTATGTTCCTCTATTAATACCTGGGTGGAGGGGTGTAGCTGTGCAGAGGGCTGTGGAGTGGCAGATAACACACCAGGTATATGTAACTTTTACTATACCTTACAGCAGAAGAACGAGAAAGAGGAGGATGAAAGGATATGTTGTGTGCAAACCCAGCCAACCCCCTCACTACCCCTTACAGTGCAGCTGGACAGGAGAAAATTATTTCAGGAACAAATATGTTGCTACACATTAATACATTCATATGTCCAAAGAATACATAAAAGAAAAATATGTGCTTGTTTGGTCTACGCTCAAGAAGCCCTCAACTCGATCTATTTCAAATGGCGTCTCCACAAAAGGTTAGAGGGATGTACCCCAAGCTAAACTCCAGTCAACACATACACAGGGCACGAGTCCTAAAAAAAGAAGTGGGGGACGCTGACGTCACGACAGGAAGTGACATCACGAAAGGTGGCTTGCACCATCAGACTCATTGCCTCCCCTCGCTCACCCCTTAGATGCGATTGCATCAGAGAAGCCAGCGCGTGAGCAGTGTTCTGAATGAGCTCCGATCTCGCCCCAGAGAGGCCAAAGAGTGAATGTGTGGCTCCAGTTATCGAGCTCCCAGTAAAATAAGTGTGGGGATGCCATCTACCCGCGTGGTATCCCGAATCGAGCCCTGCACATACATGAAGGGCTGACCAGTCAATCTAGAACAGCATCGTCAACCACTAGATCACTACTAGAAAATGCATTGCTTTGAGCACATTTGGCCGTTGTGTGCCCTTCTGAACATGGTCTAAAATAGTGGTTCTTAAACGTTTGACTTTTGTGGACCACCCACTTACTCATTGCTGGAACCCAGGGAGCTCGACTGAACCATTATTGGGTTCAAGGTCCCCAACGGAGCCATTACTGGAAGATGGGGACCACGGCCTAAGCATTTTCGATGCTTTGAATGGTACATCGACACCTCAAAAATACAGAAAAGGGCATTAATCAAACAAATACACAAATGATGAAATATTTTATTTAATTCACAAACAAATATAAAAAAACTACATTTTAAATTGTAATGGGATGTTGGAGCTTTTGTTAATTTAATTGAGACCACACATCTTCCATACTATATTCTGTATGTTGCACTAACACTGCTCTCATAAAATGATTGAACTTAATTTTTCCCTCTAATTTCAAATTCCTTCACATTTACAGAAAGTTTTCAAAATGTCAATTGTTGCTCCTTTACGTATATACATTTTATTGATCGGTTAATGGTAGGCTTTCTGGACCCCCAGGGACCCCATGACCACAGCTTAAGCACTAGTTTACAAAATAGCTTCATCACAGCAGAAAGCTACTATATGGAACAAACAGAGCCTGAAACAAAAAAATGCAAAAACAAATTCAAGCTTCTTCGGAAATAAATCCAAAGGAAAAGACCAATTAATGTCACTTTGAAGTAAACTACTCAGGAGTAACTTACCACCACTGAAATGTTGGTACACCCTTTCATTGTTTTAAAGAAAACGTGACTATGTTGACTGACTTGGATCGTAAGATGAGGAAGGAAAGCGACAGTGGTGACTGATGGGCATTCCTAAGTGAAGGAGACACTGGGGAAGGGGACACCAGCCCAAACTATCATCTCGTGTGTCAGCAGACTTAAGGCCACCCATCATATGTTTGCAGCTTTGCAAACCCTGCCTTTTACTCCACGGACTTCTCTTCCCGCCATCTGCCGGAAGCATCGGGCTGTCGGAAACAGGAAGCGGAAGCCGCGCTCTGTCCTGCCTGGGATCTAGTCCTGATTAGATGTGTGTGTGTGCGCATGGACCTCAAGCGTGTAAAGAGCCTCAAACTTAAAGGCTTCAGTGAATTTTTGAATGTTAAAATAGCTATAAAAAGCATTTAGCATGCCTAGGTGCTTGAAAGAATTCAGCGTCAGGGGTATCTCTGTACCTCTAATCCTGGCCTCCCTGCTGACCCCCTGCTGGGAGGGGGGGCGTCACCAGCCACCTCTGGGGCGTGTCAGATTCCTCTACTGTACACATTTGATCCCGGTTGGCGATCTGTTACAGGGGAGAAGAATCCATTTCTTTGCCCCCCCCCCTCCTCCTCTATTGCGAGCACTTCAGGAGACGAACAGAGTACTCATACAGGTGAAGCCAGCAACATTAGCCGTTATCCTATACACATTGTGTCAATTGACAAATACAACATGTCAAATATCAGAACACCAAGTCAAAATACATTACAACAGTACCAAATCTCTGAACGCAGACAAGCCTCAAATTAGTTACTCATCTTTACTCGCACATGAACGGAAAACCTAAGATTTGTCTAAATACTTTAATATTTGTAATTTTGACAGAACACATGTTCTTCTAAAATACGGTTCTACTTCTGAAATCTGACAGGCAATTAAAGAAGTTAAATAATTAGAGCATTGACAACTAGTAGGCATGTGGGGCTGTGCCAAGAATGCAGTGCAAAAGGCTACGTACAATCTTATGCTCAAACTATCTGGTAGGCCAATTCCATGCGGCCAACCAGAAGAAAGCAGACTTCCAGCCAGACTTGAGGCTTCAGCAGAAGTGGTCTAACAGCGGGGGCTCCTGTGTCACAGCTAGAGTACTTCAACAGAGAGTGCATCAGTCTTTGCTCCATGGGATAAGATATGCTCATATGAGCAATGACCATAGCCCAAAAGTTGGTCAGATATACACCGGACAGGCCTCTTAGGTCCAGCCATCAAGCACTTCTCTGTACTGCCCATGTCAGACTGGCACGCATGGGAGGCAAAGCTTTCTCCTATTTAGCCCCAGATACTGGAACCAACTCCCCATGCAGATGCGCCAGTGCACAAATTTCTTAGCCTTCAGGAAACCTCTGAAAACTGAATTGTTTAGTCCTCCTCGGTATGGCCACAAGCAGCCTTAGCGCAGAGATACCCCGCACGGGGTGATTCAGGCGCTAAATAAGTCACATAAAATTAAAATAAGATGTCCTCGCCAGCCGTCCTTTGCTGCATTGCTACAGACAATATTCTAGTGAGACACTAAAATTTGGAATCGGGTACAGCCATGAGAGCAGAAAGCTCTTGCCACAAGATGCAATGGAAGAAGGTGGTCCAAGAACTCCACCACCATCCTAAGCGGGGGAGCCGTTCCCTCATACAATAATCCATAGGTTTTATTAATTATCCCTTTGTATGAGGACCTAAAGCATTCTCCAGCTTCTTCATCGCCATGATGAACACTGTTCCTTAGATATATTTTTCTAAGAAACGTTAAGCATTGGGCTCATGTATTTTTCTAATCTGGGTAACGTCCCATGGTGCGATAGCTCCTCAATAAATCTCTGTGTTATTGGCTCGGGCTGAGCTAATCAGTAATTGTAAAGCTCAGCCACAGTTAAACTTTTCTCAGAGTCAAAAAAGCAAATCCAGGTCCCTGAAAAGACATTAAAAAAAGATGTGAAATAGGCTAGAAAATGATAAGATATTAACACTATATTTCTGTATATTTATTTATTAGCCTAGATTACAAATGCTGTAGAACATTCTGGTGTTTAGATCCTGCGATATTAATATCTTATTGATATCTAAGTGTGTTACAAATACAAAGAGTACGTAGTAATTTTTCAAGATTAGATAATACAAAATAAAATCGTTAAGTATTGCTAAGTTTAGAAGTCTTTCAAAAACAGCAAATTACCAATCAAGGTGATAAAAGACAAGGAAACATCCTTGTGTCACTGCAAATCACATCCGCCATTTTGTAGAATCTTCATCCGACATGACGACTACACATGCACCAGGGTTGAGCCAAAGTTGTGGGCAGTCCACTCAAATTAGGTGGGGGGGGGGGGGGGGGGGGGGGAAGGGCCCTACGCAAAAACAGTAATGAAACTGAAACATAGTGGACACATCTTTTCATGTTCTCTCTCTGCCACACAAATAGAAATGTGATGTACTACAGGAGCATTCGTCCATAACAGAACTCTGGTCCATAAACAAATCATTGGATTCCAGACTTTAGAACTGGCATGGGCAAAAAGCTCATGATTTTAAAAGTGTTTAAGCACATGTCTGAGTGTGAATAATCCGCATCTGTGCTTGGTACCGTGAGGACAACTCAATTTTTCTACACGTTACCCCTTTATCTTCGTTGGAAAGACTTTGCGGGGTGCCCAAAGCAAAACCAAAGGGGATGATGGACGGAGTGTTGAACATTGCAAGCACTCACCCCCAGTCAACTGACCTGGGTTTAATCCATCAACATTCTTTAGCTCACTCCGCCACCCCTGTTCAGACATGGCCATATGCAAATAAGTCTGACCCTGTGCCTCATGGGAACAGTCCAGCCCGAACTGCCAAGCCATGTCTTCCCTGGACCGGAAACAAGCATCCTGGGACCGGTTTCTGGCTAATCAGCCGTCATCAGCCAGGCTAGCTTGAATCCAGTGGCAATGTGAGCAAGGGACCCACGTCTGGGCATACCCAGCCAATTTAGGGCGAACAAAGCAAAACCAAAGGGGATGATGGACGGGGTGTTGAACGTTGCAAGCACTCACCCCTGTTCGGGATGCTCTGTTCCCATGAGGCACAGGGTGAGACTGATTTGCATATGGCCATGTCTGACCTGGGGTAGTGGAGTGAGCTAAAGAATGAGGATGGATTAAACCCAGATCAGTTGACTGGGGTGAGTGCTTGCAATGTTCAACACTCCGTCCCTCATCCCCTTTGGTTTTGTTTTGTGGCATGCCCAGCAAGAGGCCAGGACCACTATCGCGGGCGAGAATACCGCTACCAGTAATTTATGGTAAAATACACTGACCCAGAGTTCCTGGCATTACCTAATCAAACTAGTTATCGCTCTCCATTTTTAATATAGGTTTTGAATTTTATTTCGAACAGCTAAATCCGATTACAGATAGATATCCTGCCTCTACTTTATGTGTAGCATCTGCATATATAAATGGCACTCACTTCCCAGCTAAAATTAGAGATCTGCTGTTTAAAATTCAATAAGCGTGGAGCCCCTTTGTCAGCTAACCCTTCATTACCATATTCCAACCATTACACTCTTACCACATACACATTACTCCTGTTCCCTCCGAGCACAGTACCGCCTTTATGTCACTCCCAGTCATAAACGTTGTTCTCCATTTGCGGCTTTTAAGAAATCCTTGAGCCTGTACTAGTAATCTATTAGGTTAGGATTTAAGAGATCATAATCTCAAACACAGATTTGGAATTACGTGTGATTATGCGCACTATTATTTCTAAATGCACCGTGTAAAATCTTATACAGCTTATTGATGCTGTCAAATAAATCGATTGTCATTGTAATGGACTTTAGGACTAGACAACAGATCGGATTTGTCCTAGCTTTTATGTTATTTGGGTTATATCAGACATTGTGTACGGATAGAATTGTCCTCTAGACTCCATAAACTCCAGCAAATGATTGATTGAAGCACAAAAATGTGTATTTCCACCATTTTCAAGTGGCCTCATGTCTGTGGTGATTATGGTAACTTCTGAGCTCTACAAAGGCCAGTTTCCTCCTAAAGGCCACAACCCAGTCAGTATGTGCACCAAGCCACATTAAGTTTCTTAGTTTGACATTATGCAAGTCTCTGATACTCAGTACAGGAAGGATAGCTGGTGCTTAGTACAGCACCGGAAGCACAGTAGCCATGTGGAAGCCAGTTTTGAATGTTTGCTGGTCAGAGGTCGAGGTGAGCAGGGGATCGGGAACCGAATTGCCAAGCTTCGTTAATTTCATCAAAACAATTGTCCCTGAATGGATGAGCTGCTGCAGGTTATAAAGGGGGGTGGGGGCCTCCCCTACTGTCAATAGAGAAGGAAGAGGCAGCTAATGAAGAAGCAAGCCTTCCCTCCAGGACCCCTGCTCCTGAAAGAAATTGAAATGTGTGCAAAGGTTAATCAGTAAAACTAAAGGCGGCATGGGGCCAGTTTAGGATTTAATTGATAGAATTTGTAATTTGCCCTTGCAATGGAAACCTATTTAACAAAAAAAAAAGAAAAGATTTGCAGTAGACCCCGTCAGCATATTACTAAAACATAACTTTTGAAAGCACTGCAAACATTTTAACACAATCTCTTTGCAACATCCCATTTATATCGAGTGCAACCTTTGTTATACTTTGTGTAATAGATTTTGTTTAAATGAATGGATGAAACACAGGGTTGTCACCGGCTTGGACCTCTTACCAGTATAAACAGACCTCGTATTTTCCCCACTGCACCCACCAGGATTCAAATCACTGGCCGTCTGATTACATCCACAGACTTCTGAAATGATCAAAGCATCCAGCTTTCCTACCAGAAACATGAATTGCCCTCAAACAAATAAAAAAAGCTATATTTATATCCCTTGTAAGGTGTGTGCATTATATTTTATACGCAGTTACCTGTAGGTGAAAGGCCAACATTAGAGGTCTAGAATATTTGAGCATTTTAGCCACGTCTCTGACCCCACCCCCAATGCCCACTGTAGTTGGGACTCCAGCTTCCATACTGGTCTTTATGCCCTTCGACCTCTGTTGCTGGTGCTCTTCTCCCTCACCCTGCCTGCTGCCTGTGCCCAGTCTGCCCCTTGTGTCATGCCTCCTTGCTCCCCGCAGTCCAATACAGAGCATGGTTTCTATATATTTACAAAAGATCAGGGTCAGAGCTTATAAACGATCCAGCACCAGACGTCCCTATGAAGTGGGCCTATTAAATTATTACTCAACCTCAGTGTAGCAGGTTTGGGATGTGACCCACATGCATCCCACTTTAGTGGGTGAACACCACCGTTATCCAATGCTCCAAACTGACCCTGCACCCGAGAAACATATATTCTATGTATATAGCTTGCATAGTACAGCTTGTTTAAATAAATAAATACATATATATCACAATCAGAAAGGCTTCCCAGACAGAATAGCCATATGTCCTGATTGCAGTTGTAGTAAGTCCTTTATTGTAAATCAATTTTCCTCTTCTTTTTTTAAAACCACCACACAATTGCATTGCCAACGCGTTTCATCCCACTTGGGACCTCTTCAGGGCTTATTAAAGTGCTGTTTCTGATGTTGATAAGTATGGCTCCAAGCCAACCTTAACAGCAACGTTGGTCCTGTATACGAGACCAAATCAATCTTATGGGCTCACAATTTATGAAGAAATAGTAAAGTTGATTCCCGTTACTTTGGATGAATCCATATGGTATATAAATAGAATATACGTTTCTCGGGTGCAGGGTCAGTTTGGAGCAGAGCATGGTTTCTGTCAACTACATCATAAGAAAGGCCCACTCTGGCCCCAGCTCTTGACCTTCTCTGCCCAAGTCTCAGCCCATCCTAGACCGGATGCGACATGGTCCTGTTGTTGTGACGAATGCCTTCTAGCTCCATCAAGAGCCCATCTTTTAAAATAAGTTAAAGTCTTCCCTTTTCAACTAATTTCGGACTGTATTCTTCTCTTGGTGCCTTTTCAATGTTGCTGATTCCGCTTAGCGCCGGGATGCCTCTACGGAGCAAGCTGTGTGCTGTACAAACGGTTTATTATTACCAGGGCCACAGGAATTAAGCAAATGTGCGGCTGCGGCGATTTTCACTTAATCATAGATTTTCCGCATTTGCCACATAATCCATCATCTACTGCATTATCAGCAGATTTTAACAAAAAAATTGTCTCTAGCTCAATCTGTTCAAAATTGCAACAACACTTAAGTCCATGAAGACCCTACGCTGCTCTAAGGCACTACATCCCTTTTCCTTGGACCCAGGACTGCTCTATTATTCCCTGCACACTGCTCTGCTGTAGTATGAAAATACCTTCACAAAGCTTCACTAACAAACCACACAGGCACAGCAAGCACCAGGGCCAGCTTCACTGTGTGTGAGAAAGAGGTCTGTCCTACTCTCACCCATGGGATACCTCTTCTTTGTTACTCATATGTTCAAGCATCTTTTCAACTTTCAGAAACCTAAGCAAAATGGCCCCGCTGCCAATGCCGGCTATTAGCCGGCACCCTGACCTGTGAACTCGAAGGATTCTGCTTGGTGCTCTCGAGACATTCTCTCGGCTCCGAGTTAATCGCAGATTCCTTTACATAGTAAGCTCTCACAACACAAACACCGCAGCTCCCACAGGAGATCAATGCAATTGTCATTCAGCTCGAACCCACGAGGCACGTCCGGGCAGGCTCTGCCAGGGCACGTCTGAGGACTACTGCCCCCTCTCCAATGAAACCAACGCGATAAAGAATCCAGTGCACGCGCTGGCACGTCACGCTGTTCAGCGGCTGCCAAAGTCAACTGAGAAGGTACACAGGAAGTACCCGGGTTCAAAGTGTGACCATCTCCTGGCCACGTGCTGTACAAATTCTTCATGTGCATAAAGGCAGACGCAACCTCTGTGCCCCATCCAACCAGGCTCGGCCCCCACACTATGAAACAGTTTGGCCTACCTTGTTTTTTTTTTCTTTTTTTTTTTACAACAGGGGGGTTGCTTTTACCTCAAAGAATGAAGAGAGAGGATATGGCCTAAGGGCTAGAGTGGTCGATCTCGAAGCTGGGAAACTGGGTTCGAGTCTCAGCAGGGAAGCTCAACATCCTGTGATTTTGGGCAGATCAATTCTCTGCGTGCCTAACGAAAACGAACGGCCGTCTGCACTGCAACTGGTGCTCATGTAAAGCACTCTGATATCTTTGGGTCAAATTCGCGCTATATAAAACAAAAAAAACAAAAAAGTATATGTGTGAAGCGATGTATGTACAATATTTTTAAGTCGAGCCTACTGCATCCTCGCCAACAGAATTGATTTTTGAAGCTAAACATGGCTTTATTTTATGTCTCATGCCTACAATTGCTTCGCCTTTAATATAATAAGTCAGTGTTGAAAATGCCTTCCTCCTATTGTGTTTTTCATAATCTCCCACTTTCAAAATGTTGGCACGTGCGCTACTAGAAACCGCAGCTGTCTGGTTGCAAAAAACCTATTCTGGGTTTAGCAAGAGCTTACCGGGATACAGCCTGCCCACTGCTTACCATTTTTAGGTCTCGCCACCACACCACATGCGCTGTGCTTCAAGATGTATTGTTTACAATTCAGTGGGCTCACAACCCGCCCACAGCATATCATTAGTTTTTGTGGTCAATCTCATTTTTAACTTTTTGATAGCTTAGCTCCCATAGGCTTCCTTCCCTTCCATTCTTGCATTAGCCTCTCTCTGGAACATGGATCAAGTACGTGTATACTTCTTCCTCTTTGTCCTTCCTCTTTTTGCAACACAATAGGTTTTGTTTTCTTATTCCTGGGCGTGCTTTCCTACTTTTAGCACAGGTATACAGCTTCTTATTTATGTAGCTTGCACCCTATTGGTCGTCACAATTGACACCTTAGTTATTTATACATACAACTGAACCTACTCACAACTGACTCTCTACTACTCTACATCACACTCACTCTACACCACGCCACCTGACACCACTCTACAGTGCCACTCCACTCCTTTCTATGCCACACCATTATTAGCCATGATATACATCAGCCACACTGCTGTACAACAATGCTAAACTACTTTGGCACCACCAATAACTCTCACAAAAGTGAGACATATTGGCTTTGCCAATACCTGCTGGCTTTATTTTCTCTCGATTGCTTTTTATTCGATGGGCGTATTGCAGCTTGTGAATCTTGGGTTTGTCCCTTCACTGGACCGTATACTCTTTACCTCATCTCTGAGTGGCTGGCTTTCATACCTTCCACAGCTGTCTTTTATCAAATCACTCCATAAGACCTCATGTATTTGTTGGAAAATATATATATGTCCATATATATGTACTACGTAGATATCATATTTAGTTTCAGTTCTCATCCGCACTATCTCATACCTACTGAGTTCTCACTTCTCCCTGTAACAAGCTGCTTGGGCTGCAGCTCAGGTTCTCCCTGGTACATCAGCCCCTCCTTCACAAATCTATTCCAGCCCTGAACCAAGGTTTACAATCTGACCTTGCCTGGACAAGCTTCAACAGCTGTTCAGAGCCCACTTAGAGCAGCTCTTTGCTTTTCCTGACTTCCATGTTAGTTTTGCTCATCAGGTTGTTCATTTCTGCCTACACTATATTTCTGTATATTTGGCACTGTGCATATGTTGCATTTCTATGGTTGTCCATGTTTGGCACAGTGGTAGTACTGAGGTTGCATTTCTGTACTGTACATATGGCCCAAAAAACAGTTATTCAGAAGAAGAATCCGGTCTGCAATATGGTTTTCATGTCTGCACTTCTTCCTTGCCGGCCAGCAACTATTGGTGCCTACAAATACATTCCATCATTTCCTGAGCAATTGCTGTCAGGCATCATACTTTCATTTCCCCTGGGAGGATTACAAAAATTTCCCCTGACTGTTTTCTACATGTTCTTCTCTACATCCACCCCCAGTATTTCTCTCTCTCGCCGGTTTGTTTCACTGCCACAGTGCTGTGTTCCTCTTTTGCCCCCTGTGATTCTCTGCTCCCCACTCTCTGTGTGTCTCTCACCTGTGTGCATCTCTACCCCTCGCACATCTTATTCAATCCCTTGTTCAGAAGGCTATTCTTCTGGTCAGAAGGCAGAAATTCAGGCGTGCTGCCTGGATAAAGAATTTGGGGCTAGATGTAGGTGGCCCAATACCGGTTGGTAACAGTGAAATTCGTTAAATTTCACTGTTACCGACCGGCATTTGAGATGTAGGGAGGATTCGGTATTGAGGAATCGGTAAATACCGATTCCTTATGTCCTTGCATTTAAGGAATCGGTAATACCGATTCCTTAAATGCAATGTAAGTAGCACTTAAAAGAGTGCTTTTGTGCCTTTCGGAATCGGTAATTATCACCAACTTCCAAGTTTGTGGTAATTATTGAATTCCATAAAAAAGCACTTGCTTGCTTTTTTTGTGCGCCATGTGGCACACATCCATGCCCTTAGAGCATGCATGTGTGCCACATGTGCACACATGCACATTTCAGGGGTGCAACAAATACCTCCCGGTATTACCAATTCGGTAATACCGAATCGGTAATACAGAATGTCTTCACATTCATTCCTATTGGCCTCCAAGCCCATAGGAATGAATGGGTAGATATTCGATATTACCGAATCTCAATAACTGATTACTGATTTACCCATAGCTATTGCAGTGCACAGGGAAGCAATAACGAGTACATGGGCTGGACACTCGTCATTCCGAGTACCCCAGCTACATGATGCCTTCACTGTACCTCAAGGTGTTTGGTACAAACACCTTGTCATAATAAACCCACACTGATGCCAGTGATGGATTTAATAATAAAAACACCAAAACGGCACCTTAAACGTTGCCCCTGAAAATCTACCGACTACTAGTGTGTTGAATGACTGGTCTCGACCAGCCAGCACCATAGGCAGGTTTCTGACCTCCTATGCTGAGAGCCTTTGCTCTCGGAGGTCAGGAACAAAGCCTACTCTGGGTAGAGGTGTTCACCCCTCCTCCAAGCAGGATGGGCATTCCAGAGCAGGCAGCTGTTCGCGCTAAGCGCTTCAAAGCAAATTTCAATTAACACTCTGCTGCCACTCACTGTCTCACTGACATGTGATTTACTTGAGACTCAGGTGAGCCAAGGCAATTCGGTTGCGACCCATCCGGCAGCCACCTTAGAGTTCTGCCTGGCTGCAGGACTTGCTCTGCAAACGTGCGGTGCACCCTCCTGGGCATCAGACTCACTCTCAGCAGCGGGTACATTTGAGCTGCAGAGTGGGCTCCAGCAGCTGCCATGGACCCGTTGGGTTGGGTCTGGTGGCCGGGGGTCATCATTGATTTTAATTTACTGCCAGCAGTGCGAGCAGCGCAGTGGCGGCCATGATTTGCCAGCCTCCCGCAAACCTAACTGCAGCGCCTAATAAGTAATTGACTTAACGTCTCGTTAGTAACCGTTGGGCACTGCCGGTGACGTCAGTCAGAAATTTAATACTGTGCGGAGGCGAGAATTTCTTATCGATACATTGTAGCAGCAGGTGTGAGTTAGCAGCTGCTAGCTCAACCAGCCCAAGTCAGTCGGGAGCAGCACAGACGCCATGGCGCACTGACACTCTAGATTAAGTTGATCAGCATAGTTGGCAGCCCTTACATCACAAGACAGGCTGTAATGTGTGACTTTGCATTTCAGTGCGGTGATGCGGACCGCCACAGTGAAATGCGTTAGTCTAACACCTCATGCATGGTACTTGGCAGGGCTGCCCTCTACTACTCCGATCCCAGAAGGTGAACCCCTGAAACCGACTGTACATCCCTTTTTGCATCTATGACTTTTCCTTCCATAGGACTGCATTGTGTGTAAAAGCACACAGGTTTGAACGTTTTACTTACCTGTGAAAAATTTCTATAGAAGATTTCAGGGTCAGGTTGGTAAGGCGGGCAATGGGCGAGGGGTCGATATCGGAGTTGCTGCTGTGGGCTGCTTTTCTGGGCAGCATGGTGGCCGATCTGGGCAGTGTCTGTGCAGTTCTGGTGCCACCACCAGCCCCGTAGGAGCCAGAGCAGCATTTCTGGAGGGAGCTGGGCCTCTATTCACCAGTGTGAACTAATCCATGCACAAAGAGTCCTGGCAGCATTAGCATTTTTTTAAATCTTAGTGAAGTTAAGAAAACATGCCTCTTTAGAAACCTGCCTCTTTAGATACATCCCTCCCCTCTTTTTATAATAATACTGAAGCAGTGTTTTGCGAAAAGGAGCAATCGCAAATGTGGGCCACTTTTATTTTTAGGGAGCCTGGGCCTATTTTACATCTCAATCCAACCTTGAGAAACAGTACTTACCTTTGAACGAAGTTCTTGGTCTTAAAACATATATAAAATTAAGTGCTATTTTTCTAATTAGGTCTTTGATTTATTCTTTGAGTGTGTATCTCATTTATTGCCTCTGTGAGTTCAACAAATGCTTAGCACTACCCTCTGATAAGCCTAACTGCTCACCCATACTCAGGGTTAAATTGGGATTAGAAATTGGCCCGGGCACGCTATAAAAAAGTAGCCCACATTTGCATATTGCCTTTCCTCAAAAAACTGCTTCGGCGAAGTTTTATAAACACCTGAAAACAAGTGAGGCCACTTCTGCTCAGGCCCCCTTCCCCCACTCAGTATTCATACATTAATTGGCCAGACCAGCTAGAGAAAGGGAGTGACACCTCTGCCCGTTGATAAAAGGGAGGAAATGGAAGCCCATCTGCCTCCAGAAAGGCCACTCGGGATCCCACTGGGCCGCTGGCGACATCTGAACACCAGACGCAGCCCAAATTGCCCCCTAGGCTGCCAAAAAACAGCCCACAGCTGGAACTCGAATACCGGCCCCTCGGGCATTCCCCGAGTGCCCGCCTTACCAATCCGACCCTGCCCATACTACCACTAAAGAGAGCGTTAGTATTATCTACTTTAACCTCTGTAAACCAATTGGGGCCCCACTGGACACTCTGCACAGTGTACTTCTTTTTAGTACACTATATAGAGAGCCAGCTTCCTACACACTTACAAATGAGATAACTTTATTATTCAGGTGGAATAAAATAGCATCCTAGGCGGGGGGACACCAATGGCAAAGAGCAGTTACTCTGTCAGCGTTGTCCTGCGCACCTTGCAGTTGGCCCAGGGTTGCTTTAGGGTGGCTTCCGAGGGCGGTCACTGCATTTCCCAAGTTGCGCTTCCTATTAAACCTCCAAGTGCTCCCCTTCTCATTCCCTGTTCCCTCCCTCCCGTCTGTGAGTTTTCTTCTTCCGGGTCAGGGCCTTGAAGTGATTGCAGTTTCACCACAGCCCCTAGCTGGAGGCCCACTGAGCTCCGCAGATGCCAGGTTTCACTGCCCCCCGTCCTCGCACGCCCCGCTCTCCTCTGACAAGTGACACCTCACAGAAGGCACTCTGGCCTGGCACCGGGACAGCAGCCCTCCTTCGCGGTACATTATTAAGGCCTCCAGCACACGAGAAGGATCTGCGAGCCGGAGGCCGAGCTATGTGACCCACAAAGGGAGGAGTAAGGCAGAGAGAGAGGGGGGGGGGGGGGGGGGGGGGGGGGGTGCGACAGAGGCAGGGCAGGTGAGGCTGGGAGAGGGCAGCACCTGAAGGTGTAACGCTCAAATGTATGCGATCACTGGGGTTACATATACGAGTATCATCCAAACATCATAAGCAGACGATTAAGCAGAGTAAGACAGATATGTATGGACTACTGTGAAAATGCCAATAAGAACACTACCCCGATAAAGGTCACACCACTTGAGGAATAGGTATGTCAGAAATACCTGTACTCTTGAGGCTGACATCTTAACACGGGTCCCTCAGACCGGTGTAACAAGAGGTATAACTGTAAACCCGAACCTGTGCGGGCGAGGCACAGCTCTGACACCTGGGACAAGGGAGATCGCAGGTCTTGCAGACAGGTGTGCCTCAACGGGAGAGGCATAGCGCTTGAAGACCTGAGAAATAAAGCGGATGAGGATTAACTCCTGCAAACTCATAAACGCGAGCTCTGCATAACAGAACCAGTAGCAGTTCAGCCGCCTGCCGGTGGGTGCAGTGACAGTGCGGCCGCCTGCCGGTGGGTGCAGTAACACTGCGGCCGCCTGCCGGTGGGTGCATTAACACTGCAGCCGCCTGCCGGTGGGTGCATTAACACTGCAGCCGCCTGACGGTGGGTGCATTAACACTGCAGCCGCCTGCCGGTGGGTGCATTAACACTGCAGCCGCCTGCCGGTGGGTGCATTAATACTGCGGCCGCCTGCCGGTGGGTGCAGTAACACTGCGGCCGCCTGCCGGTGGGTGCATTAACACTGCAGCCGCCTGCCGGTGGGTGCATTAACACAGCGGCCGCCTGCCGGTGGGTGCAGTAACACTGCGGCCGCCTGCCGGTGGGTGCAGTAACAGTGCGGCCGCCTGCCGGTGGGTGCATTAACACTGCAGCCGCCTGCCGGTGGGTGCATTAACACAGCAGCCGCCTGCCGGTGGGTGCAGTAACACTGCAGCCGCCTGCCGGTGGGTGCATTAACACAGCAGCCGCCTGCCGGTGGGTGCAGTAACACTGCGGCCGCCTGCCGGTGGATGCAGTAACAGTGCGGCCGCCTGCCGGTGGGTGCATTAACACTGCAGCCGCCTGCCGGTGGGTGCATTAACACAGCAGCCGCCTGTCGGTGGGTGCAGTAACACTGCGGCCGCCTGTCGGTGGGTGCAGTAACACTGCGGCCGCCTGTCGGTGAGTGCAGTGACAGTGCAGGCCGCCTGCCGGTGGGTGCAGTAACAGTGCGGCCGCCTGCCGGTGGGTGCAGAAACAGTGCAGCCGCCTGCCGGTGGGTGCAGTAACACTGCGGCCGCCTGCCGGTGGGTGCAGTAACACTGCGGCCGCCTGCCGGTGGGTGCAGTAACACTGCGGCCGCCTGCCGGTGGGTGCAGTGACAGTGCGGCCGCCTGCCGGTGGGTGCAGTGACAGTGCGACCGCCTGCCGGTGGGTGCAGAAACAGTGCGGCCGCCTGCCGGTGGGTGCAGTAACACTGCGGCAGCCTGCCGGTGGGTGCAGAAACACTGCGGCAGCCTGCCGGTGGGTGCAGTGACAGTGCGGCCGCCTGCCGGTGGGTGCAGTGACAGTGCGGCCGCCTGCCGGTGGGTGCAGAAACAGTGCGGCCGCCTGCCGGTGGGTGCAGAAACAGTGCGGCCGCCTGCCGGTGGGTGCAGAAACAGTGCGGCTGCCTGCCGGTGGGTGCAGTAACACTGCAGCCGCCTGCCGGTGGGTGCAGTAACACTGCGGCAGCCTGCCGGTGGGTGCAGAAACAGTGCGGCCGCCTGCCGGTGGGTGCAGAAACAGTGCGGCCGCCTGCCGGTGGGTGCAGAAACAGTGCGGCCGCCTGCCGGTGGGTGCAGAAACAGTGCGGCCGCCTGCCGGTGGGTGCAGAAACAGTGCGGCCGCCTGCCGGTGGGTGCAGAAACAGTGCAGCCGCCTGCCGGTGGGTGCAGAAACACTGCAGCCGCCGGCCGGTGGGTGCAGAGACACTGCAGCCGCCGGCCGGTGGGTGCAGTGACAGTGCAGCCGCCGGCCGGTGGGTGCAGTGACAGTGCGGCCGCCTGCCGGTGGGTGCAGATACAGTGCAGCCACCGGCCGGTGGGTGCAGTGACAGTGCGGCCGCCTGCCAGTGGGTGCAGAAACAGTGCAGCCACCTGCCGGTGGGTGCAGAAACACTGCAGCCGCCGGCCGGTGGGTGCAGTGACAGTGCGGCCCCCTGCCGGTGGGTGCAGAAACAGTGCAGCCACCAGCCGGTGGGTGCAGTAGCAGTGCAGCCGCCTGCCGGTGGGTGCAGAAACAGTGCAGCCACCTGCCGGTGGGTGCAGTGACAGTGCGGCCGCCTGCCGGTGGGTGCAGAAACAGTGCAGCCGCCTGCCGTTGGGTGATTAAACACTGCAGCTGCCTGCCAGTGGGTGCATTAACACTGCAGCCGCCTGCCGGTGGGTGCAGTAGCAGTTCAGCCACCTGCCGGTGGGTGATTAAACACTGCAGCTGCCTGCCAGTGGGTGCATTAACACTGCAGCCGCCTGCCGGTGGGTGCATTAACACAGCAGCCGCCTGCCGGTGGGTGCAGTAACACTGCAGCCGCCTGCCGGTGGGTGCAGTAACACTGCGGCCGCCTGCCGGTGGGTGCAGTAACAGTGCGGCCGCCTGCCGGTGGGTGCATTAACACTGCAGCCGCCTGCCGGTGGGTGCATTAACACAGCAGCCGCCTGCCGGTGGGTGCAGTAACACTGCAGCCGCCTGCCGGTGGGTGCATTAACACAGCAGCCGCCTGCCGGTGGGTGCAGTAACACTGCGGCCGCCTGCCGGTGGATGCAGTAACAGTGCGGCCGCCTGCCGGTGGGTGCATTAACACTGCAGCCGCCTGCCGGTGGGTGCATTAACACAGCAGCCGCCTGTCGGTGGGTGCAGTAACACTGCGGCCGCCTGTCGGTGGGTGCAGTAACACTGCGGCCGCCTGCCGGTGGGTGCAGTGACAGTGCGACCGCCTGCCGGTGGGTGCAGAAACAGTGCGGCCGCCTGCCGGTGGGTGCAGAAACAGTGCGGCCGCCTGCCGGTGGGTGCAGTAACACTGCGGCAGCCTGCCGGTGGGTGCAGAAACACTGCAGCAGCCTGCCGTTGGGTGCAGAAACACTGCAGCAGCCTGCCGGTGGGTGCAGTGACAGTGCGGCCGCCTGCCGGTGGGTGCAGTGACAGTGCGGCCGCCTGCCGGTGGGTGCAGTGACAGTGCGGCCGCCTGCCGGTGGGTGCAGAAACAGTGCGGCCGCCTGCCGGTGGGTGCAGAAACAGTGCGGCCGCCTGCCGGTGGGTGCAGAAACAGTGCGGCCGCCTGCCGGTGGGTGCAGAAACAGTGCGGCCGCCTGCCGGTGGGTGCAGAAACAGTGCGGCCGCCTGCCGGTGGGTGCAGAAACAGTGCAGCCGCCTGCTGGTGGGTGCAGAAACACTGCAGCCGCCGGCCGGTGGGTGCAGAAACACTGCAGCCGCCGGCCGGTGGGTGCATTAACACAGCAGCCGCCTGCCGGTGGGTGCAGTAACACTGCAGCCGCCTGCCGGTGGGTGCAGTAACACTGCAGCCGCCTGCCGGTGGGTGCAGTAACACTGCAGCCGCCTGCCGGTGGGTGCATTAACACAGCAGCCGCCTGCCGGTGGGTGCAGTAACACTGCGGCCGCCTGCCGGTGGATGCAGTAACAGTGCGGCCGCCTGCCGGTGGGTGCATTAACACTGCAGCCGCCTGCCGGTGGGTGCATTAACACAGCAGCCGCCTGTCGGTGGGTGCAGTAACACTGCGGCCGCCTGTCGGTGGGTGCAGTAACACTGCGGCCGCCTGCCGGTGGGTGCAGTGACAGTGCGGCCGCCTGCCGGTGGGTGCAGTGACAGTGCGACCGCCTGCCGGTGGGTGCAGAAACAGTGCGGCCGCCTGCCGGTGGGTGCAGTAACACTGCGGCAGCCTGCCGGTGGGTGCAGAAACACTGCGGCAGCCTGCCGTTGGGTGCAGAAACACTGCAGCAGCCTGCCGGTGGGTGCAGTGACAGTGCGGCCGCCTGCCGGTGGGTGCAGTGACAGTGCGGCCGCCTGCCGGTGGGTGCAGTGACAGTGCGGCCGCCTGCCGGTGGGTGCAGTGACAGTGCGGCCGCCTGCCGGTGGGTGCAGAAACAGTGCGGCCGCCTGCCGGTGGGTGCAGAAACAGTGCGGCCGCCTGCCGGTGGGTGCAGAAACAGTGCGGCCGCCTGCCGGTGGGTGCAGTAACACTGCAGCCGCCTGCCGGTGGGTGCAGTAACACTGCGGCAGCCTGCCGGTGGGTGCAAAAACAGTGCGGCCGCCTGCCGGTGGGTGCAGAAACAGTGCGGCCGCCTGCCGGTGGGTGCAGAAACAGTGCGGCCGCCTGCCGGTGGGTGCAGAAACAGTGCAGCCGCCTGCTGGTGGGTGCAGAAACACTGCAGCCGCCTGCTGGTGGGTGCAGAAACACTGCAGCCGCCGGCCGGTGGGTGCAGAAACACTGCAGCCGCCGGCCGGTGGGTGCAGTGACAGTGCAGCCGCCGGCCGGTGGGTGCAGTGACAGTGCGGCCGCCTGCCGGTGGGTGCAGTGACAGTGCGGCCGCCTGCCAGTGGGTGCAGAAACAGTGCAGCCACCTGCCGGTGGGTGCAGTGACAGTGCGGCCCCCTGCCGGTGGGTGCAGAAACAGTGCAGCCACCAGCCGGTGGGTGCAGTAGCAGTGCAGCCGCCTGCCGGTGGGTGATTAAACACTGCAGCTGCCTGCCAGTGGGTGCATTAACACTGCAGCTGCCTGCCAGTGGGTGCATTAACACTGCAGCTGCCTGCCGGTGGGTGCATTAACACTGCAGCCGCCTGCCGGTGGGTGCAGTAGCAGTTCAGCCGCCTGCCGGTGGGTGCAGTAGCAGTTCAGCCGCCTGCCGGTGGGTGATTAAACACTGCAGCTGCCTGCCAGTGGGTACATTAACACTGCAGCCGCCTGCCGGTGGGTGCAGTAGCAGTTCAGCCGCCTGCCGGTGGGTGCAGTAGCAGTGCGGCCGCCTGTCGGTGGGTGCAGTAGCAGTGCGGCCGCCTGTCGGTGGGTGCAGTGACAGTGCGGCTGCCTGTCGGTGGGTGCAGTGACAGTGCGGCCGCCTGTCGGTGGGTGCAGTGACAGTGCGGCCGCCTGTCGGTGGGTGCAGTGACAGTGCGGCCGCCTGTCGGTGGGTGCAGTGACAGTGCGGCCGCCTGTCGGTGGGTGCAGTGACAGTGCGGCCGCCTGTCGGTGGGTGCAGTAACAGTGCGGCCGCCTGTCGGTGGGTGCAGCGACAGTGCGGCCGCCTGCCGGTGGCTGCCGTGACAGTGCGGCCGTCTGCCGGTGGGTGCAGTGACAGTGCGGCCACCTGCCGGAGGGGTGCCTGCCCTCTGCGCACCCGCCTGCGGAGGGGTGCCTGTCCTCCGTGAGCTCCCGCCTGCGGACGGGTGCCTGCCTTCCGTGCGCACCAGGAGGGGTGCCTGCCCTCCGTGCGCACCCGCCTGCAGAGGGGTGCCTGCCCTCTGTGCGCACCCGCCTGCAGAGGGGTGCCTGCCCTCCGTGCGCACCCGCCTGCAGAGGGGTGCCTGCCCTCGGCGCACCCGCCTGCGGATGGGTGCCTGCCCTCTGCGCACCCACCTGTGTAGGGGTGCCTGCCCTCCGTGCACACCAGCCTGCAGAGGGGTGCCTGCCCTGGGGTGCCTGCCCTCCGAACGCACCCGTCTGCAGAGGGTTGCCTGCCCTCCGCGCACCCGCCTGCGGAGGGGTGCCTGCCCTCCACGTACCCGCCTGTGGAGGGGTGCCTGCCCTCCGCGTACCCATCTGCGGAGGGGTGCCTGCCCTCCGCGTACCCATCTGCGGAGGGGTGCCTGCCCTCTGCGCACCCACCTGTGTAGGGGTGCCTGCCCTCCGTGTACACCCACCTTGCAGAGGGGTGCCTGCCCTGGGGTGCCTGCCCTCCGAGCGCACCCGCCTGCAGAGGGGTGCCTGCCCTCCGCGTACCCGCCTGCGGAGGGGTGCCTGCCCTCCATGCGCACCCGCCAGCAGAGGGGTGCCTTCCCTCCGTGCGCACCCGCCTGCGGATGGGTGCCTGCCCTCGGCGCACCCGCCTGCGGATGGGTGCCTGCCCTCCGCGTACCCACCTGCGGAGGGGTGCCTGCCCTCTGCGCACCCACCTGTTTAGGGGTGCCTGCCCTCCGTGCACACCCGCCTGCAGAGGGGTGCCTGCCCTCCGAGCGCACCCGCCTGCAGAGGGGTGCCTGCCCTCCGTGTACCCGCCTGCGGAGGGATGCCTGCCCTCCGCGTACCCACCTGCGGAGGGGTGCCTGCCCTCTGCGCACCCGCCTGCGGAGGGGTGCCTGCCCTCCGAGTACACGCACCCACCTGCGGAGGGGTGCCTGCCCTCCGCGTACCCACCTGCGGAGGGGTGCCTGCCCTCCGCGTACCCACCTGCGGAGGGGTGCCTGCCCTCCGCGTACCCACCTGCGGAGGGGTGCCTGCCCTCCGCGTACCCGCCTGCGGAGGGGTGCCTGCCCTCCTCGTACCCGCCTGCGGAGGGGTGCCTGCCCTCCTCGTACCCGCCTGCGGAGGGGTGCCTGCCCTCCGCGTACCCACCTGCGGAGGGGTGCCTGCCCTCCGTGCACACCCGCCTGCAGAGGGGTGCCTGCCCTGGGGTGCCTGCCCTCCGAGCGCACCCGCCTGCAGAGGGGTGCCTGCCCTCCGCGTACCCGCCTGCGGAGGGATGCCTGCCCTCCGCGTACCCACCTGCGGAGGGGTGCCTGCCCTCTGCGCACCCGCCTGCGGAGGGGTGCCTGCCCTCCGAGTACACGCACCCACCTGCGGAGGGGTGCCTGCCCTCCGCGTACCCACCTGCGGAGGGGTGCCTGCCCTCCGCGTACCCACCTGCGGAGGGGTGCCTGCCCTCCGCGTACCCGCCTGCGGAGGGGTGCCTGCCCTCCGCGTACCCGCCTGCGGAGGGGTGCCTGCCCTCTGCGCACCCGCCTGCGGAGGGGTGCCTGCCCTCCGAGTACACGCACCCACCTGCGGAGGGGTGCCTGCCCTCCGCGTACCCACCTGCGGAGGGGTGCCTGCCATCCGCGTACCCGCCTGCGGAGGGGTGCCTGCCCTCCGCGTACCCGCCTGCGGAGGGGTGCCTGCCCTCCTCGTACCCGCCTGCGGAGGGGTGCCTGCCCTCTGCGTACCCGCCTGCGGAGGGGTGCCTGCCCTCCGTGTACCTGCCTGCGGAGGGGTGCCTGCCCTCCGCGTACCCACCTGCGGAGGGGTGCCTGCCCTCCTCGTACCCGCCTGCGGAGGGGTGCCTGCCCTCTGCGTACCTGCCTGCGGAGGGGTGCCAGCCCTCCGCGTACCCGCCTGCGGAGGGGTGCCAGCCCTCCGCGTACCCGCCTGCGGAGGGGTGCCAGCCCTCCGCGTACCCGCCTGCGGAGGGGTGCCAGCCCTCTGCGCACCCGCCTGCAGAGGGGTGCCTGCCCTCTGCGCAACCGCCTGCGGAGGGGTGCCTGCCCTCCGCGCACCCGCCTGCGGAGGGGTGCCTGCCCTCCGTACACCCGCCAGCGGAGGGGTGCCTGCCCTCCGTGCACCCGCCTGTGGAGGGGTGCCTGCCCTCTATATATACTGAGCGGACTTCAGTGGCAGGCCGAGAGGTGGTTGTCAGAGCTCCCCTCTTTCTCTAATTAACGGGATCGATGAGTAAAGGGTGTGCGGTGGCGCACACAGAGTCAGTACGCCTGTTGTATAATGCAGGCCCTGTCAATCAGCACCTAAATGCCGCAAAGGGGTGAACACGCATTTTACAAACGCCCGCTATCTGCTGCGAGGGACACACTTGGAAATCTCTCCGAGCCTGTAAGACTCTAAGGGCCATATAAATCAAGCCAAATTGACTTCGCAAACGCCGAAATTCCCAGAATTTCGGCGTTTGCGAATGCAATTTGGACTAATGGTATGTATCAAGGAAATCTGCTTGCAAAATAAGGAATCGCAAATTTTGCGATTCCTTAAAAGCAATGTATGAAGCCAAAAAAATTCGCAAATTGGCCTTAAGGAATCGCAAATTACTACCAACTTCTAGTTGGTGGTAAGTTGCGAATTCTTTGAAAAATGCATATTTTTGCATATTTCAAAGTGCCATGTGACGCACATACATGCCCTTAGGGCATGTATCTGCGCCAAATGTGCACCCATGCATATTTCAGGGGTGCATCAGGGTGCCCTTTGGACACCCCTGCACCCTTGAAAATATTCTCAATTTGCAATTAGCAAATTGTGAATCTTGATACATCTGGCCCTAAGCGTCTAACAGCCAGATTCATCAAAGACCCGTTTTGCGAGTCTTTAATAGCGATTCCTAAGGAATCGCTATTACAGACTCGCAAAACGGGATTCATGTAGGAATCGCAAAATAAAATGCGAATCCTACACATTCCTTATTTGCGATAAGCAAATTGCTAATCGCAAATAAGGAATAACTCCCCATTCATTCCTATGGGCCAAAAGGCCCATAGGAATGAATGGGGAGTATTCCTTATTTGCGATTAGCACTTTGCTAATCGCAAATAAGATAGCGATTTAAAGGGTGCCAGGGGTGTCCAAAGGACACCCTGTAGTACCCCTTAAATGCAAATTTAAACAGGTGTTGCGCACACACATGTCCAAAAGGACATATGTGTGTGTAACATGCAAAAGAAAAAAATGCACTAAAGTGCTTTTTACTCTTTTTTCGCAAGTTACCACGAAGTCAGACTTCGTGGTAAATTGCGACCAAATATTGCAAATTCGCAATTTCAAATTGGTTGATGAATTGCATTTAAGGAATCTCTATTAGAGATTCCTCAAATCCAATTCCTCGCAAATATGCGATTTCTCCAATAGCGATTTTTGCATTTGGGATGATGAATCCCAAATGCAAAAATTGCACTCGCAAAGGGCCAGATTCTCAGAATCTGGCCCTTTGCGAGCGCAATTTCGCTTGATGAAGAGGGCTGTAAGAGTTGGACGCAACTCCACAGATCTTCATTCCAATGCTCTCCAACAGAAGCGGTGACGCAGGAAAACAGCGCTTGTGCAACAGTGGGTCTAGCGAGGCTCGAAGCGCAAACCGCACAGCGGGAGGATGCCCTGCAGTCCCTAGCCTGGGAGGACTGGGGGGCATGAAGGGAACGCCACGCACCGATCCTGCAAGTTCCTGAACCCGAGAGAATAGGGGAACAAGAGGGCTACTTGTGCAAGCTGTAATGTGAGGAAGCGCCAAACCCGAGGTTGCAAAAGTATGTGTAACAGAAGGGACAGCGTGTGAAGCGAGTGCACCCGATCCCACTTCGCATTTTTTTCATAAATGGTGCGTTTTGTGTCCCAAGAAAAGGAACATTGGGCCCATTATAGAAAGGACTTCTCCGAAATAAAAGTATTTTTCACAAAAATTGCATGTATGGCGTCAAATTTGCTTGGCCGGTATTATCTTATCTCAAAACAAAGTGAAGGGGTACATCACGCACAAAGTCATGCGAGATAATGACAGGAAACTGGTTTGGTGCTGTTTTCCTGTTACTGTAGACATTTTCTACTCGAATTAGACTCCCTGCGTTGAAAATTGCACGACCATGAAATGGCAAAAGAAAAAAAGAAAACAAAAAAAATATATATCAATTTTTTACTCTGGCTTAGCTGCATTGTATTGCAGGCTTTATTCCCCAGCCGCTATAATTTGCATCATTTAAGGCACAGACATTTTGGGGGGCTAATTCTTCAGAAAGAGAACACTTTGAGCCTCATTTACGAGAAACAATACATTGGGAAAACTAGTGGCTAGCACATTATACTTTATTGGGTATTTTGGGACAAGGACACATTGTTTCGGCATCTCTGGCACCTATTCTTGGGGACATGAGGTGTAAAATAAAATATATATCTTCCCACATCATTGCAGAGGACTATTTCTGCAGCGCCATAACGTTTTCTGAAGACATTTTCTGTGATGGAGGAACATTATTTCTACTTTGCAGCCAGCGACCCTGCAGAGCAGAGCATCCATCTGAGGACTGCAAACACAATAGCTTCCCGCCTTATGTGGTTGCCTCAACTGGAAGATTATTTATGGGTACTAGTGTTGTGACTTGGAAGGTAACACAATCATGGTCTTAAAAAGCAGCTTTACTACAGTAAAAGTTACACACAAATCACAGTAGCTTATCTGTTTTGATAAGCCAGACAGAATCACTTTCTAGCTAGAATTAGCCTGCTGCTCCTCAGCACAGTGCTAGGACCCTGCTCCTCTTCACTGCCACTTACTGGCGGACCTGGCTAGGCTTTGGAAGTGGTGGTCAGCACAGGCGCTGTGACCCCACTGTCCAGCTTCACTCTATTGTGCCTTCGAAGTATGGCCCTGGATGGGACCTTAGGCTACACCTCACTGACGAGGCCTAGCAAGGCTGAAACTGGTCTTGGGTAAGGTTGCCAGAGTTCTTTTATGGAGGAGGCCGTACCTGGGCGTTCAGGGTAGACTGTACCCATGAGGACCAGGTTCAGGACTGGTATGTGTAAGGCGGGTCTGTCTAGAATGGCAGAGTGGTTAGGATGCTACCCAGCCCAATTGGCAGTGGTTTAGATTATTTTCAAGCATTCCAGCTTGTTGTTTTGAAGTAATTTATTTGTAGCAGCATAACAAGTTTATTTACAGAAAGAGGATGCCCGGTTTCTTTCGCCGGGGCTCAGATTCCTGTCACCGACACGGTCTTAGGTTGCGCTCCACGGAATCTAACCAGACTGTAGGGTATGACTACGACAGTGGACATATCATTGACTGAAATAAGTAGAGCTATTTGTGTTTACAAGGTCCTCTGTGGTCCGCTTGGAGTCTTTCTTTTCTCAATCCTGCTGCAAAGCAGGAAACTGACAAGAACAGACCCCTGGACCTCAGACTTCTTTCTGGATCTCATGATCCAGTCTGGGACTGATTCTCTTTCACTGTTACCAGCCTGTAAGGGTAAGGGGTTCAAACTGTGCAGCACAGAGTTGGGTATGGAGTGTGCAAAAAAGAATCCACACTCATAGCGCAGCGACAGTGAAAAGTTTTCTTCTAATCAACTCTCTAAAATAAACAGGTTAAAAATAATTTGTTTCAATGTTGTTAGAGATGTACTGACTTTATGCACAGCTCAACTATTATCGTAACAGAAGACTTAACTTTCAGCCCAGACTTGCAGACAGAAGGCAAATATTTGGTGCCCAACAGAGATCCTGAACGTATTCAAGATACACAAAAATTTGGATTTTGGGGCTGGGCTTATTGCATCAGCCTCCCAACCTGCCGCCAAAGTGCAGTCCAATCAGAAAAGAAGGAACCTTGACAATGTACCGAGTCACTTACCTTCACAACACTCACTTTCAAACTAACAATTTTAATCCACACAAATACTGTGACACTGCTATGGGCAAGCCGCACATCAATACCTCCAGCCAGCCTAACAAACTGGAGGGGGGGGGGGGGAACAATTTCTACCCACCTTTTAGCATAACATATTGAAGTTCAAGAAAGAGTAACGATTAAAGGCAATGACAATTCAATCCATGTATGGAAATTTTCAGTGACTCAGAAAGGTTTTGGAAACTTTGGCGCCATCAGTAGTCATTCAGATTACGAGGATTTGAAGTTCAATCCGATGGAAGACAGGCCTGTAAACCATCTCCAGTGGCATCATTTTTCAGCAAATTACTTGCTTCTCTAATTGAAAATCCAATGGACAAAAGGATAAACATTAGGAAGAGATAGATCTTTTACATGATGCTTAAAACTCCAGTGATGAACTTAGTTGACGGGTTAGAGAAGCTACATTCCAAAGGGTCAATAAGAAACAAGGCATTTATGTGCCAGCATGCCCAACCCCTCCGTGCAAATAATTTTTGGGGGACTACAGGTCATCATCCAGCTGAGTGTCCACTGGAAATTGCTGCTCATTTGTGAAACCAAGTAAGCCCTTCAAATACTCCTAGAAGCCCTTTCAGCGTTGTAGCAATCTTCTCTGTCCTGTCTTTATTGTGAAGCCCAAGCGGTAATCACCTTTCAAAGACTAGGCAGGCAAGGGCGCATGCATGGAGGCAAACATGCAGACTTCTCCTGCCAAGAACGGGCCAGGCTGTATCCTTCCGGTGCTTGTGAAATGAGGAGCTAGACAGTCGCTTTTTTAACCCCTTCCACGCTGATGACGAGCTGGGCTCGTCATGGCGTAGCCTCCTCGCACGCTGATGACGAGCCCAGCTCGTCACGTAAAGTGCGTTTTTGAAAATCCCAGCATGAGAGCAGAATTGCGCTAGCGCGCATGGTGTTAAGGGGCGGGATACTGAAGAGGAGCCCTAAGAAGCTCAAATTATTTGTGGGAGGCTGTTCTGACCACACCTGTTCCACAACTGAAACACCCAGATATCCTCTACATGGAGAAGCCAAGAAGTTAGCTTTTGTATGGTCATAAACCACTGTGGATTTAACTACGACCATTCCTACCAGCCCCCGTCACTAACCCCACTCAAGTCACTGCATCCTCCAACTAACAAGCAGTATCAACAAGCTTCTTTTCCAACCATTTACTATGTCCAGCATTACATAGAGCCACCCAAGATCAGCCCATGTCCCATCCGAACAGGGAAGCGATGCCCACAGAGAGGAAAATGAAAAATAAAGCATAGCTGATCAATTCGAGCAAATGCCCCTGACTTTCACCCAGGGGCGGCCAAGTCTCTCCGCACTCCACTTGCCCTCTTCCTCTACACATGAAGAGTACTATTGTTCAACTAGGCCTACATCAGGTATCTCTCCTAATGAATGGCTTAGCCATGTAGGTCAAAGAAGAAATCTTTTCGTCTAATATTGCAATATATCCGCAGCTAGATATCTAACGCCATCCTTTTGCTATAAAAATAAAAATCCAAGAGACGGAACTGAATTTAAATGTAAAAAAAAAAAAAGAAAAGGAGGAAATCCGAGAGCAGGATGTCTCTGAACCTTCTTCAAATATGTACAGATAAAAACCTAACCAATTACTTAATCTAAAATATTGCCTAGATAAGGAAATTACATGCAGGCTTAGCCGTGTCATGCATATTTAAGGCGGAGGTTATTCGCCACTTCCCCGGAAGCACCAGAAAGCTAGAATTACTCCAGCATAAATATTAATGCTCCAGAAGATATCAAGTCACTGTACAAGGTGCGGACAGTAATGCTCCTAATTACAGTAAAAACTAGAACCGCCGTCTTAAAAAGTAATAATCTACTGTGTCGGTGATCTGGATCATTCAAGGCTTCACAGAGACTGCACCAGGCCAGTAGCCCATGGCTTCCATCTGCCACCAGATTACCTTGTCAGACAAGCTTCACATCCAAAGAAGCAGGGTGCCTGGTAGTTAAAGGGAGAGAGATCTGTTTTATACCCGCGTAATAGAAGCACAAGCAGTCACAGAGGAGAGTTTGCACCAGGGCTCGAGTCGGGGTACCATGCGGATGGACGGCGTCCCCCCACTTATTTTACCGGGGGGACGCCATCCCCCCTGCCAAACAGCTGGACTTCACTCTTTGGCCTCTCTGGGACGAGGAGCTCGGCACCTTTTGTGACGTCACTTCCTGTGACAGTGTCCCCCACTTCTTTTTTTACGACTTGTGCCCTGGTTCGCACTTTTATGGCGATTACAGTAGGGTGACCAGGCGTCCCAGATTTCCCCGGACAGTCCCGTTTTTTCGCCAGCTGTCCCTGGAGATTTCAGGAAATTAAGCTCATGTCCCAGTTTTTAGAAAGGGTCGGCTAAAAACGGTGGCAGGTATCTTTTTAGGTTTTGCAAAGCAGGGATAGTTAGCAGCCGATATAAGAAAACAATTTAATTAACAGGCATGCTACTGGCTCTAAAATGGCATGTTATGTATGTTCTCACTGCCTCTTCTGTAATTCTCTGCTAAGGAGCACGGTCATTCTGTGCTCTCGGTTGAAATAAAATTGTAGGACTTCTTCTATTTGTTGGGAAATGTACCGGTGTTTGGTTTTTAAAATTCTGGGGACCCTAGATTACAGGTTTAGACGGAACCAGTGAAGGCTTCAAGTACTCTGCAGGGCGACGTTTAAAGACTTTATCCAGCTCCATAGCTCTGTGGAAGGTGTGCTTGCGCCAAACGGTGACATTCCACGGGGCCATGTTCGCCACGCGCACGCCAGCCTCGAGCTCATCTCCTGCACGTGCTTTAAGGGCACGCGGCCTGGCGCGCTCTCCCTCGCTGGCATGGGAGAGCCTCCACCGTGAACTCAGTCACTGCAAAAATGTGTCGCAGTTTGTTTGGGCGTCCTGTGCAGTGTAACACGTATCTCCCAGCTGCCCGTCCCAGCTTTTAGAGACCCGGCGAAGATACAGCAACGGCAACAGAAGCGTCTGAAAATATAACGTGTTTACATCTTTTTTAGGTTTTACACAAAACAGTTGAGACCCTAGCCACGTTTAAGTGCTCTGTATATTTGAGAAATATATCAAAAATCCACCCATCTTCTCTTCAACATACCAAGAACACGTATGCAAGCAGGTCACTAGAAACATTTAATGGTCGTTTACAAATGATGTCAGACGCAAAGGGCACGAGTTCTAAACCCGCCGCGTCGGTAAAAGAGTCACCCGCAGAGTCACCATCACCAATCTGGAAATGCAGAGAGCCAATGAGGAAAGAAATGGATAATATGAATTTTACCTACAAAGTAGATAACTCCCGAATGGATTCCTTTTTACACCAAACACTGCCCCTACCACACCTTCAATTTCAGGAAGAAAGTAAAACATTCTTGTTCTGGCAAAATTGGCATCTTCCTTGACCAGCTAAGAACGGCATTATATGAACATACGTAGAAGAGAAACAAACTATAATCTTTTGCATAGAAACCAAAATGGATTAATGTAAAGCCCCCACTTTCAGACCGGGGGCTCATGGGTAAAACTATAAGTGAGAAGGGGATGGCAGGAAGTACCAGATAACTTTGTTTTAGGATGATGAAGTAGGAGGAGGTAGCTCTGGCTGCAGAGCAAGGACCTACTTGCTGTCACAAAATGTAACAGGAGTATTTCCAGAGCATGTTCACACCAATAGGGCGGATGTTGACAGCTGTTTAGAGTTACCCAACTTAATGGTACCCATTTTATGGACCTCAAGAGGATGAAAAGGTTCATTGGAGCTACCGGGATTGGAAATTTTAACCATTGGGTCAAACACCAATCCCTGCAGAGAATGCATTAGTCTGCCAGACCCTCCATGATTTCCAGCACCTAGTCAGGCGCAGGTTTCTATCCCCCCCTTTGGGTTCTCCATCTCAATATTTGGTCTAGATTGCTCTTTCTGCTGCATGTTCTCTTATAATCACACACACAGGATCTCCTATAGGCCTCCCACATAGGTGACCTAGATGTTATACAGGCTTACTACTGACAGTGCACCAGCACCTGTTTCTTTAGCACTCCTAGTTTGACCGTCCCATTCCCACCTACCCCCTATTCAGAGACCAATCCGATGGGAAGACAATATTTGGTCTAGATTGCTCTTTCTGCTGCATGTTCTCTTATAATCACACACACAGGATCTCCTATAGGCCTCCCACAGAGGTGACCTAGATGTTATACAGGCTTACTACTGGCAGTGCACCAGCACCTGTTTCTTTAGCACTCCTAGTTTTACCGTCCTCTTCCCACCTGCCCCCTATTCAGAGACCAATCCGATGGGAAGACAACAATCAGGACACTCCAGGATTGGCTCTCCTACCAAAACATACACTTACCCATGGATCAGAGCCTGCATCATTACCTCAGCCTGGTTAAGAAGTGCTGTGAAGATGCTGCAACATGTACACCATGCAGAATTCAAAACAAAACATCTTAATAGGTATTTTTCCGTTCTAGAAATGTGGTCTAAAAAACACAGACCACAGTTTGTTTTGTGGAATTTTAAATAGCTCAAACAAGACCCAAAGGTATCAGAGCGCATTATATGAGCACCAGTCATTTTACATAATGACACATTCAGCACTCCAGATAATACTATAACAGTATTTGTATAGCTGCGTCCATACATACAGACACATTTCTATTCTTTTTTTTGCTGACTCATCAGTAAAATATGAAACATTAACCTATGGTAAAGACCTGTAAAAACCACAACATTGAAAAGTTGTATCCACCAAGATCTATAGATTAAGGAACAAATACAATTGGCCATGCTGTATTTGTAATGTGCCGTACCAATGTCTTGACCTGCTAGAGTCGTCAATAGAAGCCGATTCCACTAGGTTTCAGCAGAACAATCATACCCCACATGGACCATACTTCTATAACAAGGCATCCCCAAATGATGCAATAACACAAAAGCATCTGTACAGAACAATAATACTGTGAAGCGCACATTTCCCTTTGTACCCCAGGTGTTGGCAAGGTGGACGGCCTCGCAGCAGCAAATGAAACCCTACAAAAATAAACAAAAGAGACTGCCAGCATCCAGCCATACTGAATGGGATCTCCACCAACCACCCTTTCGCTCACTCTGTACTCGGATCTCAAATAGAAACTGCCATGCCCACCTCATCTAGCCTGCACAAAGCAGCATAGCGTGGGTTGCAAGCGCCGGGGACAAGGCAAGTATTGTGTGGTGCAATTTGCACCCATAAGTATTTTGCACCTGGGGCAACCGCCCCTGTGGCCCCGCCCACCCTACTGCCTGCACATGCATCTACCATCTGTAGAGCCCGGAGCTCAGATTCACACAGATATTTAAACATGTAGCCTACTTAATGAACAACATATGTGCACGTGCAGAGCTTGCCACTGTTTGGAAATTCATATACATTTCCCTGACATGCATGTATAGGATTGTAATTGTGTAAATATGGGGCACACTTAAAAAAAGAGTGAATTGCTAATGGTTAATGAATGCAAAACAAATGCTGCTGTCAAGGTAGAAACGTGATGTGCATTGCATTTCCATGACCACGCCACTGGTACAGCCCCTTGTCAATATTCAGTTTTGCTTCCAAGAGTGGTATGCGTGCAAATATTGTGTAAAATATTAATACCCACATGAGAATTTTAGATTCACCTTTATATTACGTCTTCTCTAACTTTAGCTCCATCTTCCAATCTGTTGCCCTCCAAAAAATTGTCAAGAAAGGCAGATCCAGCGTTAAGGGGTTGGGGAGTTAGTACACTTTTACCCACAGACAGCAAACAAACTGAGTAAATACCCATGACCCTCTAAGCAAGGCGGGATGCATTTTATATGGCGGTTGCCACGGTCATGTACAACACTAGCTCCAAAGGATGAGATAGACACACATACCTCCAGCCACCAGCTCAGGTATTGACTACCCTTTCCCCACAGCATTAAAACACCTCCCACCGTGAGCCAGCACCCTTCTTATCTTGCTGACTATTTTACTATCTATGTTGGTTCTCAGCACATCGGCTGACAGGAGACCATCAGAAAGCAGACTAAGAAGTGTAAAGAAGAAAAAAAAAAAAAAAAAAAAAAGACAGCAGGCCTTTTCCATTTATGCACACGGGACATTGAACATCCCCATATCCATCGGGACCCATAGGGACGAGTTGAAGGTTCCCCTGTAAAGAACACTGCATCATAGTGTATTTACCACTCACAAACCAGCTTTCTCTCCTATTGCTGATTGGCTTTACGCTTGCCTTTGACCATATGCAGCCTCCTGCTGCCGTTTAGCTAGGTTTGCGCTACAGAAATACCATATTTATACATACAAGTGTGGAGAAGTGTGGCTCACTGGTTAGAGCAGGCAGACCCTGAAGCAGAGGTCAGACCCGGGACCAGGGTTCAATTCCCGACGCGGCAGGGTCTTGAGCTCAAATGTCCACGGACTCGATAATTCTCGCTTCGGTGCCTGACCTAATCATGGGTTCACACTCTGCAACTCTGGGCATTAAGCTTGCTTAATCTCCACAACGGCCCCCCGCGGCGGGATGCCTGGCTTTCACCTTGGGGATGCCCTGTAGGGGCTATCTCACAGGGAAAAGCCAGGACGGGTTCCCAAGGCAAGCGCTTAGAGACCCCTGGGTGATAAGCGCTATATAAATCCAATATACTATACAGTACATACAAAAACTAAGGATACCATATGACCACACCTCACAAGGGACTCTGTGCTCCAGTTCGGGGTTCTAGTTTGAAAGTAAAATGTATTCCGTGAGATGGAATCCAACAGAACCTGCAAACCTGAACACAACCGTTTGTGGAAAAGAAGCGCATGACTTGGAAATTGTGTCCTTGGCACAGAGTCATATGGAAATCTTACAAATAATATGTCGCCAGGCTTTCCACCACCAGTACAACTCTTTTATAATCTGCACGCCTTTTCTTTTTTTTTGCAGTTTTAGATAGAGCGAACTCGACCCGATGGTATAAGAGCGCTTTACATGAGCACCAGCTGCCTTACAGAGGGGCACATTCATCTTTAAGCACAGGGAGATGAAGTGATTTGTCCAGAATCACAGGATGTTTGAGCCTCCCGCCAGATTCCAACCTGGTTCCCCAGCTTCAAAGTCGGCCGCTCTAGCCATTAAGCCAGATCCTCCGAACATTTCGAGTTCGGCTTCAGAGAATCTGCTCGAAGCAAAACCAGAGGCATTTGAAGACCCATTTACAAGCACATTAACATCTTTCGCCATCAACTTACATTACAAAGATTTGTAGAGATTAAATGGTTTTCACAGAATCTTGCGCAACCTGACTGAACACGAGGGCAGAAGTTAATAGAATAACACGTGAAAGATTAGGATTCATATTTGTAGCTGGGGGCATGCAATACGCTGGACCGATACACACATCTGGAGGGAACAGCAATCACACTATAAACAGAGATCGTGTGACTTTTACCCACGCCGCTCAACCATCAAATAATATTCCAGGCAGCGCCATTCTCACAAATATCCTTTCAATGTAATTAATGTCTGGAAACTGGAATCACTCCAACCCTGCTAATAAGAAGCCATTATCAGAACTATCCAGAAATAGTCGACTTTGTACCCTGAGGAAAAGTCCAGCAAGGCTGATCTCCAATACAGTAATGTTGGCGAGAAGCGTACAAAACGTGCACAGCAAAAGAGGGCAAGAGCTTCTGGAGGCAGCCAGTAGTCTGGATAGTTGCCATTCCAGCTGTAGATGCGCACATAGCAACCATGCAATCGAAGCCTACCCTCATTAGATATATGGGCAATTAGTCGATAAGGGAACCCTACCAGCCCACGGTTACTCTATATATGGGCAATTAGTCGATAAGGGAACCCTACCAGCCCACCGTTACTCTATATATAGGCAATCAGTCGAAAAGGGAACCCTACCAGCCCACCGTTACTCTACATATGGGCAATCAGTCGATAAGGGAACCCTACCAGCCCACCGTTACTCTACATATGGGCAATCAGTCGATAAGGGAACCCTACCAGCCCACTATTACTCTATATATGGAGCACTGCAACATGTGCTTCATGAAGCAACACACTCAACAACTATACAAATCTGCACCATTTTCATAGTTTTTAATGCAGACAGACTGTAAACTCTACACTATGAGATCACAATTGAATGTTTGCACTTCACAAAAGGCAGAAAATACAAACTGGAAGGAGATTCCACACCTTGGGCCAAAACTCTTTTTGCACTGAGTTTAACTTTTTTCAATGAATCCTCATTCCTCTCCAAAACGTCTTTGATTTGAAAACGGGAGTGGAAAAAAAAGTTTTTAAAAAAAACAAATGAATAAATAGCCTCTTTTTTGGTCCATCCTTTTCAATATATTGCGGATTGGGCAGACCTACTGTAAACACTCCACAATTTGAAGCAGGTTGTTATTGTAGGAAGACAAGAACAAACTGGTGGAAACACTGCATGGCTTGTACTGTGTGCTTAGCGTATTTGTAGAACGCTTCGTGTACAGTCAAGCACCACCTGAAAAATTGTCTACACCAAACATGTGCTAGAGACTGCGCAGTTTCACAGGAAGTATTAGACTCTAAACCGAGCATCTGCTGCATCTAAGGATGCACTGTCGTGTCAAATGCCGTCTTGCAGGACTTCCAGTCATTAAATGTGAAATGCCACCCATTTACCATGGCCCCTTTCTGTAGGACTCCTTCTGATTGCTTTTCTGCTGACTATCTATGGAAGAGAATTATTACAGCCAGAATTAAAGACTGGATTATCCAATCCTATATAGGTGCTTTACGTGGTTGAGGTATCATCTGAGAGCAATCCGAGGGCAGAACAATGTAGTGATGGTGGTCTGGACCCGGCAGCGGAATGCCCTCTAGTTGGAGGGGTCTGGTCCCTCAGCAAAGGGTTGTTGAGGGAGGCTGAGTTTCCTGGTTCCATCATATTCAAACAGTGAGATTCCAAAGGCTGAGTCAACAGTAAAAAGGATAGTCCAGTAGATGCCGAAATGACGGAGGGCATGCTTGTACTGGCGAAAACGGCTTATCACAAGTACATAAATGAATATCAACCAAGTTTAGTATGCACAGGTGTGAATTCCACAAGGAGCTAATCTACTGATTAGCTCAGCTTCTCAAGGCAAAGTATGTTCTCCTGCCAGGACTTTAACACAGAATCCCACATCACATGGACTGGAGGAGGAGGTGAATGCACACTGACAGAGACAAAGAAACAAAAAGTTCAACATACAGCACCTTAATTGCTAGCGGAACACTAGACATATACATATTTTCAGACATGAAAAAGCAATGTCAACTTTTTCCTACTCAAGTCTTGGTCCCAGATGCAAATTTCAAGATTATAAAGGAGCATACCAATCCCCTGGATGGCAAACATCTCCATCTACAGACAGAGGTTGTGGCGTAACAATCACCGTTGCAGACTTTGGAACTGGAGAACCAGGTTCGAGTCAAGGCGTCAACTCAATAACCTATGGTTCTGGCCAAATCACTTAATCTCACTGTGCCCACAATAAATGGATCTGCCCTTGTGTAATATAACTAGTTCTCATGTAAAGTGCTCCAATACCTTCGGGTTGAGTTTGCACTGTATACAATTGCAGAAAAGAATTAACAACAAATACCACTAAAACACACAAACTACACATCACAGCGCCATATAAACCACACAAACCACTGATGATCAATCTCAAACAATCAGAAATCAGATCCGGTCTACGAAGGAATCTTCAAAACTGGAATATGAAGGTAGCTGAAAGTACTGTGTGGTCATAGAGAAGGCTGAACACACACTATTCAAATACATCTTACAGGACATGAAAGTTATGGCCAGACTTCAGCGCTGCTTACCTAATCTACCCCATATGCTTTATTTATGGCTACTGGATCATCATCACCTACCAATGTCCACTATTGTCAACAGTCTGAAGAAGGCTTAGTCGAGAGGGACAAAGACGCTCACTAGAGGGTGCACCACTGCCTGGTGTTCCTCTGCATCCAGCACCCAGCACCCTGAACCTTCCTCAGCAGACAACAGTAGAGTCTTCCGGAAGACCAGAAGCACTGTAGAGGCAGAGCCCCCTCTGAGGCTTGTGTTGTATGCCTGCTCCTCAGAGAGCTCTCGGTCGCCCACTCCAGCCTCTCCTACCACCACTCTTGTGCTGCGGATGTAGTGTGGGGTAGCAGGGCAGACCTAGGCAGAGATAATATTAACCTGCTTACACAAAAGACAGTTCTTTGCTCATGTGCATTGAGCAGGGAGGGATTGAGCAATGCGAGGAAGTTAGTTTAGCATATGGAAAGTATTTAGGAAGGAACAGCAAGGGTCATCATCTCCAGGGAAGATCAACCTACGCTCAAGCCCACCTGGCGATGTAATAACACATGAGGGGCTGCCAAGATCATCGCTAAGCAGAGAAAAAACACAGATTTTGGAAAAATTCATTCGAGCAAAGGGATTATCAGAAGCGCTCTCATCCGGCATCCGAACACAAAGGAATAACATCATTAAACACCAAGTGAAACACAAGCTGTGGCTACGTCAATAGTTCTGGCCTTACTGTGCAATAGCATGAAAGCTGTGAGTGAGTTTGTTTGTGCGCACATATGTTACCATGTTAAAGCCAAACCTGTTGGCTTTGCCAATACTTGTTTGTTTTAAGCAGGTGGATTGTGAGCATTTATGAATGTGAATGACAGGGGGATCCTCCACTAGGGAGGGGGAGCGTCGCCCCACTGCTTTCTCGCAGTGCGAGAAGCAGAAACATAAAATGGTAAAACTACCATTTTATGTTTCTGCTTCTTGCACTGCGAAAAAGCAGAAGTGTTTGGTTGCGCTGCTATAAGAGCAGGGCAGGGGAGGAGTGGTGTTCCCACTCCTGAGTGAGTATGACTGGTTTGGTTGGCCCTCTGAGGCCACCCAAACCAGTCAAGCGCACTCTGCCCTTTCTCCATGCAGGCTGCCATTGCAGCGTTGTGATTGGCTTAGGGGAGGGAGGCTGCCTGCTTCCTGTTCCTGCCAGAGGCAGGAGAGGAGAGCAGGAACAGCAGCCGGAGAAGGAGCTGTGAAAATGTGGGACCCGGCCTGGCCGACGAAGAGGTATTTTTTAAAAATTAATTATTAAATTTACCCCCACCCGCGATGAATGCCAGCCGTGACTGGTGAATGGACATAAAGTGTACATGTATGCGTGACTCCTGCAAAATTGCTGACAAACATTGAGAATGGCCTGCTGCAGTGAGAAAGCAAAACAAAATAATTGCTTTCTGTATACAATGCATACGTGAGCTGCAGAACATAATGTGTGATGTTTCAGTGTACTTTTGAGACGTAAAATAGTCCTTCATGCATTTCAAAGCAAGTGCTTCATATGAGGCAGAACATACATTGAACAGTCCATAGCATGAGTTGGAAGAGAAATATTCCTCTTGGAGAAGTCAAAGCCTACTGTAGGTGTATTTTAGAAGAATTGTTAAGAATAGATCAGCAGACAGCTGTACTATCAAGCCAGACCTAACAAATATTGGTAAAACTGGTAGGGTCTAGTCATAGTGGGTTTGCAATGCTTTTTATATATTTTAATTGTTGTAAACATATGAAATAGACAAAGAGTACAGATAAATGAGTGGAAGAGCAGTCCTTGCACTGAAGTGCACTTCTTTTCAGGTGGTTGTGCACTTGCAACCAGGCACAATGCTGCCAGTCACAGTGCAAGACAGCCAATGGACGAAGTGGGCTAGCCCACTGACTCATGCTATTGGCTGTGGCGGTAGATGCAAAATGGGAATGACGGCTGGACAGAAAACACTGATGAGAGGGCTGACCAAAAGTCCCTGTATTAATATATTTTTATTATGACATTTTGGAAAACATGAGGCGGGCAAGGTTGCTGAAGCAGGAGAAGAAACTCCCATCTACTAACAACTACAAAAACAAGCATTTGCAATGCAATAGGTCCAGCATTTTCCAATTTTAATGCTATTGGCATGGTCAATGTGGAAAAGCAGCATTAGAGTACGCCGTGCAGTGTGTGACACAACCGTGCACCAGGATTTGTGTAGGAAAACATGCCCTGCCATGATAAAAAACAGCATTTGCCTTCCATAAATTGTTAAAGACCTGGCTATTCCTCTAGTCTGGTTGGTTCCTCTACTGTCCGCCGCTACCAGCGCCGGGATGCCTTCGGGTAGCCATGCACTTTACAAATGTATTTTTCATTTCATTATACTGTGCAGCATGCACCAGAATCCCTGTACGAAAACCTGCCACGTAAAGATCCAGCACCAGAATGTGTGCTGTGAGCAACCAGCGTGCATCTGGATCCCTGTACGGACAAAGTCAGTAAGGGAACTAGTGCCAGAATGTGTGCTGTGCAGCCCGAAACACAAGTGTGCACCAATAGCTGCGTACAAAACCAGCTATGTTAGAAAGGAACATTAGAATGTTTGTCACCAACGTGTACCAGGAGCCATGTATGACAAGCATTTGCAATGCAATAGGCGTCGCATTTGCGAGAGTTTCAGCTGTTGGCACTGTAAAGGACAATGCCTTTTATTTATCTGTTTTGGGAATTAAAACAGAATTAAATTGGCATGGTCATTTACAATGCCAATAGCACAAACTCTTGAAAATGCAAGACCTATTCAAAGAAGCAGCCGCCATTGTCCTGGGCTGCTTGGAAAGTGAAAGCATGCATGGCGCGCTGAATGTTGAAGGAAAGCATGTTGTGCCTGCAGTAGGAGAAAATCATTAAAGAAAATAGAGCTTACAGACTAAAAAAGATGTATCGTAACAACCAATGTAAAAGGGACAGTCCTCATGGGAGGTTACAAATGAAGACAAGGCGGTACTAAGGAGGGACTAACAAGCCTATTAACAATCAGAAGCCAGCATTTACGAAGAACAATGACAAATATGGGCGGAGAGTGAGTGGGGCTTCTATTCCATACTCCAATAGAGCATGGCTCGCAGAGCAGCGCATGCGCAGCACAGGCTCGACCAAAAAAAGGTATTTAAACCAGAGCTTTCCAAACTGTGTGTCCCGACACAGTACTGTGTCGCCTGCAAGTGGTGGGTGTGTCGCGGGATGACACCACCAGTATTAGGGGGACTTAGCACATACCTGCTGCTAATTAAGAGGCATTCCTTTGAAAGAGTGTCTATGAGTATGCTGCAGCAGCGCAGACTCCGAGACACTCTGCTCTATGGGGGCCGGCGATTCACAACAAAGCCCCATTAACAAGTAAATGGTTGTTTAAAGACCTGCGAAGTACTCGGGTGCATATGTTCACAAGCATAAAGCATGTGAGTTCAGGAGCAGTCAGATGAGAGGACTTTATATTGGGTGAGGGGGTGGATTAAGGATTAGTATGATATTGAAAATATTTCCTTGAAAATGTGAAGGCAGCCTGTGAGTTCTGGATATTGAGTTGTCCAGTAAGAGTAGATGAATAGTGTGGTCTGTTACGATACAAGATGAAGTCACCATACACACTATGGGGCGGATGAGAGGGGGCTGTTATAAAGCTGGAATCCAGGTCCTTGAGGAAGGTGCCATGTCAGTGGTGAAGCACTAAAATATGAATTTGGCGGGGTATTTATTTACCTAGAAATGCGCTTGAGGGATGCTAGTCTGGTCTCAGAAGAGGGTGGGGGAGTGAACGAGTTTTGAAGAGGAGAATTTGGAGTCGAAGTAGTCTATGATATAGATATGTGCCCTGTAAGCTGGGGTGAGGTGACAGAGGAAGACAGATAGAGGGGGACAGAGAGAGACAGACAAGAGGGAGACAGACAAGAGGGAGACAGACAAGAGGGAGGCAGGGAGACAGACAAGAGGGAGGAAGACCGAGGGAGAGAGAGGGAGGTAGACAGAGAGATCGAGACAGAGTGAGTGAGACAGAGTGAGTGAGACAGAGGGAGGGAGAGAGATAGAGAGAGGGAGGGAGACAGCGAGAGAGGGAGGGAGACAGCGAGAGATGGAGGGAGGGAGACAGATAGAGACAGATAGAGACAGACCGAGACAGGGACAGACAGAGACAAATAGAGGCAGAGACAAGGACAGTGTCAGACAGACCGAGGCAGGAAAAGGCAGATACTGAGAGGGAGACCGAGAGAGAGAGGGAGAGAGAGGGAGACAGAGACAGAGGGAGACAGAGAGAGAGAGAGGGAGACAGAGAGAGAGAGAGGGAGACAGAGAGAGAGAGAGGGAGACAGAGAGAGAGAGAGGGAGACAGAGAGAGAGACAGAGGGAGACAGAGAGGGAGAGAGGGAGAGAGGGAGACAGAGAGGGAGACCGAGAGGGAGAGAGGGGGACAGAGAGGGAGACAGAGAGGGAGAGAGGGAGACAGAGAGGGAGAGAGGGAGACAGAGAGGGAGAGAGGGAGACAGAGAGGGAGAGAGGGAGAGAGGGAGACAGAGAGAGAGAGAGAGGTAGACAGAGAGGGAGAGAGGAAGACAGAGAGGGAGAGAGGGAGACAGAGAGGGAGAGAGGGAGACAGAGAGGGAGAGAGGACAGAGGGCGGGAGGGAGGACAGCGGGAGGGAGGACAGCGGGAGGGAGGGAGGGAGGGAGGGCAGAGGGCGGGAGGACAGAGGGAGGGAGGGAGGACAGAGGGCGGGAGGGAGGGAGGACAGAGGGCGGGAGGGAGGACAGAGGGCGGGAGGAGGACAGAGGGTGGGAGGGAGGGAGGACAGAGGGCGGGAGGGAGGACAGAGGGCGGGAAGGAGGACAGAGGGCGGAAGGGAGGACAGAGGGCGGGAGGGAGGACAGAGGGCGGGAGGGAGACAGAGGGAGACGGTTAGAGAGGGAGAGACAGAGAGAGGGAGAACCCCCCGAACTCCCCTTAGGTGTTTCGAGCTCGCTACCCTACACTCGCTCGCTACACTGCCTTACTGTGGCCCAAAATGATGCATCTCCAAAAAGTGTGTCTCCAACATGAAAAGTTTGGAATGCTGTGATCTAAACCAATACAAGTTGTTCCATACATGAAGCTTAAGATATAGAGCTGCATCAACATCCCACTAAGGAGTAAAGTGTGAAGCAGGCAAAGAATAGAGACTCACTTTATCAGCAGAACGGTCACGAAAATCAACCCTTTATCCACCCCCTCAATGACAGGGGCGTAGCTTCGGAGGGGGGGTGTTACACTCCCCCAATAAATGTACTTTGTGATAAATAGTTGGGTGCAGGTGCTTTCAGTCAGGTATGGTGCGGTGTTTCGGATTTCCCCAGCAATGTTTACACACAGACAAAAACGCACACACACTCTAAAACTCTGTTTGGAAAGAGTTAGAAAATGTTGGTTATTTCACAAAATAATGTGCTTTCTCTCACTTACTACCTCTACCTATCCGCATTCCAATCCCTTTCCGCTGCCCCTTAAGCCCCTCTCGTGCACCCTGCATGACCTATAATGTATTAATATGCCAGCGCGATTGTTGGGAAAATCTGTAGTTAGCATATCCCCCCTGCCCAGTCTTACTGACCAAGCTAAGCCCGTGCTCAGATATATTTTCGAACCGCGGCAGAAAACAGGTTTTCTTCCCATCTTTGTAAGCACCTTCAACTATATGCTCGCTGGGCCTTCTTTAGCTGTGTAGCACTTGGCCACTCACCGCTAGGTTCAACTTCCCAGCCCGTACCATAATTTTTGACGTCGGGACAATCAATAATTTATCACCGTGAGGAGTGCCTTGGATTTATGGGCCTTGGTTACTCGCACACACATATACATATTTCATGGACACCTTGAATATATTAAGAGAAATTCAATATTCTATTTATGGTCTATGTCTCGATGAGTAGTATGAATAATTTTCTGTGCCCTTCCTTAATGAGGAGGGGGGTGGACTTGACATGCTTGACCTCTGAAGGCTATTAATGGGCACAGCAATCTCAATGAATGTGTTTGAGAAAACAAATTCACTAACAAGGCGCCTTTATCATCAGGATTATGTATTCTGCAATATAAGTTGTGAAAATCGTCAAGAAATGTACTCGATGAGGAGCAGAAGATTAGTGGCGAACTTGAATCAATTTTTCTAGTAAAATTCTGACATTTGTACTCCATTTAATCTGTTTGTCCCATAACAGAGTAAAACCAGTGTAAAACGTGAGCACCTTGTACCTTCGTACAATTGTATCTATTGATTTAGATGTTTATATAGCGTGTAACCAATATTTCCCAACAGGACACTTTTAGACACAGTAAACAGAATGAGCAAAGGTTGCAGCAATCAGTATGCGGCATCCTGCGGAAATATATCCACACGCAGGGACTGAAATATACATCGCAAAAAATACATTGACATTATCAGATCGTTTTATTTCACTTTTTTTTTTTAAAGTAGTCCTAAATCAGACAATGATAAAAACGTGGTCACCCTCTACGCAAATATATATATCCAATGGTAAGGGGTTTTCCTCAATTTCATCTCAGGGGCATCATTTCAGACTGCCCACTGGAGAAAGAAGTTTTTACTAAATTTCACCTAAAATGGATTCGTGGCACTCAAGTCCCCAAGTAGAAATTGTGTCTGTCTTGACAAGGCCTTAGGAGTCTGGTGACATGTAGCGCTTTATTGCAGATTAACTTCAGTGAAAATCCCTCAAAAGGGGGAGATGTGGTCAACTCCAGTGCTTAATTTGTAAAATATTAAGTGCTAGGGCTCTAACCAGGAGGCCACTGCAGCTTGCACCACCCATCGCCCTTGTCATTGCTGCCAAAACTACTACTAACCATCTCTCTGGCTTGTAAATGTGACAATTCAGAATTTTTCCAGGTCCCCAAAGCTAAAGGAATGGCTGGGGAGGCAGGTATTCGCAATTTTATTGTATACTGTAGTCCTAAACTATAGTTGTTCTGCTCATCTCTAAATTAGATGAGTAGCACCACCATGTGGTGGACTGTTCTAAGTATGGTGTTGACTATTAGGTGCCGGTGCCGAGCACCGGAACCCAATTAGGTGCTGGTGCTGAGCACCGGAAAGCACCGGCTCAAATTAAGCACTGGTCAACTCCTTTGCTTAACTTGGCTGTACTAGAAGAAGGCTCAACAGCAAAAATATGGAAGTAAGTCACAGTCCACTTCCAACAGCCTTCCCCTCTCTCTTAACGTCTCACTGAAGGGGGACACAAACAGCTTTACTAGCACAGCAAGTAACTCAGCATTCTCAGTACTGTAGACCAAGAGATTGAATTCAGAATTTGGTTATCTGCTATACTTTTTCCGGTCAACAAAACGGTTAGATGCCCAAGGAATCAGCTGATCTCACTGGGGTCTGGGTCCCATGTACCCGTAAAGATATCTTTTAGGCGCCCGGCCCCTATGAGGCAATGTGTGTTGTTTTAACGGACATAGATACAATCTTGTGGTCTGCTGTTGAACAGCCCCAAGGAACATTACTGGAAGTCTGAGGCGTGGTTACTTATCTAACCATAGCATGGAAGCCAAGCGCATTACTAGGAACAGGTGACCACACCCACGCCACCCTGCAAAGCTCACGCAGCTTCCTCATTCTAGAACACACAGCGAAGGAGCCAACCTGCCCTGCTACATAAACATCCATATATATATGTATATATACAGAAAATGGGCCACATTGAGTAAGTTTAAAAATCCCTTGCATTGGAATGACTTAGACAGCCCTAGTAGGTTGGTGGACTGGAATTATCAATTCCACTGTGTACAGATCCGAGACAGGCTTGATAATCATATTCCTGCAAATAAGCTAGAAAAGAGAGAAACCCTCAGCCCCCTGGTTTAACGAAGAATTGCGAGCACTCAGGATGGGTTGTAAAGTGGCCGAAAAAGCCTGGAGAAAAGGATATAGTGATTCAGATAAAAATGCTTTTAAGAATCAACTTAATCTGTACAAAAACACTATAGCGAAAACTAAAGCAGAGTGTTTTGCTAATACCATTCTTTTAGCAGCTAATAGCACCAAAGCTATATTCAGCTTAGTAAAGAGTCTGTCTAAACCTGACTGTGCTAATAACAAAATTCCAGTTATTCAAGCTTTATGCGATGAGTTAGCGTCCTATCTGGAGGATAAAATCGACAAGATAGTTAGGGATTTTGATCCACGAACAGTGGTGGAAAAACCGGATTCTCAGTTGTCCAATGCTGAGCAGTGTTTTCTGCCATCACCAGACTCTAAGCCCAGCAACCCTACCATTTTAAAACACGGCCAGCATACTTTGGATTGCTTTCTCATTCCGGACGATGAAACATTTGATACCTTAGCCAGGGGTATCACCTCTGGGTCCCCCCTGGACCCCCTTACCCACAGAATCTGGAAGGAATACGGGGCCGAGCTCTTTCCCTATTTACAACAGATCTGTGGTCTATCTTTGAGTACAGGGGGAGGTCCCTAAAACTGTAAGGAAGCAGTTGTGACCCCTCTTCTAAAAAAAACAACGCTTTACCCCAGGTGTGTGGCCAACTATCGGCCAATTTCTTTATTGCCATATCCTGTTAAAATTCTGGAACGCATCGTCAGTAAGTCTCTATCCCAGTATATTGAGGAGTATTCGCTCCTTGACGAGATGCAATTTGGCTTTCGGCCCAAGCACGGTATTGAAACAGCACTTGTTAACGTGCTTGCTGATATGAGGATGCGGACGGACAGTGGCCAGTCAGTGATCTTGGTGCTGTTGGACATGTCAGCGGCTTTTGACACTGTAAACCATGGTATACTGTTGGAGAGACTTAAAGACCAGGGTGTGACTGGTCGCGCCCTTGACTGGCTTTGCTCTTATCTAACAGACAGGACACAGACAGTGCGTCTTCAGCCGTTCTCCGCTAACAAGTCTTCCTTACGACAGGGGGCTCCGCAGGGCTCAGGGATTAGCCCTGTTCTCTTTAACATCTATTTGCAGCCTCTCATTCCACTTATCAGATCCTTTGGAGTGGAGGTGGTGAACTATGCGGATGACACCCAGCTCATGTTTTCATTGGAAGGGAATGATTCCATTTCCCTGGAAAGATTTCACGAGTGTATGACTAGCACCAAGAAGTGGCTTAAGAAGAACCGGTTACAATTTAACAGCTCTAAAACGGAAGTGGTCCTGTGTTCTTCCAGAAGATCTGTTCAGCCTGTTTTACCAGTCTTTCAGTTGTCCCCTACTGGCGCACCTATTACCCCTTCTAGCACAGTATGCAATCTGGGGGTGATGGTGGATCAGGACCTCCAACTGAATTCTCAGGTTAACAAAACGGTTGGCACTTGCTTCTTGCTAATCCGAGTGCTGAGAAAGATCCTCCTTTTTTTGCCTAACTCTGCTAGAACGCAGGTTGTGAGATGCGTAATTCTTAGCAGACTTGATTACTGCAACTCTCTATATTTGTGTGCGCCTAACACCCTTATCGGGAAGCTGTACAGAATACAAGCCATTGCAGCAAAACTCGCTTCAAATAGGCGGCGAGGGATCTCAACCACATTAGCCTTGCGAGATCTGCATTGGCTGCCGATCCACCAGCGATTTCAATTCAAAGCTCTATGCACTGTCTTTAGGGCAGCTCATGGAATGGGCCCTAAGAACCTGCAAAGAAAATTCAGCTGGTATTCTCCAACTAGAAACCTTCGTTCTGCTTCTGCATTTTTGATGAATGTAGTCAGGTTCAGGCGGTCCAGAACAGGTGGCAGATCTTTCTCTGCAGTTGCTTCTCGGCGATGGAAGACTCTCCCTTTGGATCTACGTCAGGTCCAAAGTCTTATGGATTTCAGGAAAAAGTTGAAAACCTTTTTATTCCCTAGGCTGGAGTAATTTTTCCTTCTGATATTCTCTGTTTTTCTCCCTTTCTGTATCACACCTCGGCTACCCCTATTAACTTCTGGTGGGGACTCTCTCTTTTTGTTAAGCGCCAGGATACCCGTCGGGTGATAGAGCGCTATATAAGCACCTCATTACATTACATTATATATGTGGTATCTGTAGAGCACAAACATTGCCAAAAGACAGTGGGGCGCTGTACAGGCTCAAAGGCAAAAATACAGCCAGAGTGAATGGAGGGGTAGCTGGGTCTGAAAGGAGTAGTGAAATGTTACTTCATCGTGATGTAGTGTTCTTGAAAGAGGTGCATCTTCAGCTTGTTCCTAAATTGGCGCAAAGTTGGGCGGTCCTGATGGATACAAAGATGTTATGTGGTTCCAGATCCTGGATGCAGAGATGGAGATGGCCAGTTGCCTTGGTTTTTCTTCAACCCATTATTATCAATCTGGTTGCCCAGTATTTTTCATGTTGGCAAATATTTCAAAATATCTCATATCCTGCATACTCCTTTTAAAAGACAGGTACACTGGAAACTGAGAAGCAACAATCCATGCACCACGAAGAAGCATTTTGAGTTTCCACATGGCTTTCTTCAGACGGGTGCTGGCGCCATCGGCTCCAACTTTCTTTTCCCTGAAGATCAATGTTTTCTGTATCTCCTCCCAGGTTTTATGTGCAACAGCAGATTTTCCTAATGAGATGTAGCTAATTACAAAAGTGCCCATGAGGCCTTCTTTCAATCTCACCAAGTTTTAAGTACACAGCAAGATGCTTCACAGAAGCAAAGGCAAAAAAAAGCCACCTCATGGCCCCATCTGTTCATCATTTCTGTACATGTTGCGGCATCTTGAGATACCACACAGGGACTCGTTCTATATTGGGCGGAAATGTTATATCTGTCAAAGAAGATTTTTCCACCTGATCTACCATTAAAAGTTGTGCATAATTTGTGAAATCCACTTATTTTCCCCTCTTCAACTTTTGACAGGTAATAAATATGTGGTTGGATAGGGGGACAAACAGTGAAAATCAAGTGCACCAGCTCGATTTCCTACGTTATTGAGAACCAGGATCCAATTGCATGAAGTAGCATCCGATTTACTAAGGGGCATCATTACATCTGGTAATTCAAACGAACTCTGACATAGACCCAGGGCCTACAGTTTCTCCCAGGTTGATCCAAATGTTTATGTCAGTTGTGATCTTTGGGCCTCGGATGCCTTGTTTTTTCCATCACTTTTACATATTCGCATTTTTACTTTTAACGTTTGGATTACGCCTATTACCATAGCTAAGGAGACTGCAGTTCCAGGTTGGAAATGTAGGTGTCGCCCAATGCTTCGATACATGGACAGCTCGTCCTGGGGGAGTTCCCTATGGAAGCTTCTGCAGTGCCCATAGGTTCAGGTGTCCTACAGACTAGGAGGTGTGCAACAGACACAGTAGATCACACACAGGTCCAATGGCCTGTGCTGAGACTTACCTAGCCAGCACTTGACCGTCCCTGTGCCCCTTCCAATCTCCCTTGGTCTTGTTCCAAGTTCTATCCTTTTGTGAAGAGTGAGGAGCATACCAATCGGGCTGAGGGAGCAGCAACGGTTTGTATAGGCTCCTCTGAGGAAATAACGCCCTTATTGTGCCGTCCAAGACCCACAAGACGTGGAATAGGTCATGAGTTTTCCTTCAGATCTGCCTAGGGAGGAAGGTGTTTCAGCCAAAATTGGAAACCTGTTTTGCTGCACACTTAAATACTTGCGCCCACCCTAAAATCTTGTGGGGTGAATATTCCTGCGACTCTAACTCTTGCACGAGCGTGATACGGAGTAAATATTTGAATAATTGCAAGGTGCTATTAGAAAACTACACTGAAGCGTATCAGACTTTCTATTAAAATCAATTTTTTTTGGAATTGCAAAGCTGTTGAGAGCAAGCCTGATAAAGGGGATGCAAAAGGCATTTGTATATTGCTGTGCGGTCCATCAAACTTATTCAAGAGATGCATTTTCTTTAAAACAGTTAACAGTCATATGAGACTGAGGTGTGAGGTCAGGGTTTTGTATGTGGGACTGAGGAGTGAGGTCAGGGCTTTGCATACGTGTTTCTTAACTGTAAGGGAGGGTTATAATAACCCGGCATTTGTAAGGCGCAAACTAATCACCCCTAAGAGTCTCAAGGCGCTGGGGGCCTTTGGGGAAACTAAGCGAACTATTGCCCAGAGTCACAGGGTACTGGGATGAGCTGCCGCCAGGATAGAACCGTGAACCCCATGCTTCCGAGTAAGCCGCCCTGTCTGCTGCGCCACACCTCTCCTCAGTGTGTTCTGAGAGGTTTTCTGAAATGCACCAAGATGTGGTTGTTTATCTGTAGAGTAAAAGGATTCTGCAATTTTAACCTTAATGGAAACATCCCCCCCACCTCAAATGTATTCTCAAAACACGAAATTTTTACTTTTGCCTACAATCCAAAAATAGTTAGCAGTTGGAGATTGTCAGACTAGGCATCTTTTGGCGCGTTTCCCCTGAGTTTTTGTTTTCTGCCCTCCCAGTTTTTACTCTGTTTTGCCGTTATACCGCTTCTGTGCGCTTTTCGCACTGCTGATCAGTGGTAACGCACTGGTGCTCCTGTGGTAAATTGTGTTATGATTGGATGTGTGACTTACTTGTCAGTCCCCAGAACGGGCACTGCGGGTGCCGGGGTTTATGAGTCAATCGCTGCTCGTGATCCTGCAGCACGGATTGTGCCTCCTACGTACGTAGCCCGAAAAAGGTATTAGTGAATGAAGTTGGGTATGCCTGAACTCTGCATCTAAAGACGCAGCCTTTAGCGAGGGTGCCTTATTCATTTGGAGTTCATAAAGGCCACTTTTAGAAAGTGGGTATTATTTTGCTCAGTCATCCTGTGTGCCTCTGCTGGAGTATGGATTGCCTGTCTGGTTTTTCGACGACAGATGGCTGGAGAGCAGGGTAGCTCTCAATAGTCTAGGTAGGTCAGGAAAGGGCTAAATAGACCTGGGTTACGATGGAGGAAGAAGGAGGGGATCTCCTTGCACCTCAAAGGGCCTGGTCTGCCTCTGACCAAGCCGTCTCCACCTCCTGCCAGGAATTCAGGCCAGAGAAGGCCCCACTGGTTCTGGCGGGACACAGACACCCTCAGCCTGAAAGATCAAAGGCTTTTTAGATACAAATGCTGGGTCCCAGACCCCTGAACTTTAGAACTCATCTGGATCAAGAAGACTGCACAGAAGAAGAGCAGGAGAAACTGCTGAAAGGAACGACCGCTTTGCTGCGTGCTTTGCTGGGCTGACCTGCAATGGCTGCTTCTGTCTTGGGCAGCGAAAGGCCTGGACTGGACTTTCTGCAACCTAATTGGTGAGACTCTCCAAGGGCTTGAGGAAGAGCTTGCCCCCTGTTCACAAAGTCTCAGGAACAGCAAAGACTTCAGGTTCTTCGATCCGCAGCACTAGGGACTGTGTGTTTTGTGCTGCAACCCGAAGAACACCACCCGACGTCTACAACGACCCTGCCGAACCCATTTCCTGAAGGCACCGCAGAGGGCACCACCGCAACGCGACCTTGGTCTCACCGATGACGCCATCTCCAAGTCACTTGTTAGCACCACGACCTGTGGGCACCGCACTCTGCACCGCCTTACTTCATGCCAAAGCTTTGGCACTGCAGAGGGCACCGCCACCACACCGCGACCCTGGTCTCACCGATGACGCCTGCAGACACCATCACTGAGACGCTGCTCGCACCGCAACCTGTGGGCCCACACTCTGCACCGCCTCGCTACATGACGCCGTGGGCTTCCTGACGCTGCCACTTCCCGCCGAAATCTACGCCGCTGCCTGGACCATGATTCGGGGGCACCGCTCACAAGTTACACGACGCACCGCCCTCATCCCACACAGCAGCCTTGGCCTACTGACACAGGCGCCATTGACTCAAGTTCGTCAGCCAACGACAGCGCTTCAGCAACGACAACGCCGTTGTTGCACCGTGACCTGCTAGCACCCTGACGAGCACCGCCTTCATCTTGCACCGTGACCCTGGTCTCACCGACAGCGCCATCTGACACTGCCACCGAGCCACTGCTCGCCCGCGACCTGAGGGCACCGCAGGCCGCACTTCACACTGCAGCACCATACGCCTGTTGGCGCCCGCACTCCAGATCCCATCAGAAAGGAGCTGGACCTGCAACACGAGAACTTCAAGGACCCCATCGCCCGCATCTCTGAAAGGTACTGTTTGCAGGTCTTCCCGACGCCGTAGTTGGCCTGCGACCCTGCGGTCAGCCAGAACTGTTTTGGGATTTGTTGTTCATGACACCGTGATAGCCTCGGACAGAGCTATCAACATCAAGGAACTATTTTTAAAGCATATTTTGATAAGTCAAGATTTTGGAAGTATAGTATTGTGGATTTTTATCGTATGTGGTCTTGTCTTAAGTATATAAAAATTGGGTATATTTCTAAACTGGTGTGGTGTCCTTCTGTAGTGCGTACACTGTTTTACTGTTGGTTATGTGCAAATGCTTGACACACTGCCTCTAAGGTAAGCCTGGCTGCTCGTGCCAAGCTACCAAGGGGGTGAGCAGGGGTTATTTTAGAAGTGCGACTCCCTTATCCTGACTAGAGTGGTGGTTTCTGCCTCGCTTTGGTGCAAGTCTCAACTAGCCAGAAATCCCATTTCTAACAGAGATGCACAAGTCATGTTATTTTTTTTAGGACAATAAGTTTCCTATTAGGTATGAGACATTGCTGGAAGGAGATGGGCAAGTTGTTTTTGGTAGGTGAATTAAAACTGTGCTGGTTAGAGCTGTAAGGAAGAGTTTTCTACTTAGGTATGTTGGGATATTGGTGGGTGGAACTGTATGTGTTGGTTCTCAGTCTTTAGATATATAGTGGTGATTCTATATGTGGAATGAATAGTTTGGATTTGAGTCTTGCCTACAGACTGACTTTAGCATTCTTTAAATTGGATAACGTGTATCCTTACTTTGTTCCCATTCACAGAACTAGTTTTTTCTTTTAGCACTCCATGAGTGTGATGTGTTTTTGTGCTCGCTTTATGCCACTTTCCAACTCAAATACTACTATACCACTCTCTGCACGGTCTGTGTTGCTCCCTCCGATACCAACTAGCCCATTACTTGCTTCCCCAACCAGTTTTTGTTGTTTTGTTATTCTCCCCCCCTCCCTCCTTATGCTCCTCCATTGTTGCCTCACCTGCACCCTGGTGCTTCCTCAATATTTACTTCTGCACCCTCTGCTCCCTTCGCTTGCTCCTCCATCGTACCCCTCCCCTTGCAGTCTTTAAAAAGAAACAAATACATGTACTTTTTTCGTGTCCAGCAACTGCTATTTGCTGGTGGGCCATTCAGTTTTTCAAAAGCGCTTTTTTTTTAATCAACCTTTAATTTGTTTAATTTTAAAAAAAATGTTTTAATGTACCACTGTAACATCTGTGTCCACCACCCTGAAAGGTTAAGAAAAACAAATTAGAATGGCGACTGGGTCATGCTGTTTACATCATCATGCAGAGCAGCTATAGAGGCATGTCATCACAATCTTCTTTCATTTTTGATTATTTTTGACGGTACTGTACAGCATCAGCAAAGAACATGCCAATAGGTTGAAAAGGCGAAACCTATTGGCTTTGCCAATGATTGTTCCTTTTAGGTAACGTAGGATAGTCCAGAGTGGAGATCTAGAGGATGGTTCTTTTAAGTTCAGTGTGTCGAGACATTGTTGGGTGAATGAGACCATGCACATTCTGTCAAGTATGTCAGGGCTCTTGTAAGTAGAGGAGATGTAGGATAGTTTTTTGTTTCGGTGCAGTTTACCAGACAGAGAAAGCTGTTTGATTACCAAAGACATTTCGTGGGCTTCCCAATAACCTAGTGACTTTCAGTCTGCCTTTTTCTGCCTGCTTTCTACTGGATGGGTTTCCTTGTTCCAGCCTGTTCATATTGTGTTTGTTCTTCCTATGGAACAAAGCCTCTTTACTAGCCATTGATTAACTGTCTTCTATGCTTCCTCCGATCACTTTTACTAATCTACATTTTACTTATTGTCTCCATGAGAGTGAATGTGTTTTCCATGTATCCCTCATGTGCTATTCTCCTCCCCATGTTGCTCTTTCTCTCACGCATGTGCTTCACGGATGTATGACGTTACAACTCATACTTTTACAACGTCTACCTTTACAATGCATTTTTTACACCGCAACATCCATTACAACGCACACCATTACAACGCATACCATTACAACGAATACTACATTTACAACGCATACCATTACAATGCATAACATTATATTGCATGTAAGGTAAGTATTGGATAGTGTAGGGGTTAAAATTACTATTCTAACTCCAGGGGGTGCAACAGTAGGGTAAGTGTTGGATAGTGTAGGGGTAAAAATTACTATTCTAACTCCAGGGGGTGCAACAGTAGGGTAAGTGTTGGATAGTTTAAGGGTACTATGTTTTTTAATGCTATGCGTTGTAATGGTATGCGTTGTAATGACTGCGTTGTAATGGCATGCGTTGTAGTGGTGTGCGTTGTAGTGTCGTGCGTTGTAATGGATGCGTTGTAAATGCATGCGTTGTAATGGATGTTGCGTTGTAAAAGTTTCGTTGTAATGGTAGTGCGTTGTAAAAGTTGTGTTGTAAAGGTTGTTCCCCGTGCTTCACTTATTTGTTTTCGGTTGAGCCTACCAGTCAGAGCAAGCTGTCCCCTCACTCGCACTGCTCTGTCTCACCTGTGTTCTTCACCCCACTGTTGTTTCTTCTCCCCATCCACTATGTTGCATCTCCCCCTGCAATATTTCTTTACCCCATTACCCCTCCCTAATGCACTCGGCTGTTTAAATTTTTTTTTAGAATTGTTCCCTCTGCCTTTTGTTAGAACATAAATGCTGTTGTACGTATGCATGCGCCTACAAAAATGACGCAGCAACCACATTTTTTTTAACCGATAGCAACATGGCTAAAATATTGGCAAGGCCAGGTCTTAGAGGCGAGACCAAATGGCTTTGCTAATGAGGTTTTCTTTTTAGGTTTATTGGATGGGTAGCATGTATGGATCAGTTATTCAGACTAAGTAGGTTGGGAAGTCGCTCAGTGTCATACAGGTTGATTTCTCCATTTAAACATGATGGATTTTGGAAGATGACGATGTGCGGTTTGGTTCCTTTCTGTTTAAAAGTGCCAGGCCACTACTGGGCAGAATGTATTAGTTATTGTTTTGTCTTTAGGTATGCTGTGGTCGTATGCTTTGCCTAATTTACGATGTTGCTTGATGGAGAGTTAATTTACACACTTTAGATAATTTAAGACATTTCAGCATAGGAAGATGCATGTTGGGTGTTCTTTTATTTTAGGTATGCTGCCTTTCTAGGTGGAGAATTAACCTGCTTTTGTCCTTTTGTATGTTCAGAAGTAGATGGGTGGCATACAACTCGTCTTCTCCCTTTAGACATGTTCGGACATTGCTGGAAGGGTATGCACAGTATTTTTTTTCCAAGTACACCAGGTCATTGCTGGGTAGGGATGTGCAGTTTTTCCCTCTTTAGACACTTTGGGGCATTTATATGGGTGTCTTTCTGTTTATGTGTATTGGAATATTGCTGGGTGATGTGCGTGAGATATGTTGGTCTTTAAATGGATGGAGAGATTGTTTTTTTCCCCATTTAGTTGGGAGTGTCAGGGTGCTACTTTAGGTTACTGTATCTTCACATGGACCAGTACTGAATTCCAGGCCAGATACTTGGCTGGGCCAGGAAAAACTTGAGCTGAGGTACCTACCTTACTGAATCACAAGCAATCAAAGCTGTCAAGCAAGAACCAAAGAAGAAAAAGAGGAAAATCTCCCCAACCACCCAAAAAATAAAAAAAACACACCAACGACGCGGCTCCAGGATTGTGCAAAACAAAACAGCTGCATTGAAGAGCCTTATTACAAAATGTAAGAGTTGGCTCAAAACCTCCTTCATTTACTTCGGGAAATGTTTGAGGCGCCCTTTTCTAAATCAGACACTAAAGGGAGGCGTGCTGGTTAGTGTGTTGAACCAAAATGATGTTTACATTTTTTTCCACAGTTTTTGGCTATCATGGTCATTTTTTTTAAGTGAGGAACAAAAGAAATGCCTCTTAGTCATGAAAGGAAACAATATGTCAGACCACATTGCATCATAAATTATTCTCGCAAGACTTCCTCAGGGGCAGGCATGCAATAAATGCTCCATCTAAAACAGAATAAAAGCATAGACTGAAAAAAGTGTTTTGCTTCAGTTGTCAACATCACAGTACACACCCGCAAGCTATTCCCTACAGTCAGTATTTGAGGAGTCCAAAACCGATCATACAAAAGAGAAACTAAGCTTGCTGCGAAGCACAGCACCTGAAAAAAAAAGCTTTAGAAACAATCAGGGCGAAACGGTGCTTGCTGGCCATGAAGAGTCAAAATGTAAAATAATTCTGAAATGCATCACAGCATTTTGATCTAAGTGAAATCTAGAGGTGGGCGAGCTCAGTGGGATAACAGACCACCCGAAATACTCTCTGATGAGCCGTCATAAGTTGGAATCCCAGCAGCCCCTCTTCAGAATCATGATCGCTATAAAGCCAGTGCTATTGAAGTGAGTAATAATTATACACATTGCAAAGAACATGCTGAAGTGCATATACAAAAACAAGTAATTACTACTATGCAAACAGGGTTTTATCATGTTTATATTGCCCAGAATGTGTGTTAAACTTGCTGCGAGGTAACTGAACAGATGACATGATGACAGCACTAGTTCTGCATGCTGGAAGCTACTATTTGGCATCTCTGCTTGTGTACAATATTTTGTTGCTGCTCTTCTAGAGCATCGCTTCTCATTTCGGTTTCTATGCTATGCACCATGAATACGTCCTCATTTATTTCATGTATGGAACCCTCCATGCCCTCGCCTTGTTGTCTTGATAGTTAGTTTCCTGCAAGTGCCATCACTCTAGTGAGAATTACAGGTTGGGACAGCAGCGCTTGAACTTGGTTTATATCTCAGCTATTATGTACTGAGGTTCACCAAAGTGAATAATGTTCAGATCGAGGGTGCACCATCTGGTAGTGAAAGTCCTATTGTGAACTTGCAGTGGCGTAGAGCCCACCCACTGCTTACCATTGGTTGGCTTTATTGTCACTCCTCAACTTGCTTTGTATTCGTTGCCCTGTGTGGGCCGGCCCGCATACCTCTTCTCGGTCTTCCTTTGTGTCCTTCCACTGCTTGCTTTTCAGGAACTAAATTGTTACTTTTTATTTAAGCAGTCCATGAGAGTGCATGTGTTTTCCAGTTGCCTATCATGTGTACTTCTCTTCTCCTCGCTCGGACGCACTCAAAACTGTTCTCCCTCGCCCATGTGCTTCCCCTTATCCCTCCATGTTGCGCTCGCTCTTGTGTTCTTCTCAGCTCGTGTTGCATTCTTGCTCATGTGCCTCCCCCAAAAGTGCTACTTTTCCCCTTCCTGCCCGCTCCTGGTTGCTGCCATCTCCCCCCTCCCCCCCCGCCGCTCAGTGTTGAATCCCCCTCTTCTCCCAAGTCTATTTTTTTTTTTTTTTTACAGTGGACCAGGAAGCAAACTGCTGCCATCCAAGCCACCTTAAAAGCTCTTTTGCTTTACTTCTATTTATTTTTTTGTTTGTTTACCAATCCATGTCAGGTAAATAAACCAAAATGTGGGGGCAGGTGTCAATGTATAAGTGCACGTGTGATACAGCATGCATAATCCTACAACATGACCAGTTGCATCATCGTGCTTTTTTTTAAGCTTTTTTCCTTGCTTGCTGCACAGCCTCTCTTTCATCCCACTTAATTGACATTTTGCGCGGATACATTTGCTCAGATGCAGCTTCCAATAAACTAATGTTATTGCCCAGACCAACGATTTAAGTGAGATGAAAAAGGTGGGGGGCACTCTCAAAGGGATGTTGCCACTAGTAATCGTTCCCAACCGGAGTGGCCTATGTAATGAAGAGTAAGTCTTAAAGCATGCAAATAAAATCCTGTGCTTCCCAGATTGTACCAACTGGCCTGTATTTTGGTGCCTGAGCGTTGTTATTTCATCCAGATATATCATACATAACAGACATGCACCTGAAACAAGTCAGACCTGTTGACTTTGCCACGGTTTGTTGGCATCATCAGATAAAGGAGAAACAACAAATATATTTTTGCAAATAATATAGAAGTGAGAAAGTTTCAGTTCTAAAAAATACATAGGTTTGTGAATTAACCAGTGGTCTTTGCAGTGTCTCAGTTGCTCCCCTTTTCCCCCTTCAACAGCTTTTCTCTGCAGTCTCTCGCTCTTAGACACATACATACCTTTTCTCCCCACATTTTTCTGAAATCCTTCATCTGCACATTTCACGCCTCATCTCTTGCTTCTTCAGCCGATCTGCTCACCCTCCTTCTGCAAGCACGTTCCTGCAGTTCCTTCATTTCACCACAGCCCCACACACAATTCACGAACTCCCCTATAAGCAGTGCATTTTCCTCTAATTTCGCCCTTTCATCAGTTCCACAGCCTTGAGCCTCCTTCACACACTTTTCCCAGAAATCGCAACAACAGCTGACACATTTGACTACTGATCTGTGCGCTCTGCGCCATGGCTTGGATGAGCATGTATTATGAACACCTTTATGACCGACTGACAGCCACAGTGTGAAGTGAAACTTGCACTGACTTCAGACTCCGCTCCAGAACTCTCAACAGTGGCCAGTAATAAACACCCACACACAGCCCAAACTATACCAGACACCAAGAGGTGACGCAACACATTGTAAGCACAATGCAAGAGTAATAGGTTACATGCAGACAAAAAACTACAGAAACAACATCCAGGAGAAAGCAAATACTCCAGGGGATGCAAGATCGAGTAAAACTTGTGAAATGTAATTAGAAACCACCAAACGACTACTCTGACTTCAGATCACACTGCTGCAAGGAAACCTCTGCCTTACTCTATGTCTATGTACTCATTATGATGCGCTCATTAACACAGATGAAGAGGACCCCTGCCTCTGGATATTGTTGGACAGCTCAGCGGCCTTGGACAAAGTTGGCCATTCCACTCTCATATGCACCCTGGAGTCTTGAACGAGATTCACCAGTAATGTCCTTCTCTGGTTCTCTTCCTACCTTTGCAACCAACAATTTCTTGCTCACATAGGCACTTCCAGGTCACTAAAGATCCCATTACCGGTGGAGTCCCCCAGGGTTCCATACCAGCTCCTGAGACCTTCGACCTTTACATGGGACCGCTCGGTGCTCTACCCACAGATAAAAGCATCAAGATTCACCAATAAGCTGATGAACACACAACTCTACTTGAAAGTCTGCTGTGCTTCAGACATCCAATGCCTCAAACGATGCTTGCACATCATTCAAACATGGATATCCAGAGACTACCTGAAGCTCAACCCCACTAAGATAGAATTCCTGCTATTAGCCAAGAACAACAAACAAGATGCAGTACAAACCTGGCTCAATGACCTGAACACTGCCAGCTTTAAACCCCAACTTTAACCGAATGTCAAGTCACTTCGAATTACCCAGGACGCCAACCTCCAGCTCAAGGAACACACGGATGATAAAGCACAAAGATGGCCTGGTAACAGTTCTCTCTTCTACAGAAAGAGAAACAGTTTCATCCAGAAAGTGACTTCATAACTGCTGTTTAAGCCCTGGTACTCTTGCATTTGGTTGGTGGTAAAACCCAACTCGGTGGCGTCCCAGGCTCCACGTTGACACCCCACAGGGTCATCCTACACATTGCAGCACATCTCAAAATGAAATATGATCACATCAACCGCATCCTGATGGAGACCCATTTGCTCCCCTTGCTGCCCTGCACCATCTGCAAAACCAGCTGCGTCCAGGGGCGGCTCTAGGCGGCCCTGGGCAGGGAGCGTAGGTAGGGGGCCCCGGAAAAGCAGGTCCGTACGGGGCAGAGTGCGGAGGCCAGTGAAGAGGGGAGGGTCAGGGTGTTTGGAAGTGGAACAGAGCCGGAGGGCATCAAATCCCTGCCAGGTGCCGCAACGCAAATATGTATCCATCCTCAGAGGATTATTATATTAAGGATATATATTGGCGTGGTGGCCCCTGGGGTTTGGTGGCCCTGTGCAGGTGCACAGCTTGCACATGCCTAAGGCCGCCCCTGCTGCGTCATTTAGAAAACCATCACTAACAGCACCCCTGCTTATACTGAGGACAGGGACACCATCTCTGAATATTCTCGGAACACCCGCAGCCAGGACGACAGCAGACTGCAGACTAGGAGGTATAAAAAAGAAAAAAACAAGACAGCAGGACTTTTTTTTGTCCATCATTCCTGGATCAGGAACAACATTCCTGTATAAATGAGAACGTCCCTAAACTGCTCGAATTTAGAAAAGAGTTGAAGACTCATCTCTTTAAATAACTCTACATCACAATCCATGCTTAATTTGAGCCGGTGGTTTTCAGTGCTCAGTACCGGAACTTAATAATGAACACCAGGGCTTTTTACGTGCACCAGTTAAGGAGACTTCTTAAGTGATCTGCCCATAATCACAATATGTTGAGCTGACGACGAGACTCGAACCTGGCTCCCCCGCTCCAAAATAGGCAGCTCTGGCCGTTACGTGGCATCCTCTCTCCACTTTCATGGCTAGTAGTTGGTTCTGTTTTAGGCGGCGCTAGCAGGAGAAATGGGCTGGTGCAAGCTGCCTCCTGACAAGAGCCCTGGCATTTATTTTTTTTTTTAATAAAAACTTATCACAATTCATTCACCGTCCCCACTCCAGGTTCCTCTCACGTCACTCACTGCCTTCATGCTGGTCTTTAGCTATGTACAGCGCTCTGCAGCCTTTTTTCGGCTTGGTTCGTAGTGTAAAAACAAGGTATGCATACATCACTCACTGACATGCATTACCTTCATTATTTTTACAGTTATTGTTGCAAAATCGATCAGTTTCATAACAGTAAAGTTAATGACATCTTAATTGGGACCCATTTCAAATTCCGTTTTCAATTACTGCTGAGTCTTAAACTAGGGGACCCGCTCCACTTAAAGCCCTGCAAATCGGAATGTATGCACAGTAACTAGAGTGGACTTATATTAAAAAAAACAGTAGAAAACAAAAGAAAAATAGTCAACAACAATAAACAATAAAGCTCTATCAGAAATTATTTTGCTCATTGGTTTCTGTACACAAGTGGACTTAATATACTGTTTCATTCTAGGTTTTTATTTACAAAAAAACGTAAATTGTATTATCTAATCAATGTCTGTCACTTTGCTATAGACCTTTCCTAACACTAGAGTGGACTTAGACAGTAGCTCTACTATTTCTGTTGGGACTGGAAACAAGCAGGGAAAGGGGAAATAAATAGACTCTTCCTTATTTGAATAGAATTCTATTTTCATAGCCCCTCTGCCTATAAACAGTAGTCAAACAACATTTATTTCCGCGTGCCCCACTTGACATGAGATGAGGACCAGTGGGTATGTTTTTGGCAGCGAGACCAGCAAACCAGGGATAAAAATCCCTGTTTTCCAATATGTTCGTAACCGGTGATGCTGATGAAGTACCTATTTCCCTGTGCCCCAGTTTCCATTTTGTTATAAAGAACAAGGGTACCCAAAGGAGCAATAGGTAAGGGACCTTGGGTGCATATACTATTTCAAGGAACAGTGGTCCCTAACAGTTGGCGAATAGTGAAAAAATAAATATAGATCAAAATTGAAATTCATATAATCTGTCCAACCGGACAGGGTTTAATAACACAATTAGAAGTATAATCAGTCAATCACGCACAATATCAAGGTGGGACACAGCCTGTGTCCTACTACTGTATAGAGACAATAGTGACATATACAAACAAGTGAGGCAAGAACGGACAGTCTGCATACAATCCAAGTTTTGCAGATAATTGCAAGAGAAACACTTTTGTGATTTTAACTAATAATACAATCAAATCATCAAGTGTAAACCGTCGACGGCGTTACGATCCCCTTTAAGGCATAGCGGGATCAAAGTCAAAAGCCAGCTTTATTCGATTAGTTAAAATCATAAAAGCAACATACAGTGCAATTTATAAAAAACAATTGTTAAAAAAAATTATTTTACATATCGTATATCTCATATGGTTAAAACAGTTAAAAAATCAATCAAAGTGATATGTAGGTCCGGTCAATAGTTTAGATGTTAATACAAAAGCAATACATTCGCAGTGAAGTCATAGGAAGAATAGTTAATTTAAAAAATATTAGCTAAGTCTGCAGTGTAATGAGGGCGCCCTTCCAAGTCCTTCGGGGATAGCTTCCTGGTTTTTGTGCGCATAGCTGCGACCAGAAAGCTAGCAACCCCGAAGATTATCTTGGTACTCCCTAGTAACTGTAAATGAAGTAACGCTGGGCGCACCTGCATAAAGCGGGATCATCATCGGGACATTTAAAATCCATGCCACAGAAGCAATTCAGTTGGATACGGGGGAACGTAATAGTAACCTCGGAGATATATGCCGGCCAGGTCCACAATGGTATTCTGGTGCCGCGTAGAGCCGTTACTTTGGTGTTTCCATGTCCGCCAAAACCAGAAGCACTTAAAATGGCTGGAAACCCTTACTTTTAAAAAACCTTTGAGACATTTATTTGGGAATTAGGCTTTTCTATATTGGTAAACATGACTTGAAAGTAGCTTTAGGGTGAATATTTTACATTTAGACCTGGGGTCGCTCCTGCAGAGGGATGACCAGCCAGGCTTCTTTCTACGTGCATAAAGGATACACACAAAGTGATGAGCAGGCCAGAAATAGCCGCTGCTGTGCCCCCTAACTCCTGCTCTGTGCGTCATCATTGCCACCTTGAGGCTGAGACAACAACAAGCTCCCTCGTCACAGCCCTTGGATCCAGGTGTCCCGCGCGCCACTCTCTGAATCACCTCAGGCCCCAATACGCGCTGACGCGTTCATCATCCCACATCAAACACACACGGCTCAGATACAATACTGACTCGGTCTCACCTGGATTCACATACACTTGGGAAATGACACACACTCCTGCGCAGCAGGCGCATGAACCCACCGAGGTGCCGGAGCGGATGGAATTCCATCGCACGGGGGTAAATGAGGGCGCGGACTCGGCGCCCGTGCAGATGGGGATTAAGTCATTAAGCGTGTTTGGCAGTTTGAGTTGCCGCTGATTACATTAAAGCTGTACCCCGCCTTTCCATCGCCCTCACTAATGCTCCCGCCGTCGGTCTCCTGGGACAGCCTGGCCCTCGTCTGTCGGCCCTCGGCGGTGGCGCCTCTAATGGGCAAGGAGAGTGGTAGCCTGTGAGACTCCAACAGAAGCGCCCTCGGGGGAGAGTGGTAAAGTGTGTAAAATAGGGCTGGCTGCCATAGGACACAGTGCGCTCATGTGCCGGCTGCTGTCAGCACCAGGCTGGGTTTGACAGAGGGGTGGGTGAGATCTACAAGTTAAAAAAATATATATTTGATGGGGAACAGGGGCAGAGACTGCCAGGATACTTGTGAAGTATATTAAGTGTTTGCTTTGTGCACGGGCTGCTTGTAAAAGAGGGTGTGAGGGGGTTCGTGCAGTGAACTGCAGCGTTAGACTGCCGGGGCTTCTCTGGACAGAGGAGGGGTGCAAGTGTGCCAGAGGCTGCACCAGGGAGCGAGGGTGGCAGTCTGCCAGGAGATGCTTTTCCTGGGAGGAGGGGGTGGGGGCTGTCAGTGGCTGCTTCCAGGAGAGTTGGAGAAAGTCAGCCTGGCTATTTTGGGGAGGTTTCCGCCAGAGCTTTGTAAATGTAGTTTATTTTTCTTGGGCTGCCCTGGGGACAGAGGGGCAAGACTGCAGTGGAATACTAGTTAGAAAGGAGGGGAAGTCAGTCCTGGAATCCCTTCGGGTGAGGGGAGGAAATGGGGAAGGAGATGCCTTATTAAGTGTGTGGCGCGGGGGGGGGGGGGGGGGGGGGTGGTCTGCGGTGGGCTGCCTAGGGTTGAGTATGGTAGCAGTCTTCCAGTTACTGCTTTAGGCTGAAAAAGAGGCAGCCTATTTTATTCTCGTTTTGTAACGAGTCTGGCAAGCGAGGGCACAGTATTGTCTACTCAGTAATATTTTGTATTCCCTCCGGGGATGGTAACTGGTGGATCTGCAGCCCCGAGTCACGCAGATGCGGCGCACCAAAGGAAACCCTGAGGATAATGCATCTCAAAGGCTCATATGTACATCGGAGCATTAATCATACGTAAAGTATAAGCAATAGCACATCAGGCAGACAACACGCCCACCCTTTACAAAAACAAAGGGGGCCAAAGCACAAGGCACATTCCTGAAGGATAATACACGGCAGCATCCCTCGCCGCCCGTTCTCCCGAGCATGAATCATACCCGGGCTCGATCAGAGCGGGTATTAATGGATCCAGAGCGGGCAAGATCATGCAGCCCTTATAAAGGGGCTGTCCCCCCTCCCAGGTGCTGCTGTCAAGAGATCGGATGCATCAAAGCACTGCATGCTGCCGCTGCACCCCGCCCCCAGCGATCCTCGCCTCACCCAGAATGGACCACTGCCTGTGCATTTTTCTTCTTTGTGTAGGTATGTATAACCCCTCCTCCTCATTGCATTCCGATGTGACTCTGGCCCCAACCGCTGCTAGGCTTTGCAGTGCCCATCCAGTCAGACTGCACCACTCCTATGCACCAGCATGCACGCTCACCTCAGACTGGCCTCCTGCACGGAACACGGCACTGCCCATCCTCTCCTCCCAGGCTCCCTGCCTGCTCTGCCACAGCTGCTCCTCATCCTTCCAACCCCCTCCTTCTCCATCACAGCGCCCTGCCACTGGCAGCCACAGACAGCGGACTGGCGTGCTCGCCGGCCGCGGCCGCCCCCCCCCCCTCCCCTGCCGGCAATCCGCGAAGAGAACGGCCATCTTGAACTAGTCTTTGTCATGTACAACAGTCGGGCACACTTAATCACGTTTTCAACTACACACATGGAATTTCATACACATTGAGAGTTTACTCCAAGACTACCTTTATACGTTTTAGCTATGTCGTTCTTTTATTTGTCCTCTTTGCTTATAATATTAAGGGCCACAGAGTTAAATATTGCATAGGAAATTCTCAAATGTTGCTGTCAGGAGATGATAGTACTAATGGGTTCCCATGGTATATTCAATTTTACAAATAGGCTATGCACAACTCACAGAATGCTTTAAGATAGTCACCTCACTGTCGTGCCTCTGTGTTCTGTGTGCAGAACCAAGGTTAACAAAGGGTGCGCGTGAGACAGATGAGGCAGGAGGAATGCTGGCTGCTGTTTGTGGGCAGCGGGTGCTGCCGAGGACATCTCACTCAGCACCCGAGGTTCACGCGTTGCAGAAGAGATCACGCAAAGCTGCGCAGGACCTGCACACATGCGAAGGGCGAACTTGGTACAAATAAAAGTTAACTTTTCAACAGAAGGGAAAAAAAGTGTGTTCAACACTGATTTCTTTATGTCACTAGTTTCATAAGTATGCTGTATTGAGGTATGCCAATACAATTTAGGTGGCAGTCTCTTGATTTAGACAGCGACAGAGTGCTTTGTTTACAGTGTCTCTCTCGTAGAACTTCGTGTAAGCCAATTCAAGGTAATAGGAAAATGAATAAAAATGTACTCTGGGATCTCATGAAGGAGTGGAAGCAGAAAGGGGTACAAGTTCTAGAGTCATGAAGAGTCAGAAGCCATAGTTAAGCCATTGCTAAAAAAAAAAAAAAGCCCTAGCTGATCCCTCCGACCTAGCTAACTTGAGACCGATTTCCCTTCTCTATTTTCCAGTAAAAATTTTAGAACGCCACATAAGTGCATTATTGTCGCACTAGAGGATGCCGCATGGCTTGAGGAAGAGCATTTTGGATTCCGGCCTGGCCACAGAACTGAGACTGCCCTGATATGTGCCACATATGAATTGCGGAGGACTATTGACAATTGTAAATCTGTGCTACTTGTCCTCTTAGATTTATCGGCAGCATTTGACACAGTGGACCACCACACCCTTTTGTCCAGACTTATGGCAGTGGGTGTGGGGGGGCCGATGTTAAACTGGCTAGAATCCTACCTATCAGGACGCTGCTAGGCCGTATCTCTCCCTCCCTTTCAGTCCAAATTCAGAAAGACAACAAACAGTGCCCCCCAGGGCTCTTCCCTGAGCCCGATTTTGTTTAACATCTATATCAAACACCTCATCTCACTTATATAGACTCACAACATCAAGTTAATCAACTACGCAGTTGACACTCAATTAATTCTGTTATTGAACAACAATCAGGAGGATACCATTGGTAACTTCCAAGCATGCATTCTTGACATTTTTGATTGGATGAATGCAAACTCACTTAAAATAAACAGAACTAAAATTGAACTACTTTGTTGCCCTTCCAATAAAATTCCTGTATCTTTATCACCTAAATTCTGGCCGCTACCTACGGAAAACCATTGGGCAATCCTGCAGCTGTACGAAATCTAGGTGTGATAACTGAGGTCTGTCCCTGGAAAATCAAGTGAATGGACTTACCAGAACCTATTTTGCCCTAATCCGGGTCCTCAGGAAGCTATATCCTCTGCTTGATTTACAAGCTAGATCATTGATTTCCAGAGGGATAATATTCAGTAGGTTGGACTATTTCAATGCCCTGCTGTTAGGCGCCCCTAACTACCTGTTAAAAAAGCTAGAATGCATTCAGACAATCACTGCTAAGCTAACTCTGAAAAAGCCTCGATATTTATCTGCTACAGAGGCTTTGATGGAGCTCCACTGGTTGCCTATCAAGCAGAGAATAATCTTTAAATCTCTCTGTATTGTCCATAAGGCAGTACAAAAAAAGGACCAATACCCCTTCAAAACAAATTAAAAAAATACACTCCTGGCAGAAACCTATGATCCACTACAGGCAATTATGTCCAAGAACTGAGATTTAAAAAATTGGGATGTGGCTTGACGCGCGGCAAAGATGGTTGCGCTGTAGTGCACCTCCGCTGGCCGGCCCGCTATAATCCTACATTATTCTAGCTCAGCGCTGACATCCACTACTTAAAAACAGAGTGGCGCTTTATGCTCTTGCTGCAGGGCACCCGGTGGTTGCGGTTTCGGGGGTGTGTGTTTCCCCTGGGCACTTTTCATGCTGCTGGGACAGTGGGGAGCCGGACGAGCATGGCGGCCATGACAGGATCCCGCCGCTGCTGAACTCCGGGGATTTGCTGTGGGAGCATCTGTGCTTTTCACAACTACAGTTGCCGGAGCAAGTGAAGCCCGCAGAAAACATTGCCTCATGCTGTGCCGCCCCCCGATGCGATCGTCAATTTTTGGGGTGTGGCGACGTAGCACACAACCGGGGTCCGAGGCCTGATCTGGGTCGCTCCGGGATGGCGAGGCCTACGGCCTCGGCCTGCTGAGGCACTGAAGCTACTGCTCTAGCCGTGACCGACAAACTAGGTAAAGGGGCTGGGTGCGTGAGCCCCGTGACTCCCTCCCCTCCCTGCTGGGACTGTTGCTGCCTCTGGGGTCCAGACTGCACATCATGGTATGTTATCAGAAGGAGACAACCGGCCTGTGATCAGCAAACTTGGGTGTCACTAGAAGCGGGTTGTAACAGCTGTTATTGAAGACTGGTGCTAACGTATCCCCCACTGTGACCCCCACTGGCCGGGGGATTGATTTCAACTCACTCTGTGGCAGGGGGCGTGGCCAAGAGCCGACTATGGCGGACGTGTAGCTGAGGAGCTCCGTCCTGAGCCCTGAACACACGCGGATTATCCTGACATCCTGCACCGTTACCTCCCCCATCTTCACGCCCGAAGTTCCAGGGAGAGCGTACCTTTGCAGCGTACCACCCCTCTTGGGCGCCGCCGAGGCACTGCGGACCTGCGGCGATCCCGGAGGCCTGATCCCTCGTGGCAAGCCGCGGACCCGATTAACCTGGGGGCCGGGCTGCTGCGCTGCATTGGCGGACTACTGGCGTATCCCGGAGGGGAGCGAGTCTACGGAGCCCGGGGGCGCTGCCCAGATCGGCGGCAGATGCGGTCCCTTCTGCCACCGCACTGTCTACTTTTCCACCAGCGAGCCTGGGGGCCCGTTCCTGGCCAGTCTGCCCGGATCACGGCTCTCCGTCACCGCAGCCGCCCCGACGCCCGCCCGGACAGTGAGGAGACTACCGCGCCTGACTGACACCGGTGAGGAGTTGGGGCCTGGGATTGACACGCACAGGACACTGCTGCCCAATTCATTATTACCGTGGTGAACACGGGGATCACTCGCAACGGCCTCCCGCCGCCGCGGGGTCATAGCCACCATTTTGCTTCCACCCAGCACCCCAGGCCCTCCCAACACCCAGCGCGGAACGCTGCGTTGCACCGGGCGCATTGCGGCGGTGAGACTGTCACAGCCCTGACAAATCCGCATATCATCAGCACGGCCCCCCCCTGCACAGTGAAGAGGGGGTGCCTGAACATTGCTGCGGGGCCCGACTAACCGAGACGCCCGTGGAGGTCTCCGGGCTGCATAGCTCCTCCGGCTAGACTGTGGTGCCACGCTCTCTTTCCTGCTGACCTCCATCAGATCCCCCATTGGTGGCCCATTGCCCCTACACATCGCCCCGGGGTGGCCGGAACCGCGACTGGGTGGAGGACCACCCACTGAGCGCCACTACGCTGTCGAGGATCCTGTGCTGTGGGCCTGGCGCAGCTCTAGGGTGGGACCCTTTATTCTTCTCTCCGTGGTATCACCGGTGACTGCACGGACACCTCTGTACATTGGCCTGAGTACTATCAGGCAGCGCAAGCCGAAAGCGGGGAGTACGTCTACTGCTCCGCCGCCCTGCATACCAGGTCAATGGGGAAACACCGAGGCAGGACTCAGGAACACAACGCACCGGCGGACATGCAGTCCACCGGCTCGGAGGACCCTCTAGCTTCATCTACTGCGGACATTATGCCCCCGACTGGAAAAGGCTCGCAGGATGCCAAGCTGGATCTCATACTAAATGAAATACGAGCCACACGGGAAGCACTAGAGTCACGCATTGACAGCATGGCGACGGGCCTCTCACTTAACCATGGGCGAATTTTGCGAATCTCGCGTTCGCGAATTTTGCGGATTTGCGAATCTCGCAATCCGCAAAATCCGCGAATTCTCGCGAATTTGCGGATTTTTTTTTTTTGTGTTTGCGCGGGTTTCTGCCAGTTCGCGAGGGTTTTGTACAATGTCGCAAATTGCGAACTTACCTGTTGGGTCGCAAGTTTCGCGAACTTGTTGTTTCTACGTGTCCAGCCTGTTTGGGACACTCTTCTTCATCACTGCCACTCTCTGTCACCACTGCCACTCTCTGACTACTCATGCCACCCTCTGGCCCACCCATGCCACCCTCTGTTTCATCACAGCACCCTCTGGTTGTCCAGTCAGTGTACATTATTGTGGCAACGCAAGCACACCTTCCCTGCCTCAAGTGACCTGAATTAATTTGGGGCTGATTAATGTGTCACAGAATATTTTTTTAGCTGGCACCTGCTTCCTTAGTGCTTCCTGATTAGTGAACTTTTGCACTTGCTAAGTGCTTTCATTGTTGCAAAATTAGTTACAACACCTGCCCTGCCCCAACTGACAATAATGAATTAGGGGCTGATTAATGGATTTGAACTGCCAGCCTGGCTCCTGCTTGTCTCCCTTAGCTGTAATTCAGGACCTTTGTGGCATATGTGTAACTATTCTGAGGTTCAGAGCAGGGTCACATAATAGTTGCAACTGGCAACTGAACTCTGGAGGGGCCCCTCAGCAAGCACTACAGGAAATGGCTACTAATGATGAGCCTGAACTTTTGAACCTGGTAAGTAGTTTCAGTTTTGATTAGATCGTATTTCTGCAATTTTGCACTTATTCGCGGGGCGCGAAGTTGTACTGGGAAGCCGCGAACTCACGCGAACAGTGCGAGCAGTGCGAGCAAAATCTGCTGCTCGCGGATTTGCGGATTTTGCGGGAGATTCGCGAATCTCGCGGATTGCGAATTTACCGAAAATCCGCAAAATCCGCGAGCGAAACGGATTTTCCGCCCATGCCTACTCTCACTACTCCGAGCCGACCATAACAAACTTGCGGAAAGGGTGTCGGAACAGAAACTTGCGCTGAATGACCTCATTCCTCAGCACTCGGCAAAGCTGGAAGGCATGGAGAAACAACTCAAGCAGCTGTGGGACAAGGTGGATGATGCGGAAGGGAGGGCCCGCCGCAACAACGTCCGCATCCTAGGCATTCCGGAGCGCAGCGAGGGGAGGAATCCCACCCAATTCGTGGAGGACTGGATCAGGAAGATGGTGGGCCCGGAAGATCTCACGGCGCTATACAGCGTAGAGCGAGCGCATAGAATGCCGTCAAGACCTCCGCAACCAGGGGCACCCCCACGCCCCTTGATCGCACGACTCCTTCACTACAAGGACCGTGATACTGTGCTGAGAATGGCCCGGGAGAAGGCGCCAATTCGCTACGAAGACAAGAACATCTCCATATATCCTGACTTCACGCCCACGGTACAGAGAGCTAGGTCCACCTTCTTGGGGGTGAAGCGCAGACTGCGGGAAAGAGACTTGAAATATGCCCTCCTGTTCCCCGCTCGCCTCAAGATTCTTTATGAGAACAAATCCCATTTCTTTGACTCACCGGAGGAGGCGGAGGAGTGGATGGAGGTTACGCTGACGCCGCCGACCTCACAAGACCCACTTCCGGCATCTGGGAGTACAAGACACCAGAGTCCATCGGGCCGGAGTCACCAGGCTTCTAATAAAGGGCGAGCCCCTTCACAAAAATCTTCCTCACGGGGACGGCCCACTGGGGACCGCTTGACCGGCAGATCATCGGTGGTGCACCTAACAGAGGAAGCCCTCGCCGCTCACGATGCGGACACTAACGGAGGTCAGGCCAGCGTCTCCGGCACACACACTGAGGTGTCCGGGTCGGCGGACAGCCTACAATTGTTCCCCAAGATCACGGCACAGACAGCGGAGGACTACTAACACTGACGGCTTGCACCCTGAACGAAGTCCGGGTGGTAATGTATGAACAGTGCATTTCCTTACATGATGGGGGGTAACTAGCAGGTTTGGTTTCACGAAGGGCTGCCGCACCACCGCAGGCCAGTACACGTTAGGCGCGAGAGGTCCACTCTCCCCCACTGTATGCACTTGGAACTGTTTACTTTCTGCCCATGTTGGGCACCCTGGTTTGGATCGCGGGCCCGTTGGCCCGAGGACCTTAATGTTGAGGGGCTAACTGTTTACACGACACTCTTATCATACGACATGATGTGCTTGGCATGGTCACCCACGGTCCCACCATGGTCGCATTGCAGGTTTTGCCATGGGACCGCTTAATGTTTATGACTTGTGCACCTGGAATGTGCGGGGCATGGGCTCGATCCACAAGAGACACAGAATACTGGCCCAACTAAATCGCAGGGGCATCATGATAGCCTGCCTGCAAGAGACACACTTGAACTGCGCTGAAGGCTTGAAGCTCAGAAAGAAGTGGAGGGGTCAACTTTTTGCCACATCCTACTCAGCGTTCTCTAGGGGGGCTGCAATTTGGTTCCGCAACTCTGTTCCTTTTAAGCCGATTGAACAACGAATTGATAATGAGGGCAGATATGTGTTTGTGAAGGGCCTGTTGGATGGGGACACAATTGTGATTGGCTGTGTGTATTCACCAAATTCTGGCCAATCAGATTTTCTGGTGCATGTCAATAGGATCCTTGCGGATTGGGCAGATCACCAGTGGGTGATTGGAGGAGATTTTAATGCTGTCTTGGATGTTACTCTAGATAGGTCTCACCCCCCCTACATGCCACAGAAAGCAGGAGACAGGCGGATGCGCTGGCGCAGTGGGCGGTGGGATGGGACTTGGCAGACGCATGGCGCAGCACACACCCCCTGGAAAGGGAATACACCTTTTTCTCCCCCCCACAGCAGCTACATACTAGGATAGACCACATATTCTGTTCCCGCTCTCTACTGGGATCGGTCGTCCGAGCCCAACATATGGGGAAGACCCTCTCGGATCATAGCTCTGTGGAGCTCACCTGGCAATGGGGCCGGATGCAGGCCCCTGTCCCGACCTGGAGGTTACCCAGAGAACTACTTGAAGATTCCGTCTTCAAGTCATCCATGGCGGACGCTATTGAGACCTACTTTGCTTCCAACGCAAACACTGCCAGCTCCAGACAGATAGAGTGGGACGCTTTCAAGGTCTACATTAGGGGAGAGGCGATGGCCTCCCGGGTAGGCAGGAGGAGGGAGGTAATAGGTGCCCTAAAAGAGATGGAAGGTACACTGGCAATGCTGGAAAGCGAACCTGCGGGCACAAGCACACACTTCACTCCATTGCAAGAGGCGCACATTCAACACGCAGAATTGCTGGAAGACTTAAGGCTCCTAGATTACAGAGCATACACTGTCAGACAACACACACAGGCGGATAGGTCGGGCCCACTGCTGGCCCGTATTATAAGAGACTCCCCGGTGAATCACCCGATCTTGGAAATATTAGACCAGGACGGATTGCTTGTCTCGTCCCAAGTGGGCATCAATGCCGCATTCCGGGACTATTATGCCACGCTTTATGGTCCCCACCAGTGCCTCTCCGAGACTGCATTGGAGGACTTTGTGAGGGACCTTGAATTACCCCAACTCACAGACAGGCAAGCCAAAGACCTGAAGCGTGATATTACTATCGCGGAAATTAGGCAGGCAATACATGCTCTCCCGAAGAGCAAAACCCCTGGAACGGATGGACTACCGGCTGAGTTCTACGCTGCATACGTGAACCTGCTGGCTCCGCGCCTCCACACTGTTTACCTAGAAGCGTTGCGCACTACCTCACTACCCCAGTCCTCTCTCCAAGCTTTAATAACCTCCCTTTTAAAGCCGGGTAAAGATGGCATGCACATGGCTAACTACAGGCCATTATCCCTCCTCAACACCGACTGCAAGATTTTGAGCAAGATATTAGCGATGCGTTTGGCGCAATACATCCCACACCTGATACACCCCGACCAATGCGGGTTTGTGCCGGGGAGGAGCACGGCCATGAACCTTAGACGGCTTGCTCAGCTGATGCTCCGGGACCCGGCGGAACTGGGTTCGGAAGGCTGCATCTCGTTGGACCTGAAACAGGCCTTCGATTCCCTTAGATGGGATTTCATGTTCACTGCGCTCGCAAAATTTGGGATCCCGCCCGAGTATATTGCATGGGTCAAACTGCTCTATACCCGCCCTACGACCCGAGTGCGCACATCCAGATACATCTCTGGTCCAGTGGATATAGCAAGGGGCACCAGACAGGGCTGCCCGCTCTCCCCACTCCTGTTTATCCTGGCCCTTGAACCACTGCTCTGTAAACTCAGAGCGGCAGCTCCCCACTATGGGATCCGGAGGGGCACGACCACCCATGTGGTCTCCGCATACGCGGATGACATTATCCTATACTTTCGTGATTTGAGGGGAGACCTTGCTTCTGTGTCTAAAATATTCGAGGACTTCAGACTTTTATCTGGCCTCACCATCAGCGAGTCCAAGTCCTACGGGTTCATGTTTGCAGCTCCTGGCCAGCCCACACCATTACCCTTCGCACCACACACGTTTCAAATGGCGGACTCCACCTTCCGCTATCTCGGGATACAAATCTACAGAGATGCAGATTTGATGATCGAAGGCAACCTCGGCCGGGCTATGAGAGCGCTCAAATCCCAAATACAATTTTGGTTGTCCTTACCCTTATCAGTAGCCGGAAGGGTTGCCATCTCTAAGATGGTGATGCTTCCCCGCCTCCTTTACTATTTTACCAACTTGCCATTTCTGATTCCCGCCTCGACGTTTAAGTCGCTGGATACTCTCCTCACGGAACTCATATGGGGCCCAGGGCGGAGACGCATAGGCCTTGCCAAATTGCAGCTCCCTGCCGGAGCAGGGGGCATGGGAGTACCAGACTTCCGGGCCTACAACTTTGCATGCCAGCTGCAATGGCTAGCCTACTGGTTAGCGGGTCGGAACCTGCACGAGGTTGATATAACAGAGGAGGACCACTCTAAGGGGAAGATCCATGCCCTGCTATTGCCCCGCTCAGACTTACCAGGAAATACCCCGCCGCTGCTCCGGCTTGCTATCCAATACTGGCGGAAGGCCCTAAGATACACCACCCCGACGACGTCCTATGCCCCCACGATCCCACTTCTGGGTATCCCACTGGAGGCGGGCCCACTTACTGCTCACATACTCACGCCTTGGCATGACACTGGAGTGGCAACCATAGGGGACCTCTTTGCCGAGGGGCGAATACTGTCCTTCGAGGACTTTAGGACTGCACATGGTGTCCCCGGGGGATCGTTCCTCATGCATGCCGGCCTTCGCCATTACGTGGCTGCTAGGTGGGCGCCCGGGGGAATGGAACCTCCCACAAACCCCTTACCAACGATGCTTTATCTTATGGGGACGGGGAGCCACCTAACTAAATGGTTAGCTGCTAGTATCAGGTGAGGGAGGGCAATCCCACTATCGCTTCTCAGGGCAAAATGGGAGGGTGATATGGGAAGACCGCTAAGGGACAAGGAATGGGAGCGCATCCTCCAGTTCCCCAAAAAAGTGGCCAGAAACCCCAAATTCAAGTTCATTCAGCTCATGCTTCTACATAGGGCTTACTTAACACCTCACCGCATACACACCATGTTCCCTACTGCAGTTAACACATGCCCCCGATGCTCTGCGGATGACGCATCATTGGTACACATGCTGTGGGACTGCCCCAAGCTGGGCTACTACTGGTCCACGGTCGCCGGATCGCTCACCAGTGCAGGCGCCTTGACACGCACTCCCACACTGGAATACGCACTACTGGGGTTGGGTCCCGCAGCGCGCACTAGAAGTGTAGCAACACGCTTTGCTGACTTGGCCATACTCTTGGCGAAGCGGGCAATAACGATGAGGTGGAAGTCACCCAAACCACCTGATCCCGAGCTGTGGAAGGCGGAAGTGACAAGGTGGGGCAAAGCGGAAGGTGAAGCGCTGCAACGCGAAGAACACAGGGGCCTTAGGAAAACGCCGATCTCCTTGGATTGGTTTGCCATATTGGGGATGTTCGAAGCAGAGGGGGATGGGGAATCTGTTGATTCAATGCCTTAGCACTGCACTGTGTCCTACGAACTCAGAATCTCATGTGACGCATCTACCTATGGTGCACTAGCTAATGGCACGGGATACCCTGTGCTGTTCATGTTGCTGCTCATGACTATCTGTATTAATCAGTACTACTGGGTGAAATGGACTCACGGGTGCCACCAAGCACGAACTGGCTTACACATACATGTATTACGAGTGTCGAGGGGGGGGGGGTTCCTGCGGGTGGAGGGTGGGTTTTTGTTCCGGTTGGTTCAAGGGAATGTTACCGTATTAAGTATGCCACAAAATACAAAATGTACGATGTACTTGCTGATATTATGTTCGCGAGAGCACGCCTCCTTCTAATGATGACTCTAAATGTTAACTCTGTATTGTTGCTCAAACCACTATGCTAATAAAAAGATTTCCACAAAAAAAAACTCACTCTGTGGCAGTGCATGATAGCTGACAAGGGAATTGGACATGGTCGGTGCCCGGGAGCTACGTGAGACCTGGCCCCCGCTATCACTATTTTCATGGGTCATGCCTCTGGCTTCATGTGGCTCTGGGCACTTGTCCCCCACCAGTACGGATTGGCCATATGTCCCGCTGGGATTGGTGAGAGCACCACATCATTGCTTGTAACCGGATTGAGTATGTAATCGCTTGAGTGCAGGGCTTTATGGTATGTGAGACAGTTGCGGCCTTCTAGGCCTTCGCGGACTGACTCACTTGCTAAACTTTCCTGTTGCACACATATTGCTGGGCTGGTGTGCTGTTGTTCTCTCCTCCCTGGTGACTTCACTCTCCTCTCCGCCCTCCTCTACCCTCCCTATTTTAACTTGGGGGTACTCTACAGTTGCCGGGGCTGCTGCTGCTTTGAACGTTGCCTCTACTCAGCCCGATCCCATTTCGGCTGCACAACTAATGCTCTCTTCCTTATGAGACCATGCTGGGCTAGCTATATGTGCGGGACTGCGGGGCGATTATCGACCAGTGCCTACATGATAATAGACTGCTACATCTGCTCCAATTTCATGCACTGAAATTCACAACTCCTGCCTTACTCGGCTGGATGATCGGAGCTGACTGGGACTGAGTCGGAGTAATCTGTCTACCTACCTGGATGCAGTATACTGGAACGATATTTTGGTTACATGGTCGGCGCTCCCTGGTATCGAATCACGGCTAAGGACTGGACAAATAGGGACTTTCCTTTTGGTACTCCAGCGCCACTTCCCACGATGGGTAAACTGGACAAGAACCAGCCGCGCCTCACATTTGAACAACAAAAGTCTTGCAGGCCGCCGCGTGGTGCCACATCGGACTTGGAACTAGACGTTCAGGCAGATCCCTCTACTGTAATGGAGAAAACACTAGTGGCGATCCAGGCCAGGCTTCAGTCAATAAACGGCAAAATCAAAGCCCTGAACAACCGCATGGACCACATATCTGCTAAATTGGATACACACAACACACCCATCGGGGAGGCTGAGCACCACATATCGGACACAAACGATGGCCTTCAGCAGGTAACTTCCCAAACACTGGATATAGAGAAGATTCTGGCTGTCATTCAGGCAAAAAATGAAGACCTCGAAGCGATATCACGTCGTAATAATCTACGCATAACGGGCCTCCCAGAATTGACAATTGTCGGAAGGTTAGAGATTTATATTAAAAACATGCTTCGTGATATCTGTGGATCTGAAAACTTGTCACAGCTTCTTATCGTGGAGTGGGCACATCAGTCCTTGTCAGTTTGCCCTCCTCTGAGAGCCCCACCCAGGCCGATAATTGCCAGACTACTTAATTTTAGGGACTGAGACTCTGTTTTGCGTGTGACTCGTCAGAAGGGTATGATCACTTATCAGGAAAATACACTCTCATTCTATCCGGACTTTACAGCTACTGTCCAAGCGGCTCAAAAGGAATATCAGGCGGTGAAAAATATTCTAATTGCGGAACAAATTCCTTATGCCATGATGTTTCCGGCGTGGCTGGCCATTGGCACAGATGATAAAGCAAACATTTTCACAAGCCAGAAACAAGCACTGGATTTTGCGAAGGTTCTGTTTCACTGCTTGACTAGACACACATAACAAAAATGGGCTGCATTGATGGGTATGGCAAGTTGGGAATGCTAAAGTGGGTGGGGGTTTCATTGATATGTGATTGGGTTTGTTCAAAGTGATTGACCTAAAATTTGGATGTAGGTATGCATATGGTAATACAGTACAATGTTGATGGAAACTTATTATATCTATCATTATTTTTTATCAATAATCCACACAGGGGATACATTTATATGCATAACATGGAATGTCAGAGGGCTTAACTCCCCCAAGAAAATAAGTCAAGTACTTGCGTATTTGGATAGGCACGAGGTCCGGATCGCTCTCCCCCAGGAAACACACCTAACTAAACTGACAGAGGCCTAGATTTCTATTAAATGGGCTGGATACAAACTTGCCTCGTCTTACTCCTCCTAGGCCAGAGGGGTGCTTATATTATTAAAGCATGGGCTGCCTTTTACACCTATAAAAACACATACAGATACTGAGGGGCGGTAAGCTATCGTACACGGTAAACTGGGGGCCTCACTTCTAACAATTGTTAATGTTTACGGCCTCATCACGGATGAACCTGAGGTGTGTGCTCATTGTTAATGTATTGCGAGATTGGCCTGCTGCTGAGGTATTGTGGGGGGGAGATTTTAATAAGCATCTGGATGCACAATGAGACAAGTCCAACCAACAAGGCGGCCGCACCCCAAAAACTGGCAAGTACATCAGACATGACATGTTAGAGCTTGGTTTACTAGATGCATGGCGCCTTAGAAACCCACCCTATACTCCTGTGTCTTTGTGAACTTTGATGACAAGCGTTATTTGGATAAAATGTATTGAACACAAGTTAAGATAAAATGGATGACAAGCATGGTGAAACAAAGAAAACAAGCATTTGCAATGCATAAGGTCTCGCATTAGGAAAGTTTGAGCTATTAGTACTGTAAATGACACATTTTTTATTTATGTGTTGGTTTTGAAAATAGCAAAAATAATAGCTTTGTCATTTACAGTGCCAATAGTTATAACTTGTGACACCTATAGCATTTGTAATGCAATATGTGTTGTATTCACGTGACTTAGATGTATTGATATTACAAATAACAATGGCTTTTATTTTTTTAATAATTAATACTTAAATAAAAGTTATTGTAATTTATAATGGCAATAGCTTAAATTTTTGTAAATAACTTTTGTGAAGAATATGTTCAGTGTATTTTATTGTGACGAAAATCCAAGAACAGAAGTGAAATACTAACCTCTTTTTGTGACATTTGTAATAAAGCTTGAAACATTGAGAGAACATATTTGACCCAGTTGTTGTTGAATGGTTGCACAGATTGATGCTGTGGTGGCTCTGAGTGATGTTGTGGTGGCGACTAGTGATGCAGTGGCATTGAATGATCCTGTGGTAGCGCATAGTGATGTTGTTGTGCCCCTTAGTGATGCTGTGGTGGTGCTGAGTAATGCTATGGTGATGCGATAGATAGAGTGAGTGGGATAGATAGATAGAGTGAGGGCGATAGATAGATAGAGTGAGGGCGATAGATAGATAGATAGATAGAGTGAGGGCGATAGATAGATAGAGTGAGGGCGATAGATAGCTAGACAGATAGATAGAGTGATGGCGATCAGTATCTAGATAAATAGATAGATAGAATGATAGATAGATAGATAGATAGATAGATAGATAGATAGATAGATAGATAGAGTGAGGGCGATAGATAGTGAGGGCAATAGATAGATAGATAGATAGAGTGAGGGTGATAGATAGTGAGGGCAATAGATAGATAGAGTGAGGGCGATAGCAAGATAGAGTGAGGGCGATAGATAGATAGAGTGAGGGCGATAGATAGATAGAGTGAGGGCGATAGATAGAGTGAGGGCAAAAGATAGATTGATAGATAGAGTGAGGCAGATAGATAGATAGATAGATAGATAGATAGATAGATAGATAGATAGATAGATAGATAGATAGATAGATAGAGTGAGGGCGATAGATAGATAGATAGAGTGAGGGCGATAGATAGAGTGAGGGCGATGGATAGAGTGAGGGCAATAGATAGAGTGAAGGTGATAGATTGATAGATAGATAGATAGATAGATAGATAGATAGATAGATAGATAGATAGATAGATAGATAGATAGAGTGAGGGCGATAGATAGATAGATAGAGTGAGGGCGATAGATAGAGTGAGGGCGATAGATAGATAGTGAGGGCAATAGATAGATAGAGTGAGGGCAATAGCAAGATAGAGTGAGGGCGATAGATAGATAGAGTGAGGGCGATAGATAGAGTGAGGGCGATAGATAGAGTGAGGCCGATAGATAGATAGATAGATAGATAGACAGATAGATAGAGTGAGGGTGATTAGATAGATAGAGTGAGATAGATAGACAGATAGAGTGAGGGCGATAGATAGATGGACAGATAGAGTGAGGGCGATAGATCGATAGACAGATAGAGTGAGGGTGATAGATTGATAGACAGATAGAGTGAGGGAGATAGATAGATAGATAGATAGATAGATAGATAGATAGATAGATAGATAGATAGATAGATAGGAGTGAGGGCGATAGATAGCTAGACAGATAGATAGAGTGATGGCGATCAGTATCTAGATAAATAGATAGATAGATAGATAGATAGATAGATAGATAGATAGATAGATAGATAGATAGATAGATAGATAGATAGATAGATAGAGTGAGGGCGATAGATAGTGAGGGCAATAGATAGATAGATAGAGTGAGGGTGATAGATAGTGAGGGCAATAGATAGATAGAGTGAGGGCGATAGCAAGATAGAGTGAGAGCGATAGATAGATAGAGTGAGGGCGATAGATAGAGTGAGGGCAAAAGATAGATTGATAGATAGAGTGAGGCAGATAGATAGATAGATAGATAGATAGATAGATAGATAGATAGAGTGAGGGAGATAGATAGATAGATAGATAGATAGATAGATAGATAGATAGATAGATAGATAGATAGATGGATGGATAGATAGATAGATAGAGTGAGGGCGATAGATACAGTGAGGGCGATGGATAGAGTGAGGGCAATAGATAGAGTGAAGGTGATAGATAGATAGATAGATAGATAGATAGATAGATAGATAGATAGATAGAGTGAGGGCGATAGAGAGATAGTGAGGGCAATAGATAGATAGAGTGAGGGCAATAGCAAGATAGAGTGAGGGCGATAGATAGATAGAGTGAGGGCGATAGATAGAGTGAGGCCGATAGATAGAGTGAGGCCGATAGATAGATAGATAGATAGATAGACAGATAGATAGAGTGAGGGCGATTAGATAGATAGAGTGAGATAGATAGACAGATAGAGTGAGGGCGATAGATAGATGGACAGATAGAGTGAGGGCGATAGATCGATAGACAGATAGAGTGAGGGTGATAGATCGATAGACAGATAGAGTGAGGGAGATAGATAGATAGATAGATAGATAGATAGATAGATAGATAGATAGATAGATAGATAGATAGATAGATAGGAGTGAGGGCGATAGATAGATAGATAGATAGATGGATAGATAAATAGATAGATAGTTGTGTGCGCGGTTGTGTGTGTGGTTGTGGTTGTGTGTGCGTGGTTGTGTGTGTGTGGTTGTGTGTGTTATGCTTTGTTTTGCTATGCTATATTTTGTTATGCTATGCTATGTTTTGTTGTGTTTGGTATGCTATGCTATGTTTTGCTAGGCTATGATATGTTTTGTTTTGTTATGCTATGTTTTGTTGTGTTTTGTTAAGCTATGCTATGTTTTGTTGTGTTTTGCTATGTTTTGTTATGCTATGTGTTGTTGTGTTTTGTTATGCTATGCTATGTTTTGTTATGCTATGCAATGTTTTGTTTTGCTATTCTATGCTTTGTTTTGCTATTCTATGCTTTGTTTTGTTATGCTATGCTATGTTTTTTGCTATCCTATGCTTTGTTTTGTTATGCTATGCAATGCTTTGTTGTGTTTTGCTATGATTTGTTATGCTATGCTATGTTTTGTTGTGTTTTGCTATGTTTTGTTATGCTATGTGTTGTGTTTGGTTTTGCTATGCTATGTTTTGTTATGCTATGCAATGTTTTGTTATGCTTTGTTTTATTATGCTATGCTATGTTTTGCTATCCTATGCTATGTTTTGTTATGCTATGCTATGCTATGTTTTGTTGTGTTTGATATGCTATGTTTTGCTATGCTATTATATCTTTTGTTTTGCTGTGCTATGTTTTGTTGTGTTTTGTTAAGCTATGCTATGTTTTGTTGTGTTTTGCTGTTTTGTTATGCTATGTGTTGTGTTTTGTTATGCTATGTTTTGTCATGTTATGCAATGTTTTGCTATGCTATGCTATGTTTGTTTTGCTATCCTATGCTTTGTTTTGTTATGCTATGCTCCGTTTAGTTTTGCTATCCTATGCTTTGTTTTGTTATGCTATGCTATGGTTTGTTGTGTTTTGTTATGCTATGCTATGCTATGCTTTGCTGTGTTTTGATATGTTATGCTTTGTTATGCTATTTTGTGTTATGCTATGCTATGTTTTGTTTTATCATGCTATGCTTTGTTTTGCTATGCTATGTTTTGTTATGCTATGCTTTGTTATGCTATGCTTTGTTATGCTATGCTTTTTTATGCTATGCTTTGTTATGCTATGTTTTGTTATGATATGCCAAGCGTTGTTTTGTTAGGCTATGCTATGTTGTGTTTTGTTATGCTGTGCTATGTTGTATTTTGTTATGCTATGCTATGTTTTGTTGTGTTTTGTTATGCTATGCTAGGTTTTGCTATGTTTTGCAATGCTATGTTTTGTTATGTATGCTATGTTTTGTTGTGTGTTGTTATGCTATGCTATGTTTTGTTGTGTTTTGTTATGCTATGCTTTGTTTTGTTATGCTATGCTTTGTTATGTTATGCTATGTTTTTTTCTGCTATGTGTTGTTGTGTTTTGTTATGCTATGTCAGTCAGTCAGTCAAAGTTCTTTATTGCGATAACTTAATATCATACAAAGACAATGGCATAAAAACACAAACAACAAATAGCATGAATAAAAAAGCAGTTAAAAACAATTAGAAACAGTTAGAACATTAAAAAAGAGCATTTCAGATAAAAATCAATGTACCATGTTGCAAATCATTAAGACTTTGTAATTGCGTGGTATTAAAGTGCATTAATAATAAAGTGCATAATAAAGTGCAATATCCCAAGGGATAATCCCCGCATAAATGTTCTACTAAGGTACACACTGTGATCTAAAATTCGTTAACCTGAAGTTGCCATCAGCCCGACTAGATAATAAACAGGTCTGCACTCTTAAGTCTGGAATTCCTGCTTCTTATTGCTCTTACCAGGAAATTTGCCACGAAAAACATGATCCTGGGAGTTTGCAGCATTTGTAAGTAAATAAGAGCAGGTCGGACCAGAATAAATCCCGCTTCCTTAAGTATAGGAACGAGAAACTGCCTCCGGGCATCATTATAATAGCTACAGAACATTATAAAGTGCATTGTGCTCTGTTCTGAAAAAAGATCACATGGACATGGCGGGGCCTTTTCAGGGGTACTCCACTCAGAGTAAAAACCCAAGTTAAAATGAATTAGATTAAATCTAAAACTTGTTAAAATGAACCCATGATAAGGGTTAGTCACCACATTAAGGTAGTTGTCAGGACCACTAGGTATAGCCAGCAGGAGGCTGGCCCTAACACAGGGTTTCTGTAGTTCGACTTCCTCCCTCTCCAAGGAAAGAAGGTCCTTCATAGCAGCCTTGATGAGGACAACGTCATTGGATGTTATGAAGTCAGTGGCTGTGTATAATTCAGGCCTCCCCAACCTACAAAAACTGTCCTTAATGTACATTAACCATCCAATCTTGTGTACGTTGTCCAGGGTCAAACAGTCCCTTATTATGGAATGGTTTAGGGGAATTTCAGGATTAAGCCACAACTTGAGCCATGCGATTAATGGGGCTATTCTAACCAAATCGCCAATGAAGCCTTCTCCTAGCTCCTGGTGGACAGTATAAGATGGGGTTGACTGCGGGACGCCCAAAACTGATCTAAAAAATCTGTTTTCCGCGGTCTGTATGGGGTCAACTCTTTTATACCCCCAAAGGGAACTCCCATATGAAGCTACAGAGATACATTTGGCTTTGTATATTTTGCTGATAGCTTCAAAAGGCCTGCCCCCTAGTCTTTTTGAAAAGCCATGAAGGGCCGCGGAAGTTCTAGCCAGTGTAGCTACTCTACTTTTTACGTGAGGGCCCCAACTACCTTTCTCGTCAAAGGTGATCCCCAGATAGGGGAAAGTAGTAACCCGAACAAGTTTTTCCCTTCCGCAGAAAAAGGTTTTATGGACGGATTTCCTTGAAGCCTGACCCATAAACATGATCTGGGATTTTTTTGCGTTAATTTTCAGGTCTAAGGACCCCATGAAGGATTCGAAAGCATCCAGCAGCCGTTGTAGCCCCACTCCCGTTCGTGCCAGAAGCACTGCGTCATCCGCGTACAAGAGAACTGGAATACCCTGTTCCCCTGCACGTGGAATATCGCAAGTGACCCCTCTTAGAGCGGGCTCTAGGGCATTCACATACAGCGTGAACAGTAGAGGTGCCAAGATGCATCCCTGACGGACACCTCTTTCAGAAGCAAACACTTCAGTACATCTTCCATCAGTAGAGACTCTAACTTTAGCAGACAGGCCAGAATGCAGGTCGGACAGTAAGTTGACTATAGATCTGTCCAGACCCATCTCAACCAGTTTACCCCAGAGCTTAGATCTATTGACCATATCGAATGCAGAGGAGAGGTCCATGAACCCTAGGTACATGGACCCATCCTTGGCTCTGGTGTATTTCTCAATCAGTAGGTGGAGATTGAGGCACTGGTCCAGGGTGCTTCTCTTGGGTCTAAACCCGTATTGCACATTGCTCAAGATGTTGTTCTCGGTGGCCCATGTATTCAGTTTTGCTAATAGGACTCTCCCTAAGATTTTGACTGAGGAGTCTATCAATGAAATGGGCCTATAGCATACAGGGTCCTGCCTATTGCCTTTTTTGAAAACCGGGATAATAGTTGAAGTTTTCCAAGACTTCGGGATGTTGTCACGGTTTAAGGCGTTAAAAACCCTGCTGAGCAGTCTTGACCAGAAGTTGGGGAAGCATTTAAAGGCATCGGCCGGAACACCATCCGGTCCCGGTGCCTTTTTTGTCAGAGTGCGACTAATGGCATCTAAAATGTCCTCAACTTCAAAGTGCAGATGGTTACCCAGTGTGGTAGTAGACTCTTCATGAGCACTATTCTTATCTAGAGACTGGCCTGAGTATATGTCTCTAAAGTGTTGAATCCAGTCCTGATCTGGAATATTTGCTTCCAGAGGGGAGTTATCCTCGCCTGTAAGAAGGGGTTGATTAACAATTCTCCAGAACTCCCCACTATTTTTTAATATGGCTGGATCTGTAAGTTGCGCCCAAGCTTCGTCTTTAAGCTCTTTCTTTCTGGCTGCAATAGCTTTTTTATATAAGGCCCTACTAATCCTAATAAGGTCGTGATCCTTAGGATCGGATTTGAGGGCGTTGAGCAGCGCAGAATGTGCTAGGGAACAGCTGTGATCAAACCATCTTTTAAGAGGTTTTGTCTTAGTCTTACTGATCACAGAGAGCCTACCATTTATCTTACAGCATATGTTAGTAAATGCGAAAATGACATCCCCATCATTAGCATCATTCGATAAGCAGACCCCAACCTCTTCCTCTGCATCTAACAAAAGTTCTTGAATGAACGGTTCTGGGGTTATGCTGTCCCATTTGAGTCTGCGTCTTTGGTCCTTAAGTTTGATTGGTCCATCCATAAAGGTTGAACCGTGGATGCGTCCTAATAATTCACCCTCTCCTATGTCCAGAGAAACTGGGTTGTGGTCACTAAAAACAGATGTCACAGTTCTATACATAAAAACATTGGATAAAAAACATGCAGAGATAAAAATATAATCAATGATAGAGCCATTGTCTGAGCCCTTAAAAGTAGGGGCCCTGACCTCCTCCCCACAACTAGATTCATAAAGGTTCCATCTAGCAAGAAAGTTTTCCAAACATTCCCCCTGCTTGTTGTGCGCCAGATGAACCATTGCACTGTTCGGGGGGGAGTCAACGTCATCACAAACACATGATAATAAACAAGGATGTATATTAAAATCCCCTAAAAAAATAATTTCGAATACATTAACATCCTCACTGTAGACTGACAGGAAATCATCCAATCTACCGAGACTATATGACGTGCGATCGGCAGCATTGGAGTTATAAAAATTAATAAACAAAATATTAGGAGACTCAGCACGAGACAATTCAACGATAAGGCAATTTTCTGAACCTGAGGCTAGTAACTTGAGGCATCCCTTAATATCAAGTTTAAACAGGCTAATCAAGCCCCCCTTAGCCCTTCCTGCTGAGCTAGCCACGGCAGGAATACTAAAGTAGCTGAAGCCATCAAGAGAAAAGGTGTTGTTAGTGTCCCAGGTTTCCTGAAAGGCGATAACGTCATACTTGGATATAAAATTTAACCAGGTTGCATTATCTGCCTTTGTCTTAATGCCGGCAATATTCCAGGTAAGGATACTAAAAACAGGCACATTGGTCCTAGGCTTTACGAGTTGTTCTGACTGAAGTCAATCATTGTGGTCTAAAAATGAAAGGGGTGCAAAGCGGTTGGACAGTAAGAGGGGTTGAGCAAAAGGATTCTGAAACCCTTGGGGTACAGAATGATTCACTGCGTTGCGAGTTTGTTCAAAACCCCATCTCTGGTGTGTATCAGGGTTAGAATCCCAGGCAAAAGCTGGTGTTTTAGGGTATGTGACATTCTGTTGTTCACCATAAAAGAATTTAAGTGTCAATGGTACAACAGAACCCTGCCTGCGTTGTGGTGGGAGTAAGTTGATTAGGATGTTAGGTAACACCCCTGTGTGAGTAAAACTTACTGCTACACAATCCCCCTTGAATTTTTTAGGGCGATTGCCCAGCCATGAGACCCTTTTGGCTGTTTTAATTTCCTGGGCCAGCTGCCGCCCACCCCCTGGAGCTAATCTCATATTTGTTGTTAGCCACTGTAGGGCTTTATTAGACAGGGAAGATGGGGATTCCTCAGTTCCAGCTTCTAATGGTGGAACATTCGCCAGAACTAGGACGACCGGGGAGGCTTCAACAATAAATTGAAGTGGGTCAGTTGGTTGGTCTTGAGCAGGCGGTATCTCAACCGTTAAGGAGCCCTCCCCTCTGCTAGTACCTGAACTGCTAAAAGGTTGGTCAGGAAGCTGGGGTGGTGGATTACTTGGGGCTACAACTGGAATCACCCTCTCTTGTTCGTCATCCTGACTTCTGCTATTACTCATATTTACCACAGCTGTCATAACACAGTCAACCCCCTCAGTTAGTTTGTTCATCTGCCCTCCCAACTTTTTAATCTCAGATTGAAGTTTATCGATTTTAGAGAGCAAAGGCTTGACGATGGTTTTAATTTTCAAATCAATTAGCTCAGTGAGTCTATCGAATAAGTCCTCATCAAAGGTATTAGTAGACTTTGCACGCCCCCCTCGAGTCTCCTTAGGAGGAGCTTTTGGGGTATTTACCCTCTTCCTCCTAGTCCCAGATCTTAGACCACCCCGCCTAGGTGGATTTTTATTTTTCCCGGAATCCGAACGGGAAGGAAGTTCAGTGATAGAGGTGTCATCATCAGTGGGGGATGCAGGAATGTCCTGGTCCTCATCGCTGACCACTTGATTCCCAAGGTCCACTAAGAGAACCTCGGAGCCAGATCCGGATGGTACGTTACTGGTCACGGGGCCGGATTCCAGTGTTGTGGGACACATAAAACTGGCATCTGGGAAAGTCTGTATAGAGACTATGTCCTCTGATGATGGGGTTAGGGAGGGGGATAAACAACGTAGGTCAGGTGACTGACTAAGACCCAATGATTCTCTCCTTTGAGAGTTGATTTTTTCCACAGTCTGAACCAGATAGTTCTTCATATTATTAGCTTGTGGTACTTGGTTCTTTTTCGACATTATAACTAATATAGCGCAAAGCCTAGGCAGCTGAAAATGTACGTGGGGCTGTTACAAACAATACAGTCTTACTTGGTCCGTTGATTGCCTCTTGTACTTCTGACAGGGATTCTGGCCCTGCCCCTGCCTCCTCCTGCCGATGAGGGCCGTAGAGGGCCCGGCCCGCCCTTTGCCCGGGCTTCGCCCCGGGCGTCCCGCTCGCGTCCCGCGACGCGGGGGTGCTCCTCCTTTATGGTTGTTCGTTGGCGCTCTCAGGGCGCTTCCGCGTCACTCTGACGCGCCGCCGCGGTGCCTGCCGGGATTTGCAGTCTCCCGGAGCGGCGGCGCGGAGTCTGGTGAATTCTGACTCTTGGCGGCGGTGGCGGCAATATGGGCAGCGTCCTCTAGCCCTCTGGTGAGTTTTCCTGACTCTCGGCGGTGGCGGCGTTTGTGCACTGCGTCTCCCCCGCTCTGCCGGGGTGCTCCTCCTTTATGGTTGTTCGTTGGCGCTCTCAGGGCGCTTCCGCGTCACTCTGACGCGCCGCCGCGGTGCCTGCCGGGATTTGCAGTCTCCCGGAGCGGCGGCGCGGAGTCTGGTGAATTCTGACTCTTGGCGGCGGTGGCGGCAATATGGGCAGTGTCCTCTAGCCCTCTGGTGAGTTTTCCTGACTCTCGGCGGTGGCGGCGTTTGTGCACTGCGTCTATGTTTTGTTATGTTATGCTATGTTTTGTTATGCTATGCTATGTTTTGTTATGCTATGCTATGCTTTGTTATACCATGTTTTGTTATGCTAAGCTTTGTTTTGTTATGCTATGCTATGTTGTGTTTGGTTATGCTATGCTATGTTTTGTTGTGTTTTCTTATGCTATGCTGTGTTTTGCTATGCTTTGCAATGCTGTGTTTTGCTATGTATGCTATGTTTTGTTGTGTTTAGTTATGCTATGCTATATTTTGTTGTGTTTTGCTATGTTTTGTTACGCTATGTTTTGTTATGCTATGCTTTGTTTTATGTTATGTTATGCTATGTTTTGTTATGTTATGCTGTTTTGTTCTGCTGTTTTGTTGTGTTATGTTATGCTATGCTATGTTTTGTTTTACGCTATGCTATATTTTGTTGTGTTTTGCTATGTTTTGTTATGCTATGTTTTGTTATGCTATGCTTTTTTATGTTATGTTATGCTATGTTTTGTTATGTTATGCTGTTTTGTTCGGCTGTTTTGTTGTGTTATGTTATGCTATGCTATGTTTTGTTTTACTATGCTATGTTTTGTTTTGCTATTCTTTGTTATGTTATGCTATGGTTTGTTTTGTTATGCTATGCTATGTTTTGCTGTGTTTTGCTATATTTTGTTATGCTATGTTTTGTTATGCTATGTTTTATGTTATGTTATGCTATGTTTTGTTATGCTATGTTTTGTTGTGTTATGTTATGCTATGCTATGTTTTGTTTTACTATGATATGTTTTGGTATGCTATGCGGGTGAGGGTATGTGAGGGTGTGTGAGGGTGTGTGAGTGTGTGTGAGGGTGAGTGAGGGTGAGGGTGTGTGAGGGTGAGGGTTTTTGAGGGTGATGGTGTGTAAGGGTGAGAGGGTGAGAGGGTGAGGGTGTGAGGGTGTGTGAGGGTGAGGGGGTGTGAGGGTGTGAGAGTGAGTGAGGGTGTGTGAGGGTGAGAGGGGGTGAGGGGGTGTGAGGGTGAGGGGGGTGAGGGTGTGTGAGAGTGAGGGGGTGTGAGGGTGAGGGGGTGTGAGGGTGAGTGAGGGTGAGGGGGTGTGAGGGTGAGTGAGGGGGTGTGAGGGTGAGTGAGGGTGTGTGAGGGTATGTGAGGGGTGTGAGGGTGAGAGTGTGCGGGTGAGGGGGTGTGAGGGTGAGGCGGTGTGAGGGGGTGTGAGGGTGAGGGTGTGAGAGTGAGTGAGGGTGTGTGAGGGTGAGATGGGGTGTGAGAGTGAGGGGGTGAGGGTGTGTGAGAGTGAGGGTGTGTGAGGGTGAGGGGGTGTGAGGGTGAGTGAGGGTGAGAGGGTGAGGGGGTGTGAGGGTGAGTGAGGGGGTGTGAGGGTGAGTGAGGGTGTGTGAGGGTATGTGAGGGGGTGTGAGGGTGAGGCAGTGTGAGGGTGAGGGGGTGTGATGGTGAGGCGGTGTGAGGGTGAGGGGGTGTGAGGGTGTGTGAAGGTGAGGGTGTGTGAGGGTGAGAGGGTGTGTGAGGGTGAGAGGGTGTGTGAGGGTGAGAGTGTGAGGGTGTGTGAGGGTGTGTGAGAGTGTGGGTGTGTGAGGGTGAGGGTGAGGAGGTGTGTGAGGGGTCAGGGGGTGTGAGGGGGTGAGGGCGAGTGAGGGGGGTGAGGGCATGAGGGTGAGTGTCTCCAATGAATGTCGCTGCTTCACCTTCTTGTTCAGTGCTGCAAATAGAGCATGCCGCCCTAATTATCACAGCATGAGGCCCCAAAGTGAAAATTATCACAGCATGCAGAGAGGCGCCCCACACTGCTCGAGCACTCAACTGCACATTAATTATAGTTGAGTGCTCCAGCAGCCTGGGTCGCCTGTTGACATGCTGTGATAAGTGGGGTCTCATGCTGTGATAATTGTTACTTGCGGCGCACGATACTGATTCCCGCCCCTCCAGGACTCCCTGACCTGCCTCATGGTTGCCAAGGCAATATTTCTGAAAATATTGCTGTGCTATCGTAAGGCAGGTCATGGAGTCCTCAAGAGGTGGGATCCAGAGCAGACAAATCTGCTAAACAGGAGCTTTTTCCAATGGCAGGCCTCCATTTCAAGAGACCTGCCAATGGAAAAAAGGGGCGTGGCTTCACGCCATACTGAAATCCCCTGCTCACAATATCTCTTTGCCTGCAGCAGGGCCATGCCCTGCAATGCAGGCTTCGACCTAAAAAAAGTTGAAATAAAAAATGAAATTGATTCATTGGATTCAAATTGTGTTGAGGCTGTGCAGCCTGATGGAACTGAAATGGGTTCCTTTTTTTGGGTTTAGACACGTTACAGCGCAACGAGACGAAGCGCGAAACAGGTGTTGCACGCTGGTAAAAATTGAAATGGGAATGAAAGTTTAAAATGTTTAAAATAAGGATTACAAAGGTGTGCATCTCACTCCACATTTTTCATTGTATGACTTTTCTCGTCTCAACTGAGATTGCACCCATGTTGACAAGGAGAATATTGGAAGCTACAAATAGGAAAATTGTGATTAAAATAGTACTACAGATGGTGAAAACGCACAGGAGCATGGTTTCCTTCCGTGAGAAACTATGACGAAGAGGGAAGCACTTCATAATGAGTCATCACTTTTTAATAAGAAGGACTCATTGTATGAGAGAATTGCAAATAACCTCATTTATTGAAATGAAAGTGTTAACAACAGAATACTCATGGATGGAGGGGAATCAGAAGATATGGCATTCTGGGAGATGCAGTAAGATCGTGTTTACACAAATGGTGAAACAGTGTAAACCCAGTTAGAGGATTGGTTTAGAGCTTTGGTGTCCACATGTGTAATTAATTAAACGGGTGATTTCAAACAAAGAAAGGGAGGGATAAGAGGATGTTTTAGCACTCATGTTTAGCTCGCATAAGGAGGTTCGAGCGTCTCTGTACGCATGGATTGAAAGGACGAACTGAATGCATTTTTAAGAGAATAGATTTGGTAGCAGGCCATGGTGAGTGTACATAAGTGAAAGCAGCTTTCAATTATGGTAAAGTTTCACAGTTTTTGTAGCATAGTAAGCCGGTTCAATTAATGGGGAGATTATGTGTTAGGATACATTTGCATGATTAAGACGGGATGCAATATGGCAGTGGTTCTGGGTATGTAGTAAATTAGTGTACAATATGTTTTAGCAAATAGGATTGCAGTCCAGATACGATGTATTTCGTTTTTTAAATTTCGGGGAATGTTTCTCATTAAATATATGTTTTATTAGGCAAATGCAGTAAGTTAAATTACAAAATATGTACTTTTATTTGTCGATGTCCCTGACGAAGGGAAATGTACTTCCGGAAATGCATTGGGTGATTGGATTAAAATCATGGCGTGTGAAACCCACCCTATACTCCTGTGTCTTTGTGAACTTTGATGACAAGCGTTATTTGGATAAAATGGATTGAACACAAATTAAGATAAAATGGATGACAAGCATGGTGAAACAAAGAAAAACATAGTTGAGAATAAAAAATTAAATTGATTCATTGGATTCAAATTGTGTTGGGGCTGTGCAGCCCGATGGAACTGAAATGGGTTCCTTTTTTTGGGTTTAGTCACGTTACAACGAGACGAAGCGCGAAGCAGGTGTTGCACGCTGGTAAAAATTGAAATGGGAATGAAAGTTTCAAAATTTTAAAATAAGGATTACAAAGGTGTGATCTCACTCCACATTTTTCATCGCCTTAGAAATTGCGACATAAGGAAGGGCACACATGCCACGCCAGCCCATGGTATTTGGTCCCGCTTGGACTACTGGTTACTTAGTGAGGGGGCGAATGATTGGGTCACAGCGATAACGCCCCTCCCCTGCACCCTATCTGATCATAATCCGGTCAAGTTTACCATCACTATGCCTACCAATACTGGTCGTAATCTGGTGACTCAGCTTAAATCCCGTTCTGATCACCACCACATCACCAAAATTGTAGACAATCAAGGCAGGGAATTTTATACACCGCCAGACATAGTCGAACAATTTCGAGACTATATATAAATCCCATAGGGGTGGGGACTCTCACAATTTGGCCGAGTACTTGTCGGATGTTGCATGCGCATGGTTGGCAGATGGTCTCCGTGAGTACCTAAGTCAACCGATTGAGGAGACAGATATCAAGGCAGCCATAGGCTCTTTGTCAAACAAAAAAGCTCTGGGACCGGATGGTCTCACGGCGGAATTCTATAAGGAATATGCCGGGCTCCTGGCGCCACAATTGCTTGAAGTATATAGCGAGGCACATGAGACTGGATGCCTTCCCCCCCCTCAATGAGACAGGCCTTGATCATTACGCCCCTAAAAAAGGACAAACCACCCTTGGCATGTGAGTCCTACCGGCCATTATCGCTAATTAATTTAGATGCAAAAATTTTGGCTAAAACTCTTGCTGATCGATTATTGCCCCTCATGTCCAGTCTTGTTCTGCCGGATCAATCCGGGTTTATACTGGAAAGGTCCACGTCTCACAATCTCTATACCATATTTGCTATGTTCCATGTATTGGATCCTGCCCTTCCCGCTGCCGCAGTACTGTTGGATGCAGCTAAAGCATTCAACTCTATTGAATGGGGATAAATGTTTCATATACTGCAACATATGGGGTTCCCTGAAATTTTTATAGGTTGGGTGCTGCTCTTATACTCTGATCCCTCAGCACGAGTGAGGGTGGGTGGACTGACCTCAGAACCCTTCCAATTAGAAAAAGGTACATGTCAAGGCTGCCCCTTGTCGCCATTGCTTTTCTCAATCATGCTAGAGCCACTAGTGTGCATTATTCGACAGCGCCATAGGGAAACTGCTCTGAACTTCATGCATCGCCCTGTTGGCATTTCTGAGTATGCAGATGACATGGTATTATTCATAAGACAACCACAACAATACCTTGCTCCCCTGTTGCGTGAATACATACAATTTGGTTTATTTTCAGGTGTAACTATCAACTGGAATAAATCAGTGATAATACCCCTGTCTGAGATAACGCTCCCGCCCCAGTCTTGAATATTCCTTACAGTGGTCTACAGAGGTTAAATATCTGGGTATTTGGGTGCACTGTGATCCTGAGATCGTGATTCGCGAAAACTATGGGAAAGCAAGTGTGCCTCTGGAACATCAGGTGGACAGATGGATGGCATTACCATTATCACTAGCGGACCGCATAGCGGTCATTAAAATGATAATCTTGCAGCGATTTTTATATCTCTTCTGTAATATTCCTATTGTACTAACCAAGCAGTTTTTCAAGACACTCCGCTCATCGCTACTGCAACTCATTTGGGGAAATAAACAAGCTAGAGTGAGCTGGAACACGTTGACATTAGACTATGACAAAGGTGGTACCTGTGCACCCGATTTTTAGGTCTCGCCTGTCGATGCGCATGCGCATCGAGCTTGCGAGACTATGGGGGCTTACCAACTTTTTAACCAACTTGCAAGGAATCGTGGCGATTCCTTGCAGTGCACGAGAAATTTAAGCTCAATGCGCATGCGCATTGAGCTTAAAAGCGCGTGCACATGCCCCCAGCCGCCTGCCTTGCCTACTCTCCCGCCCCCTCACTTCTTGATTGCACGGCCGCTAGGCCGTGCCTCCCCTACTCTCCTCCCCCCTCCTCCTCCTACTCTCCTCCTCCTCTCCTGCCGGCCGTTTCAGCTTTCGGGAAAACAACATCCGTCACAGCCTTCCACCCGCTCGCACAGCCTGTCGGACTTTGGAAGCTAGAGTAGCAGACTCCCCTCTTGCCGTGTCCCATTCCCCCTCCCTCCCAGGCTGACTACATCTTCCTGGGGAAAGCCCATGCGTCCTGTGTCTTGTTCATAGTGTGTCAGGTGCGAGCGGATTGAGCAGGGGCGCTTAGTGTGCCACTTGCATTCCTGGATCACGTTACAGGTTTTGTGTTTACCCAGCCTGAGCGCTTTCACTTTCGCGTCTGTGGGTTTTAGATTGCCAGCAGGCAGACACAGCGTAGACAAAAATGATCTAAAACAACACAAAGAAAATAAAAGTGAAAATATAGTTTTAATGTTTGCACAAAATAAAAATAAAACACTTTTCTGCTCGCCTCCGCAGCACCGCACACCTCCCCCTCTACCCTCCCCGAGGAGTGCTGTGAGAGAGTCTGCCTCAGCAAGGGAAGACAGTCTCGCTGCACGGGAACCCTCTGCTGCATTGCGTGCCAGGAAGGCCCCGCTCTCCAGCAGCAGGCTCACGAGGCAGGGCTGCTTTCATTCAGCTGCGGGTGCGCGTGCTTCTTCTTAAAGCCCCTTTGAGTCCTGCCTGTCTGTAAAGTGATTGATTCCCCGCGCTTCCGGAGGACCGGGCTACTGGCCGCGCTGCTGACTGTCCTGCTAGGTAGGACAAGGTGAGCGACTCTTAAGACTTAGTTTCAGTGCTTACTTTGATGAAAAAAATCACAAGAGCAGGTTTCTTAGGAGCGCTACGTTGGTGGTGTCGATTGGTTAGATAACACGTTAGCTGTGTATTTTCTTCCACTTCCCTAAGTCTCCTCTATTTCTCACTTGCACGTTTCTCGGTTTCTGCTTTCAACATTGGTCACTGTGTTCATATCTTTTTTTAGTCCTCCTTTGTCTCCCTTTTATTTTTTGCTTGTGGCCAAATTAGGATGAAAAATAAGCTCATGGCAGTGGTTCACAAAATCGAGTGTCTGTTCCACCACCTGCAAGTTCCTGCATAAATGAAGCACCAGTATTTCTTAAAGTTGGGACTCCACAGCCGACTTGAGGTTTAAGCAGAGTGAAGGGACCTCAATGAAGAAACCGAGCTGTGTTTCAAAGCATGACTTTTATTGGGGCCTTGAATGTGAAGTCAAGTACGTTGTTTCCAAAGCACATGGGCATTGAAAGTTAATTGCAGTTTAAAGTTAGATTCCTTCCTGTAGACAGAGCTGCGTTATCAAAAACAGGAGTCAGCAAGTCCTGTTATATTTTAAATACTCGTACCTAAGACCATTTACCCATTGGAAAAAGTTACCAGATCTGTGTTTTTGCTTTGCATTCTAGTACTCAGTTCTGTTGTGATCATGGCTACAAGTGCTATATAGCAAAGAAAAGAATCTGGAGCTCCCCGGCGTAGATGGTAGTATAGGTTTACTTATGAACTTCCAAGTATTGTTAAAGGTGTACCACAGGTGTGGTACGAGGATTGGTTTTTGTCATCACAGGTTGGATACGCATCTTCTGGCCCGTTTGTGCGTGTCAGAAAAACTGTAATCTTGTGTGAGCACAATATTCAGTTCTGTATATTCTGCTGTTTGATGTCCTTGGTGAGCAAAGCTACAGCACACCGAGTATTGCGAGGGGGGAGTTCAGTGAGAACGGCAGCACGTGTATCACACCTGCACATAAGCTCAATGCGCATGCGCATTGAGCTTAAAAGCGCGTGCACATGGCCCCAGCCGCCTGCCTTGCCTACTCTCTCTCTCACTGCCTCCCCCAGCTCCGCCCCCTCACTTCTTGTTTGCACGGCCACTAGGCCGTGCCTCCCCTACTCTCCTCCCCCCTCCTCCTCCTACTCTCCTCCCCTGCCTGCCGTGTCGCACCTCTCCCCTCTCCCCGCTCCGCCCCCTCCCCTGCCCGCCGTGTTACGGTCTTTGCATGTCTTACGCTTTGGTGGCCATATTGATCAGCTCTCCCTCTAAGAAGAGTCATTTGGCTTCAGTATAATTCACTGCAGTTACTCGGGCTACCGAGCATGTATTTCTCTCACCGTGGGAGCCATGTTGAGCCGGTCCCTCTAAGAGTCCTTTGACTTCAATACAGTCGGCTTCTGTTCCTTGAGCTATAGAGCATGTAGACCACTATTTCTGTCACAGTGGCGGCCATGTTGAGCCGCTCCCTCTAAGAAGAGTCCTTTGGCGTCGGTTCAATCCGCTGCAGTTACTTGGGCTACACAGCATGTACGTCTCTCACCATGGCGGCCATGTTGAGCCGCTCCCTTTAGGAAGAGTCCTTTGGCTTTAGTCCAATCCACTGCCGTTATGTTAAAACCGTCAGGTCAGGCCGCCAGTGTTGCTTTAGTTCCATTTACCCCGCCTACAAAAAGCCCAGCATGAGGCCTTCCTCCTTACCCTTCATTACCTATGCCGCCCATAGCATAAATATCCATTGGTTGACTACCTCCCACTCATCAAAGCCATCCCTGCCATACCGCCGTCTTTGTGAGGAGCATCAAGATATCATTTATTTATTATTAGGCGTGTTATTGAGTTGTAGTTCCCGTTCCCAAGCTATAAAGCTGTGGTACGAGAGCACACCAGAGATCAATGAAACACGTACTTTAAAGATGAAAGTTACAATCCTTGTCTGTCTTCTATCTTCACTGCTGCCTCCTCCTCTGTTGGTCTGCGTCATCAGTGATCCGGGCGCAGAGGCCTCCACCTCCCACTCCGAGATCTGGGCGCTTATGTGACGGGCGTCACTTGCAGGGTGAGTGTTGAGGCTTTATTTGTAAACCTGACCCGTTCCTCCGATGTCCCTTTGTTGCCCTTTTCTTTTAGTTGCAGTGCAAACGATTACGACAAAAGTAACCAAAAGGAATGCGAGGCAGCCCGCACTGGCAGGCTGCAAACATTGCGCTGTAATTGTGTTTACATGTTTAAAATGGTGGGGTGTTTGCGCCCTTGAGAGTGAACTGTTTCTTCTTTCACGCATCCCATTTCTTATTCGGCAGACTGTGCCCCCCCTCTACCCCAAAGAGCGTTCCTAATGTAGCCACTGTGACATACTTCGCAGTCAATTCCAGTTTTCCTGCAGAAGGATAAATACTGCAGTAAAATCAGCAGCAAAGTATCCTAATTTGATGTGATGTTCTGGAGCTGGTTTGTGAAGGTCTGTCCCTCATGGGCGGATCTGTGTAGATTTTCACTATATCAACTTAAAGTATCCATACATTGAATCTATATATTGCTGTGCTTCTCTCCCCTGCTGCACTCTCCTGCTCTCTAGAGATGTGGCCTAACGACCAGAGCTGCCATCTATGTCACGTAAATACAAAGCATGTTGCATTCCAAATGCTATAGGTGTCACATTCGCAAAAGTTATAACTATTGGCATTGTAAATGACAAAGCTATCAATTTAGCTATTTTAAAAACCAACAAATAAATAAAATATTTGTCATTTACAAGACCAATAGCTCCAACTTTTCTAATGCGAGACCTATTGCATTTCCAATGCTTGTTATATTATTTATCTCTGCACACAGGCACAGTATGCATATTATTGGTATAACCCACACACCTTCACTCCTCATGTGGCGGTAGAGGACGGTGACAAACATCCTATCCCACTCGCTGGTATCCTCACCCACTCGAAGAGAGGCACCCCAAAAAGTGAAATTAATACACTGTATACTACTATAGCAGCATGGCAGGCCATTGGTAAGCTAACAAACAAAAAAACACTATATGATTCGGCATTGCCGCTGAAGCATCATGCGGCGATATCAGTTACCCAAGAAGAGGGCCCATTACGATCTTTGCGTGAAGCCGGCATGGATACCATGTCTGATCTTTACCCAGAGGGCACTTTTCTTACCTTGACCTTCTGTAGTGTAGTTCCTATATTCCCAATAGGCTCTGCGCATTGGAATAATATATCCTATAGATGTGACGTAGGACTTAGGTCGACTGGGCCTCTATCGAATATATTAGACTTAATTGTGAGTGCCAGCTAGCTCAGAGGTCATTAGAAAATTTCTCGAATTCACAAGAAGGGATTAGTCTCTGATAACCACATGACCCTGTGTACATGCAGGTCGCTCCCTCTACATCCGCGCAGCCCCCCCCCTGTGTGATGCTGCTGCCTCCTGCAGTCTGGTCCGCTGACTGCTGCTCCGCTCCTTGCTGACTGTTGGTTCATGTCTGTACTGTTTTGTACTGTGCTGGTAGTCCATTTTTGTACCCCTTCTTCTTTTTTACCCCTTGCTCCCTGCTGATTGTCCCCTTGTACCCCTTCTTCTTTTTGTACCCCTCGCTCTCTGTGACCATTCCCCCTCCTGCCCCCCTTGCCTTCTGTTTCCTTCCCGCCGCTCCCGTCCCCCGCGGCTCCACCCCCTCACTTCCCATTGGCCTACCCGCCTCTCAGCTGCTCCTCCCTCCCTCTCCCACTCATATGGAGGCCGCACGCTGGTAAGAGGAGCGACCCTTGACTCAGTGTACAGGCAGGTCGCTCCCTCTACCTCCGCGCAGCTCCCCCCCTGTGTGACATTGCTGCCTCCTGCAGTCTGGTCCGCTGACTGCTGCTCCGCTCCTTGCTGACCGTTGGTTCGTGTCTGTACTGTTTTGTACTGTGCTGGTAGTCCGTTTTTGTACCCCTTCTTCTTTTGTACCCCTTGCTCCCTGCTGATTGTCCCCTTGTACCCCTTCTTCATTTTGTACCCCTCGCTCTCTGTGGCCGTTCCCCCCCTGCCCCCTCTTGCCTTCTGTTTCCTTCCCGCCGCTCGCGTCCCCCGTGGCCCCGCCCCCTCACTTCCCATTGGTCTTCGCGGCTCCCAGCTGCTCCTCCCTCCCTCTCCCACTCATATGGAGGCCGCGCGCAACGGGCGCGCCGTTGGCTCACCGAAGGCGCGCCTAAGGCAAGCCCGTCTGTGCCCGTCCGCGCCTGGACCGCGCCCAGCACCAGGACCCCTGGCCCTCGACGTGACCAGCCCACCCGCCTAAGCTACGATGCCGCCACCCTCCACGCACTCAACGCCGGCCAGACCCCCGCCTGCCACCGAGCCACCCCGAAACGCACCCACGGACCCTTCACCTGCCTGGCCTGCAAATTCACCTGCCTCCAGACCTGCACCACACCCACCAGGCCAAAGACCAGCGACAACCACCTCAAGTGCATCCTCCTCAACATCCGTTCCATCCACAGGCACGCTGTCGAACTCTGGAACCTCCTCGACACTACAGCGCCGGACGTCGCCTTCCTCACAGAAACCTGGATGAACGCCTCCTCAGCCCCCGACATCGCCATAGACATCCTGAATGGCTACAAGAGCACCCGGAGGGACCGCGCCAACCAAACAGGAGGAGGTATCGCCATCGTCCACAGAAACACCATCCGCATCACGACCAACTCCAACAACAGCCTCACAGCCGCCGAGCACCTTCACTTCCAGATACACACCGACCCCAAGACCACCCTCAGAGATACCCTCATCTACAGACCCCCGGGACCGCGCACACAATTCAGCGAAGCCATCACTGATTTCATCAGCCCCCACGCCCTCACCTCCCCAGACTACATCCTCCTAGGAGACCTCAATTTTCACCTGGAAAACAGCAATGACATCAACACCATTACCCTGCTTGGACAACCTCGCCAACCTCGGACTCAAGCAACTGGTGAACTCCCCCACCCACTACGCCGGCCACACGCTTGACCCAGTCTTCTCCTCCAGTAACCACATCTCCTTCAGCCACACCACCGGACTACACTGGACAGACCACAGCTGCGTCCACTTCAACTTCAGGAAAACGACGACCCACCACCACCAGCAACAGGCCCCCCGGAGATGCTGGAGCAAGATCACCACTGACCAGCTCACCGCCTCCCTGAGCCAGAACCCTCCCAACAACACCACGGACCCCAACGAAGCAGCCCGCAACCTCACACAGTGGCTCACCAACAGCGCCGATGCCCTTGCACCACTGAAGAATCCTCCCAGCAGACCCGGCAGCAAGAAAGCCATGTGGTTCACCAATGACCTCAAAAACTCCAAGCAATCCTGCCGTACCCTCGAGACAGCCTGGCGCCAAGACCAATCTACAGAAAACATGACGGCCCTCAAGACCGCCATCCACAAACACCACCAGCTGATCCGCACCACCAAAAGGACAGCTTTCAAAGAACGACTGGACAACAACACCCACAACAGCAAGGAACTCTTCAGCATCGTCAAAGAGCTCTCCAACCCCAGCGCCAGCAACAACGATATCTCGCCCTCCCAAGACCTCTGCGACTCACTCGCCTCATTCTTCCACCACAAGATCGCCGACATACACAACAGCTTCGGCACCGAGACCGGACACCCAACCACCGAACCAACGCCCCCCACCCCCACCCTCAGCACCTGGACCCCATCAGCACTGAAGACACCACCCGCGTGATGAACACCATCCCCTCTGGCTCCCCTGCCGACCCCTGTCCTCACCACATCTTTAACAAAGCCGACTCCATCATCGTACCCCAACTCCGGACCATCATTAACAGCTCCTTCGCATCTGCCACCTTTCTAGAGAGCTGGAAACATGCGGAGATCAGCGCCCTCCTGAAGAAGCCCACTGCGGACCCCACGGACCTCAAGAACGTTCGCCCCATCTCGCTTCTCCCTTTCCCAGCCAAAGTCATAGAGAAAACCGTCAACAAACAGCTCACCACCTTCCTCGAGACAAACGGCTCCCTTGACCCATCGCAATCCGGTTTCCGAGCAAACCACAGCACCGAGACCGCCCTCATCGCAGCTACCGACGACATCAGATCCCTGATCGACAAAGGGGAAACTGTTGCCCTCATCCTTCTCGACCTATCAGCCGCATTCGACACAGTCTGCCACCGTACCCTAACAAACCGCCTCCACCACATCGGGATCCAAGGAAAAGCTCTGGATTGGATCACCTCCTTCTTCTCCGACCGAACTCAGAGAGTCTGCCTCCCCCCCTTCCGCTCAGCAGCCACCAAGATCATCTGTGGCGACCCTCAAGGTTCCTCGCTCGGCCCCACCCTCTTCAACGTCTACATGAGCCCCCTTGCAGCCATCGCACACCAACACAACCTGAACATCATCTCCTACGCTGACGACACCCAACTGATCCTCTCCCTCACCAACGACCCCGCCACCGCCAAAGCCAGCCTCCAGGAAGGAATGAAAGACGTTGCAGAATGGATGAAACTCAGCCGTCTGAAACTTAACTCTGACAAGACGGAAGTCCTCATCCTCGGGCCATCACCCTCCGCCTGGGACGACTCCTGGTGGCCCCCCGCTCTGGGCACCGCCCTGAAGCCCACGGACCACGCACGCAACCTGAGCTTCATCCTGGACTCCTCCCTCACGATGTGAAATGAAAATGAAATGAAAAATTGCACTTGTATAGCGCGTAGCTACCCGGAGGCCTCGCAGCGCTTGTATGTGATGTGATGTCCAAGCAAGTCAACGCCGTCTCGTCATCCTGTTTCAAGACCCTGCGCATGCTCCGAAAGATCTTCCGGTGGATACCCATCGAAACCAGAAAGACAGTCTCCCAGGTCCTCGTCACCAGCCGACTGGACTACGGGAACGCCCTCTATGCCGGAACCACAGCCAAACTACAGAAAAGACTGCAGGGCAAACAGAACGCATCCGCACGACTTGTCCTGGACATCCCCCGGCACAGCCACATCTCGGCCCATCTGAGAGACCTGCACTGGCTACTCGTCAGCAAGAGGATCACGTTTAGGCTTCTCACCCACGCTCACAATGCTCTCCACGACATGGGCCCCAAATACCTCAACAACCGCCTCACCTTCTACGTACCCACCGCCAGCTCCAATCCACCAGCCTCGCCCTCGCCACCGTCCCACGGTTTTGCAGAACCACCACCGGAGGAAGAGCTTCCTCCTACCTGGCGGCCAAGACATGGAACTCCTTCCCGACCCATCTGCGGCTGACCCAGGACCATCTCTCCTTCAGGAAGCAACTCAAGACCTGGCTCTTCGAGCAGTAGCAGCACCCACCCCCCCTCCCCCCCAGTGCCTTGAGACCCTCGCGGGTGAGTAGCACGCTTTATAAATGCGATGATTGATTGATTGATTGATTGATTGATTGATAAACATGACAACTTTGTTTCTCCAAGATAAAACTGATCTTCAGAGTCGTGGAAACAATAGATAGATATTTCACTCAGTCAGTCGTGCATGCTTAGTTTCACCAGACGTGCAGAGAAAATAGAAAGCCGGCATTTTCAATAAAAGGATTTATTGAACAGTCTTCTTTCTCAAGCAAAAGAAATGAACTGCTACAATCGTAAAACTGGTTGCAATATATAATGCATACAGTAAAAAGAGTAGAATAAAATAATACTGAAAGAGCATTGTATGGTTCCTAGACCATAGATAAGTACATACATAAATAACAGAGACTAAAAGTTCTCAACTGGTGCTTCTAAAATACGCCTACTCCGGTGTACCTAACCTAATCTTAGTACGAGGTAAGAAGTAAGTGAGGTGTAGAATAAATTGATTATTCTTTTGCCAAGAATCTGTCCAAGAATTCTCTTAGGGTCTAATCAGCTCCGTACCTTAATTTGGAATGAAGACGGTCAGGCTCAGGACTAAATTTCCCAACAACCGCAAGGGTAGCTTGGAAACACTGGAGCTGGATTTCTCGGCAGGAGAAAAGACAGCATCTCTCTCAGTGCGTCTGCTGGAGGGTCGGCTTCCTTCGGCACTTGCAGTAGCAGGGCGCGTCGGGCAAGTAGATAGTTGAACGGCTCCAAACCACTGTGTGTTTGCTATGGCAAGTGTGGGCATATTTATACCTTGAAGTTGCCGAGTTTGACGTAAAGGTGGACATAATAACGTCATTAAAAGACTCTCAGTTCTTTGAAAACCATGCGTTCTTGGACAAGTCAGTATTCAAGCAAGGGGAAGTCCCTAGCTGCTGAAGCCGAGTTTTCCAAGAATTTGTTGTAGATTTTCGGAACTAGTGGAAGTAGCCCTGCCGTATTTGGACTGTATGAGCTATGTCTAAATATGGTTATGATTCTTATGCCTATATAAGGACATGGTGATTTATACCTATATAAGGGCATGAATCGGGAGATTTACAATAGTGTCCTAAAATGGTTCACAACACGCACTCCACGTTATCATGCTCATCTAAGATCAAGTACTTAAAAAATATAAGCTAGAGCATGTGTTTTTACAATCCCACCCAAAAATACATGAAATGTATTTAAAAAATGGTTGTACACAAAAATGAGCATTTGCACATTATACATTTAAAAGCAATGATTTCATTGTAAGCATATGATATGATATTAGCAATGCTAATCAAATTAATCACGAAATTTACTTTTTAATAAATGGCTCTAGATACAGAAAAGAAAGAAGTCGAGACAATCCCATAGCAGAATATACAAGCTATTTTGATTTGTGCATTAGGTCAATATTGTTTCTAGGAAGTAGTCAAATAATTCTTGTTCTCTAAGAATAGTTCTACTTTAAGCAGATCACTTTGTGCCAAAGTTTAGTTAGTTTTGGAAAAAATTCAAATTAAATCGAAGTGAAATAGAGTTCCAGACTTGGAAGCTTTTGTTTTGAAAAAGTGATAGTCGAATTTCAGAGTTCAAAAGAACGCTGTGTACTTATTTCAAAAGTTATTCTCGGTGTCAGGAGAAAACATTAAATCATCAAGGCTGGCAAAGAAATCGTCTACCACAGTAGATGAAAGTTCAACCAGTTTATTAAGAAGGTCAATTGTACACAGATGTGAAGCAACGCCGTCAGCGTCAGCCGCATTAGCAATGTCCATTGCAGATGGTACCTGTGTGCCTGTTGGTCCGTGTATCTCACCTCTAGTTGGATTTGCCAGTGAGATCTCAATGAATGCCCTCATCAGGATTGGTAGCCGTTGGGGGCAACACAACACATGAGCCGTTACCGGACCCAGTAATGCGTCAACATCCGTTGGCAATGCCGATGGTAGTGTTAGACAGATATCTAACACACATTCCTCTCCACAAAGCAGGCATTATAGAACAGGTAAGATGCAATCTTGCCAGATTGGTCTGAATGACAGGAACCATGTGGTATTCAGATCTCTCAAACGAGCAAGCCAAGGATCTGTGTTATTCTGTCACGATACCACAAGGCCTGGAGTGCATTTTCCATGCTGACTTGGGTATCGCTGGTGGCTGGATTTGCCATAACGGAGCAGGAGGAATAAAAATAAGATCCCAGCTACAAGTCCCAAAATTAGAGGCAGGCCTCCAAACACAGTGTGTTCAAAGTTAGGAAAAACGCCCAGGACTGCTTCAAAGGGTGCTAATAGTCCCGAAAAAAACATCTTAAATACATGTATGTGAGAAGTTGGCCTGATATATGATGTTTCCAATTCTGGAACCACCTTGTATCAGTCCAAACAGTCCCTTATGGTGTCTGGTTGTAAGTCAACCTTATAGACAAGCTATCCTAGGGGTAGCATGGACTAAGCAGCCTGAAAGGCTAAACTCAAGAGGTCGTGTTAAGCGAGCTGTTTTACCAATCACAATCCTGTAATATCAAATGAAAGGACACCACACAAGTATATACTATAAAAATATATGTGTTTATTACTAAAATAATCCCGAGTACTCTTTATGAGCAAAGGGGCACAAGCGTTTAAACAAAAGCACAGTATAACATATGAAAGTTGCACAATTATGGATGAGGGCGGGTGGCCACTCAAACCATATATTAAGAAAGTGGTATAAGAGATACCAATCGAACAGTGGTTAGGCCTAGGGCCTAGGGAATTGCTGGGAGCAGTCGGGACAAGCAATGCTGAAGTTGGGAAAAGCCCGCGGGATTCGGGTGCAGCGCTTAAAGCACACACATGCACCAATGCAAAGTCAATGGTGCGTAAAAGTTACACAGTTAGAGTTTAAGGATACTTCCGCTCAACCTAGAAGGATAAAACTTTAGACACAGACCCTAGAGGTGTGTACCAGTGTGGGAACACCGGCGTTGCTGAGTTACCTCACCCACAGGAAGCGGGTGCATAGGGTCCAAGTGGCGTCGGGTTTCGTCATGCAGGTTGTTGGTGCTTGAAGCTGAAGATGCTGCAGGTGATGTGAAGGAGAAGTTTCCGGTGTGATCCAAGGGTGGATCAGAGTCGTAAAGTACCTGAAAGCAGAGGGGACAGAGTCTGGGTCACTCAGCAGTGACCAGGGTGGAACCAGGACGGAACCAGGCAATGTTGGGCGCAATCAGGTGGTTGTCGAGTAGCTTCTCTCCGCTGCCACGTGGGCTCTGGGGCATCTGCGACGTCCAGGAGCGGGTCACAAGCTGTCCCACAAAGGCTCTCACCGTCGGCGCTGTCGGCTTCAAGATCGGAGCAAATAACACTTGGCAAGAGCAATCCACGCAGGACTAGAAGATTGCTTCTCACTCGGACCAGGAGGGTCAGAGCGGGTGCTCCTTTTCAGAGGAGCGGGTGCAAGTCTGGAGCAACCAGAATCACAAGTCGGATTTCAAGTTTCGTTGGCACAGGGGCCACAAGCCAGCAGGCAAGTGACCGGGCCAACGCGTTGAGCCAAAGGAAGCAGAAGGGCCCCACGCAGCACTCGTCGAGTGTAGAGGGGTGAGCTTTGGTGCAAAAGTGGCTCAGGGCTGGGGCTTCTCAAACCCCGTTGTACAGCTTCGAGGGTCACTCGTGGGCTGCACGGTCAGCGTCTCGTGGTCTTTTCAAGATGGCGGGCCCCACGCTTCCGGTCGCATCCACGGGTCTCAGCTCTACAGGGACTGTGGATCAGGCTGTTAGAAGGCAGGCAAGCTTGATCTCGTTGTTCTCTGTCGCTCGAGTTCCGGCGGGAACTGCAACAAAGCAGACGTCGAGGTGCTGGATGGTGCCTGTTTGCACAGGGTGGTCACTCCTTGACCACAAGGGAGATTCTTCAGTCTTCTACGTCAAGTAGGATGTCGAAGGGTCCAGAGTTTTGTTTCAAATGTTTCATCAGGATAATCTGAGTGCGTTGGCACTGCTCCCATTCTCATACCAATCTAGGGGGCTGGATTACCTGCTAGGTCCCCTCCTATAGGTGGAACCCAGGAAGGGGGTGGATACACCCCTTTTCCTTTGATCCAGGCCGCGCTGGGACTGGGGCTGGTGTGCCCCAGAACCGGTTTGGCCAGATTATGCAAGGGGAAGCCTTGTGCTCCCCAGGCAGTGTCTGGTTTCTTTCAAACCTCCCTGCTACAATCCACTATCTCCTGTCTGGGGTGGTGTAACACCTCCCTGCGACAGGAAAGCCTTTGTCTAGGCCTCCTCGGCTGAGTATCGGTCAGCAGCATGAGGTCAGACTTGTGTCTGTGGCAGAAGCATCTATTTTGTGGATCTGAGGCTCTTTTAAAAATCAACCGCGTTTTAGCAAAGTAACATGTCGTCTCCCCCTAGAGGGGTGGAATGCTACCCCCGTCGCCAGGACTGGCGAGGGGGTAGTATTCCAAACCATATGACACCTTACATGACATGTTTTGATAAAGCCAAACCAAAGTTAACATATAACCGCGAGGATTATAATGCACTTAATAGTATATGGTATGGCATTATCCCGGAACAGCTTAGGGAATTGGTCCCGACAGCTGCAGAAAGGCTAAGCTCATTCTAGAGCACCATCTCACATAAAACCAAGCACTCTGCCTCCAGGATTGTTAAGGCCTGCCATAGGAGTGGATTATAGGTTTATATGTGTCCGGTTAGGTTTAGATATAGGCATACTATATCTAAGCAAGGGGTGATTACACCACCTTGCCCCAGTTGAGTGATCAGCCAGTTGTGTCAATTTTGGATAGCCAACCAGGGGTGGCAAAAGATATGCTGCAGCCCCTGGTAGGCCTTGGATGCACCTATGCCCTGGGCACCTATAGTGCTCTGTACAGGGGCTGATAAGGTGACCCAAGCCAATTTGATTATGCACCTAGGGTACATGGAATCCATTTTACAGAGAGAGCAGATAGCCTGGGGCCCTGATTAGCAGGGAACCAGGCCAACTAAGTCGAAAACCAGCTAAACACAAGGCAAAAAATCAGGGGTAACCATAGTCAGGTAGCCACCTTCCTACACAACCCCCCCCCCAAACGAAAGGAGATAAGGCTATCCATGTCCAGGTAAGCCTATATTGCCTGAGTGGCCATATTTTTATTTTTTTAATTTTTTTTAAGACGTTTATTAGTATTCAATGGGACAGTACATATAGCAAAGCCTACAACCCTGTGGGCCGGCTGCAACTTGGCGATGGATCGTGAGGGTAGGGGTGTACAGGGGAAGGTGCACCGTGCCACCAAATATGTCGTCAGTGAACTAGGCCTCAAGTATGCTGTTCATATCACGTGTGTTCATTACACAATTATGTCTGCAATTGACGTCTTATTTTTACAGTTTTTCTTATAAGTAAACAGTTAACTCTGCAAACAAAAAACAGAACAGTTCTTATCGGTATTTCCCATTTTTTCTAGCTGCGCTATCGCGTGTCTTTCCGGCATTCATGACACCAAAACCCACTGAGCGGAGCATTAATCTCTGGGGGCGCGTCAGTGGAGTAGGGGCTAGTGGTGCGCGCGCACAGATTGCCTTAGTCCTGATGTATGACAGCCATTGTGAGCAGTAGGGCCTCATGGGTTGTCGGCCGAGTGTGCGAAGCGCCTAGCAGATGGATGGTTTAGCCAAGCTGTGTTTTCGGAAGACGCTACCCGCGCCCGGTCTCGTGGCCGGACATGTGTCCAGGTGCATCCTTCTAATGTGGCGTGGAAGGAGGTTATGGCTATAGCTGGAAAACAAGAGTCCGAAACCGTAAACATGGGGATGTGTGTGGGGTGAAGAGTTGGGGGGGGGAGTGTACTTGTGGGAGCGATGTCAGGGAGGAGGTATTGGGAGTGCGTTTCGAGTCGACGTGAGCTAGAGAGCCCTCGCGTGGGTAGCCGTCCGTGTCAATAGCCAGCGCGTCTGAAGGCTGGTGTCACGTTCGGGGGGGATGCGGCTTGCAACCCTGTCTACGGTACTGCCACCCCAGCGGTGCCATCCCATCTTAGCGGCCTCTATGTGAGCCCTCTGACCATACCCTCCCCCTGGAGGGACCCCAGGATGTCATCCCAGAGCTGTGCAATCGGGAACTGCCTTAAGCCCGCTATCTCCTCCCGGTGTAGTGCCGTGCTTTCTGCTCTAGCCCAGTTAGTGAAGGATGCATACCAGTGTGGGGGGTTGGCGGTTCCCTTCCCTTCCAGTGCTTAGTGAGCAGTCTTTTGGCTGTGATGAGGCCCAGATCCCAGAACCGAGCTTGTGTTTTATTAAGTTTAGTTCTCTTGTACAGCCCAAGTATGCAGGCCTCCCACGTGTGTGGTAACCCCGGGCCCGTGCTATGTGTCAGGAGAGATGTCACCTCCCCCCAGTATGTGACCAGAGACGGACAGTGCCAGAGCATATGTAAAACGTCTGCGCCTAGCAGGTCACACCTGGGACAGGCGGCGGTGTTAGTCGTGAAGTATCTGTTGATTCTGTCTGGCGATAAGTACTCCTGGTGCAGTATGTACAACTGGATGGTCCAGAAGCGGGAGTTGCGTGGGATGTTCACGGGGCTGGCCAGAACCAGGTTCCATTCCTTATCCGTCCAGTCCCTCCCGCGGTGGGCCACCCATTTGTCCCTAATCGGTTGTGTGGGTCTTTGTGTGTGCATGAGGAGTGCCTGTGCCAGCCAGTGTATAATGTGGGAGCCTCTGTCCATAACATGCAGGTACTGTATTAGGTGGTGAATCGGCGGCTCATCCTGGATATCCCCCCAGGACTCTGTATATGCCCGCAGTACAGACGTGTGGAGCAGGAATTGCCCCGCCGGCAGACCCGTGCCCTCCGACAATTCCGCAAATGAGAGCATGGCCCCGTCCGCATAGAGGTCGCCCATGGTCTCCACCCCAGCCGCAGTCCAGTGCTCCAGAATACGTGGTGTCACCATTCCACCCCTCCGGGGGGTGCCCATCATGGGGAGGGCAGGGGCATACGGCTTGACATTCTGCATCAGTTTCAGGCTACGGATGAAGCATTTACGGGCCACAGCCACGTGCAGGGGTAGAGGGCGGGGTCCCTTGGTCAGGGGGTGAAACAGGGCGCAGACCTGCGGGTGGGTCCATTGGTAGTCAGCGGTAGCCGTGTCGTCGAGATGCGAGCCGCTAAGCCAGTGTGTCACCCATTGCAGCTGCGCAGCCAGCTAATATAGCTCCATGTTAGGGACTGCCAGCCCTCCCTCAGCAGTCGGGGAGTACAGCTTCGCCAGGGCCACGCGGGGGCATCCTGCATTCCAGATCAGGTCGCGGAGCATTGATTCCAGGTCGCGGAATATCCTTGTGGGGACATACAGTGGGATATTTGCAAAGTGGTATAGTAGCCTGGGCAGAGCTATCATTTTAGATAGTGCGATTCTGCTGGGCACATTCAATGGCAGAGTCTTCCAGAAGGCCATTTGGGCCCGCAACGAGGAGATAGCGCGCACCAGGTTGCCCTCCAGTATGCTCTTCGCGTCCCTGTATATATGCAACCCGAGGTATTTAAACGTGGTCGGATACCATGTGAGCCGAGTGCCTCCAAGGTGCACATCACACTCCCCCAGGTCCGGGCTGAACGAGTACACTCCGGACTTGGTCCAGTTGACCTTGAGACCCGACACTTATTCAAAGGTCTGGAAAATGTCCGACAGCGCGCCTGGCACCGCGGTAAGGTCCCGCACATACAGCAGCAGGTCATCCGCGTAGAGCGAAACTGTGTGCACTTCATCAGCCAGCGGGATCCCCCATTCCGCTCCCCTGTCCTGCAACAGCGCCGCCAGGGGCTCAATGGCCAGAGAGAAAAGAAGGGGTGACAGGGGGCAACCCTGTCGGGTGCCTCTGCGTACCCGCACCTCCTCCGCGATCAGCCTGCCCGTCCTCAGGCGGACACTGGACCTCTGGTAAAGTAGTCCGACCATGTCCGCGAAGGCATCGCCCACGCCGAATCTGTCCAGTACCGCCCCTAGATAGGGCCACTCCACGGAGTCAAAAGCCTTCTCGAGGTCTAAAACTAGACACCCCGATCTCGGCCAGTGCAGCGTGGCTGCTTCATGAACTCGGAAGAGGCGGCGCAAGTTACGGGAAGTGCTCCTTGCCGGCATGAAACCATTCTGGTCACCATGTACTAGGATCGGGATCTCTAAGGCCAAGCGTCGGGCCAACAGGGAGGTGAAGATTTTATAGTCAGTATTCAACATGGCCAATGGCCTGTAGGACCCCATGCATGTACCATCCCTGCCTGGCTTCAAAAGTGAGACCAGGCTGGCCTCATTAAGCGTGTCCGGGAGCGTCGAGTCCTCGATCGCAGTGTTATACACCTTGAGCAACTCCGGGATCAGCGTGTCTGAACATGCCTTAAAAAATTCGGCAGGTAGGCCATCCGGGCCAGGGGATTTGCCATTGGACAGGGCGAAAATGGCCTCGCGCATTTCCTCCTGGGTGAATGTGAGGGAAGGCAGTTGTATGTCTGTAAGGTAATCCACAATGGACGCCGAGGAGACCCTCAATTGTGACTTATACAGGGCCTGGTAGTGTCTCACAAATGCTTGATGTATCTTACTTTGTGTGTACACTATCTCTCCCTCATCTGTGCGGATGGCGGACACCGGCTCCGTGCGGTTCTCCTGTCTGACTAGCCAGGCCAGTATTCTCCCGGGCTTGTCGCTGTGCTGGTGTACTCGCGCCGAGTGGGCCGCAAAATTGATGTGCCTCAGTCGTTCCAGCAATGCCGCATGTTCCGCTCGGGTCTCTTTTAGTCGGTCACCCGTTCCACCCACCGCTTCCTGCTCCCAACGGAGCAAATCCGCCTCCACCCTGCGTAGATCAGCCTCTAATTTTTTCTGCATACTCCCCTGTGCGCCTAGACAGTGTCCCCGTATCACCACCTTGAAGGCGTCCCATTCCACTCTTGGGGAGGACGCTGTGCCCGAATTATCTGTGAAGTATTGTGTTACGCAAGCCTGCAGGGAGTCTCGAAAGGGGGCGTCTAGCAGCAAAGCAGGTTGTAAACGCCATGTAGGGATGGGCGGGTGTGGGCGTTCCCAAGCCATGTGCAGCGTGTGCGGATTGTGATCCGAGTGTGTTCGGCCAAGGTATTGAGAATCAGTGATGTGTGGCAGCATTTCTGATGACACCATGTATCTGTCAAGGCGGACGTGTAGCGCGTGTGCCCCTGAGTAGTAAGAGTATATCCTGGTGTTGGGGTTGTGCGCGCGCCATGCATCTTTTAAATCCCACTGTGCCGCCCACTGTGTGAGTGCCCTCGTGGCTCCTAAGGACGTTGCGTCTGGCCTGGGGGGGGCCGAGCGGTCCATCACGGGATCCAGCACCGTATTGTAATCTCCCCCCAGTATCCAGGGGACGCCGTGCCAAGGCGCCAGCTTCTCCGAAATGCGTGCCAGGAAGCCCCCTTGGTCCGTGTTTGGAGAGTAAATGGACGCCAGAACTACTGGTTGCCCGTCCATGCGGCCCTTCACCAGGACATACCTCCCCTCCGGGTCTGTGAGGACATCTGACATTGTGAAGGGTGTGCCCGGCCTTACCCACAGTAGCGCCCCACGGGCAAACAAGGAGTACTCTGTAGCATACAGTTGTCCCCTCCATCTGCGCCGCAGCGCAGCCACCTCTGCCCCACATAAGTGTGTTTCCTGCAGGAGTGCAATGTGCACCTGTTGTCTTTTCAGGTAGGAGTATATTTGATATCGGCGCGCTGGTGTGTGCATGCCTCTGATATTCCAGGTGCATATCGTTATCGCAGACATTCTAGCAGTATGAACTCTCCCCCACCATATCTACGAACAGCAGCTCCACCAAGGACCCTTGCATCCCTTTTCCCAGCCCTCCCGCATCCACCCCCCTCAGTACACTCAGCAATGTTCAGGAAGACATTAGGAAGGGGAAGAACAAAGAACAACAATAACCAGCTGCGGGTGAACCCCACTAAAATACCAAAAGGGCAGTGGCGAAACGGGCCACCGTCCATATTCTCAATTGAGAGGGACAACCTTTCTAGTCTAGGGGGTAACGTGTGCTAAGCACAGTCTCGGCAAATCTGATGTTCAGTCAATGAAGGGGATCAAGATCCGTCCCTGAGCCTTATGAAATAAGCAACTGGCAGCCACCATCAGTGATCCGGCACGTGGCGCCACCCGGCCCGTAGGGGGCCCCGCCCAGGCCGGTCCCGGCAGAGGGAGGGCATGATGAGGTGTGATGCGTGTCCCATGCCCCTGGCAGGAGTGGTTCCCCATTGACCTTGGCCTGCGGTCAGAGGTGTTTTAGGATGAGTACGGGCCAGAGGACAACCCCACCGCCGCCACACCCATCGTTCATCAGTGCCACAGGGGCAGTACTCACTGTTCCAGATGTCCATTGTCCAATCGGCAGGCAGGGGGGAAGAAAACGCCCCCAGCAGTGTCGGGCATCAGCCGCGCCTCAGCGTCCAGTCAGCTCCTGCCACCATCCCCCCCGCCATGGCAAATACTTCACAGATGTCTCTTACGGAGTCAATGAAACAGGTCAGCAGTTTGCGGTGTGACGACTGGCAGCTCCACTGAGATCTGAGAGTTCGGGATCCCATATATAGCCTCATCCTCATCGCTAGGGACTGCCTGCTGGCCGTCTTCGAGGGTCGTCTCCTGGGAAGGCGGGTTGCTCAGCTAGGAGACCCTCCGGAGCGCATCGCGTTGTTCCTGGAGCATCTGGTCCAACGGAGGAGAATGTCGCGACCCCTCCTCCGGCCGTTGGGACTGCTGGGTTTTGTGCCTGCGGCGGCGCCGTGGCCCGCGTGATCTGGGCCTCGCCTCGCCGCCTCGAGGCTGTCTGGGTGCCGTGTCCGTGCCCCCATCCAGCCATTCACTGACCACCTCGGGGGTGTTGAAGAAGTAGGTATTGTCCCCCGCCACCACTCTCAGTTTTGCTGGGAAGAGCAGGGAGTATTTAAGGCCTGCGGTGCAGAGTCTCCGCTTTACCTCCATGAAGTTGTGCCGTTGGCGTTGCACCTGGACAGTGTAGTCGGGAAAGAACATGATCGCGGCATTGTCTATACGGATTTCGCCGAGTCGTCTGGCTTCCCGCAGCACCGTGTCCCGGTCCCTATAATTCAGTATCCTGAAGAGCAGTGGCCTCGGGTTAGCGCCGGTGGTGTGGGGCCTCGTCGGCACTCGGTGCGCACGTTCCACTACAAAGTAGGGCGATAGTGTGCCCTCGGGCAGCAGGGTCCTAAGCCAATCTTCAACATGCTGGGCGGGGTGGTTCCCTTCCCACTTTTCCGGGACCCCCACAAGTCTGATGTTGTTGCGTCTCACCCTCCCTTCCGCATCCTCGGCCCTGTCCTCCAGGAACTCCACCCTGTTCAGGAGATCCTGCACTTGCCTGTCCGTCTGGGCGACCTTGGGCTCAATCTCCTTCACCGTACCCTCCAGGGTCTTGGTCCGATCGGACAATTTCCTGTGATCATCCCTTAGGAGGGTCAGGTCCACAGCGACACCGTCTATTTTATACTCTAGGGAAGTTCTGGTCTGCTGGAGTGACTGTTCCATGCGCTCCACGGCCGCCAGCACGCTGTCCAGTCTCATAGCTAATTGTTCGGCGGCCATTTTATTCAGTAGCTTGTCTGTTTTCCCCTTTGGCGGGGCCCCACCAGTCCCGGTGCGGGTCCGCACCCCCCCGGACATGGGCAGGAGCGCCCGGACAGCAGTTCCTCCACCTGGGCCACTCCGGCAGCACCTCCGGGATCACGCCACCATTAGGCGGGGGGTCCGATAGTCAGCAACCGCCCCTCTGGCCGGGGCCGTCGTCGTTGTGGCCTGGGGAGGGTCCGTCAGGCTGGCCCTCACCCTCTCTCAGCACGGGTCTGCCACGCCGCCCCAGTTGCAGTGTGGGGCCGGGGGGGGCCGGCGCGGTGCGTGGGTCCAAAGGGTCCAGGCGCCGTGGGCAGGTCTGGCCGCCAGTTCCGGCCCGGGTCGCAGCCTCTTGTGTTTCTCCCTGTCCCCCAGGTAGCTGCTATCCCCGCGGGGGGCCCGCAGGCGAGTTCGGCGTGGAGCGCATTGTCGTGTGCCTCCGTCATAGGGGGGCCGGTCAGTCCATCACCGGCAGTGGTGTGGCGACCAGGCGGGGGGGCCGGGCTGCCCCTCCGCGAGTCTTGGGTCCACAACGCAAGGCCTGGGCGGCCGCTCCGCGCGGGCTCCTCTATGCCGGTAGGCGCAAGAGGGACTCACCGGGGGGCTCCGGTCTCAGCGTAGCATCCCGGGGAGGAGCCCCCGCCAGTCGGGGCCGCCACTTCACCGGCGCCTCTCCGGTATCGACCTCCGCGCCTTGTCCGCCCCGGGTATGCTGTCAGGAAGCCCAGCGAGTTCGCTCCACTCACGGGGCAGCAGTCGCGCGACGGCCGCGATGTGGGGGCTGGGCGCCCGCTCCTCACTCAGTCCGGGCTCTTCGCAGGTGTCCAGCAGCGAGGTGAGGCGATCTCTGGGCCACCGGAGGTTGTTCCCAGTCTGGTGGCAGTCGGCCAGGGGGCCGCAGACAGTGTGGTGCGGCCTGCCGGACGGGGCCTGTGTGCTGGGCCCGAGCCGTGGTCTCCCTTAGTTGCCCCGCCGGCCGGGAGGCAGCAAGTCCCGCAGGAGGGCCACAGGATAGGTCGGGGTCGGCCCCGTCGGAGCCCCGAGGCGAAAGTCGGCCAGATTGCCGAGAAGTGCTCGGGGGAGGTCCGCCAGCAGTTTTGGGTGGCTACGGTGAAATGTGGCGGAGAATCGGCTCAGGGAAGGGGAGCTTAGCACGGAGCTCTACCCTAGTGCGTCCTCCGCCATTGCGTGCTTAGCCACGCCCCCCTTGCCTGAGTGGCCATATAAGGAAGTACCTGCACTAGCATGGGTACCCCCTGTCTCATGGTCCACTAAGCAGTCCCTCACCCTTGGGGTATTAGAGGGTCTCCACCATAGGGAATCACTACCTTGGGTGTGTTTATGCAAGGAAAAAGGCTGGTTTTGACTCGGAGTATTGAAGTGAGGCTCCACTAATTTAGGGCTCAGCTTCCTCCAATTATCTTCCACCATGTATGCCTTTCTTTCTTCAACTGAGTTGCACTGTGCTCTCAGGGTCAGCCTCTGGCTACCTAAAGCTGGAGGCTGGGTCCCTTGTTTTGGCTTACTGGAGGGACAGCTCAGGTTTGGGCCCTTTGGGTCCCAGGTTTGGCTGTGCCCAACAGAATCCATCTGTGGGAGGTCCCTAACTATTTTTAACGGGGCTCCCTCAGGAGTTTTTAAAGTTTTCACCTTACTAGGGCTACTAGTTTTGGTGCCCCTAATCTGTTGATGGGGGTGCTCTATTTGACAGGGGCCCTCTGGGTCTCACTGTCCTTCTTGTCCTCTGCAGCCCTGGGCTGGCTAAGGCAAGGTAGAGAGGGGCAGGTTACCTGCTCCAGACTGGGTCCCACCTGAGAAGGGTCCACTGCCATCAGAGGCTCTGTCAGGCCAGGCCTAACAACCTCTGGGGCAGTTCCTTCATCAGGGGTAAGATCAGTTCCCTGTGGAGGCTGATCCTGTCCTAATGTCTGGTGAGGGGGAGATTTCTCTTCCTCCTCCATGCTCTCAGTTTGGGTGGAGTGATCCATCATTTCAGGCTTCACAACACACATATCTGTTTGAGTTTGGGCTGTGGCCATCACAGCCCCACCAACCTTTTCAGGAGGAGACTCAGTTTGGGTATCTGCTGTTATCATAACAACTTTGCTATTCTGTTTAGGAAGAGCTTCTGCTAAAGATGGGGCTGAGTCTTGCACAGCCCTACCAACCTTTTCAGTAGGGACATCTTGAATTGGGGCTGTAGCCATTACAGCCCCACTAACCTTTCCAGTGACATTTACCATTTTAGAATGGATTTCCTGTTCAACCTCAGCCCAGGCTGAGATTTCCAAATCATTTCCTAGTAGGCAGTCTACAGGCAAGTTTGGTGACACTGCCACTCTCTTTGGGCCAGTGACACCTCCCCAGCTGAGACTTACTACTGCCATAGGATGATTGGTTTGCATTCCATCAATGTTACCTGGTATGTGGCACCAGGTAAAAGTTGCTTAGAGGGGACTATACAGTCAGCCACCATGGTGATGCTAGCCCCTGTGTCTCTAAAGGCTTCAACTTTCAAACCATTGATGGTGGGTTCTTGTCTATATTTGCTCAAGGTATTTGGGCAATCAGAGAAGTTGGCAAACCCCATGCCAGTCTCATAAACAAGATCATTTGGTGATGGGGACCTGGATAGGCCAGGGTCCACCTGTGCTCCAAAAGTAAACCCACCAAAATTCCTGGGTGTGCTCCCACTTCCTGGGGGATTACTGCTGACAGTAATAGGAGGTGTTGGAGCTGGCTTTGGAGGTATATTTTCTTTATTGCCATTCTTTGGACAACAGCTGTCTGATTTCCAATGTCCAGTTTGTTTACAGACATGACGGTATGGCTTTTTCTGGGTAGATGAAGTGTCTTGGGACCCACCCCCATCCTTGGAGTTTTGGGGCCCTGGGGAAGTCTTTTCTTTACTTTTATCCCCACCCTTATCTTGAGGCTTGGTAGACTCCTTCTTCTGGTTATTGTCCGGATTCTTAGGCCTAATCCTGGTTCTGACCCATTTATCTGCCCTCTTTCCCAATTCTTGGGGAGAGGTCAAATCTGAGTCCACCAGGTGCTGGTGTAAGAGCTGGTTCTGACAATTACTTAGGATCTGCTCCATCATAATCAAATTATACAATCCTGTGAAGTCATGTACTTTGCTGCCATGTAGCCAACCCTCCAGAGCCTTAGTAGCACAATCTACAAAATCAGTCCAGTCCTGTGTCTGTGTCTTCTGGGTGTCTCTGAACTTCAACCTGTACTGTTCAGTGGTTAAGCCAAACCCATCTATTAGAGCACTCTTCAGGACTTTGTAGTTTTTAGCATCCTCATGTCTGACAATGAGGAGCTTATCTCTCCCTTTCTCTGAAAAGGAGTACCATAAGATTGCTGCCCATTATTCCTCAGGAACCTGCTGCGCCATGCAGGCTCTCTCAAGAGCAGTTATCCACTTGTGGATGTCATTCCCTTCTGTGAAGGGGGGCACAATCCTTGTCAGGTTTCTAGTATTATAGGACCTGTCTTTCTCTCTAGGTATATTGTTGCTGCCACCAGTGGCATCTAAGCCACACATTTTCTGTTCCCTTGCTAAAGCAAGTTTAGCTTGGGCCAGGGCTAACTCTTCCCTCTCTATCTGGAGTTCTACAGCTTTCTTCCTGGCCTTATGCTCTCTTCTCTGGGGGGAAGTCATTCCCCTTTGAGAGTTTCTGGAGACACTAGAAATGTGAGAATCCACTGAGGGAGATCTCACCCTTCTATTGCCTGGAACAGTTCTGCTTTGTACTCTGGGGAGGTGCTGGCCCTCTCCATTTCCAAGTAGGTCCAAGTTGGTTTGGCTAAGCCTCCCCACATGTACCTGGATATCCCCTTGATCTGAATCTTCATCATTATGTGGTTCAGGGTCCACCTCATTCTCTGGGGTGCTATTCTCATTCCCCTGGGGTTTCACTCTATCTCCTTCTCTAGGATGGCTATCAGCATAGGAATGGTAGGGTTGTGACCCTTTTTCAGCCCCCTTACAGTACACAAGGTACTCAGGTCTCTGTGGCTGAGGGTGTCATATCTGGAAGTTGCCTTGGTCTGGTCAACTGTCACAGGCTGAGAGCCAGAGGCTGCACCTGTGTCAGACATGACTGCTAGTGAGGTGCAAGTGGTGCACTTACCTACACTAAGTGTTTTCCTACTGTACCTTGCTAGTGAGTTGTAGGCAGGGTGTGCTAATCCCTTTGATCTACAACTACTAAGTTCAGTAGAACTTAAATATGCTAAGCTTTTGTTTATATGTACCTAAGGTACTTTATGTGATCTTTCAATTTGATAAAAAGATTGCAATGGTAAAACAACAGCAAGCTCAAATCCGCACCGCTGCACACCAATGTGAGAAGTTGGCCTGATATATGATGTTTCCAATTCTGGAACCACAGTGTGTTCAAAGTTAGGAAAAACGCCCAGGACTGCTTCAAAGGGTGCTAATAGTCCCGAAAAAAACATCTTAAATACATGTATGTGAGAAGTTGGCCTGATATATGATGTTTCCAATTCTGGAACCACCTTGTATCAGTCCAAACAATCCCTTATGGTGTCTGGTTGTAAGTCAACCTTATAGACAAGCTATCCTAGGGGTAGCATGGACTAAGCAGCCTGAAAGGCTAAACTCAAGAGGTCGTGTTAAGCGAGCTGTTTTACCAATCACAATCCTGTAATATCAAATGAAAGGACACCACACAAATATATATTATAAAAATATATGTGTTTATTACTAAAATAATCCCCAGTACTCATTATGAGCAAAGGGGCACAAGCGTTTAAACAAAAGAACAGTATAACATATGAAAGTTGCACAATTATGGACGAGGGCGGGTGGCCACTCAAACCATATATTAAGAAAGTGGTATAAGAGATACCAACCGAACAGTGGTTAGGCCTAGGGCTTAAGGAATCGCTGGGAGCAGTCGGGACAAGCAATGCTGAAGTCGGGAAAAGCCCGCGGGATTCGGGTGCAGCGCTTAAAGCACACGCATGCACCAATGCAAAGTCAATGGTGCGTAAAAGTTACACAGTTAGAGTTTAAGGATACTTCCGCTCAACCTAGAAGGATAAAACTTTAGACACAGACCCTAGAGGTGTGTACCAGTGTGGGAACACCGGCGTTGCTGAGTTACCTCACCCACAGGAAGCGGGTGCATAGGGTCGAAGTGGCGTCGGGTTTCGTCACGCAGGTTGTTGGTGCTTGAAGCGGAAGATGCTGCAGGCGATGTGAAGGAGAAGTGTCCGGTGTGATCCAAGGGTTGATTAGAGTCGTAAAGTACCTGAAAGCAGAGGGGACAGAATCTGGGTCACTCAGCAGTGACCAGGGTGGAACCAGGACGGAACCAGGCAATGTCGGGCGCAATCAGGTGGTTGTCGAGGAGCTTCTCTCCGCTGCCACTTGGGCTCTGGGGCATCTGCGATGTCCAGGAGCGGGTCACAAGCTGTCCCACAAAGGCTCTCACCGTCGGCGCTGTCGGCTTCAAGATCGGAGCAAACAACACTTGGCAAGAGCAATCCACTCAGGACTGGAAGATTGCTTCTCACTCGGACCAGGAGGATCAGAGCAGGTGCTCCTTTTCAGAGGAGCGGGTGCAAGTCTGAAGCAACCAGAATCACAAGTCGGATTTCAAGTTTCGTCGGCACAGGGGCCACAAGCCAGCGGGCAAGTGACTGCGCCAACGCATTGAGCCAAAGGAAGCAGAAGGGCCCCACGCAGCACTCGTCGAGTGTAGAGAGGTGCGCTTCGGTGCAAAAGTGGCTCAGGGCTGGGGCTTCTCAAACCCCGTTGTACAGCTTCGAGGGTCACTCGTGGGCTGCACGGTCAGCGTCTCGTGGTCTTTTCAAGAGGGCGGGCCCCACGCTTCCGGTCGCCTCCACGGGTCTCAGCTCTGCAGGGACTGTGGATCGGGCTGTTAGAAGGCAGGCAAGCTTGATCTCGTTGATCTCTGTTGCTCAAATTCTGGCGGGAACTGCAACAAAGCAGACATTGAGGTGCTGGATTGTGCCTGTTTGCACAGGGTGGTCACTCCTTGACCACAAGGGAGATTCTTCAGTCTTCTACGTCGAGTAGGATGTCGAAGGGTCCAGAGTTTTGTTTCAAATGTTTCATCAGGATAATCTGAGTGCGTTGGTACTGCTCCCATTCTTATGCCAATCTAGGGGGCTGAATTACCTGCTAGGTCTCCTCCTATGGGTGGGACCCAGGAAGGGGGTGGATACACCCCTTTCCCTTTGATCCAGGCCGCGCTGGGACTGGGGCTGGTGTGCCCCAGAACCGGTTTGGCCGGATTATGCAAGGGGAAGCCTTGTGCTCCCCAGGCAGTGTCTGGTTTCTTTCAAACCTCCCTGCTACAATCCACTATCTCCTGTCGGGGGTGGGGTAACACCTCCCTGCGACAGGAAAGCCTTTGTTCTGGCCTCCTCATCTGAGTTTCGGTCAGCAGCAGGAGGTCAGACTTGTGTCTGTGGCAGAAGCATCCATTTTGTGGATCTGAGGCTCTTTTAAAAATCAACCGCGTTTTAGCAAAGTAACATGCCATCTCCATCTAGAGGGGTGGAATGCTACCCCCGTCGCCAGGACTGGCGAGGGGGTAGTATTCCAAATCATATGACACCTTACACGACATGTTTTGATAAAGCCAAACCAAAGTTAACATATAACCGCGAGGATGATAGTGCACTTAATAGTATATGGTATGGCATTATCCCGGAACAGCTTAGGGAATTGGTCCCGACAGCTGCAGACAGGCTCAGCTCATGCTAGAGCACCATCTCACATAAAACCAAGCACTCTGCCTCCAGGATTGTTAAGGTCTGCCATAAGAGTGGCTTATAGGTTTATATGTGTCCAGTTAGGTTTAGATATAGGCATACTATATCTAAGCAAGGGGTGATTACACCACCTTGCCCCAGCTGAGTGATCAGCCAGTTGTGTCAATTTCGGATTGCCAGCCAGGGGTGGCAAAAGATATGCTTCAGCCCCTGGCAGGCCTTGGATGCACCTATGCCCTGGGCACCTATAGTGCTCAGTGGCTGATAAGGTGACCCAAGCCAATTTGATTATGCACCTAGGGTACATGGAATCCATTTTACAGAGAGAGCAGATAGCCTTGGGCCCTGATTAGCAGGGAACCAGGCCAACTAAGTAGAAAACCAGCTAAACACAAGGCAAAAAATCTGGGGTAACTATAGTCAGGTAGCCACCTTCTTCCTACAATGTACAATACCGCTGGTATCAGACATGTTTAAGGTACGACCTAACATTTCTGCGAAATGTACTGGGCAGTTTGCTGATAATGGATCTATGACATAATATCGACAGGCAGAATATAGACATATAAAAATATCGAAGCAAAAATATTGACATCAAAAATATCGCACTTCTATCTACATAAAGGTAAGTACAAAAATATCGGAAAAAATATATAGTTGTACAAAAATATCGAAGTAAAAAATATAGTTTTTTAAATGTATTAATAATAATGTAAAAATAATGTAAAAATACATATAATTTAGTGAAGTGAAAAGGGACATATATAGCGCGCTATCACTCCAAGGAGTATCTTGGCGCTTGGATTCCAGAAACCGCAGGTAGTAGATGAAAAGAGACTACCTGTGTAAAAAGCACATCATATGAATCCCATACATTCGGCGTTAGGCAGGGAATAGATCCATGTTTTTAAAAGCTTTCTGAAATTAAGTTCAGTGGAGGCTTGACGTAAGAAAGAGGGAAGTTTATTCCATACTTTCGCGCCGATGACTGCAATGGATTTTCCTCCTCTAGTTGACCTTTTGAACCTGGGGACGTGGAGTAGATTAGCTGTAGAGGACCTGAGTGATCTTGACGGGTGGTATTGATTAAAGTATTTGCGCAAGTACAGTGGGCCATGATGGTGAAAGGCTCTGTAGGTGATGGTCAGGACTTTGAAGAGTAAGCGCTTGTGGATGGGGAGCCAATGCAAGGCATCCAGAGCTGCCGAGGCCGAAGATTTCCTGGGCAGTCTGAGGACCAGTCTGGCAGATGCATGCTGGACCATTTGAAGTTTATGAAGGGCTGATTTGTTTAGTCCAGCATAAAGGCTATTACAATAGTCCAGCCTTGATGGTATGAGGGCAACAGCTACCGTACGTCTGGCACTCAGAGGAAGAAGATTGAAGAATTTCCTCAAGCTTCTGATAATGCCAAAGCATACCCCTGCCACTTCCTTGGCTTGTTGGTTAAAAGTCAGAGTGTTCTCAAATTTTATGCCTAGGTTTCACGCGGCATTGATGGTATTGGGGGGAGCTTCTACATTTTCAGGCCACCATTGTTGAGGAGAGAAGAGATTGTTGGGTCCAAAAGGTATGATTTCAGTTTTAGATGAGTTGCACTTCAGATGGTTGTGTGACATCCATTTGAAGGTTTCTGACAGACATTCTTTTAATGTTTGTTCTGCGTTAGGTTGGTTTTTATCGAGGGTCATAACAAGCTGAGTGTCGTCAGCGTAGGCGACAGTACTGATGTTATGGGAGGAAATCAGGTTAAGTAGAGGAACCATGTAAAGGTTGAATAAGTTGGGGCTTAAGCTGGAGCCCTGCGGGACCCCTGTTTTAATGGATTTTTCCTCTGAAGAGAAGTCGCCTAGCCTTAAAATCTGGCGTCTATGTGCAAATTATAGATATAAACATTAAAACATATTTAAAAAATAATAACTAATACATATACATTTAAAATAAATTAAAAACTCTACATATAAATTAATATATATACTTACTCCACATATTGCATCAGTAGGGAAAGCGTTGGTTAGCGTAGGGGTAAAAATGACTATTCCCACTCCAGTGAGTGCAACAGTAGGGAAAACGTTGGATAGCGTAGGGGTAAAAATTACAATTCCAGCTCCAGAGGGTGCAACAGTAGGGAAAGCGTTGGATAGCGTAGGGGTAAAAATTACTATTCCAACTTCAGAGGGTGCAACAGTAGGGAAAGCATTGGAGAGCGTAGTGGTAAAAATGACTATTCCCACTCCAAAGGGTGCAACAGTAGGGAAAGCGTTGGATAGCGTAGGGGTAAAAATTACTATTCCAACTTCAGAGGGTGCAACAGTAGGGAAAGCGTTGGATAGCGTAGGGGTAAAAATTACTATTCCCACTCCAAAGGGTGCAACAGTAGGGAAAGCGTTGGATAGCGTAGGGGTAAAAATTACTATTCCCACTCCAAAGGGTGCAACAGTAGGGAAAGCGTGGGATAGCGTAGGGGTAAAAATTACTATTCCCACTCCAAAGGGTGCAACAGTAGGGAAAGCATTGGATAGCGTGGGAGTAAAAATTACTATTCCTACTCTGTGGTTCCGTAAAAATGGGCCTCGTTATGTAAGGTCATGGTTCCGTCACGATTTTGGTGATGTTTGACCGTATTTAGCGAGTGCGGCTAATGTGGAGTGAATTCGTCACGTTAGCTAGCGAATTCGTCATGTATTTGGAGATTTCGTTTCGAACATGGGTTCCATTTTGTTTAGGCCTCCATTTTGTCTTGCCATCACGCAGGCCGACAAATGTGGTCGAACGAACGAAGCGGCCTGGCCTTCACGTATTGCTACACATTAACAGGGTCTTTCTTGACTTCGAGGTGAATTGCAAGAACCTGATTCCTTCGCCTGAAGCTGACCCTGCCAAGTCAATTTCCCTGGTTTGATCGTTGTCTGAGATTACCAATCATTGTTCAGGACATCGTTAACTTTTAGTCTCCTTACACATGCTTTATCTTGCTCACTATCGGACGTTGTTTCCTTTCCTATGATCTTCATTACATGCAATGTGCCTTTCAATTATGGGTTTGTCCTGCTTGTGGAAATTGGATTTGGGACATTCCCAATGATTAACTTTGGGTTGGGACATTGCAAACTGAGCTTTTCGTCATGTGATACTTTGTTTGAGAACGTATTTCATTGGTTAACTTTTGACACAGTGGGAGTGTATCCTCATAAAATGTGATTATTGTGTATAAAAAGGGATGTCTTGCTCTACGAATTCGAGCAGTCTCCTGAAATACTACCATGTCGTATTTTTAGGATCACTGTTACTAGCTGCAGCTAATAAACTTGGTCTCTGACGCCACCCAGAAGTATTCTGTGTCTCTGTAAACCAAGACAGGTGAATCCAAAGACTTTGGGCGTGCCCCTGGCGCCGCTGGATTCTAAAAGCCCGGTTCTTCAACTGGCGCCCAACGTGGTTCGACTTCAGCGTTGCCGGTCCAAGCCCGAGGATCGTGAGGAGCTTCGTGAGGAAATTCTGGAAGAGGGCCCCCACTTCATCGACCCCGGCATGTCGAATGTGGACTGAAGGTTTTTGCTGCGAGGCTTCCCCTTTCCGACGGCTATGAAGGACTGCTGCCCTGACTGTCGCCCTGTCTTGGACCCTTTTGTGAAGATTTGTAGAGCGAGACGATAGACTGTCTTCTGGTGGCGTGACAAGACATTTTGGTTAAGTATAAGTGGGTCGCTACCACGACTTGGTTTCGTTTCTTGGATTCTTTGATTTGGTTTTTGCAAATACCAAAGCCGAGGGGCTCGTACATTTGTGAGTGTATGGTGTTAGATAACCCCTTGAAGTTTGAAGCTAGATTAGTGAGCGAAGATGCCTCGTTTTAGCAAAATTAGGAATTGGTTTTGTTGTAGTTGCAACAGGGATTCCCGATTGGAGGACTCGTGTCCGATACCTCCGGTTGGAACTCCGACTTATGAGCTCTATTCAAAGCATGGAGTGGGTCCCATTACGTATAATGAAGTATGGGTCCGCTATACACGTAAAGATGGTGTTTTAAAAGTGGCCACAACATGGTAGTTTCGAATCAGATATCCTAGATAATTTGGAAGTTGCGCTATTTAGGAAGAAAGCCCGGCCGGCGATGTTTGACTCTTTCCACCTCTGGCGTAAGGAAGCCAAGCAGAGAGAAATTAAGCAAGCTAAAAGAGATAGGAAAGATAAGAATATGTCGATAATGCAAGCTGCTAGGCAGTTTAAAGAAGATGAAGAAGATCGTGCGATTGAAGTGTCAGATAGACAGCGTTGCATGGCCATTGATAAGTGTTATCTGGCTTTGCCACCTCCTGTCCCGAATGTGACTAAGGACTCTGAAAAGGATCCTTTGATGTTGCATTTGTTGAGTTCACCACCCCCTTATATGCAGAGTGCTACAGCACCTCCGCAACCCCCAGTTGTGCAACCTCCTGTTGTTGTTCAGCCACCGGATCTTCCACAGTTGGTTCTCCCACCTCTGGCGCAGCCTTCTCTAGGGCCGCCAGCTTTGCCTTCTACTCCTTTGCCTTCTTCTCCTTTGTCTTTAACTTCTTTTTCTACTGACCCTATGTCTTTGCTTTCTCAGAATACTTTGTCTCCTGTTCTCGTGTCGACTTCTTCTCCTTCTACTCGACAACGAATGGTTGAAACTGTCACTAGCCTTTTGTCTCCTCTTTTTGGGTCACTTAATATGACCCCAGTTTCGGTGAGGACACAAACGCGTAGTCAGCTCCCGAGTTTCGAGGAGCGAGCAGTGTTAGATCTCCTTGCTCGTAGATGGGTTTTGAATGCTTCCAGGTATGATCTGCAAGCGGTTATGGATGTTTTCCTACAGTGGGAAGCGCCAAAGCAAAGGTATGTTTTTGATGCATGTGTACTTTTCTTCGTGAGGAGTGGAACGATATTGAAATGGGTCCGATTCCATTGAAGTTACTTAATGTTCAGTCCGAATTTGCTAAAGGGACGATAGTGGGTCCATATGTTGAAGAAGCAGTAGAGACACTTCTTGCGTTTAGGTGTAGACTTCCTTTTCAGCCGTTGTTTGAACCTGATCCTTCTGTTAGGAGAAAAGTGAAGCAGTATCCCATGAGAGAAGTTCCTCCGGTATGGAGAGAGGAAGTATTGGCTGATGCCGCTAATGGTATTGCTGCTGTACCGGCTCATTTTCAGCGTGTATGGGTACATGTTCCTTGGAAGAGAGCTGAGGTTCTGGCTCTTAAGCAGACTCTACCTGACCCCCGTAAGAATCCTGCAGGATATTATAAGGAGTTGTCCCAGACAGTTGATGCGTGTTTGATGAATCTAGCTGATATAGATATGTTGTTGGGGAATGTAGTCCCTCAACCCTTGTGGGCGAAGATCCGTCACGAGGATCATGCAGTAGAGTTAGGAGATACATAGGCTAATATTACTGCCGCAGATGGTCGTCAAGGTGGAGGGGCTAAACCTGGGCCTTTAGTTATGAAACTCCCTGGTAGGATTATTAATTTATTGAAGACTTTGATGCCTGCTATGCGAATAATTGGGATAAGTTAGCAGCGTGTAAGCAGAAGTAAGACGAAAGTGTGTCTGATTTCTTCACTAGGTTCGAAGAGACGTTCATCGATCACAGTGGTCAAGATATGAGTACGGAAGGTGGCCAAAGGTTGTTTGTGGATAAGTTTGTCTATAATTTGCTCCCGAGCTTTGTAATAAATTGAAGGACTCTGAGAGTTCATGGGCTGTTTCTTCTTCGGCCCAGATATTGGCTACTGCACAATATTACGAGAATAGAGATAAAGATGAGAAAGGTAAAGCAGAGAAAAAGACTAAAGAATTGAAGACAAAGGTTCTTTTGCAACAGGCGTATCCGCCTCGTTTTAATCAGCGTGAGTTTCAGCAACCTCAACAGTTTCAGAGAGTGTTGCAGAAGCCCGAGTCTTTTCCGCAGCGAATTCCAGTAGGCCCTAATCAGTGCGCGTATTGTAAAGAAGAAGGCCACTTCAAGAATAGTTGTCCGGTTTTGTTACAGCGTGCGAATGGTGAATCTGGTGTGAGAGGTCGAGGTGTTCAGCAAGTCCCTAGAGGTTGAGGACGTGGTGTGTTCCCCCAGAATGGACGTTCCTTTCCTCCACAGAATTCTATGAATTGTTTTGATCAGCAGAATGTTGCGTCTGGTCAGTCGACTCACTATTATGCTGATGATTACTATGTTGAGAGTGAGAATGCTGACTGTAATGATTGCTAGGACAGCCATAGACAAAGAGAGGGAGTAGTGTCAGTTCCAGTAGACCAGAGTGGACCTTATGTTGAAGTGATTACATCAGTTGTGTCAGAACCTTTTCTGTTGGATACTGGTGCGGCAAAGAGTTCTATCATGCACTCTAAACTCCCTGGCGCACCTTTGTCTGGCTTGACAAATGTTTTGGTAGGTTTTTCTGGCGCCCTAGTTCGCAACCCGGTTTCTTGTCCCTTGTCTCTTTCTGTTGGACCTCGTGAATTGAAAGCACCTCTGATTCGAACAACAGGTTGTGGTGAGAATCTGTTGGGTTTGGACTTGTTGAAAAGATTGAATGCGACATTGTACTGTTCTCCTGCGGGAGTACATCTTACATTGGGTAAGAGAGTGATTTCTCCAATGTATTTGTCTAAAGATCGGCTTCCACTGGAATTGCGTTCTCTCCCTGATACTCTCTGGGCTACGGGTCCAAATGATGTTGGTCTTTTGCAGATTCCACCATACGTTGTTACCCTCAAGGCGAACGCTAAGTTGCTGTCAGGATCTGAATCCCGGACCTTGGCGCCTGCCTAGTGTGAGGGACTACATGTCCCAGAAGTCCCGGCGAGAGGGAGGCGGATGCTACTTATTCGAACTGAACCCGGAAGTCGGGATGTATCAGATTCTGATGGCAGAGTGAACTAGCGGTGCGGCTGCCCTTTAGTCGAAGGGCTTTCCGTGGTGCTTCGCTGGCTTTTCGCACAAAGACACGGATTGATGATTGACCCGCCTGGTCGGAACCATTGCCTATTTTGAGAAGCGAAGTGCGGGGCGTTTTTCTCCGCTAGAGTAGAGTGGTGAGGTGCTTCGCAGGGTCTGTGTGGGCGAAGACACAACCACCTTCGGAGTTGGAATTCCAGGTTGGAGGAGGCGGGTCGGCTGGCTCGCGCGGTGGCGTTGTGGTGCTTCGCTGAAGTGGAATCGAAGACACGGACGCCGGTCAGTGTTGTTTTTTTTGTAAAGACTTGGAGACGTAAGGCTGAGGAAGCCTTTTGGCAGGTAACGCTTCGAGGACAAGGTGAGGAGCTGGTTGCGGTCAACAGGGAGCCCAGTGACACTGTAGACTCCATTTGCTATTGACGGTAGGCGACAAAACTCCATTAACCTTCTGAGCCTCTTGGTTTAGGTTTCTTTGTTTACTTGTTTGTTTCGGGCTCTGGCGCATTAACTTTGCATACCATCTCTTGCTTCTGTGACGTAACAGGAGGAGGGTATTGGTGACCCTTATAAAAATCTTGTTGTTGGAACAGGTGAAGGGCTAATCCTGGATCGCTTCTGAGTATATTCGGGGCATGTGACTATGGTATGTAACAGATGGGGAGAGATCCACAAGCATAGGAATCTATGATAGGAGTGCAGGAAGGGAGTAACTTGTGCTTGTGTCATTGTAGATACCTCTCAGGGGATACACGCACGAGAAGAGCACCAGGTGACCGCGTTGGTTGTTCTGCACCGGTACTATTATCAAGGTACGAATATCGTCTCATTAGAGTAGTCTCTATAGAGAGGGGTTCTGGAGTGATAGTAACGGTTCTTCCTTTGTTTTTCAGGTTGATACCTTTTCGGCCACGCCATCCCGGCCTTAAACATTTTTCCTTCGCCAGACCACCTCTAAGCTCGGGGTATAAGGTAAACCGAGTTTGGGGAGGTCTGGAGGTGGACCCTTTGAGCATCACCCGGATCCCGAAGAGCTGGGCATAACCCGACAGTTGCCTCGCAGTCCACAGTATCGAATATCGAGTGATGGCGAGAGAGCTCTTTTAGCGATCATCTATGATTTGGTTGAGAAAGATGTGATTGAAGAAACGAGAGGTAATGTGTGTAACAGTCTGGTTTTGCCTGTTCTTAAACGTACTGACTCTTCTCAGCCACCTGTGTATCGGTTTGTGATCGACCTTTGTGACGTGAATAAGATTGTCGTTCCGCAGTTTCCTGTTGTCCCGGACATTACTGCTTTATTGACTATGATTCCAGCTTCGGCTGCCTGGTTTTCTGTGATAGATCTAAAGAACGCTTTCTTTAGTATTCCTATTGCTGAAGAGAGTAGAGATATCTTTGGCTTCTCTTTAGGTGGTCGAAGCTTCCGGTTTAAGCATGCTTCTCAAGGTTATTGTGAGAGTCCATCCATCTATAGCCAAGGTCAGCAGTGGGGCGGACTGTGTTTCCGGTGGCGCTAGAGAGTAATCACAAACAAACAGTGGAGCAGCAAAGCAGCGAGGCCGCAGCCGCAGCCATAGGTGTGGACATTACTGTGGGAAGCGGGGAAGCCGTGGAAGTTGCGGAGCCTGAGTACGAGTCCAAGCCAGCCCGGGTCCGGAACAGCGGTACAGCTATAGCAGTCCCCCTGGTACCCGACACCTGTCATTCTGCATTCTGCGTGCCGGCGGGCCCCAGAGGCGGGGAGAGGTGAGCAGCAGCTGGAGTTGAAGGCGGAGGCGGACGGGAGAAGGAGTGAGGATAGTGCGTAGCCCGCGGCCCCATGGTCCCGCCCCGCCTTGCCTTGCACTGCAGTCAGAAAGTGTACTACAGGACCTGGCAGATTTCGGGGTGGGGGGGCTAAGTCAGCAGACCACCCCTGCCCTCATTCTGTGACTCTGCACCCACTGTTCATCGCCCACCACATACTGCTTAAGAGGACAAGGGAGACGACTGCCAGCCTTTGCGACCCAGCCTTTGTGACCGAGCCCCGGCTCCCGGCCCCAGTCTCCAGTGCCCGTGCCAGCGCTACTCTTGCGCCTGCTCCTGCTTCTGCACCAGCACCCTGGTCCTACCCCCTGGTTCGGCAGGGGACAGCAGGCGAAGAGGGGGAGTTGTGACGGATGGCAGATGGCAGCTTGATACTTAGCCAGCCGGCCGGAAATTGAGGAACCAGTGCACGGCTGAGCTCCATCAGCGGGAGGCAAAGGGAAACAAGCTTCTCACCCTGCTGGTTTACAAGCTTTCCGTTTGCTGCTGGATCACAGGCGGCAGGACAGAGAACCACAGAGTTGTGCTTTCGAACCCCTTGAACCTCTGAGCTCTTGAACCCTGTGCCCCGAGAGGTGAAGAGAGGTGGAGGAGAGGAGTGAGGAGTGTACACCGCTACCGAGGCACCACATAGCCACGAACTGCGGGGGCAGCGGCGGACACTGCTGGTAGTTTCGTCCCCTCTCCTCCCTTCCTCGTGAAGACGCATCCAAGCGGCAGCGGCGACACCGGAACGAGCCGCAAGCCGCGAGTGATTCAGTGATACAGTGATACAGTGAGACCCACGGGTGGCAGAGACCTGGCCTGAATCGACCAGCGGGAGACAGCCGTCTCCAAAGAGAACCTGGGGCACAAAGAACACACCAACTGACCCAGGTACGTGGCTACACGACAAAGCTACCCCAGTAGGAAAGCATTTTTCTGCCGTCCACGAAACTGACCAATCAACTGTATGGAGCCCACAAACATCTAACTGATTATTTTACCTTTAATGAAATTACAACCTGAAGTGGCTCACACCGACTGTCACTCATCTATTAAACAATTTAATTAGACAAACTTTCACTGGGAAATAGACTTACTCTCCTTGATTCACATGCAGTAGTGAAAAAGAGTTCAAGCCAAGATTCTCCCGGAGCAATGAGATCCGGCAAAGTAAGAAAGTACACTGCTCCCAAGCGAAGGAAGTCCAAGCAACTTGACGTAGCTGGGGTTCAGGGCCAAGTCAAGCACACCCCAAATCCTCAGAAACCCAAGAGCCTAACTCTACGGGATTATTTTAGAAAGACTCCGTCTAAAACCGCAGAATTAATACAACAATTAGAGCAATACCCGCAAGTCTTGGAGGCATCCACCTCTACAACCTCAGACCACCAAGGGATTGACTTTAAAGCACCACTGAAAAATTGGGCATTTAACACAATGCCAGAAAAAGGGCCGCAAGATATTTATCTTTTCGGGTCCACCTGCACCAATCAAAACAGGGTAGATACCCAAAAAGTTTCTCTCACTCCGGAGATGCCCTCCACCCCTCTGGCAGACGACAACGGGACTGCCCTTCCACTGCAAACACAGCTGGAAGACATAATGTGTTCAACAGAAGCCTCTCCTTTGCTGATACAACTTCCACATTTCCCGATTAAGCCACCCATGGGCCTCCCACAGCAAACAACGACAGCACAAATCCACGGGCAAGTCGGGCCACCGCAATTTAATGATAGTTGTCAATCTCCAAACCCGCCAAACTCACCAATAACTAAAACATTAATAGAACCAACAGACGAAAGTCCATTACACAAGTTATCTTCACCTTTTGGCTTAATAAAAACTCTATGCCAAAGCCAACCAGCGCAGAAGGCAGCAAATGATCAATCCACGCCGAATCTGTCACTTTTTTTTAAAACCACCCCAAACTCCTTAAACCCGAGTCTCACTCTGGATGACAAACCTAACACAGAAGAGGACACCACGACCAGCGCTTGGCCCCAACTATTGCAGACCCTCCAACAAATTGTGACCGCACTCAACTATCATTCAATAAAATTAGAGGTCCAAGTGGATCTACTAAACACCTTGGCACTCTTTACGTCAGGGATTTATGGTAAACTAGATCAATTGAATTCATTAATCTTAAGAGCGCAAGCATCCGCAAATTTCTCACAACCAGCATGCTGCTGCTCTCCAATTATCAACTCCCTTTCCCTGCTCCCAGATTGCCTTTCCACAGTTATCAGGGAAGTAAAGCAGCTGAGGGGGGTAACGTGTCAGCCATATTGCAACCCATTAAACATCAAGAACAGGACAACCCACCGAAGGATTGCGAAAACAAAAATACAAAAACAAAGGAAGAAGAAGCAGGTATTAAAGGAACCACCAACCGCCTTCCATCGATGAATGATCACTTTCATAGTGCTCTAAATCCAACCCCGTTGGCTGAAAACTGTACTCTTCCATCATCAACCGGGCTTATACATCAGCATGTCAAACCTGAGGACAGACGAACCAACAGTCCTGACTCCTCGCCCGATCCGTCAGTCCTGGTCTCTCCCAGACCCCTTCCCCCCGCAGCAAAAGAGAGCGCAAACGTCAACGAAAAGCGAGGAACAAACTCAGGGCTAACTCCAACGTGCCCCATCAGAACCTCTTCCCCATCTTCTCGATAGCCGAAAATAAAAAATCCTCCTTAGGGCCCAGCACAGTGGCACCGACAATAAACCCAACAACAACTTCGAATGGACCAACTGTGGACTTACCCATTCAACAACGGGCGAGGAGCCCTCAGATCCTAAGCACATCAACAATCGCCTCGGCAATGAAAACAGAGGGTAGTGATCCTGCAACAAGCACAAGGGTGAGCCCAGTCAGGTCAAGCACAAGGGTGAGTCCAGTTAGGTCAAGTAACACTGATCAGGATACTGCGGCAGGTAAATCTCAGCCCCTAATGGATCTTCCCCTCTCTGGGAACAAAAACATAACGTCAAAACTGAGTCTTACCAAAACCATTTGCAACAACATAGCTGCACAGATCAGACATACTTCTCAACTAAAACAGGCTCTCTTCCAACCACCACAGAAGCCACATCAAAACAGATCTGATGCAACAATTGAAAAACTGATTTCCAAACCCACAATTCCACCTGAGCCGCGGAGTGACAACCAATCGTGTCACCGGATTTTATTAGCCCCCGAGTATAAATCTAAGGGGCGGCACGATATTCTCAACAGATCAAATCTGCTGAAATTAGCAGAAGCCATACCGGGGCTAGTGGGCTTGGATACGAATAACATTGAATCCATTGAATTTCTTCCCCCACGTGGAAACCAACCCTCTGAGGTTACTGTTGTTACTTTCACGCAGGCAGGATGGGCAGGAGCCTTTCTCGAACACAAGGCCACACTGCGGAATTGGGGGATTAGAGTGCACCCTTACTCAACGCCAGGGTATCCAACCACGCTGCTATCAGGCGCAACTACATCCAACAAGCCGGCCTGCACTAAAAATACAGAGCATGGGAGGCCGTTCTCTGTTCTAATAAATGCCTCAGGGCCGGATACGGAACTTAAATGCCCTGAAACAGCGGCGAGAAGCAATGAACCAGACCACGCCTGGGGATGGCTGCCAGCAGTGTTGGCTACAAAAAGCAGAATCTGACCACCTGCGACAAGACCATTAGCAAAAACACACAACTCATTAAAACCACTCCCCTTGCCAGGGGCACAACAGCACAATGGGGCCAGTGGCAAGGGGGAGCCACTTTTCTCTCTGTGCTCATGGAACATTTGTGGCCTACACCAAAAAATCCTAAATGAAGACACCATGTCCTTCCTGGGGGAACACGTGGCAGTTGCCCTGCAGGAGACATGGGAGCTAGAGGGTCGCCCCATTGAAGGATTCATTGAATTTCGGAAGCAGGCTCTGAGGGATAGCCGCTTCGGCCACCCTAAAGGGGGGCTCTCCATATACATATCCAACAATCTAAAAGGCGAACTGAGTCAACTTAACTTGAAAGAAGACTGGCTACTGGGGGTCAAAATTAAACTACGGAACAGACAGCGATTGCTCCTACTTATAAATGTGTATATCAATGCTAACACCCGCACAAAAAAAGACCACCTGGCCAGATTTTGCGAAACCATGAACGATATAGCTACAGATTATCCCAACTCGGACCGCATCATCACTGGAGACTTTAACACGAACCTTTTCCACGGGAGTACAGCAGTCTCAGAAGGCCACAATCTGACCAGTATTATTGAGGATGTCCCCCAATCTAAACCTCCCATGCAAATTTCCAATACACTAGGCGAGTCCACTGTGTTAAGACTTTACAACGCAGGATATCTGGTGGTGAATGGAAGATCAGCAAGCGATTCCCCCCCAAACTGGACCTGGTCAAATGGAAGAACAAAATCCTACCTGGATTTCGCTATTTGCAACTCGGATTTCCTGTCGAATTTGACCAGTTTCTCCGTTCTGCCAAGACTTGAGAGCGACCACAGGCCATTGGTCGTTTCCTTTGCCACAAACTTAATTCTCCACAAAAAGGCACCATTCACATTCAAAGGAATACATTCCGACAACCTAAAACGCCTGAAATGGAATGAGTCTAACGGACAGTGTATCCTAAAAACAAGCAAGGATTTTATTACGTGTGCTCTTGTCCAAATGGCCTCCCCAACAGCAATATGGTCGCAGTTATGTACACATTTGATCAGACTTTATCCAGCGACAAGGCAGGGCCTTAACCGCACCCCACCAGTAGGAGCAACAGCACTTGCCATGATACAAACATTAAAAAGAACGAGAAACAACGCACTGAGGTTGCTCTTAAAATCTCCAGAGAACAGCAACCTCCTTGACACATATCGTCATGCCCAAAAGGCATTTAGGAGGGCAGTTACCCAAGAGAGAAAGGACCAGGAATCTCAATTCTGGGTCAAACTGGTATGGGAAAGCAAACGACAAAACTCAAAGTCATTTTGGTCACTTATCAACAATATCGATCGAAACACAACATCATTCGGATCAGCGAACATTCAGGAAGCAGACTGGATCTTGTACCTAACAGAGCATTTCCAGGCACAAGACAACCCTGACAGTCCTGGATTAACATGGGTTTCTTACACTGGCATGGGTGCAATACCGAATCCTTCACTCGATCAAATGCAGGGGCCTTCCTCATTTGAGGAACTGTCTGAAAAAAGAGTAGTCAAAGCTCTTACCAAAGGAAGACAAGATGGAGCACCGGGCCCGAATGGCCTGCCGCAGAGGCTATTCAAGTCCGATGTCCCTTTCTGGTCCAAAGTGCTACTAAACCTTTTTAACTACACCCTGACCTACCAAACCATCCCGGATTCTTGGAGAGGTGCTATTATCCATCCCATCTATAAAGCCGGTCCACGAGGCAACCCAAACAACTATAGATTAATTGCCTTGTTGGACATAGAGGCAAAACATTTTGCAGGCCTCATTTTGGAGGATCTGAGACAATGGGTAAAGGATAAAAATCTGATTCCTTTCAATCAAACAGGATTTGTTGCCAAATCAGGAACAATGACAAACTTACTGGCAACCTCCACCATCATTGACAAAGCCCTCACAAATTCCAGGTCGATTTTTTGCTGCTTTGTCGACTTCAAAGCAGCATTTGACAGGGTGCCTAGGGTAGCGCTGTGGCAAAAACTGAAGCAGTGGGGAATCCCAGACAACATCTTGAACCCCATCATCCTGCTGTACTCTAATACATGGGTCCGAGTGAAGCTAGGGTCTGGCACGCATCTCTCCCGGAAAATCAGGACCTCTCGTGGAGTCAAACAGGGATGAGTGCTGGCTCCCCTTCTCTTCAATCTATTCATTGCGGACCTATCAAGCACCCTAGAGGAAGTAATCAGTCATCCACCAAAAGTAGGAGGCACAGCATTATGCAATCTTTTATATGCCGACGACCTGGCACTGTTCAGTCTCACCAGAGTGGGGCTACAGAGACTTCTGGATGCCTTAACGCAATACACGGCTAACAACCAGCTAGAAATTAACATGAAAAAAACTATGGTTGTCCCGTTTGGCAAAAAACGCTATAGAGGTGGAGGCTGGAAAATAAACAAAGAAAGCATTTTAATCGGCCAATCGTATAAATACTTAGGGGTCCATTTGGACTCCAGGGGCAGTTTTACTAAACAGAGCACTGTGATTGCAGCGAAGGCAACAGCGTTAATGAAATCCCTGGCTAAGTTATCGAGGAGACTCTCGGGCCCCACGGTTTTGCCCTTACTGGAAGTGCTTAGAGCAAAGATCGGGCCTACTCTTTCGTATGGTATAGAGATCTTCAAGGGAAAAATGAACAATTCCCTAAACAAACTGACAACCAAACTCTATAAGAAATTGCTTCACCTGCCAAGGTCCTCCTCGCCAGCACAGGTCAGACTAGAACTGGGCCTAACAAACTATGAATCCTCTAATGTTGGCTCATATCTTAATCTGATCCACAAACTAAGGTAGGCAGAAGCTGGTACCTTGGAACTCCTGGTCTGGAATGAAATTAGTGTGAGCAATCCGGGAGGAACTTACGGTCTATATCCAACAAACGTCTGCTGCAGACCTCTGGGCCCTCAACCCAAGCCAGACTGCCTTCAAAAACACAATTAAAAAAGTCATAAGACTGAAATCCCTGATCATGGACAAAGCTCTCCTTGCAAAACGTAGCCACGCTTGGGCAGTAGCCAACTCCTATAAACGACTTTATCTGGCAAATTATCTGTCAATAACATTTTCTTATCATCTAAAGCGATGTCTGATCGCCCTAAGACTGGGAGACTGGCGCTTCCTACAAAATCTCCCTGCATGGCGTCAAAAAAAGGCTGATCAAACGTGCAGAGGGTGTGGGTCAGCAAACGAAACTTTTTTGCACGTGCTTTGTATATGCCCCTTCTTCATTTCCCAACGCAGACGTCTACTCAGGCCGGAATGGGACAGGCTGGGAGTTCGGACTTGCAGACATGCCATTACTGCTGCTCTGTCCTTTGAGAACACTGACTTAAACATAAAACTGGCCAAATTTGTTCAGTATGCCTACAGACTCTTAGAAAAAGTGGACCACTGTGCAGAATAATGTGCACCTAACTCTACCTGCATTGTCCGGGAGTGCCAATTTCTAAATTGACGTTGCAGTAAGCACTGATAAGAAAGCCACATTGTACTCTGTTTTTATTTTTTTCATTTTTTAAATTCTTTTAAGTTGTAAGATTGTATTAATGTGCTGGAAGAATCTTTTAAAGATATGTTTTTATATATCTAAATAAAGAAAGTTTACATATAGCCAAGCTTTAAAGACTCAGCTTGATTCTTTTGTTTTGCCTTCTGGTGCGACTCTTATCCAATACGTAGATGACCTGTTGGTTGCTGCTGATGATGAGGAGATTTGTAAAGAAACTACGCTTTCTTTGTTACGGCATTTGTCTGATCTCCATCATAAAGTGTCGCTTTCGAAGTTACAATATTGTCGCCAAGAAGTGACCTACTTAGGTCATCTCTTGTCGAAGGAGGGAAGACGATTGACCCCAGAGCGTATACAAGCGGTTGCGCAAATGGCTGTACCATCCACACAGAGAGAAGTGCGTGCTTTCTTGGGTATCACCTCGTACTGTAGACAGTGGATTCCGAATTTTTCCTTATTGGCGAAGCCCCTGTTGGCACTTACTCTTAAAGATACTCCGAATCCTCTTCCTTGGTCTGACGAATGTCAGAAGAGTTTTTCTGAATTGGGTGATGCGTTGTGTTCGGCTCCGGTGTTGGGTACCCCCGACTACAGTAAGCCTTTTACGCTGTATGTTCACGAGAGAGAAGGATGTGCGTTGTCAGTATTGAAACAGCAGTTTGGAGACAAGCGACGCCCATGTGCGTATTTTTCGGCTACGTTAGATCCGGTAGCTAAGGCGTTGCCGAGTTGTTTGAGAGCTACAGCAGCAGCGGCTGTTTCTATCCGACAGTCTGCTGGTCTGGTATTGGATAATACGTTGATTGTGATGGTCCCACATGCAGTGGATACCTTATTGAATAAGACAAAGACAGAGCACCTTACTAGTGCACGTCTGTCAAGTTATGAGTTGACGCTTTTGGCGAGTCATGTGCATATAAAGCGATGCAACATGTTGAATCCAGCTACGTTGTTGCCAATTTCTGTAGAGACAGATGGTCAGGAACAGCATGATTGCTTTCTCAGGACAGAGGAAGAAACGAAGGGTAGAATTGATCTGAAAGATTCTCCTCTTTCGAATTCTGATGGTACCTTATGGGTAGATGGTTCATGCTTTAAGCTTCCGAATGGAGATACGATTGCAGCGTATGCGGTTACGACTTTGCACACGATTGTTGAAGCTGCACGTATTCCACAGAATTCAGCTCAAGCAGCAGAGTTGATTGCACTGACGAGAGCGTGTGTGTTGTCGAAAGGAAAGAGAGTGACTGTGTATACCGATAGCCAATATGCGTTTGGTGTTGCCCATAGCTTTGGACGCTTGTGGAGAGAACGTGGATTCCTTACTTCCCATGGTACGAAGATTCAGCATGGACAGTTGGTGAATGAACTTCTTGAGTCACTTACGTTGCCGACACATGTTGCGATTGTGAAATGCAATGCACATAAGAAGGTTACGGATGACGTTGGTCGTGGTAATGCATTTGCGGATCAAGTAGCGAGAGAAACAGCGAAAGATGTGACGAGTCGAATGTATGTTGCAGGCCCTGCGAGATGGGTTCCGGATAGAGGAATGTGTGAAGATACAATAGAGAGTGTGAAATCGATTCAGGCTGAAGCTACTGAGAAAGAATTGAGTGTGTGGAGAGAGAGTACGGGAATGTTGGATTCGACTGGTTGTAGGATTGAGTTGTCAGACCACCAGCGATGGTTGTTGCCTAAGGCGTATGTGCTTCCAGTGGTTACGATGGCACATGGATTGGCTCACATCAGCGTGAAGGGCATATGTAAGTTGTTGGCTCCAGTATGGCAGAATGCTGGAATTCCGAAATGTGCTGAGAATCTGGTGAAAAAGTGTATGGTTTGTTTGATGCACAATCCTGGTAAGGGAACTCCAACTCCAGCAGGCCATTTTGCTCCTCTGACGTATCCGTTTGAGGTTCTATAGTTGGACTTTATTCATATGGAGAGATGCAACAACCTAAAGTACGTCCTTGTGGTTGTTTGTGCCTTTTCAAGATGGGTAGAGGCTTACCCTCTAAAGGATAATACTGCCTTATCTACAGCTAAAGTTTTACTGAAGGAGTTTTTCCCTAGGTATGGTTTGCCGAGAATGGTATGGAGTGATAACGTAAGTGAATTTGTGGGTCAGATTATGAAGAAAGTGTGTGCAGGTTTGGGAATAAGGCAGAAGTTTCATGATGCGAATCACCCCCAGTCAGCTGGTTTGGTTGAATGCTACAATGGCACCCTTAAGTTGAAGTTGGCTAAGATACAAGCGAGCTCTGGCCTAGCATGGCCCGATGCCTTGCCGTTGGCACTTTTGTCAACGAGGACGACGGTGCATTCTCTATGGGACTTAGTCCATATGAAATTGTGTTTGGACGTCCGGCGAATGCTTGGGGTGTGCCACGGCCAAAGAAATACAGTGACATTGAGTACCCTATGTTGGTTGACTATTTACATGATCTGACTGCTAAATTGCGTGTTCTTCACCAACAGGTGTACGATACTTTACCTTCAGCTTCTGTGGATGCAGGACACTCCATCCAACCTGGCGATTGGATATTCCTTCTGAACTTTCAACGGACGAAGAATCTCGAGCCGAGGTGGACTGGACCCTACCAAACTCTTCTGGTGACTCGGACGGCTGTCAAAGTTTCCGGAAAGAAAAACTGGGTGCATGCCACCCACACAAAGAAGCTTCCACTTCCTTTGCCGTATGGTATTTCCAATTCAGAAAGCGAGAGGATTGTGAATTTTGTCCCTTGTAGTAATGCTTATTTGACATGGACTCAGTCTGAACGTGAGGATGATGAGGTTTTGCAAGAAGCTGTGCCTCCGTCGATGAGACTTGACACTACAAATCCAGAGACATTGTTTCGGGATCAAACTGTTTCCGGCAAAGAGCACTATAATCTGCTAAGCAGATTGGACAAATAAAAGGTTTCGAGTGTTTTCGATATTTTTGAGTGGACTATACTCTATCACACAAGAGACTTTTTTTGTGTTTTTCTTTTTCGAACCACCATCCGGGTTCAGCTGTAGGGTCGCGGTATAAAGACTTAAGGTTGTGAGCCGTGTTGTCGCAAGGTCAATGGTTCTGGCTTGTTCTAGGGCGTTCCCTGGACTTACAGACGCACACTTGAGTGAAGAGAAACAACTGCCGCGAACAGCACGGTTAGAGGATGGAGTCTTTTGTAAAAGATAGAGTTGTTGAGAAAATGAATTTTAGGATGAGATTATGTACATTGGTTTGTAACAAATGTTTTATTATATTGTGTTCTTTTGTGTTTTTGAGTATCACATTGGTTTGTGTGGGTTGGGTTATACATGCTACATCGTTGATTTCTGCACCCACCATCCAACCTATGCTTTCTTCTACTACTGTTTCTTTGCACCAATTCAATACGTTGCCTGAACATGAACAGACACGAAGATCGGAATTCGTAAACAACTCATTCATACAGCTTTTGCATCAACATCAGTTGGTAGTTAATACTACAAATTGCTGGGTATGTGGTCTTATGCCCCATACGATGGATAGAGGTATGCCATACCTGGTTTTGCCTTTTTCTTCTAATGGGTCTGTATGGGCTTTGCAGACAATGTTCATTTATGCGAATGAGGTATACCCTATGCGTTCCATGAGAGACAACCCGAGCAATAGTGCTTTGATATAGGGAATAGTAGATATGATCAGAGCTATCGATGCATGCAATGCTATCCCTAAGGATGAAGCACAGGCATATATTGGTTGGAATGTCACTGGGTATAGCACTAGCTTGACAGAGAAGGAGAGACATGAGAGGTCTCCCCCGATTTGGATCGTACCCTATCGAGGCCACTTTTGTTTGCGTGGTAATGGTCAAAATCCGAGAGCTCAGTTAGGTGAGAGTGTAGGTGCTCAGACCTACATTTATGCATCCCAGACTTCTCCTCCGTTTGTGCCAGCTAAAGGTACATATTTTGTATGCCACGACAGAGCCTACACATGGTTGCCACCTGATTTTTCAGGTACATGTTATGTAGCGTTTTTGCTTCCCAATACGTACACGGCTGCTATGGATTACCACAGGACGAGATATGTTAGAGGTGTCTTTGATGAGGAAGATACCACAGCACAAGAAGTAGGAGATTTCTTCAAGGGTTTCCTACCCTTTTGGGGTACTATGGCCAATAGCAGACACATACGACAGCTTACGAGAGTGGTTGAGGCCACTATAAATGAAACTGCAGGTGCTCTGAGCAATATTACGGTGGAGCTACAGGCTGACCGTGTTATGACATTGCAGACTTGTGTTGCACTAGATGTTATACTTGCAGATAGAGGAGGGTTATGCAAATTGATCCAATCTAGTTGTTGCGTTTTTATACCAGATAATGCCCCGACAGTGTACCAAGCCATTTCCAGATTGCATAAGGTTTCTGAGTCTATTCATGTAGATGAAGGAAACTGGTCGTTGATCAGATGGTTTTGGGAATTGTTGTCTAAATGGGGATGGAAAGTGCTGATTTTCTTTGGTATGGCTCTAGCTATTCTTTTCTCTTGTTGTGTTTGTATTCAGTGTGCTCCCACCATTTGTGGTCTTTGTGCTACGATGTGTGTGCAGAGACCTGTCCCTAAGAGAGAAGTAGAGAGTAATAGGATGATGCTCCAGCAACACCTAGATGGTCTGATGATGATAGACCTAGATTCAGATTAACGTGAGTTTAGGTTGTTGCCTACTTAATGGCAAAAGGAGGGTCTGTGGTTCTGTAAAAATGTGCCTCATTATGTAAGGTCATAGTTCCGTCACGATTTTGGTGATGTCGGACCGTATTTAGCAAGTGCGGCTAATGTGGAGTGAATTTGTCATGTTAGCTAGCGAATTCGTCATGTATTTGGAGATTTCGTTTCAAACATGGGTTCCATTTTGTTTAGGCCTCCATTTTGTCTTGCCATCACGCAGGCCGACAAATGGGGTCGAACTAACGAAGCGGCCTGTCCTCCACGTATTGCTACACATTAACAGGGTCTTTCTTGACTTCGAGGTGAATTGCAAGAACCTGATTCCTTCGCCTGAAGCTGACCCTGCCGAGTCAATTTCCCTGCTTTGATCGTTGTCTGAGATTACCAATCATTGTTCAGGACATCATTAACTTTTAGTCTCCTTACACATGCTTTATCTTGCTCACTATCGGACATTGTTTCCTTTCCTATGCTCTTCATTACATGCATTGTGCCTTTCAATTATGGGTTTGTCCTGCTTGTGGAAATTGGATTTGGGACATTCCCAATGATTAACTTTGGGTTGGGACATTGCAAACTGAGCTTTTCGTCATGTGATACTTTGTTTGAGAACGTATTTCATTGGTTAACTTTTGACGCAGTGGGAGTGTATCCTCATAAAATGTGATTATTGTGTATAAAAAGGGATGTCTTGCTCTACGAATTCGAGCAGTCTCCTGAAATACTACCATGCTGTATTATTAGGATCACTGTTACTAGCTGCAGCTAATAAACTTGGTCTCTGACGCCACCCAGAAGTATTCCGTGTCTCTGTAAACCAAGACAGGTGAATCCAAAGACTTTAGGCGTGCCCCTGGCGCCGCTGCGTTCTAAAAACCTGGTTCTTCAACTCCAGAGAGTGCAACAGTAGAGAAAGCGTTGGATAGCGTAAGGGTAACAATTACTATTCCCACTCCAGAGGGTGCAACAGTAGGGAAAGCGTTGGATAGCGTAGGGGAGAAAAATACTATTCCCACTCCAGAGGGTGCAACAGTAGGGAAAGTGTTGGATAGCGTAGGGGTACAAATTACTATTCCCACTCCAGAGGGTGCAACAGTAGGGAAAGCGTTGGATAGCATGGGGGTAAAAATTACTATTCCCACTCCAGAGGGTGAAATAGTAGCGAAAGCGCAGGATAGCGTAGGCGTTATATTAACATAGTTATCAATAACATATTTTTTTAAAGAAAAAAAAGATGTAATATTTTATTTACAAAAATATATTACTAAATAACAAATATTCATAATTAATATTTACTAAAATAACAAAAAATTACTTCCCATGCTACTCCCCCTTTAACACACGACACACTACACATACAAAAAAACACAATTAATCTAAATATCAATTAATCAATTAATAACAATTAATATTATTAAATTGATGTAATTATAAATTAACTAATTGACAAATATTAATTATCAATTTATAATTAATGACCAATTAATAATTTATTAGTAAATGTACAAGAATAAACAATATTTATTAATACATTCTTTATAATTAATATAAATTAATTTAAAAAAACGAATTACCAATTAATTAATTAATAATAAATACCAATAAATAAATACAATCTCTTTAATTAATTTAATTATTTCACACCCTATTCCCCTATAAACACACAACCCACTACACATAAATAAATCACATACAAAATGTAATAATTTAATCTCCTAATAATAATTAATTACCAATTAATTATTATTTAACAATAACAACAACAACAAATATTACTACATTAACTCTAATTAGATAAATTAACTAATTAATAATAATTAATTACCAATTAATTATTATTGAACAATTAATTATTAATCAAACATATTAAAAAAACATAATAATTAATTAATTATAATTAAATTACTTCCCACCCTATTCCCCTATGAACCCACAACCCGCTCTGATACTAAAACGCAAAATGTAAACAAAATTACCAATTTCTAAACATACATTAAAAAACATGTTTAACAAACATATAAAATACATAATAAAATACATAACAGTAAACAAAATTTCGATATTAATAACATAGATACCTTAAAATAGATATTCTGTCCATCGATATTATTGCACATCGATATTCTATACCATCGAAATTAAAACATCGATATTATTGTATATCGATATTTTTATTTCGATATTTTTGCTACCTACCGTTGATAATAATGCATGTATCTCTGCAGAAGTCCTTGCAACTTGCAGATCATACATCTCTCTGGACGAGGTGAGTGGCACAGTTTTTTGCAAAAGAATGGATTTTATTCTGCTTAAAGTACCAATTCGTATAGAAGAGACGTTCAGGAAGGCCATGGTGGGGACTCCCCGTCTGTATTGGTTTTTGGAAACAATACTTGCATACAACAAGTGACCCTGGCTGACACACTAACGAGATAGACTATTCCTGGCATCATTCCACAACAGCTGTGATCACTTAACCTAATGTAGCTACCATTGGAAAGCTGCCTACAAATTGGATCTATCGCTGCTGTGGGCGAACCTTGCAGATGGCAAGGAAGGTTATTGGAAGAACCCTTGCAGGCTTCGTGCAAATTAACACCTTGACATAATAGTGTACCGCTTAGTGAGTTTTTACAATTTTTACCACTAAGAAATACCTCCTTTCCCCCTGTGAGGAGGAGGAGCAGGAGGACAACCGTGGGGCGGAACGTATGTGGACTTCCTCTATGCCACAACAGCAAAACCCGGAAATCACCAGTGCTCTAGTCGCCGGACGACTGGAGGGGGCGGAGTCTCGCATACCAGCGGAAGTGAGGAGAATAAGAGGAGAGAAGGAGGAACGGACGGTGTGCAACGTTGGAGGCAGGAGAGCCGAGCACCTGGAGGGCGGAGAGGAGAATCGAACTAAAGAGGAGGAGAGCACGGGAGAAGGACGAGTGACCAGCAGAGGAGGAACAGCGGAGGAGAGAGTGGAGAGCCCACAAGCGGAAGGAGGAGGACCGGCGGACGAGGCGGAGAGACGCAGAAGCGAGGAGAGTGTTGTATACACCGTTTGCAAACCCAGTGGGCCAGCGGATGGAGGAGACGCCCCGGGTCCCTACGCCGCAGTCCGAGAAACGGGCCGTGGCTCAAGGCAAGTGTCGCTACAAGAGGCATTTTGGGGGGGCGTGTGGGGAGGCAGGAGGTAGGGCACTTAAAGGGGGTGTGTCATTTGGTTAAATCATTCCACACAAACCCCCCCTTCTCACACTGATCGGTGACGGTAGCACCCCGTATCAAAGCACAGACTGATCCTGACCCTTGTACCTTCTTGTTTCCCTTCTGATGCCTAGAGACCCGGGAGCCATAGACCGATACCGAGCAGGACCACCGACCACGTGACCAGGACAGCACGACACAGAAGGACGAGGAATTAGTCTACCCCACCCCATGGACCCTGTTATTGTCATGCCCCGACTTCCCTCCGACACTGTATCTTTAATTGCATTCACTATTTAAGACGCTAAGAACAACAGAACAACGCTTTACGTTCTTGCGTCTAGCTCCTTCCGTTTTGGGTTCCGTCCCGTTTCTGTATTGCCTGACTTCCGGTTTTGCGATTTGTTCTGTTTCGCTTCTAGAGTGATTCCTGCCCTCTCGGCAAGGTGTTGTGGGCACCTGCATCCTTTTCTCCTTCGGCGGAATCGTGGTTATGTGACGTCTTTCCCCCTGACGTCCACATTTGCGGTGGTTACAGTGTTTGCTGTAGTCGTCCATATTCCCCCTTCCTTGAGCCCCGCCCGGCGGCCGGGACCTTCTCCGCCATCCGGCTGGGTTCAGCCTCTGCTTTCATTTTAGTCTTCAGGTGCTCCGCCCGGCGGCCGGGTTTGATCTCCGCCATCCGGCTGGGCACCCTTACAGTTCACTTAGATAGTTAGGGTCCTTTCCTTCCCCCTCCTATTTTCTCCTGGTGCTTCGCCCGGCGGCCGGGATAGTTTCCGCCATCCGGCTGGGCACTGCTATTCATTTGGTCATATTATTCCTCACTTGTTGCTGGATTCTCCTGTGCACTTCTTCAGCCCACCCATTCCTTGGCCAGCTACATATTATTTCTGGGTCTCTTGCGTGGACCTGAGTGTGGTGCATATTCAGGCGACTCTTCACAGAATCACGGTAACAGCACTGTGCGCTGCCTTACAATATATATTTATTTTGTGACTATTGTGAGAAGACCTGCATGTATTTCCTGTTTAGCAGATATTAATGCAAGATTCATGGTATTGGCTCAAGCTCTTATCCATACCTACAGGAATATTGGATGTTCTCCCAGTATCCTCCAAGAACATACAGAGTGAGATTTACACTTTAGATACTTGACACTCACCAGTACAGAGTAAGAAAGAGTTATTTACTATTGTTTTTTGTCATCTTTGCAATAGCTCAAGACGAACACCTTATTATATCCTACTTAACAGTTCTACAGTCCAGACAATCAATTGTGGTATGTAGTGGTCTCATATGTATCAAAGACATTGTGTATATTTATATTGTGGTTAGCAAAGATAGACTGTAATACTTATCTTCCTTTTCAGCCTTCCTGTTACCAAACATCCATTCTGAAGTCCACCATCAAGCTCTATTTTTTCTCCCCCAACCTTTCCTTGTTTTATCTCCCTGTTTTCCCCTGGCGAGCCATTCGATACTCTAGTGTTTGATAGAGTCGGAAGGCCGTAGGGGAAGGCTCAGGATTACTCTCCAGATTCCTGACGCTCCTGCGGAACCTGCTTGGAAATCATTACAGTTATAACTTTGTTTTGCTGACAAGGCACAATAAAAATAGTTATCCGAGACTGTACCCCGTGGCTTTGTGTTCTGCACACCCTTGTGGCCCCAGACCCCCACATATTTTGGTGTCAGAAGTGGGATAACACTGTGGCGACATGTCACAGCCCGTGCCTATTCCGGTGGAGAATGTCATTACCCAACTGGCGGAGGGCCAAAGGCAACTCCAGATAGTATTCGAACAACAGTTGCAAACTGCCAAAACGGAGAGGGAGGCCTTGCAGGGCGCCCTGAAGGAACAGGCCACTCTCCTCGCCACAAATCAACAAATACAAGATACTGCCATTCTGCGTCTCACGGACGCCATAGCAAATACCCGAATCCACCCCAATGTCCCTAGTTCGGTATTACAAAAGTCTCAAGAAGGAGATGATTCGGACAACTTTTTTACTAACTTTGAGCGAGTCGGGGGCGTGGCCAGCAACATGGCCGATTAGGCTGAACCTCCGGTGAGCTCCGCCGAGCTAACCCTGATCCGACGATACAAACAATTCATAGACCCCAAATTTCCAACACCGGGAGGTACCCTGAGTCTGAGGCGGCTGGGGGCATTTCTTGACTACGAACATTGGCCGGGATCAGGCGCATAACTACATAATTGGAGCCCCGCGCTGAACTGTGGAGACCGCTCCAGAATGACCAAAATGGCGGCGCCCTGAGCTGAAGCGCTCGAGGATCGGCCAGAATCGGAGCGATAGCCGGGGGAGCGGTGGACGAGAGGCAGTGAGTGACCGGGGAGTCGGACTATCCCCCACCCCCCCTCCCCCCGTGTCCCGACTGGCGATCCCATAGGCGTTGGGTTCGGGTGCCGGGCTCCCGGGGCTGAGGTTGTGGACGCGGCTTGCTGGGCGCGGAGGTGGCCGAAGGGGGAGAACAAGCCACTGGCAGGGGTATCGGCCCTGGAGACCTGCCGGCCTCGCGGAGACAGGCACATGAACCTTGGAGGGGGGCTCACTGCGGTGTGGCTGCTGATGACGAGACCCGGCCCCACAATCTGACCAAGGACCTTTTGGAGGCGCCTTCCCCGCTGCCCAGGTCCCCCCGGGTGCCACAAGAGGGGGAGAGGCCCGGAACGATCCCGCTGCGGAGGCATTCTCATGAGGAACACGACGGCTCCCACTACAGCGGATCCCTGTGGTTGGTCTGCGCACGGAACATCATCCCCTATGGGGGAACCTTGGCACGGCACCTAACGGAGCCCCGCCTTACTGTCACCATTAATGTGACATCGGAGGGAGTTGACCTACCCTCGAGACCCCGAAAGCCTCTCCAGGGGCCCGCGCTGAAAGGCGGTTGCGATGGTGATCCTCACGCCGGAGGCCAGGAACCCAGCATGTCGTCCAGGCGGTCTTGATGGCCCTCACCGCAGGCAGACGCAGGATTACCGGTGGTGAACCCGCTGCGGATCCCCGAGACAGTCTCGACACGCCCTGGACCTTCCTTGATCCCGACAACAGCGACAAGTTTACACCACGGAAGAAGGTGGCTCTGATCCGGGAGACGCATTCCCCTCCCTTTGACGTGAATGTCCCGGTGTCGAGGCTCTGCGCTGAGACGGTGAGTGACTGACGGGAACCACCCCCCCCAGCGGTGACTTGCTCCTTGGCTGACGAAGGACAGCAGGCAGTGCCAGCGCCCCGTGGAGGGGCTTGGGCCCGGCTGGAGATAGGAGGACCCATCATGGGGAAGAAGGAGATGACCGCCCAGGCCCCGAGGCAAGCCACCTTAGATTGGTATGCAACGGCGCCGCATCCTGCGGGGTCGGACATGCAGGAACCGCGCTCAGATACAGCGCTCCTGATGGACACCATCCAGGCGTCACAAGACGATATAAAGGCGTCGAGAGCCGCCCTTGCGGGTAAGATTGGCGAGGTGGGATCGGAAGTGTTGGGGTTCAGGGGGGGCAGGTGTCTTCTGTCTAGTTCCCACGGTCACTGATTTTAGCATAAAGTGCCAAGTGCATATGCAAATTTATGGACGCTCCCTCGGGCTCGCTTTAAAAGGGCTTGCCCGCAGGAAACTGGTGCTTGGTTTCTTGGATGGTCCCTTGCCGTGTGTTTCCTGTTCCTGTTTTTCCACCTTGTTCCCTTTCCATTGAGCTCTATTCCAGCGGTCCTTCCGAGGGCTGGATTTCGATTCCCCTTTTTTCCATTTATCCTGTTTCTTATAACTTTGGGCATTACTGAACCCTTATTTGGGACCTGATTTGGTATTTCGGTGATGTATTGGGATTCGCGGCTGCGTTTCCTTTGAGTTCTGGCGTCCCGTTATTTTCTCTTTTTTGTACTCAAACCATCTTGTTGTGTGTCTTTTGGGTGGTTTCACGAAGGAGCTGAACAACGGCCGTTTTTTTTGGGTGTCTTTCAAATTCCCTTGACGCCTTTTTTCCCCTGCCCCTTCTTTGTCTTTTCATCGTGAATTCCACCCCCTTTGACATTCTCGGTGTTTCCCGAGGGGGCGTGGTTTGTCTGGGGTTACACAAGAAAGAACCAATACGATTGCAGTGGAGCATTTCCTGTTTCGTATCAAGCTACTCCCGTTTGTTAACTGGGGTAAGCAGGGAGGCCGGTGGTTCGGGTGTGTACTTGGCACTGGTATTATCTGTGGGGTGTGTCTAATCTTGTCCCCCTTTTTCTTTTATAGCGGTCTCATCTGGGTCAAGCAGTCAGCTGCCGGGAAGCTGGAGGAGACGAGCTGTGTTCCCCAAGACCTTGGGTTCCCTTGTTTTGTTTACCCACCTTCTCCCGGTGTCGTGTTCTCCACCACCCGGTTTATTCGTGGGTGTTATGGTCACGGCGAGGGTAGGGGATTGGGACGTTCTTCACTCCTGCGGTGTTTGGCTGGTTGGCATCGGAACAGGAAGTTACCCTCCTACGACAAGACTTTCGCAATCTGACTGAGAGGGTGACCACAGCAGAGACCCGGTTGGGAGAGGCGGAGGATGCACTCACCGCGCTGAAGAGAGACATGGCTGACCTCCGGGCGTTGCATGAACAACGCCACTGGAAGGTAGATGATGCCGAAAACAGGGCACGCCGCAACAACCTGTGCTTTGTGGGCTTTAGGGAAGGAATCGAAGGAAACAACACAGCGGCCTTCCTCCAAACAAGCTGCAGAAATCCTTCCCGGTGGCGCCCATCTCCACCTGCTTCATCATAGAAATGGCGCATAGGGCTCTACTCTCAAAACCCCCGGATGGGGCCAGACCCCTACCTCTTATTGCCCGCTTCCTGAATTTTGCAGACCTTGATCTTATTTTGAGGGAGGCCCGGAAACAAGGAGAGATCCGGTTTGAGAACGCAGTGATCATGATCTTCCCGGATTACAGCCAGGAAGTCCAGAAACAAAGACGTTCCTTTGACTCGTTGAAGGCGAAGCTAAGAGACTTAAAATTACAGTACATGTTGCTTTTTCCGGCGAAGCTAAAAGTCCTTTATCGGGAGAAATCGTATTTCTTCACACACCCTGATGACGCATGGCAGTGGCTGGAGGAGCGGCCTCCGCGGCAGGGACAGATGAGGGAGAGGCGAGAGACGCAAGACCGGGCCCTGAATGTGACGACATCATGGGAGATACCGAAGACGCAGAGACCGCGGGGCTCGCGGGGTCGCGGAAAGATGACGGCGACTCCCTATCCGAAACGGACACAAAACACCTGCATAGAGAGACAGTCGGCCTCCCCTGACCCCGGAGGTGAGGCGGGATCCAGATATCGCTGCCTTGAGCGGAGGGCTCAATCGGATGGAGAAGAAGATGCGACCGAAAATTCCTCTGAAGAAGAGACCATTGACACGCAGTCCGTACATCCGCTAGTGACTGAGATCCGAGAGATGGAACAGGATGCAACACGGGAGAGTGGGGCCTCCCGGGACGCTACCCAAGACTCCCATTCCTGAATGCGGGGTACTATGGACAAGAACTCCTTGGCTCGGCTGGAGTACACGCAAGTTGTTACATCCCCTACAAACTTTCTTTTCACATTTGTTTGATGTATTTTGCTGTTTGTTCTGAACTTGAGGTGGAAGGGAGTCTTGTCGGCTCTTGGACTACTGTCCGAGAGATAGGGTGTTAAGGGTTTACTGAGGGCGAGCGATAGACCTTCTCTACCCTAAAGTCCCTAACAATGTTAGCAGCAGAGAAGGGGCTGGCGGGAGAGGGAGGTGGGGAGGGGGGTGGTGTGGGGATTGTTTGCAGTTATTTTGTTGATGGTCAGGGGAAGGGACGGGTGGGATCAGGAGGGGATTGGGGAGGTTGGCGGGGAAGGAGCCTGTTTAAGCTTGTTATGTCGAACGCACGCTCACGAGACCTGGTAACCCAGTCTCCGAGACACTGGCCACACAGCACCCTTACTACATGACATGGCCACCGATAACCTTGAGGGGACGGCAGGGTCTTTAGATGATCTAAGGGTCCTCACATGGAATGTCAATGGTATGGGATGTAAAATCAAACGGGGGTTAGTAAGCAATTACGTGAAGAGGTCCGGGGCAGAGGTCGTGCTCCTATAAGAAATGCACCTGAAAGGCTCGAATTGCGCCTTCCTGGCGAGAGGCCGATATAGAGTACTGGCGCATGCAGGCTTTACATCTGGCTCACGGGGGTGGCAATCCTGATTAGAAAGTACCGACCCATGCATATAACACAGACCTGGATTGATCCACAGGGGACATACGTTAGGGTGAGAGGCCACTGGAAGAGGAAGGACTACACGTTCATATCAGCATATGCACCACCCAAACTCCAAGCAGCCAAACGTCAGAGGGATTGTAGACATACTCCTCAACACTTCGACACAACCCAAGTCCTGGGGGGAGACTTCAATGACGTGATGGACCTCAGGGCGGACAGAACAGGGGATAGGGATAGACCTAATGCCCCTACCCCGCTGTTTACCGCTATGGACAGGGTAGGGCTGGTTGACGCCTGGAGATGGATTCATCCAACTAGTAGAGAATACTCCTTTTTCTCTGGGGCACACAAGGTGTACTCCCGCCTTGACTATGGCCAGACAAGAACTGTGCGACACAGATGTGGCGGAGTACCAGGCCCAAGGTATCTCAGACAACTCGCCTCTGCTGCTTAGAGTGGGAGGCCGGAAACATTGCCAACCTACGGTACTAAGATTGACGGCTTGGGACCTCCAAAGTGCAGACGTACTGAAAGGCCTGCGGGCAGACCTCAAGGTCTGTATAGCCGAAAACGAAGGGTCGGTAGACTCCAGATTGACGCTGTGGGAGACACTGAAAGTGGTAATGCGAGACAGGGCACATGCGCGTCCCGCTGAAGACAAAAGGAAGACCCAAGCAGAAGTGCAAGCCCTGGAAACGCGGATGCTTGCGCTAGAGCGGGAACATTTGTCAACCAAAGACCCAGGAACACTCAGGAGATTGCTGGACATACGAGTCCATTATAAGCATCTCCTAACAGGGGAGGCAAGGTTGCCCTACACCGGCTCTATGATGTAGGCGATAAGTCCGGACGGCTCCTTGCATGGCTGAGCAGGAAGGAGAAGGATGCGAGGTGGGTGGAGAAGGTGAGGGATGGACGGAGGAACTGGGTTAGAGCGGACGACCAGATAGCCTCTGTCTTTGCGGGTTACTACGAGACCTTTTATGAGGAACGGGCGTTGGGGACCACGGAAGAGGCCCTGCACTACATGGCGGATATAGATTTACCGGCCCTAGATGAAGCAGATCATCATGATCTGGAAGCTGACATTACAGTAGAAGAGATTAGGGTGGCCATGACTAAGCTCAGGACGGGGAAGGTGCTGGGACCAAATGGCTTCCCAGCGGAATTCTTTAAGAAAAGGGCAGATCTCCTGACCCACCATTTATTGGGACTGTTCGTAGACGCGGAGTTGGATGGGATATTTCCATTGGATCTTCGACAGGCTACGATTATCCCAATCTATAAAGATGGCAAGCCAGCAGATGACTGTTCCTCTTACCGCCCCATTTCCCTCCTTAATGTGGAGGCCAAACTCTTCGCTACGATCCTAGCCCTTCGCCTCAGGAAGGTGATCTCTCGTCTCGTGCATCTTGATCAAACTGGGTTTCTCCCCGAGAGGGCGACTAGGTATAACCTGAGGAGAACACATAATTGGCTCATGGAAGTAAGCACAGAGACGATCCCCACTGGTTCCTCTCCCTCTATGCCAAAAAGGTGTTTGGCGCAGTTCATTGGCCATTCCTGGAAGGAGCACTAGATAGATTTGGATTTGACCCAAAATTCAGAGGGAAGATACGACTGCTTTACAATGATCCTAGGGCGAGAGTTCGGGTTAATGGCACACTTTCGAGGGACTTCCCAATACGGAGAGGCACCAGACAAGGTTGTCCCCTATCCCTGCTGCTGTTCGCGCTCTCCATAGAAGTAATGGCTTGTGCGGTTCGGCAAAACACGGCGATTAGGGGCTTCAGCATACAACCGACAGACGTCATAAAGGAAAAGATCTCACTATATGCTGATGATGTCCTGCTGTACATCACAGACCCGGAAACCACCATACCGGCACTATTCCTAGAACTTGACCGGTATGGGTCATATGCAGGATATCGGATCAATTGGCATCAATCCATTCTTTATGACTCCAAGGGACGCGAAGGGAGATGCATACTCCCGGAGCAGTTGGAAAAGGCCTCAAGGGGTTTAAATACCTCGGGGTGTACATCACAACTAATAGGGAACTCTCCTTTGAGAGAAATATTCGACGCGTGCTGCATAACTTTATAGAGGATGCAGCAAGATGGAGACTGCTACCCCTGACGCTCCTGGGCAGAGCGGCAATGTTTAAAATGATTACGCTCCCTCGATTCCTTTATGCCTTCCAAAATGAATATTTTCCCATGAAGGATAGGGTGTTCAAGGATATCCAGGCGGAACTTAGGGCCTTTCTGTGGCTGGGGAAACAATCTAGAGTGACATCAATATATATTGGGGGTATCTCTTTGCCCGATCTAGAGGCCTACTATTGGGCGGAACACCTGGTTGCCATCAATGAATGGATGCATGACCCGGCCTCCCACCCCACTTACGCGCTAGAGATACACACCATGGAAGCACATACTTGCCTACATTACCTGTATGGAGGTAAAGGCAGGGCCAGACTGCTGCCAGCCACGAGACTCACACTAGGGATCTGGACAAGGGCCACACGAGCAATAGGGTGGGATCACAGATTAACCAAACAGACTCCACTGTGGAACTGTGCCTGGCTCAAGGATATTAGTAAATTGAAGGGGTTCCGGACTTGGGATGCTATCGGCATGTCGACCCTGGGAGATGTGATAAAAAACTGGGTGTTGCAAGCCTTCCCTGCGCTACGCAAAGAATACGGGCTCCTTCACACACAATACTTCAAATACATGCAACTAAGACATGCGTGGATGGCAGAGGGAGCCCTGACGGAGGCGCTTCCGGAATATGCTCCACTAGAAGGCCGCCTGCTGCAAGAAAGCATTCCTACCAAGGCAGTGTCCCTTACCTATAAAATGATAATGAATAATCGGCCAAACAAACTAGGGAACCTACGTGCTACATGGGAGCGGGAAGTGGGGGATATGGATGAAGTGGACTGGGGGATGGTCTTGATGCATCCAAGGGAGGTAGCGGTTAAATCTCGACTGCGTTGATCCAATTTAATGTCCTTCATAGGACCTATTTTGACAGGGCACGACTATACAAGATAGGAAGGATACCGGACCATAGTTGCTTGAGATGTAACATGGGAATAGGGGACTTCTATCATACCGTATGGGCATGTCCACATTTACAACTCTTTTGGAAGGCGGTCTTGGAAGAGCTGGGGGAAGTGTTAGAGACCAACATACCTTTAGATCCCAAACTGGTGCTACTAGGAATGACGAATGATGTGGATATGGCTAGACCGAGACTGATCTTTTTGGTATTGGCCCTAGTGGTGGCTAAGAGGGATATGGCCAGGAAATGGAGGGCGGCAGACACGCCTCAGCTAGATGAATGGAGGAGGGGGATGGACCTCTATATGGCTGCTGAGAGAACTACATATAATGCAAGGGGATGTCCCAAAAAATTTGGTAGAATATGGGGCAAGTGGAGGAGCTATCATGGGATGGATGGTGGGTTGTGATTTGCCAGTCGGGGGGGGGGGGTCGTTATCATCATGGAGCTAACTGAAATAAAGGGGTGGGGGTCATTGGATGGAGGACAAAAAATGGGATGCTACATTGACTTAATGGACATTGTGACTCTTAGACTACAACAGGAGACAAGGCCAGCGGATTGGGGGGCGGGGGGATGGGTGTGTTACTCGAAAATGACATGCTTTATGTTTGACTTGTTGATGGAAAATGCTAATAAAAATGTTTAAAAAAAAACAAAAACTTTGAGCGAGTCGCAACCACGGTCGCATGGCCCAGAGAAAGATGGAGCCAGTATATCGCTCCCATTCTATCCGGCCAATTACAGGCCGCCTATAAGGCCGCAAGCCCCGCAGGCAGAACGCCATATGATGAGATAAAGAAAGCCATACTTGAAAGACTCGGATGCGATCAGGAGTATTACAGGGCCAAATTCGGAAAGGAAAGTTGGAACCCCGGGGACAACCCCCAAGCCTTGTATTATCGGATCCGAGATCTGGGCACACGTTGGCTGACTCCCCTCGAGTCCACCATAGATGAACTGACTGCCAAGGTTTATTTAGACCAATTTCTGGATGCCTTACCACCCACCACCCGCTCCTGGGTCAAACAGCATCCCAACCTCACTCCTACAATAGCAGTAGACCTAGCTTGTGCTTATCACAGGGCCCGAGTTCCGAGCAGGGATTACCCGAACACCTGCATCCCTCCCAAGACAGGCAACCCCCAGACCTCCGAGCAGACCTGAGCCCCGAGCTCCCTTCCTTCCATGTGTCCCCTTCAGACCTATGTCCCCCGTCGCCGGTCCTAGCACTCAAGGACCCCAGTGCTATCACTGCTCCGAATGGGGCCACATAGCCCGACAGTGCCCTCATAGAACCCCACCGGCCGAGCCAATGGAAATAGGATATTCCAAAGGGTGTATATATCTGATGGGCAAGGGCCATCCCCAGTATAAAAGGAAGGTACTGCTAAACGGGAAAAAGCAACATGCCCTAATGGGCACAGGTTGTTATGTGTCCTTCATAGAAAGGGCTTTGGTTGTCCCACAACAACTTCGAGACAACGAAACAGTGCATGTTTCCTGTGTCCATGATAATACTGTGGGGTACCCTGTAGCGGAAGTACTACTGGACATCTCTAACGACTCCCAGCTGCACAAAGTAAGTGTGATACCCTCTTTACCGGAGGCTGTCATTATCGGGACGGATCACCCCCGGTTTGACCAATATATCAATGAGACAAGAAGTAAATCAGCAACCTGGTGGGGGGACACCTCTTTCAAGGATAGCGAGGTGGAGGGGGTAGTGGGGAAGGATTTTGCACAAGCAACACGACAATCACATGTTTTTCCTGTGACCCTTACAGACACAGTGGAAACCACCCAAAACAGCTTTGGGTAGCCCAGAGGGACGACAACACCCTTCTCCATGCCTGGGAACAAGTACAAGAACAGGAACCCGACAAAGTAGGACCTTACTTTTATGTGAAACAGGGTTTGCTGTATAGAGCCACAAAAAGGGGAGACACCATCACAACCCAGCTCCTGGTTCCCCTGTCCTTCCGCGACCATGTGTTACAGTTGGCCCACAACTATACCGGTGGGGGGCATTATGTGAAAGAACAGACCCTCACATATTTGTTAAGTAAGTTCTACTGGCCCGGTGTCCATAAGGACGTGGCAAGATATTGTGCTGCATGTGTGCGATGCCAGTACTAGAATCCCTCCGGGATAAAAAGGGCCCCATTATATCCTCTACCCATAATAGACGTTCAATTCAAGTGTGTGGGCATGGACCTAGTGGGACCACTCACTCCCAAAGTTAGAGGCCACAAATATCTGTTAGTGGTTGTGGATTACCTAGTCGGTACCCAGAAGCATTTCCCCTAAAATCAATGACTACCCCTGTGATAGCCAGAGCCATGGTCACCTTCTTTACTCGGGTGGGGTTTCCCGAAGAGATCCTCACTGATCAAGGGACTCCGTTCATGTCTCACCTGATGGCACAGGTGTGCAGGATCCTGGGTATCAGACGGATACGGACATCCATCTATCACACCCAAACAGATGGCCTTGTGGAGCATTATAACAAGACCATAAAGATCATGCCCCGCAAGGTCATCTCTGACACAGGAAGGGACTGGGACCAGCAACTGCGCCTCATAATGTTTGCCATAAGAACACATGAACAAAAATCCACGGGCTACTCCCCGTTCGAGATCCTCTTCGGTAGGAAACCCCGAACACCACTGGATATGGCCGCGGAGCAGTGGGAGGAGGAAGAGGAGGAGGGGAAACCCCACCGACAATAATCAGCGGATTTAAAGGCCGCCATCACACACATATGGGGCCTAGTCCATGAACATTTGGAGACTGCCCAAACCACTCAAAAACATCATTATGATTGTAGTTGTCAGGTAAGAATATTCCAGCCCGGAGATAAGGTGCTTCTACTCCTTCCCACCACCGACAACAAGCTGTTGTCAAAATGAAAGGACCCTACGTCATAGAAAAGAAAGTATCCCCTGTCACTTATAGTGTACTCCAACCCCTGCATCCGGGCGGAAAACAAATATACCATATCAACCACCTGAAGAAATGGGTGGAACCCCCTAAGACTACGGGAGAAGGTCAGTCCACCCTTCTGGTAAACACTCAGAGACCCTTGAACATCCCCACAGCCCCCACCACACCGTCACAAACAGAGGAAGCCCCCATAGGCGACATTGTCAAACCCTCCCAGCGTGCCCAGTTAAAAGCCACCCTCGCCCATTTTCCTGGTCTTTTTTCTTTTGATCCCGGATTGATTACGTTGGTACAACACGATGTCGTGGTCTTGAATAATACCATCGTCAAACAAAAGCCGCACCGCATTCCTGAGGCTAGGAGGGAGGCCGTGGAAAAAGAGGTGTCCGCCATGCTGCAGGCTCACATTATAGAGCCCTCTACAAGCAAATGGTGCTCTCCCATAGTAATAGTGCCGAAACCGGACGAAAGCTTGTGCTTTTGTATTACCTTCCGACAAGTGAACAGCGTTACAAAGTTCGACTCCTACCCAATGCCATGGGTCGATGAGTTGCTAGAGAAACTGGGGACTGCCACCTATATGACAACCCTTGACCTTACAAAAGGATATGGCAGATCCCCTTGTCACCACAAGCAAAAGAAAAGACTGCCTTTTCCACTCCCTCTGGACTCTATCACTTTTGCGTGCTACCCTTTGGTTTGCATGGAGCCCCCGCAACGTTCCGAAGGCTCATGGATCGGCTCCTTCAACCCCATAGGGAATACGCAGCCGCCTATATTGATGATATCATGGTGTTTAGTCCCACCCGGGAAGACCATCTGAAACATCTATTTTTAGTGCTTTCAGTAATCCAAGAAGCAGGGCTCAAAATCAACCCAAAAAAGTCACTGTTAGCTTCAGACTCTATACACTATCTAGGGTATACCATACAGGGAGGGCACATAAAACCCCAGATAAGCAAAATAGAGGCAGTCAAGGAGATCCCTAACCCCAAAACAAAAAAAGATGTAAGATCCTTCCTAGGGTTCATAGGCTACTACAGGCGCTTAATCCCACACTTTTCCACCCTGGCCGGCCCCCTTACTGACCTCCTAGCCAATACACAGCCAAATCAGATCCGTACATGGGGAACACAACATGAGAATAGCTTTCAAACCCTCAAAGCCGCTATATGCACAGCCCCCATCTTACGCTGCCCAAACTCCTAAAAACCCTTTGTCCTGCAGACCGACGCTTCCGGAGTAGGCCTGGGAGCAGTGTTACAACAACCCAATTCGGACGGTGAGTTGGTGCCCATCCTGTACAGAAGCAGGAAACTGTTCCCTAGGTAGATCCATTACTCCACCATAGAAAAGGAATGCCTGGCGATCAAGGGAGCAATAGAAGCCTTGCAGTACTACCTCTTGGGTCGTTCCTTTTTTCTGTTAATGGATCATGCCCCTTTGACCTGGCTGGCAAGAAACAAGGACACCAACCAACGTATCCTCCAATGGTTTATGTCCCTACAACCTTTTTAGTTTCAGACAATGCATGTCCCCAGTTCCAAGCAAGTCTGTGCGGACTATTTATCGCGTCATCCCTGCCCCGATTGGCCACCCCGTCCGTTCTTAAGGTGGGAGATGTGTGAGGAGGAGGAGCAGGAGGACACCCGTGGGGCGGAACGGATGTGGACTTCCTCCATGCCACAACAGCAAAACCCGGAAATCACCAGCGCTCTAGTCGCCGGACTACTGGAGGGGGCGGAGTCACGCACACCAGCAGAAGTGAGGAGAATAAGAGGAGAGAAGGAGGAACGGACGGTGTGCAGCGTTGGAGGCAAGAGAGCCGAGCACTTGGAGGGCGGAGAGGAGAATCGAACCAAAGAGGAGGAGAGCATGGGAGAAGGACGAGTGACCAGCAGAGAAGGAACAGCGGAGGAGAGAGTGGAGAACCGAGGAGCGGAAGGAGGAGGACCAGCGGACGATGCGGAGAGACGCAGGAGCCTGGAGAGTGTTGTATACACCGTTTGCAAACCCGGTGGGCCAGCGGAAGGAGGAGACGCCCCGGGTCCCTACGCCGCCATCCGAGAAACGGGCCGTGGCTCAAAGCAAGTGCCGCTACAAGGGGCGTTTTGGTGGGGCATGTGGGGAGGCGGGAGGCAGGGCACTTAAAGGGGATGTGTCATTTGGTTAAATCATTCCTCACCAACCCTCACTTCTCACACTGATCGGTGCGGTAGCACTTAACCCCGTATCAAAGCACAGACTGATCCCGACCCTTGTACCTTCTTGTTTCCCTTCTGAGGCCCAGAGACCCGGGAGCTATAGACCGATACCGAGCAGGACCACCGAACACGTGACTAGGACAGCACGACGCGGAAGGACGAGGAATTATGCTACCCCACCCCACAGACCCTGTTATAACTTTGTTTTGCTGACAAGGAACAATAAAAATAGTTAACCAAGACTGTACCCCGTGACTTTGTGTTCTGCACACCCTTGTGGCCCCAGACCCCCACACCCCCACTCCAACATTTGTGTGTGTATGGTAAATCCCAGGTCGACTTTGTTTTTTAAAAATTTTATTTTTGCTTTTCCAATATGCAATATACCACAATACATATAAACGACAGCTTTAACCAGTGCCCCCCCCCCCCCCGGCACCATTAGGAGAAAGAAATCAGATTAACTCAAAACACCGTCTATTAATTTAGAAATTGAGGTAGGGCAGAGGGTTGCTTAAAAAGTAATAATAGTCATTGTCATTCTGGTCGTAAACACATACACATAAACCCACAACTGCCTACCCCCACTCCGGCGACTTTATACAGTACTAATCGAGGATATTTTGAGACTAAAGAGAAACGAAGAGAGAAAGACGGAGTGTAGCGTAAGAGGAAAGAAACAAGACCTAACATGATAAAAAGTGAGAGAAAAGAGAAGAGAGGAAGGGAAGACAGTTCTAGTAGACATGTCAACACATTTTCGTTTAGATACCACATAGGCTACTTAGATTAAATGCATGCCAACTAGCTGTTTCCAGCGTGTCAGTATATCCTGCCTGGAGGTTATCCTAAATCCGAGCCCCGAAATATGTTACTCCTATACTCCCTTGATCCATTTACCCAGGGATTCCCAGACTATCAACCCCGTTTTTTTGCCACGTTTCCCCTTTTTAGAATAGATCGCCATTTTCAGCTTGCAGGTTGCCAGTAATCTTGCCTGCCATTGTGAGAATGATGGGGGGTTCGGGTCCTTCCAATGCGCGGCTATGCAGATCCGGTATATAGTCATAGCGACAAATATTAGGGGTCCCCCGGCCTGAGTGGTGTCATCGTGCCCTAGTAGAACTAGTGAGGGGTTTAATTGAATATTTTGTCCCAATATCACACCCAAAAAGATCTGTATTTGGTTTATCAGTGGTGCAAGATTTGGGCATGTGGCAAACATGTGGATCTGGTCTGCAGCAAACTCCCGACATCTAGGACAGAGGGTTCCATTACCGGACCCCCACTTCGCTATTTTGTCTGGTGTGATATATAGGAAAAACCCTGTTTTATAAAACTGAGCCTGTGGCTTCGTGGATAGTAGATATTTGTGGGCGGATTTCAGGGCCCTGCTAAAAAGATTTTGGTCAGTGTTTAACTTAGTTTGCCATTTGGTGTCTATCTTTGCCAGATCGTCGGGCATTTTATCGTTCAGGGTAGTATAGATCGCCCGATCCGTAGAGGATTTGCTCCCTGGATTTTATCCAGCATTTCAATTTTGTCAAAGCCCACTAGGCCACCAGTTTTATGATCCAGGAAGCTTTTTACTGCCATATAATGGAAAACCTGATTTCCCTCAAGCGAGAATTGATTTTTAAGCTCCAAAAAGGGCTGAATCCCATTTGGGGTTACCAGGTCCCCCAGTTTCACCACCCCAGCATTATGCCATTTCTGAAAGTATGCATTATCAAATAATGCAGGTAGTATAGGATTATTCTTGGTCGGGGTGTAGTAATTTAGTCTACCAAGGCCAAGGAGTTTCCGCAAATTCGAGAAAACAGAATACGCATTTATTAAGGACTTAAACCGGACACGCTTGTAGTAGCTATATTCAAGCTGTCTCCAGAGGCAGCCCTTGCTATTGTCTCCTAGTAAGACTTTGTAGGAGGATGGTAATCCTACCTGGTCTTGATCACTATCCTCAAAGAGTAAAAAAGAGCTATACTGCAACCATGTAGCCCAACAATATAACTTAAGGTTTGGCAGCGCCCATCCTCCTCTCTCTTTAGGTAATGAGAGCAGTTTATATGACCTTCTTGTGTTTGAATAAGCCCAAATAAATTGGCAAAAGATTTGTTCAAATAGATGGAGTATTTTACTATTAAATTCCAATGGGATCGTTCTAAAAAAGTATAGGAGCTTCAGGAAATATGTCATTTTTACTACATTGCACCGCCCTACAATGGTCAAATGTAGATTGTTAATTTTTCTAAGTGCCTTCTTGGTATCTATAGACCAAGGAATCAGATTATCTTTCACTATTACGTCAATGTTGGCCCCGATGGTTACCCCCAAATATTTGACTTTCGTGGTAAATCGACTGTCTGCCCAGATTATACTATCGTTCAGAATAATCTGTGTTTTATTTTTGTTTAGAGCGTACCCTGAGAGTTTCCCAAACTCCTGGGCCTCCCACTCCAAAGCGTTTATGGCCTTTTTGGGGTCAGGAGTTATAACGGCCAAGTCATCTGCATATGCCATAATTTTCGTACTAATGCCATGTCTAACGTCAACGGGAATTTCAAGATTCAGCTCTATTCTTGTAATAAGAGGATTTATAAAGAGGGCAAACAGCAGGGGGGAGCATGGGCATCCCTGCCTGGTTCCACAGGAAATTTCTATAGATTCGGTTAGCTTCCTGTTCACCATAATTTTGGCTCTTGGAGTTTTGTACAGTGCCTGAATTGCTTGTAGCATGGTGGGGCCGAATCCCGCCCGTTTTAGTACTTCCCAGAGAAAGGACCAGGAGAACCGATCAAAAGCATTTTCGGCGTCCAACAAAATTAGGGCTATCGGGTCTCCTGTTACTTTTGCTGCATCGAGAAGCATGATCGTTCTTCGTACATGCTCAGTTGTTCCTTTTTTTGGGATAAACTCATGTTGCCACTGGGAAACTAAACTCTGTATTCTTTGGGATAATCTATTGGCCAGGATTTTGGAGAAAATGTTGGAATCTGTCTTTATAAGAGTAATTGGCCTGTAGGATGACATTTCGAGTGGGGATTTGTCTTTTTTGGGAAAAATTACAATCTTAGCCAGTGACCATGAAGGAGGAGGATCAGTACCGCCAAATATTGAAGTGATAACTAAAGTAAAAACTTCCTTGATCTGTTGCTCAAATACCTTATAGAATTTGGCTGATATGCCATCTAGGTCCATAGCTTTACCATCCGGCAGGGCCTTGATTGCACCCAAAATTTCCTCCCAATTTGGGAGGTGCTAAAGCTGTTCTTGCTCTTGTTGTGAGAGTTCGGGCATGGGTATTGGATCAAGATAGTTTGCTAAGTCTATTTTTTTTATCCTCAATTGGTCTCAAATCCTCTTCAGTATATAGTTCCCTATAGAATCCTTCAAAGGCTTCCTGTATCTTCCCCTGATCTTTAGTGAGCTTTTCCAAATTGGTGTTAATTGCGGTGATTGTGTTCATAGTAGACTGTTGTCTTATTGAAAGTGCCAGCTGATGCCCTATCTGTTCCCCACACTCATAAATTCTTCCTCGTGTTGCGGCCCATCTCGAAGCTATCCTTTCTGAGAATATCGAGCCTATCTCTGCCTTCGTTGCTGCGATTTTATGCTTGATTGCCTCTATGTCTCCCCCTGTTTTAATTGCTTGCGTAAGAATTGTTTCTTCAACTGTCAGTTTGTTTTGTAGTTTCTGTACCTGTTCCTTTTCCTTTTAATTTCTACTGATAGAATAGCCAAGAGTCTCACCCCGGATACCGGCTTTAAACGTGTCCCATACTAACATGAGTGGGGCGGAATCCAACTTCCACTTCTGCATATACTTTATGTACTCAGCATCGAATAGTAGCGCCTTTTCAAATGTCCAACTTGTGCTTGTTTCTCTTTTCCCTATCCCTTTAATAGTTAATGATAATGGGCTGTGGTCTGACAGGAACCTGGGTGATATCTCGATATGGGAAAGATTAATCAATGAGGAAGAAATAAGAAAATAATCAATTCTTGTCAGTGATTTGTGTGGTGCTGAAAAAAACGTAAAGCTGTCTTCTTTAGGTCTTAATTCGGCCCAGACGTCTACTAACCCATGAGTTTCAATTAGGTTTAGCATAGCATAGAACACTTTTGGTTTTCTTCCAGTATATCTCCAGTTTTTGTCTGTTCGCCAATTGCTAGGAAGGTTCCAATTCAGATCCCCACATAGTATAATCAGTGTTTTCCAATGTGCTAGCTCTCCTGTGATCCAGTCTATTACTCCTGGATCATCCAGGTTGCTCCCATATATGGAGCATAGTGTAAATGAACTATTTGCTATCAATGAACACCCTACTATCACCCATCTGCCGAGATTGTCAGATTTGGCTCTATCTATTTGTAAGGTCAGTCTGTGATTGACTAACACCACTACCCCTTTTACTTTCGCCCCCTGTGTTGTGGCCCCTATGACCTTATACCCAAGTGAATTCAAGATTTGTTTCTGAGACCCTTCCACGTGTGTCTTCTGCAGACAAATCGAATCTGGGTTCAATGTTCGCAGACCTTGTGCTATCTTCTGTCTTTTTGTCACATCGTTGAGGCCACAGATGTTTACAGTCAATATTTTAATTTTAGTTGTGTCAGACATCCCTTACTAATACATTTTCCTCCCCGGGCTGGCAACTTCTCCCTCTCTTCTTTTCTTCTTTTCCCCTTTTCTCTATTTTTTTTTTACCTTTAACTCCCACTCCCGCTTTTTCCCCTCTCTTTCCAGTGATTGAATTTGAGCTGCCCCTTTGTGCCCCTAGTACCCGTGTCAGTGCCCCCTTTTGGTGCCCCCCGTTTCCCCCCTGCCCACCCCCCACCCTTATTGAGCAGTCAAGATGACTTTGGATGATGGTGATCAAGTGTGAGAGTTCCAGCCATCGAGCCACTTTTATAATAACAGTGATTAAGTGTCCGAATCTCTGGACTCTCAAATGTAACTGTTCAGACCAAAGTTATTTACATTCATCGCCTTTGTTCCGTGATTTCTTTTAGATATTCACCGGCCTTAACTTCAGATATGAAGACTCGAGTCTTCCCTTCGTGCAGCACCTTCAGTTTGGCCGGGTTCATCAAGAAAACCTGCACGCCTCTCTGTTGGAATGGTGAGATTAGCTGATGCAGCCGCCATCTGCGCTCTACGGTTGCATGGTAAAAGTCAGGTTTTGAGAAAAAATTTACTCCATTCACGTCCCTCTGTGCATTTGGTCTCGCTTTGTCATAAATCATTTGTCTCAACAGGAAGTTCCCAAAGAAGACCAAAAAGACTCTGGGTTTACCACTAGGATCAGCATCTCCTTGTCTAGGTTTGATGTTGAAGGGAAATCAATGGTCCCTTTGGACTTCCAAGTCCCAATTCCAGTTGGTCTCGGCAGGAAAAGCTGCTCTCAGTAGTTTGACAATATATCCTCTGGGATCCTCCCCTTCAACTCCTTCTTGGATTCCCAAGAGACGAAGGTTATTACGGCGCTGCCTGTTTTCTTGCTCCTCCATCTTTATCATTAAGTCGACTAGACATCCCTCATGTGAGCTCACTTGTTCTTTCACTTTTGCTGCCTCTGTTTCCAGTGACTCGGTTCTACCCTCTACCATAACCACACGATCCCCGATGTCTGTGCAGACTTTACTAAGTTTCCTCATTCCATTTTGCAGTTTTTTTGCCGCTGTTTTGGCAGAGAGACTGTCTGAACGTACCTCTTTCTGGAACTGTTTAATGGAATTAAAGATTGACGCTAGAGAGGGAGTTTCTGGTACAGACCTATTCATTTCCGATGCTGGTGAGCTGATTCCATGCTGAGGTACACCAGGTGTATTACAGGGCAGTCCACCGGACAGAAGTAACCCTGGGGAGTCTGAATAGTCCCATTTCAGTTGGCCCCTTCTCCGCCTAGGTTGCCGCTTCCTCAAGACCGTTTTGGCGGTTTTCTTGGGGGAAAGCTCGTCCTCACTATGCTCCCCGCCTGAGCCAGAGTCTTCTGATGTAGTAGGGTCTTCTCCAGTACCTGAGCCTGAGCCTGAGCCTGAGCCTGTCAGCGAACCATCCGAGACCGAGTAGAATTTCTCAGTGTTGGGATCAGGAGATTGTAGCCGCGAGGGTCTGCGAGAGTTGCTCCCTTGTGGGTTTGTGTCCTGTTCCTGTTCCTCTAATTCCCCCACCATAGCAGCGCTGTCAAGGGTCTGTGGCACCCTATTGTCTACCATAGGGCTTTCTGCTGCATTTTGCCCATTCTGGCTCTGGCTCTGGCCTGTCTGCTTGGTCTGCTCATTCAGTTCGTTTGACCCTATCTCTGGGTTTATGTCTGTACCCTGCTGGCTCTGCTCGGCTACCTCCGTCTACACTACAACCTCTTCCGTTACATTCGTTGGGGTCCCTTGGGGGCTAAAGTTAGGATGTAGGCTGGGGCTTAGATTATTGCCACTTGGATTTGCTGAGCCCGTTTTTCCCCCTGAATTTAGGAGTGGAAAGTGTTTACTAATAGAGGGGGAGCCACCAAGGTTCACTAAGGCTGCCTCCCGGGAGGTGTTTGTTTTACCAATGTTCTTTTTTATAGCCCCCAAGTCCCTTTTACCTTTTGTAGGTGCCTCAGGTCTTTCTCCTGCCTTATCGCCGTCTGTCTGGGCCGGGAGTATCTTTGTCTTTGTCTTCTGGCCCCTCGTTGTCATTTTCAGGCTCTCTGAGGTAAATAAAAGCGGTGATGCCGGTCTTTTTTTCAGCCGTTTCCTTGCTCCTGCAAGCGTGTCCATTTTGATTGACAGCAGCCGAAGTGCACCAAACACTTGTTCAATGAGCCCCGAGTGCACCACCAGACGAAACACAGCAAAAAACGCCGACTGATTTGAGCTTCGTGTGCATTTTCGGAAGCCGGCTCTTCTGGCCCCTGCCCCGGCTCCTGTTCTCGCTCTCTCCCCCAGAGAGATAATGATCTTGACAAGCACGCCTTCGCTTGTGAGCCCTGCTCCGGCTCGTGTGTCCGTGGCCGGCTCTCCCGCTGTCAGTCTGGTAAAGCGATGATCGCCGATAATCGAGATTCTCCCGACATGCATCAGTGGCGCGGTGACTGGATCGCGGCTTCCTCACAAAAGCCCCATCGCTGCTCACAATGCCAGGTTGACTTAATGTATTCTTTACCCAACCTTTCATACAGGCCTGCTGGAATGTGTTTTAAACAATACTGAAACTGGAAAAATGTTACTGGTAACGTGATGGCGCCATGTATTATCCATTTAACTGAGGGTGTCTCAGAAACTGTCAATGGTAATCTCCCCAGTTTTTCTATGCTCAGCACCGTATAGTCTGCTCCCTTCTGTGCCAACGAGATTTATTTATCTGTAAGGTTAAATACAGTAAACAATGACGTAGTGTTGATTAGACGCCAGGGCACATAGCCAGAACAAAGGTTTTGTAACGTCCAGCCTAACAGCATTATAGAACGTAATTGAGACTGGCCATGTTTTAACATTAGCAAGTCCTGTTCCATTAAGTCAATGGCAGAGGATACAATCCTGTCCAAAGAATACATTCTGGACGACAGAGTTGTTAACCCAATATCAACTACAGAGACTACTTTCTCTAAATTAATACAATCAATTTCTCGTATTCTTTCAGCTTTTTTCATTTGCGTGACTTTCCATGCTTCATTGTATGCATCGTATATACCAGCGTTTATGAAACGTTTACGACGTGGATTATGAGGTCCCAGTAAGAATTCTCGATCAATAACGCCATTTTTAATCAAAGATACGTGTTGTTTTATTTCTGGAAGTGTGGATTTCTGCAGCCACTCAAAGCATAGTTTTCCAACACTATAAGTTGTTATTATCCCTGGATGTAGTCTTTGGATATATCATGGATCTGGCTGAATTACTGTAAACTCTTGTGTCTTGTTCAGGAATCTATCTTGACAGATATTCGTGTCTTTGGGCCAGATTAACCATTTTCCCCATTCAGGATTTGTTCTGTTTAGTAAAATGTAATGTACGTCTACCTCTTCATCTGAAGTTAAATTACTATCAGGTGTGGGCTTAGGTATGGACGATTGTTTAAATCTTTTATCTTAGCCAGGCCAAGACAAGATGTCTGTTGAACAGTGTCATTTAAGAACATCATTTGTTCTGGGATAATGCAGGCTCTGAACAATGCTTCTAAACCCTGTACCTGCCAGTCTTTTGTGCCCCAAACGCTTTTGTCTCAATATCTTTCCAAAAGTCAACGCCGAAGGTGGACAATTGAGCAAAAAAGGCTGCAGAATAAATGTGTTTAGTATTTGTCAACATACTTTTCATGCCTGTCTTATTAACATTTTACTTTCTGGGTTTGTAACATTAAAACCTGTAAAATATGGAAATGTATAGAAGAAATGTTTTAGAACCACCTTTTGGAGGTGTTGGACAATGTTCCCATTGATTATAAGTTAAAACATTTCTAGGGTTTGCAGATGTGTGCACGTAATGATGACCAAAATGATTAAAGCAATACATTTCTTCATAATTAGATGAACCTTCTAAGTATTCATGTTTTCTAAATTTTGATGACATTTCTAAGTCCGCCATCATGTTATTAACAGTTTCAAAGTCCCAATCATCAGAAAATGTGCAGGGTGAAATAAAATCACTCAAGGAAACCTTAAATTGGTGTGGAATTTTCAGCAGCTCGACAGGGCCATAAATGTAATTATCAGTTCTATCCCATGCTATTCCACCAGGTGGAGGAACCGCTGTGATGTTTACTGATGACAGGTCTCGTTTTTCACGATGGGACAATTTGTGTGGTTTCAGGAGCAAGTTGATGTTCTTACTTGCTGTGTCCATTTTAATGTGTTTTCCATCTATCAGCTTTCCCAAACTTAAATCGAGAATGAGCCATAGTAGGAGATAAAATACGCCTAATCTAATCCAAAATTCAACCCATGGTGAAACCAGATATGTATTTGCAAGCTCTTGATCAAGCTCCGTTAATTGTTCCTTGAAAGTTTTGTTTTTTGGCGCTGTTTCAGGTTCACTGGGATCCTCAGAAAAGGCATTGAAGTTGATGAAATAGCCAGGGGCAGTTCTGTCAATAGTTGGTATTGCATCCAGATTTTTTGAAATTGCTGTAGTTGCTTGTTCCCTTGACATGTTTGTATAGTCAGATGCTACGTCATTGTAGACGGGAGTTTCTTGACGAACTGTTATTTGGGTTTCAAGAGCACAAGTTCCAAGGCTTTGTTGCATAGTCCATCTTTTTCTACTTTAGAATCTTCAACGGTAATGAGTCTTTCAGTTTGAACCTCTTGGATAGTAGCAAGATTTCAGACCCCCCCAGGATATAGCGGCATGGATTCGCAAATTTAGCGGCACAAATATGGAAATTTAGCGGCACTTTATTTTACTCATAAGCATTCATTTTCAGCCTTAAATCAATGGAAACTGTTTTAGCAGAGTATTCCACTTTGATTAGGCAATCTGGAATATGGAATAGAGGAAGCAGCCCACAGGTTAAGGCTGTTATCCATTGGAATTGCAATTGTTTATCTGCCAGTTGGGTTAAACAGAAGTGTGAGGTCTAAAATTTTGTGTCACATTTTGTGATGTCAATTCCTGTGAGGTCATGGGTCTTGATGCCACTTCCTGTGATGCGGCGTGCCATGTCGCGCTCAATGATGTCACTCAATGTGATGTCACGCGCTATGCTGCCTAACTTGGTTCAGAAAAGGGGGTGGTGATGAACAGAGTGTCTGAATTAAGCAGACCACTCTTACCCAGTCCAAAGATCAGGGCTTGATCCATCACCGTTATTTATCTCACTGCCCCATCCCAGCTCAGAACCTGGCTATAGGCAAATTAGTCGGTCCCTGGCCCAGTGCATCATGGGAACAGGGCAGACCAAACTACCAAGCCAATTCTTCACCAGAAAGGAGACAAGCTACCGGGGACCGGTTTCTGGCATTTCAGCCTCTTCGGCCCGGCTTGCTTGAATCCTGACGGAGCAGTGAGAAAGGGACTCATGTCTGAGTATACCCTGCCACACCTATAGTGGCCAAAAACGATTCAGAAAAGGGGGTGGTGATGAACAGAGTGTCTGAATTAAGCAGACCACTCTTACCCAGTCCAAAGATCAGGGCTTGATCCATCACCGTTATTTATCTCACTGCCCCATCCCAGCTCAGAACCTGCCTATATGCAAATTAGTCTGTCCCTGGCCCAGTGCATCATGGGAACAGGGCAGACCAAACTACCAAGCCAATTCTTCACCAGAAAGGAGACAAGCTACCGGGGACCGGTTTCTGGCATTTCAGCCTCTTCGGCCCGGCTTGCTTGAATCCTGATGGAGCAGTGAGAAAGGGACTCATGTCTGAGTATACCCTGCCACACCTATAGTGGCCAAAAACGATTCAGAAAAGGGGGTGGTGATGAACAGAGTGTCTGAATTAAGCAGACCACTCTTACCCAGTCCTAAGATCAGGGCTTGATCCATCACCGTTATTTATCTCACTGCCCCATCCCAGCTCAGAACCTGGCTATATGCAAATTAGTCTGTCCCTGGCCCAGTGCATCATGGGAACAGGGCAGACCAAACTACCAAGCCAATTCTTCACCAGAAAGGAGACAAGCTACCGGGGACCGGTTTCTGGCATTTCAGCCTCTTCGGCCCGGCTTGCTTGAATCCTGATGGAGCAGTGAGAAAGGGACTCATGTCTGAGCATACCCTGCCACACCTATAGTGGCCAAAAACGATTCAGAAAAGGGGGTGGTGATGAACAGAGTTTCTGAATTAAGCAGACCACTCTTACCCAGTCCAAAGATCAGGGCTTGATCCATCACCGTTATTTATCTCACTGCCCCATCCCAGCTCAGAACCTGGCTATATGCAAATTAGTCTGTCCCTGGCCCAGTGCATCATGGGAACAGGGCAGACCAAACTACCAAGCCAATTCTTCACCAGAAAGGAGACAAGCTACCGGGGACCGGTTTCTGGCATTTCAGCCTCTTCGGCCCGGCTTGCTTGAATCCTGATGGAGCAGTGAGAAAGGGACTCATGTCTGAGTATACCCTGCCACACCTATAGTGGCCAAAAATGATTCAGAAAAGGGGGTGGTGATGAACAGAGTGTCTGAATTAAGCAGACCACTCTTACCCAGTCCAAAGATCAGGGCTTGATCCATCACCGTTATTTATCTCACTGCCCCATCCCAGCTCAGAACCTGGCTATATGCAAATTAGTCTGTCCCTGGCCCAGTGCATCATGGGAACAGGGCAGACCAAACTACCAAGCCAATTCTTCACCAGAAAGGAGACAAGCTACCGGGGACCGGTTTCTGGCATTTCAGCCTCTTCGGCCCGGCTTGCTTGAATCCTGATGGAGCAGTGAGAAAGGGACTCATGTCTGAGTATACCCTGCCACACCTATAGTGGCCAAAAACGATTCAGAAAAGGGGGTGGTGATGAACAGAGTGTCTGAATTAAGCAAACCACATTTTGTGATGTCAATTCCTGTGAGGTCATGGGTCTTGATGCCACTTCCTGTGATGCGACGTGCCATGTCGCGCTCAATGATGTCACTCAATGTGATGTCACGCGCTATGCTGCCTAACTTGGTTAGACACCCCCACTTTTGTTTTTTTAGGACCTGTGCCCTCCTAAGAAGTGAAATAAAGACAAAACAAGACAACAGGCCTCCTCCATCCGTGTACCCAGAATCGGGGAGAACATCCCTGTCTCCATCAGGGCCGCCCCAGCGCGGATGCAATGCAGGGATTGAGTGACAGGCACTCACCCACACCTGACCCCCCTGCATGTCTGGTTTCTGCCCCCAAAGCTCTCCTGCCTCTGAAGTCATGGCTCCTGCCTGGGATCCGAGGGGCAGGCGCAGAGTACAAATGATGCGGAAATGAGACCTGTTCCTAGGGAGGGCCGTCCCAGGGCTTAGAAGCCCCGCTGTGAGTCTAGACTGCGGACGGGCCCCCCGTGCAACTCACGACACCCAGCACAATTATGCACTGTTTAAGTGCTTGATTTGTTGCCAGTGCTTATAGTGCAGAGCCCACTGCCTTTTTATGGATCATTTTGCTGTAGTCACCATCCATCCTGGCATTGAGCACATAACCTTACCACCAACTCCCTTATCAAATACTTCTAAAGTCTACCACAACTCTCCCTCCGGTCTACTCTGACAATGGAAGACTTCACTGTAATACTGACTCACTGTCAAATTGCACTCTAAGGAGCGAGGAGTAATGGACCTGGAACCCTGTGAGCTTGAAGTCACAAGGCGCTCAACTATAATTCACAGCGCCTCCAATTCCTTGGCTATCACTCTTCACATTTAGTGGCACGTATATTTTGTGTGATCAGCGCTGTGTTGGTAATGCTGCAGAGTTGAACTGTCAAAGCCCCCGGTCATTACCTTAATAGGTGCATATGTATTGGGCGTGTCTCAGATGTGCAGGGGAGGTTCAACTGATTTTTTTGTTTGATAAGAAATGGCCTGGAAACAAGGGACAACGTAATAGGCAGGGAGACTAACAATCAACTGTAAAAAAAGTGCGAGACAAATGTATTGGATCTGAGAGCAAACTAAAAACTATCGGACAAAATGCACTTATACATAGTGAGTCTCCATCCTATCGAAATCTGGGTTTAGGCAGCTAACTGCTCAAATAAAGGCAAATGCATCCAGTTCCAATGACAGTCCACCATGCTGTTACTGAGGAGACTGTAATGAAATGAAATCCAGTAGAGATCGTAACCAGGGGGCCCGGCCTTGAAAGGATAAAAAGAATGCGCCCCCCCCTTCCAGCCATAAACGAAAAATATGCCCCTAATGGGAGGACCCAGGGGGTTAGCTTCTCGTGCAATGACACACACCGACCCCAAAACCATCGCAAGCCCCTGACACCTGCCAGAGCCGAGGATAACAGGCGGGGGTGTGAAAAACAAAGCCTCATTAACAAGTGAAAGGTCTTTTAATGACCTGTGAAGTACTCGGGTGCGACTGGAAGCTCAAAAAACTGTCTGTGTGTGTCCCGGGAAGCTGCTGACACACACGAGTGGGCGGGGGGCGGCGCACAGCCAATAAAAGGCATTGTTTGTTTTGCTGTCTCCCGGTAGAGACACTTTTTTGTAAATATCGCGGCGAATATGGTTATTATCGCGGCCATCGCGGTAATCTGCCGATTTTGCGATTTTTCGTGAATCGCGAAATCGCGATAAACTGGAGGGTCTGATTTGGTTGTCTGCTACATCGTGGGAGCCCACTGGGCCTACTACTTATTATTGGACACATGGTGTGGTTTTACCAGGTCAATTGATACAGACCGGTTCTCCTTTTTTCCAGCAAGGGGCGGCAGTAGCACTGTTCTTGATCGTGGACTGCTAAAACTGGTACTGGTTTTCTGTAAGAAGGCCCAAATTCCTTCTTGTCCGCTATTTTTTCTCTGACCAGATCCCCAATCTTTGGAATCCAGAAAGGTCTTGCTGGGACAGGTGGTTTTTCTTCAGTGGTCATTGGCTTTTCGCTGGTGTTGCTTAAACTTCTTCTTGTTTCATTTAAGTCCTGTAAAACAGCCAAACGGTCTTTGATATCCAAGCGTTTTTGTTCCTTCACTCAAGTATGACGATCGAGGTCTTCAGCCAACATTCTAGTACCAAAAAGGAATTCATATGGAGTGATTACACCCAGAGAATTTCTTGGCAGGTTATTAAGACTATGTTGGACATTTATTAGATGTTTGACCCAACCTACACCCGAACCTCATACCCTAGCTGTTATAGATTGCTTTATGTCACGTTTTTCTCTCTCGACAACCAAATTTCCCTCAGGATGGAATGGACTCGAAAATCGCAATGCAACGCCCAAGCTGGCCATGGCCTCCTTGTAAGCCCTAGAGCTAAACGCAGGACCCTGGTCAGAATGTAGCATGCCGATTGCGTATGTGCCAATAAAGACTCACAAATCTTTAATAACAGTTTGGGCATCAGGCGAGCGCTGAGGCCACATCCAAATGAATCTTGTCCTAATGTTTGTGGGACCGCTTTTGTCCATAGGGACATTTAAGCGTGGATAGTCTAATGCTATCTAACAGTGGTGTCTTTACCGGGCTGACTACGCTGTAGTCAGGAATCTCGGGGTGTTCCAAGCTGTGATATTTGTAACAGTCATCGCAATTAATTCAGAATTCGTATACGTGAGTTTTCATTCCTGGCCACCAGTACATCTCTTCTAATTCTAATAGAGATTTTGAGATCCCTTGATGTATCAGACCCTCTCCCATATGTGCTTCGTGAATCAGAGAACCTCTCCTGTTCCTGTTTGGAATTACCCTATCCACCACTCCAGGGATTCGAGCAAAAGGAACACAGCTTGCATCAATTATTTTTGTATACTCGAGTGGATAGTTTAGAGGTAACGCATCTCCGCTGCCTTTGCTCGTGCCATTGACAGCGAGCATGGGTTCACCATCTATTTTTGTTTTTGAATGAGTGATTGTAGCTACGGAAGCCGTTTGCACAGCTGCCTTCGCGGCTTCATCAGCCAATGAATTCCCTTCAACGTGAACGCCATCACGCTGATGAATCAGTGTATGGATCACGTGAGTCTTTTGTAGTTCTTTCTGTAAAAGAACTACTTGTTCCCAAAGCATTTTCTGCTTGATTATGCCACCTTTTGCGTCTTTAAATCCATTTTGAACCAAGTTCTGCAGATATTCATTGTAAGACTGGACGCAGTAATACGAATCGCACACTATGAGTGTGGGGAATTCGCGATCGGTATTTTCAAGCGCCATCTTGAAAGCCTGTAGTTCAGCTCGCTGAGCTGTACAGTCTCCGAGAGATAGAGTTTTTCTCACCATAGGTCTGAATTTACCATCGCGCCAGCGACCTTTAACAATCGCACATGCAGCACTATAAGCTTGTTTACCCCCAATTGCTGACGGTCTAGTACTGGATGATGAGGACTGGAGGGAGGCAATCTCTTCCCCAAAAGTAGTAGCCATCCAAATGAGACTTAGGCTGGTGCAATTGAAGATCCTGCACCGATCCTATATCACAGGACCTCAGCTTGTGCGGATGGGCTTGGCGGAGGATGAGAAGTGTCGGAGAGGTTGTGGGGAGACTGGAACGTTTATGCATGTCTTATGGCACTGTACCGAAATACAGAATACTGGGTCAAGATCCACGACAAGATTCGAGAGGTGATGGCAGTTTAATTGTTGTTGGAGGCCCGACGTTGTGTCCTGAATGTCTGGGAGCCGACTGACCTAAATGCGCATGGGAAGCAATGGGTGACTATGGCATGCATGATAGCAAAGTGTAATATTGCACAGCTGTGTGGCACCGGTCAAGCGCCGCAGATGGGAAAATGGATGGAAGATTTAGACTGGTGCATGTTCAGAGAGAGGTCAGTGTATGTGGCCAGGGGTCGACCCGGGAAGTGGGGGAAAATTTGGTGGAGTGGAATAGATATAAAGGGGAGATATGTACTCCTCTGACGGTAAATGAAGATACTGTAGTGTTGGAATCTCAATGATCCCAGAGTAAATCCTGGATATCCACTCTGATATATGGAAGTGTATGAATACCTTTTGGGATTGTATTGCCTGTCACCCGATGCCTTTGTTTTATATATGTTAATAAAAAGATATATAAAAAAAAGCTTAGAATCTATAGACTCTGCTTTTTTCTTTTTTTCTTTTGTTTTCTGCCTTTTTTAGTTCTTGCCTTAGTTTTTCCCTAGTCGGGCGATTCTGTGGATTTCTTGGCGAATTCTTGGGGGAAGCTAAGTCAGCCCAAGCAGTTAAACCCTGGGCGGGGTCCTGATCTTCACTCTCCCCATTATTCACCTTTCTGTCCACATCTCTTTCCACTTGGGGGTCCACTATAGCTTGCCCTTTTAACTCCCTGTCAAGAGAAACCCCCTCTTTAGCCCCCTACCTCTTAAAACTTGAAGTCCTTGATATCCTTCATTACGAATATCGACCGGCTGTACTCCCCGAGTTTTAGTCTCCTAACCTCCTGGGTGTGCAGTTGCAGCGCATGTACAGACACTGCCTCCACTCACCCAGAGTTAGCCTCGCGCTGCTGCCCTGCGGCCCTTCCTGAGCTCCAGGGCGGCCGTAACACAGTGTGGACCGGTGGACGAAGGCAAGTAACCCGGGTTTGAAATCAGCTGAGCAGGGATAATCTCGGCTATCATGCACATAGGGGGAAAAAGAAACGCGCTCCAAGAAAGTGCTACGTGGCCGCCATGTTCTCTCTCCGAAGTTTACCACAATATCGTGACCCAATAATAATAATGAGAAGTACGAAAATATCGGAAAGAAAATATTGACTTTTCCTTCTAAAAGATTGCATTGTGCGTAAAGGCGCACAACTTTTAAAAGTTCAGCTACTTGTAAAAATTGCTAACAAAAACAGTACTTCCTTTTTAACGAAGTTCTTGGTTTTACAAAATATATAAAAAGAAATGTTATTTTTCTAAATTGGTCTCGTATTCAATCTTTGAGTGTGTTTCTCATTCTTCATTCCTCTGTGAGTACAACAAATGCTTAGAAATATCCTCTGACAAACCTAACTGCTCGCCCCCTGTACCACAAAAACAGCATTATTATTACCTGCATTTATCCTCTGTAAACCGTTTGGGAATCCCCTGGACTTTCTACACAGAGTGTACTTCTTTTTAGTGCACTATATAGAGAGCCACCTTCCTACAATAACACTCAGCGGTTGGCAGCCAAGTATAGCTTAATCATCTTACTCCCACATAAGACACATATTCTATGTGTCTTGTCCATCAACTAGTGCTGTACCAGCCAATAAACCAGCGACTGAACAGGAAAAAAATAACTTAAGCGACCTGACACATACTGCTCACTAACTGGAGGTCTCATCTAGCCCAGCAATGAAGGGTGAAACTAGCCACACCCTATGACTATTTTTTTACATCTCACAATGGCATTCTGAAATGGGGTAATAGTAGCAAAGCCCATCCCAGCAGATCTACTTCAGCAGTTCCGTATCAAACCATACCTGCTCAGACCGAAAATCATCAAACAAAAAATCAGGTTGTACAACCCACTGCATTAACCAGCTAAGAAATACCACATAGAGATATACAGAGCCACTCAAAGCTGCCAGCCTACTGAATGCCATAAGCTCTGTTTTTCTTTTTCACACCTCTTCTTCCACCAATCTGCTAAGCAATAATGCCACCTCGATGGTCGTCATGCACATCATGGAAACACTTCCCTCAAAAGGTCAAAAAAACAAAGACAACACCCTTCCAACCACACAACCTACACAGCTTAGTTTGTTGTCCATGCAGACAAGCGCTTCAATGCCCCACATAGGGTTAGTAAACACTATATAATTACTGGAATACAATACGGTACCAACATTTGCATGTGCGCTGATTTTGGGCGTTCAGGAGGAGCATCTCTGTAGAAATAAAAGATTCTCTAACAGGTTTGCCTGCTTTTAAGCATCCCCTTTGCACATGAGCATAACACAGTCAGAGGGTTGAGAAACACCCGACAGCTTTCTTACTCAGTGTAGGAAGGTGGATACCTGACTATGTTTACCCCAGATTTTTTGCCTAGTGTTTAGCTGGTTTTCGACTTAGTTGGCCTGGGATCCTTCAAATAAGGACCCCAGGCTATCTGCTCTCTCTGTAAAATGGACTCCATGTACCTTAGGTACATGTCCAATTGGATATTTGGTCACCTTATGAGCCCCTGTAGAGTGTACTATAGGTACCCAGGGCATAGGTGCATCCAAGGCCTACCAGGGGCTGCAGCATATCTTTTGCTACCCCTGGCTGGCCATCCAAATTGACACAACTGGCTGATCACTCAGCTGGGGCAAGGTGGTGTAATCACCCCTTGCTTAGATATAGTATTCCTATATCTAACCTTATATCTAGACACATATATACCTATAAGTCACTCCTATGGCAGGCCTTAACAATCCTGGAGGCAGAGTGTTTGGTTTTATGTGAGATGGTGCTGTAGCATGAGCTGAGCCTGTCTGCAGCTTTCGGAAACATGTCCTTATAGCTGTTCTAGGATATTGCCATACCATATACTCTTAAGTGCATTATGAACCTCGCAGTCAGGTGCTATCTCTGGTTTGGCTTTATCAAAACATGTCGAGTAAGGTGTCATACGATTTGGAATACTACCCCCTCGCCAGTTCTGGCGACTGGGGTAGCATTCCACCCTTCTAGAGGGAGAAGACATGTTGTTCCTACTATTCCCGGTTAAAGTTAGTCAGAGCCTCAGCATCACAAAATGGATGCTGCTGCCACAGACACAAGTCTGACCTCCTGCTGCTGGGAGTCCTTCCAGCGAGGGAGGCTTGGACAATAGGTTTCCTGTATTGGGAGGTGCTAGCACCACCCCAGACAGGCTCTTGTGTATTAGGGCAGGGAGGGCTGAAAGAAAGGAGACACTGCCTGGGGCACACAAGGTGTTCCATGCATAGTCCAGTTCAAACCGGTGCTGGGGCACTCCAGCCCCAGCTCTGGCGCAAAACTGGACAAAGGGAAAGGGGTGTAACCACCCCCTTCCCTGGTCCCACCCATAGGAGGGACCTAGTAGGTAATCCAGCCCCTAGATTTGGTATATAGGTAGGAGCTGAGTCCCAAGACTTTAGATTATCCAGACTGAAACTCTGAAACGAAACTCTGGACCTTCACCGATCTACTTTGCAAGAAGACGACTGAAGAATCTCCCTTGTGGTCCAGGAGTGACCACCTGCACAAGCAGGCACCATCCTGTGATCAATTGCTTGCTTTGTCGACCCTCCCGCCGGAGCCCGAGCACAGAGCCTGACGAGAACCAGACTTCCAGACATCCAACAGCCCGATCCACAGTCCCAGCAGACCTGAGACCCGTGGAGGCGACGAGAGACGTGGGACCGGCCATCTTGAAAAGTCTGCGACTTGCTAATTGTGCAGCACCCGAGGAACCTCAAAGCTGTGCATTAGGGATTGAGAAGCCCCAACCCCGAGCATCATCTGCACTGAAGATCAGCCCTGCACACTCCACGAGTTCTGCGTGGGGCCCTTCTGCATTTTCCTGCTTGACGCGTCTGCCTGGTCACTTGCCCGTGGTCTTGTGGCCATCTTGGCGACGATCCTTTGAATTTACACTACTGGTCTGGTTGCTCCAGACTGGCCTTTGCTTCCCTCAAAAGAAGCAGCCCCTCAGACCTTGCTGGTCTGAGTAAGAAGCCAACTTTGTTTCCTACGTGGGTTGCCTTTGCCAAGGCTTGTTGACTCCAATCCTGAAGCCGACAGCGAGCGCCTTTATGGGACAGTCCGTGCCTGACTCCTGGTCTTCGTTGACGCCTCCTGGCCCACATGGCTGCAGAGACAAGCTTCCCATCAGCACCTGATTGCTTCCCGACATCGCCTGGTTCCTTCCTGGTTCCTTCCTGGTCACTGGCTAGTGACCCAGACTCTGTCCCCTCTGCTTTCAGGTCCTCTTCATCTTCGATCCACCCTTGGATCCACCCGGACACTTCTCTCCTGGTCGCCTGCAGCATCTTTCTTTCAGGCTCCATAGGATTCGACAACGAAACCCGACACACTTTGACACCTTTGCACCCGCTTCCTGTGGGTGAGGTAACGCAAGTACTCCGGTGCTCCTGTGGGTATTAACTATCCAACTGTCTAGGTTTGAAGTAACTTTCACCGAGTCCAGTCAGAAGTACCCTAAAAGAACTAGTTTCCATCTTTTACGTTCCTATTCATTCTCTATGGTAACCAGCGTGTGTGTTTAGACACTGCACACGCATCCTGTGGGCCTCCTGCTTCCTAACTCTTGGTAGCTCAGCGTAGCCTCAGCGATTCCCAAGGCCCTAGGCCTATTTACTTTCCGTGTAGTGGTCCTTATACCACTATTTTAGTATATGGTTTAGCGTGCCTTCATAAAGAGTTCAGAGGGTTTGTCTAGTAATAAATAACATATATATTTTATATATATCCTGTGTAGTGTCCTTTCATTTGGTATTAAAGGGGTTTCATATGGTAAAACAGCTGGCTTCACATGCCCTCTTGAGTTTAGCCTAAGACTGCTCTGTCCATGCTACCTCTAGGATAGCTGGTCTATAAAGTTGACTTTACAACCATCACCATAAGGGTTGTTTGGACTGGTGCAAGGTGCTCACTAGAATAGTGAACATCATACACCAGGCCAACTTCTCAAACTCAGCGCAAAGATTATCATCTTCTTTGGATGCTCGGGAGTGCCACCCACCCAAATATTGTGGTACTTACAAAAACATTGTATCGAGTAGTTACAACTGAAATGCTATCATAAGATGGCAAGGGCTGAACAGAGCTTGAATCAGTGCTGAACAGAGACCACTGGAAATGACTGCTCATCTTGGGGAATGCTTTCCCACTCAGTTTCTGGAGAGACTGTGGCCTAACGGCTAGGGCGGTCGACGTCGGAGCTGGGGAATCGGGTTCCAGTTTCGGCCGGGACGCTCAACATTCTGTGATTCTGGGCAAATCACTTAATCTCCACATGCCTAACAAAATAAATGGGTGGGTTTGTAACGTAACTGGTGCTCATGTAAAGCACTCTAATACCTTCAGGTCTAGTTTGCGCTATATAAAACTCCACACAAAAAAAGGTTGTGCCAGCACGTTCGTGTGGGGCCATGTGGCCAGTTATGCCCTCATCTATCTAAAATACTGGCAGGCCTACATGCCCAACTTACAGGAGCTATATTGCATACATACCTTCTGGCCAAGTCATGCATCTTGTACTCTCTGTTCCCAAGCCATTTATTGTTGACTTCTCCACTGTTGATGTAGAAGGATGTTTTCCTTCACCTCTTTCTTGCAAGCCATGGGGTCTAGACACACATGGATGGTCACTTTGGTGCTCCATTGGGAGATCAGTTGCAGACTATGAGTAAATGGTGAGCTGAGCTCTTGTACATCTCCCGGCTGAAAGGCGGCTGAGACAGCATCAGGAGCTAGGATAAGAGCAGCTATTATGCTAGTGGTCAAGCTTTGCGCTGTGCCAGAAATACATGCATATGTTATGTTCAACACAAATCTATTGCAAACACAGCAGGACTCCCAATACATCTTGCTAAATACAACATATCTTGTCTGGTGTACCTAAACAGAATACATTAAATTTTATGAAGAGTTCTGAAAACCTTTAGCACTTGTGAACACTATACTGTACAAAGGTTGGGGCACTCTCACGCCCTCATTTCAAAGCAAAGTACACAACACCCTGCACAACATTAACATTCAACTTTCTCTAAACCTGTTGCCATGAATTTTAACATGCCCTCCTCTGCCAAATCACACATGGTCTATCAATGGAACACAACATGGCCAGTTCATAATTACTTACACCTTTGCCCATTATTAATCTTCAAGGACCCAGGAGCCATCTAATCAAACCTTATTATTTGAAATTAATGTTTAAAAAGTTTGAATTTAAGTTTAATAGCCCCTCTCCTTGCTAATATAGCCACCCCCTTTGTTCTAGTGTCTTGATTTGTGCTAGCCAACAACTCATATCCCAGCTGTTCAAGTTTGAACTTCTCTTTCTCCAGAATGTGCGTCTCCTGTAAACAGATCACATCCAGTTTTAGCTGTCTAAACAGTGATGCCGCCTTTTGTCTTTTCCCTCCATCATTTAATCCACATATATTCACTGTTGCAATCCTTAACGCCATTTCACCTTATAAACTTTTCCTGAAAATTTTACCCACTTGTTCTGTTTTGTTGCAAATTTTATCTCAATCCAATCTATTCTTTTGTGTTGTTTCACCGACTTTACCTGGTCCTTTCCCACCCCACACCCCCCCACCCCTTCCCTCCCACAGCAACCCCCCCCCCCCCTTCTACAGGCAAATAGGTCAATCCTGACCTATGTGTTGGCTGCTTGCATTGTAGCGTCGCCCTCCCTCTCCCTCCTAGCTGTCCCGAATTTGCAGTCCATAGACCTTGATAGAATATTCCATAGTCTTGTTCCTTATTGATCTTTCCTATTTCCCCTTGCGTTGCTCCTTTAGCTCTTCGAGGTACTCCCCTGCTTTTATCTCAGAAAAAAACCACCTTGTGCGCCCATCACTGATAACCTTAAGTTTCGCCGGGAACATCAGATATGCTTCAGCTCCTTGTTGTTGAAAAGGGGTTATTAGCTGTCTTAAACGCCATCGCCTCTCGACGGTGACATGGCAAAAGTCAGGTCTCGCAAAGAATGTAACCCCTTCAGCAGATCTTTTAGAGTCTGGTCTAGCTTTTTCCATCACCTCCTGCCTTGCCAGAAAGTTGCCAAAAAATACCAGCATTGCTCTAGGCATATTTTCTTGGGACCCTCCTTGCCTTTTTTTGATTGACAGTGGGAATCTATGGGCTCTTTGAACCTCGTCTTCCCATCTCCACCTAGCCTCAGGGAAGGCTCCCTTTAGAAGCCTGATCACGTACCCCCTTGCGTCTTGCCCTTCCACTCCTTCCTCCAGGCCCAAAAGTCTTACGTTGTTCCGTCTCTGACGATTTTCAGAGTCCTCCACTTTCCATTGCAGGTCTTCCATTATTTTTGTCTGATCCCTCTTAAATTTGAGCCACTCAGTTGCCTCGTCCTCCAATCTTCCTGTCCTTTCCTCTACCAGTTCCACTCTTCCCTCCACTTCCTCATACTTTTTGTTCATCTTCCTGATGGAGGCCTGTATTTTTTTTGTGTCATGTCTAGCTCTGCGGCTCTCTGCCCTGGCTTCACCCTGTATCTGTTTTAGCATATTGACTAGTAGGTTCAGGGTAGCTTGCTCTCTTAGACTGTCCTCCTCACTTGCCATGTCTTTATCTTGTACCCCTTGAGACCCTTGAAACCCTTGCATCCCCTCTTGAAAAAGGCCTGTAGTGGCAGAATAGTCCCACAGGAGCTTTTTATTTGATTTGGCATTTGAATTGCGTTTTAAGGAAGACTTTTTCTTTTTCTGTGTAATTAACGTGTCAGATTGAGTACTTTCCTCCTCCTCTGATGATATCTCAGAGGTCCCTAGTTCCTCAGCACTTGATGAGGTTGAGCCTTCATTTACTGAAAAGAATTTGTCCCCTTCACGTTCTTTCTGTGAGTCTATGCTCATCATGCTTCCCCAGTTCGTGTCCGTTTTTGGCCTCAAATTGCTGCTTATCTCAGCCTCTACTTGCAGCAGTGCGTCCAGCATTGAGGCATTATTATTCATGCCTTCAATCTCCTTTAATATTAATTTATCATTATCATTGCCGTTACCTTTTACTCCTTGGAGTTTCATCTCCTCCCTGTAACTTGCTGCACCAGGAGCCGCTTCGGCAGCAGCCCCCACCTCCGTGGCTTGGTCTGTCTCTCCCAACGGTCTTTCCTCCTCTGGCCTGAGCGTGCTCGCTCCTGCGTGTTCCGCTGGTTGCTCAGCAACCCCAATGCCGCCCTCTGCGTAGGGTGTTTGTTTAGCGTTCTGTCCTGCTGAACCCGCGCTGTTGCCTCCCGGCGGGTCCCCGCCACGCTCTGCTGCCTTCTCCACGGTCTTTGTGTGGCTTGTATCTTCGGGTGCCTTCTCCTCTGTTTGCCTCGCCAGGGTGGGCACAAGTCCCGCTTTTCCATCTCCGTCAGGCCCGCCGATCAGAGCCACCAAGGGTTTCCGTGTAAAGGTTAAGGTAGGCTGTCTCAACGATGTCTCCTTCTCCTTAATCAGCGAACTGGGGGTTTTGGTGTTCTGTTTAGTTTCATTTTCCGATGCTGCCCTTCCTTTTTCCCCATGTAGCAAAGCGCATTTTTCCGCACCAATCTGTGCTTTTATCTTGGCTTTCTTCTCCCGCTCGATCTTCCGCTGCTGTGCTTTCTGTGTGACATTTAATGCGGGGGTGATTTTTCTGCCTGACTGTGAAGTCTTCGGGATGGCCCCCGGTCCGCTGCCTTCCTTAGAACGTGCTGACATTGTTGGTATCTTTGAACTAAGGGGTCCTGCCCAGCGTTTCCTCTGTGCCTTCCTCCAGAGCCTCAGGAGCATCCAATACGCTATCCACATGTTCGCATTTTACTGCATTCCCGGTCTAATTCTAGCTTTAGCAGTCAGCCCAGGAGAGGGAGTGTAATGCGACTACTCCCTACAATGCTCCAGCGGCCATCTTGCCTTTGACAGGGTCTCCTGGCAGTTTTTATGGAATGTAATGGACTGGTTTGACATAGGCAAAGGGTTTATTAGTGCTATACAGGTGTTATATTTGCAGCCAAAGGTGAGGGTGAAAATAAACAAGACATACACTAAAACGGTAAAGATCACACGTGGAACTAGACAGGGCTGCCCGGCCTCACCCCTACTTTTTGCCTTATATTTAGATCCATTTCTTAGGAGACTAATAGGTAACATTAACATCTCGCCAATAGTGATACAGGAGGCAGAGTACAAAGTATTCGCATACGCGGACGATGTGGCACTGATAACTCCGGAACCAGGAAGGGCCATGAGGGAAATAGAACAGGAAGCAGCAGTCTTTGGGGGCTTATCAGGATACTCAATTAATAAAGGGAAAACCCAGATCATTTTGAATGAATTTACACCCTTTGCGGATCCCAGAGTGGTAAAGGAGGCAGTATACTTAGGAGTAAGAGTGTCGGCAGACTTGGCGGAGTTAGTGAAAATAAATATGGAACCGTTATTATCTAAGGTTAAAAGCAATACAGAAAGAATTCATAATCTGCACTTGACACTATTGGGACGCATAAATGTAATCAAAATGGTTACGTTACCTAAATTTCTTTATCTGTTTAGGGCCATACCTCTATTTTTCGATCAACTCTGGTTTAATAAGCTGGAAAAAATACTTAACAGACTAGTATGGGCACAAGGGAAAACTAGAAGGGCCTATAGACATATGACACTTACACGGGAGAAAGGGGGATGGGGAGCACCGGATTTTAAATTGTACTATTGGGCAGCAGCTCTGCAATACTTCCAAGGTTTAGTCGGAGGGAGATGGGGATACACAAATGTGTATAGAACCATAATGGGGGAGGCCGCGGTTGATGGTCTTCTGAACACAATTGATTATAGAATCTTTAAGAACACCAGGTTTAAAACATTAAAAGCTGTATATATGATCTGGAAAGCTGTGGTGAAAAAAGTGGGTATAGGCAGATTTAGTAGATATACTAGGTTAATTGATAATGAAACCCTTCCGGGGGACATCTTTAGGGATGGAACGATGAGGATATGGAATGAGAGGGGCATCAGGAAAATAGGGGACCTTCTGGATACAGAAGGAGATATAGTAGAATTTGCAGATTTACAAAATAGATACGAACTACCCACTAAGACTTTCTTTAAGTATTTACAGGTGAGGAGCTATTTGAGGGATAAAAAGGGTGGTCGGATAGGTTTTAAACACTGTAGGCTATTAGATTGTATAGAACAAAGTAAAAATTGTAAAATACGGCAGATACATGCAGAATTGTACGCATACAAAGTAGATGATAGAGAGAAATTTTCAAAAAAATGGACAGAAAAAGTTGGGACCTCCCCGGAAGGACTTCAGAAGTCTTTAGATTTAGGAAGAACTGTTTTATGCTCGGCCACGCTGCAGTCACAGCACTACAAAACATTATATTGTCTTTATTACACGCCGGCAAAAATAGCGCAGTGGGGTGGGACAGAAGGTATTATATGCTCTAGATGTAATTCTACGGAAGCTGATATAGTACATATGTTCGCCCAATGCCCACAGCTGTATACCCTGAAAACGGCCATAGAAGAATTCCTGGGGAAAGCTCTCGAGATTAAGATAAAATTAAGCAACGAAAGATTATTGTTGGGGGTGAAGACTGACGAAGAAGAAAATGACTCTACAAAATTTTTGTTTATGGTGGCAGCTGTATATAGAATTTGTATTGCACAGGCTTGGCTTGATAAGACACCTCCTACATTCCAAACTTGGATAGCTAGATTACTGGCGTCATATAACCTAGAGAAGGCTATATATGAGAGAAAGGGGAAAAGAGCAAAAAAATTGGGAGAGGAGATATGGCAACCCATCACGAGGTGGAAGTATAAGCAAAATAGAGTAGGGGTTGGTTAAATAGCTGTAGGCAGGTTTGGCCTATCCATTTCTATTTTATTTATTTGTTTATTCATTTGGTTTATATTATATAGGATATATAATATGTGCATTTTGTGTTGAAAACTTGATGTCTGTAACATGGGGGGGTAAAAATTGTATTTTAAAATGTTTCAATAAAAATATTTAAAAAAAAAAAAAAAAAAAAAAAGTTTGAATTTATAATCCCAAATTGCTTTTTTTTCAATGATTTAATACGGTACAGATTGTATTCTACATTAAACACATTTTAAAACTTTGCATTACATCGCAGCTGGGCCTTCTTCATGTCTTGGAACAAGTGGGTGGTAACATCTACAAACGACACTTACTACTTCTGGGCCTTACGGTAGCCAAGAGGGACGTGGCCCGCGCCTGGAAGGACCCTAGGGCTCCCCCGATAGAGGTGTGGAAACAGGGATTGGACTACTGTATGGGATTGGAACGTCCAGTGTTTGAGGCCCGTGGCTGCCCCAGAAAGCACTACAAAATATGGAAGAGATTGGCGGAGTACAGGGGGTTGTGGCTGGAACCGCCGATACAGCGAGATGTAGCTGGTGAACAACTGTTTTGAGAACCAGGGCGAGGGAAAGAGTGCATCACCAATTTCATAAAGACTGTTTTGCTTGGACCTGTGTGGACATCTTGAACGGGGCTAGGGTGGGATCCGGGTGAGGGTAGTTCTTACGGGGCAGGGGGGGTGGGTGATGTTCGATAATAATGTTTTATCTTGATTGCTGTATTGATTGCTATTCTCTGCATTTTGATCTTATACTCACAGCCCCTCCGGTGTTCGGAGTACTGTGGATGTCATGCAATCTTACTCAAAACAACAATAAAATTTTGTTCTGAAAAAATAAAACTTTGCATGCCACATCTCATACGAAGGTGCTTCAGGCTTCAACCACATAGCCATGAAAATAAAATACTGATTTTGATAGTACAGTGGGAGAGCATCCATGTCTTTACATAATCCAAGCATCATCATCTCTCTGGATATAGACACTTCAAAGTTTAGAATATTTGACAGAAATTGTGCAATAGATACAAAAAAAGGTTTCAATACACTGCAGTCAAAAAATATTTGCACAATATCCGCCATATCAGTTTGACACAGATAGCATTTTCCATTATACATGTTGCCCCACTTCATCATTTGGGCCGGTGTGTGGTATAAATTAAATAAAGTTTTATAATGTTGAGAACATAAATTAGCAGTCAAAGTGATTTTAGCAGCCATATTAATTGATTCTTTATCAAACAGGTCAGGAATACCAAGTCTAGTACTCCATTTCCCCTCTTGCACCTCAATATCATCGCTCTGTGTACTCAACAGGCTATTATATAAGATCCCAATCCTGACTAGTTTGTTGAAAATTTCGAGAAAATCATTAGTGTCCAAAGGTAAAATATTTGGATGTTTAAAAATAAAGTCCCGTAGCTGTCAGTATTTAAAAAAATCGTTCTGGAGAACCACATATTTTACTTTTAAATCTTCAAATGTAGCCATAGTACCAGCATGAAACATACTGCCTAAACAAACAAGGCCCTTATCAGCCCATATCCGCATCTTACTATCCCAAAATATAGAAGGGAGTAATTCTATTAAATCACAAGGGGTATAAAAATTAATACTTTTAAGAGAAATGATTTTCTGTACCCACCGCCATCCTTTAAATGCTGCTAATACAACCTTAAATCTGGTCCTTTTATAGTAACTTAGTTCGAGGAAGCGCAACAGCATTAGTCGAGATTGACTTCCCAATAGCATCGAATAGATATTAGGACTTTCAAATGTCGGTGACTCACCCCCAATCACCAAAATTTTAATATTCTGGAGAAGGCAGGCTAAATAATAAAGAGCAAAATTTGGAACACCCCATCCATCTCTTAAAAGTGAGAGTGTCATAAATGTAGACGCCCGACGGGGGGATTTCCAACCCCATAGAAACCTATCTACAATAGATTGCAACTTCATCAGTTGTACGCGTGGCAAGTAGTAAAGTACCTTAGGCAAAATAGACATCTTTAAAACATTTTGTCGTCCCTTTGGCAGCCTATGATTGATCAATTGGAAAACCTAGAATAATTGTTAGACTGATCCATTAATTATTTTTTGCCCCTGCTTTTTCTTTTCTTCTGCTTGTTTTTTTTTTGCATATAAGCTTGTTCACATTGTGTTTTAGTGTATTTTCAATATGCCAGTTAATGGATTGATGTCTATATATGTTTGTATTTGCTTTGATTATGCTATGAACTGAGTGACAATAAAAATATATATATTTTTTTAAAGTTTGAATTTATATATTTTAAAAATTACAGACAGCATTCCCTCTGTGATGCAATGATGTTTGTTTTATATTGAAAGTTTACTGGATGCAAACCTTAAATTAAAAAAAATATTTAAATAAAATAAACCTTATATGCACCCCACCCAGCAACCTTTTCTAAATAATATTGTCTTAGGTCATATCCGGAACAGAGGTGAACCAGTGCCTGCAATCTGCTTAGCACACCTGTTAGAGGTCTTATTGAAGTGGCGGACCCGCCCCTCAACACGAATACAGGCGCTTACTTTCAGGGATCTCAGTTACATTGGAGCTTCCCTGTTTCTATTAAACACTCCAAAGGACTTCTTCTTTATTTGGTATTTCCTTACTCCAGACCAGCTGTGTTGGAATTATCACCGGCGGAGCGATTTCCCAAAAACATCTACACTTTCTCGTTCAGGACTGAAGAAGTCACGGGATACTTCCCACTGTGACGAAACACGTATTGGCTGGTTGTGTCCTTTTGCGATAAAGATTAAACAACTTAAGAGACTTTAACCTACTTGTCTGGACCTCACATGATATCTCTCCAAATGCACAAGACTTTATTAACCATTGTTTTCACTCTATAACAGGTGCCAAGGACATTGCTTTTCCTTTCTAAATAATGTTTGTCACACTAGAGTATGCCTAATATATTTCACCTCAAAGTTAGGACGCATTTCCAAATATTTGTAGGTCAGCAGATTGAAAAGTAGATATCTCTGCTCCCTTTCATGCGCTTTCTACTGGAGCCAGAATGTTAAATGTCATTCTTTAGCCCATACCCTTTCTTCAATTATTGTTCGTTTGGACTTAGAATAGTACATTTCAATTATTTTATGTTTGCACTTTCCCCAATTTTATTTCAATTGGCAAATTACACGACCCCCACTTTATGCACCTTCCTCTAGGTGTGTAGTTTGGTGTTAGAATATTAAATCCTGCTCTTTTAAATATAATTTCCCACAATTTTATTTTGATTGGAGATAGAATAGTAAACTTCGCCCACCTGATTCATTTACTTGCCCTAAAATGTATAATATTGTAGTTAGAATAATAAACAACACACACTTTTAATTTATATACATACTCCAATTATTGTTGGACTAAACCTAGAAAAGTAAATCTTATCCCTTTTATTTCTGTACTTTTCCAAATTTTACTTGGGTCAAAGTTAGGGTAGTGAATCTCACCTCCACCTGATTTATACTCATGGCGAATTTTTGTAGGACTGCCGTTAGAATAGTAAATATATCCCCTTACATTTTACACACTTTCCCAAATTTTAAATTTGGTGGAGTTAGAAAAGTAAATCTCACCCATTTCGTGTATGTACTTTCTCCAATTATGGTTGGCCAGGATTTTGAATATTAGCATAGCGTAGTAAGGCTCACCTATTAAAACCCACCCTTTCATTCATGCACCCTCTCTAAGTTTGTTTGGCGCGGGTTTAGAACAGTAAATCTCTGTCAGGGTGCCGCGAAGGATCTGCTTACTTTTACCTGCTGGTCCTGTGCAACGTGCTTCTCTACAGTTCCTGAACTTGCAGGTGTTCACGAGCAGAAAATGATGGAGGGGTGTGCAAAATGTGGGCATCGACTGTAGAAAAGCCTTGAGACTTAGAGGGAAACACTATGTTAAACAGCTGAATGTAAGCACGAAAAACTACATATCCCATAGCGCCACAGGATTCTCACAAGAGAATGGTGGTGGCATTCTTCAATACCAAGAGTATATGTTCATCATGGTCCAATGGCATCATTGGTAGGCAATCATAATACATAATGGCTGGTCTGCATCTGGGACTTGAACTTAGAATGTCCTTATCTTCTGTTATCCTGAGAAGCTGACGAAAGACAAATGATTTCAGAGAAGTATTTGCACATCGTACTTTCAAATTATATTCACTCGCATCTCTATTTTCGTCAACAGTCATCCGTTAGGATCCTAATCTTTCGTTGTACATTGATGTTTTCATCATAAGTCATTGGCTAGGGTTAGAAACCCATTGCACTTGTTCATTTCCACACAAGTTATTCTTTTGGATTACATTCTCTACATTACACTAAATTATTTCCACAAAGAAGCATCTGTTTAGAGTAAGAACATAATACCTACTGCAATTTTTTAGGGCTCGCCTGCTGATGCGCTTGCGCATAGCTGGCGAAGCTCTATAGTGGCTTATCCAGAGTTTAACCACTGGCAATTACACTGGCGATTCCATGCAGTGCATGTGCGCTTTTTAGGTCATTGCGCAAGAGCAAGCCCTAAAAAGCGCGTGTACAATGCCACCAGCCGCCTGCCTGCCTTCCTCGCATTACCACATCAAAGGCAGCCCAGCCTCCCTCCCACAAGCTTTTCAGCGTGCGCTCTGCATTTCTCCTCCCAGCGCATTTCTCATCCCCTAATTATTCACGGCCGGCCGGCCGGCCGTACTTTCAATTTCACGGCCGCCAGGCCGTGTCTCCTTTTATGCTCTCTGATGCTTGTTTTCTACAGTATTCGGACTCTGTCTCTACTTTAATACACACTTTAGCTCCTTCTTCTTATCTCTTTTCTCCTCCCCCTCTCGCCAGCCACATTTCTTTGCTTCCCTCTCTACCCCTCCCTCCACTGGCTTTCCTTCTTTTTCTTTCCTCCCACATCTCTCCATCCCATTCCCTCCCCCTGCTGCTCTCTGTCTTATCTCCTCCCTCTTCCTTTATCTCCTCTTTCTCCCCGGCACAGAAAGCTCTTGTGACCCGCAGTCCCTTCCCTCGCGCCCTCTCCCTCCTGTCGCCCTGATATCTATCACCAGTCCCAGCGCTCACATTATTCTCCTGTCTCTGCCCGCCTTTTCTCGTGACCCGCAGTCCCTTCCCTCGCGCCCTCTCCCTCCTGTCGCCCTGATATCTATCACCAGTCCCCGCGCTCCCATCATTCTCCTGTCTCTGCCCGCCTTTTCTTCTCACGGTCTCCTCTTTCTGTCTCCATCTTTTACGAACAGCTGTCTCCCTCCCTGCCCTCTTCCCGCAGTCTGCCTCTTCCTCCACCGCCATGATAAACTGTTGTTTTCCATGATGTGCAGAGCAGCACCGCCCGGCCCAGCCCCACTCCCGATCTCGTGTCTAGTTTCACTGGTGCAAAGTGTGTCTGTACTTCTCTCAAGTTAAGCTTTAACTGCGTTTCTGCACTGTGGCCCACGGCTGTGTCCGTCCTGTTTTCAGAGCACAATTTTCACAATCGCATGTCCACTGTTGGTGCTGACGGTTAATCATTCCGACCTTTGTTCTGTGCTCACCCCGACCTCTCTAGCTCTCCATTTCATCATACTCTTGTCTCTTATTTTCTTGCCCTTTGTTTCAAGCTTTTTTAAAAGTTTTGTTTTCATTCTTCTGTCCTTTTCCTGTTTTGCATTTTCTCTTCATACCAGTTTCTTCTTTTGTTGGTCCATTTTTCTTTCTTTTTTACCTTATTTGTAATATCAATACATCTAAGTCACGTAAATACAAAACATGTTGCATTACAAATGCTATAGGTGTCACATTTGCGAAAGTTATAACTATTGGCTTTGTAAATGACAAAGCTAGTAATTTAGCTATTTTAAAAAATAACACATAAATAAAAAAAATCATTTATAAGACCAATAGCTCAAACTTTCCTAATGCGAGCCCTATTGCATTTCCAATGCTTGTTTATACAAGAAGCCAGTGAAATCATGTTGGCATTTAATTGTTGTTGTGAGACGGGTTTGGCATTTAAAACTACATGATTACCAAGGGTAAAGGTGAAATATATGATATTAATTCAACAAAAAAAAGCCTTGGGGATAGGGTCCCCAGGGCCAAATAAGGTTCAGGGAGGGGAGCCACGCTATCCCCTCCCCTTTAAAAAAAAACAAAAGGTCGGGGGTCCCCAGGGCCTAGTGAGCTTACTAAGGCTTGGGGAGGGGGGCTTTGTGGCCCTCCCCTTCCATTTACAAAACATAAAGCCCAGTGGCCATCCCCCACGCCTGCGGGGGTTGACTTTATGTATGGTAATAAAGCATTACTGTACGTAAAAAAACGAAAAACTACAAATTCACTGAAAAAAGAAAGGTTAAATTAACATTATAGTTAGGTGTGATAAAAAGATCTTTAATGTTATATTGAGGGTGAATTTGACAGTGACAGCATTCAAAATCACAGAAATTACCCAGTTATAGTTAGCAGAGTGAACTATAACTTTTGCCATCGCCCTGTTCGCCTATGACTTCACATATTGCATCACTCATGACATGTTCTATGACATCATTTATGACAACAATGATGACATCTCAAATGACATTATTGATTACATCACTGATTACATCATCCAAGCCTATTTTGTTGATATTGCTCTACAAACAGGTGTAGTATTAGAGCTCTGTAAGTAAGTACAAAATAGCTCAGAAGATTATGAGGTATCATTAATGCCATCACATACCCCATGCTTTCTACACCTGAAATGAGCGAGCGTCACCCTGTGAGGACGCCAGCTCACACGACCATCCAAGCAAGCTTTCCATTAAGCAAGTGAATAATTGTACGTCCAGTGGCTGTTCTTCACTTTGGGTTCCTGTAACTGTGTGGATTTGTGAGCGGCTGTTCCCGGTCGCGAAGACAGCTCACTGCTCAACAGCGGGTCCAGAGCAGGCGCCGGCTGGCGTCTCACTCCATGGATGGTCGTGTGAGCTGGCGTCTTCACAGGGTGACGCTCGCTCATTTCATGATGGAAACAACAAAGCAGGGCAGCTGCCTGACAGTTTGATGACTTCGACCCACTTGGGAAATACAAAGTTTTAATTCTGAATATCAGGCGAGCCCACTCGGGACTACATTATCCAACAGGCTGTGCTGTCAGCCACGCCCCTCAAGGCAGGTGATAAACATTGAGCGCCGCTATTCAAGCTAACTCACGCCATTGAAAAAGAGAGCAGAGCGCTTTCGAAACGCGTTTGGCGCTTTACTTGACTGAAGTGACTTTCTGATCAGTTATGCTGCCAGCAAGCTTTCCATTAAACAAGTGAATAATTGTACGTCCAGTGGCTGTTCTTCACTTTGGGTTCCTGTAACTGTGTGGATTTGTGAGCGGCTGTTCCCGGTCGCGAAGACAGCTCACTGCTCAACAGCGGGTCCAGAGCAGGCACCGGCTGGCGTCTCACTCCATGGAATGTCGTGTGAGCTGGCGTCTTCACAGGGTGACGCTCGCTCATTTCATGATGGAAACAACAAAGCAGGGCAGCTGCCTGACAGTTTGGTGACTTCGACCCACTTGGGAAATACAAAGTTTTAATTTTGAATATCAGGCGCGCCCACTCGGGACTACATTATCCAACAGGCTGTGCTGTCAGCCACGCCCCTCAAGGCAGGTGATAAACATTGAGCGCCGCTATTCAAGCTAACTCACGCCATTGAAAAAGAGAGCAGAGGGCTTTCGAAACGCGTTTGGCGCTTTACTTGACTGAAGTGACTTTCTGATCAGTTATGCTGCCAGCAAGCTTTCCATTAAACAAGTGAATAATTGTACGTCCAGTGGCTGTTCTTCACTTTGGGTTCCTGTAACTGTGTGTATATATATATATATATATATATATATATATATATATATATATATATATATATATATATATATATATATATATGCTACACACTCCGTCCACGCCAACAAAGTCCCAGTTGCTCGGAGCTTGCCGATGATGTAGGAAAGAGGAGCTGACCCAAGGTTGCGAGTGAGCAATTAGTAATTTGTTGTTAGTGAAGCTCGCTCTGCCAGCCTAACGTTTCGGCCTGCCCAGAGGCCTTGGCCACATGACGCCAGCTTGGGAGGGGTTACAATTTAAAGTGCAAATACTAATTTACCATGGTTTACAATTGGTTAAACAAAAATAGGTCAAATACCACTGACAACTGACTATGTACACATAAAAAGATCGCAATTGGGGATTTAAAACGTTTTTTGCGTAAAGTTCATTTCACAATACATAATGACCAATGATAAAATCATTTCATTGTTGTTGATACAAAAATGCTCGTAAAAACTGTAATAAAAGCATACAATATCATAAATATAAATGACTCAGGTCATGTGCAAATGTACAAATACGTATAATAATATGTTACAACCTTCAATCATGTAAATGACGGGCATAACTAGCAGCATTGCTCAATCAATATCATCAGCACAGATTACTTTTTCAGCCACTGATCCCTGTCATAAATCCTTGCGATCTACTATTCGGTGTAGTAACTCTGTATTGGCTAACTTGAAGTTACTCAATACTGCCCCAGTGGGCGTTTTGTTCAAGTGACATATCAGCTGTTAAAAATCTATATGTAAACCATGTTGGTGCAACAGGTGAATTAAGTGACTGTGAAAATAAAACCATTTCTTTCTCTCTTTTTGTATGATGTTAAATCGGTGACTGCGGTCAACTAACAAGCAGTGGTTAGCACCGTGCTTGATTAAGCCGAAACCAGCCTTAAGTGTAAAAATTAGTATAATTTGACTTGATAGCCTTTTAACAAAAAGGGGCTTAGACATGTTACTTACATATAGTCAAGTCAAGCTGAGGCTAAAAGATATTTTCAACAGCTTACAAACACGTGTAAAAATCCTCTGAAGCATTGAGCCCAGTTGGAGTCTTGCTATCTAGTTGAAGGATGTATCTAGTTTCTGTCGCTCGCTGGATAGCCTCTCTATTCCCCCCTCTTCTAAGTGGACCAATAGCATCAATCATGTAATATTGCAATAATTTGCTTCTATTATCGTGATGCTCTTTGAAATGACGCGCGACCGGGTATGCAGCGTCGCTGGTGTTGATGGCTCTTATGTGCTGGAGTATCCGTTTGTGGACCTGCCCATGTTTACACACAATAAGTATATATATATATATTTTTTTTTATTGAAACAAGTTCATAGTCATTTAGTAAATAAAACTCCACATTCCGTGGAGTAAGTGACCTGACAATGCAGGTTTTTACTTTCCCCAGCACACCACATTTTACATTTTTGGTATCCTAAAGTCACAGTATATATTTTCGCTCTGCTCGCTGCATGTCCACAGCCAAAATGTCCTGACTGAGCGAACTTCGGATACTTTACCACTATCATGGTGCAACCAGTTCAGTTCCCAATTCCTGCTCTTTAACTCTGAAGTCAATCCACTCCCCCAGTGGTTTGAAATGTTTGTGGAGACACAATCAGATGATTCGGATATAGGTATCTCTAGTGTCAAACAGTGCTCCAAACCTCTTGCCCAACTTTTTAGTTTTGGCGGGATTTTGTTTGTTTGTGCTGAGGCTATTTGCGACCACCAGGCCCGGGTGTAGCAATGTCAGTATAAATCTGTTGGCATCTAAGCTGGAGGGTATGTGAAGCAGGTCCAGCCTGATGTCTTTCTCAAATCGCCATCCCATCACCTCCTCCAGTATGCGCCTCACCCCCACCGAAAAGGGTCTGATCTTGCGGCATTTCCATACAGTGTGAATAAAATCCCCAGGGTGTCTGCTGCTTGTAAAGCAATCAGGGGAGTGGGCCCTTCCGAATATTCAAAAATTAAAATCCATAATATATACTCTATGTTGGTTTTTAAATTGAGTAATTTAAATTTGGGCGGATATAGCTAACTCTTATGGTGCTATCCTTGCATCTTGCCATTCTTCGTCTACAAGAGCAATCATATCCCTCTCTCAGGCCCGCTTTAGGACATAAAAAATGTTCATAGAAACAAGCAAGAGAGTGTGGCCTAATGTCACTCTTGGAAGTTTGATCTCTAATTGGTGAAACTTAGGAAGCTCAGTGAGGTCTTTAACATAGGAAGTAAGACATGTCTCAGGTGAAGATAACTTTGGAGCTGATGTTTGTGTATGTCATAATTGGTTTGAAGATCTGGGAAAGAACACATAGTTAGACCAGTCATCATGTCACCCATTATGGAAACTCCAATGTTATCCCACCCATGAAAGACTTATACAGTTTTAACTTGGATTAGCATGTTACCAATCAACAGCATAGTTTCTTTAACCATTTCCGTCTATCAGCCAGTGCTCCACTTGTACAGGAAGTGCAGTGGGTGTGTATATCATTACCCTTTTCTCCTCTGTTGCATATAATGAGCTGATTACGGTTCATTGAGTCATCCATTCACCACAACCAACAGTGCGGGCAATAGTATGACACAATGTACGTAGCACCTATGTGCCATTATAATGCAAGGGTTGCACCCGCCTCAGAAAAGGACTATAGTCATGGAATTAATTTGTATAAAGAAGGCCCTCTGGATTCTATGTGGGTATCTTTGGAGTTGATATAAGAGTTGAAATGGTGAAACCATTTTATGGATAGCTGCTTTCTATATCTGTGGTAGCAGAAGGGTGGGACCAAGAAGCGAGGTAATCCTGCAGTCTATTTACTTAGGTCACCCGTTTGTGTTACCATGCATGTGCTTCATCCCTAGTTATGTAAATTCCTAGATATCTGAGCCCTCTGTAACAAACTTTAAGCCGAAGACCCATTCCCAATCTGACTCATCACTGTCTACTGGTTAGAGCACATATTTGGATGGGTTTATTTATTGGCCAAAGTATGTTCCAAAATGATAAAGCACCTGAAGGACTCAAAATCCAGACTCTCTGAGGTGCTGAAGGTTTAATAGTAAGTCATTAATGTACAAATATAACCTTCCCACTATATAAAAACCTATTTGAAACCACTTCTCATGACATATATCTTAACCATTCTGCATGGGGGCTAATTGTAATACCAAAGAACAGTGGAGCACGCGGGCACCCCTGCCCAGTTGCCTTTTACACATCTGATATCTCCCTGCCTTTATGTTAGTGTACAGGAGATTTGTGTACCAGTAACCTGGGCTCAAGGTTAATCCTTTCCAAAAACATGAATCAGTAGTCCCACTCCACTAAATCAAATGCTTTTCAAAGTCCACCATCAGCAATGCTAATGGACCCTGTAGCCGATCAGGAAGAGATAGGGCGCTGAATGAGCAGTCATCTAATATTATGCTTAGCAGATCTATGGAGCATGAATACACATTGGCCTGGATATACTATGGAGTCAATCACCCCAACTAGCTGCATGGCTAATACTCTAGCTATAATTGTAGCTTTGATATTTGTAAGCGATTTGGGACTACAGGAATCACATAGCTCCTGTGGCGTATCTTGTTGATGAATCATTGTTATCTCTTGAGGTCGTAGATCTAACGTGTTCCAACACAGTAAGCAGTTCTTCTATCATTGCCCTGAGTGGCGGTATGGTCACTTATGCAATATTTTTAAGAATTCTGCCCAGACGTCATTGGGGCTGGGTGTCTTTCCCAGCCCCAATGGGCATTGGAATCTTCTTCTTCCAGGGGATCTCTCTCTTCATTTGTGAGCTGTCACAGTGGGGGTTCGCATTGGAACTCTCTCAGTATGGTCAGATCAGGTGGATCCCTTTGGGCATTCAATTTTTGACAGAATGTCGCAAATGTCTGTACCATAGGAGAATTCCCCCTTATCTGAGTTCCTCCGGCTGCTGCCTTAAGCTCATATGTTTTGTAGTGTCTTTGCACTGGCACAGACAGGGCTGCGCTTTGCTCGTCATGTTACCCCATTGACACACCCTGCTCTGCGATGCTAGTCACCCTGCTGTTGCTCTCCCAGTGCTATTTGTTCGAGATTTGTACGATAATGCTGTCTATTTCTAAAGAGTCTAGGGTCTGCTGACACTGTGTATGTGGATTTTAAGCCTAGGAGGAGGGCTTCTATTTGGGAAGCTTGTGGTTGTTGTTGTCTCTGTATCCCACAGTATAGCTAATGAGCCTACATCTCATAGGTACCTTGAAAACCTCCCAAAAATGTTCCTGTGATTCCACAGAGCCATAGTTTACATAAAGTAGCCTCCTGCTTCATTTGCAACATAGGTTTTAAAGTCCTCATCTGTCATCCTCTGTGTACTGAGTTACCATTCCCCCCCAAGGTTGCACACCCATCCTTTCCAATAGTCTGAAACACCATAATTTACATTGTTTTATAAAATACGTTTGTTTTAAAATTAATATGCTTTTAAAATAAATATTTTGTTTTTACTTTTTTAAAATGTGAACAAAAACTTTACAAATGAGGATCCATTTGTATGTTTTGTAGAAAAGGGGCATACATATCATATATATTGTAAAAATGTTTATGCTTTAATTTTAAATGTACATAATATTTAGAAATCATTTCATTTTATTTTTACATTTTTAAAAATTTTGCTACACTATATTTCTGTAGTAATTATTTTGTTTAGGTTTTTTGTTATTTTGACTATACATACTGCTATATTTTTGTAGCAGATAATTTAATAGCAAATATTTGTATACTTGTATATATTTTTTATTGTCAATATTTCGGAAGTAAATATTTTTGTCAGTTGAATTTCCATTAGAAGAAAGCTTTTATTGAGAGTTAAAACAGTTACCAACTGCCCCACCAGGTTCTTCCTTTGAATTATTTATTACATCAGAACTTGCACATGCCAGAACCCAATCCCTGATAGCACAAGCATCACGTTTATGATCAAAGTAAACACCACCACGTTGGTGTTGGCTTTTGAAGCAAAGCAGAACAACAGTAGGGTATGCAACTGAAATATGGATCCTGCATAAAAAGAATGTAAAACATGGAAGACAGATGGATAGATATTAGTGCACTGGAAAAAAGTAGACTTACACGGAATCAGTCCCATGTTTCAGGGAAGAACGTCTTGGGAATTCAAGCTGCAATATAAAATCTCCTCCTGTATTAGATTAGGCCCCTGCAAGCATTACCCCATTGTTTTGACCACTATGTTGCAGATTAGCTCATCATCAGCTGCTTTTATGCACTCTTTTTGTTTTTCTTCTTTCTTTCATTTGACCTTACCCTAATCCTCTGTTTGAATGGACTTATGCTTCATGTGATTTCAGTTGAACATGGTTTCCCTCTCTCGGCGTCCCGGGGCTACATTACTGGTTCTCAGGCGGAGAGGATCTCAGTAGAACACAACTGTTTATTTTTCAATACAAAGCATATTTGAATTATATTTGTCCTGAGAAAATAATGATTTGTCAGTGAAGGGACATTTTCAAAGAGTACCAGCTAGGGTTCAAGGTCCTAAGCCAATATGCAATGCCTGGTCTTAACCAGAGTCTCCAGTGTTGGAGAAACACTGGAGACTCAGGTTAAGACCACGTTTCACCCTGGTTCCTAATTGAGATAGTTTGTCATATCATATTTCAGTTGGAAAAGGTGAATGAGTGGGATTCTTGACGGGATAATTTTTGTCAATCCATTTTCCCCAAATCCCGACAGGTGGTCTCTGTGTTTGTGTGCCTCTGCACCACAAGGAGGCATTTGGATCACACTCCTCATATTCCACCACTTTTTGCCATCGTGTACACAAATGGACTGGTATGCCCTGTTCACACCTGTCAGGGATGAAATAATTTAGATTTCTCCTTCCATACAAAACCAGGATTTCAAATTGTTATTCAGTCACCAAAGTCCACTCTTTTGTACTTCTCATATACCTGGCCTGAGAAGTATCCGCAATACAGAATACACCACTTGCAATGAGTACACTATTGTGATAATACCACGAATGTATCCAACCCAGACACAACGATGTTTAGTAGGAACAGCAATGCCTTTGGTTGCTGAATGTGGTGTGGTACAATGAGATCACCACAAAGCCAGTAACATCTCATCTGCTGGTAAATTACAACTAATAGTCCACTGATCACAGCCTTTTAAAACAAAGATGGTTGTTTCCCTCAAACTATTGGGTTGGGCAGAATAACAAATAATACAGTGTTTGCTGATACCAGCTTCTTTTAGGAAGCTTTCACTTTGTCATACAGGAACAGGGCCCCATTGTCACATAACAAGGGTTTTAGAAAACCCTCACTGCTTGCTACTTCTTTAAAAAATTCAATAATGTTTTGGTTGGTGGGAAAACCACTATATAAACTTCAATCCATTTGGAGTAGTAGTACATTAGTGTAATAATGAAATTTTTTGACAATGTACGCATATCAGACCTATGAAGACATCAGCGAACACACACAGAGGAAAAGCCATACCATTGCAGTGAATGTGTGAAGAGCTTTATTCGGTCATCACACCTTCAAGTACATGAGCAAACACACACACAGAGGAAAACCATACTATTGCAATGAATGTTAAAAGAGCTTTAGTCAGTTATAAATCCTACGAAGACATCAGTGAACACACATATTATCTTTAATGTGAACATTTACTGTTTTAAAGCACTCTGATACCTTCAGGTCTAGCTAGCACTGTATAAAACTCTCAAATAAATAAACATCAATCCTATAAACATTTTGAAAGTGAGTCAAGGCCGGGGAGAGGCAATCTCAGATTCAAATTGTACCTCATTTATGGTGACCTCATCCACTCCATGAATCTAGAATCCACCAATGTAAAACATCAGAAAACTCATTGGTACTTTTGGGAGAACATTTGACTAAATATGAATAGAATGGCACAAAGAACCTTGTAGCAGACTTGCTGGAATTGCTCTGTGAAACTCCAGAAAGGACCTGTACAACATCTTATAATAAACAAGTTCCTTACCTGTACACTGTGGTTCTCCAGTATTGATATCTTTCATAGATTCACATGCTTGCATCTTCCCCGTCATCATGGTGGGAGTCTCACGGTATAGAAAATAAATAGCAGTATAAAGAAAAAACGGCACTAATACCATACAAATGCTTTATACTTAGTAACCAGAAACCATCATTATATGGTGCAACTACCGACCAATGAGACACCAGCCCTGAGATCGGAATCCCCAGCAGAGCCACCATACCTCAGATTTTCAGCCCCAGTGTGAGCCAAGGAAGCATCAAGAGGTAAAAGTGCTCTACCTTAGAAACGGGGAGGTGAGCGGACCGCATGTGAATCTATGAAAGATATCACTACTGGAGAACCACAGTGTACAGGTAAGTAACTTGTTTCTTTTCCAGTATTGAATCTTTCATAGATTCACATGCTTGTATCAGAATAGAGAGCAGTATCCCCTCCATAAAAAGTGTTTCCCGAGTAGAAACTTCTATTTCATAATGATCAAATAATGTCTCTTTCAAGACTACCAGATCTTTTAAATTATAGAGTGGATTGTGTGTGTCAGCATGTACAACTGTCAACAGTACCATCTATAAGCAAAAACATGTTATAAAATTTACATCATAAAATCACATATTTTATCACTTCACAAAAAACTAAATTCTTTAAAATGTATGAAAATACCTTAAAGAAACAGTTGGTGCAGCACCGCTTGTTCCACCGCTGAATCCGTTTTCCAAGCTGTGTCAAGACAGTAGTGTCTGGTAAATGTATGGACATTTGACCACGTTGCCACTCTGCAAATGTCCAGGAGCGATACTTCCGCGAACAGTGCGGCAGAAGTCACCATCTTTCCTGTTGAATGAGCTTGATTGTCGAGGGTAGAGGCCTTCCAGCCTTTTTGTGAAAGAAAGTAATAGCTGAGGCTATCCATCTGGAAATACTTGATCTGGATAATGCCAAACCTTTTCTGGGTGCTGCTAAAGCGATTAACAATGTATTTGTTTTTCTAAAGGTTTTTGTGCTTTCTATATAAAATGTTAGACATCTTTTGATATCCAATGTGTGAAGAGATCTTTCTGCTGCAGAAGATGGGTCTTTGAAATATGTAGGTAAAATAATAGGTTCATTGAGGTGAAAAGACATTGGAACTTTTGGAATGAATTTTGGATTCGTTCTAAGGATTACTCTGTCTGCTTTGAACTGTAAAAAAGGCTCTGCTGTAGAAAAAGCCTGAATCTCACGGCCTCTTCTGGCTGACGTCAGTGCCAGGAGTAAAGCCACTTTCCATGATATGAACTTTAGGTCAGCTTTGTGAATCAGTTCGAAAGGTGACTTCATCAGCTGTGTTAAGACTGTGTTAAGCTGCCAAGGCACTGACAGACGTTTAATTGGAGGGAACACTCTAAAAAGGCCCTTCATGAACTCTTTTATCACTCTCTGGGACCAAAGAGACGGCTGAGTTGGTCTTTTCCAATATCTTGAGATTGCCGCAAGATGCATCTTCACAGATGCGTGAGAAAGCCCGGCTTTGGCTAAATTTAAAAGATACAGAAGTATTTGTTCTGGAGATGATAGCAAGGGGTGTAAACATAGCTCCAAACACCATTGACAAAACCTTTTCCACTTTGCCGCATATGTCTTATTGGTGCAGACTGCTCGAGAGTGAGAGAGAATATCTCTGCATTCCTGAGGGATATTCAGAGATTTGAATTCGTGCTCATGGGGTTCCAGGCTGAAAAATGTAGTAAGTCCAATTGGGGATAGAGCACCTGACCTTTGTTCATTGAAATCAGATCGTGCATCGGGGAAACACCGCCCGGGGAGCCACCGACATCTGTAGAAGCTCCTGGAACCAGAACTGTCTCGGCCATGCCATGCTATAAGGATCAAGTGACATGGTTCCAGTTTCATTTTCTGAGTACCCTCGGAATCAAAGGGAAAGGTGGAAATGTATATGCAAACATCCCTGTCCAGCGCAGGTGAAGACCATTTCCCCATGAGCTCAGTTGAGGGAATCTGCTGGCAAACTGCTTGCATTACTGTTGTTTCAAGTGACAAACAGGTCTAATCCTGGGGTGCCCCAGAGGCGAAATATTTTCAGAAGTTGACCTTGACCCAGTTCCCATTCGTGACATAGGGTTGTCGATCTGCTTAGCGAGTCTGCTCGCATGTTGCAAATTCTAGGATATGCTGAACTTGCAGAGTGATATTGTGCTTTAGAAGCTACTGCCAGATTTCTTGTGCTTGTGCAGATAAGGGTTTCAATCTAGTTCCTCCTTGTTTTAGCAGATAAAGCATAATTGCCATACTGTCCGTTCTGACCAGGACTGGGGAATCTTGAATCCTGGGCAGAAATGCTTGTAGCCCTAAAAACACTGCTTTTAGTTCTAACAGGTTGATTTGCAGCTTTGCACCCTGTTTGCTCCAATGGCCTTGTATTTCCAGATCTTGAAGATATGCTCCCCATCCCTGTAAGGAGGCGTCCGTTGTCATTATATAACTGGGAGATTGGGGATCGAAGAGTAGGCCTTCTGAAAAAAAAACACCATGACAGTGCTTTCTTTATCTGAGGATTGATGACTATAGGATCTTCGAAAGATTCTTGATGTTGCACCCATTGTAGGTCGAGAGGTTCTTGAAGAGGTATCATGTGAAGGCGGCAATTCGGAACTAGAGGGATGCAGGATGAAAGCATCCCCAGCATGGACTTGAATATACTCACTGAAATGGACTTTCTTTTTCTCATCTGAGAACTCCGTTTCAAGATTTTCTGGATGCGCTCCTCCGATGGGTACGCCTTTGCTTCTTTTGTTTTCAATACAGCCCCTAGAAACTGGAGAGTTTGGGATGGAACTAGAGAGGATTTTGCAACGTTTATCTTTAAACCCAGGGATACTAAAAGGTTCATGCAACTTCCCAATGATTCTTGAGTGTCCTGATACGATGGGCCCTTGAATAGCCAATCGTCCAGATATGGATATACATGGTGACCTTGCTGACGTAAATGTGCCGCCACTGGTGCCATACACTTCATGAACACTCTTGGTGCGGGTCGGAGGCCATAGGGAAACACTCTGAACTGGTAGTGGCGCCCTGCCACCTCGAACCTGAGATATCGTCTGTGCTTGACTTGTATTGGAATATAGAAGTAAGCATCTAATAGATCTAAAGATGCCATATATTCTCCTCTGTTCAGCATCAACAAAATATCTTACAGATATAACATGCGGAAAGACTGTTTCCTGATAAATTTGTTTAAACCTAGTAGATTCATCACCTGCCTCCACTTTGTAGTTTGTTTTTTCGGTTTGAGGAAAAAGTGTGAGTAGAATCCCTTCCCTCGCTGTAGACAAGGGACCTCCTGTATTGCAAATTTTATGAGTAGGGGAAGAACCTATCTCTTTAGGGCCGAAAGATGCTGCTGTTTTCTGAGTATCGGAGGTCGGTCCGGTGGTCTTTGGACGAAGTCTAGGGTGTGACCTTGATGAATAATGTCCAACACCCATCTGTCTGATGTTATTGACAACCATTGGTGGTAAAAGCGAGAGAGGTAATGGGTCTGGTGAGGCTTGTTTGATATCGAGGTGGTTGGCACCTTGAGATTGTCACTGTCTTCTATTAGAGTCCTGAGGTTTTCCCCTCACAGAGTACTTTATTTTGTTTGTCTGCTGCTGATAAGGGGCACTAGATGATCGAAATTGTGTATTGGAAAACTGCTGATACCCCAGATGTTGATAAGGCTGGTACTGATATGATTGAAAGGATGGTCTTTGTTGATAATGACTTCTTGTTCCTCTGCCCCGAAAGGACTGAAATCTGTTCTGTTGCAAAGATCCTAAGGCTTGAGCCCTATCAATATCTTTTTATATCCTTTGAAGGGCCTATTCTACATGCTTGCCAAAGAGATTTTTCCCATTGAAGGGCATCTCAAAAATGTTTGCTTGCACTTCCGGTCTGAACCAGGAGGCTTTAAGCCAGCCCTGCCTACAGAGTGTCACGGCTCCTGCCATCTGTCTAAAAGCCACTGCAGATACATCCATGGCTATGTCGATCATCTCAGAGGCCGCTCAGGCGCCATCTTGGAGGATTTGAGTGGCCTCTTCCTTCTTATCTTCCGGAAGATATGATAATAATGGTGCCAGATCTGACCACATTTGTCTATCATATCGGCTGACTATGGCAAGCGCATTAGAGGCTTTGATGAACGCAGCCGCCATGACCGTAAAACGTTTTCCTGCACCATCCAACTTTCTCCCTTCTCTGTCTGCACTGGATGAGGGGTTCTGGCTAAAAGTTGGTGGTATCTTAGCGTCTTCCATCCAGCCGATCACGGATAGATTAATTCAAATTGAAGAAAGATTAAAAAAACTCGAGCGACTGACTCTATCTAATCTTGAGTCTAACAAGAAGAAACACACAACAGTGATTCAAGATAAACACTTGCCGCGAGACGATACAAAGAATACCTTGGCCCCAAATTCTTACTTTCAAATATCAGCATCTGTTCTTACGGAAGGTATCCCGCGGGTCAGCGCTGGAGTTGGACTGGGCCCAAAGAATGATATAGCTCCTCACGAGCACCTGGACATACCAAAGGGAAATAGTGTAGTCAATCATATGGAGGGAGGGGGTACTACTAAAACTTTGCAGGAGGGAAGGAAGGGACCAAGACCCGCCGAGGCGGGGAATTGAACCCTGGTCCCAGGTTAGACCTCTTAGTGAACTTAGTGAACGAAAGGGAGAAAACAAAAAGAGGGACAGAATCCCTTCTCGTTTTGAGCAATCACGGAATGCTGACCCCCAGCAAGCAGCCAAACATGAACCTATAGATATTGGAACGGTCCGTTCAGCTCTCACGGCTGAAGAAAGAGATTATCGGCCAAAGAAAGGCCTGTGCATCTACTGTGGAAGGAAAGGACATTTTATTAAAGAATGCACCTTGAGACCAAAAGTATCCGCGAACGGAGCACAAAGAGGTACTGGCCGTTACCTCCGAGCCGGCTGTGGAAACGACCGAGCTTAAGAACAAATGGTGCTAAGTACAAGACATGTTGGACTCTGGAGCAACGGGCTGTTTTATAGAACAAGAGCAGGCGCTGCTCTTGGGAATCATGTTGCAGGAGAAGGAAACACCAGAGGCAGTATTTGTAGTGGATGGAAGAGATCTAGATCCCATTCGTTTCCAAATGGATACCCTTGAAGTCTTATATGGAACAGACCACCTTTAAAGATTAGTCTTCAACGTAATTGAAGCCCCACAATAGAGAGTGATTTTAGGATTACCCTGGCTGAGGCATTATAACCCCCAGGTGGATTGGGTGGGAAAGACCCTTCAGTTTACCTCTGACTATTGCTTAAAACACTGTACTCCACCTAACCTTAGCCCTGCTAAGGCGTTGGCCATATACCATCACATCGCTACCGCGGCAGAACACATGGTGACGTTGCCAGACGACTACTAAGAATACATAAAAGTATTCAACAAAACAAAGGCAGAGATTTTTCCACCTCATAGGCAGAATGATTGCCAGACAGACTTGGTGCCATGGGCTATCATACCCTCCAGGAGGGTGTATGCATTAACAGAACCAGAGAGCATTCACCTTCATGCTTATTTGGATAAGTATCTGGCATTAGGGTTCATAGGCAACTCCAAGTCTCCTGCAGCTTCCCCTTTATTCTTCATCCCCAAGGCGCCTAGGGAGTTATGCTCCTGTATCGAATTCAGATCATTGAACACAATTACGGTCAAGAACAGATATCCACTGCCGCTGATCACCATCTTGCTAGAACAGATGAAAAAGGCCGTCATATACACCAGTCTGGACTTGAAAAGGGGCCTACCACCTTTGTACGGATGCGTAAAGGCGACAAGTGGAAGACGGCGTTCAAACACGTTATGGCCTGTATGAATATCTTGTCATGCCTTTCAGTTTATGCAACGCCCCCGCGGCGTTCCAGTTATTCCTCAATGACGTGTTAAGAGAGCATTTGGATCACTTTGTAGTGATGAACATAGATGATATTCTGATCTATTCGCCCAAAGTCGAAATCCACAAAACACAACTGCGGACTATACTGCGAACTCTCCAAGACCACCATCTATACAGTAAGATCAGCAAGTGCGAGTTCAGCATCACTACTGTGGAGTTCCTTGGTGTTATGTTGACCCCTTGGGGGCAGGAAATGTCCAAAAGGAAGATAACAACCATGAAGGATTGGCCTATACCAGTGAACATCAGGGACATTCGATGTTTCCAGGGGTTCACAAATTTCTATTGCTGATTTATTGGTCACTTTTCGTGTTTGGCAGCACCCCTCAGGCGTTTGTTGCAGAAAAAAGTCACAGGTCAATGGATGGAGGAGGCTCAAAGAGGGTTTGAGGCTTTAAAAGAGGCTTTTGTGTCTGCTCCGGTATTGATGGATGCAGATCCAGATCTAACTTACATCGTCAAAGCTGATGCATCCGGTTCTGGGGTGGGAGCAGTGCTGTCTCAACGTCATCCTACGACAGGACAACTACACCCGGTGGCATTCATGTCACAAAAGCTCAACCCTGCCGAACGTTATTACACTATAGCCAAGAAGGAACTTCTAGCCATAAAAAAAGTGTTCCAGGAGTGGAGACACTTCCTTGTGGGGGCCAAACATGTGGTTACCATGTTTACAGATTACCACAACCTATAATTTATGTCAGCCGCAAGACATCTAACGCTCCGTCAATTGCGATGGATGTTTTTCTTTGCGGAATACAATTTTCTAGTAACTTACCGACCAGGGAAGGAAAACAAGAAAGCTGACGCCTTAACACGTCAATCTACTTCTCAACCTCCTGAAGTGCTCTTGGAGAAAACTATCATCGATCCTCAGAACGTCATATGTAACACGGTCACTGAAACCTTCCTTAGGAGTATTGCTCATAATATCCTAACGGAAAGATGGAAGACATGGCTGGAGAAGAATAAGGACTGGAAGGTGAAACAAGTACTTCCGGTATGAGGGAAACAACTGTTGCTGCCTATCTCTTCGCTGAGGAAGCAGGCCTACAAATGGTGTCATAACTTACCCTGTGCAGGACATAACGGCACGGAAAAGACCACAGTGAGAGTGCTACGTTATAATTGGTGGCCTACCGTTAAAAAAGACATTGGCACATGGGTTAGAGAGTGTGAGGTGTGTAGTCAAATGAAAGCTCACATACCCATCAGGCTGGACTGTTACAACCGCTCCCAAAACCAGAACAGCTGTGGGAAAACATATCCATGGACTTTGTGGTAGAGATGCCTTTGGACAAAGGACACACTGTTATATTAGTAGTGGTGGACTACCTTACCAAGACGGCCCATTTCATTGCCTGCAAACAACTGCCTACAGCTGGTCAGTTAGCCCAGTTACTGCTGGTACACATAGTGAGGTTACATGAGCTGCCTCCGGTAGTTGTTTCCGACCGTGACTCACAGTTTACTGCTAAATTTTGGAGGGTGTGGTGTGTTGTCCTTTCTTGAAAAAATATTTTTATTGGATAATTTGTGATTTTATACAGGCAAGTAAAAAGCAGAGCTGTATATTATACATTATAACAGAACAAGAGATTTGAAATATTCATATGATATAGAATAATAATACAAAAGAGAAGAAAAAAACCACAAACAAAAACAATTCATAACTTGATATATCCAGACATACAAAAAAAGTAGTTAAGAGCTGAAAATACGAAGGATAGAGGCAAAATCAAGTTTTACCCTTTAGACCATTCCATCATTGGTGCCCATATTTTCATTCCCATTTTCCTTTTCTTTCTCCCCTTAGTCTTATATATAACCAGTTCTAAATTGTATTTGGCAAGTAGCCCCGCCCACCAAGTCTCGAAAGAGAGAGGGGCAGTACTGATCCATTTGCGTGTGATACAAGAGCGTATAACCGCCACACAAATAAATAGGAACTGTTTCCTCTCTTCAGGTGCTGCATCTGATGTTACCCCAATCAGTACCAGTTCCCCGGTAAAGCATACTACCGTCTGCAGCACAATAGTCAGAAATTTTTCGATAGAGGAGAACAATTCCTTCAGTTTTGGACATGAAAAGAACATGTGTACCGCGTCTGCAGCGTACTCCCCACATCTACTACAGGTTGTACCCACCGATGTCGCCCACTTCGAGATCTTGCCGGTAGTATAATAAAGATCAAATATTGCCATATAATGTTGTGATCTTGAGCGGCCTGTGATTAATATTTCATTGGCTAATTTAATTGATTCCTCTAAATTAACTGAGTCCATATCCAATTTTGCTGCCCATTTGCTTTGATATAACTCCATATCATCGGGGCATAATGCCAACAGAAGTTTTTAATACAATCCAATTGAAGTTTTCCTATACAAACAATCAATAATAGGGATTCTCTTTAAATGTTGTTTTAATTTATTGATGTAGCTATGGATTTGCATATACTTAAAATAATTAGAGCCGGATAAATTACATTTTTCCTGAAGGGCTGGAAAGGAGAGAAGAGATCCATCAGAGATTATATCACCTAGCCAGAGAATATCTTTCAAGCGCCATCTGTGCATCACATTATCGCGCCAAATTGATCGTAGAATGTCTGATGCATTAAAAGGTGTGTATAGTGTTACTTTTGGAATTCCTGTTTGCCGTTTAATTAATCTCCATGCCATATATGCTGATTTGAAAATCTTAAATCAGTTTTTTTTGAAGTAGCTAGGCTCAATTGTTTTTATTAAGCAACCCCTACACTCCGCTCCCAGAGAAAATTCATAAATTGAAGGTGAGTGACTAGGAGATGATCTTGCCTTATCACCAATTACCAAAGGACCAATATACTGTAAAACAGAGGCTAAATAGTAATACAGAAAATAGGGTATGCCCCACTCTCCTCTTTCTTTTGGCAATATAATTTTTTTATACGCTCTTCTATGTTGCTTATAACTCGATAAGAACCTTGCAGACATTCTCTCTAACTGTTTAAAGCAGCTAGGAGGAAATTCTAGCGGAATAGCACGAAACATACATAAAAATTTAGGAAGAACCACCATTTTTAGAATATTGGCCCGACCTATTAATGAGAAATGGAGATGGTCTATTCTTTCCAGCATTGAGTTAGTCTTTTTTAGAACTATGTTAAAGTTTGAATCCGGAATATTAGCCAATGGGGTACCAATTTTAAAACCTAAATATGTAGCCTCTGTCACCTTTTTTATATATGGAGGGGACGGTAGATCTTGTGCTTGATATAATGTTTGGATTTTGGAAATGTTCAATTTATAGCCAGCAAAAGATCCAAATTTAGTTGCCAAATCTTCCATAGTTGGAATTGTCTTATGGATATCTGTCGTAACTACGACAATATCATCTGCATATGCCAATGCTCTGTAATTCATCCGTGAGATTTTAACTGGTTCTATGTCATCAGCACTATTCAGTTTGTTTAAGAATGCATCAATATACAGGGCAAATAATAGCGGGGAACATGGGCACCCTTGTCGGGTTCCCCAAAATATCGAGAAGGGAGTGGACTCCTGCCCTGCTAATTTAATAGATGCTGTTGGAGAAATATATAACGCTTTCAGGGCCAACATCATCTTCGGGCCAAAACCCTTCTGACTCGCCACATCCCATAAATACGCCCATGTTACCCTGTCAAATGCCTTTTCAGCATCTAACAGGGTAATTCCCATAGTAGTCTTTGTCGCCTGGGCCCAATCCATAAGAGCAATAAGCCGACGGATATGATCTGTGGTATCCCTGTTCCGGGATGAATCCATGTTGGAAATTTGGTAAATAGATGATATTATACCGGATATTCTAGAGGCTAGAATCTTCGAGTAGATCTTACTATTAGCATTAATTAAAGATATTGGTCTGTAAGAGGCCGGTGAAGTAGGTGGTTTATCTTTCTTCAGAAAAGGCACGATAATTGAGTGTCTCCAAGATTCTGGTGGTCTACCTTTCTGTGCTTCTGCAAATGTGAGAATTATATCTTGTTTTAATATATGTCGAAACATCCGGTAGAACTCCAATGGGATGCCATCGAGTCCTGTAGCCTTGCCTGATGCCAGGGAGAGGATTGCAGCTTCCGTTTCCTCCCAAGTTCCATCTTTCTCAAAGATTAGAGTCTGTTCTATTGTTAATTTAGTCATTGTTCTACTATTGTTAAAATTCAAGAAGCTTTCTAATGTATAATTAGTTATGTTCTCCTTGTATAGATCACAATAGTATTGTCTAAAGACCTTCAGAACCTCCTCTAATTTTTCAACACTTTGTCCTGTCTGATCCTGAATGCATTTTATTAAGTTAGTAGCCTCATTTTTTTTTTCATAACCAATTTTATTATGAGTTCAAGCAAAGCTCAACACAGCCCTCCACAGTCAGGAGGAGACTGTCAACGACAGATAGAAAGAGACACATCATTAGTACAGCATCAAACCCAGCGTTATATAGTGAATGACATCGAACTACCCCACCCACCCAACCCCAAAAACACCAACCAGCCCCGCCCGCAGCTACCCACCCCTTATCCCACCCTAACCCAGTGCACGTGATCACAGTCCAGCAACATGAGATAACCTACAAAGGTGGAGCCGGCCAGCGGCCTAGAGTGCGGGATCCACATCCAGCTGTAATGCATCATCAATGTCCACGGGGGGGTCAAGGAGCAGGCCCCGGTAATCCGCCCACCGTTTCCAGATTTTGTAATGTTTGCGGGGACATCCGCGGGCTTCAAAAACAGGCTGCTCTAGACCCATGAGGAAATCCAGGCCCGCCCTCCAAGCCCCGAGTGGGGGGGCCGCTCGCTCTTCCAGGCCTGTGCCAGGTCCCTCTTCGCCACCACCAGCCCCAGCAACAGCAAATGGCGTTTGTAAATATTGCCCCCAACGTTCTCTAGAACATGAAGAAGGCCCAGCCTGGGGGTACGGGGCAGGTCCCAACCCAACACCTCTGACAGGCAGTCCCAAACCCCAGCCCAGAATCGAGTCAGTCTCTCACAGGACCATACTGTATGAAACAGGGTGCCCTCTTCAGAACCACACCTCAGGCATTCCGGAGACGCGATAAGGCCTGCCCGCCATAGGCGGTGTCTAGTATAATACGCCCGGTGGAGGTATTTGAACTGGATGAAGCGAAGGCGGATGGCTATAGCAGCACCTCGGGGAGATTCCAAGGCCTCACGCCAGTCGTCATCATCCAATGGACCAACATCACCCTCCCAAGAGGCCCTCAGCGCTGCGAGTGAAGGGGAACAGTGAGTGACCAGAGAGCGATATATCTGCGAGACCTTCTTGTCACCTAGGTCTCCCATAAACAGTTTAGCCTCGATAGGACTAAAATCAGGGAGCTGTTCCAGGCCCACCAGACTTGGAGTAAGTGCGTGGCGAAATTGAAGGTAGCGGAAAAACTGGGTCTTGGGCATGCTAAATTCGGAGCTAAGTTCCCGAAAGGACTTTAGGGTAGTACCAGAGAGGACATGACCTAGGGACGAGATCCCAATCGCATCCCAGCCGTCAAATCCGGATAGAGACGCCAGCGCCGGTAACAGGCCATTGCGCCACAATGGGGTTTCAGCTGTAAGCCGACCCCACCAGCCCACCCGGTGCAGGGCCCGCCGCCAGACAGCGAAGACCACTTGGGTGACTTGCGGAAGCAGTCGCCTCCGCCTAGCCGAGTACAGCAGGGTGTGAAGGGAGGCGCCACCCATCAGGGAATGCTCAAGGGCATAAGCCGGATCACTACGGTCGCCATACCACCACTCGTTGAGCACAAGGAGATGGGAGGCCTGATAGTAAGATAAAATATCCGCGGCCGCCAAGCCGCCGCAGTAGGTAGAGAGGAAGCATGTGCGCAGCGCCACCCTGGCGGCACCGCCAGCCCACAGAAACCGGCCCAGCACAGAGTCAACAGTACGGAACCACTGCGGGTCAACCTGGAAGGGATGATTCTGCAGTTGATATAGCAGACGGGGCAAAGCCACCATCTTGAAGATGGCCGACCGGCCGTAGATATTAAGTGGCATGCGCGTCCATGTCTTGACGTCCAGTTGGACCCGATCCCATACAGTCAGGATGTTCCGGTCCCATGCCACTGCAGGCGAGGCAGAGAGGAAGACACCCAGGTACTTCACACCTTCCACAGCCATCTGAAGGGATGCAGCCCAAGGGCAGTCCACTGCGGCACCCCCCAGCACCCACATGGTCGATTTGCGCGGGTTAAGGAAGAGCCCCGATGCCCGACAAAACTCCTGCATCAACTCCAGGACACGAGGACCCGTACGCTGCAGGTCAGTCATGAAAAATAGCACATCATCCGCATATAAAGCTATGCGGTCTGAGTGATCCGCACCCCAGACGAAGCCACGGTAGAGCTCATCGCGGCGCACCCTGGCGGCCAGCGGCTCCATGGCCAGCGCGAAAAGGTAAGGGGAGAGCGGACATCCCTGACGCGTGCCCCTGGACACCGGAAAACGAGCAGACGTCGTTCCCGAGACACGCACCGAGGCCGTGATCTCAGTGTAGAGCAGCCTGATATAGGAGAGGAATATCGGGCCGAGATTCAGCAGCGGCAACAGAGCAAAAAGAAAGGTCCAGCTGACCGAATCGAAGGCACTATCAATATCAGCCAGCAGGAGCGCCGCCGGGTCCTCCGAAGACTCAATCGCTTGTATCGCGGCCTGCGCCCGTCGTATATTGTGTCTCGTTGCCCTGCGCGGCATAAAACCCGCCTGATCTGGGTGGACAAGGGCCGAAATGTGTGGAAGTAAGCGGTTCGCCAGCGCCTTTGCCAGGAGCTTGGCCTCGAAGTTGATGAGGGATATGGGGCGATAAGAGTCATTGCAATCGGGGGGCCTACCTGGCTTCAAAAACACCACTATTTCGGCATGACGCCAGCCCGGTGGGAGGCGGCCACGCTCTCGTGCCTGTTCCAGGGCCCGCAAGTAGTGCGGCCCGAGCTGCAGATGGAACTTCTTATAAAATTCGCTGGGGAAACCGCTCGGCCCCGGCGCCTTGCCTACATTTAACTGACCCAGTGCATCACCCAGCTCCTCAGCCGACAGGGGAAGGTCCAGGGCCTCGCGCACCTCATCAGATACAGCAGATGGGGGAACCGATGCAATATAATCTGCGATAATGGCAGGGGAGAGAGTCTCCCGAGAGGCATACTGGTGCCCATAATAGCGCGCAAAACTCGTTGCAAGAGTTGCCGGATCTGTGATCGCCACTCCTGCACCATCAACAAGGCCCGGCAGTGTAAGAGGCTGTAGGTTCTGTTGGCACAGCCTATGGAGCATGGTGCAAGACTTGTCGCCCCACTGGTAGACCCGACTACGGGTGGCTAACCACGCTTGACGAGCCTCATCCAACAGGACCGAGGAATAAGACTGTTGCGCCTGCAGGAGTAGCCGCAGTGCCATATCATCGGGTGCCTCGCTGTGCCGAGCCTCGAGCTCCTCCACCCGCTCTGCGGCCGCAGCAATGCCTCCCAGCCGAGTCCGGCGAGCAGACGCACACCAAGCAATATCTATGCCCCGCAGGGTGGGTTTCATAACCTCCCAGACTGTCACCGCATCCATCCCTCCAGTAAGGTTGTCCTGCCAATAATGGGCGATCGCGCTACGCAGATGCTGGGAATAATCAGGGCGCTGCAGATGCCACGCGGACATTCGCCATCGGAAGGGGGAGCATGCTTTGCACAAGTCAATTTGTACCGCCACTGGGGAATGATCAGAGAGCCCGCGAGGCCGAATCGCTGCCCCCTTCACCCTGTCAAGGAAAGCCCTCGGGACAAACACACAGTCCAAACGCGAAAGGGAGCCATGGACAGCCGAGACAAAGGTGTACTCTCGCCGTTCCGCAAAGTAGCCTCATTTTGACAACTTTTCTTAGCCAGGATTCGACCTGTGTTTTCTCCCACCTCAAATATTTTCGCCTGATTAACAGCTGTCTGTTTCGCAAGTTTCTTCGCAAAATTCTCATACAGTCTTGATTTATGAATGGCTAAGTCAGACATTATATCTTCAGTGTCTTGAGAAAGCCTCATTGCTGTTATAAGCTTAGATTCAAATTCCTGTAACTGCTTAATTTGCAAAGCCATATGATCTCGGGATTGTTTTTGTTTATTTATAGAATATGAAAGTGTCTCGCCCCGTATACCCGACTTCAAAGCATCCCAAACCATTTGCGGGGAGGCGGAGCCACGATTATATCCTAGGAAATCGTTTATCCATTTCCCCATATGCTCTATATAACAGGTATCTGCAAGTAGTTTCCGTTCAAATGTCCACTGATTGCGTAAAGCAGTACCTGTACCGTCTATCACCAATTCTATCATAATAGGATTATGATCCGATATTATTTTAGGATGAATAATATATTTGAGGTCCATGATAACTCTAGAGGTTATAAAAAAATAATCTAAACGCGCGAATTTCTGATGGGGGGGCCAAAAAAAAAGTGTATCCAGGGCCGCCAATATTTTTAACATAGCCAACATCTACCAAACCTAATTCCCTAACTAGACCTCTTAAGGCTATATAAACTTTAACTTTCCTGACTGAGTATCCTTCGTCACTGCTTATATCAAATTGTGTCTCCAAATAGATGTTAAAATCCACACATAATATAAGCGGGACAGGCCATCCTGCAAGCTCCACACTAAGAAAATGTTGTATTTCCGGATCATCCAAGTTTGAGCCATATATAGCACAGATAGTCCAAGATTTATTTCCTATCCAGAAATCTGTAATCACCCACCTTCCGAAAGGATCAGTTTTTAGGCGTTTACAGGTACCACTCGCCCTCCTTTTCAGTATTGCAACTCCTCTTGTTGTAGAGCCTTGTCTAGAGGACCCTAAAACCTCCATTCCCAAATCCATAAGCAAGTGTCTATTACTCCATGGCAAATGGGTTTCTTGTACAAATAAAACATCACATTTCAGAGCCTGTATAATTTGTGCCGCTATTCCTCTCTTTTTCCTGTCATTTAATCCACAGACATTCCTTGAGCAAATCCTTAACTTAACCATTATCAAAAATCATATACCTTGGCTGGATATATCCATAACATATTACATTTCTTCTAAATATCACACTACTAGTATCCACAATGCATACATATTTAATCATCATCAACTTGATACATCTATTTGTCAATATGAGTTCTGCTCTGCTCTTGTTCTTGCTTGTTCCCCCCACCCTCAACCCGTGACCCACCCGCACCCACCCAGATTCCCTCCCACAAAAGGCAAAAGGACAAAAAAGTCCCCATACGTGATGGGTAGAGAAGTATGGTGTGCGTCCCTCTATTCACATCTGGTCCCCCGACAGCGAGAAAGACAATAAAATTAAAGCAAAAGAGAGAAAAAAACAGAGCTAGTAGCAATTGCCTTCATTAGAAGATACATACGAGTATGATGTCCCTGACTCCTACTTTTCTTATTCTATCCATGCCCAGTCCCCCCATGTTTCATCATAAATAATAAACAGGTATTTAATAACCGAAAAAGCAAGCCATTTGGGAAATCTCCCTAAACACAGAAGCCTGATTACCTCTTAAATAAGAATAACTATATAGGGACTTCTCTATAAGGAATACGTATCTATAATTAGTCCTACATCTACATTTAACTATCAATTTACTACAAAGAAGCCAGGTATTCCTTAGCCCTGTTTTCAGAAGTGAAAAATTGAGTTTTCTCTTTATATACGATCTTAAGCTTAGCAGGATTAAGCAAAAAAGTCTGTTCTCCGTTGGACTGGAAGAGTGGTATGAGCTGGCGCAAGTGCCATCTCTGCTGTACTGTCATTTGGCAATAGTCAGGTCTTACAAAGAACTCTATTCCCTTCCCCTTCCGTTTTCGGTCAGGCCTAGCAAAGTCATACAGTGCTTCCCTAGCAAGACAATTATTCAAGCATATCAAAATTGCTCTCGGTTTTACATTTGCAGTTCCTCTAGATACTTTCACATGAAATGGAAATCTGTGAGCCCTTTGAACTTCTATGTTCCACGGCCACTGGGTTAACTAGGGGAAAGCTTCTGTGAAAAGATCTATAATGTGCTGACGCATATTTTTCCCCCGCTTCCCTCCGGGATTCCCAGGACACGTAAGTTGTTTCTTCTTGACCTGTTCTCCAGGTCAATAAATTTCCAATCAATATCTTCTCGTAAAGTCATTAAGGAAGTAATCTGCGTTTTATGTTGAGACATTTCATCTTCAATTGATGAGATCCTTCCTTCTGCCTCCACTACTCTAGAGACCAGTTCATTACAGGTTTTGGCTACTCTGCGCACCGTGTTTTGGAGCCTCCGAACCGCTCCTTGTGTTGGCAAATGTTCCAACTTAGTATCTTCGCGGTGCTGTAGCATTACTTGGTAGATAGTTTCTAATGTACTATCAGATTCTAGATGTACCTCAGTCAAATTCTTAATAGTTTCTGTGGTCTGATTCAAGATTGGTGACCCTATATTTTCCACTCTACCAGGCACCTTTGGAGGGGGCTGGTCATTCACAATCATACGCACTGTACCTTCCTCAGGGGACCATTCATCCCTCCTTGCTGGTGTCACATCCTCGTCATCGTCTTCTTGTATAGAGCCTGTTGTGCCTGGAATGCTGGTCAGACTTCTATCGTCTCTCCGCTCTTCCTCTCCCTCTATACTCTCCGTCTCTAGACCGTTAGAGAGGTCTGACATTGAATAGAAGTTGCCTGCAGAATCAATAGACTCTGTGTCTCCAATACATTCTACCAGAGTTTCTGCAGTTTCTGGTGGAGTTATCTGCTTCTCAGATCCACCAGCATGCAGATTTCCACCCTGAGAATCTGAAATGTCCTGTGTAGAATTTGCATGTAAAACCAATTCCGAGCCTGAGAAGTCTGCAGCATTGGAAGGAACTGCTGTCACTTGCATTATTTTAGGAGCTAAAGTTACACTGTTAGTATGTGCCTCCCCATTTAAGCATTTATTTGATATATCAGGCAATTGTTGCTTCCCTTTAGGTAAGTTTTTCTTTTTAAACATCCCCGGGATTTTCAGAGTAGCTCCTTCTCCTGTCCCCGTTTTCCTGGAGTCTGTCTCAGGTGTGGGAAACCTCATGAGAGGGTTGATAGACTCCATTACCAGTCCAATATTCTTAAACTGTAATGCTTTCTTGCACGAGAATGTTTTCACCTGGGCTTTCTGTTGTGCTCTCCGTTGCGGCTACGACTGCGAGAGTTTGTGGTCTTCCCCCTTTACTTTGTGCATTTAGGTTATTGTTCTTCAGCGGCATCTTTAAGTTTCCTGCCCCACGATCAGCGCTCCATCTGACGCTTTGATTAATTAATTTTTTGACTCTCCCGGCGCTTCCAGCCGTGCTTCCAACTGCTCTTTCAAGGCTTCCAGAACTTCTAACGCGGGAGCTCTCGGTGTTCGAGCAGGACGCCGCCTCCGACAAGCCGATAATTCCGGACACCGCTCACCTCGCTCCTCTGCTGGGCGCACCTGTGGAGCTCCTAACGGTGAAGCGGTAACAGCGGTAACAGCACCTTAAACAACGGGAAGGTTGCGGGTGACAACGAACCCAGTCCAAGATCATCCCCGGTGTTGGCAAGCTTTTTCACCTTTCTTCGGAGAACACAACAACTCGCCGTCAGGAAGGAGAGGGGTGAACAGAGGTGAGGCATTCCACGAACTGCTCGGATGCGCGTGTATCTGCCATCTTGCCCCGGTACATTTAGAAATCAGCTGGTCGGTGTGTTGTCCTAAGGATAACATCTAACATGTCCACAAGCTTCCACCCCCAGCCTGATTGCAGACTGAAAGGGTAAACCAAACCTTAAAACCTTAATATCTACAATGTTATGTGGATGATATCTCTGGGGCCTGAGTAGACAGTTTGTGGTTGGCAGAAATAGCATACAACAGCGCCATACATAGTTCTACTAAACACTCACCTTTTTCTGCACTTATGGGTTTCACCCTAGATTTATCCCCTTTCAGCATTCTTTAAGTCCCGAAAACATTCCTGAGGTAAAGGAAAGGATAACACACATCCAGAACACATTAAAAGAAACACATAAATGGCTGAAAGAAGCTAAAGCCCACTACAAGGCCTATGCTGACAAAAACAGATGCCCAGGGCCAGTATACAAGCAAGGTGATTATGTGTGGTTATCAACAAAGAACATAAGGTTTAAAAGATATAGCATATTCAATCCCAGATACATCGGCCCATATAGGATTGCAAAACTTATAAACCCTGTGGTGGTAAAATTAGCCTTGCCCTCCACTTTGAGAATTCACCGTACATTTCACGTCTTGTTGCTTAAACCCACTAATTCTGTAGCAAAGAAAGATCCAGCTCCAGTGGTGGTGAACAATGAGATAGAGCATGAGGAGAGAGGTATCCTGGATTTCAAAATCTACCCCACTAGGTTGTGGTATCTGATAGCCTGGAAGGGATACGGGAACAAGCTACAGGGGTTCACACACCTAGCTATGTTACCCAGTTTCACAAACGCTTCCCTAGAAAGCCTTGTCTCTGTCAGAGTTCTTCAGGAGAGTGATGTATTGTCATGGCTCACCGCAAAGGAGCCCGTAGAACACTGTAGAGATGCGTATCAGTAAAGTGCGCGTACACAGATCCAGGAAAAACTACATTACTCATGAGTCCATGGGTATCAGACGTCTGTGACATCATTACATTCACGGAGGCGTTGGGGAGGCTTCCGGGGCACCATCTTGGTGCTGCTTACTTTGCAGTTGAACTCCGATCCCGCGACGAGAGGAGGTCCCGTAAGGGTGCTACATGCACCAACAATTCCTTGTCCTTTTGGTTGCCCTTAACTTTGTTCAGCTTGCTGTGGCCTGAATATTCCTAAACCCCGTGTTTGTCTGCCTTGTTGCTCCGTTGGGAGAACCATCCATTCCGGTTCTTGCGGAGCAACCACAAGCAGCAAACCTCCTGATACAGCCGAGGGCTTCTTTATGAGTACTTTGTGGTGTTCTCTCGTGTTGGAGAGCTGGCGCTCAGCTCCTGCAGAGAGAACACACTGCTGAATTTTCCTTGGCTGACTTTAATTTTGTTAACACTAGAAAGGTGTATTGCTATCTAAAGACACAGTGGAATATCTCATTTAATTTGTGACATGATATCATGATTATTCTTACGCATAAGGATACTCCGACCCAGGTTTCATACTGTCCTCAGTAAGGGGGTTACCTTGGAGGAAACATAGAAGAAGTTCTGTGAGAAGTGTGTAATCCCGCAACATTACAAGAGGTATTGTTATTTTGTGCATGGATTCCTTTGTTGCCTATTCCTTTGGAGGGATCTAAATCTCTATTCCTCACCATTTATGTGCTGTGGTCAATTGTTTTGCCTCCTTGTGTTTTTACAACAGGGGTATTGCGAGCACAGAAGGACAGCTCTTCCCCCCTGTTACAGCCCAACCTGCAAAACTATTGGTAGGTCTTGTTTCTAGAGAGTTAGGGTCCCGGTAGTCACAGGAAAGGTTACTGATTAAGTTGTCTCATCTTTAGATCATACTGGAGCCATGCAACACACACATTGGTCTATGCCTCAAGAAGATATTTTCTTTTACAGGTATTATTTTACATACCAGTAGGATAGTCTGAGGTATCATTGTATATGTGCATATAGGACTGATGTTTTCTCAACGTTCTTGTTCTCATTACATGTCTCCTTCCCCGCTGTCCCCATCCTTCCCTTCCCCCACTTGATCTCTCCATTGAGTCTGTTTACTCAATCAGTCTGTGGGGGTATAAGGAGGTGGACCATATAGAGCAACATACGATCTTGAGGATTCAAGGCCACGACAACCACCAATACCACCACCATCACCAATACCACTGCCACCATTATCACCACCACCAATACCGCCACTAATACCACCACTACCAATACTACCACCAAAACAACCACTAATATCACTACCACCACCAATACCACCACAAATACCACCACCAATACCACTACCACCACCACCACTACTCTCGTTGCTTAAAACCACTCTTTCTGTACCACCAATACCACTACCACCACCACCAATACCACCAACACCCCCAACATCAATACCACCAATACCACCACCACTAATACCAACATCACTAATACCACCACCAATACCACCACCACCAATGCCACCACCACCACCAATAACACCTCCACCAATACCAGCACCCTCAATCCAATTCCACCACCCCACCACCACCAATCCAATACCACCACCACCACTAATACCATTGTCGCCAATACCACCACCACAAATACAACTGCCAATACCACCACCACTACCACTAATACCAATACCACCAACACCAATACCACCACCACCACCAACCACCAATACCCCCACCACTAATACCACCACCAACACCACCACTAATACCACCACCAACACCACCACCAATACCAATACCAATACGACCACCTATACCAATACCACCACCACCAATACCAATATCACTACCTCAGCGCCTCTCGGTCACTAGTAATAGCAGGGGCACTGTACGAGGCCGGAGCTGCAGCCGAGACCATCCCTCCCTCCTTCCATGCCTGCCATTAAGCACAGCCCGCCCTAAACCAGGAGGTGAAGCCAGGGCCCTACTACAGCTGGAATGTTTTTATTAGACCAAAGATAGTAATGACATTACGCAATGCCACACTGCACAGGCAAAAACATAGAGGGCAGGAAATAGCCCCCCCTCTTACTCCTGAGCTGCGACAGTGTAATCACATAGCGAAAGGTGTTGGAGTGCTTTGTTAGTGTTTATAGCTCGGATCATATGTAACTTTCACTTCACAATTTGTCTCTGTGTAATTTACAACCCTTACACATCTTCTTCACTGCACTATTTATCACTACTTTGAAGGCGTTGCAGGCCTGTCTCTTCCTCTGATATTTATAATCTAACAAGCGGTTGAGAAGGCCCTTTATTGTAATGCAATAGGTCTCGCATTTGCAAGAGTTTAAGCTATTAGTATTGTAAATGACAATGCCATTTATTTATGTTTTAAAACCGTCAACATAAATAAAAGACATTGTCATTTACCATGCCAATATCTCAAACTTGCGTGAATGTGAGACCTATTGCATTGCAAATGCTTGTTAAGCTTGGCCCTTAAACAAGCATAAGGACACACATACTGCTTTTGAAACAGCCTTTTCCTCATCTTCGAATTACAAGAGCAGAAATATTCTTTTTTTTTGTTACAGGTAAAGCTAAGGTATAGGGAACATATTTAATATGTTAAACAATGTGTGGAGTGATTACTGTATGATGTGCTTATTCCTGGTCTCCTTCCCAGCTGTTCCCTTCCCTGTCCTTCCCTCACTTGATCTCCTCAAACTTCTGTGCTGTAATAGCAGACAGAATGGAGGCTATCAAGAAGTGTACCCTATTGTGCATCAAACCGATCTTGAGGGCATTGATCATCATTGTTCTAGGTAGTGAGGAGAGTGATGTAGAGAAGGAGACAAAAGTGGAAGACATGAGGACAGGGACATGAAACAATAAACAAGAGCAGAAACCAGATGCGAGTTAGGAAAGGCGTGGAGGAGGAGAAAGGAAAAGGAGAAAAGAGGAGAGGCAGTGATGGGAGAGACCTGGAGAAGGAGACCAGAGCAGGAGAGCAGAGAAATGGAGGCTAGGAAGGAGGTGTGGAGGAGCCAGAAGTGGGAGCCAGAGGAACGGTGGCAATCAGAAATAGAAACAGGCTCGATGCCGTGGCACCCTCAGGTCCAGTCAACATAAGGAGATGGTCATAAAGGTCCATGTTACCACCACCCTAGGGTAGGGTGGTGGCCTAAGTCAAGTACTTACCTTCGTCTTTCCCTTAGGTTGGAAGGGATAATGGGAAGTTCATGAATCAAAAAAGTGTACAAAGAATTTGGGGGAAAAGGTGTGCTGAGAAGGTTTGTAAATCCAAATAAAAACAAGCATTTACAATGCAATGGCCTCGTCTTTAAGTTAGAGCTATTGGCATTGCTCATGACATTATTTTTGTTTTTAAAACATATAAATAAATGGCATTATCATTTACAATGCCAATAGCTTAATCCCTCACAAATACGAGACCTATTGCATTTGCACCCGCACACAGAGCCACACACAGCCACACACACACACACACACACAGAGCCACACACATACACACACGCAGACAGAGCCACACACACAGACAGAGCCACACACACAGAGCAACACACACAGACAGAGCGCCACACACACACACACAGCCACACACACACAGCACGCCACACACAAAGTGCGCCACACACACACAGCGCACAACACACACACACAGTGCGCCACACACACACAGCGCCACACACACAGTGCCAGACACATACAGAGCGCCAGAGCGCCACACACACACAGAGAGCCACACACACACAGCTGTTGCATTTGAGCGTTACTAGCATGCACAGACCTGAAGCATGCTTGTCAACATTTGGGAACACCCAATGGCAAGAATTTTCTGCAGAAAAGGAGGGCGGCTGTCACCTTGCAATGAGTGAGCCATGGTTAAGCAGGAAGTTTTAAACAAGAAAAACTAGCACAACCAGGGAACAGAGGCAAGAAAAATTTGCACAACCAGGGGCAGAGGCAAGAAAAACGAGCACAACCAGGGGGCAGAGGCAAGAAAAGCGAGGACAACCAGGAAACAGATGCAAGAAAAGCGAGCACTACCAGGGAACATAGGCAAGAAAAATGATCACAACCAGGGAACAGAGGCAAGAAAAACGAGCACAACCAGGGAACAGAGGCGCAAGAAAAACGAGCACAACCAGGGAACAGAGCCAAGAAAAATGAGCACAACCAGGGAACAGAGGCAAGAAAAAACGAGCCACAACAGGGGGCAGAGGCAAGAAAAAAACTAGCACAAACAGGGGGCAGAGGCAAGAGAAGCGAGCACAAGGAGGGAACAGAGGCAAGAAAAACGAGCACAACCAGGGAACAGAGGCAAGAAAAACCGATCACAACCAGGGAACAGAGCCAAGAAAAACGGGGAAACACCCATTACATCGATGTAAATACATCGCGGTGCTATAGCACCGCGACTTTTACATCCCATTGTCGTTGGCATCGCAGACTTTTACTGTGCATGCTACAACGGCGCCATGGCATTAACATCGCATGCAATTACGCATGCGATGTTAACATGCCATTACAATGCAAGACTTTCATAAAAACAGAACTTTTAAGGATGCAAACGGAAGCTAATAAATATTACATATACGGAAACGGACTAACATTTATGTTACAAGCTAATAAATATTACATATACAAAACGAGTGACACAAAACGGCAAAGGGGTGACACAAAACTTTTCAATTAGAATAATTTACAATTATACGAAACGGAAACAGTAAATATTATATAGACAAAACGGAAAAGGGGTGACACAAAACTTTTTAAAAAAAAGGAGAACAGAAGCAAATGCCTTTTACTAAAAACGGGCTACATCGATAGCAGTGAGAGGGTGTGGCCTAACTGATAGCTCTGCCGACTTTCGTGTTGTCAACCACGGTTCGAGCCTCCTGTCAACTCGCCAAAAGTAAAAGTGCAGTGCTACATTACATTTTTATTACTGGTGTAGCGCTACATTACATTTTTATTACTGGTGCAGCGCTACATTACATTTTTAGTACTGTATGGATGGATGCATGGATGGGTGTATGGGTGGATGGATGCATGTATAGGTGGATGGATGAATGGATGGGCTGTATGGATGGATGCATGGATGGGTGTATGTCAGATTTAATGAATGGGTGGCGGATGGATCAATGGATGGCGGCTGTATGGGTGGATGTATGGATGGATGCATGGGTGGGTGTATGGGTGGATGGATGCTGTGTGGTGGGTGGATGGATGCATGGATAGGTGCTGGATGGATGCATGGATGCGGAAAAGCCACGCAGCGCTAGATATGTTATAATGGCGCAGATGTCAGATTTAATGAATGGGTGGCGGATGGCAGGGTGGATGGATGCATGAATGAAGGCTGGGTGGAAGGATGTGTGTGTGGTGAGTGGGTGGATGGATGGATGAATTCATGGCGGATTGATGAATGGATGGCTGTAAGGATGGATGCATGGATGGGTGGATGAACGGATGGCGGATGGGTGGGTGGATGAATGGATGGCGGATGGATGAATGGATGGATGCAAGGATGGGTGGATGAATGGATGGCGGATGGGTGGGTGGATGAATGGATGGCGCATGGATGAATGGATGGCGGATGGATGAATGGATGGCTGTATGGATGGATGAATGGATGGTGGGCTGCATGTCTCACTGTGTTGGATAATGGCATGGAAGAGGAGTGGAGGCCTCTATGTCGCTATGGGTTCAGGCAGTATTAAAAAATCTCGCAAACATGATATGTTGATTAGTCGAAGATGAGTAGGAATAAGACAAGGCTTGAGGTATTCAGAATGAGGCACATGAGCACCTTTGCCCTTCCTTCTACAGGCTGCAAGTATTCCACGCACATTCCAATGTTTCCTTCTTCACTGCAGCCTCGATGCCTTTACCCCCCTTTACCCACTGCAACAAATCTTGCTGTTTGGAATCGCGTTCAATTATAACCGTATTCATATTGCGCTTGCTACCCCTTACCCGGAATACATTAGGAGTCAGTGCTCTCTCTCTCAATCTCCCCGCAGCTCTCTTTACACTGTCCACTCCGTGCCATCTCCAGCGGTGACACTGATATCTCGCATTGCAGTAAATAGAATCTCCTGGAATACAGGCCTCGCCAGGCTAAAGATTAAATATAGTGTCAGCAAATAAAGGATTTGCGTGCCAAAAGATTAAAAAGCGTTTGTCGGCATAAATGATTCACACCGCTTTAGAATAAATAGTCTGAAGGAATAAAGCATTCATCTCCCGCCGGATTTAACAGAGTAAACGGCTCACCTTCCTAAACATTAAATATAATGTACGCAAATAAAGGGCTCTCCTTACTGCAGATTGCAGGGAGTCTCTCGCAATAAATAGGATACACACCCCTCAAAAAAAGAAATAAAAATAGAAGATTTTGTGTTGGGGGAACGGGGGGGGGGGGGGCAGGGGTAGGAGCGGGTTCAGGCGGCAAATAACAAAAACCGCGTTGTTTTCCACTGCGACGTAATGTTCTGCGGGGTGATGTTCGGGCCAATAGGAATGAATGTAATTGCGTTGCAAAGGTCAGCGATGTGTTGACTCACGATGTAATGGTCGGGCCGATGTGATAGACGCGATGTAAATGCACGCGATGAGTGTGGCCGCGATGTAGCGTCATGCAACCAGAAAACCGATCACAACCAGGGAACAGAGGCAAGAAAACGGGCACAACCAGGGAACAGAGGCAAGAAAAGAGAGCACAACCAGGGAACAGAGGTCAGAAAACGACCACAACCAGGGAACAGAGGCAAGAAAAACCAGCACAACCAGGGAGCAGAGGCAAGAAAAAAATTAGTACAACAAGGGGGCAGAGGCAAGAAAAGCGAGCACAACCAGGGAACAGAGGCAAGAAAAACTATCACAACCAGGGAACAGAGGCCAGAAAAACTAGCACAACCAGGGGGCAGAGGCTAGAAAAGCGATCACAACCAGGGAACAGAGGCAAGAAAAACGAGCACAACCAGGGAACATAGGCAAGAAAAACGAGCACAACCAGGGGGCAGAGGCAACTGGCAGTGTGGCACACTGGCCCATTCTCTGAAAACACTACATGAACCGGAGGGGGTGCACTAGGAAAGGGTGGAACAGCTTAAAATTGTTTCCAGGGGCTCCCTCTGGAAAACCGCTAGGTCGCCCAGACTCCTAAATTTTCCCATCCTGCTGTCAACTCAGCCCGGAGTTGCACCTCGGTTTCACGCACCATGAAGGCTTCCAAGCGCCCCTTTTTCTCCTCTCATACCCCAGAGCAGCAGCAGAGAGCTGGTCCCGGGGCTCCGAGGCCCTCTCCTGGCCCCGCTCCCAGAGCAGCGCCATGTTGTGGTCCCCTCAGCTCCCCCTGACTCACCTTGGCGATAGCCTTCCTGTAGCGGGTCACCGCCTGCTTGATGAGGCTGTAGACCTGTAGGGCACCACCACCTGGGTCCTCCCGAAGGGGCGCTCCTCCACCCCGGGTAGCTCCAGTTGCGTCACAGGGCTCGGGGACTGCCTCTGACACTCGTCCCAGCACAGGGTAGGCTCCCGCCTGGGTCCAGAGGGTGTGGCTTCTTTTCCGGTCCGTGCCAGCGCGGGGTAGACTGCCGCCTTGTTCTTCTACTCCGGAACACACCACCAGCAGGGAGCCTGCAGGGCTCCCGACGACTTCCCTCTGTCTACAGGAGCACGGGGTGGGCTCCCGACCGATTCCTGTTTTCTTCTAAGTACTTCGGGGTCAAGATGGACAGCGCGGCGGTGATCTCCTCGGGGCACAACCCGGGGTATGCACCCGTTTCGTATTAATAATTAACAAGTCGGCAATTGCAGCAGGCAATGCGGTGTAGGCTCCCGCACCGAAATTGGCGGCTGCAAAGGGGCAAGTCGCAGGGTGGGCACCTGCACAACAAAATTCAAAAATAAGCGGGGTGGGTGGAACACAGAGAGTCTACAGTGTGTCTGCTCACGCTGCCTGCACGCCCCAGTCGGCCCTCTGATTGGTTAATACGGAACACCAATGGTAGTGTTTTTTGGTAGTTGTCAACAAATCAGAGAGCTGACTTGGGCGTGCAGGCAGCGTGATGGGGGTGTGTGTTTTGGACTGAGGACGTCAAAGAGAGAAAGAACCAAAAAAACACGCCCCTCAATCCAAAAAAGACGGGGCTTAAATTGACAGATAAACCGCTTCTCCAATGGCTGGCCAGCATTTAGGAGGCCAGCCAATGGAGAAGAGGGGTGGGTTTAAGCCTCACTACTAGAAAACATAAAATCTTGCCAGCGAGACAGTGCAGTCTACGCTAGCCGAGACCTAACCAGCGAGACTGTGCAAGCGCAGCCTACGCTAGCCGAGACCTAAAAACACCAGAACGGAAACAAGGAGGGGGAAGAACTTTAAGGAGCACTAAACAGTGAACACTAAGAGAACGTAGAGCACTGTGGTTATGAGAGCATGAGGTTCCCACTGGGACATGCAGCTGATGAGGAAGTTTGCTTTCTGTGACTCTTGACACCACTCATATTATCATACACCAGGCGCGCAACACCCATTGAACTCACCGGGCTTCAGCCCCCCCCCCCCTGTCGTGTGTGGCAGCCCGGGATGAGACAGATCCCGGGCACACACAGAGCCACACCAGAACGTTTAACAAGTCTTTAAAAGACCATTTCATTGTTAATTAGGCCTTGCTGTTGTTTCACCCCTTGTTGGAGGCCCTGCAGCTCCACTCTGCCTACTGATCAAAGGTTCAGCCCCCCCCCCGAAATTTTTTCTTAGCCCCCCCCCCCCCCCCCCCACCCGAAATTTGGCTCTAGTTGCGCCTCTGTCATACACCACCCAGGAAATAGATTCCCCAGCACCTTCTCAAAACTACCTAATATTTTCCTTACTCCTCTTTGAGGGGCAAAGGGACTAGGGGAGGCCCTGGGGTTATGAAGCGTGAAAGTAGATGCAACTGCAAAATATTTCAGCCTCTTTTCTTTTCCCCTAATCATTTGGTTAAAAAAAGATGCTTACAACAAACCAGTCAAGAAACCCCGAATATGATTTGCACAACTTATACTTACTTTCACAACATTTTAGAAGCAGATATTTTAGTAATATATTTCGTGGACAGATATTTAAAACTAGATATTGTGGTGATAAACTGTTTAGACTAAAACTATATTATTTTCAGTCGTGCCTGTCCAAAAATGTTGAAAAGGGTTGATGAAAAGTGCTCTGACGCTTCTTCGGCAGGGAAAACACAGGGAAATGGCTCAGAAAAACGCCGCCAACTTTCAAACCTCGAGCCAGTGGTGTAGCACAGGTACCCGCTGCCTCTGCGGTGGGGGGCAGGCTCCGGGGGCACAGTACTCTGACCAGGGAGCTCCCAATTGAATCCGTAGGGGGCCCCTCCACGTTCCTTGCAGTTGCAGGAGGACCCCCTCAAGGTTGTTACGCCAGTCTCTCGAGCCCGATCTGCAGCCTGCGCATTTTAATTATACGCAGCCTGTTTCCGCCATGTGCCTGTCTGCTCCCCTTCGGCCCTTTCACATCATCTGCACCACTAAATTAACAACACTTAAACAGCTCTTTCGCGTGCAGGGCGGGAAACACGTTAGCCAGCAAACTAGATTAACAATTCTATTCCAGTTCTGCATCAGCCCCACTGGAGATTTGCAAATGATTTATATCTTAGACTAGAATATCAAATTTAGTTAAATATGGTATGTCGTGCACGTTAAAGCACCTGCTGGAACAGGCGTATCGCTTTTCACACAGAACACTTTAATGCAGGTGTGACGTTCACACCTCAGTTAAGAGCAGATAATTCATTCTGCGCTTTGGACCTCGCAAGGGGTATGGTAAGCACTATGTAAATTACAATACAACACTTGCAGGTTTTCATTAAAATGGGTTATGAAGGAGATATGTCGCCAGTTGCCCCAAAAAGTACTTTTCATTGTATTACTAAGTTTATTTACAGTACAGGAAGAACACACCTTCAAGGTGCTGTTCGCGTGTTGAGCAACCCTCAGCACCAACACTGCTCCGCGGTGGCATAATGCACAACATTCGACCCTGCCCAACACCACCACCACCACCTGCTTGCCAAATGTTTCGAGGGTGACAAATGCAAAAAGAACAATGGATGGACGGAATGCTGAGCAATGTCAAACATTCACCCCCAGTCACCAGGATCTGGGTTTAATCCATTGTTTGTTTGCTCACCATGCCACCCCAGTTTGGACCCAGCCATATGCAAATAAGTCTTGACCCTGCGCCCAATGGGAACAGTCCAGCCTGAACAGCCAGGCCAGGTCCTCCCTGGACGGGAAACAAGCATCCTGAGATCTGGCCTGGCAGTTCGGTCTGGACTGTTCCAAAAGGGATCAGGGTCAAGACTGATTTGCATATGGCTGGATCCAAACTGGAGTGGCATGGTGAGCAAAAAAACAATGGATTTGACCCATGTCTGTGACTGGGGTGACGTTTGATTTGTTCAGAATTCCGTTCATCGTTTGTTGTTTTTGCTTTTGTTGCCCTAACTGGGAAGACGCTACTGTACCAGAACCCAGCAGTCCTGATGTAATTCCTCATTGAAGGAGCCAGTAATTCTCTTTTCTCATCCAACCCCACTGTCCCTTGGGAACTTCCAGGAGAGCAGTATGTATACTAATTACTAACCCATCAGGTCCCTCAGGGAATAACGTCGCCCTATTGAAACTGCCTGGTTTCCAGATGAGTGGCTTGCAACAGGTACTCATGACAGGAGAAGGGTCAAGGCTGATTTGCCTATAGCTGGGTCCAAACTGGAGTGGAGTGGTGAGCAAAAAAATGATGGATTAAACCCAGACCTGTGCCTCGGGGTGGATGCTTGATTTGTTCTGCATTCCATCCATCATTAGTTCTTTTTGCTTGTATCACGCCAAGTGGAAGGGGTATGCCCAGGCGTGGGTCCAGTGTTCTCTGCGCCATTGATTCAAGCTAGCCTAACAGATGAGGGGTGAAGCCCCAAAACCTGTCCCAGGATGCTTGTTTTCAGTCAAGGGATGACCTGACCTGGCAGTACGGGCCGGAGTGTTCCTTGGGGAGCTGTTGCATCCTTGCAGACTGGCAGAGGAGCACTGGAACACAACCAATTCCCGAGGCTGCAGATGCTGTGGAGAGATGGCAAACGCTGTGGAAGAAGACCGGAGCTGAAGGGTGAAGGGCTGTCGGTGGAGAGATGCCAACTCTGGAATCAGATAAGTAGCTGCTACACTATAAAGAAGCCAAGCACTGATTACCCAAAAGCGCGGGTTTTAATAACCATGAAAGGACACTGCCAACAAGTGAACGTCACACACTGGGGTTATTAACATAATAGGCCACACGCTGGGATCATTAACATAATAGGCCACACGCTGGGGTCATTAACATAATAGGCCACAGGCTGGGGTCATTAACATTCGTCTTAGTACATGGGTGCAGTTAGGCCAAGGAAAAGAGCACATTGCGTATGGTGAACAGTTTATGCAAATGCATAGATAGGGTAATAAGAACACGTTCACGTTTCGCAGGTTGCACGGGTCTGTAATTAGGGAAATTAATACAGCATGTTGCTCACATGTGGTGGTGCATACAAGTGCTCAGTCTGCCTGCAAACAAGCATTGGTACATCCAATTACACTGTTAACATAGTGTCTCCTTCTATTGCGTATTACAAGCAATATAGTCATACTACCATTGTTTCTGTGCTTCTGGAGTCAAGTGAGAGTGCACGTTAGTGTCTTAGAGTGCAGGGGGATGCAACTGAGCAGTGACACGCAAAGAGTGCTATGGTGTGGGTGTGATTAAAGAGAGAAAAACATTTAAAAGGTGACTCGGTTTGGCCGCAAAGACAAACAATATACTTAAGGACATAAACAAATAAAAACAAATCCTTTTTTGGTATTAGTGCGCAGAGAATGTAAGCACTGTGTTTATGGAACATGCAGGGACATGCATCAAAGGTTTTTGCGATCGCAAACGGTGCGATTCGCAAACATCGGCCGTTTGCCATCGCAAATTGGCCTTTGGAAATGCATGAAAGTGTTTACTATGTGCAATTTAAGGATTTGCAATTATTTGCAAATTCCTAAATTGCGATTGCATTTAAAGAATCACAATTTGCAATTCTTTAAATGAAATGCTAGAAGTACTTTCAAATTATGAATTTCGCTATTTGGGACCGCAAATTACAGACAAATCCAACTTGTCTGTAATTTGCAAAAACATTGAAAAATGCACTAAAATTTATTTTTTTAAGTTTTAGGTTACACACCACATGCCCTTGATGAATGTGTGTGTGCAACATGTGTGTACATCACAATTTCAGGGGTGCAACAGTATGTCATTTTGACAACCTTGCACCCTTGAAATTCCATGAGCAATTTCCTATTCATTCCTATGGGCCCATAGGTCCATAGGGATGAATGGGAAGTAATTCCATATTTGCTACTCGCAATTAAGGAATGTTTATAAATCGCTATTATTATAGCAATTCCTATATGCATAGGCTTTTACGAGTCCTTAATTGTGATTCCTTAATAATCACAATTAAGAACTCGCAAAAGCCTACTTTGATGCATGTGCCTGTTGATCGCTTATGTTATCTGCAAAGAGATATTGCTTCATACTCTGTGCATTTGACCAGTGGAAAGATTTATTTCCTCAAACAGTAGCACCATTAAGAATGTGAACATTAAGACTTTTACAGATTACGAATTCTGAGACCTGTTATGGTATGGTGGGACTCAGAACAAAACACCAGACTTCAGATGTGACAGAACTGGATAGTGTTATATTGTGACCTTGTTTTTTCCTTGATTTTCACCAGGTCTCCTGTTATTTTGCCAACTTTAAATCAATGGATCTCTCATGTTATTTCTTGGGCATTTAGAATTAATTACAGACTTATGCTTGCTAATATTTAATGCTGCCCTCTTTGCTCCCACTGAATGGTATTGGTCGTATAATTCTCCTTACTGATTAAGGTGTCCCTAATTAGAATATACCCAGAGTCCGGTGGTCCCGGATTCAAAGAACAAGACACTACTGTACCAGAACCCAGCAGTCCTGACGTAACTCCTAATTGAAGAAGTCTGTTATTCTTTTTTCTCATCCCAACCCCCCTTTCCCTTGGGAACTTCCAGGAGAGCAGTGTGTATACTCATTACTTACCCATCAGGTCCCACAGGGATTCAGGGAATAATGTCTGGTTTCCGGGTGAGTGGCTCGCAACAGGTACTCATGACAGGAGAAGGACCAAGACTGATTTGCCTATAGCTGGGTCCAAACTGGGGTGGAGTGGTGAGCAAAAAAATGATGGATTAAACCCAGAACTCTGCCTTGGGGTGGATGCTTGATTTGTTCAGCATTCCATCCATCATTTGTTCCTTTTGCTTTTATCGCCCCAAGTGGGAGGGGTATGCCGTTGTGGTCCAGTACTGAAGATAGCCTGGCCGAAGAGGAGTGAAACCCTGAAACTTGTCCCAGGATCCTTGTTTCCGGTCCAGGGAGAACATGGCCTGGCAGTTCAACCTGGACTGTTCCCATGGAAAGCAGGATCAGGATTGATTTGTCTGTGGCTGGGTTCAAACTGGAGTGGTGTGGTGAGCAAAAAAGCAATGATTTAAACCCAGATCTGTGACTGGGGTGAATGTTTGATTTGTTCAGCATTCCGTCCATCATTTGTCCTTTTTGCTTTTGTCATCCTAAGTGGGAAGGGTATGCCCTGATGTGGGTTCCTTACTCACTGTGCCACTGGATTCAAGATAGCCTGGTTGATATGGGATGATACCCTAAAACTGGTCCCAGGAGGCTTGTTTCCAGTCCAAGGAGGTCCTGGCTTGGCAGTTCAGACTGGACTGTTCCCAGGGGGAGCAGGGCAAAGTCTGATTTGCCTATGCCTCGGTCCAAACTTGGGTGGCGCGGTGAGCAAATAAATGATGGATTAAACCTAGATCTGTGACTGGGGGTGAACGTTTAATTTGTTAAGCATTCCGTCCATCATTTGTTCATTTTGCTTTTGTCATACTAAGTGGGAAGGGTATGCCCAACGTGGATCCTGTGCTCACTGTGCCACTGGATTCAAGTTAGCCTGGCTGATGAGGGGTGGTACTCCGAAACCGGTTTTAGGTTGCTTGTTTCTGGTTCAAGGAGGAACTGTCCTGGCAGTTCAGGGTGATCCGTTCCCATGGGGAGCAGGGTCAACAGTGATTTGCCTATGGCTGGGTCCAAACTAGGGTGGAATGGTGAGCAAAAAAAAGATGGATTAAACCCAGATCTGTGACAGGGGGTGAATGTTTGATGTGTTCAGCATTTCATAAATCATTTGTTCTTTTTGCTTGTGTTGCTCTAATTGGGAAGGGTATGCCAAAATGTGGGTCCCATGCTCACTGTGCCACTGGATTCAAGCTAGCCTAGCTGATGAGATGTGATACCTCGAAATCGGTCCCAGAATTCTTCTTTCCGGTACAGGGAGGACCTGGCCTTGTAGCTCAGGATGGACTGTTCCCATGGGAAGCAGGTAAAGACTGTTTTGCCTATGGCTGTGCCCAAACTGGGGTGGCGTGGTGAGCAAAAAATAGTGGATTAAACCCAGATCTGTGACTGAGGGTGGATATCTGATTTGTTCAGCATTCCGTTCATCATTTGTTCTTTTTTTGCAAATGTTTAGAGGGGCACTTACAATGTGATGCTGGGTGCCTCGCAGTTGTACAAAGGTCTTGAAGGGCAGAGACTTGACCACGTGATGCAACAGGTTTTGCAGAGGGCCTATATCACGCAGTTGTTTGGGAGCCCTTGGGCGCGTAACAGCACGGGAGGCAGAAAGCAGAATATGATACAGCTGTGTTTGTGCCACGCTATACTGCACAGGCGAAAGGGTACAGGAATAGCAGGTTTTGTTTGTAAATGTTTCTTAAAGCGAAAACGTGGATCTCTTTGCCAGTGTCCTTGGACCTCGGTATGAATCTTGTCAGGCAGTGCGAGAACCGTCCTTTAGATATAACATGTACCCGAAATCCCAGTGAGCCTTTCTCGTGAGAATGGATCTATCATTGGAAGTCTCTTTAGTCAGAGTAAAAGAATGGAACAGACCGCCTCCTACCAGAAACCAGGCCAAACAACATACACAGAAGGTACATCAACTAATTGGCAGCATATAGGATGAGCCTTACCCTGCACAAAACAGGGTCAGACGCTTGATGAATGTTAGAAATGGGATTTCTGGTTGGCTGAGGCTTGCGCCAAAGCCAGAGAGAAACCACCACTCTAGTCAGGGCAAGGGAGTTACACGCCAAGAATAACCCCTGCTCACCCCTATGGCAATGTGACACGAGCAGTAAGGCTTATCCCGGAGGCAATGTGTAAAGCATTTGCGCAAGCACCCACCAGCAACAACATCCCAGGCCCCCCACAAAAGGAACTCCACACAAGGTTATATCAAAAATAGCCTTTGTATTCTCAAAACACATTAGAATAATAATCACACCATATACATTGTGCCAACTAGCACGGGCAATATTTACAAGGGATTATGTACACCTGACAGTTCCACATGGACAGCTGTCAGGTTCAACACAAAGTAAACTTGGTAAACTTAGTGAACAAAATCATAAACATACAAGTAAAATAGATCATAGAACATACAGCCAGTAAACACTAATAATCACTGTACTTTACTTGTACAGCCGGCCTACGCTATACACCGCCTGCAACTAGTGCAAAATCAGGCTGCCCGCCTGATCCATGGGCTACCCAAATTCCACCGGGTTACCCCACTGCTGAAGTCGCTGCACTGGCTGCCTGTGAGAGAGCGGGCCCAATTCAAGCTAGGTTGCCTCACTTTTCAGGCCAGGATGGGCACCGCCCCTGAGTTTATTTGCTCAGCCATCAGGCCCTATTTGCCGGGTAGAGAACTCCGCTCCACCCATATGGCACTCCTGGCTACACCCCGTTTCAAGAAAAAAAAAGCAGGCGGGGCGAAATTCGCAGGCCCTTGCACCTGTCTTCTGAAACTCCCTTCCTATGACACTCAGAACCTCATCCTCCTATTTGGAGTTCAGGAAAAATTTGAAAACATTCTTATTCTCCAGAGCTTTCGCTGCCTAGTCTGTCCTTCTGCTGTTGCCGCTGGTCGTAGTCCTTAAAGCGCCATGAAACCGCTGGGTATAAGTGCGCTCAATAAATGTTTTTAAATTCAAATTTAAATTCAAAATACAGTCTGTGACATGAAATCCATCATGCACAGTATCCCACAAGTCTAACTACCTTAGACCCTCACCACCTAAGTAAAAATTACACTAGAGGCGTAAATCACACAGGGAACTCTAATCTCCCTAACACAAACCTAAACAGGTAAATCAACCTCCTTTGCATGAACCATATCTAGAGGTATCAAAACAGGGTACGCAAAACATACTATACACCATATATTTCCTAGCACCCAAACGCATTAGCACATAAATCACAATAGCACATAAATCACATTAGGGCCTGCACCCTATAAATGTAATAATCCCCCCCTGGCCAACTGGCCATCTAACAAGGGGGCTCACATGCCCTATGTTCAGAGAGTCAGGGCTGCTGCCTAGTCAGCAAAAGTCAAGGTGGCGCCACTGCGCCAAAACCTAAACGTTGCAGTTGCCCACTACTTGCTGGGCAGCTGAGAACAATAACACGGGGCCTAAACGCTGCAGCTGGCACTAAGTGCTGCGCAGCTGTGGAAGGCCAAGGTAGGGGCGAAGGAGTGCATTCCACTCCTGAGTCCAAAAGCACATGTCCCCTGAAAGAAATACCTAAACGGTGCAGCTGCCCACTACTTGCTGGGCAGCTGTGAAGTCAAAACTGTGGCATGGGCTCTCACTGGCCCTCAGAACAACTTGCCGAACGTGGGAGCCCTCTAAGCTCTAGAACACATAATGTGCATTTTGGAGCCCTCTAGGCTCTGAAAACAAATGTGCCCAGCGTTGGAGCCATGTAGGCTCTAAAAGAAATAATGCGCCAAACGTTGGAGCCACACGGGGCTCAGTAACTAAATAAGGTACCTCTTGGAGCCATATGGCTCCGAAAACAACTGGGACTTTGTTGGAGCCCTTGGGCTCGGGAACTCACTGTGGCCCCCTGTTGGAACCTTTTAGGCTCTAAAAGAAATAATCACATGTCCCCCTTCAATGCAGCTGCCCGTAACTGCGGGGCAGCTGGGAAGCACGACTAAGGACAGGGAACCAAAATGAATAGGAAGGAGCACCACGGGGGCTCCCAACTCAGCCCCCACTCAAGCGTCACTAACCGGTTAATGCAGTGCTTGCTCTCTCGCTGGTGCGGCTCCGCCTGGCGTCCTGCTGCAATCGCCGGGGCTCGCAAGGCTCCGGTCTTCTTCCTGTGCTGCGGGACCGGCAGCACTTCTCTTGTGGCGTGGGGCTTCCCTTTCACTCATGGGAACCCCGCGCTGCCATCGGTGGCCTCTGTCGCCTTCTCGCATCACCCGTGCCCCCTCCTGAGAGCCCCGGGACTTCTTACTGGCACTCGAGGAGGCGGGGTGGGCTCCCAACCTCCTCTCTCGAAGACTTCCTCTGCTGCCCGGGCGTGCGCGGGACTTCATCCGTGAAACCGGAAGTCCTGCCCGTCGCCAGGCAAATGGCTGCCTGACTTCCTGTTGTCGGCCCGGCCACGGCAGTGACTTTATCGGGGCACAACGAGGGGTAGGATACCTCGAAATAAAAAAGAATGTAGGAGCGGGGTGGGTACCCGCAAAGAGGCGCAAATAAGCGGGGTGGGCACCAGCGTTAATTAGACAATAAAACAAAGACGCAGGGTGGGCACCTGCGCACCTAAAGAAGCAAATAAGCGGGGTGGGCACCCACGCTGCAATAATTAATCCAGCAATGAGGAGTAGGCTCCCTCAATAACAGGACAATTTAAAATAGAGCTCTTCCCAGGCGCTAAGGGAGAAAGAAACCCCAGTTTAACAGCAACTGGAGCAAAAGGGTTCCAAGAAGTCCTGGGCATAAAAGATGGAGCACAGCAGCTCCCAGCAAAGGAAAGTCCTTCAGTCATCCAGGGGCTGGGCAGGGCCCAGGGAGGCAAACCTTCCCCTGGGCCCCAGCAGCAGCATGCCCCTGGTAGATTCAAGTCAGGAACAAGAACGTTTTTCATGGGGTCACAGCCCCTTTTTATCCACTGAAATCCTTTATCTCCAAAGGTGCAGGCAAGGGGCGAACCATATGGAACTGGTTCTGGAGCACTTTGTTTTGCTCAGCCCCTGTCCCTATTCACGGGACAGGCCAGGGACATCAGACACACTACAGGGGTTGGAGCCAGCATTGTGGAGGGAAGGCCCAGCTCTATTCAGGTGCCAGGTGCAACTCCTCCCTTCTATCAACATGCAGATTTCTTCATTCACCACCGGGAAGACCCATCCTGACTCCTGGAGCCAGGCACACCAGCCAGCTCCAGCCAATCACAAGCCAGACAGTCAATTCACATTCACTGCACAGACATGCCAACTTCTAAAAGTGGCACTTCTACACTAGACACATTAAATCTGCGCACATCATCGCGTACATCACCACGCAGCATTTAATCCTACGAGTTCGCACATACCAAACTCGCCCCTGCACTCCCCACACATCAGAAACTACCATGGACACACATATTCCCCATGCATTCCTATGGGAGGACAGGCCAATCTCACCACAGACACTCAGAGAGCACACGCACTGAAGGACCAGGTTTTAGAACCTAGCGGAGCCAGGGAAAACGCCCGATGCCTTCGAGTTCCCCTGCCTTGGCAAACAGAGACACGGGACGCTTCTTGATGACGTCAAAGACCAAAGTTTATTGGCTGCAACCAGGAACAGAGATCTACGAAGCACAACACGAGTGATTCGCTAGAGACTGCACAAATTCAATGAGCGGAGCATGGTCTTTTATGCCAAAAAATCACATTCCAAAGTAGCATCGATTACGTACAAACTAACCAATGGAAACATGACATTTCAAAAGTTTCGCATAATGACAAACCCACTTTCCGTTGTCCAGCCCACCAGAAATGACCAAGCACATTTCAACTTTCCAGTTCTATCAGGCCGGACAAACCCATCATAAAACCTCAACCCAAATCAGTGATTATGTCGTAAAGGAAGGAGTAGAAATAGATTGGGAGCAAGATAGAAAAGTGGGTGCAGTGTACTGTAAACTTCGGCATGTCCTGCTCTTTGATCTTTATCTGACCAGCTGCTTAACAAGGAACTGGCTCAGCAAGGTCAGCCTCAGGCAAGGGAGTCAGTTCTGCCAGGTCATTCAGAAGTCAGCTAAGGTGTACGTGTCCCACGGACTCGCTTGGCCGTAGTCATCGGCCTATGTGAGGGCAACACACACAATGGCTGCCGTACAAAAAATGTAACCCAAAGGTTCAAACGAAATCCCTGAATACGTAATGTTCTCATTGATCGATTAATGCGAAAACACTCGTACACACCGCACTTGTGATTTGCGGTCCGCTGACACCAAGATCGTCTATTTCCGACGGCCTTTATTGAATGAGTTCGGAACCACCGAACCTCAGACCCTTAAACTACGGAACTACAGACCCTCCTTTTGCCCTTACATAGGCAATAAACCAAACCCATGTTAGTCTGAATCTGGATCTATATTCATCAGATCATCGATATGTTGCTGTAGCATCATCCTAGTACTTAGTACCTCTCTCTGGACAGGTCTCCTCGCACACGAAGTAGCACAAAGGCCACAAATAGCAGGAGCACACTGTACACAGAGACAGAACAGGAAAAGGGTAGCTAAGACCATCCCAATGACCATCAGAATCTTCCATCCCCAAGTGGATATTAATCCCCATAACCATCCCATCATCGACCAATCTCCTTTGTCTATATGGACAGAATCGGAGATCTTATGTAGCTTGGAAATGGCCTGGAAGACTGACGGAGCGTTGTCTGGAATGAAAACGCAGCAACTCGATTGAATCAGTTTACATACTCCACCTTGGTCTGCTAGTATGACATCAAGAGCAACTCTATTCTGAAGTGTCATAAGTCTATCTGACTGGAGCTCAGCAGTCAAGTTACTAAGGGCACCGGCAGTTTCGACTATGGTGGACTCAACCACTCTCGTCAACTGACGAATATTCCTGCTGTTTGCCATTGGTCCCCAGAACGGCAGAAAACCCTTAAAGAAATCTCCCAACTCTTGCCCTGCGTTGTCTTCCTGACTGAAGACACCTCTAGCAACTCTCGTCTTATGGTAATCTGCCGCAGCTGTAAAAGTGGGAGGCAACAGAAAGGAAACAAAACATGTGCCCGAAAAATCAGGGGGCAACCATGTATACGCTTTGTCATAGCAGACAAAATAAGTACCCTTAGCGGCTAGAAATGCTGGGGAAGTCTGAGACGTAAATACATAGGTGTCAGTACAAACGCTCTTCCCTAGCTGGGCTCTCAGATTCTTGCCATTACCCTGCAGACAATAGCGACCCTGATGGGGCACTATCCAAATCGGTGGAGAACTTTTTGCTCGCTGGTTAACACTCAGACTAGCTCCATATCCAGTAACGTCCCAACCACTATATGGTTGCTTCTCATCTGTCGGAATAGTTTCAACGGCATTAGTCCCTTTAGCCATGTCGACTATGCCTCTACCTACAGCACTATTCTTCGGATTGTCCTTCGGTGAACGTAGGGGATAGACGCTATGAGCATAAATGAACATCGTTCTATAAGCCCAAATAGAACCATTGAGGCTAGAAGGCAAAACAAAGTACGAAATACCTTTATCGGTCGTATGGGGCATTAGACCACAAATCCAACAATTTGTCGTGTTCATGACTAACTGGTGTTGTTGCAAAAGTTGAATGAAGGAATTATTAGCAAATTCCAGCCATCTAACTACCTCATAATCGGGCAAAGGGTGAAAAGAATGAGAAGAAATAGTAGGTGGAGGTGTAGGTTGCACAGTGGGAATAAACGTCACTTTAAAAGAGAATGTCACATAACCAATTAAAAATATCATTAAACTCAATAGCATAAATAAACACAATATGAAAAATCTTTTCGTGTAATCAGCTTGTGTATCTTATTTCTAAAACTCATCATTCCTACAGGTCTCTCCAACTCGAAGAAATCCATCCTAACTAAATATGCTGCTCGCGGTGGTAGGGTGTTCTATGCTAAGGAATGCCTCTGTCAACCCAGGGCAACTCCCTTAGGCCAACCAGAACCTTCGACCTAGTGTCTCAGGCTTGCACTCCAAAGACTTGTCTACCGCGACCCTACAGCTGAACCCGGATGGCGGTTCGAAAAACAAAAATAAGTAGATCCTCGGAGGAGAGTTAACCTATAAAATCATAAAAACTTTATTTATTTATTAGTCCCACGACTCTTGGTCGCAAATTATAACGATCTTTCCCAGGCAATGTCTGTTCCTTAAATAGGAGTTCAGGCTCAACAGTGTTCAATCGATTCAGAGGAGGCACAGCTTCTTGCAAAAGATCGTCACTTTCTTTCTCAGAGTTCGTTCCAATCAAACAGGCATCGCTAAATGGCAAAAATCGTGGCACAGTTTCGGTTTCAGAGTCTGGGAGTCCTTCCTGGACCCACCGGTCGTACTGTAAGGGCAACGGAGCCCGCTTACAGTGTACGCCGTGGATCCAGTGTTTCTTGCCTTGCACTCGAACTGCAGAACGTGTAGACAGGAGAACTAGATACGGTCCTGTCCAGCGGGGCTGATAGTTCTTGCTCCGCTGAAAATTCTTGATGAAAACCCAGGCACTGGGTTCAATCGCGTGGCCTGGATCTTCAGAAGCTTGTGGCAGACTGTCGTAAACCTGTTGGAGTAAAACACGCAGTTTAGCCGTCAGTTCGTGCAAGTAATCAAGCAACACAGGGTATTCAAGGTCACTGAACTTTGTTGGTCTTGGTACGCCCCAAATGTTCGCCGGGCGACCAAACACAACCTCATACGGACTCAAACCCATTCGCGAATGCACAGTCATTCTTGCGGACAAGAGCGCTAAAGGCAAAGCATCTGGCCATTGCAAACCAGAGATCGCTTGAATTTTGGCCAACTTTAATTTCAAAGTGCCATTATAGCACTCGACTAAACTAGCTGATTGGGGGTGATTTGCAGTGTGGAACTTCTGCCGGATACCTAATCCCTCGCATACTTTCTTCATCACTTGACCCACAAATTCACTCCCATTGTCACTCCAGATAATTCTCGGCAAACCGAACCTCGGGAAAAATTCTTTGATAAGGGCTTTCGCTATGGACAAGGCAGTATTGTCCTTCAAAGGATAAGCTTCCACCCATCTAGAGAAGGAGCAAACAACCACCAAAACATATTTCAGGTTGTTGCACCTCTCCATGTGGATGAAGTCTAGCTGCAAAGCCTCGAACGGATACGTAGGAGGAGCAAAATGACCAGCTGGTGTTGGAGTTCCCTTACCAGGATTGTACATCAAACACACCATGCAGTTCTTAACCAAGTTCTCTGCACATTTGGGAATTCCTGTATTCTGCCAAACAGGAGCCAACGACTTGCAAATCCCTTTCACGCTAATATGTGCCATACCATGAGCCATTGTAACAACTGGAAGCACATACGCGTCAGGCAACAACCATCTTTGATGTTCAGACAAATCTGTCCAACAACCATTCAAATCCAATCTACCCTTACTTTCTCTCCATTCATTCAACTCTTTCTCTGTAGCTTCAGCTTGGATGGATTTCACACTCTCAATCGTATCTTCACACATGCTTTTCCCTGGAACCCATCTCGCCGGACCTGCTACGTACATTCGGCTCATCACATTTCTCGCAGTTTCTTTCGCAACTTCATCCGCAAACGCATTTCCGCGACCAACATCATCCGTAACTTTCTTATAGGCACTGCATTTCACAATCGCTACTTGTAACGGCAAAGTAAGTGATTCAAGAAGTTCATTCACCAACTGCCCATGCTGGATCTTTGTTCCATGCGAAGTCAGAAACCCACGTTCACGCCACAAACGTCCAAAACTATGAGCCACACCAAACGCATACTGACTGTCAGTGTACACATTCACTCGTTTTCCTTTCGCCAACACACATGCTCTCGTTAATGCAATCAACTCTGCTGCTTGCGCTGAATTGTGTGGGATACGTGCAGCTTCAACAATCGTATGCAAAGTCGTAACAGCATATGCCGCAGTCGTATCTCCATTCGGAAGCTTAAAGCACGAACCATCTACCCACAAAGTACCATCACACTCTGGAAGAGGAGTATCCCTAAGGTCTATTCTCCCTTTCGTTTCTTCCTCAGTTCTAAGAAAACTATCATGCTGTTCCTCAACATTATCTGTCTCAACTGAAATCGGCAACAACGTGGCTGAATTCAACGTGTTGCATCGTTTAATGTGCACATGACTCGCTAACAAGGTCAACTCGTAACCCGACAACCGAGCACTAGTTAAGTGCTGTGTCTTGGTACGATTCAACAAGGTATCCACTGCATGTGGAACCATTACAATTAACGTGTTGTCCATAACCAAACCAGCAGACTGTCGAATTGAAACAGTCGCTGCTGCTATTGCTCTCAAGCAACTTGGCAACGCTCTAGCTACCGGATCTAAAGTCGACGAAAAATACGCACATGGACGTTGCTTATCGCCGAACTGTTGAGTCAACACTGACAATGCACATCCCTGTCTCTCATGGACATGCAATGTGAAAGGCTTACTGTAGTCGGGAGTACCCAACACAGGAGCCGAACACAACGCATTACGTAATTCTGAGAAGCTCTTCTGACATTCGTCAGTCCAAGGAATAGGATTTGGAGTATCCTTAACAGTAAGAGCTATCAAAGGTTTTGCTAACAAGGAAAAATTAGGGATCCTCTGTCTACAGTACGACGTAATACCCAAAACGCACGTACTTCTCTCTGTGTCGATGGACACTCATTTTCGCAATAGCTTGAATTCTTTCTGGGGTCAGTTTCCTTCCCTCCTTCGATAAGAGGTGACCTAAGTAGGTTACTTCTTGTCGACAATATTGCAACTTGGAGAGAGAAACTTTGTGATGAAAATCAGATAAGTGGCGTAACAATGACAAAGCGGCTTCTCTACAAATCTCTGCATTGTCAGTAGCAACTAGCAAGTCGTCAACATATTGAATAAGGGCAGCACCATCAGGTAACACCAACAGATCAAGTTGTGTTTTCAAAGCTTGGCTATAGATCGATGGACTCTCGCAATAGCCTTGAGGAGCGCGCTTAAAGTGGAAACTTCGTCCTCCTAAAGAGAATCCAAAGATATTTCTACTCTCCACGGCAATCAGGATGCTGAAGAAAGCATTCTTCAAGTCAATCACCGAAAACCACGTGGCTGTAGCCGGGATCAAAGTCAACAAAGCGGTGATATCAGGTACAACAGGAAATTGCGGAACAACAATCTTGTTCACCTCTCGCGGAGATCGATAACAAACCTATATACAGGAGGCTGTGGAGAATCAGTTCTCTTCAAAACAGGCAAAACGGGACTATTGCACACATTACCTCTCGTTTCCTCAATCACACCCTTTTCGATCAGATCGTAAATGATCGCCAAAAGTGCACGCTCGCCATCACTCGAGATACGGTACTGTGGAATACGCGGTAACTTAGCATTTACCTTCAGTGTCACAACATAGGGAGGAATCTCCAAGAGGCCTACATCATTCGGACCAGTAGCCCACAATGAATCGGGTAAAGAAGACAATTCAGGTGGAAGTCCATCCTTAGATATGTACATCGGAGAAATCACTCTCTCACCCAATGTAAGATGTACTCCTGATGGAGAACAATACAACGTCGCATACAATCTTTTCAACAAATCCAATCCCAACAAGTTCTCACCACATCCTGTAGTCAAAATGAGGGGTGCTTCAAATCTACGAGGTCCAACAGAAAGAGGCAACGGAGTAGAAATCGGATTCGTAACCGGGGCGCCAGAAAAATCTACAGAAACATTCTCAAAGCCAGACAAAGGTGCGCCAGGGAATTTAGAGTGCATAATAGAACTCTTTGTAGCACCAGTATCTAATAGAAAAGGCTCTGACACACCTGATGCAATCACTTCAACATAAGGTCCACTCTGATCTACTGGAACTGAAACAACTCCCTCTCTTTGTCTATGGCTGTCCAAGCAATCATTACCATCCACTTCCTCACCTTCGACATAGTAATCATCCGTATAATACTGAGCTGTCCTACCAGATGAACCATTCTGCTGATCAAAACTATTCATTGAGTTCTGTGGAGGCAAAGAACGCCCATTCTGTCCTCGACCTCTACCTCTCGGTGCCTGTTGAGCACCTCGACCTCTCACACCAGAAGCACCATTTGTGCGCTGTAACAAAACCGGACAACTATTCTTGAAATGGCCCTCCTCTTTGCAATATGCACACTGATTAGGTCCATACGGAAAACGCTGTTGAGAAGACTTGTTCCTTTGCGAGTTTCTCGAATATTGCTGATTCTGATGATAATCACGTTGATTATTAGTACGAGGTGGATAAGCTTGTTGTAGAAGAACTTTAGTCTTCAATTCCTTAGTCTTCTTATCCGCTTTCTCTATCTCATCTTTGTGCCTATTTTCATAGTACTGGGCCGTAGCTAAAATCTGCGCTGATGTGGAGACAGCCCAAGCACTCTCAGAATCCTTCAACTTATTGCACAACTCGGGAAGCAGATTATGCACAAATTTGTCGACAAACAATCTCTGGCCACCCTCAGTAGCCATATCCTGACCACTATGATCTACAAAAGTCTCTTCAAACCGCGTGAAAAAGTCAGACACCGTCTCATCTTTCTTCTGCTTACACGCAGACAACTTGTCCCAATTGACACGCACTTCAGGCATCAAAGTCTTCATATAAGTAATAATCTTACCAGGGAGTTCAGTAATCAAATCTTCAGGCTTAGCGCCGCCTACTTGTCTATTATCGGCATCTCTAAGATTAACCCAAGTGTCACCTAATTCGTCCGCGTGATCCATATGACGAATCTTACTCCAAATGGGCTGTGGAACAACATTCCCAAACAACATGTCTATGTCTGCCAGATTCATGATGCATGAACGCACAGTCTGAGTTAGCTCCTTATAGTACCCTGCTGGATTTTCGTGCGGATCAGGCAAAGACTTCTTAATAGCTAAAACTGCAACACGCTTCCAAGGAACATGTACCCAAACACGCTGAAAGTATGGCAGAATGGCTGGATTAGCAGCTGGATCACCAGGTCTCCAAACTGGAGGAACCTCACGCATCGGATATTGACGCGCTGCTCTCCTAACTGACGAATCAGGCTCAAACAGTCGCTCAGAAGGAGTGTCACTACGGAATGACAATATGGTCGCAACTGCTCTTCCAACATCCTGAGGACTCACAACGGTCCCTTTCGCAAATTCGGAACGTATACGATACATCTCATTAGGAGCTTTACCTACTTCTGCAACCCATTGTTCATGGAGAAACACACACATCATCTCAAAGACGTACCGTTGCTTTGGTGCTTCCCATTTGAGGACAACATCCATAACACCCTCAAGATCATACTGTGTGGCGTACGTAATCCATTTACGCGCCATGTGATCCAAAACTGTACGTTCATCAGTATCAGGCAACTGACTACGTGATTGTCTACGCTCATTAACAGGAGACATACCCAATTGTCCCAACAAAGGAGAAAAGAAACCAGAAACTGCAGTAGTCATTCTCTGTCTAGCAGAAGGAGAAGGTGAAAGAATAAGAGAAGACGGAACAATAGTAGAAGAATCCAAAGTCGAAACAGAAGGAGTATTATAGGTAGGTGTAGAAATAGCAGACGAAGAAGGAGGCAAAGTTGACGGCCCCTGAGGAGGCTGCGCCAAAGGAATAGTAGCCAACGGAAGAGGAGCTGGCTGTGGAGGAATCGTAGGTGGCACAACAACCGGGTGTTGCGGAACTACAACTGGTGGCGGTGGTGCCGTAGCATTCTGTGCATAAGGGGGTGGCGAACTCAATAGATGCGACATTAAAGGATCTTTCGCAAGGTCTTCCTTTGCTTCCTGCTCTTTAAGCGGCAGAACTGGGTAGCACTTATCTACCGCTAACTTCCTAACCCTAAGCATCTGTTCGCTCTCCCGCTCTTCCTCATTATCCCTATACGCTATAGCAGCTTGCACCACTGACAAACCTCGTTCTCTTTTATTCTTCTTCGCTAATTTAATTTCTTTCTGTTTGGCTTCTTTGCGCCATATGCGGAAAGAGTCAAACATTGCCGGCCGGTCTTTCTTTTTGAACAGTTTCACCTCGAGGTTATCTAGAATCTCTGTTTCAAAGCTACCGTAACGGGGCCACTGTAGGACACCATCTTTCTTCGTATATTTTACCCAGATGTCATTATAACTAATAGGACCCACACCATGCTTCACGTAAAGATCATATGTAGGAGTTCCAATTGGAGGAACCGGACACAAATCCTCTAACCGGGAATCCCTAGAACAACCACAACCAAATATCTTTCCAAGTCTGCCAAGACCAGGCATCTTTGCTCACTAGTCAAGCTTCAAACTTCAAGGGAAATCTCAAAACGATAGTCTCGCGAATACACGAGTCCCTTGGCTTTGGGGCCTGCAGGTACCAAATCAAAGCGATCCACGAAGGGATACCAAAACAAACTAAGGACTGGGAGACGCTCCACTCATACTTAACTGAAATGTCGATGGCGTCACCAGAAGACCCGTCTATCGTCTCGCTCTACAAATCGTCTACGGCTCCAAGACAGGGCGACAGTCAGGGCAGCAGTCCTTCGTAGCCGTCGGAAAACGGGGAACATCGCAGCAAAGACTTTCGGACCACGACGACATACAGGGGTCGATGAAGTGGCAGGCCTTCCTCCAGAATTTCCACACAAAGCTCTCCACGATCTTCGGGCTTGGACCGGTACCGCTGAAGTCGCCCCAAGTTGGGTGCCAACTGAAGGACCAGGTTTTAGAACCTAGCAGCGCCAGGGAAAACGCCCGATGCCTTCGAGTTCCCCTGCCTTGGCAAACAGAGACACGGGACGCTTCTTGATGACGTCAAAGACCAAAGTTTATTGGCTGCAACCAGGAACAGAGATCTACGAAGCACAACACAGGTGGTTCGCTAGAGACTGCACAAATTCAATGAGCGGAGCATGGTCTTTTATGCCAAAAAATCACATTCCAAAGTAGCATCGATTACGTACAAACTAACCAATGGAAACATGACATTTCAAAAGTATCGCATAACGACAAACCCACTTTCCGTTGTCCAGCCCACCAGAAATGACCAAGCACATTTCAACTTTCCTGTTCTATCAGGCCGGACAAACCCATCATAAAACCTCAACCCAAATCAGTGATTATGTTGTAAAGGAAGGAGCAGAAATAGATTGGGAGCAAGATAGAAAGGTGGGTGCAGGGTACTGTAAACTTCGGCATGTCCTGCTCTTTGATCTTTATCTGACCAGCTGCTTAACAAGGAACTGGCTCAGGGAGGTCAGCCTCGGGCAAGGGAGTCAGTTCGGCCAGGTCATTCAGAAGTCAGCTAAGGTGTACGTGTCCCACGGACTCGCTTGGCCGTAGTCATCGGCCTATGTGAGGGCAACACACACAATGGCTGCCGTACAAAAAATGGAACCCAAAGGTTCAAACGAAATCCCTGAATACGTAGTGTTCTCATTGATCGATTAATGCGAAAACACTCGTACACACCGCACTCGTGATTTGCGGTCCGCTGACACCAAGATCGTCTATTTCCGACGGCGTTTATTGAACGAGTTCGGAACCACCGAACCTCAGACCCTTAAACTACGGAACTACAGCACTTTAAACTGGGCCACAGTGCTGAAGTGCGCAGAGACCAGAAATCACTAACATCATGTCATTATTAAAGGCAAAAAGTTCAGGGGTGAACCTGCCAAAAGGGCCAAGTCCAACAGTGAGCATAGCATCCGTAACAGAAATCTATGTTAAAAATCTGAAGGTGCTCAGCGAACAGTGCACCCCAAAAACTGTGAAGCACGAAGTACAGAATGGAGAGATTGTACAATGTCATGGACCTGGAGACTGAGCAAAGTGTTAGGCACCGCCATGTACCTAGAGTGCAAGCAAGATGAGGTAGGCTGTTGTGGCCGGAAGTGCGCCTTTGCTTACTGACACCATTGAGTGACCAAAGGCAGTTCTGAAGCAGAAGGTTGTGAATGATGACAGGGCCTCCTGAGACTCAAGGGTGTTGCTTCAGGGTGGCTGCTGGGGGTGTGACATTCCAAATAAGTACGTTCTTGGCCTGGTAGCTGGGTCTGGGGACCCTGAGTCGGGTCTGCTATGTTTGTGTTGGTTTTATTCATTGTGCATCAAGAATAAAACACACAATAGTGATATTTGTGATATTTGTGAGGTTATTTGTAGAGTGCGGCGTTCGCTCCGGAGGGAGCATCTTGGCGCTAAAGATCCTGAGTGATCGAGCCTGAGGTTGAAGAGGGGATTAGATGGCCGTTTTGGCGTAATCATCTGAGAGGTTGAAAATCCAGGTCTTTAAAAGCTTTCTGAAGGGTTTTTCAAGCGTCTGTTGTCGGAGAGTTTTGGGCAAGCTGTCCATGCTTTGGTGGCCAGGGATCCTAGGGTTTTGCCACCCTTAGTCTTTAGGTTAAATTTGGCAGGAAGGATGAGATTGTCAAGGGACGAGCGGAGCGAACGGCTGGGGGCGTAGTAGGGAAAACGTCTGGAGAGGTACTTAGGGCCGGTTTTATTGAAGGCACGGAAGGCAATGATCAGTATTTTAAAAAGAATTCTCTTATGGAGAGGCAGCCAGTGTCGCGAACGGAGAGCTGCAGAGATAGAGGATCTGCGAGGCAACCTGAGTACCAATCGTGCGGCAGAGTGAAGCACACTTTGAAGTTTTGATAGCGTGTTCTTTTTTACCCCTGCCAGAAGGCCGTTGCAATAATCTAGGCGGGAGATTATGAGCGCTACTGTCACAGTTTTCCTGGCGTCGGTAGGAAGGAAGTTGAAGAATTTTCTAAGAGATTTGATTATTCCAAAGCATTTTCCAGCTACCGTTCTGGCATGTATGTCAAAAGAGAGGTCAGAGTCAAAGATAACGCCAAGGTTTCTGGCGGATGTGACAGTCTGGGGGGGAGGAGCTGAGTCATCTGGCCACCAGAGGGCTGGGCAGAAGGACGCGTTTTTTCCAATTGGAAGGATCTCAGTTTTGCTGGAATTGCATTTTAAATGGTTACGATCCATCCAGCAGAAGACTTCAGTTAGACAGAGTTTAAGGTTGAGCTCGGCATCGGTGGAATTGTCATCTAGAGGCACGATGAATTGAGTGTCATCGGCGTACGAGGTGACTGGTATACCAAAGGAGTCGATCAGGGAAAGGAGTGGGATGAGATAAATATTGAAAAGGAGGGGACTTAGGATGGACCCCTGTGGTACACCAGACGAGACCATCTTCTCTTTCGAGTGGAAGGGACCAAGGGCTACAGTTTGTGAGTGGTCAGTGAGGAACGACTTAATCCAGGCTAAAACAGTGTCGGTAATGCCAATGTCCATCAGTCTACTGATCAAGATGGATTGGGAAATGGTGTCAAACGCCGCCGTTAAGTCAAGGAGGATAAGAATAGAATTCTTCCTCTGATCTTGTAATAATTTGATGGTATCTGATAGCTCTATCAGAGCGGTTTCTGTCGAGTGATTTGGACGGAAACCCGATTGTTTGGGGTGGAGAATGTTGTTTTCTTCGAGGTGGCGTTTTCCTAGATAACCTGGAATCAGTACTGGCATCCCATGTTGTCCAAATTGTATGATCTGAGGCAAACATTTTAATTCACAGACCAATCTTTTTACGAATTGTGACATATGGGAGTACTTTTAAATACCTGAGTTCAGGATGCGTGCTGTACAAGCACACTTATGTATGATTTAATAGACTATAATGCTGCTCTATCTATAATAAGAATCTAGGCCACGTTTAGGGTTTACATGACTACTAGCTTGCCTCTTAGTTTTGACATTGTCATGGGGGGAGGGCACCATTGTTTTAATAAATGTCTGTCCATACAGTGATATAATTTGATGTACTAAGAGGAAACGCTTCAACATGTTAAAGAAATACACTTTCTTGAATTTTTAAGAGGCTGTATCATGTTTTTACATTATGCTTGTTGCAGGATATACATGCCAAAAGTTTTCATGGCATGACTCATGCTCAGACTCAAAGAGCCAAGCCAGACCCTTTACTCGGCTCTAGCTCACCTTGCCCTATTCATTTACTGATGCAGCCACCTATGTTTGTGAGTTAGGTTTAGTACATTGGTTCGCCAGTCACTTGATAAGATAATTTGTAAAAGGGAAGGCTGGAAACATGGAGCCGTGCCCACATGCACCAGTTCAACAACTGTACCATCAATGCTTCTTGTAGAAGTGACAAAGAACAGTGCGTGTAGTGAATATAGATTTAAAATTAGTGTTCCCAGAGCAGGAACTCAAGGCCGTTGTGTTGTATGTGGCCATAGTCATGAATTCCCAGGAAGAACCACCAGGCTCAGGTGGGACGGCCAGGGGCACAGTTTCAGGGCGGTGGTTGGGGCGTCTCATCCCTCCTCACCACTACCCAACTGCATTCTTGGCTTGGTAGTTGGGTGTGAGAGCCCTAAGTCAGGCCTGCTTTGTCTGTTAATTTTACTTGGAGTTCTCATTTCACTAACAGCTTTTAACGTGTTACCTTTTTTGAGTGGAAACAAATGTATATATTGACTGGTTTACCCAAAAAAAACTAAATCTGCACCTGTAGAAGTAATCCTTGAAGAGGTAAAAACGTATTACTTTTTGGAATTCACCAACATTTACAGTAGTAGGCTTAGAAAGATGTGCCAGTTTCATGTTTTCTGGCATATTACTGGCCCTCAAGCACCCAAAAGGGGATGGGATAAATCAATGCTTGCAAATAATCTGACCAGTGGCAGTCACTCGGGTCGCATTCCAAATCATCAGTTTTTACCCACGGTGACGCACTAGACAGAAGACCACCTAATGCAAATCAGTACTGACCGTGTTCCTCATGGAAACAGTCCATCCTGAACCTTGGTCATCTCACCCCTCAGGTCTGCACAGCACTGCTTTTTTTAGCTGGGAAATTTGAGATTCACACTCCCTGACTAAACTACGCGCCTGCTGATAATTAAGGGGATTCTTCTATACATAAGGCTGGCGCAGCAAAAGCCCAAAGAGGGGGCTTCATGAATTGCAATTTCCCTGAGGCCTGACCTTCCGATGTTCTAAAGCCAGCATTAAAGAGGCAGGTGTACAGAGTTTTTCATGGGAACGGAGAACAATGGATAAGCACAAAAGTCCCGCTTGTATCCTGTCCTAGAACAAATGGTCTGAATTGAACTGTTGCTCGGTGCACCTACGCTCAGATCTAGACCTAGACGCTAAAGGGAATGAATCCTGACAAAGTGCACTTGGTTCTGGGTGTCTCAGAGATCCATGGCAATGAGCTGAAAAGACACTGGAACATTTTGTTTGTGTACTGGCTTCCAAACACATCTCTGGCCAATCACTTGCTGTTGCAGGTGTCATCTGTATTCAGCAGGACACAACACAAGTTGTGGCAAGTAGACAGTCACTTTTGTATTAGGGGTGGAGACTAGACTGTGCCTTTTGTCCAGTTCATTGAGTTTTCCTTGTCTGAAGAGATGCTGCCCTGCTCGAATGGTCTGGTCCAGGCTAAGGAAGCAACAAACGTCCTTCGTGCTTCACCCAAAAAGATATGCTTTGGATCTCGGACTGATTTAATAGGCTTTACAATAACTTGTACATGGAGTGGGTAATCAAGGGATCAGTGCAAGGGGCGTGCAGTTAAAAGAGGCGAGAGTAGCACTGTCCACCACTCAACCTCTGGAGCACCTGACAACCACTGGGGTTAAATACTTCCAGTGGGACCCCTGTTCTGGGTTGTGCCACCTTTCATGTACCCCAGCACTCTTATTCACATAATATATACTCAGGGGAACCAGTGGGTCCAGTCTTGGCTTACTTCACAGATTTACCAAGTAGAGGCAGTAGGCAGTCTCTCCACTGTGGTCCATATGAAAAGGCCTGTACCACCCTACTATAATCAATTGCATCAAACTCTTAGTAGTATTGTGGCCTGGTCATAGGATCGGTAGCCTCCACTTTGGGGTGTATCCTATTACACAAATTCTTTGGACCAAATTTATATGTGGGCATAACCATACTCTATTGTAATCGTGATGGAGTGTGCTCACGGTCAACATGAAGGTCCACCTGCCCAATTTAAACGTGGCGGACCATAGTTTGACCACAGCAGAGACTACTTCTTCTCTGCTGTGGCCAAACTTCTCCGCAGGCCCGATGGATTAAGGGCCATCGGAGAATTGGCTATATGTCCGTCCACCCAATTAGGATGTGTGGACAACTACCAGATTTTTACTGCCTGTCACTGTCAGGCAAAACCTGGTGGTAAGGGGCAGTAAAAAACAAAAACATGCCCCCCTTGCCATGGGAGATGACTCATGTGGGCACTGTTTTTTAAAATTGTATTTATATTCTGTGCACATCGTAGGGAAGCAAGTGGCATGAGGGGGTTGTCAGGTTACGGAAGAAATAAGTGTACAAGGGGTGAAGGAGGTGGTATTATCCCGCAGAGAGTAGCATTGCAGCGTAACCCATATCCGGGTTACAGAGCGGAGGTTACAGAGGTGTGACTACATTATGAAATACTGGGATATGCAAGAGAGCAAGAGGAGAGATCTTCTCACTATAGAAGCGCGGATATGCTCTATCTGGGCTATGTTGTTGGATTTCAGATAGCCAAGAATTAAGGGAGATCCCAAGGAAGCCACAGTGCACATTAAAAATCCACCACAGCACTGTGTGGGTCTATGATGAGACAATGGATGTAGTGCACAGGACTGTGGAAGGGGCAGTGTAAAAATGCCTGTAGTAGGTTCAAAGCAGTCGCGGCTCGCAATACTCGCGTGTAGGAGGGTGGGGTGGGGGGGGGGTGGTCGCGCGAGGGTCCTTCACCGCCTCTCCAGGGCATTTGTCGTTTTCCTGAACAGCAACAGGAACAGCCATTTTCTCTATGTAGGCTGCATGCAGCCTACATAGAGAAAATATAGAGTGCGCATGACTGGTTGGGTTGGCCACGGAGGGCCGACCAAAGAGTCAGGGTACTCAGAGTGGTTCAACACTCCTCAAAACCAACCCGCCCGCCCCCAACCAGGCATACCCTCCTGCCTACCCCCAACCAGGCATACCCTGTCTTCTGCTTTCTTGCAGTGCGAGAAGCAGGAACATTTATGTTTCTGCCTCTCGCACTTAGAGAAAGCAGTGGGGCGACGCTCCTCCGCCCTAATGGAGGAGCCACCCCTGGGCCAAAGAATTTGACTAATAGTGTAAAGACACAATCTTATGTAACCCAGGTGCTTGAGAGGAACCAGGGCAGCTCGGGTGACATTGTTAGAATATTCTGATGTTGCACATGACAGAATTGATGGTTGAGGGCAGTAGGTGACCCTTAGTTTGATGCTGAATAGCTGCCTAATGATGCAAAAAAAGAGGAACACAAGGAAGAGGCAGCACCTATGCTCTACCACTAGGGAAGGTACACAATACACATTACAAAAGGAGCATATGTGGTGGTGATCTTCCCTTGTACCCATAGAGAGTGTGACTACAGGGTGACTTTTGGTATGGGTTTAGTAAAACTCGAGTAAGAAGGTTTGAGATGAGATTGTTGGAGACACTTTGGGATCTATGTGTGAATCTGGGTGTGCCCACGGGTGTCCTCCACCTGGTTTTTACACACAGTGGGTATACAAGATAAAATAAATGCACCAAATGTATGATATGCAACGTGGTAAATACCAGTAGCCTACCCTCTAATAATATTATTATCATTTAAACATTTCTTTCTTTAGGTTGTTCCTGAGATTGGTACCAGAATTGGCAAGTATGGCTATGATGAAGCATGACACTATTTCGTATGTGAGGACAGTTTTAATACCATTGAGGGTTTTCAATGAACGTGTTGAATTGATTTGAATTTCCTATTCATTCATACCTTAGATTTATAGAAAGAATACCGAGGGACAAATTATCGAAAGGTAAGTATGTAAAGATTTTCCATACCTAACGCCACATATCTATATACCTAGACAATGAATATATCTTCAAGATACGTAGATGTGGAGCTGCGAATAGAAAACCTATAGTTCCACTATATACACTTACCTTTCAATATATATATATATATATATTTTTAACTTTATTGTGCATTTAAGTATGGTTACACTCACGGGCCTACAACCACAGGGGCCGGCCGCTAGAAAAAGTAGTAGCAATCAACATTTACCACAGTTCCATCGCCGACATCCTAGAGGTCCGGCAGCAGTGCAGGATAAGATTCGTAGCAACTCAGGATGAAGCCAGGATATAATAGTATTTTGTTTTTTTATAAAAGAAGAACAAAGAAAAGAAACAAACAAGTCTCAAGGCCTAAGACATTGTATATGAAGTTGTGCTCATATGGGGGGGATCCTCAATTGCAAGATGAACAAATTAGTAAGCGGTGGAGTTGGTCAGGGGGGTCAGTGGGGAAGTCAGAAATTAGGAACAAGAATAGATTAAACAAGGAATGTCGGATCAGGGGGAGAAGGAGGTGTCTGGATTATCCTCGAACGGGGGTGTACATATGTTCCCTCGATAGGCGTTCCACTGACTCCAGATTGTAGTCCACGCCCCAGGCTTGCCCCTAGCCAAATACACAGTCTTCTCTCTGAACATACACCAATCCATATTTTCCTTCCATACTGACACGGTGGGCGGCCGCCGGGAACCCCACAACTGCGCAATGTCTCTCTTTGCGATCATGTTCCCAAGGGCCGCCCAACGAGTCTGGGCGACGTTGTAATCATTCGGCTCCCACACATTCAACAAACATCTCCGGGCCTCAGGTAGCAGAGCAACCCCGGTGACACACTCCATCACAGCCTGCACTCGATTCCAAACTGCGGCCACCTCCTGGCATTCCCAGAAGATATGGAGGAAAGTAGCACTCAACCCACAGCCACGCTTACATAACCCATCCGCAGAAAAACCCATGGAGACCAACCGAGGACCGGTGACATACACACGATGAAGGATCTTAAGCTGGACGAGACGGAGACGGGCGGGAATGGCCACCTCCTTAGGGGAAGATAGTGCGGACTGCCAGTCTTCATCATCCAGTTCCAGCCCGTCCCCAGTCCAGGCCTCCCTAAGACGTACGAGGAGATCTGCCCGATTGTTGATCAACTTTTTATATATTAGTGAAATCGTACTATCAGGCAGATGACCATCGAGTACACGATCTTCCAGCGGGGAGGACTCAGGAATATTGGCATCGGAGGCGAAGACCGAGGTCAAGGCATGACGAACCTGCGCATATCTAAAAAACTCCCTTTCACTCAGCTCATATTCATTCTGTAATGTCTCAAAAGTCTTGACAGCACCCTTAACCCAAAGGTCACCCACTCTGCTAATACCAATCATATCCCATTTCTCAAAACCTTTCGTTGTCCAGAGGCATCCCAATCTCTCGGACGCATACAAAGGAGTTGCGCGTGTCAATCGATCCTTCCAACCCAGGGCAGCATTTGCATCACACCAGACTCGCACGGCAATCTTAGCGGGTCCTGTTAGATTCCTCCCTGCTACCTTAGAGTAGAGCTCCCTGTTGTAATTTCCACCCGGCAACTGATACTTGTCCATCTCAAATGCCAGGTTTGGGCTGGATGCATACGTTGCGTGATTAATCGCGCTCAACTGGGAGGCCCAATAGTACTGCCTGATATCTGGAAGCGCCATGCCCCCGTCATACCAGGGGAGGGTTAGCTTAGCGAGAGCGATTCTTGCACGCCCGTCCCAGATAAGCCGCCTCTGTAAGCTTTCCACCTCCAGGAAGTAACTTGCCGGGATGATGTCGAGTGAGTTTTGAAGTGCGTACAGAAAACATGGCAGGGACATCATTTTAAAGAGCGCGGCACGACCGAGCGGCGACAATGGCAATCTACGCCAACGAACCACGTCAAGTTTAAACATCTGGAGAGGGGGGAGCAAATTGCGCTCATAGCAAGCAACAGGGTCCAATGATATGAAGCTCCCCAAATATTTGAATCTCGTCTGCGAAACCTGAATGGGAAATCTACGCGGCAAGGGGGGAAGACCACCCGAAATCACATAGACACAGGATTTAGTCCAATTGATAACTAGACCTGAATTCTTGCCAAACGAGGTGAGAACATCGAACAAGACGTTAAGCGATTTTCGGGGGGAGGTGAGGTATAAGAGGATATCATCAGCATAAAGTGAGATCCGGTCTTCAAAATCGGGAGTCCACTGAATACCCTTTATCGAAGGCTCCCAGCGGAGCCAAGCTGCGAGGGGCTCTAAGGCAAGCGCAAAAAGCAAGGGAGACAGCGGGCACCCCTGTCTCGTACCCCTCCCAAGAGTGAAGGAATTGGATACTCGGCCGTTAACAACCACCTGAGCCAGCGGTTCCTTGTATAGAAGTTTCACCCACCCGATAAACTCCGAACCGAAACCAAATTTCGCGAGGGCGGCCCAGAGATAAGGCCATTCGATAGTATCAAAGGCCATCGTGGCGTCCAAGGAAGCCAAGATGGCCGCCTCTTGAAGTGACCCCGCCCTCGCGAGAACACCATGCAAACGCCGCAAGTTGAGTGCGGTGTTGCGATGCGGGATGAAACCAGATTGGTCCGGATGGATCAGAACAGCAATCACCGTAATCAACCGATTGGCCAGAACTTTAATTAGGACTTTAGGTTCAGCGTTCAACAGGTAGATGGGCCTGTACAAGGAGCAGCGATCCCGAGGCTTGCCCTCCTTAGGAATTACCACAATTGTAGCTAAACGCTGATCACAAGGGAGGGCGCTAAGGTCTTGTGACTCCATGAACATATCTCGGAGATATGGTGCGACTTTATCGGGGCGCAATTTGTATAATTCTATGGGTAGACCGTTCGGGCCCATGGCCTTGCCGGAGCGAACAGAACGAATAGCGATCGCAATCTCATCCGCAGACAATAGAGCATCCATTAGGTCTCAGTCCACCTCCGATAGGCATGGCAACGCAATATCGCGTAGCAACAAATGGGAGTCTTCCTCATCTCTATCAGACACCGGAGAATACACAGTACGAAAATAGTCCGCAAAACACTCTGCAATCTCGCTCGGGTCAGTCACACACTCTTCATTCAAATTCTGAATCACGGGGACCACAGGATTCACCCTTTCTTTCTTATCAAGCCACACAATCAATTTACCCGCCTTGTCCCCGACATCGTACAATCTGCCCTGTTGCTCCCTGTGCATCGTTTTGGCAGCATCCGTGACAAGGGACTTATAGTCCAGCTGCTTCAGACCAAGAGCGTGGAGTCTATCATGGGTAACACCTAATTCTAAGTCATTCTCCAGTTCGACTATTTCGGCCTCAAGACGCACAACCTCTTGATTCTTGGTTTTCTTGGCTTCAGAAATCAAGGATAAGGCATGCCCACGAATGACAGTCTTGAAGGCTTCCCATAGTGACACAGATGAGGACACAGACCCCTCGTTTTCAAGGAAGTATTGATCTAGGGACTTTATCAAACTGGCACGGGTCTTGGGATTACGCAAGTACCAAGGGTTTATGGGAGCGACTCGCCCCGCACAACTCACTCCAGTATCCATGCAAAGCCACAATGGGGAATGGTCTGAAATGCCCTGGGCGAGGTGTCTAATCTCTTTAACAGAAGGGGACTGGGCAGCAGGCATGAGAACGTAATCGAGTCTGGAGAGACTTCCATGGGCCCCAGAGTGAAAGGTGTACTGACTCTGCGTTGGATGCATCAACCTCCAGCCGTCTACCAAACCAAAAGTGTCCAAAAATCCACCAAGCCATGACTGGGACTTAGGAAGATCCCTGGGGGGGGGGGTGACGGTCTACGGTACCAGAAACAACAGAGTTAAAATCCCCGCCCATAACCAGAATACAATCAGGGAGTCCCAGCACCACTCGCCCAATATCTGAAAAAGTGGAGGTCTGGAGACCCGGAGGAACATATATAGTGAGCAACGAAATAGTCCTACCCTCCCATCTGCCAGTGAGGGCGGCGTAGCGCCCCCTGACATCGAGGATTACATCGTCTATCTCCAGGGGAGAGAGGACCGAACAAGAATGCCCACCCCCCTAGAGCCAGTGGTGAAACCAGAGTGTGCGACAAGGCAATAACCCCGCCTATTCATGGCATGACACATGTTTCCCACCAGATACGTCTCCTGTAAAAGAACCACATCGGGGGACAGGCGACGCAAGAATTGCAGCACCACTCCCCGTTTTATCCTATCACCCAACCCATTCCCATTCCAAGATATTAACCTCAACCCACTACCCCCATCCCAACAAGTGATGCAGAACTCACCCCACAAAGAGCACAACATTCGAATCATAGAGAAAAACAGTACGTTGCCTTGAAGAAAAAAAACAAACTCACATACACCTCTCCCCACCCCCCAACCGAATCCAGTTACAACTCCCCCCTCCCTGCACCCCTGCATTAGACTAGAAAGCCACCCCAACTTGCAGTGTGCCTGTCGCCCTACCATTACCCAATCTACAAAAAGACCCTGGAGGAGGAAAGAGACCCACCACCCCCGCCACCCTCAGGCACACAACAATGAAATACAACAATAAGGAAATTATAGAACCCAGCTGCACAAAGTCAAGTGTTTGGAAATCAGGGGCCGAGTCATCATTTCTGCTCCGGCTCACCACCCTCGGCACCACCAGGGTGCTCAAGTCTGTCATTCTGGGCAGGCAGAGGATCCAGCCAGTCACTCACATTCTCTGGTCGGTCAAAGAAAAATATCCGGTCCTCGTATTCCACACGAAGTCTGGTAGGAAACAGCATCGCGTATTTCAGGCCCAAGTCACAGAGTCGTTGCTTCACACCCTGAACCCAACTCCTTTGCCTCTGGACGAGCTGAGTGAAATCTAGGTAGAAGCTGACTGTAGAGTTTTTTAATTTTACCGGGCCGCTCACCCTCGAAGCCTGCAGGATAGCATCCCGGTCTCTGAAGTGAAAGAGCTTGGCAATGATAGGCCTCGGAGGGGCGCCCAGTTTCGGCTTTCCACCCGGAACGCGATGGGCACGCTCCACTGCAAAGAACTTGCTCAGTCCTGTAGGGGCAAGATGGTTCAGGACAAGGTCCTCCACCAGGAGGTCCATCGAAAGGTTATCGGGGTTTTCCGGGACACCTATGACGCGGATGTTGTTGCGTCTTGCCCTTTTCTCGAAATCCTCCAGTCGATGAGACATGAGATCGTTAGTTGATTTCAGATTGCCAATTTCAGTTTGAAGTTCCGACACATCGGCCGTAAGGCTAGAAGTCTTCAAATCCAACGATTTCACCTTCTCGTTAGTTTTAGACAAATCGGCTCTGATCAAGGTGACATCGATAGCAACCGTGTCGATTTTATGAGCTAGAGCCTCATACTGCTGGCCGATGGTCTCCTTCATGCTAGCAATGGCGCTCATGACGTCTTGAAGAGACGGATCAGTAGGCACGGTTAAATCTTCCTTGGCGTCCTCCGGGGTACGGCTGGCGCCACCAGGGGTTCCTTTAGATTGAGTATACCGATCCATGATATTGGTTTGGACCGATCCCCCGCTAATGGGCGCCTTAGTTTTCCGTTTCTCAATGTCGGCCTTAGCCGCCATACTGGAAGATAAGCCCCGGAGGGGCCTGTGAGACCTGGTGAAAATGGCCGCCTGCGGGCAGGTCACCAAAAGTCTACAAAAGCAGGCTCGTGTGGCCGAGGTAAAGATACAGTTCGACACAACTGCGTAGAAGAGAGAAGGCACACTCTGAGAAAACAGAGCCTGGACGGATCTCCGACAGAACGGAACTGTCGCGCAGTCAGACAATGCCAGGACCCAAAAGTGAAACCGAAAGCTGATGCAGGGCTACTGGGGGAAGACCCCTCAGCCGTTGTTGTTCAACTCCATCCCGGCGTGCCAACTTGCCAAGTCCCCGGCTTACCGCAAGGTGGGCCTCAAAAGTTCGGCTCAACGTAACTTCGTTTCCCAAAGTCCAAATCAAAATTTTTAAAGAGCAAAGAGATCAGCCGAGGTTCATCTTCAATAACCCATCTGAAAATTCAGGATAACTTCAGGATAAGTTGCAAAGAGTGGCGAGGGTCCTGGGAGCTCTGTGCTCACGCTGCCATCTCGGACGCTCGCGTAGCTCCTCATATATATATTTTTTATACATCTTTTTATTCAGTCATAAAACATAAATAATACAAGTCAAACAAATCAGTACATTACTGTAGGAGAGTAGGGTCTGCTATCCTATGGTCACCCCAATTTTTGCTTTTTGCTTCACTGGTTTTCGACTTAATGAGGCTGTGGGCCTGGGAATCAGACCCCCAGCCTGCTGTTCTCTCTCTAAATTCACATACATGTACTATAGGTACATAACCCAATTGGAAATGGACTCCTTGTCAGCCCCTGTACCATGCACTATAGGTGCTCAGGGCATAGGTGCCACCAAGGCCTACCAGGGGCTGCAGCATAGCTTTTGCCACCCCTGGCTGGTTCTTAAATTGACACAACTGGTTGATCACTCAGCTGGGGCAAGTTGGTGTAATCACCCCTTGCTTAGATATAGTATCCCTATATCTAAACCTATATCTGGACACATATAAACCTGTGAGTCACTCCTATGGAAGGCCTTATCAATCCTGGAGGCAGAGTGCGTGGTTTAATATGAGATGGAGCTCGAGCATGAGCTGAGCCTGTCTGCAGCTGTCGGGAACAACTCCCTAAGCTGTTCCGGGATAATGCCATACCATATACTATTAAGTGCATTATAATCCGCGCGGTTATATGTTAACTTTGGTTTGGCTTTATCAAAACATGTCGTGTAAGGTGTCATACGATTTGGAATACTATCCCCTCGACAGTCCTGTCGACGGGGATAGGATTCCACCCCTCTAGAGGGAGAAGACATGTTACTTTACTGAAACACGGTTGATTTTTAAAAGAGCCTCAGATCCACAAAATGGATGCTTCTGCCACAGACAAGAGTCTGACCTCCTGCTGCTGACCGAAACTCAGCCGAGGAGGCCTGGACAAAGGCTTTCCTGTCGCAGGGAGGTGTTACACCACCCCAGACAGGAGATAGTGGATTGTAGCAGGGAGGTTTGAAAGAAACCAGACACTGCCTGGGGAGCACAAGGCTTCCCCTTGCATAATCCGGCCAAACCGGTTCTGGGGCAGACCAGCCCCAGTCCCAGCGCGGCCTGGACAAAGGGAAAGGGGTGTATCCACCCCCTTCCTGGGTCCCACCCATAGGAGGGGACCTAGTAGGTTGGTATAAGAATGGGAGCAGTGCCAATGCACTCAGATTATCCTGATTAAACATTTGAAATGAAACTCTGGACCCTTCGACATCCTACTCGACGTAGAAGACTGAAGAATCTCCCTTGTGGTCAAGGAGTGACCACCCTGTGCAAACAGGCACCATCCAACACCTCAACGTCTGTTTTGTTGCAGTTCCCGCCGGAACTCGAGTGACAGAGATCGACAAAATCAAGCTTGCCTGCCTTCTATCAGCCTGATCCACAGTCCCTGCAGAGCTGAGATCCGTGGAGGCGACCGGAAGCGCGGGCCCGCCATCTTGAAAAGACCACGAGACGCTGACCGTGCAGCCCACGAGTGACCCTCGAAGCTGTACATCGGGGTTTGAGAAGCCCCAGCCCTGAGCCACTTTTGCACCGAAGCTCACCCCTCTACACTCAACAAGTGCTGCATGGGGCCCTTCTGCTTCTTTTGGCTCAACGCGTTGGCCCGGTCACTTGCCCGCTGGCTTGCGGCCCCTGTGCCAACGAAACTTGAAATCTGACTTGTGATTCTGGTTGCGCCAGATTTGCATCCGCTCCTCTGAAAAGGAGCACCCGCTCTGACCCTCCTGGTTCGAGTGAGAAGCAATCTTCCAGTCCTGTGTGGATTCCTCTTGCCAAGTGTTGTTTGCTCCAATCTTGAAGCCGACAGCGCCGACGGTGAGAGCCTTTGTGGGACAGCTCGTGACCTGCTCCTGGACGTCGCAGATGCCCCAGAGCCCACGTGGCAGCGGAGAGAAGCTCCTCAACAACCACCTGATTGCGCCCGACATTGCCTGGTTCCGTCCTGGTTCCACCCTGGTCACTGCTGAGTGACCCAGACTCTGTCCCCTCTGCTTTCAGGTACTTTATGACTCTGATCCACCCTTGGATCACACCGGACACTTCTCCTTCACATCGCCTGCAGCATCTTCAGCTTCAAGCACCAACAACCTGCGTGGCGAAACCCGACACAACTTTGACCCTATGCACCCGCTTCCTGTGGGTGAGGTAACTCAACAACGCCGGTGTTCCCACACTGGTACACACCTCTAGTGTATGTGTCTTAAGTTTCATCCTTCTAGGTTAACCGGAAGTCTCCTTAAACAGTAACTTTATAACTTTTACGCACCATTGACTTTGCATTGGTGCATGCGTGTGCTTTAAGCGCTGCACCCGAATCCCGTGGGCTTTTCCCGACTTCAGCATTGCTAGTCCCGACTGCTCCCAGCGATTACCTGGGCCCTAGGCCTAACCACTGTTCGATTGGTATCTCTTATACCACTTTCTTAATATATGGTTTGAGTGGTCACCCGCCCTCATCCATAATTGTGCAACTTTTATATGTTTAACTGTGCTTTTGTTTTAACGCTTGTGCCCCTTTGCTCATAAAGAGTACTGGGGATTATTCTAGTAATAAATACATATATTTTTATAATATATACTTGTGTGGTGTCCATTCATTTGATATTACAGGATTGTGATTGGTAAAACAGCTTGCTTAACACGACCTCTTGAGTTTAGCCTTTCAGGCTGCTTAGCCCATGCTACCCCTAGGATAGCTTGTCTATAAGGTTGACTTACAACCAGACACCATAAGGGATTGTTTGGACTGATACAAGGTGGTTCCAGAATTGGAAACATCATATATCAGGCCAACTTCTCACAATTACTATAATCTCACAGTACAGAGTCATACCAGCAATTACTTTTTACTAATACTTTCGTAGGACAGGGCAGTACCACTAAGCCTGGGCGGAAAATCCGTTCCGCTCGCGGATTTTCGGTAAATTCGCAATCCGCGAACGCTCGCGAATTAACCGAAAATCCACAAATTCGCACGCAGCGGATTTTTTTTTCTTGGTGATACAATTTTGCGGCTTGCGACGTTCACTTACCGTCATTCAGCGTTTGCCGAGTTGTTTTTCTCGATATTTTGCGAGAGCTGCGCCATTTTGGATCTTGCTGCGGGATACCGCGGGAGTTTGGCGACCGCGATTACGTAATCGCGGCTTGCCACCTTGCACAGCACACATCGCGAGAGTTCGCAACTGCAAACACGTAGATGCGGCGAGCAGCAACAATGTCGCACGCGCGAAATTACACAATTTGAAATTCTGCACAAGAAATCCACCAGCAAGCAGCATAAACCTCCTGAAAATGATGATTTTTATCAGAATAACTCCTCAGGTTGACATTTGCTTGCACTTGTTTTTGCAAGGAGTCCATTTTTTTTGGGGGGGGGTGGGAGGAAGGAAGTGCCCCACAGTCTCCAACTTCCTGTTCCTGTCCAGCAGGCTCCTCCCAGTGCTTTCTTCATATGCTGGTCACTTTCATTCGGATTCTTGACCTGGAAGGATACTGCTGAATATTTGGATTTGAGGCCTTTTTGACTTTCTTTGGATCACTTTTGGATTAGAAATTTCACAAGTAAGTTTGTTTGGGGCATTACAGTTGCTGCAACTACAATTTTGGAATTTTCGATTTTTGGGCTGTTGTTGTGGCCTTTTGACCAGGGGTAGTGAGTGGTGCATGGGCCTAGTCTTTCTGTGGGGTGTCTTGAATTGAAACATCATGGAGGGCATGGATGGCATGGGATTGTGCAGATTTTTCTGTGTTTTTCGATTTTTTGGGCTGTTGTTGTGGCCTTTTGACCAGAGGTAGTGAGCGGGGCATGGGCCTAGTCTTTCTGTGGGGTGTCTTGAATTTAAACATCATGGAGGGCATGGATGGCATGGGATTGTGCTGATTTTTCTGTGTTTTTCGATTTTTTGGGCTGTTGTTGTGGCCTTTTGACCAGGGGTAGTGAGTGGTGCATGGGCCTAGTCTTTCTGTGGGGTGTCTTGAATTTAAACATCATGGAGGGCATGGATGGCATGGGATTGTGCTGATTTTTCTGTGTTTTTCGATTTTTGGGCTGTTGTTGGGGCCTGTTGACCAGGGGTAGTGAGTGGTGCATGGGCCTAGTCTTTCTGTGGGGTGTCTTGAATTTAAACATCATGGAGGGCATGGATGGTATGGGATTGTGCTGATTTTTCTGTGTTTTTCGATTTTTGGGGGGTGTTCATGGGGACAGGCCATGTGGGTGGGGGCCATTTTGAGTGCTGGTACATGTGCTGGGAGCCACTGGGCCATTTTGAATGCAGGCAGTGTTCTTAGGTCTGCAACCATTTTGCCTAGCTTTCAACCATTATGCCCAGGGGTAGTGAGTGGTGCATGGGCCTAGTCTTTCTGTGGGGTGTCTTGAATTTAAACATCATGGAGGGCATGGATGGCATGGGATTGTGCTGATTTTTCTGTGTTTTTCGTTTTTTTGGGCTGTTGTTTTGGCCTTTTGACCAGGGGTAGTGAGTGGTGCATGGACCTAGTCTTTCTGTGGGGTGTCTTGAATTTAAACATCATGGAGTGCATGGATGGCATGGGATTGTGCTGATTTTTCTGTGTTTTTCAATTTTTTGGGGTGTTCATGGGGACAGGCCATGTGGGTGGGGGCCATTTTGAGTGCTGGTACATGTGCTGGGAGGCAGGGGGCCATTTTGAATGCAGGCAGTGTTCTTAGGTCTGCAACCATTTTGTCTAGCTTTCAACCATTATGCCAAGGGGTAGTGAGTGGTGCATGGGCCTAGTATTTCTGTGGGGTGTCTTAAATTTAAACATCATGGAGGGCATGGATGGCATGGGATTGTGCTGATTTTTCTGTGTTTTTCGTTTTGTTGGGCTGTTGTTGTGGCCTTTTGACCAGGGGTAGTGAGTGGTGCATGGGCCTAGTCTTTCTGTGGGGTGTCTTGAATTTAAACAGCATGGAGGGCATGAATGGCATGGGATTGTGCTGATTTTTCTGTGCTTTTTGATTTGTTGGGGTGTTCATGGGGACAGGCCATGTGGGTGGGGTCCATTTTGAGTGCTGGTACATGTGCTGGGAGGCAGGGGGCCATTTTGAATGCAGGCAGTGTTCTTAGGTCTGCAACCATTTTGCCTAGCTTTCAACCATTATGCCCAGGGGTAGTGAGTGGTGCATGGGCCTAGTCTTTCTGTGGGGTGTCTTGAATTTAAACATCATGGAGGGCATGGATGGCATGGGAATGTGCTGATTTTTCTGTGTTTTTCGTTTTTTTGGGCTGTTGTGGCCTTTTGACCAAGTGTAGTGAGTGGTGCATGGGCCTAGTCTTTCTGTGGGGTGTCTTGAATTTAAACATCATGGAGGGCATGGATGGCATGGGATTGTGCTGATTTTTCTGTGTTTTTCGATTTTTGGGCTGTTGTTGTGGCCTTTTGACCAGTGGTAGTGAGTGGTGCATGGGCCTAGTCTTTCTGTGGGGTGTCTTGAATTTAAACATCATGGAGGGCATGGATGGCATGGGATTGTGCTGATTTGTATGTGGTTTTCGAGTTTTTGGGGTGTATAACTGAACTGATGTTCCTCTGTCTTCCATTGATTTTAGGTGCACAAGACTCAAGAGAACCACCAGTGCCAGGAAGAAGTCCTGCAGTGGTGTGTGTGTGCAGCATAACGTCACGCGATGTCACGTCTGGCCACTGACAACTCTGCAACTCGTGCAACTGCGGCCTGCTGTTCTGACCTCTGAAGAGGATGGCCCCAAAACAAGTTCCCCGTAGCTCCTCTAGCAAGAAAGTTGCCAGTAAGGAGCAGAAGAAGCAAGTTACCAAGGAGACTGGTGTGCCGCCCGCCACATTTTTTGGGAGTAAAAAAAAAAGTACGCCTGCAGCAGCAGCGGGATCTGCTGGGGACCAAGCTGGGAGCAGCACCCCCGCACCATTGGGCTGAGTGCCACCACCACCACGACCACGCCAACTTAAGTCCAAGCCCTTGAGTGCTGCAGAGGCACTTAGTCTAGTTGTTCAATCACCATCGACCAGTGATGTTGGCTCATCGCAAGAAAGTAGCAGCAATGTCCCTCAATCAACACAGGTTGTTGTAACTCATCTGACGAGTGTTGAACAACCACAGCCGCAACAACAACCACATGTGCAAGTACAAGCCCAAGTACTTGTGGAAGGGGAGGCAGCGCAAGCAGATGCGCAAGCAGAGGTGCATGGAGGGTCACCAGTGCCCACAATTGTTGTTCCTCCAGAAGTAGGGGCACATCAGGAAATCGACAATCAAGCTGAGGTATCATTTGAGGAAGCCACTCCTCCTGATGATCATTCACTGTCTTCCTCATCCTTAGCAAGGAAAAGATCAAGGGTGGTGTCTGCATCTTCTTCAAGCCCACCTCCTTCTGATGATACGGATCAAACTTGGGAACCACCACTGCGGTCTGAGTGAGGCACACCATGATCTGACAAAGGTAGTTAAGCGTAAAAGGAAGGTCGTCAAAAGTCTCATAGTTATGGAGTGTGATGAGGCTCAACAAGAAGTGGCGGATACTACTGCTGATGAAGACTCTCACGACGACGACCCAGTCATCATAAAGGTCACTGCAGCCCCAGCGGGCATGCAGCAAACAGACATTTTGAACCTAGCCCGAGAAGCTGCTGAGCGTGATGATGTTGTCGACGAGGAGGCAATGGAAACACCACAATCATTGGAGTTAACTAGTACACCAACACGTACCGCTTCCATATTTCTTCCTCACCAGAAGGGACCTCCATCCACCTCGACATCAATTAGTGGTGGTGAAAGTGCACAACGTACTAAAGTTCTGCAATCCACGTCCTCCACTTCATCTGGCATTAGCAGCATGACCACCACCACCGGTATCGCCGCCTCCTCCGGCCCCCACAGACATTTCAAGTCCGCAGTTTGGGACTTCTTTAGTGTTTGCCCAAAAAAGGAAAACTTCGCCATTTGTAGCATTTGTAAGCATGCAGTTAGTCGTGGTAAGTTTGGTACCAACTATGGTACCGGAGGCCAGAGAGGTCATCTTGAGAGACAGCACACTGTCCAATGGTTTGCGCACCTAAAGGAGATCAAGGAAGCCTGAATGGCAAGTCAAGAAAACGTTGATGTTTCATCTGATGATGACGAGGAGGAAGAAGTGTCAAACACTTCACTTACACCCAGTACCCCTGCCAGCAGCACACCCCCTGTGAGCCACACTAAGAGTGTGGGAGAGAGTGAGACACCAATGCGAAAAAGTTCATCAGCGAGCGTAACTGGGTCGAAGAAGTCATCATCATCATCATCCCGTAAAAGCATGGTCCAGGGCAACATTAGAACCATGTTGTTTTCAGCAGCGCCATATGATCGCAACCACCCACTGACGCGTCTGTATAACACTAAGCTGGCTAAAATGCTAGCTCTGGACCTTCTCCCTTTTTCTTTTGTAGAAGGGGTTGGTTTTCTAGAATTAGTGGCAGCGCGCTGCCCTAAATGAAAGGTTCCTAGCCGGTTCTATTTTGCCAGAGTTTGGGTTCCAGCACTACATGAAGATGTGCTGGAGGTGATTGGGGCAGCTTTGCAGAAGAGTGCTGTTCACACTATACATCTGACAACAGACATGTGGACCAGTGGCGCAGGCGCTGATTACATGTGCATCACTGCACACTGGGTCTCTTTTTCAGGGGTTAAAGCAAAGCTAAACCCAGGTGTTGACCCGGACCAAGTTTTTAAAGCTGCTCGGAAACATGCAACACTAGCCATGTTTGGCTTGGAGAAACGTCATACAGCAGAAAACATTTTGAATGAGTTTAACACAAAGGTCTTTCACTGGCTGTCCCCAAAAAAACGCCAGATTGGTTATGTTTCCACGGATAATGGCGCCAATGTAGTTAAGGCCATGGAGCTGGGTCACTATTTCAAAGTGCCATGTTTGGCGCACTGTATAAACCTGGTTGTTAAACATTTTTTGAGTGATGAAGACAGTCCAGCGTGCGAGTTAGTGGCCACCTGCCGAAGAATGTGCAACCATTTCAGCCATTATTTAAGGCCCGGAAGCATCTGAGGAGGCTGCTACATGAACGTCGAATGCCAGTGAAAGCACTCATCCAGGAGGTGCCAACACGTTGGAACTCAACCTTCTACATGCTTGAGCTTCTGTATGAGCAGTATACGGTACTCGATCACTATTTCTTAACACTGGGTACAGCTCAGAAGGACCAGAGGCTAGATGCGGCGCAATGGAACCTAGTTAAAAGCCTGACAGACATGCTTCATCCTTTTGAGGTCTTCACGCGGGCAGTCAGCAAGGAGGACTGTAATTTGGGAAAAGCTATCCCATTGTTGCGCATGCTGGAGCACCAACTGAAGGCGGTGTCTTCTATGTTTCAAAAAGATGAAAAAAAGCAAGACGCTTTTGTTTTGGCGGAGAAATTATTAGAGCGCCTACTTGGTGACGAACGTCTGAAAATGATCCACTCAGAACAGCATTACATTTGTGCTACTATTCTGGATCCACGCTACAAAAAGGCGCTGGCAGGCCGAGCATTCTTTCCTTTTGATGATGAAGATGTTACAAAGTACAAACGTTGGCTAGCCTTGTCAGCCATGAGGTTTGAAAGAGAACGGCAGCAAATTGAAGGAAAAGGCAGTACATCAGCATCAGCAGGCCATCCCCAGTCAAAAGAATCCACTTCTGCACCTGTGGCTGTGGCACAAGTGACCCCTCAGCCGTTAAAGACACCGGCAATCGGATCATCTGCACCAGACACAACAGTAACATTGGATGCAGAAGAGGATTGGCTAACTTGGCTTGGGTTTGGTTCTCAAAAGGTCACAGCAAAAAGTAAGCAAAGTGGAGGAACCTTGGAGGACCTCGAGTCGATGGTGAAGGACTATCTGAATGACTCACCAGAGGTCTATGTTAATGCTGACCCATTGGCGTATTGGCATGGGAAAAAAGAATTGTGGGCACAGATCTCCAACGTGGCTATAAACTACCTGTCTTGCCCGCTCGCAAGCGTGTCTTCTGAACGTGTTTTCAGTGCTGCTGGTGGCATCCGCCTCTCGAACAAAAATGGAGAGGTTAACAATGATCAAGATGAATCAGCACCTTATACCACCAGATTACAACGTACGAGAACGCACGCCGGATGAAGACGAGTAGGACAGCAACTTAGATGAGGGAATTTGTTCTCTGTTAGGTGACACTGACCTACTCCTGCCTGAATTCGCAGAGTATGAGGACGAACTGTTATTCTTATTCCCTGACACTGAGCCCTGAAAATGAGCCAATGAATCAATAACTTTCTTTTTCGTCCTTTTTCACTTTTATTCCTGTGTGTCTGTCTTTCTTTGTTGTGCACAGTTAATATAATTAAAACTTTAATCACCTAATCACAAAAACAAGCCCATCAGCAGAACTGTCTTCACTTGTTTGCTTATTGATTTGAAGGTGCCGCAGTCTGCATTCCTCAGGTTCACAAGTTCACAAGAACATGCTCCTCTATCCTCCTCCTCCAGACTCCTATTTCCCTCAAAGCAGAGGGCTGGATTACGCCCAATGAAGAAAGACTCTGCACTTGTGGGGGTGTTCTACTTCTTTGCGGGTGAGTTGGCGGGTCTTGGGGCCATTGCTGGGAAGCTCTAATACCGGATAAAAGTGGTTTGGACCAAATCGGAGGCGAACATTTTTTTGCGTTTTTGCTGACTTGCTTGCCTTTGAGGTGCTCTTTGGGGGGGTTCCGGGTGTTTGTGGGTGAGTTTTTGGGTCTGGGAGCACTGCTGGGACAGTCTAATTTTGATTGCATTTGCTTTTCAGGAAATCCGTGGTGGAAAACGAGAGTTATGACCTAGCTGCACAGCGCGTTTGGACCGAAGGCCGATAAATATTGTAAGTATGATATTTTCCTTTTTGGTTGTTTGGGGGTATTGTGCTTTTTTGCAGGTGGGTTGGCGGGTCTTGGGGCATTGCTGGGAAGGTGTAATACCGGATAGAAGTGGTTTGGACAAAATCCATGCTGAATTTTTTTTGCTATTTCTGACATTTTGCTCCATGTAGCGTTTTCGGGGGCCTGTTTGGGGGGGCTTCCTGGTGTTTGTGGGTGGGTTTCGGGGTCTGGGAGCACTGCTGGGTATGGATACTTTTGATTGCAAAAAGTTTGAAGCAAATCCATGGTGGCAGAGGGGAGTTAGGGCCTAGCTGCAGAGAGCGCGCGGAGTGATTTTGGAAATTGCCATGAAAATGACTAAGTCCCCATTTTTGTACTTTTGCATTTTGGCTATTTGGGGGTCTTCTACTAGTTTTCACCTGGGTTGACGACTCTGGGGCCATTGTTATGTTATGTTATGTTACAGTGCATTTATATAGCGCACGGCTACTCGAAAAGAGTGTCCCGGCGCTTTCCACATGCAGCTCAAGATAAAAATAACACAACAGAGTAAAAGCAAAAACAGACAACAGAGAAGAAGGCAGAGGAAAAAAAGCCTAAAGGTTAAAAAGCCAGGTCTTCAGGCTCTTCCTGAACTGGAGCAGGTTGGCGGTGCTGCGCAGTGTCAGTGGAAGCGTGTTCCACAACTGGGGGGCTTTGCAGCTGAAAGAGCGCCCACCAGCGCGGGCCTTCCTCACACGCAGCACCACCGCAAGGAAAAGGGATTCAGACCGCAAAGAGCGGGCTGGACGATAGAAGGCCAGTCTCCGCCGCAGATATCCAGCACCTGAGCCAAACAGTGCCTTGTGCATCAGTGTCAGGGATTTAAACACAATCCGCTTTCGGATAGGCAGCCAATGGAGCATCTGAAGTAACCCAGAAGCTCGAGCTCGTCTGCGCAGGCCGAAAATTGCCCGGGCGGCAGAATTCTGCGCCACCTGCAGGCGTTGGACCAAATAATCCGGAAGGCCAAGAAAAAGGGCATTGGCATAGTCTAGCCTTGATCCAATAAGGGCCTGCACAGTAATCCGCCTGTGCTCCACGGACAGCAGGGGTAGAAATTTGCGGAGCATTTTCAGAATTCCATAACAGGTGGCGGTCAGCCCGAGAATATGTGTTCTCAGCGTCAGCTGATTGTCCAGCTTCACTCCCAAGTTTTTAGCAGCCAAAGATGACTGTGCGGGAGGACACATGTCAGACCGCCACCATTCCCGCCACTCAGGATCAGTAGCACAGCCGAAGAATAAAACCTCCGACTTGCTCGAATTGGCCTTCAAACCGTTCCACTGGAACCATTCGAAGACCATTCCCAGGCAGCCCCGAATACTCTCTCCATCGAACGCCTGGTCTTTACCACAGGTGAAGAGGAGTTGCGTATCGTCGGTGTAGGAGACGATCTGGGCCCCATGTGCCTCCACCGCGGCCGCCAAAGGGGACATAAAGATGTTAAACAGCGTGGGGCTCAACACAGAGCCCTGTGGAACCCCAACTCCCAATGGCGGCATCTCGGCAGAGCTCTGGGAAACCCAGACCGTCTGGCGACGGCCCTCGAGGAAAGATGTGAACCATTTGAGCACCGTCCCCTGAGGCCGATGTCATAAAGCCTAGCTAGAAGCGCCTCATGGGGGACGGTGTCGAAAGCCGCCGACAGGTCTAACATGACCAACATGGCCCTACCACCAACATCCATGGTCTCCCTGATGATCTCAGTGACCTCCAGCAGAGCCGTTTCCGTACTAAAGTTGGACCAGAATCCGGATTGGGATGGATGGAGCAGATTGTTAGCTTCCAAAAAGCTCGACAGGACGCCATGGACATGTTTTTCAGTGATCTTAGCTAGAGCCGGGAGAAGTGAGATAGGCCTATAGTTGGCCAAGGCCTCAGCGTCAAGACCCGGCTTTTTTAGGAGGGGGATCACCATCGCTCTTTTCCAAGAGCTAGGGACCCTCCCCTCCCTCAGGGAGGCATTGAGGATAGGGTTGACCAGCAGGTTCACCACCGTTGCCATCCCGGCCAAGAATTTGGCAGGGCAAGGGTCAAGTGGCGAGCCAGATTTAAGATTGGCCAGCAGCAACCTGGACGCGTCGATGGAAACAGTTGGAAAGTCAGACAACACCACCACAGGCGTGCACGATGGTCCGCAACCCGCCCCAGGGGCGCCGCTTCCCTCCTCCGGCCTCCCCACAAAGGAGGCCTGAATCGCCTTGATCTTATTGGTAAAAAAGCTAGCGAGATCACATGCCCACGTATCCGACGATCCGACCATTGCTGGGAAGCTCTAATACCGGATAAAAGTGGTTTGGACCAAATCGGAGGCAACATTTTTTTTGCGTTTTTGCTGACTTGCTTGCCTTTGAGGTGCTCTTTGGGGGGGTTCCGGGTGTTTGTGGGTGAGGTTTGGGGTCTGGGAGCACTGCTGGGACAGTCTAATTTTGATTGCATTTGCTTTTCAGGAAATCCGTGGTGGAAAACGGGAGTTATGACCTAGCTGCACAGCGCGTTTGGACCGAAGGCCGATAAATATTGTAAGTATGATATTTTCCTTTTTGGCTGTTTGGGGGTGTTGTGCTTTTTTGCGGGTGGGTTGGCGGTCTTGGGGCATTGCTGGGAAGGTCTAATACCGGATAGAAGTGGTTTGGACAAAATCCATGCTGAATTATTTTTTTGCTATTTCTGACATTTTGCTCAATGTAGCGTTTTCGGGGGCCTGTTTGGGGGGCTTCCTGGTGTTTGTGGGTGGGTTTCGGGTTCTGGGAGCACTGCTGGGTATGGATACTTTTGATTGCAAGAGGTTTGAAGCAAATCCATGGTGGCAGAGGGGAGTTAGGGCCTAGCTGCAGAGCGCGCGCGGAGTGATTTTGGAAATTGCCATGAAAATGACTGTCCCCATTTTTGTACTTTTGCTTTTTAGCTGTTTTGGGGTCTTCTACTAGTTTTCGCCTGGGTTGACGGCTCTGGGGCCATTGCTGGGAAGCTCTAATACCGGATAAAAGTGGTTTGGACCAAATCGGAGGCGAACATTTTTTTGCGTTTTTGCTGACTTGCTTGCCTTTGAGGTGCTCTTTGGGGGGTTCTGGGTGGGTTTTGGGGTCTGGGAGCACTGCTGGGACAGTCTAATTTTGATTGCATTTGCTTTTCAGGAAATCCGTGGTGGAAAACGGGAATTATGACCTAGCTACACAGCGCGTTTGGACCGAAGGCCGATAAATATTGTCAGTATGATATTTTCCTTTTTGGCTGTTTGGGGGTGTTGTGCTTTTTTGCGGGTGGGTTGGCGGGTCTTGGGATATTGCTTGGAAGGTCTAATACCGGATAGAAGTGGTTTGGACAAAATCCATGCAGAATTTTTTTTTTGCTATTTCTGACATTTTGCTCAATGTAGCGTTTTTGCGGGCCTGTTTGGGGGGCTTCCTGGTGTTTGTGGGTGGGTTTCGAGGTCTGGGATCACTGCTGGGTATGGATACTTTTGATTGCAAGAGGTTTGAAGCAAATCCATGGTGGCAGAGGGGAGTTAGGGCCTAGCTGCAGAGCGCGCGCGGAGTGATTTTGGAAATTGCCATGAAAATGACTAAGTCCCCATTTTTGTACTTTTGCTTTTTGGCTGTTTGGGGGTCTTCTACTAGTTTTCGCCTGGGTTGTCGGCTCTGGGGCCATTGCTGGGAAGCTCTAATACCGGATAAAAGTGGTTTGGACCAAATCGGAGGCGAATTAATTTTTGCGTTTTTGCTGACTTGCTTGCCTTTGAGGTGCTCTTTGGGGGGTTCTGGGTGTTTGTGGGTGGGATTTGGGGTCTGGGAGCACTGCTGGGACAGTCTAATTTTGATTTCATTTGCTTTTCAGGAAATCCGTGGTGGAAAACGGGAGTTATGACCTAACTACACAGCGCGTTTGGACCGAAGGCCGATAAATATTGTCAGTATGATATTTTCCTTTTTGGCTGTTTGGGGGTGTTGTGCTCTTTGCGGGTGGGTTGGCGGGTCTTGTGGCATTGCTGGGAAGGTCTAATACCGGATAGAAGTGGTTTGGACAAAATCCATGCTGAATTTATTTTTGCTATTTCTGACATTTTGCTCAATGTAGCGTTTTCGGGGGCCTGTTTGGGGGGCTTCCTGGTGTTTGTGGGTGGGTTTTGGGGTCTGGGATCACTGCTGGGTATGGATACTTTTGATTGCAAGAGGTTTGAAGCAAATCCATGGTGGCAGAGGGGAGTTAGGGCCTAGCTGCAGAGAGCGCGCGGAGTGATTTTGAATTTGCCATGAAAATGACTAAGTCCCCATTTTTGTACTTTTGCTTTTTGGCTGTTTGGGGGTCTTCTACTAGTTTTCGCCTGGGTTGTCGGCTCTGGGGCCATTGCTGGGAAGCTCTAATACCGGATAAAAGTGGTTTGGACCAAATCGGAGGCGAATTTATTTTTGCGTTTTTGCTGACTTGCTTGCCTTTGAGGTGCTCTTTGGGGGTTCTGGGTGTTTGTGGGTGGGTTTTGGGGTCTGGGAGCACTGCTGGGACAGTCTAATTTTGATTTCATTTGCTTTTCAGGAAATCCGTGGTGGAAAACGGGAGTTATTATGACCTAGCTGCACAGCGCGTTTGGACCGAAGGCCGATAAATATTGTAAGTATGAGATTTTCCTTTTTGGCTGTTTGGGGGTGTTGTGCTTTTTTGCGGGTCGGTTGGCGGGTCTTGGGGCATTGCTGGGAAGGTCTACTACCGGATAGAAGTGGTTTGGACAAAATCCATAAGGAAAAGACTTTTAGCACTTTTTGTAACTTAGGGTTCGTTAGGGTTAGCCCTAGCAGCAGGATTGCATGTGTTTCGGGGTGTTCTAGATTTTTGCAACTGATTTCTGGGGTCTTAGAGCACTTGTGGGAATGTGTACTTTTAGTTGCAAGTGATTTGAAGAAAATCCATGGTGGGAAAGGGGGTATTTGGCATAGTTAAAGAAAGCGTTTGCCACTATTCTTAACTTAGGGCTCGTTAGGGTTAGCAGTATTTGTATTGCATGTGTTTGGGTGGGGGGCTATTTGTGGGGAGGTTTGCGACTCTTGGAGCGATGCTGGGTATGGATACTTTTGCTTGCTTGCAAGTGGTTTGAATACAATCCACGGTGGGTAAGGGAGTATTTGGGCCTACTTTGACTTTCAAAGTACGTTTTGTCACCAGTTTTCTACTAGGCCTCGTTTTTTGAGATCTGATTGGGGGTCTTCCACATTTTTGAGACTGGCTTTAGTAAGGGTCTGGGTGGGAGTACTGCTGGGAAGGTCTAATTTTGTTCTAAAACACAGTTTACAGTACACCTAGCTTGAGGGGAAAGATACGCTAAATTAATTTGCCCATACTTATTTATCTTTCAAAAGGAGACTCCGACAGAGTACGCACTTTCAAAAATATTGTACTGTCTATTAGGAAACTCAAAGTGTGACTTTTTGCACTACACAGTGTACATACCTTATATTTATTTATCAGTGGTGTTCTAATATCACTTCCTGTTTTTCCATCAATAATTACAGGCCGGGTTTCAGTCTGTGCAATAGGAAAAAAAGGATGAAGTCAGGCTTCACATTAGCGAGCCGCAATTCAGCATCCGTAAGGCAGGCAGTGGACAGGTTGTCTTCTGGTCACCAACATTGATGGACGAAGCGTCATCTGGAATGGAGGAGTGCTGCTAATAAGAGGAATGGTTTGATGCGTGCAACTTACTTACCAAATTCAACAGGACAACTACAACAACATACAGATACAGTATCCATTGTTTTCTTCTATGAGTGTGACTGCATTTCTTGGATCTCTCTGTGCTTCTAAATTGATCCCTACAGCCATTCTATAGGTTTTACTTTGGCTATTTTTTAAACCTAATTTAATGTAAGAAGTGTTTCTCTGAGTGCAGAGATAGGCAAGTGAAAACGCTGCAGCCCTGTACTGTCGCATTCTGTCATTCACGGTTGGCGAAAGTACTACTTACTTTTCAGTAACAATGCATGCAGTAGTGCATGCACTTCCTTTATGTCACTTAAAAGATTTATGGTTAGCTTTGTACCCAAAGATTTCTTTATCTTCAATTATTGTTTGTCCATGCTGTGCTTTTTTTTTCTTCTCTCAACAAAACCTACCCAAAAAGAAACCCCCATTCCCATCCATTTTCCAAACCCTAACCCTCTTCCCCCGGGCTGTGTGGTTTTGATTGATGTGTGACTAAATGACATCAATAATTCCACACACTTGCTGGGGAGGATAAGGTCATAGCAACAGGCTGGTGAAGGAATCTGAGGATATATTCTAGACTTACTCAGCTTCAGTACTATTTCTTGTAGTAGTAGCCAATGTCAAAGAAATTCAACGCAAGTACTGGTTATACTTTAAATACTTTACCATTTATTAGGCTACATTGTGGCACTGTTCTAGTGTACTGTCACCTGCTATATTCTCTATCGTACCGTTGTAATGCTCCAGTAAGGACAAACCAGGTTTCATTTTCTTTTTTTCCATAGGCATGCAACTGCCACTGTGTCACACCACTAGTACCACCGCAATGAGGACATTTCTTCCGCCCAGGATTGCCAACCTTAATCGCCATTTCCCGTGGAGCCAGCCCTGGGCCTAGCCCTACTTTCAAACACAAATTACAGGTAAGATAAGCGTTTGGTGGGAGGTAGTATAATGGAGTATTAGGAGAGACGAGAGATTGACGGTAGTACTACTAAAGTCCTAGAACTCTTGAATTCACTTACTCTGTGAGAGGCACTTAGTGTTGAAAACATTTAGTCATTTACACTTAAAGGAAGAAAATGACACAGACTTAAGTTTCAGGAAAACAAACTTACTGTTAAACCCCCACCCACCAGACTCAAAAGCAGTAAAAAACAGGTATGTTCAGATAAAGTTTCAAAAAATATATTTGTGTAGCCCTAACAAAATAATCTCCTGCAAGACCCTCCCTAACCCCAACGATTGTCCTTCAAAATTCCCAAAAACAATCCAACTCCCAATTCACCCCCCCCAAAAGTCTCTAAAAAAGGGGCAAGGGACACTACGGCAGGATGCTGTTCACTTTAGCGGCCAGGGCATCATACTCCTTGCGGAGGGTGGCATGGTCGGAGCGGAGGCCCTCCACCAAGGTCTTATATGTTAGGACCTCCTGCTCCAGGTAGGACACTCTGAGCCATAAGCGGTGCTGGCGTGCCTTTCAACTCCTGTGGGGGGCAGCTGCTGTCTTTGCTGCTCGGCGGTGGCGGTTGGCTTTGGTAGCCCGGCTCCGTACCGCTGGAGCACTGCGCTGGCTGGCAGCCCTTGGGGGCACGGAGGAGGATGAAGCTGTCCCAGTGGATGTTGTACCAGTAGACTGCATGTCCTCCTCCTCCAGGGCCACCAGCCACCGATATTCGGGAACAGTGGCATCCAGCCTCCGTTGCCGGGCCATTCGAGCCCGCTCCTTCCTTGTTGGTTTTGTTGATTAGGAAGGAGCAACTATATGAAGAAAGAAAGACATAGTCTGTAACCAATGCTCCTAAAGATTAACACAAAATGATTGAGCAGAAAGTTGTGTCACAGTACAACTAGCAACTTGAAAGCACAGTACATAACTATCGAGGCCAGTATCTATCTAACCTCCCACTTCTTCATCCTTGCTTCAACATTAGTGGGAGTTTAAGGAACAAATTCTACGAGCACTATGGACTTCCATTACAGTCGACTATGACAGTACACCAGTCTTATTCTTCTTCTTCTCTCTTGTTTAGGAAAATTGGTACGTTATCTTATGCAAGCCGGCAAAATGCCAGCGCAGTGAACTTGCACCCGAGAAAAACAGACACACACCCTGATGAGTGAGACAGACTTGCGTTACTGTACCGGTCCAGTACATGCAGGTGGTGAAGCTCTTACTTTTCTATTACTGGTGGCACTGAGAATACTCTGTTAAAAGGGCTACTGCTTAATTAATTTAACTTTCACCCTACAGTGCAAATGAGTACTAAAAAAGGAAAATGAAGAAGCTAAATAATCTGATTATCTATCACTTCACATGGGATGTATTTGATTACATATGGTATGACTTTAGGTGCTTTGCTTTTTATTGAGTGAACAGTGATACACCCACACATGAATGACGTACTACTACTAAACTAAACTTATTAAGAGAGGTAGGAAGTGTCCACCGTAATAACCGGATATATGCTGTGCTTGCAGTTGCAATTCAAACTACTGCTACTATTCATGGTAGTATTTGGACAAAATTACAACTTCTTTTCCTCGCCTTTCCTACACTGGAACGGACGTGCGGGTGCGGTGTTACATGCTCTTCAAAGTAACACTTAGTTCATCCAGTGACCGTCTACTCTCTCTAGATACACATATGCTATCTAAGAGTCAGATAGTACCATGATCCAGGCATCCATCCATTCAAAGTATATGCACACATACAGTTTCTGTTTCACCCACCCAGGCTGTTCTCCTTCCACCCATCCTTGCTTCATCATTCACCCAGCCATGCACCATACCATATTCTTTCCTTCCCAGCCACCTCGGGGACCAAGCAAACACATATCATTCTTCTTTGCCAGTCATCATTAAATTTCTCGTCCTTCCACACTTACTTACACCCTTCTTTCGCTTTTCGTTCATCCCATCCATCAAGTTCATCTCAGATCTGATTGGGATTCTTCTCGCCAAAAACTTCACAGCTAAGTCGAAGTACATTTAGAGGAGGCCACTACCTGGTTGATTTATAATACACCTGTGCAGAAAGCACACTCTGCAGTCTTCAATCTCAATAAGTAAGGAATATATAGCTTACCTCTGCCCGCCACCACCGTGTGAACCCTCACAGGCACATTGGTGTCGTTCGGCATTGCATCGCCGCCTCCTCCCCAGAAGTGTTCTCCTCATCCAGCACCACCACCTCCGCGCTGGCCCCGCCACCAGATGTTCCACCTACAAAGTACACTTAAGAATGTTAGAATACATCACTCACTACTATATAATATTTGGTCTAGAAATAAAGAAATGTGAAAAGAACAGAAAAAAATGTAATCATTTGTGACTGTCTACTCTAAAGTAAAAATGTCCCTTTTTCCAGGGAAGGCTGTTGTCTTGCTGCACTTTTTGGCCCAACTGATGAATGTTTGCTTTTTATTTTTAACACGCACCACTTTTTCTCCTAACAGACAGAAGCTTGACTTCTAAGAACACGAGCAAGATCAAGTTCAAACCAGGTGAGAGCTCAGCTCGACCACAAGAAATGTGTTCAATTAATCGGCAGCACTAAGCACTTTTCCATTTTCAGTTAAACGTTTAGTTTTATGACAAACTTGATTTTAATAAATTTGTTTACTTTTAATAAAGCTTTTAAACTTAAATAGACTCTGTGGTTTTTGGTCCTCCAGACTAGAGTGGCTGAGCTAAAGGTTTTGCAATTTTTGCAAGCATGAGTCTGTGCCTCTGACACTTCTTGACTCTGACTCTGTACTCTTGTCCTGCGTTGGATAATCATCATTGGGGATCAATCATCGGTGACTTTGGGAGCTAAATGACTCTGCCACACTATCTAGTCAGTAAGGAGATTGGGGGTTCAACTACAAAGTCTGTTATCACTGAGGTATGTGGAATGTCTAACAGCGCCTATTATAATTGATAAGCTAAGCAATGCATTATTTAGTGTCCATAGTTCTGTTTGTGCAGATTTGTCCCTGCAACAGTAGTAGAATGGATTGTCCTCCTATCCAAACCAAAGGTAAAGCAGTATCCTATTATTTCTTGGTGGTCATTCACCTTTTTATTGTTGGCAATTGTCAAAGCATAAACATTTAGAAGACTTGAAAAGATATTATGGACAATCCCAGAGGACTGCACTCAGTGCATAGAGCTATTGATGACTAGAATGGGAGTCCAATGGAATTGCCAAATGTGCAATCTTAGTTAGCTACACATACAGACTAATAAGAATAATCTAGTAATACCACAGGAGTCATAGTCGAGGCAGGATAAGAATTTAGATACAGTCTACAAGAAGATCAAAGACGATTTAGAAAAAATCGAATGAGGAACGCTAGGAAAAAATAGGTACCCTGTATTAAAATTAAAACTTACCGGGGTCAGCAAAGGAGCCCTCGCCTGCCCGATCCTGGCCTGCATCCTGTTGAACAGCAGCCTCCTCCTCCTGTGTCCTCTTGCCCCTGGAGGGAGCTGATGTACAACATGAAAGAAAGAAAGACCAGAAAACATGGATGATATTTGTCAACCAAATCAAACATTTCAAAAGAACAATAACAAAATATTTTGGCGAAATAGCAAATAGACAACTATTCCATGGGATATATTGACCGATCTCATGTGGTCTACTACGTTATTAGTATTGCTTGATTTGCACGCAAAGTGACAGACAAAGTCCATCGTGATTGCAGATCAGCGACAACACTAAAAAGTTTCCTACTACATTAACCAGTCATTAAAATACTCAAACTATCAATCCACCACCACTATTTCTTCTTATCGCCATGTGTACAAAGGAAGGACTGGACTTGAGTCTGTAGGGGATGATTTAGAAGCCCCTTGCGGCTCTTTTGCTCCATTGTTGCGTGACTTTTGTGACGCAGCGGCAGAACAAAAGAGGCGCCATGGTGCGGCGTATATTAACAACGTGACGCATATGGGAGATGCATCACGTTGTAAAGCCCTGCGCCATCAGGGGGCGTTCCGGCGCAAGGCAGGGCGTTCCTGCGCAGGAACGCATCCTAAAAGTGGCTGAGGGAAATCTACAAGATTTCAATCAGTCACTTTAAGGACAATGATGCGTGACTCAAACCCTGCGCCTGCTTGAAGCAGACGTACGGCTTGACGCAGCATTGGGGAGATAGGGCACCCCAGAGCATTGCTGGAGCTGCGCCATCATTGCGACGCAACTACAGCAATGCGCCGCCTTTACAGCACAGATGCGTAACGCTTTGGTGACATTGTAAATACGGCGCACCATGGGTGGTGGTGGCGTGGCGCACAATTACTGGCGCATCCCTGCTACTTTGCAGGGATGCGCCAGTAATTAAAAATCTGACCCTTAGTGTCTAGCATTACGCAGTTCTTTAAACTACACTTAGCAGGAGAAAACAGAGTAGTAAAGAAATAGCTACTACTATTCACCAAGCCCGGGGATCTCAAGGCCGAGCAGGTCGAGCAGATCGCGTTCCCGGTCCAGGAGATCCGTCCAACGGTGGGTGGCCTGGTTGTAGGTGCGCCGGACCCGAGAGTGTTGGTACATGGCCCGGCACACCTTCTACCACCGCTTCCGGCGCTCCTGGATCCCGTACCCGCGAGCGATCTTGCCGCTTGCCATGATGGTCCTGGGGAGGGGGCGCTGAACATAAAAAATTAGTGCGGCCACCTCCTCCGGGCTGAAGATCTCCCGGGGTGCGACCTGCTCCCCCATCAAACGCCCGCACGGGAGCCGGGCACGGGGTGCGGGACCCTTCCCCTTCTCGGGATGCTTCCCGGCTCCCTTTACCATGGTCTGGGCAGAAAGGAAGCTAAATAATAAAGAAAATAGAATAGGGAAGAAGAAAAGAAAAGAGTTTAAAAAAGTAGTTTAAAATTAACCAAAAGTAGCAGAAAACACAAAAATATAGAGCTAGAAAAATAGAGGGATAGATAATAAGTAAAATAGATTAAAAAAAACTTCAAACAAGCAAAGGATGGCAGAGATTCAGAGAGGATAGAAAAAGCATGCCCAGAACCATAGCAATGAATGAGAAACAAGATGGCCGCGCCCGTTCACGACCGCGTGGGTAAGTTCGCGTGAGATTTTCCTCGCGAACACGCGCAAAATTGTACTAGCGAGCCGCACACTTTGCGAGATTACACATCGCGCCCGGAAATGGAAATACGTCATGCAAACAAGATGGCCGCGCCCGTGAACGACCGTGAGGGTAACTTTGCGCCGTTGCGCTACAAGCTTATTTACAACAAGGGGTGGTGAGGGACAGAGTCTCTGAATTAAACAGAATACTCTCACCCAGTCAAGAGATCAGGGCTAGATCCAACACCGTTTTTTAGCTCACTGCACCATCCCAGTTTCAGAACCTGGCTGTATGCAAATTAGTCTGTTACTGTCCCAGTGCATGATGGGAACAGGGCAAACCAAACTACAAAAGCCAATTCTTACACTGGGAAGGAAACAAGCTACCGGGGACCGGTTTCTGGCATTTCAGCCGTCTTCGGCCCGGCTTGCTTGAATCCTGATGGTGCAATGAGCAAGGGACTCACATCTGAGTATACCCTTCCACGCTTAGGGTGGACAAAAATATTTACAACAAGGGGTGGTGAGGGACAGAGTCTCTGAATTAAACAGAATACTCTCACCCAGTCAAGAGATCAGGGCTAGATCCAACACCGTTTTTTAGCTCACTGCACCATCCCAGTTTCAGAACCTGGCTGTATGCAAATTAGTCTGTTACTGTCCCAGTGCATGATGGCAACAGGGCAAACCAAACTACAAAAGCCAATTCTTACACTGGGAAGGAAACAAGCTACCGGGGACCGGTTTCTGGCATTTCAGCCGTCTTCGGCCCGGCTTGCTTGAATCCTGATGGTGCAATGAGCAAGGGACTCACATCTGAGTATACCCTTCCACGCTTAGGGTGGACAAAAATATTTACAACAAGGGGTGGTGAGGGACAGAGTCTCTGAATTAAACAGAATACTCTCACCCAGTCAAGAGATCAGGGCTAGATCCAACACCGTTTTTTAGCTCACTGCACCATCCCAGTTTCAGAACCTGGCTGTATGCAAATTAGTCTGTTACTGTCCCAGTGCATGATGGCAACAGGGCAAACCAAACTACAAAAGCCAATTCTTACACTGGGAAGGAAACAAGCTACCGGGGACCGGTTTCTGGCATTTCAGCCGTCTTCGGCCCGGCTTGCTTGAATCCTGATGGTGCAATGAGCAAGGGACTCACATCTGAGTATACCCTTCCACGCTTAGGGTGGACAAAAATATTTACAACAAGGGGTGGTGAGGGACAGAGTCTCTGAATTAAACAGAATACTCTCACCCAGTCAAGAGATCAGGGCTAGATCCAACACCGTTTTTTAGCTCACTGCACCATCCCAGTTTCAGAACCTGGCTGTATGCAAATTAGTCTGTTACTGTCCCAGTGCATGATGGGAACAGGGCAAACCAAACTACAAAAGCCAATTCTTACACTGGGAAGGAAACAAGCTACCGGGGACCGGTTTCTGGCATTTCAGCCGTCTTCGGCCCGGCTTGCTTGAATCCTGATGGTGCAATGAGCAAGGGACTCACATCTGAGTATACCCTTCCACGCTTAGGGTGGACAAAAATATTTACAACAAGGGGTGGTGAGGGACAGAGTCTCTGAATTAAACAGAATACTCTCACCCAGTCAAGAGATCAGGGCTAGATCCAACACCGTTTTTTAGCTCACTGCACCATCCCAGTTTCAGAACCTGGCTGTATGCAAATTAGTCTGTTACTGTCCCAGTGCATGATGGGAACAGGGCAAACCAAACTACAAAAGCCAATTCTTACACTGGGAAGGAAACAAGCTACCGGGGACCGGTTTCTGGCATTTCAGCCGTCTTCGGCCCGGCTTGCTTGAATCCTGATGGTGCAATGAGCAAGGGACTCACATCTGAGTATACCCTTCCACGCTTAGGGTGGACAAAAATATTTACAACAAGGGGTGGTGAGGGACAGAGTCTCTGAATTAAACAGAATACTCTCACCCAGTCAAGAGATCAGGGCTAGATCCAACACCGTTTTTTAGCTCACTGCACCATCCCAGTTTCAGAACCTGGCTGTATGCAAATTAGTCTGTTACTGTCCCAGTGCATGATGGGAACAGGGCAAACCAAACTACAAAAGCCAATTCTTACAGTGGGAAGGAAACAAGCTACCGGGGACCGGTTTCTGGCATTTCAGCCGTCTTCGGCCCGGCTTGCTTGAATCCTGATGGTGCAATGAGCAAGGGACTCACACCTGAGTATACCCTTCCACGCTTAGGGTGGACAAAAATATTTACAACAAGGGGTGGTGAGGGACAGAGTCTCTGAATTAAACAGAATACTCTCACCCAGTCAAGAGATCAGGGCTAGATCCAACACCGTTTTTTAGCTCACTGCACCATCCCAGTTTCAGAACCTGGCTGTATGCAAATTAGTCTGTTACTGTCCCAGTGCATGATGGGAACAGGGCAAACCAAACTACAAAAGCCAATTCTTACACTGGGAAGGAAACAAGCTACCGGGGACCGGTTTCTGGCATTTCAGCCGTCTTCGGCCCGGCTTGCTTGAATCCTGATGGTGCAATGAGCAAGGGACTCACATCTGAGTATACCCTTCCACGCTTAGGGTGGACAAAAATATTTACAACAAGGGGTGGTGAGGGACAGAGTCTCTGAATTAAACAGAATACTCTCACCCAGTCAAGAGATCAGGGCTAGATCCAACACCGTTTTTTAGCTCACTGCACCATCCCAGTTTCAGAACCTGGCTGTATGCAAATTAGTCTGTTACTGTCCCAGTGCATGATGGGAACAGGGCAAACCAAACTACAAAAGCCAATTCTTACACTGGGAAGGAAACAAGCTACCGGGGACCGGTTTCTGGCATTTCAGCCGTCTTCGGCCCGGCTTGCTTGAATCCTGATGGTGCAATGAGCAAGGGACTCACATCTGAGTATACCCTTCCACGCTTAGGGTGGACAAAAATATTTACAACAAGGGGTGGTGAGGGACAGAGTCTCTGAATTAAACAGAATACTCTCACCCAGTCAAGAGATCAGGGCTAGATCCAACACCGTTTTTTAGCTCACTGCACCATCCCAGTTTCAGAACCTGGCTGTATGCAAATTAGTCTGTTACTGTCCCAGTGCATGATGGGAACAGGGCAAACCAAACTACAAAAGCGAATTCTTACACTGGGAAGGAAACAAGCTACCGGGGACCGGTTTCTGGCATTTCAGCCGTCTTTGGCCCGGCTTGCTTGAATCCTGATGGTGCAATGAGCAAGGGACTCACATCTGAGTATACCCTTCCACGCTTAGGGTGGACAAAAATATTTACAACAAGGGGTGCTAAAACGCACAAAACCTTGCGAACTAACACGCCGCAAAAAACAAATCGCATATTCGCACGAATTTGCGGCTTCCAAATTCGATCTCGCGCAAAATTGCAGAAAAACAAGTTTTGCAAAACTGAAAGCACTCAGCAGGTGCAAAAGTTCAAACTCATCATTAGTAACCATTCCCTGTAGTGCTTCCTGACGGGGGCCCCTCCAGAGTTCAGTTGCTAGTTGCAACAATTGTATGACCCTGCTCTGACCCTCACAGCAGGCTCATAGAATAGCTACAAGTAGGCCACAAAGGTCCTGGAAAAAAAATTGCACTGCAACAGAAAGCAAATTACAGATAAGGAAGCAGGTGCCAGACTGGAATTTTAAAACAGTGACACATTAATAAATCAACCCCAAATTAATTCATGTCAGTTGAAGCAGGGCAGGTGTGCTTGCTTTCCCCCCCTTAATCTACAGTGATGATGAACCAGAGGGTGGCATTGATGTACCAGAGGGTGGCATGGGTGAAACAGAGGGTGGCAGTGGTGAAACAGAGGGTGCTGGGAACCTGTGATGATGAACCAGACGTAGAAACAACATAGTCGCGACCGTTGCGAGCCGACAAGTAAGTTTGCAATTGCAAACTGGTACAAAACCCTCGCGAACTGACAGAAACCCTTGCGAACACAAAAAAAGAAAAAAAATCCGCAAATTTGCGAGAATTTGCGGATTTTGCGGATTGTGAGTTCGCAAATACGCAAATTCGCGAACGCCAGATTCGCAAAATTCTCCCATGCTTAAGTACCACAATTGATGCATATAAGTATCGTCTAGGCCAGAACCACATGGGCAAGCAGGGGATCCCAGCACCCCCATCTTAACCATTACAGAGCTGGTGTAGTACATCTGATGCAACAATTTAAGTTGTATGAGTATGAATCGCTACCTCGTGAGGAGATGCCAGCGCTTCTCTCCAATTGTCGTCATCCAGATCTCCAACATCGTCAGCCCACTTAGCTCGCAATTTACCCTGAGCGTCTGGAGTATTATTGGGGATTTTCCGGTAAGTCAGAGAAATAGCCTTCTCCGGGAGATAGTCGTCCAAAAACCTGTCCTCCAGAGGTGAGGAAACTGGTACAGCCGAGTTGTTAGGAATGGCTTTATGCAATGCGTGTCTGACCTGCAGATAACGGAAAGTTTCTCGATCATGCAGTTGATAGTCTCTCTGCAGATCAGCAAAGGGGATCACTTTACCACTCGCCCACAAATCCCCGACCGTAGAAAGACCTATCAAATCCCATTTATCGAATCCTGGCTGCTGGGAGAGCATATACAAGCGGCTGGATTCCAGCAGGGGGGTAACTTGTGTTATTTTGTCTCTGCACCCCAAAGCCTGCGTTACTTTATTCCATATATCCAAGTAGATGAAGTGGGAGTAAACCTGGGTACATAACGAGTACCTCCATAAAGTGCTCTGAGATAGGAGCCAGGTAGCATATTATGTCGGTCTATTCTATAAGCGGGGTTCGAAACAGGTCGATGAACCCATTGATTTAGAACAACTAATTAGGAAGCCCAGTAATAAGACCTGATGTCAGGCAGTGCAATACCAGCACCGTACCAGCTCTTTGACAATTTCGTATGAGCAATACGGGGGGCACTCCGATCCCAGAGCAGGGCCCTAACTTCGGAGTCAATTAATTGAAAATACCACGGAGGAACTGAGTATGGCGTGATCTGTAAATCATCCACAAACCGGGGGAGGGCCATCATCTTGTACAAGGCCGCTCTACTTAGCAATGTGAGGGACAATGTTTCCAGTGATAGATATCAGTTTTTAGACGAAGTATGGGGGCAACAAGTTACGTTTGTAAAAGACAGAGGAGTCTGGCGTAACATAGATACCTATATATTGAAAACCGTCCGTCACTATGTTGGCCTCACAACCCATTGGTAAAAGCAGAGGGACCCCACTCAACACATACACCACGGACTTGTCCCAGTTGATTGTTTACCCAGAATATTTTTGAAATAAAGTTAAGATATGGAGGACATGTCGCAGTGAGAAAGAAGGTCTGGCCAGGTCCAACAAAATGTCGTCGGCATAAAGGTAAATCCTATCCGACCAATCAGGCGCCCAGTTCATTCCCCTAATAAGCGTGTCTCTCCTTATCTAAATCGCCTGGGGCTCCAGGGCCAGTGCTAAGAGCAGGGTGACAGCAGGTAACCCTGCCTCGTACCCCTCCCAGGACAAAGTATGCGGAGCGGGCACCAACAAAAATCCGTGCCAAAGGGTCAGTGTAAAGAAGACGCACCCAAGACAGGAATCGGCCTCCAAAACCATACCGCTCAAGTGCAGCGAAAAGAAACGGTCACTCTGTCATATCAAAGGCCATTTTGGCGTCAAGGGAAATAATAATGGTATCTTCTTGGATAGTGGCAGCCCTACCTAACACTCCATACAACCTTCGGAGATTCAATGCTGTATTTCTAGTGGTCATAAAGGCGTTGTGCCAGGAGCTTGGCGAGAATCTTGACTTCCGAGTCCAATAAAGAAATGGTAAGATAGGAGCTACATTTCTCCGGGGGTTTACCATTTTTTTAGATCACTACAAAAGAGGCTAATTGTTACGTAGCAGGCAAAACACTGTGAACGCGGCTCTCTTCATACATTTTTATTAAGAAGGGGGCAATAGTAGTAGCATTGGATTTATATAATTCTATTGGAAGTAGGCCTGGGCGTAGGACTACGTTACGCTCGGGTAGTTTGCGCAACTAGGCGCTACACGAATTGCACATAGCACTGTGCAAAAACACGTAGTGTACTGTAGCGGGCATTTTTTACTCGCTCGCGGTCCTCAACGTCAACTTAGCGACCGCGAGTAAGCAAAATGACATCCCGGCGAAACCTTTTACTCGTTCGCGATCAGCAACATCAAGTTGCCAATCGCGAGTGTGGAAAATAAACCTCCCGGCGAGATTCTCAATGCGGGGACGTCAGGTTTCTCATTGCGAGTGATCTTGCATGCTCGCGACCGCTCGTGATGAGAAACTACCAGTCCGCATTGAGAAGGCTGCCGCTTGAGTAAAAATCTACTCGAGCGGCAGAAAACGACCGCTTGCACTGTGCAAGATGCCGTTTGCACTGACTGCACAGTGTGGACAAGCATCCGGCATTGTGCAATCATTGCGAATAGCATTTCCCTACCGCACTATGTAGTTTGCGTAGTGCTACGCGTAGCTCGCGTAGTGCGAAGTGCACTTCGCGTAGCTACGCATAGCGCTACTACGCGAACTACGCCCAGGGTTAATTGGAAGACCACTCGGGCCCATTGCTTTACCTGACTGTAGAGAGGCAATGGCCTTTGTAACCTCTCCGACTGTAAAATCAGCCTCCAGGTTCCCCACATCTTGAGCATCCAGAGTAGGTAGTGGCACGGTGGCCAGTAACTCTGCTGAAACAGCCCGGGTGGATGACTGCCTGGATGTGTATACCTGCTCAAAATATCTGACAAAGGCCTCGGCTAGTTCGGTCCTGTCACTTATTACCTCTCCCTCCTGTCTCACTATCTGGGCCACCCATCTGCCTTGCAATATTTTGTACCTTGATATTTTGTCTATGAAATTATGAAATCACGATATTCGATTTTATAATCATAGGGAACTGCAACTCTTTTGAGATGCAGGAAACATTTTCTTTCTTGCTATTCTAGCTAAGCAAGAGTGTGCTGTTTCATATCTGTAATTATACCCCTGTTTTAAGACCCTGCTGAAAAAATGTCTATGTAATATCATACTTATCGCCAGAAGAATGCATGATATCTCCAATGTTCAGAGTGTTGGTGCTTAACATTTACCTGACATTTTATCACGGTTGTTTGCCTAGTTTAATTCACTGACCTGTAAAACCTGAATTTCTAGATTTATTTTTTCCATTGGTGTACAAATGTTGTTTATTTATATGTTTAAACAGTATGTTTCTGCCCTGAACCCTATCTCTTAAACCCTTTGTTGATGATTGACAACAAAGTCACTAAGATGCCACCTGGCTTGCCCCTTATGGCCCCTTGTGACCCCTGACACTGCCTCTCCAACACTTGGCCTCAGAGGTGGCAAAATCAATGCCTGGACCACTGCGGCAGCTTAATGGCAGCTTTGTGGACATTGGTTGGGACTTCACTCTCCTTGTTTTCTGCCATTTTTGATTAAACTATTAGTGAATAATATTAGATTATTATTCACTATTAGTGTAAAAAAATCGAATACAATTAGCTGGAATATGACCTTCCAAGGCAGATGAGGTAAGTAAAAAAAAATGATGTGAAATGAATGTTGTGTGTGTGCTTGCGGGTGAGAGTGGTTTATTAGGTCTCGCGACCTATCAATGCGCGCAAGCGCATTGAGCGGAGCGAGAATTCAAGTGCTCAAAATGCTCGTCAAACCAAGGGCTTTTTGGTGTGGTTTTCTTTGAGTTCACGTGAATCACATGACCAAACAAGCACCCGCATCAGCCTCCCTCCCTCCCTCCTAATTGCATTTTTTCACGGCCGCACAGCACATCAAAGGGCTTCTCCCAGCGTGTGCTGTGCGGCTTCTCCTCCCCCATCCGGCGCTGTGGACATGTTTCTAAGCCCCGTATGGCAGCGCATCTTCCTCAATGGAGGCAGCTCATCTCACCCTACCCATCCCATCCCCTCGAGTCCCTTGCACATCTCCCCCCTGCTACTTCACAGATTCTCACTAGTGCGCAGGAGACGGCACTGCACCCCCAGAGGAAATCAGAAGCACATGCAGAGAGATGGACGACTCCAATAATGCAGCGGCGACCGCAGCCCCATCAGCCATGACAGGATGTTAGTTATAAAGATCACAAGTTGTGTACGAGTCAGAACAGTGCTGCGTTGAGGAGTTACAAAGATCACAAGTTGTGTACGAGTCAGAACAGTGCTGCGTCGAGGACACAACCTATAAACACACACGGAGCAGCCTGTGTTCAGCAGCCAGAAGTTCCGCTGCAGGACAACACAAACGAAAACAAAACGGGAACACAAAAACAAACTTTGTGAATAGTAGGCGCGACCTGCCAGGTCCCTCTTGTCTGCCAATTTGCCAGTTCATCTTAGATGGGGTTCCAATGCTTAAGGTTGTGTCGTCTTTCTCTTCTAAATGAAAAAAACCTTTTTGAACAAAAAAAGCTTCCAACACAAACTTAACGGGTGTAATTCGTCTGCTTTCTCTACTCCGGTGATTTTCTTATCAGCTGCCTCCCCTTGCTCGCATTCCCGCCCCCCCACCAGGCTCTCCCGCCCCCATCCGGCTTCCCTCCGCGCACATAAAACATCTGCTGTGCCTTTAGTCACACCGAACATTCCTGTGAGACATAGTTTTTTAGCTGTGTGATGCTGCCAGCAAAGTCCACTTGAGATTTAAAAAAGCTTCGCACTCTTAGCAAAACCAGCAGTCAATATTATACAGCACCAGCCTTCCCACTCATGTTATGATAGATCCTTTCTTTAATTATAATGAAACAGTTTACACTTTTCCAATACTCTGAGTAATACTCGACAGTAATAAACGATTAGATCTGAGGGGTTCCAATGCTTAAGGTTGTGTCGTCTTTCTCTTCTAAATGAATAAAAACCTTTTTGAACAAAAAAAGCTTCCAACACAAACTTAACGGGTGTAATTCGTCTGCTTTCTCTACTCCAGTGATTTTCTTATCAGCTGAACCAATGATTTCCATAGGCAGGCCCTGCAATGCATGGATAAAGAACTGAGTTATCATTTGTTTGCATTGGATCTCGAGCGAATGCATATGTATAATACATTAAGGAAATGGAGCCCGATATTCAAGAAAGCCCGCTGCAAATAAAGGCTGGAGTGGTCTGCAAAATAAAGCGTCTCTTAAGAGAGCGACTGCCAACATTTTGTATCTAACTGTAACATTCGTTGGCAGCATGTCTGTACAGGACAATACCCTGAACTATTAAAGACACTGTACAATATAAAAAGGTAAAAAAAACATTACTGGAATATGAAGTTATTTGAAACCTGAACGAGCTCTGTAAAAGAGAGCGATCTACAATACGCAGCCAGACACCTGGGACGGGGGGGGGGAGGAACAGTAAAAAATATAAATACAAACTAATAAAAGCTGTCTGAATCCATTCACTGAGAGACTGGCGCAGACACATATTCAAACAAGCACTGCCGTTGCCAATAGGTTTCGCATTTGGAAAGTTGAGCTATTGGTTTTGTAAATGACATTTTATATTTATATATCGTTATTGGCATTGTCAATAACAATATATAAATATAAAATGTCATTTACAAATGCAATAGCTCCAACTTTCCAAATGCGAAACCTATTGGCAACGCCAGTGCTTGTTTATTTTCATTCCGGTTCGACAATGCTTGTTTCCTCCTTATACCCCCACCCAACTGTTTGCTCTCTTTTCTCAAACCCCTGCTTCCAAATCCTTTCTGCCCCACTCCCCAATTCTCTGGCTGTAGGATCGAGGGGATACTGTGAATGCTCTCTAATATTTTTTGTCGTCCGGGTTCTGCTGCTTGTTTTATTTTGATGATTCCTCGCAATGTGAAGCGGCTCATTTACCGATGTTTTTTATGTACAATACTTATGCAAGTACGGTACCCGCATTCGAAGACACACAGTTGTAAATATAATCTCACCGAATAATAAATGTTCTGTAATTATGACCACATGTAAAAGCACCACAGTGCAAGTCAGAAACAAAATACCTTTCTTTCCACCCGCCACGTGAAAGACGGTGGGATGTCGCATCACCGAGGTGAAGTATCCGAAGGTTACTGCGTCATTGGTGTGGGGGGATGGAGCAGGGTGGGGTGGGGGTGTTGCGCTCACGAGCAGGCGCCATGATTCCTCGCAATGTGAAGCGGCTCATTTACCGATGTTTTTTATGTACACTACTTATGAGTTTATTTTAAAGCATACCTCGCTCCCTTCCTTCTGATACCAAGTACACCATTTTTAAAGTATTATTTTCAGATACCTCGTGACTGGACTTTCAGGAAAATATATGTATCTGCCTAGCACCGTCTTAACAGTTGATGCATATTGTTTCATCAGTAATGAATGGCCATTCAATGGAAAATGCAGGATCGAGGGGATACTGTGAATGCTCTCTAATATTTTTTGTCGTCCGGGTTCCGCTGCTTGTTTTATTTTCTCAGTATGCACCACACATCGTTCTGGCATTCGTTTCTTTCCAGGTTGTGCATCTGAACTGGCTGTCCAAGAACATATTAGTCAGGTGATCACCCCACTTATAGCGCTTAATGGACATTTTGAATAGCCACACGGTGTTCCATCACTTTTACAAGAGCACCGGATTACATTTCACCAGGTCAAATTCACTTTTTCAGATACAGGCAGGTCTTAAGTTACATTTTGCATGGGAATCATTCTTTCTGTTAAAGTGCAAAATGTTCAGCGCAACATACACTCCAAATACCATTCAGTGCCACATAGTTACACGCCACATAATTACACTGCACTTAATGCAACATACGCTCCAAATACCACTCAGTGCCACATAGTTACACACCTCATAATTACTCTACACTCAACGCAACATACACTCCAAATACCACTCAGTGCCACATAATTACATGCCACATAATTACACTGCACTCAATGCAACATACACTCCAAATACCATTCAGTGCCACATAGTTACACGCCACATAATTACACTGCACTTAATGCAACATACACTCCAAATACCACTCAGTGCCAATTAGTTACATGCCACATAATTACACTCTATCGCATCACCACAGCATCACTCAGCACCACCAAGGGGCACCACCACATCACTCAGTGCCACCACAACATCTGTGCAACCATTCAACAACAACTGGTTCAAATATGTTCTCTCAATGTTTCAAGCTTTATTACAAATGTCACATAAAGATGTAAATATTTCACTTCTGTTCTTGGATTTTCGTCACAATAAAATACACTGAACATAATCTTCACAAAAGTTATTTACAAAAGTTTAATCTATTGCCATTATAAATTACAATAACTTTTATTAATTAAAAAAATTAAAATCAATGGTTATTCGTAATATCAATAAATCCAAGTCACGTAAATACAACACATATTGCATTACAAATGCTATAGGTGTCACATTTGCGAAAGTTAAAAGTATTGTCTTTGTAAATGACAAAGCTATTAATTTCGCTAAGTTCAAAACCAACACATAAATAAAAAAGGTGTCATTTACAATACCAATAGCTCAAACTTTCCTAATGTGAGACCTATTGGCAACGCCAGTGCTTGTGTGAAAGAGAGTGTGTGTATGTCTGAATGTGGGTGTATGTGTAAGCATGTGCGTGTGAGTTAAAGTGGTGTTCATATGGCATGTGATCTCACTTCTGCTACCCATGGTACATTGGGGAAATGACCGTCCGTGTTAATGAAGCAAACTTGTTTTAAAGTATAATTTTTTCTCATCACTGTCACAGTTTGCACTCTCTAAATTATGTCTGGACCTAAGACATCCTCACTAGTATCTAGTTGTATAAAAGCTGACCCAAATTCTGTTATGATCTTATTCTTAACTAAGATTTCCCAAAATAAAGAACCAGAAACAAAGTTTGCTCTAGGAATATTCCAACCCTGAACACTACATTACTACGGTATGAGGAGAGGATGCCTGAAAATAGATCTGATCTTTTCTACCAGTCTGTCTCGCTGGACAGAGCTCTTTCACAATGCAGTGTGCGTAGACTGTGCAAAAACGCGTATGGGACAAGTTGTCTATCTCCCCTGCATCTTCATCCAGCACTGAATTGGTGTTATAGGTTTGGCATTGTCTGTATTCAGGGCGCTGGACCTCATTTATCAGTCATATACATACATGTGTCAGTGACATGGACCATAGGATTTCTTATATTTCTTTTTTTCAAAATATGTTTTCATTTTTCATTTTAAGTTTAGGTTCCATCATGACTTTGCCATGCTTTTAATGAACATATTGCCATGTTTTTATTTGCTAGTTTCGTAAATAAACTGTGCAGGAATCGAACACACTTCCCCTTAGTTACACGCCGAGGTGACCGCGTGCATGTTGACGCTACTCTCGTCTATTTCTGCCCAGCATATGTGATATACATTTCAGCGGGGAGTCCCTATTCAACAGCGATCTTCCCTGTTGGTAATCCCTTTGACATCTTTAATTTCTTCTATATCAATTGGCGATTCCACTTCCTCTGTCTGCAAACATAAAACATGTTGAGGATAGAATTCATGTCAAAATGGCACTATCCTACTTTTGGACGCTTCTATTTTTAGTAACAGATTGCCAAAAGCAAAACATGGTAGTAACCTAGCGCTTATCTAAGTTGCATCAAAATATAAGTGAAGCGCAACTCAAAGCACGATCTAGGAGTCTGCTTCTCCCTGACACTACCTCACATACAGTGCAGGAAGGTTCTGTCAATTAATAAAGCAGGGATCCTATCACCTGTGAGTGCAGTCCACAGCCATTGCACGTACGCCCACTAGAGAGCAAAGATTGCTGCATAAAGAAGCTGTTCAAAAGGAACTCATTTGCAAAAGCAGTAAAAACTACAGTACATATAAGTAACTCACAGCTAAACTTGCGAAAGGCAAATTTTTCTCTATATTTTATCATCCTGTGTCCATCTCCCTATGGTAAATTTCAGGGAACCTTTCCATATATTTTACCATATGGAAAACTCCATCCGACTGTGGAGATCGCTCTATGGTGAAGTATAGGGAAAATGTTAAAGTTGATCAAATTTGGAAAAAATAGTAACATTATTTTTTTGTTAAATTGAATTGTAAATTAATGTCATATATTTATTTTAAATGTAAAACAAAGGAAATAAATGCTGCATCATTTTTTACTTAATATTCAATTATATCTTCAACGCATTTAAATATATTACATTAAATTGAAATTATTTTGCGGGTTTAAATTAAAAAATAAGTTCCCCTATCTAAAGCACAAAGTAGTTTTTTACCTTGCCGTAATATTTATTGAAAGAGATGTATACAATTAAATGTAATGATATGTTATTAAAAATTAATGTTACTATAAGATTTGGAAGAGGTGGACAGACTACCGGGGCTTGTTACTGGAGCCGGAGGATGGTGCGGGGCCCCTCCATCCAGTTTAATATTTCCCTGCTGGTCCAAGCTGAAGTTTCTTTCTTCTTCGTTTATTGGAACATGTGGTGGCGGTGCAAGGACACAGCTAGGTTTCATGTGGGAGGCCGTTAGTGCGACCAGGGGGTTGGGGGGGGGGGTTGTTGGGCAGGGGTTTGCATATTGCTTTCCATTTCTTCTGGATCTTATTATTGAAATATCAAATCCAGGAATCTTTGCATTTATTGTGCAGATGTCTCTGGGTGACAGCGCCCTACTGTATACATGTCATTAGATGAATACAATCTGTGTAAAATGTTACTTTACGTTTAAAATTAAAAAAAAGTTGTTAAAATGTTTTATTACTAAATAATAAATATTTGGTTTTGAACTATTTCTCTTTACATTAAATTATATTTATTTATATTTTCAACTATTTTAAATATGATCATATAATTTATCATTAATTATTTTGGAGGGTTTATTTTAAGCCACTATTTCCATTATGTCCGATTGGAGGGTGTGACAGTACAAGTGGTTGGCTGGGTGCACAGTTAGACTTACTTAAGCTCTGAGATGGAGTAATTTACTCCAACTTTGGGTCCCTTTTTGGTTGTGCAAACTATAAAAATTGAATCTGTGAATAGCAATAGGCTTACTCTTTTATGGGTTGAGTGCATGTTCTTCCTTAAACCCTTCCCTGACTCCTACTTGTGCCTCCCTAAATCCCACCTGTTTTGTAGCAAGTAGGCCTTAGTTTTCAATCACCCGTCCCACTCACAGTTGCTACTGAGTAGTAAACATACATGTTTAAGGATATTCCAATAGAGAAGGTAGAAGAGGTAGACCTTGACATTTACACTCAAATATTTATGAATAGCATTTTGGAGTACTATAGTGGTACTATTGTAGTTCTATTAAAAGTACTATAATGCTAGTTTGTGAATATGCGCTATAATGCTATAATTGGTAACCACCTCACAACTTGTAATAAAATCACCAACACCATGGTGGGGTGTAGCTAGCATAGCTAAAGTGAAGAGCAGTGTCTCTAAAAAATCGTCGTGCTGTTGGGAAAATGTTTGGTCCGTGTGTCTGGCAGCCATGATTGTTATGGTAAGCATGGCAAGCATGGTACGCAAGTTGCGTCGACGATTCAGCCATGACTCTGGCACTGGTGCCAGCACACTGGAGGAGGTCTAGTCTTTGGCCGTTTCCGGTGCATCTCAATATGCAATTGTGAATAGGGATTTCCAGAATGTGTAATCAAGCGACTATTAAAAAGGGGCCTTTTCTCATTTACTTATTGCATCTAATAAGGGCGCATTTACTTTCTTCGTTCCTTTGTTTAGGAATACAATACCACATTACAATATTTAAACTGGGAAAGAGGAAGGTTTTAGGTAAACAAAATACAAGGAAATGTCAGTTTAGTATAAACACTGTCAGGGTTTCATTTAGAAACGTACACACTATTCTTTATTTTTAGACATACAGGAACCTGCTAGCGCCAAGAGAGGAACTCAGTTGAAGAGGATCTAGACGTACCAACGTTGAGAGGGACCAGACTGAATAGAAAACTGTGTTTCTTTTTATCCACTTTCCCTTTATCCCTGATGGTTGTCTTTACTTCAATTACATGGACATGGTTGAGACTGTGTTTGCACGACATTGGGAAAAAGCTTCTGTGATTGCATCTCGCTCCTACAAGATTGAACGACCTGAATGAATAAAAATAAGCAAATTAGTGTGCAAGAGTTACAAAGATAAGAATTGGTTCAAATGTAGTAACAAACAGCACATGTGTAAGCACTGTGCATTGATCAAATTATGGCAGACTTCAGCTTCGAATGGGCGTTTTTAACAACTAATAGACACATATGACCAAACAAGATGGTTCAAGTTAAGCTAAATCATTTTACAAGAGTATACCAGTGATAACATCAACATGGGAACAATCTACATAAAAAGTTCTGGTTTTCTTTAAAAAATACAAGGGTCTCTTAAATGAGTTGTTATTTATGATTTCTTTTGGGTTCTTCCAGATAAACACTTTTGGGAAGAATTACATACATACAAAAGTAAATATCAGGATACAGTGAACATAATAACTCTGTACTTTAGTTTAAACTTTATCAATTTGCTGGTGTTTTTTCATGGTTGTCAGGAATCATCTAAATCTTCTTGGACTATCTAAACCCTAATGCTATTAATCTTTTTGTGCTATTGGTCAGGTCACACATGATTTGATGCATATTTTCAATTAGCACTCGACCTGCTCATTTTGAGTAACACCAGTGTTGTGCTGTGCAGGTTTGAACTTTTCTTCCTTGATGTGGCGTGTTGTACTGTAACTGATACTTGCCTACTCTATCTTATCTTTCAACACATGTTTATCAATCAAACACGCCTTAGGTTGAAATGCATCTTGCAATCCATCCTCTTTATTTTCCTTTCCAGTAGGTTTGCTATGCATGTGTGCCGCTAGTCTATCCCCCCTAGCAGTTCTGTCACAACAGGCACACACAGATTTGTCCTTTAACCATAGAAATTTCTTTTTATTCCAACTGTGGTAAAGGCCAATGATTAACATGATTAAAACACCTATGTGTTGCTTGTGAAAAGCAAATAAAAAAAAGAAAACTTTATTATTTACATATTGTTTCACCTTAAAAGAAATCCTGAAAATAAAAACAAATATACCACTTAAGTTTATGTACTGTGGAAGCTTTTTTCCAAATCTATATTTTTGTGCAATAAATAATAATGAATAGAAATATATTTATGTTGAGTCCAATACAGTGACAGGTAAATCTGTGCCGTAGGCACCGGAAGTATGGGTGTGGAGGTTGCTGCAACATCCCCTAAATATCCATGCTAGAGTTCAGCAGGTGAACAAGCAATAAAGAGGCCTTTACATTTAATTTTTATCTTGTCACATTTGCAGGGTATTCAAAGACAGAAGTCAGATGTCTGGCTACACTTCTGACAAATTGATGCTTATTCTTTTAACCTGGAGATTGGTTTTTACTTTTATTTTTTTGACTGTGAGCTCTTTTGTATCTGCTTTTTGCCTGACACCCGTTAGTGCCTGCAGCCGGATTTCACTGCCGCCCTAGTCTGCCATAGTCCTTTACCGCGGGTGCCACGAGGGGGGAAGGACTACACCTACCAGTAGCGCAAGTAGCGCCCCCCCCCCCCCACCTGCCATCAGACGCGCCAGGCGGTGCATTAAAGGGGGCCAGGGCTCCCGCAGAGCTGGACGCACGTGGGCGTGCCCGGGAGGCGACCGGGCCAGGGCGGGCCCGTACGCTCCCAGGCGGCGACCGGGCTAGGGCGGACCCGTAAGCACCCATCAGAGCCCAAAGGAGGCAGGGATGGGTCATACTATTAATATTTAAACTTCTGTGCCGAAGAACTCTGCTATTGCAAGGTACTCTGATATTTTCCATCATCGTTTTCACTATGTGGTTCTCCCAAAATGAGTAAGCGCAAGACGGGCGCTGGATCTGGGGCAGTGGGTACACTAGATCCCTTTCTGTTAAGAGCGGAGTCGGCACTCATGCAAGAGATTGAACTCACACAACGCAGGTTATCATTAGAACCAGAGCTTTCCCAGAATTGTAAAGTACCCGGACAGAGCCTCCTCTGTCAACTTCGAATGAAGATACTATTTCCCAAAACAATCAGACACAGCCTGTAGATTTGGACCCTGAAATAACTACTTCCTCTGAGTCATCGAGTGGCCCATGTATATCTATCGTTACGACTAGGGGTCAAAAAGCTAGTCAAGCTACTAACTACGAACCTCCCGCAAAAAAAAGGACGGGACGAGACCCACAGAAACATAAGCAGCAATCGCCTAAGATATCTAGGCATAAAATTATTAGCAACAGTAGTAAAGATAATCAACAGGCTAATGTGATGTTACCAATCGATGCTACAAGTGGAACGTTACCATGGACAAATAAAGAAGAGTTTTATAAGGGTTTGGAAACAAGGGTAACAGTTTTATTGGAACCATTACTACATAAGCTGAAACAAATTGAAGCCATACTCACCAAGAGGAGAGCACTCCTTTACTAGCACTCCCATAGCAAATGCGGTTGCATGTTCAAGTAAGGGTAATGACACACTGGAGATGAGGAGAAGAGGAAAGGAGGCTAGTGGCTCAATAATTAAGGTACATTGTCTCTCAAAATCTGCAGACACAGCTATTGAGACAGATCGGACTAGCCATTTAAATCAAAGAGGAATATACCCTGTGTCAGCGTATGTGGGGCCCCAAAATAGTTTAGCAGTCTTAAATCTGATCCGTACCCAGACTTCGGTTCCCCCAAAAGGGCCTACAGTTATCAAGGGGATTAGAAATTCATCAGGGGAAGCCCCTCAAAATACATATGCACAGAGTCATCAGTTATCAAAACAGGGACTCACTTCAAATTTAAACTTGAACTTGCATCTCCTTACACAGTTGTCATGGCAAATGTTCCCTCATTACCGTTCAATGTCTATGAACATTGGTCAACCCTACGGAATAGGTCGCTACACTTATTGAATACTAGGACTGGCATAAAAAACACGCTTTTTTTGGAGTTCAAAATGGCATGCAGAGAAACTTGAGTTGGTAAATCAACTAAGTCCTTACCAGGTGATGGTTTGGTTCTAAATTTTTGGTACAGCATATTTTGGATAGGGCTGGAAACCGACATATTATGACCAATAGTATAAGCATTTTCCCTCTGGAGTTCTTCTACCAACCCAATAGAGATCCTTGGCGCAACTGGAGGGTGAGACACTTCCGGTTTATAGACAGCCTATGTGCGAGGTTCCTCTAAGTAATCGTTTTGAAATCTTAGATTCATTAGAGGACATAGACTGACTGATCAGCCCAAGACCTCCTCCTTTGATCAGCAACCAGGAATATGAGGGATTTCGAGGTCATCAACTTCAAAATGCTGAAATGAATCCCATCCATTCTCATACACCTTTAGTAAATAATAAGCTATGTCAGGATATTACTGAGGAGCAAGAAGAGAGTATGGGTATTTGTAACTTGACTAGGGGATTATCCACTGAGGACATAGCTAATATAACGAGAGAACGATGACATTTTACTGCTAGTGGCCTTGTATCAAGCCCAATAGTTCTAGGAGCCTCTCTAGGCTAGGGGGTAGAACAAGTCTGTAACTTTGTTTCGTGGAATATTGCAGGTTTGTATTCCAAGTTGACTAATCCTATTTGGTGTGCATTTTTATGAAATAAAGATGTAATATGTCTTCAAGAAACGTGGGCCAAGGACATAATTCACATCAATGGGTATAAAACTGTTCACACTCTGGCAATTGAGGGAATAAGTGGCAGGACAAAGGGAGGGCTCTGCACTTATATATCGAATAGGTTGGAAATAAATAAGGTAGAGTTGTACGTAGAGGAAATGTATTATCAATTGATTAAAATTAATATAGATGGTAAATTATGTATTGTATTAATTAATCTATAGAACAACATTACATCTTTGAATGTAGTCCCTGTACTAAAAGAATTGGGCAATGATATAAAATCTTTATGTTGTAGTACCTCTAAGGATACAATGGTAATTGTGGGAGGGGATTTTAATTGTGCTCTGTGTCCTAATGATGATGGGAAATTGTATGGTCTTATAAACGAAGAAGGGACTAGTAATGGCCATTTCTGTCATTCTACACTGGGGGGACTGTTTAATTATCTGATTTTTAGTACTGATTTAGGAAATGAGCTATGTACCACCCCAGTCCCTATGTGCCACACTTTTAATGGAAGGGGGCTAAGTTCCACTATAAACTATATATTATTGTTGAATAAGTATGCAACATGACTTCGTACTTTTTATGTTGATGCTAATTCATTGAGTGATCATTCTCCAATGTGTCTGTCTATATCCTTGCCGTTAATGAATTCTGATAGATGTCCCAAAGCTGACTAGATTGTACCAAATATCATAATCAATAGGAAAAATAGTTATTCTTTGCGCTGGTCAATGGTGGACCCCCATTGATTACTAAGCAAGTGATATCTAATTGTAAACAGGCTTTTGAGATCTGCCTTAGTGACACAGCCACCCCAGATAGCATTTTGATTTCTTTTCAAGTAATAGCAGGCGTCAGAAGTCAAAAAAAGGGAGAACACAGGGATTGTTCGACCCAAGCTGTACTCGAACCAACTCCAATTTAAAAGAAGCTTTACATAAGATCTCAAGAAACCCAGATGTTGTGAGGCAGGCAAGAGCAGAATATAGGTTAGCCATTAAGAATAGAAAACTGGCTCTGAGAAAATGAAGCATTGGATTCTCTGCATATGGCCTCCTTAAGGGGAGATAGTGCAGAATTTTGGAAAGCTGTTAAGCACTTTTTTGACCCCTGGAGATGGCCCCACAATAGAAATTGTGATAAGTAAAGATTAATGGATAGAACACTTCTCAAAGGTATTTAACGGGGTGGATGGAATTGATATAGATAAAGAAGCTACTACCTTGGATTCCTTGACCCAATATTCTGGTCTTGAGTTTACTTTGGATGAAGTGAATTGGGCAATCCATGTAAGCTTGGGTGGGAAGGCCCCCGGCCCAGACGGTGTCCCGGTAGATCTATTCAAGTCGAATATGGCCTTATGGGGGTCAATTATCACCCTGGTTATTAACACCAGTTGTTCTGCACCTTTTTTACCAACCTGGGTTAAATCGGTCATCGTACCAATATTTAAAAGGATAAATTGTGAGGTTCCAGGGATGTTATAGGCCCCTTTCATTACTGGACTCCATGACTAAGATAATGGGTCGAATAATTCTTGAACGATTACATGTGTAGGCCGAGGATAATAAAGTCCTCTCTGATATCCAATATGGCTTCTGGGAGGGCATGGGGACAATAGAGCAGAGTTTGAATTTAAGCATCCTTATTGGGAAATATACGCGAGTTAAGGAGGGAAGGCTGTTTTTAGCTTTTGTGGATCTCACAGCAGCTTTTGATTGTGTAAAACATGCAAATCTCTGGGAGATCCTTGAGGACTTGAGGGTGGAAGCCTTGATTATACATTTTCTTAAAAGCTTCTATAGTAACGCCCTGGTGCGAGTTCGCTTCGGCCTGAGCGGTGGTTGCACTTCCCCATTCCTGTTAGGAGGGGGGTCAGGCAATGATGCGTCCTGGCCTCCTTTCTTTTTAATCTTTATATTAACGGCCTGGGAGACACTTTGCTAAAGGATAACAAAGATTTCCCTCAGATAGCTGGACGCCCCATACCCGCACACTTATATGCAGACGATGAGGTTATAATGTCACGTACGCAAATCGGTCTGCAAAGGGTGTTAAGACAGTTTCTTCAAATTTATGAATGATCTGGGTCTCAAGGTGAATACCACAAAGACTTTTATAATGAGGTGTGGCCGTGGCAGTCAGAGATGTAGGCATATGTTCGTGGACGGGCAGGTAATAGGGCCGACAAAGAGATTCTCGTATTTAGGATACTCTTTGATCAAAACGATTAATGGGCTCAAGCTGTATCATCAAAAAAACTATTATTTTCAAGAACCATTACCGCTCTTGTTAATTTTTCAAGGAAACTCGACAGGAGACCCCCTGTAGAGCTCTTGCAGATTTACAAAGCCAAATGTATATCTACGGCAATGTACGGAGAGTGGGTGTGGGGCTTTACAGATAAGCATTTCCTACAAATATTGGAAAATACATGTTTGAGATATATTCTGTCAGTCCCTAGTAGTACATCCTCGTATGCTTGTCACTCTGAGCTGGGTTTACCATACCTCTCTGACCTGATTAAAATGAAGCCCGGTCTTTTATGGCACAGGATTTGGTCGAAAACGGAGACCCAGTTAAATCGGGATATTTTAATGATTAGCTTAAAGACGGAATCAGTGTTAAAGATACCCTGGGTTAGGTATGTCTGAAATTCTATGTATGATATGGGACACCTAGAATATTTTACAGATCCAAAGACAATGAAGATGGTAAGAAGAAAGGATTTAAAAAGAGAGGGCCTCTTGTTGCTGGATACGATAAGACTTTCAGCAGATATTATCAAGCCTAGTGTTCAGCACAATCAAATAATTGTAACTACTTTCAGTATTGAACCTTATCTAACAATTGTTCCAGGAGGATACAATAGGTATTTATTGACACAACTTCGGTTTGGAATTATTCAGAGTTTTGTAAGCTTTCCTATAATGAATGACTGGGCACGTACATTGCAATTGTGTCCTTGTGACAAACACTCAGACCAATCCACTATTCATGTAGTCCTATTCTGTAAATTTTATAATGAATTGAGAAAGTTATGGATTATCCCTATTTTAAAATCCCTGGGGTTGAGACAATTCCGACCAGCATTTATTTCAATACAATTCTTAGATAATGTACTTATTGTATGGTGTACAGCAACGTTCTAAAGGAAAGTAGTTAGCCTCAGGAAAAGTATTGTTACACAAGTATAAGGCTGAATAGTTGCATATGGCGTATTAATATTGGTTTATGATCGTTTATATTGTACCTTGCTGATATTATATCTTTCATCTGTAATTTAATCGTTTTTATCATGTTAGTAACAGCTGCTGGTATATAATATGTTTAAAAATATTCCGCGTAATAATATGTATGTTTTTTCCATGTGCATTTATGATTGTATGAAATTCGCAATCGAATAAAGCTGTTTTTGATTTGATTTGATTTGACTGCAGAGTGAGAGGAATTGTAAAGCGAGCTACAAGGCGTGTGAAAGGAAGACTGCAGTATGGGAATTTTCTTCTAACACAGAATAACATTTAAATGGCTGTTAATGAACTGTACAAATATTGCAAAATAAATCAGCTGTTAGGAAAGCACATGAGACATTTTATTTTGTAATTCTGAAGTGTGAAGGAAACAAATAGTTGAATAGAGTCAAAACACTTTCCTTGGTGATGCCGTAATGACAAATGTTTGTGAAATTAGATTTCCACGCACTATCGTTTGTGCGTTATATAATTTTATCAGTAAAACTGTATGCCTATGCAAATTTAGTGGCTATTTCAATGGAAATTGTGCTGTCTGTTAGTGCCAGTGCCCTACCGCACGATGTAGTAATATATTTCCGACCGAGTGCTCCAAAATACACCACCAGCTGCATACTGCTGTTCTTTGCCTGAAGCTTGGATTGTTCACAATCCCTATGACTTCAGTGACGTAACATTGATGGCAGCACCCCCACTCTGGAAATTGTTCCAGCTGCACTGTCCTCGGCATTCATCTTGTGGCTTCTCTTCTTCCTGCCGTGGGAAACGTTACATTTAGTTCGCTAAGTCTTGTCGCATCTTGTCTTGAGATGCTCCACAGGTTAGTCCAAAACACAGTTGCCAGCTCCACACTGCAGGATGGCATGGCTAGAGTGCTGGCTGCTGGCATGAGGGCTTTCGTAGTTGGGGCTGGCAGCCAATCCAGCTGTGATTCCTGACCCTTTCCTGCAATCTACCGGGGAAATGCCACAGAGGCTGCAGTGCCCGGCCCTAGAACAGAACATTCTGTAGCATATGAAGCCAGAGCAGCTCAAAACAAATAAAATACAAAAACACACATACACACCAACGCCGCCAATAAGACAAACTCCTACAGAACATAAGATGCAAATTAAACATCCTATCACAGACACTTCATATAGTGAGTTGTTATTGTGCTCAGCCCAGCAACCAAGCTGTATACAACACACCACCTTAGAACAGCATACATTGTTAAAACTCTGAGTAATAATCAGCTTAGGCCGTATGTGGAACTAACTGGCTATTAAGCCCTCCCACATCACTTACTACTACAAAGGAGGAAATACCAAAGCAATTCAGTACAATCCTAAAGTCTCACGAACCAAAAGCATTTCCAGCTCATTAAAACTGTCATACTTAAACCTGACCACACACCTTTACAAAACCAAACCAGAGTGTGGCCTGCAATGAAAACAAGGGAAGTCATGCCCTGGACAATTGAAAGGCACTCTGGTGCCATAGTAATGCAAGGCTGTGCACTATACAAGTGTTATTCAACGAACACAATAACCACAATATGGTCTGTCTTCTGCTCCGAGGGTGTTGGCTGCAACCCTCAATCACACTGAGCTGGGAAGATAGCTGTGAGTTAAGTACTCCCTGCAGCATTTACAGCTCACATGCTTTTTCGGCGTAATAAAACGGTTGTCAGGGTCCTTGTTGTCACAACACCTGTTATTTACATTGCTATAAAAGGGACAGGTGCTGTATGAGGAGGGAATTTCGTTGGGAGGGGTTTACCTTGTTGCTTGTAAATCTTGTACCGCGGTTTTTGTTGGAAAATAAAAATATATTTGTGAATCAGACCGCAGGTATGCCAGCCGGATCTAGAAATGGCCACTCCCTCCAAGGTTGGTGTACAGGAGAAACAATTGTTTCCTTCATCAGAACTTGAGATTTTCTAAGGCTCTGAAGTGTCAGCTAATGAACATCAGAGCCAGCACTAAGCTTTGAATACCTCAGGCTACCTCAGAGTTCCGCTTCGAAGCGTCTCAGGCTACCTCAGATGAAAGCTTTGAATCACCTCAGGCTACCTCAGAGTTCAACTTTGAAGCGTCTCAGGCTACCTCAGAGTTCAGCTTCAAATCATCTCAGGCAGCCTCAGAGCTCAGCTTCGAAGCGTCTCAGGCTACCGCAGAGTTCACCTTCGAATCATCTTAGGCTACCTCAGGGTTCCGCTTCGAAGCGTCTCAGGCTACCTCAGAGTTCAGCTTCGAATCATCTCAGGCAGCCTCAGAGTTCAGCTTCGAAGCGTCTCAGGCTACCTCAGAGTTCAGCTTCAAATTATCTCAGGCAGTCTCAGAGCTCAGCTTCGAAGCGTCTCAGGCTACCGCAGAGTTCACCTTCGAATCATCTTAGGCTACCTCAGGGTTCCACTTCGAAGCGTCTCAGGCTACCGCAGAGTTCAGCTTCAAATCATCTCAGGCAGCCTCAGAGTTCAGCTTCGAATCATCTCGGCTACCGCAGAGTTCAGCTTTGAATCATCTCAGGCTACCTCAGAGTTCAGCTTCGAATCATCTCAGGCTTCCTCAGAGTTCAGCTTCGAGGTCTCACTTGTTCCCTCTCCAGCAGACTCTCCAACAAAGTCCTACTAGTTGGCCTTGGAGGCCCTCTCTAAATCCCCTACTGTATGCCTTCCACCTGACTCTCACTTCTTTTTTTATTTATTTTTTATTGCAGATTGCACAGCTTACGCAGCTTGTTTATGCCTACAGCCCTGGGGCCGGCAGCATCTGACAGTGAAAAGACAAGAAAAAATACACAGCTTATATGCCGACAGCCCGGGGGATTGGCAGCGATACTGTTAAACAACTACATAGGAACATGTGCAGCCTTGGTAAGAACGCATTCCTGTTCTCGTGTATTGGATTTGGAAATAAACAGTAGCAATTTATAAACTCCCCCCTCCCCCCAACCTGCCATAGCAACATGTCATCTAGCCAACTCCTGACTCCACACAGTAGAACTCGCTACGCATGCCACATGACCTATACACCACATTCCATCAAAACTTTTCAACAGCCTACAGCCTAAAGCAGCTCTGCACATAACTTTTAGCAACCAGCACAAGGGCTCCAAAGCCAAGTCCAATGCCCAACATAGCATTTCACGTGGCAGTATCCCTACAGTGGTCCGCACCCCCTGATTCCAGCCAGTTCACATAAGGTCCCCATATATCTAAAGGCCTGGACCTGCTGGGCATTAATTCCCAATAATGGGATAGTTGATCCTTGCAACTTTTGACAGCATGCAACCACTCAGCCACCGCAGGGGGCTCATGTTTCTTCCAGTGTATTGCCACTTGGCGCTTCGCCAGCAGCAGCAACATGGATGTGAGTTTGCGAGAACCCTTTGGGATTTCTAAGACAAACCCCAGCAGTGTAACCAACGGTGTGAGTGGTATTTGCACAGTAGTAATATCGCCAATATGTCTAACTACATCCAACCAGAACTGTGCTATAGGTCTGCAGTACCATGCCAAGTGCATGAAAGTGATGTCCTGAGAACCACATATCCAACATGTAGTGTCTGGGTGTAATCCCATAAGATGCAATTACACCAGTGTATGGTACACTTAGGCTGTGGGGTTTTAGGTTTAAACCTATAATAGCTGATAAACCCCACTGGAAGAGAAGTAGTCCTCACCAGTGAAAAACTATAAACACTGAAAAAACACCTGCACAACCACAAACTAAATGCCATTCAAAAAAAGGAAAAAGAGAGTGAAAGAGTCGTTTTTTTTCTTCCTGAAGGGGCCAATACAATGTAACTTTGTTATACAAGCTAGCAGTAAGAAAGACTGGGCTAACATTATTCTGCTTGGGTTTTGTTGTTTAGGGATGCCACTAAAATATTGTTTCTTCTTCCTTCTTTCTTTGGCTTTGTTCAGTTTTGTGATCTTTGATCTAAAGATGCAGGGTTTAGAAGCATGTTTTAGGACTCGTTTAATTATTTTATAAACTGTAGAGAATCAGGAAATATCAAAATCATATTTGATATTTTGGCTGCGTTTGTTTCTTTCACTGATAGGTAAAATGGCTGCTTTCATAAGAATCTTTCCTAATATGTGTCATCACATTTTCCCACAGAGAATGGGTAAAAACCCTTAATACATCAGCCCACAGTTTCTAGTGGGTCAGTATCGATAGTAGATGAATTGCCAACACCTCAGTCTTTAAACATTCAATGCAAAGTATAGTGACAAGTATCTGTATAAAGAGTGCTATCACGAAACATCTGGGATAGTGGTGAAAGCATGGCACCAGTCTTTTAGAAAACATTCAACGCAGTGTCACTTGGAATGCTCTACAAAAAAAATTCTTTCCAAGTGCAGCAAAGATTAGAGTGATATTGTTTGTATTTGCTGTGATTCAGCTACGTATGTGAAAAAGTTGTGTGATGACCTGTCAAAATTGATACCCGAGCTGAAGTGATTCCCTGTAGGAGATCCTTGCCACTTGTTAGATTGTATGCTGAAAGCATCTTTACAATCTTCAGAGTTAATGAGGGATGTTATTGACTTTTTAGTCCGTTCTGGTGCACTGTTTTCTTATGCACAGGAACGAAAACGCAAATATTTATAATGTCATGCTTTGTGTGGCATCAAAGAAAGAGTCATACCAACTGTGTCCCTTAGCTGATGGTTTTCAGTCCAAGGGGCTATGAATGCTATATTAAAAACGCTGGCAACAGGTTCCAGAATTTTTGCTGTGTGATGATGCCAAAAGGCAAGAAATGTAAGGATCGTTGGTCAAATTTGACCGCTTCATTAACTCTGAGGGCATAAGCGCCCAGCTCAATGCAAATGTTGCAGAACCTGCCCTGAGAATCGCAATCTTCAAGTGCACCAGAATTCGCATGGAAAGCTTTGTCAGTGGCCAGAGTTAACAAATTGTGTACTGGCTGTTTTTGTGTTGCCCATCTCAAGTGGCAATGTTGAGTGGACCTTTTCGCAGATGTTTACATGGGAAGGAAAGAGCGAGCGCACATGACCAAAGACTCACTGAAGAAGTATTGTATGGTGTACTACAATAAGCTTAATTTGCAAAAATCTATTCCGACTCATATACACTATACGTGCACTGTCTATATCCCATTTTCTGACAGTTCAGAAAGCAAGCAAATATAAATGCAAAATGTTCCATAAACACTGGAAAAACACTTTTTTTCTTGTTTTTAGTGGCGCAAAAATGTGAAACCACTGATGATAATAGTTTTTTAAGGTATTGAAATCACTTGAAAACACTGGAAAAACCCCACCAGAATTTACCAGAAATAGAAACTGAAAACAGGAAAGCCTAGGTACACTCTATGTAGAAAATTAAAGTCGTAATCTATAATTCGGTGAAAGGTGTTCTAGTTGTGAACAGCAGTATTCCCATTGTTTATCTGTTATTGATGAATCAGAGTCCCTTTCCCAATCTATTTTTGAAGTGCACAACACTATAAGGGATGTCTCTTACGTTATGCTGTATATTCGTGTTATCAATTTACGGGGAGAGGGGTTTGAAAATACATTCTCCAGCGCTGATAAAGCCGGTGGTTCCTGGGGAAAGTCAGTATATTTCGCTCTACAAGCCGCCCTGAGCTGATAATACAACAGCATGTCTGAAGCTGAGGGCATTTGCAGTTTGCACATCTGCTGTAGTGACATGAATGTAGCATCTGGGTATAAATCGATACCCTTGACCAGGGCTTGTGCCTTCGCCCTTAGTGTAGTAGCCTTATCCATCAGTGGTGTCAGAAGTGGATTGCCCCCTATGGGCATAGATGGTGCGTATAATTCCTGTAAACCCGCCCTTCTGGCTATTCCCCGCCATGCCCACTGTGTCGCTTCTACTGTATCTATTTCTTGAAGAGGCCGTTTGTAAGGTTGGTATACTGCCGCATCTAATGGGACCGGAGCAACCATATCTATTTCTATCGCCACAAGCAGTTGATATGGAGTAGGGTGCTGCCAAAAGTATAAATATTGTGCCTGTGTGCTATATGCGTAGAGCTCAAAGTCTGGAGCTCCCAATCCCCTTGACTGAAGGGCAGCGTCAGTAAGTTCCACAAAACACGCGGTTGTTTGCCCGCCCATACCAAATCAAGGATGGTAGTCCGAAGACGCTGAAAAAAGTGAACAGTAAGCGGCATCGGACTGTTCACAAACAAGTATAATAGTTTGGGCAGCAACACCATTTTCGTTATTACTATACGCCATAGCAAGGAGATGGGCAGATGCTTCTATCTTTGAACTTTTCTGTCTATCCAATCAATAACTGTCTCCTAGTTTGCTGTCCACATTTCGTGCAAAGACCTACTTATCTTAATGCCCAGATAGCGGGTTTTACCCACAGCCCACTGTATAGGATATTCCGTGTCACATGGAATAGTTTCATCTGTGAGTGATAGGATTGTGGATTTTGCCCTGTTAATTTGGATAGCAGTCAGGCCGCCATATCAAATCAATTCCCTCATTACTATGTCAAAATTGTCTTTAGGATTTGTTAAATAAATCGTCATGTCAAGAGCATACATTGATATTAATAGCCCTCTAGACGTGAATCCTATGCTCCTTTGCGTGTGATGTTGGCGGAGACTAGCTGCCAATTGTTCGGTGGCAATTGCGAAGAGCAATGGCGACAGAGGGCAGCCTTGTGGTGTGCCTCTTGTGATGACAAATGGTTCTGACATCTGTCCATCAACTCTTACCCTCGCCGTCGGATTTGTGTATATTACTTTGATTTGTTTAATGAATATGGGGCTGAGACCCATTCGCGATAGCAAGGTGAAGATAAACTTCCATTCCAAAGAATCAAAAGCTTTGGTGGCGTCTAACAATGCCGCCACGGCCTGTACATGGGGAGCTAAATAATGCAGGAGGCCAAATAAAGTGCATAAATTGTGGGCAGTCAATCGACCCGGTATAAACCCGGATTGATCTGGTAGTGCAATTTGCTGTAGCATCGGCTGCAGTCTATTTGCCAGCAATTTGGCTGATATCTTAGCATCGAGGTTAATTAACGATAATGGTCTATATGAATCGGGTATTGTGGGGTCCTTGTCAGGCTTTAGTAAAGTGATAATTGTAGCCTCTCTCAAGGTAGGGGGGAGGTCACCCGTGTCCATTGCCTCTAGATATACTTGCAATATTCTGGGAGCGAGGATATCAATATATTCCTTAGAAAAGGCGGCTGTCAAGCCGTCTGCTCCAGGGGCCTTGTCAGCCGGCATACTGTTGATGACTTGTCGCACGTCATCCACTGTGATTGGCAGTTCCAGATACTCACGGGCACTGTTGTTGAACCACGACAATGCCACAGTATCCAGGTATTCAGTTATGTCAGCTAGCGACGGGTCAGTGCGGGATGTGTATAGATGTTGATAATAATGCGACATGGTATTAAGGATGTTGTGTGGCGTCCTGGCTACTTTACTTCCATCAGTTTGCAATTCTGTAATATACTCAGACCCTCTTGGCGCCCTCAGCAGACCTGCCCTGTCCCCTTCCCCGTAACGTCTTGCCTGTGTGTATTTATGTAGGTATGCTTCCGCTTGGAACTCCGCTAATTTAGTCCTTATTAATGCTGTAGGAGAGGGGGAAGGATTTAGTTGGAAAGATCTTTCTAGGTCTCCAATTTCACGCTAATACCTTCCTAGTGTGGTATGTATACGGTACAAAAGGGGGGGGTGATGGACGGAGCATCTGAATCAATCAAACACTCACACCCAGTCAAAAGATCTGGGTTTAATCCATCATCGTTCTTTAGCCCACTCTGCCACCCCAGTTCAGACATGGCTATATGCAAATCAGTCTGACCCTGTGCCTCATGGGAACAGTCCAGCCCGAACTGCCAAGCCATGTCTTCCCTGGACCGGAAACAAGCTTCCGAGGACCGGTTTCTGGCATTCCAGCCGTCTTCTGCCCGGCTTGCTTGAATCCAGTGGCAAAGTGAGCAAGGGACTCACGTCTGAGCATACCCTGCCACACTTATGGCCGGCCAAAAGCGGTACAAAAGGGGGACTGGTGATGGACGGAGCATCTGAATCAATCAAACACTCACACCCAGTCAAAAGATCTGGGTTTAATCCATCACCGTTCTTTAGCCCACTCTGCCACCCCAGTTCAGACATGGCTATATGCAAATCAGTCTGACCCTGTGCCTCATGGGAACAGTCCAGCCCGAACTGCCAAGCCATGTCTTCCCTGGACTGGAAACAAGCTTCCGAGGACCGGTTTCTGGCATTCCAGCCGTCTTCAGCCCGGCTTGCTTGAATCCAGTGGCAAAGTGAGCAAGGGACTCACGTCTGAGCATACCCTGCCACACTTATGGCGGCCAAAAGCGGTACAAAAGGGGGTGGTGATGGACGGAGCATCTGAATCAAACAAACACTCAGTGTGGTATGTATATCCTTCAAAACGCACGCTTTCAGTGCTATGCAGTTGCCCCTAGTGACCGCCTTGAATGCCTCCCATAGCATACCTGGTGAGTCTACCGATCCCTCATTCAATGAAAAGTAGACGTCTATTTTCCCACTAAGCTCTTTCCGGAAGACCGGATCCAGTAGAGCACCAGATGGAAATCTCCAGGCAAACTGTTGTATATACGGCGCTGGAATTTGCAGTTTTAGTAACGTGGGTGCATGATCAGAAAACGTGCTAGGGTAGTGTTTGGCTTCTACAACCCAGGTGTGTACATCATTCAACACTAGCCAATAATCTAGTCTAGACCATGCGTTTTGATGATGTGTGACACACGTGCCCTCCCTGGTTGTTGGATATAGTGCCCTCCAAGAGTCCACCAAATATTATACCAGATAACTTCTCAGCCGCCTTGGGATGATGTTCGCGTGCCACTCCCTGTCTGTCTGTGACTGGTGATAAAACAACATTAAAATCTCCCCCCAACAGTATTGCCACATTGCCCTGTGTCTGTATCTTCTGCCAGATGTGCTGGAAAAATTCTGGGCTGTCTGTATTCGGCCCATAAGTATTAACTATCACCATCGGGGTGTTGTACCGCGTTCTCTGTAATAGAATGTACCTCCCCTCACCGTCTGTTATTGTATGATGTGTTTTCCATTGGAGTCCCTTGCGTATTAGGATAGCCACCCCCCTGGAGTATGTCGAGTAGCCTGCTTCCACCACCTCTCCCCATCGATTATTCCTAAGTGTGCCTGCTGCTGTGGCCGTTGGATGTATCAGACAGATGCCAATTCCGTGCCTCAAGAGAGAAGAGTAAAAAAGTCTAGTCTTTCTACGGTCTTTCAACCCTCTTACGCTCCTTGAAATACATTTGAGTGCTGCCATGTGTGTATCATGAGTAGTGTGTATCTTTTGTCAGCCACTATATAGATCTGTGGTACATACTCCAAGCGACATCCAATCCACCAAATTTGCCCGATACATGAGCCACTATATACAGAGTGCCAGTCATATGCATTCGCTTAAGTCCACATTGTCGGTGTGTCAGTTCGGTCAATTCAGTGCTTATCGAGCTCACCAGTTGCGTGTGTTCCGGTGCATTGTATGGCAGGTCTAACAAATAAAACATACCTTCCCCCCGCCTCCACCCACACCAACCCCCCAATCAGGTTGTGACATATCCTCCCTCTTCCCCATTGACTGTAAACAAACAGTCCACAGTAGTGTAACAAATGGGCGTGGGGTCGCACACTACTCACACACCGGCGGTATCGCCCCTAAGGACTCTGGTCAATGTAGTAACGTGTTTGCGATGCATAATCTTTCAATCTTCTGCTATCTTCGCTGTCTTCGCCATCCCTGGACACATGTTTCGGGGTATCATCCCTCGTCAGCAGGGATAGGCCGTGTTCTGGGGTTGCCGATGGCTGCCAAATATCTGCCATGTTTAGTACCACTCCGGCGCGTAGGTGCGGGATCCCAGGCTCGTCAGCCAACTGCTCAAGGGAAATTTAATGTTACAAATGGGGGTGGGGTCGCACACTACTCACACACCGGCGGAATCGCCTCGAAGGACACTGGTCAATGTAGTAACGTGTTTGCGATGCATCATCTTTCGATCGTTTGCTATCTTCGCTGTCTTCGCCATCCCTGGACACATGTTTTGGGGTATCACCCCTCGTCAGCAGGGATAGGCCGTGTTCTGGGGTTGCCGATGGCTGCCAAATATCTACCAGGTTTAGTACCACTCCGGCGCGTAGGTGCGGGATCCCAGGCTCGTCAGCCAACTGCTCAAGGGAGCTTTAATGTTACAAATGGGGGTGGGGTCGCACACTACTCACACACCGGCGGTATCGCGCCATAGGACTGGTCAATGTAGAAACGTGTTTGCGATGCATCATCTTTCGATCTTCTGCTATCTTCGCTGTCTTCGCCATCCCTGGACACGTGTTTCGGGGTATCACCCCTCGTCAGCAGGGATAGGCCGTGTTCTGGGGTTGCCGATGGCTGCCAAATATCTACCAGGTTTAGTACCACTCCGGCGCATAGGTGCGGGATCCCAGGCTCGTCAGCCAACTGCTCAAGGGAGCTTTAATGTTACAAATGGGGGTGGGGTCGCGCACTATTCACACACCGGCGGTATCGCCCCTAAGGACTCTGGTCGATGTAGTAACGTGTTCGCGACGCATCATCTTTGGCTCTTCTGCTATCTTCGCCATCCCTGGACGCGTGTTTCGGGGTATCACCCCTCGTCAGCAGGGATAGGCCTTGTTCTGGGGCTGCCGATGGCTGCCAAATATCTGCTAGGTTTAGTACCACAAATGTGATTCTCTCTCCATACCCAGGCAAAGTAAAGATTCCATGGTTATTTTCCTCTGGCATTAAGCTTCATTATTGATATATGGAAGAATATTCTTACATGCACATAATATATTTTCTTTTTTGATATACTGGGTTTGTCTATTCTGTCCCAATCCAAGATGGCAAATAGGAATGATGTCATGTTCTGTTCTCCACTATAAAAGCGGAGTTCCATTGTAAGTCCAGTTGAGTTGCAGTTGTTCCCGAATCATTGCTCACTCACTGGACATCATGGACTCCATGTTCCTGTTACTCCTCAGCTCATTGCATGGTTGCTTGGCCTGATCAGCAAGATCAATGTTTCCCAAACCATAGGTCGCAACTCACTAGTGGGTCACCAGCCGATTTCTGGTGGGTCGCAAAAGAGTAATAAATAATGATGCCCTTACATGTTTTATTTATATTGCCACATTTGCAGTGCTTCAAAGACAGAGTTCAAATGTCAGGCTATGACTTTTGAAAAAGTGCTGCTTATTGTTTTAACATTGAAATAAGTGTTTACTTTTCTTTCTTTGATTTAAAAGTGAGACACGTTATTAAAGTGAACTATGTGACAATCTTGCTGGGGTACAGGGCAGACAGTGAGAAAGAAAAGGCTGTAGGATATAATTTTTTGTAACACACACCAAAATGTAAGTACCTGTAAATGAAGTACACACATATTTCAGAATATATCAGCAGTTAAGAAAGCAAGCATTAAGCAACATATGGCAATGCGCAAATGATAAAACATTCACTGAAACCTGATTTCCACACATTATCTTTTGTGTGCCATATAGTTTTATCAGTACAAATGTATGTCTGTGCAAATGTAGTAGCCATTTCAATGGAAAATGTTCTGTCTGCAAATGACAGAGCACTACTGCACGATGCGTTAGTAATATGTTTGCAACAGTGTGCTCCAAATGCACCACCAGCTACATATTACACCCATACTGCTCTCCTGAAGGATACATTTGCTACACTTTATGGTAAGCTAGGATTTTTGACAAACCCTATGACTTCAGTGATATAACATTGAATCCACTAAGGGGTGGGCGGAATATTTCGGTCTGCCCGCAGAACTGGGGGAATTTTGTTCACTCTGTGTTACTCTATAATGTGGCGTTCAAGCCAAATTTCACCAATCACTGAGTGACAAAATTTCTCTCCTGCGAGGCTCCAGGAAATGTGAGCCAGCTAGCGAAATTTGGCGTCCCCTAGCCCGATTAAATGGTCAGAGGGCTGCATTCTGAGTAGATTTGCTGTCCTTCGAGTAGATTTTCTACTCTAGCAGAAGCAACATCAACTCAAATGGCTGCATGCTCTAGCGCAATGCATTGCACTGCTTGCTTTACTGACGCTAAGAAGCAGAGTGAGCTACATATTTTCCACCCGCTGGCGGAACTCTGCTGAATCTGGCAGAGTTTTTATGCAACTCCACAGAATCCTCCGGTATGAAAATCTGCAAGTTCTACCCACCCCTAATGTCAGCACACCCACTCGGAAAATTGTTCTTGCACCACTGGTGCGAAGCTGCTGAACTATCTCTCAAAATCCAGTTTTAAAAAACACACCCTTGCAAGTTTTCCCAAGGAAGACTCTGGGTGATGATTTCTGTATTTTCACAAAGCCATTTTAATACAGAATAAGTTCACTATACATAATCATACACAACCATCCATGACTTTCACACATAAATTGAAAAATATGGTTGTGACCTAATGACCAGAGATGCCGACTTTGGATCTGGGGAACCAGTTTAAATCTGGGGTTTTTGCAGGGAAAACAACTTAATTTTCTCTGCTTAAATAACAAGCATTTGCAAAGCAGTAGGTCTCGCATTCGGAAAGTTTGAGCTATTGGTATTGTAAATGACACATTTTTAGGTCTCGCCTTTACCATTCCGCAGGAATGGGAAATGGGGAGAATTCAAGTCGGCAAAATCCTCTTCAAACCAAGGGCTTTCAGCCCCACGGTTTTCTTGCCGTTCACGTGAATCACGTGAGCAAACATGCACGCGCATTCACGGCCAGGGCTTCTCCTCCCCTAGCAGCACTCCTCCCACACCAGCAACTCCCCCCTCCCACACCAGCACCTCCCCTCTCTCTCCCCGCAAACACAGCCTTGCCGTAGCAGCACTCCTCCCACACCAGCACCTCCCCCCTCCCACACCAGCACCTCCCCTCTCTCTCCCCGCAAACACAGCCTTGCCCTAGCAGCACTCCTCCCACACCAGCACCTCCCCCCTCCCACACCAGCACCTCCCCTCTCTCTCCGCGCAAACACAGCCTTGCACGTACAGCTATTAACTGCATCCGTTTCCTTAGCAGCATTCGTGACCTTCCAAACTGCCTGCAGCAGTCACTGTTCTTTCCCTTCATTTGTTCATTTTGGTACTGTTCTCATGTACTCGCCTGTCAGAGTATTTCTAACTCTCCCTTCTTTTCTTCCTACATCTAAAGCCGATTTCTTTTCCTGCCCTTCTCATCCAGTCCAGCTGGGTCTGCCCTCTACCACTTTCTATTTTCTCGGTGATTCTGCGCTTCTCTCGCTCATTCCCTTTCTGTTTCTCCATCGCCTCCCACGACCTCTCTCTGGTTGTCCTCGCTATCTCTCGCACTCCCACGTTTATCCCTCTCTTTCTCGCGCCTCATCTCTTTCTTTTCCCACTCTTTCTTCATTTCCCTCCCTCTCTTGCCTCCTGACTTTCCTTCTCCATGCTCTTTCCTTCGCAACCCTACTCTTGTTACTTTTCCCTTCTACCCTTCTCTAGCTGTCTCCTTTCTTGCCTCGCATTCTTTCTTTATATTTTCCTTTTCTCCTGCTCCCTTCTCTCACCCTGCATATCCTCAATGTATATATGTCGTCCATCAATGTATATATGTTGTCCACTCTCTCCTACACCCCACTCCCTCCTACACCCCACTCCCTACAAGACGTACGCATTTAGTATATAAAAGTATGCAGATGCATTTGCATAAATATTCCCGATTGTGCGCGTTTGCAATATGTGCGAGATGAGCAAGACATTAGAAACAGAAACATCAAGGCATTGTATTTCCAGTGATTGCTTGCAATACGCCATTTTATTTTCTATAGAATAAAGAGGTGTGCGTGGTAGGTGCGGTTTTTTGTGGCTGCAGGACTACGTGACAGGCATGCACGGCAAGACTCTGCATGTAGAAACAACGGGGCGCTCTTGTTTCCACAGAAATGTGGACATATCCAAATGTTTACAATTCACCATTTTAACATTTAACATATTATTAGTAATCAGTTGGCAAACAGATTTCGCTATTTTTAATTTGCAAAAGTCTGGAGCTAGGACGTTGCTATACTAGACATACATGTATGTGGCAGATACATAGTGCAGAATAGCTCTGTTTTATGCACCAGCAACTCCCCCCTCCCACACCAGCACCTCCCCTCTCTCTCCCCGCAAACACAGCCTTGCCCTAGCAGCACTCCTCCCACACCAGCACCTCCCCCCTCCCACACCAGCACCTCCCCTCTCTCTCCCCGCAAACACAGCCTTGCACGTACAGCTATTAACTGCATCAGTTTCCTTAGCAGCATTCGTGACCTTCCAAACTGCCTGCAGCAGTCACTGTTCTTTCCCTTCATTTGTTCATTCTGGTACTGTTCTCATGTACTCGCCTGTCAGAGTATTTCTAACTCTCCCTTCTTTTCTTCCTACATCTAAAGCCGATTTCTTTTCTGTCCCTTCTCATCCAGTCCAGCTGGGTCTGCCCTCTACCACTTTCTATTTTCTCGGTGATTCTGCGCTTCTCTTGCTCATTCACTTTCTGTTTCTCCATCGCCTCCCACGACCTCTCTCTGGTTGTCCTCGCTATCTCTCGCACTCCCACGTTTATCCCTCTCTTTCTCGCGCCTCATCTCTTTCTTTTCCCACTCTTTCTTCATTTCCCTCCCTCTCTTGCCTCCTGACTTTCCTTCTCCATGCTCTTTCCTTCGCAACCCTACTCTTGTTACTTTTCCCTTCTACCCTTCTCTAGCTGTCTCCTTTCTTGCCTCACATTCTTTCTCTATATTTTCCTTTTCTCCTGCTCCCTTCTCTCACCCTGCATATCCTCAATGTATATATGTCGTCCATCAATGTATATATGTCGTCCACTCTCTCCTACACCCCACTCCCTCCTACACCCCACTCCCTACAAGACGTACGCATCAGTATATAAAAGTATGCAGATGCATTTGCATAAATATTCCCGATTGTGCGCGTTTGCAATATGTGCGAGATGAGCAAGACATTGGAAACAGAAACATCAAGGCATTGTATTTCCAGTGATTGCTTGCAATACGCCATTTTATTTTCTATAGAATAAAGAGGTGTGCGTGGTAGGTGCGGGTTTTTTTGGCTGCAGGACTACGTGACAGGCATGCACGGCAAGACTCTGCATGTAGAAACAACGGGGCGCTCTTGTTTCCACAGAAATGTGGACATATCCAAATGTTTACAATTCACCATTTTAACATTTAACATATTATTAGTAATCAGTTGGCAAACAGATTTCGCTATTTTTATTTGCAAAAGTCTGGAGCTAGGACGTTGCTATTCTAGACATACATGTATGTGGCAGATACATAGTGCAGAATAGCTCTGTTTTATGTAGGGGTTAGAAGCCACACAGAAGACAACAATTCAAAATGTACTCCATGTACATTCAGGAAGACATCGCTCACAGATACCATCCCATCTCAAGAACATATCCGAAAAATACACTTCCCTTCCTTTCAAGAAACACTTTGGATCATGGTAATTTTTACAAATTGCACCACATTTAGAATTTACATGTGTATGCGGATTGCTCCAACCCCCCTGCCCCCTCACTTCCTGGCCGCAGCAGTGTGCAGTGCCGCACTGCAGTAAAGTTGTAAATACCTTCCGCAGCTGTCTGCCAGCCTGCAGTGAAATACTGTCTTTGTTCGACATTTCTCTTCTCAGGCCGATCGTAAAACGTTCCAGCCCCAACGCCTCACTTTAAAACACACAGCACCACTTTCAGACACGCAACGCCACTCACACCCACGCAAGCCCACTATCACCCACGCAATGCCACACTCACCCAAGCAACGCCACTCACCCAAGTAACACCACTCACACACGCAACACAACTCACCCACGCAACACCACTCACCCACGCAACACCACTCACCCACGCAACACCACTCACACATGCAACGCCACTCACCCACGCAACGCCACTCACTCACTCACGCAAAGCCACTCACACCCACGCAGTGCCACTTTCACCCACACAGCACCACTTTCAGACACGCAACGCCACTCACACCCACGCAAGCCCACTATCACCCACGCAACGCACTCACCCACGCGACGCTACTCACCCACGCAACGCCACTCACCCAAAGCCACTCACACACACGCAGTGCCACTTTCACCCACACTGTGCAGTGCACAATAGGTCTCGCAGTAGGAAAGTTGGAGCTATTGGTTTTGTAAATGACAAAGCCCTTTATGTTTTTAAAATGAAAACAAAAATAAAAGGCATTATTTGCAATTGTAATAGCTCCAACTTTCCTACTGCGAGACCTATTGGCAACGCCAGTGCTTGTTTATTTATGTGTTTGTTTTGAAAATAGCGAAATTAATAGCTTTGTCATTTACAATGCCAATACGTTTAACTTTTGCAAATGTGACACCTATAGCATTTGTAATGTAAGATGTTTTGTATTTACGTGACTTAGATGTATTGACATTGCAAATAACAATGGCTTTTAGTTATTTTTAAAACAAGTAATACTTAAATAAAAGTTATTGTAATTTATAATAGCAATAGCTTAAACTTGAGTGAAAGTGAAATATTAACATATTTTTGTGACATTTGTAATAAAGCTTGAAAAATTGAGAGAACATATTTGAACCAGTTGTTGTTGATTGGTTGCACAGATTGATGCTGTGGTGGCGCTGAGTGATGTTGTGGTGGCAACAAGTGATGCTGTGGCGTTCAGTGATGCTGTGGTAGTGCATAGTGATTCTGTGGTGCCCCTGAGTGATGCTGTGGTGGTGCGATAGATAGATATAGTGAGGGCGATAGATAGATAGAGGGAGGGTGATAGATAGAGTGAGGGCGATAGATAGAAAAATAGAGTAAGTGCGATAGATAGATAGAGTGATGGCGATAGAGTGAGGGCGATAGATAGACAGATGGATAGAGTGAGTGGGATAGATAGAGTGAGGGCGATAGATAGATGTGTGTGGTTGTGTGTGTGATTGTGTGTGTGTGGTTAAGTGTGTGGTTGTGTGTGTGGTTGTGTGTGTGTGGTTGTGTGTGTGGTTGTGTGTGTGTGGTTGTGTGTAGTTGTGTGTGTAGTTGTGTGTGTAGTTGTGTGTGTAGTTGTGTATGTAGTTATGTGTGTGGTTGGGTGTGTGGTTCGGTGTGTGTTTTGGTGTGTGGTTGGGTGTGCAGTTGGGTGTGGTTGTGTGTGTGGTTGTGTGTGGTTGTGGTTGTGTGTGTGGTTGTGTGTGGTTGTGGCTGTGTGTGGCTGTGGTTGTGGCTGTGTGTGGTTGTGTGTGTGGCTGTGTGTAGTTGTGTGTGTGGTTGTGTGTGTGGCTGTGAGTGTGGTTGTGGGTGAGGTTGTGTGTGTGTTGTGTGTGGTTTTGTGTGTATTGTGTTTGTGTGTGGTTGTGTGTGTTGTATTTACGTGACTTAGATGTATTGCTATTACAAATAACAATGGCTTTTAATTTTTTTAAATAATTAATACTTAAATAAGTTATTGTAATTTATAATAGCAATAGCTTAAACTTTTGTAAATAACTTTTGTGAAGATTGTGTTAAGTGTATTTTATTGTGACGAAAATCCAAGAACAGAAGTGAAATATTAACATCTTTTTTGACATTTGTAATAAAGTTTGAGACATCGAGAGAACATATTTGAACCAGTTGTTGTGGAATGGTTGCACAGATGTATGCTGTGGTGCCCCTGAGTGGGGGTTATGAGTGAGTGCGATAGATAGAGTGAGGGCGATAGATAGATAGAGTGAGGGCGATAGATAGATAGATAGAGTGAGGGCGATAGATAGATAGCGTGAGGGCGATAGATAGATAGCGTGAGGGCGATAGATAGATAGAGTGAGGGCGATAGATAGATAGATAGAGTGAGGGCGATAGATAGATAGATAGAGTGAGGGCGATAGCTAGATAGATAGAGTGAGGGCGATAGATAGATAGAGTGAGGGCGATTGATAGATAGAGTGAGGGCGATTGATAGATAGAGTGAGGGCGATAGATAGATAGATAGAGTGAGGGCGATAGATGGTTAGATAGAGTGAGGGCGATAGATAGATAGATAGAGTGAGGGCGATAGATAGATAGAGTGAGGGCGATAGATAGATAGAGTGAGGGCGATAGATAGATAGAGTGAGGGCGATAGATAGATAGAGTGAGGGCGATAGATAGATAGAGTGAGGGCGATAGATAGATAGAGTGTGGGCGATAGATAGATAGAGTGTGGGCGATAGATAGATAGATAGATAGATAGATAGATAGATAGATAGATAGATAGATAGATAGATAGATAGATAGATAGATAGAGCCTTTAAATAAACCCATCAAAAACATAAACACCTAATAAACAAAAATGCCAGATTTGTGCAAATACAATAAACAGAAGCAAGACAGTGAAGGGGCAGGAGAGAGTGAGACGGAAACAGAGGAAGAGTGAAGAGGCCAAGACAGTGAAGGGGCAGGAGAGAGTGAGACAGAAATAGAGGAAGAGTGGAGAGGCCAAGACAGTGAAGGGGCAGGAGAGAGTGAGACGGAAACAGAAAAAGAGTGGAGAGGCTAAGACAGTGAAGGGGCAGAAGAGAGTGAGACAGAAATAGAGGAAGAGTGGAGAGGCCAAGACAGTGAAGGGGCAGGAGAGAGTGAGACAGAAATAGAGGAAGAGTGGAGAGGCCAAGACAGTGAAGGGGCAGGAGAGAGTGAGACAGAAATAGAGGAAGAGTGGAGAGGTCAAGACAGTGAAGGGGCAGAAGAGAGTGAGACGGAAACTGAGGAAGAGTGGAGAGGCCAAGACAGTGAAGGGGCAGGAGAGAATGAGGCGGAAACTGAGGAATAGTGGAGAGGCCAAGACAGTGAAGGGGCAGTAGAGAGTGAGGTGGAAACTTGAGGAAAAGTAGAGAGGCCAAGACAGTGAAGGGGCAGGAGAGAGTGAGATGGAAACTGAGGAAGAGTGGAGAGGCAAAGACAGTGATTGGGCAGGAGAGAGTGAGACAGAAATAGAGGAAGAGTGGAGAGGCCAATACAGGGAAAGGGGCAGGAGAGAGTGAGACAGAAATAGAGGAAGAGTGGAGAGGCCAAGACAGTGTAGGTGCAGGAGAGTTTGAGACAGAAATAGAGGAAGAGTGGAGAGGCCAAGACAGTGAAGGGGCAGGAGAGAGTGGGGTGGAAACTGAGGAAGAGTGGACAGGCCAAGACTGTGAAGGGGCAGGAGAGAGTGAAACAGAAATAGATGAAGAGTGGAGAGGCCAAGACAGTGAAGGGGTAGGAGAGGGTGAGACAGAAATAGAGGAAGAGTGGAGAGGCCAAGACAGTGAAGGGGCAGGAGAGAGTGAGACAGAAATAGAGGAAGAGTGGAGAGGCCAAGACAGTGATGGGGCAGGAGAGAGTGGGACAGAAATAGAGGAAGAGTGGAGAGGCCAAGACAGTGAAGGGGCAGGAGAGAGTGAGACAAAAATAGAGGAAGAGTGGAGAGGCCAAGACAGTGAAGGGGCAGGAGAGAGTGAGGCGGAAACTGAGGTAGAGTGGAGAGGCCAAGACAGTGAAGGGGCAGGAGAGAGTGAGGCGGAAACTGAGGAAGAGTGGAGAGGTCAAGACAGTGAAGGGGCAGGAGAGAGTGAGACAGAAATAGAGGAAGAGTGGAGAGGCCAAGACAGTGAAGGGGCAGGAGAGAGTGAAACAGAAATAGAGGAAGAGTGGAGAGGCCAAGACAGTGAAGGGGTAGGAGAGGGTGAGACAGAAATAGAGGAAGAGTGGAGAGGCCAAGACAGTGAAGGGGAAGGAGAGAGTGAGACAGAAATAGAGGAAGAGTGGAGAGGCCAAGACAGTGATGGGGCAGGAGAGAGTGGGACAGAAATAGAGGAAGAGTGGAGAGGCCAAGACATTGAAGGGGCAGGAGAGAGTGAGACAGAAATAGAGGAAGAGTGGGGAGGCCAAGACAGTGAAGGGGCAGGAGAGAGTGAGGCGGAAACTGAGGTAGAGTGGAGAGGCCAAGACAGTGAAGGGGCAGGAGAGAGTGAGGCGGAAACTGAGGAAGAGTGGAGAGGTCAAGACAGTGAAGGGACAGGAGAGAGTGACACAGAAATAGAGGAAGAGTGGAGAGGCCAAGACAGTGAAGGGTAGGAGAGTGAGACAGAAACGAAAGGCACATGGCGAATTGCGAACAAATGTGAACATTAACAATGCAAAAATACAACAAAGCAAGGAGAAGTTGTGGTGTGCATGGACCTAAGAACAAACTGCAGGAAGAAGCTGCCTCAGCCATGTCTGGAGGATGTAAGAAGGGGTCGACAGAAGGCCATTCCTGGCCAGGCAGCCATTGTTCCAGTGTCGTCCCCTTTACATGGTCAGTAGGAGCAAGTGGGAGGAGGGAGTGGGAGAGGGGTGTGAGATAGATCAAAGCCTTTACTGTTGTCAGTGGCCGCAGGCTGCCAGTGGGAGGGAAGGAGCATATGGCGAGCGGCGGGGGAGTCTGGTGCGAGGCGTGGGGGGCAGGGGAGGGGGAGCAGGCATATGGGGTGTGAGTGAGGCCAAGCGCGCGCCTGGGAAAGCTTGCGTATTACCATGAAGGTTTATGTGACAGAACAAACCTTAGCTAGCCTCTTTGCAGGTCTCTTTAGCAGAGGCGGTCCTATGCACGAAACCTGACAACAAAAGGGTTTCTGAGGGGACAGATTGCAATCTTGGAAAATTGGACAATCTGCCCACGAGCATCGGCAGGCATGAGAGAAGAAACTGAACACAAAATTGACAGTTGTCTAAAAACACAAAACGGCTTTCTAGGTGTAGTGTATGAACACAAAAAAGGTAGAGTGTCTAAAAACATGGAAAACAAACGGTTCTGTAGTTCTAGTCCCCAAAGGGTTCAATTCTTGAGGGTGAGAAAACATAACACACATGCCTCAGTGGAGACAGGAGACATGCCAGTCTAAAAACACAAAAGGTAGAAGCTTCTATAGACAAAATATGGGTCTAAGCAGACAGATGCGAATGGACCACACTCAAAATGGCTTGTTAAAACGTGCAGCATTTTAGTTTATGAAGACTATGGTGATTTTTTTTTTTTTACAAAGCTTGAAAAAACAAAAAAACGCAGCATATACGCACAGCATGTGTGTTGAAGGGGGTGTGAAAGCACCGACTGCGCATCTGTTTAAAGGTAACGCTGCTGCATTTGTGTCCGAGGGTGGTAGAGGCCGGAAGCAACTATGGGCTATTGTGCCTGAGACTTCCCACGCGATGAGAAGTGAAAGAAATCAAGCTACATTCTCGGAGAGCAGCGGGGACTAGTCTGGAAAGCCCCTGGATGCACAGAGTGCACATTCAGTGCTTGTTGCACGCAGACGTCAGGCTGTTAAATTAAAAGTCACATTTTCTATTAACTCGCATGGAAGACTCGAGAGAATGGAATACCTGCTGCAAACTGTGTGCATCCCGTCAGGCTCAAAATAAAAGCGGCTGCCAAGTACAGTGGAGAACATTGTATGTTTACATCAACTAATACAACAAGTGGCAATGCCGTGGTAACCTGAGCACTTGTGTGGTGGTACAAACAATAGTTGAAAAGCTGCAAGGATGCTTTTTCAAAGCAATTACGGCAACATTTTACCACAATAAAAGCGGAGAACAAGGCACACGATCACAGCGGGCTTTGAGTGTGATGGACGAAACGCATTCTCCAACTCTGTTGCGGATGGCAGGGCAAGAATTGTTAAAGACAAGCATGCAATTTTATTTAAAAATATAAAAGCTGGGAGATAGCTCTGTTGCGGATTGCAGGGCAAGAATTGTTAAAGACAAGCATGCAATTTTTTTAACGAGTCATGGCCTGCGGCCGTGAATAAGTGACGGCGGGGGCGGGGCAGCGGAAGCCTTTGATGTGGCAAATGCTGCTGGCAGGGGGAAGCTTGTGCACAAGGAGCTTGTCACGTGATTCGCTTCTCGTGAACTGTTGAAAATCCGGATCGTAAAAAGTCAGCTTTGTGGATGGACGGCATTAGGTCTCTCTACGAGACCTAAAAAGGGGAAAAAATAAGATACATATCTCCAATTCCATTTATAGAATATCACTGACTCACATTTATTTTAAGGATGATTTTAACAGTCAACAGAACATGATCCTTCAGAAATGTTCAACCCTTACTCAGTTGCAAGTCAGGGAGATTTTCCTCACATCAAACTCAGGGTTCCCACTGACCCGTGTGCACTGTATATTCTGTAGCTACCTTGGGAGATTATCTCCAGTCATCTTACTGTCCCAATCCAAGTGCTTAATTTGAGCCTGTGGTTTCCTATGCTCAGCCCCAGTACTTATCAACACCAGCACTAATGACAGCCAGCCACATGTTGTCGATCCAGCTCAGCGAACTTTCTGAGGGTCGCTTTCTTCAAACGTGTTACTTGGGGAGGTAAAAGCTTTTTTTAGAGCCACAGATCTACTTTGGAACCGTTTGCCTCTGGAATTTAAATTAGCACCCACACTCCTGGCATTTAGGAAGAACCTCAAAACTTGGTTATTCAACCAATGATCCCCTGGGACTTGGCCAATGTTTGCTCTCTTTTGATCTTAACAGTGCCAAGACGCCACCAGGTATTCATGTGCTCTATAAGATGTTTCATTCATTCTAATTTTGAGGTGAGCACAAAGTTGTTAATTGATGCTTTATTCATTACAAATAACTAATACCTGACACCCAAGCCATTCTTATAGCTTTAGGGGCGTGGAATAGTCTGAATTGTCACACATGTAGGACTGTGATGGTTAGTTGTTGTGTTGGTACTGTCATTGGCAGAGCTGGCAGGGCAATGGGTGAAGCAAACTGTAGTGGCCTCCTGGCAAGGGCCCCTAGCACTTATATTTTTAAAAATCAAGCACAGTTCAATGCGGCGCCACAGCATCGGGTCTCACTGGTGGCCACCTCAAATGGCAAAGAGTTTTTGAGCACGGTAGTTTGACTACTACAGTAAAGGATAGGTAATGCAATTCCTCTGTCCAGTGTGAACGTGCCTATATTAATGGTTCAGCAAATTCCTTAAAAGCACTTGGGTGCAATTTAAGTACTGAATATGGATTATGTTTTGCTTAAAATTGAATGCAAACAAGGAATAAAGAAAAACTTCAGATTAATGTGACCCATTGAATCAGGGAAGTTCTGTAATGGGATTCCATTCACTGGGTTCAGGACTAGATTCATTACATTTGTATTTTAAGTTTTTTTTTTACAGACCATAAATCATGTTTTTTTTGTACAAACTAAACTCTGTTCAAGATTAAATGATACCTATTCTATGATAAACTCGCATTTGGAAAATCAAACTTTCTATAAGACATACTAATTACTAAGTCATTGTTATGACTAAAGCTTATAGTTCAAGAACAGACATTCTTGTTCAAACTTGAAAGGATAGGCAACACACCTACACGTGTGTGTGTGTGTTTGTATGTAGTAACACAACAGATTCAAGAGGCTAGTATGGAGAAGTGTGGCTCACTGGTTAGAGGAGGCAGACCCTGATGCAGAGGTCAGACCGGGGACCACGGTTCAATTCCCGACGCGGCAGGGTCTTGAGCTCAAAATGTCCACGGACTCGATAATTCTCGCCTCGGTGCCTACTCGAATCATGGGGTACAAAAGGGGTAGTGATGGACGGAGCATCTGAATCAATCAAACACTCACACCCAGTCAAAAGATCTGGGTTTAATTCATCACCGTTCTTTAGCCCACTCTGCCACCCAAGTTCAGACATGGCTATATGCAAATCAGTCTGACCCTGTGCCTCATGGGAACAGTCCAGCCCGAACCGCCAAGCCATGTCTGAACTGGGGTGGCAGAGTGGGCTAAAGAACGGTGATGGATTAAACCCAGATCTTTTGACTGGGTGCGAGTGTTTGATTGATTCAGATGCTCCGTCCATCACCACCCCCTTTTGTACCGCTTTTGGCCGCAATAAGTGTGGCAGGATATGCTCAGACGTGAGTCCCTTGCTCACTTTGCCACTGGATTCAAGCAAGCCGGGCTGAAGACGGCTGGAATGCCAGAAACCTGTCCTCGGAAGCTTGTTTCCGGTCCATGGAAGACATGGCTTGGCAGTTCGGGCAGGACCCTGTCCTGAAGAAGGGGTCTTACCCCGAAACATGTTGACGCACCCTAGAGGCGATGTGCTTAATATCACATAATCACCTCAACCTGCACCCTTTTTAACAGTACCAGCCCGGGGGCTCATTAAAGTAGTTCTGAATCACCCCACGAGCCAGTTACCTTTTTAATAAATCACTCACTTACTCTAATTACCTCACCACATACTCACACCGAACCCTCACACACACCACACATAGTCTACACGAGATAGTGCTCCCGCGTAGCCGTAGGTCGTAGCACGTCGCATCCCGTAGAGGGATGCGAAGACCCCAATGATGAAGCATGACACCAAGGGTCCTTTTGGTGTGTGAGGGGTATTTTACAAACACTTTGTGCTCCCCACATTTTGTGCTCCCCACCATTGTAGGGAACACAGCGCCCTATCTGGTGGATTTTTGTTGTTTATTTATATTACCTGGGACAAGGAATCCACCCCTTGCTCTCTCTCTCCCCCATTTGTTAATTATCATATTCATAACATGCCAGCAAGAAACATAGCGTCTTCCCAAAAGGAATTACAATGTGGAAATGTTCATAGCAGCCAGTTCTTGATTTTCACAAAACAGAGTGCAGGGCCTCACCACCCTACCACTGCTCACTGCTCCAAAGGGACTGAAGCTGCTTCTCCCTGATGAGGACCAACAAGGCTGAAACCGGTCTGGGGATCTCTGTATCAAAAGGAAGAAAAGTAGGCATAAATACCAAACTACAACCTCTAATAAATGCGGAACGTTGCTCTATCTCCTGATGTTATTCTTCAGTTGAACAGACTGCAGAGGTAAACACGCAAGTTGCCTGTTGTTGGCAGCATAGCTTCATGTCCTGATCTCATTGGCATGACACATAAGTTCCAACTATGGAAAACATTTGAATGTGGTATCAGTTAAAGTTCAGACAAGTGAAATGTCCAGCAATTTATACAATGGTTAAGACTGGTACTAGGACTGTTAATAACTGCCTCTATATCAACAGACATGAAACGGTCCTATGACTTTTCACTGTGCAGTGACACACACTATGCTCAGATGTTCTTTTGGGGTTTTTTTTAAACTTTATTTTTAGGTCATTTTATGAACAAACAATATACACACAAATTGGCATCAAATCAGTGTATGCAAGCAAATCGACAACCTCATCAGTGGCACTTAGGTCTACAGGTGGCAGCAGGGAAGGAATGGACTCATGGGGAAAAGGCAAATAACATATATTGAACATGTCATAGGGTAGGAACCAGGCACAGCACCAAGGCAGGTGTTGGACCCTACGCAGTTGACTCTCTCGCTCTCCATCAGACCCAGATCCATCGGACAGCTCCAACCCACTGCCCTCACTATCTGTTGCAGCTCGTATGGCGGAATCCCCTTCTGCAAGCCCTGACGCACACATGGCATGTCAAGCCAGTAAGTTATCCTGCAGCTTCTTATCCCTTCGGGTGAGTTGCATGTGGGTTTCCTCAGCCAGCGACCACTCGCGGACATCCCTAAGACAAGTGGACACCTCGGGTGCTCTCTGCCCCATCCACGTAATCACCACCCTGCGCCTGGCTAGCACCAACATCAAATGTAGTAGTTTATGTGACAGTTTCCTATTCTTGGGTTTCCGGGCCAGCGCGAGTAAGCCCTGCAAGGATTCGAGCGCCATCCGGAGGCCAGTAGCTGCAATGCTCAGACGTTCTTACAAAAAAACTTGGCTGTACCCCCATCAACTAAGCCCCCACCATCAAGTGTGTTTTTTTATGTGATCTTCTCTCCTACACCTTTTTGTAGGGACGAGCCTGCAAGTGCATGCCCTAGCGTTTGCGTCTCACTTGTGAGACACGACTGTATACAAAATGGGCTTGGAACCCACCCATTGCTCAACCATTTGTTGGATACACGTCATCCTTCTTTAAGGCCATTCTAATTGGACAGTGCAGCCAAAACATCACTTCCGACGCTTGCTGTGGAGCAAGGACGAAGCACAGATTGATTCAACTTGATCTGTGCTCCCGATGGGATTTAGGAACTATTCCTTCCCCTCTCCCACTCCCCCAGTCTACTACTTCCTGCAGAGCGCTTGTGCTTTAGCACTCCTAAAGAGTACATGTGTGTTATTAGATTCTCCTCTCCTCCCGCCTCAGTGCTTGCTCCTAACACTCCATAAGTGGGTATGCGTACTTTTCTAGCAGACTTCCTCCTGGACTTCTGTCCTCTTTCGCTGCTCTCCATATCCCAACCCCTTCTTGTTATACTCGCCCATGTGTATCTCCTCATTGCCTCCCATATGTTACTTTCCCTACCCTCCCCTGTTTCATCTCACTAGTACAAGCAATACTGCTGAAATGTGACACACATTGCCTTTGGGTGTTATTTTTGGACGGCAGATACCCACTTGGTTCTGTTGAGGGGCACCGTACGGATGCTCTGTCAGTGTGATCTCTCCTTACGTTTCTTTGTGTAATGTTGTCCCATTCTTCGTCCCAGCACCATGTAGTTTGCTGACAAGTGTGGTTCTTTGTCACATTGGTGTTGGCTGGGTCGGGGAAACATGGCGGCAGCTAGTTGATCTGTGGCAGTGCTCACCTGAGTTCCTGTCCGCGATGGTCCGATGGTGAGCGTGTGAGCGGAGGCTCACAGTGAGATGAGAGTGAGAGAGATCTGCGGTATTCGGCCTGTATTTTTCCGGCGTTCTTCCGCGCCTTTTCGTCAGCCCTTCTCTGAGCCCTCTCTGACTTAGCTCGGCAAAATCCATCATCCGCCATCCACCATCCGCAAAAATCTGCCTTCTGCCTTCCGAGCCTCCAGCGTTTAATGCGCGGAGGCGAGAAGTGGATGTCCAGCCCCAGGGTCGTCATTGGAGTCTTTGGAGTTGCCGGTAGCGACGAATCTGCTGCAGGGGGCCCTACTCCGGCTCCAGCTGCGGTTGCACTTGCCCCGCCCTTTCCCTCGGCTGTAACACGGAGGAAGCCAAATTTGCCGTCCGAGCTTCAGCTTCAGGTGCGGCAGTCAAGTTTGTCAAGCCCGTGGCAGGCTCTTCCCGGCCTGCTGCTTTGGAGTTTGGCAGCACTGGAGCTCCGCCGTGGGAGGAAGCTCCGCAGCCTTCATTTTGGGCCTCGAGGGAGCTTGGTGGGACCCAGCTCCAGCTGTAGCATCTCTTCAGTATCTGGTAGGAGGTGTAGGGGAGGGGCGGAGGAGAAGGACACAACTGAGGCACGAAGGGGTCTGGGGCCCAGCGCAGAGGCTGTCACGGCTGAGCTTGCAGAACTGTCACAGGGGGGGTGTAGAAGGTTGGCGAGTCTGGAGGAACACAGCGCAATATTAGCACCTGTAATTTACGAGGCCCCTGGCCCTCACCCCATCCTCAGCCTGTCGCCCTCCCCAGAAAGCGGCTTAGAAGTGAGTACCCCTAACACAAAGCATACAGCCAGAAGGAGGGGGAGGGGCACGCTTAGTAGAAAAGCTAAAACCCGTGGGGGGCCATAGATCCTGACATCGAGCTAGAGATACAAACAAAATCCACTGGTGATGGTCCCCCGACACCGGATCTAAGTCAGACAGCTCAGAGCGCCTCATTGAGGAAAAAAGTCTCCTCATATTTATCTGGAGAAGTAAAAGCGAAACGTGCCTTTACCTGCAAATCGGCACGGGGTTCCAAAACCGCCAAAAATACCAAAGCAGCTAGTAACACTGGATCAAAGATAACCCCTTCTTTGAGGTCTTACTTCAAGGTCGTCCCGCAAATCCTGCGCCTTTCAGATCAGCAACTATTCGAAGATACCTCTTCTGGGATGGCATCGCTGGAACATCCGGAGGGGGCCGCACCTGCCGCAGATAGGAGCATTCCCGTTATAGGACCTCCCCCCGCTACAGCAAACACCTTGCAGGATTTAGCTGAGGCTGAGGAGGCAGATACAAGCACTGAGACATATAAAGTCGATACTACAAAAAAATCCTGTGAGATAAGGGTGGTGGATCAGGGGTTGGAGGCGGGGCCTAAGGAGGTTAATCAAATGGTTAATGTGTTAGATGGCTCTTCAATCCTGAGTGTGAGCTTTCAGGGGCCGCTGAACACCATTCCTCCTGACATTCCTCCTGACACCCCGGTACAAAATCCAACGGATTTATTACATCCTACGGTACCACTGATTGTCACTTCTCCTATTTCCCTTGAGCAAAATCTAACAGATGTTTTGCGCTCCATGGTGCCATCGACAATTTTGTCCCCCTCGATACACCTGGCCGCAATGCCTAATCCAGTGTCACTGTCAGCAGGGTTGCCATATAACAATGAGTTACTACAGGAGGACCTGCAGGGAGCTACGGCCTCTGATACCTACCTGGGTAGCGGGGTCGACCCATGTCTAGCCTCTTATCTGCAGTCAATGTTTTCATCTTTATCAGCAGATATTAAGAAAGGCTTTGAGGCGTCGACATCTATCCAATCCGGAATTTTTGTGAATCCCTAGATAGCAAAGTAGACAGCCTTGCCACAAGAACAGAAAGGTTGGAGGATACAGTGACAGTCATGTCTCTAAACCTGGACGAAGCCAAGACAGATATCGTCAAACTTAAAAAAAAAGATCTGATGCTGGCGGAGAGGATGGAGTCATTGGAGAACAACGCGCGTCGTAGCAACCTCCGTATTCTTAACATCCCGGAAAACAGCGAAGGGTCGGATATCAAGCAGTACATTATCCAACTGCTAAAAGAATCCCTGAGATTGGATCAAACGGTCGAGGAGTTGTCACTTGATATCCAACGAGTCCATAGAGATCCCTTCAGGAGGAATCCTCAAAGAACAAAGCCGAGGAAAATACTTGTGAACTTCCACACTTATACCCTTAAAGAGACTATCTTGAGCTTGGCCCTAAAACAGAAGTCCTTGAGTGGGAAGGGTTTTAACTTCCAAATTAGATCAGACCTCTCAAGGGCTACGCTCGATAAGCAGTGGGAGTTCGGGAGGAGGTTAGATGCCTTTAGGAGCCTAGGGGCAGTAGCCCAGTTAGTCTTCCCAGCCGCCCTGAAGGTTATGCATAATAATACAATGCATAATATCCGCTCAGTCCAGGCTGCGGATGAGTTGTTAATATCCTTGGGGAGGGGGAGAGACAAAGATAAAAACAAGGGGGCTTCAAGTTAAAAAAAAAAAGCCAAAGAATAAATTACTGTGCCTCTGAAGGGAAGGAAGAGAGAGAAGAGAAGAGGGAGGGAAGGGGAAAAAAAGGGAAACAGGAAGAAAAAAGGGAAAAAAAGAGAAAAAATGAAAAAAAAAAGTGAGTTTAGTTAATGCCACGAGCAAATGTCAAAGGGGGTTAGCACAGGTTAGCACAGGTTAAAAAAAGGAAGGATAATAGATGAAAAAAACAAAACAAAACAGGAAAATAAAGAGATATCTGTTAGGAAAAATTAAGAAAAAAAACAAAAACTTAAGAACATTCTCACATATAATGTATATACTGTTCCCCTCCCTGCGGGGTCATTTGTTCTTTTCTTTTCCTCTTTCTCTTATTCAGTTTTTTCCGCTTTTTTTTTTTTCTTTTCTTTCTCTCACTTATGTATATATAAAAGGTATTGGTTAGTTAGGACAGGAACTCAGTAGGGGCGCTATCTTCTGGTTTTCCAGATAGATAGAGTAAGGGTTTCCCAAGGGGCGGGGGGAGGTTCAGGGGGGGAAGTGGGGGGGGGGGGTGCTTGTAAAAATTTTAAAAAAAGTCCTCATTTTTTGCCCATTGATATTCTGGTTATGGAGAGTTGTAGGTCGGGATGTAAAAGTTGGTACTTTTTCCAGCATTGTTGTTAGAGGCTCTCTTGCCTTACTTGTTATGCTTCTAGGTGGGGGAGTGCAAAACTGCTCTTATGGATAAGCTAAAAGTTCTTTCATGGAACATAAACGGCTTGCGCTCTAGCCCCAGAAATAGGAAGATATTGCAGTATCTTCGCGACTCGGATGCCCAGGTACTCATACTTCAAGAGACCCATCTCACAGAAAATGAGATTCTTTCTTTAGTTGAAAAAAATAGGTGGATCGACTTTTGCATATCCGCTACACAGAACTCGAATACCAGAGGTGTGGCGATCATCTTTAAAAAATCTTTAAAAGCCAGGCTGGTTGATAAACTCGCAGACTCTGGGGACAGGTGGCTCATTGTCTCGGTTCTTATAGCTGGGGCTCCAGTTACGATAGTGGGCTATTATGGGCCTAACAACGACGATCCTTCAGCATTGAGTTCATTGTTTTCTCATCTCCTTCTTTATCCAGAACCGGTCGTCCTGGCCGGAGATTTTAATGTGGTCTTGGACCCTAATTTGGATAAATCTCCGTCTAACAGGCCAATAGTCCCTTCCAAAACTAGGGCCTTTCTACTTGATAAAATGAAGGAGTTTGGATATGTAGATATATGGAGACTAAGATCTGGGTTAAAACAGGGCATTTCCTTTCGTAATTATAAGTATCACCACCAGTCAAGAATAGACCTTGCTCTGGTCAGTCGTGAATTAGTTAAATTTGTACAAAATGTTTACTATCTCCCTTTCCATCTGTCTTACCATGCAGCTTTGTGCATGGAACTAGTTGGGCTGTCAAATACCACATCCAGAACATGGTCGTTTGACCGCTCCCTTCTTAATGCTCCAGACGATATTACCTTTTTAAAATCTGAAGCACAGGGTTTTTTTGATAACAACATCGGATCGGCTTCATTAGATTGCGTCTGGGATGCATTTAAAGCTTTTTTACGAGGCATTATCACTAATAAGGTCTCGTATAGAAGGAAGATCTATAGAGAAACTGTCACCTCATTGGAAGCCGATATGGCTATGCTGCAGGAGAATATCTTATCACATCCTGCTGCCCCATCAGAAATTTTGGAAGATTGGCAGAACAGGCTACTCATATTAAAGGGGGAATTGAGTTCAACTTTGAACGCGCGAGTTCTCCAGAGATGGGAGGCCGGTAAGATGGCCCATTTCGAATATGGAGAATGTGCAGGGAAGCTCCTGGCTTGGAAAGCAAAAACAGACCGAGTCAGAAATAACATAGATCATATTGAAGTTGACGGTGTGGCTTACTTGGCAGACAGTGACATCAGAAGGGCTTTCCGTGATTTTTTTAAAGACATCTATCATGAGGACAAGACTATCGAGGCGCAGCAAGTAGACGAGTGGTTGATCGGAGTATCCCTCCCTTCCCTTTCGCATGACCAGAAAGTTGCCTTAGATAGACCAATTACTAAGGAAGAGGTTATCAGAGCCATTACAGATAGTAAGAAAGGTAAGGCATCAGGTCCCGATGGCCTCCCATCGGAGGTCTATCTGGCCCTATTACCAACAATAGTCCCCTTCTTAACTCAGCTGTTCAATCAGATTTTCCAGGTGGGGCTGGCCCCTCCTGACTCATGGAATGACGCTTCAATCACTTTGATATTGAAGCCGGGTAAACCAGCTGAGAGCTGTGGTTCTTATAGACCGATCTCCATTCTAAACTCTGACTATAAGTTTTTTACATCTGTTCTTGCTAGTAGGCTGGGGGAGGTGGCACCTTGCATTTTACATCGAGATCAACGAGGCTTCGTGAAGGGGCACCAGCTCTTTGAGCTGACTTATGACCTACTGGGAGCAATCGACATGGCGACTGCGGATTCTTTACCCCTAGCCGTTATCACGTTGGACGCCACCAAAGCCTTTGACAGGGTGAATTGGACATTCTTGTCGGGGGTCTAGGGAAAGTTCAACCTGGGGGAGTGTTTCCGCAGAGTGGTGAGCCTATTGTATCGGAACCCCACAGCTTCTTTATTGGTCAACGGTGAATTGTCGGACCCTTTTGACATCACTCGGGGTACGAGGCAGGGCTGCCCCCTCTCCCCTCTCCTATTTGATTTCTATATTGAACCCTTTGCGCAAAGGCTTAGGGATGACAATAACATCAAGTCTTTTTTCTATGGGGGATGGGAGAGGAAGGTAGCCCTGTACGCAGACGACATTCTCATTTTCACCTCAGATCTGTGCTCAGCACTCCCCTCGGTCATCGCACTGGCTCATGACTATGGTGAGCTATCTGGATATCAAATCAATGAATCCAAAACTGAGATGATGCTGTGGAATGAGGCTGAGCCAGTGGCAGGGGCTCAGCGAAGTAATTCTATGCGCTATCTCGGTCTCACCATCGTTAAGGACATAGACAAAATCGCTTCATTGAATTTTGATATTGTGGCGAGAGACTGTAGAAAACTTATGAGGTCTTGGTCTTCACTCCCCCTCATCCTGGGTAGAGCCAACCTTGTAAAGATGTCTATTTTACCCAAAATTTCATTTTTGTTTAATACTCTTCCTTTGCATTTTGAACCCTCTCTCCTAACTAAGTTTCAAGGTTATATTAGTTCCTTTATTTGGAATGATCGCATACCACGGGTAGCATGGAAAAAGATCAGGCGCCGTAGAGAAAAGGGGGGTCTGGCAGCACCCGACATACAACTATACGCTTGGGCATTCCAATTTTTTCATGCCAGGATGCTGCTTAAGACGCCGACAAACGCAGGAATAGGTAGCATGTTTGCCGCACTACTTAGAGGAGAGGGAGCAGGCCAGCAGGGTTTTTTGCTTAAATTCGGGGATCCTAAGTTTTAAAAAAAGATTAAGTTGAAGATTTTGTTGGGATTCACCAAAACATGGGTTAAATTAAGAAGTGCCATAAAGGTGGGGTATTTCGCAGGCAGGTCACCATTGTGGGACTCTCCTGGGTGTCCAGGATGGCTCCTTGATAGTTTGGCAACTCCTTTGAGAGAGGCCGGCCTGGAGGTATGGGGGGATCTGTTTTTAGAGGGCTCTTTGTTACCTTGGGACTACCTATCAGCTAGAGTGGGGTTGGGCCTCTCTAAATTTAAATATCTACAGATGGCAAGCTGGGCCCATACACAGAGTTCTGTTAGGGGTAGATTCCAAATGGGAGGTGATAGTAACATATTGTCACTGATGATGGACAAACCCCCGGTAATTAAGGAAATCTCGTTCTGGTATAATTTGTTACTTGATGAGGTAGACGGGGATTTTGTCCTTCCCGAGACATTGTGGAGCTCTTCCTTTATCGGAAAAGATCTCAAGAACATTTGGTATTCTTCCTTTAGGCTTCTGTGGGATACAGTGAAGCCGGCGTGGTTGCGTAGGAACCATCTTTTTACGCTACATAGGGCCTACTACTCTCCACAGCGGCTATCGAAGTTCTCAACTGATTCCACCGTGGCTTGCCCTAAGTGTGGGTTGCTTGCAGCCTCCGACTTACACATGTTCTTTGAATGCCCAGTGCTGTCATCTTACTGGGATTCTATCAGCTCTCTGTTAACAACATCCCTGGGCTTCGAAATCCCAATCGATGCACTGCTTGTAGTCTTCGGAATATCATTGGAAATCCAAGGCCCTGTCAAAAAACTCCTCTTCTACTGTATCCTATTGGCCAGGAGAGAAATATGCAGGAAATGGAAGGAACCACTGCCTCCCACTGTGTTAGATTGGCGCATCTCAGTTTTACAAACATCTAAAACTGACCTAGTAAGAGCTGGCAACCCTGACAAACGTGGCTTCTGGCACCTTTTAAACTGGTCTAGGTGATTCTTCTCCAGACTGTGGGTTTTTTTTTTTTGTTTTGTTTTTCCCCACTGTCTGATGATTAACGCTGCTTGGTCTGCTCTCCCCCATTGCTCTATCCAAGGTTGTGGTCCCCCCTATCCTGTATGGGTATTGCATAGCAGCAACATTGCTCCTCTAGAGTTGTCATCTTGCGGCGCTTTTTTGGGAGTGAATGAACAACGCTGAGTGTCAAAACCATATCAGTCGGGCGACGGCACTACCAGTTTACCTGTGACAGCGAAGTTCATACCCCTCTCCTAGTGCACCTAGGTGATTTACTAAGGGCAACATGAGGACACAAAAAAAAAATGTGGTTCTTTGTGTACCATAGAACACTCTTTTCTTGTTTGAAAAAACTTAATCGGGGACTAAGAGTGGTTCCTTATTCTCCCTACCTCTCTTTTTGTTGTTGTGTGTGTGTTTGCTGACATGAACCATGAACTTTTTGTAAGCATTGTTTCCGTCTTGTGATTGCTCTGTGTGCTTGTTAGAGAAACAAAAAACGCTGGTAATATCCATAAAATAAAAGATTTGCCGGTCGGCGTCTTTACTGCTAGTTGAGAGCGGGTTAATGTTTAATTCCAAAACCAAAATGATTTGTGTTACAAGCCATGGTCAGCGGTAGTGAGTGTGTCACTATACTGCAGCACCTTTTTTTGACGGTGGCTTCTCCCAATAAGCCACCCTTGACGGCCATTACCTCATTTTGCAGAAAAATGTAGTCTTCATTTGTGGGTTTATTTTTTAGATGAGCAAGACATCCTTCAGTAGACTTGTAATAGAGAGATGACCTTTATTTCGTAAATTAGAAATGCCTTCTGTTTTGCTGCCCTTATCATATGCGCTTTCCTAGCACTATGGACGTTTCCTTGCTTGTAGAACACTGACACCTCTCTTTAGACATGAAAGGGAATCATAAACATGCCTGATTAACTATCCTATATTAAACCGAAGCCTGTAAGAACCGCGTACGTCACTAATCTCCATGTTACAGTGTAACTGTCATCACTCCAGCTGTGACTTAAAAATGATATTGTTTCACTCCTGTCAATAGCCCCTGTTGTGGCGTCACCCCTGTATCCGCGCAGAATTAGCATTTCAGAATATTCCTTCGTTAGATACTGTTATCTTTGAGCTTCAGGCTTATTGTGACATTTTTCATCACAGGTCCCTGTTAAAGTGTTTTTGCTACAATAGCTAAACTGTATTTTGTCATGGTTATTGCCGTAAGTCTGAGTCTGCCATCATTCTATTGAACTATTCTGAAAGGTCCTTTCTTAGCAAGGAGAAAGAGTTCAAGAACATAAACAAAGAGCGTAGGCAGAATGTGAGTTACCATGTATCGAACGTGTTAATATATACCCTGTCATACAAAAAATAATATTGCAAGTCACCCATAAGTTCTGCAATTTAAAAAAGTAGCTTATCTTTGACCCATTCTTTTCTTGAGTCACATAATTCCTTGGTGACATGCAAGATCCTCATAATATAAAGTGTGCTCAGGGCTACTGAAATTAGGCAACAAGGGAAGATCAAATAGTGTGACAGCGTTGCTAAATTATGTGGCAACAAAAAGCACATTATCTGGTGTAGTTTAACACATTTTGTAACAGTATAACTTCTCTATTCTGTCATTTTTAGTTCTCACATAAACTCTTGGCTTTCTGTAGTTAAAGGCATCTTGTGGAATTTATCCAAACCTACAGTGGGCTCAGCGCCTGGCCATTGCTGACCATTTGATCACTTTATTGTTCCTCTCATTTGCTTGCTTATTATCAAATGGCCTTCCTTCCTCTTATGTTTGTCTCTTCACTGGAACATAGCTTCCCTCTCTTTGATTGGCTGACTTGTATCCTTCTCCTTAGGAAACCACTTTTTTCTTGTTAATAGAGTGCATTTGTTTACCACCTCTCTCAGGCTTCTCCATCCTCGCACCCCGCGCGCTCAGTGTTGCTGTCTCTCCATGTGCTTCTGCTCCTTCCAAACATCCATTGTGCTCACTTTTGCGCTCTCCTTCGTGTGTTGTTTTTCCCCTTCTCCCTCCACTCCACTCCACTCCACTCCACTCCACTTTATTTTTATTTCATTCACTCCCAACCCCAGTCACTCCCAGTTGCTTCCCCCTCCCCACTCCACCGCTGGTCGCTAACCTCTATCAGTCCTTTAAAATATTTTCTTAAAACATATTTTAAAGGGCCCGACTTCTCCCAACGGCTGCCGGGATGCATTGCTTGCTGAAATGCAAAAAAATGTTTTAAATGTACTGTCCTAAGTGGTGTTTCCCTTCTCAGATGGGTAATTAATACACTAAATATAGTGGAGCCCTCGTCATTCAGTTGCTGCATGCATGAGTGGTGACGAACGCATATGCATATGTCATGCATCCTGTGTCATCATACGTGCACAGCGTACTGAAAGCAGACACCAGTAGCGTCATGACACACTTTATATTATTTACTTCACTGGTAAACCCAAAAAGTCCCAAAGTTGTGGCCCATTGGCTTTATTACAAAGGAGGTACGAAGTTCCTCTGGTTGAGTGGGATCAAGGCGCCTGAGCATGAACCAGTAGTGGGGTCACTGAGGAACCACTAATGTCTGTAAAAAGGAGAAGGAATTCTCCTTGTTGGAACTAGGGCTCTCACACACCCAGCAAGCTAGGTGTCATGCTTCATCATTTGAGCCTGCCCCTCGCAGGTCGGCACTGCAAACCTGACAGGCACCCGGAACCGGGCTCTTTATCGGGGATCTTTTGTTCCTGCCGGTGGATGCAGTGGGGGTGAGAGGCCAAGTATGTGTAGTAGGAGGGGGACGTGAATTAAAATATGTCATTTAGTCCTAACCAAACTTTATTATAAAGGTAAACTGCCTAATTAAAATTGTGTGGAGAGGATCCAAACCTAGTCATGAGGTGTCTAGTGGTAAGGGTTCTACTATCAAATGATCAACATGTTTTGTGTCTCAAAAGTCAAGAATGATCAGGTCACTTCTTCAGGATCAATGCTACGCTATCTACACTTATAAGGTAAGTGTGAAACTACATACCCTGTCTTGTCATAGTAGACCTGAAAGTGGGGTAAAAAAGATACAGGATTTGTTGTTAAGAACACACATTAATGCAAAAAACATCATTTGCCATAGGACCATTACTATCCGGTGTATCAGTGGTCGTGAAAGGATCTTGTCAGGTGTTTAGTCATACAGCATCATAGTGAATGTTAAGTATTACACACGGTATAAAACATGTTATGCTACCTACTATAATGGTATCACTCATTCTAAAGTAAATTCACTATATTTTTAGAAAATTCACTATATTTTCAATTTCAAAGTACTTTATTCGTTTTTTTTTGTACAAAACCATAAAAGTTCATAGAACAAAATATATTTCAAGCTTTCAGTTAAAATGCATGATACAATATACACCAGTTAAAACATTTTTTTTTCATAACGTTAAAATCCAGATATTGCACGTTAAGGAGAGCATCATTTGGTTATACAGTTCTAGGTGTCCAGGCATTTTCCACACTTCATTGAGCTTTTTAAAAAGCCGGCCACATGGGGTATGCAATCAGGTTTTAACAATTGTAAAGAAAGTAGTGCAGGGCGAGCTTGTACACATTTAAGTCTTTTTAAAATAGGTTTAAGGTAAAAAGCCCTGGGGAATTCATAATATTTACAAAGAAACATAAAGTGCAGCAGATCCTGCGGAGACAGATTGTCGCAGCCACAGGGTGCTAACACTGTCCCTCTATGACACCCCCTTGGGACTGCTATTAAAAGGTGAAACAAATTAAACCTAAACCTAATTAATAAAAAACGCTCATAGGCTGGTAGTGGCCAAAGTAAATAGGGTTCCACACCAGGCGAGGTTTTGAGCATCATATGGAGACGCACATTGGGCTTCAACAGGTCCTTTTCCTGCCTTTCCATTATTTTGCATGCAATAAAGGACTGTTTAATATACGCTACGTCTTTTCTAGTGATTCCTTCCGGTTTTAAAAACAAATCCAAGCGTCCCTCCTTACCAAAACTAGTTTTAAGGTATTATCCAAGGAATTTTGGTCATACAATCTAGGCTCACTATATTATGAAAACCAATGGTCATGGTAATCTGGGTGTACCAGGACTCACCTAAACTGTCCGCACAACATGCATGCTACAGTGGTCGGTGGTAAAAGGACACTGATTGGGTCCTAATCAGGGGAGAGAGAAAGGAGGGGGGAGCAAATAGTATTCTCCGATTAAATGCGTCACCAAAAGTAAGTCATAGTTGACGGTTAGAGTAAAAATAAGGCAGTTGGTTTGCAGTAAGATGAGGCCTTCTGTTCACTTAAAAAGAGACTGTACTGCGTCTCACTTCCGAGGAAAGCCGCTGGGTGTGTTCATAATAGATGATCACGCAATGTTCTAAAAATAGCAATGGTGACACTGTAGTCATTTATAACTAAGTTTATTGGTCAATGCTCACAAGCATACAGTCAGTATATATGCTAAGTCAATGGTGAGGTAGTGATACAAGGTGGAGGTTGGTAGTCCAGGTGTGACGGTCATATGGGGTCATAGTGTATGGTAAATTTCGACGTCAGTTAACCAGTAACCTAATCTCTAGTTTGGGGAGGTTAAGTCATGTGGTGGCGTTGTCTAAATCTCAAGGGGCTACACATCTAACCATATGGTCAAGGATGTGTCGAAGCCGGCAATTGCCCAGAGTTCAGTTTAACGATCCCCAGGGAATGTCATCGTTAAGGCCAGTTATGTGAGTGGATAGTCTATGTATCCATCTTTGTTTGATCTTGAACAGTGACGCCTGATGACAGATTGGAAGGCTTCCTGTATCGTCCAGCATAGATCATCAGGGCTGTGTGGAGTGTCTTTGTAGTGAGTGTACATTTTAGTCGTTACTCTTTGGCAGCAGATGTTGCTTCTATGTTCAGTAATTCTTGTCTTTATGGGTCGCATAGTCATGCCTATGTATTTCATTCCGCATGGGCATTTGAGTATATAAATGCACTGTTTGGTGTTGCAATTAGTGTGTCTTTTTTGCGTCCATCTGAAATTAGGTTGGAGTGTTACTTCTTTAGTTGCAGTAGTGAGTGGGCATATGACGCATGACCCACAGGGCTAGTGTCCAGTCACTGGCGGAAGACTCCATAGAGTCCTCTGGGTGTTAGAGCTGGCTCTTTTTGGTCTGGTATGTACCAGTGCATCCTTTAGGTTGCGTGTTCTTTTACATGCAAACCTGGGTCTAGGCAGTTGCAATTCCCCTGTGTTGAGAATCTGCCAATATTTGAGAATTATCTTTTTGATCCGTGCGGAGTCAGGGGTGAAGATGTCACACACATGAGATTGTCAGTAGGTGGTTTAGGGTGAGTTACAAGTAAAGTTTCCCTTGGGTTGTTCTTTGCCCTCTTCAATGAGTCTCTAATTTGTTTATCTGGGTACCCTCTAGCCCTGAGGTTAGATGCCAAGGTGTCTGCTTCTGTCTTGTAGTCAGCAATTTTAGTGCAATTGTGCCTGATTCATAAGAACTGGCCCACTGGTAGGTTATCTCTCAGCGTTTTGGGGTGATGACTAGTGTACAGGAGTAAGCTAGTTCGGTCAGTGGTTTTTTTTGTACAGGGAGGTATGTAGATGCCCTGTTGTCAGTCTGATGTTTATGTCCAAGAATGGAATGGACGTGTCGGAAATCGTGTGGGAAAACCTGAGGTAATTATTGAGCCCATTGGGGGCGGAGCTGGCCGGCAAACGAGATGGCCGCCTGATCCGTTAGCTCCTCTGCATTGATCACGATCCGTTCATTTTTCCTGCAATAAGCGGTGCCCTCCATCACTAAAGGTTTGCCTTGCTGCATCGGAACTCCGGGGGCGACCTTTGGCGAAATCCCGCCTGCGGACGACTGCAGGAAGCCCTGCTACGGCCCGCCTGCTTGAGCGGCTTGGGAGGCGGTGGTACTACCTTTGAGGCACCGCTTCGTATATAATTGCTGCCCCGGAAGTGTCGACCAATTGACGGCGCTCGGAGTGGTCGAGGAAGAGCAGCGAGGAGGACGCAGCGGCGGGGAGCGCTAACAGATCGGAAGCGGCGAGCCGAGGTGAGCGAGGAAGCGCAGAGGGAAGGTCGCGCGGCCCGGATGAGCTACAGCGGCCGCGACCCCTAAATCTAGTCCCCGGTCTCGCCTGGGCCTACTAGGCCCCAAAACGCTCCGACGTGGAATAACTCTGCGGACTCGGAGGGGCGAAGAAGTGCTCCAAGGCACATTTCTGCATTCCTGAGAGACCTGGCTCTCCCTCCCTTGCCTCACGCTGTGGGGCACTAATAGTACAATTCGGCTGGGGCCACCACTACAGTGCTTTCCAGGCTCCCGATAGTGGCACGCTGCAGAGGCCCAGAAAATGTGTCACCAGAGTGTGTGCACCCCATAATAAGGCCGGACTGTTCTCCTTCTCACCACTAATTTGGAGAGCTGGCGAGGCCCATATCAGACCTTTGCTGGATGCTATATCTGTGGCTGTGGAGAATTTGGGAGCCTCGGAGAAGACCTGACGCACGTGGACTGCGCCTAGGAAAGTGCGCATTGGCGCGGCGTGGTCCTACTCCTTCTGACACGGGAACCACGCACCAGAAAAGACACCATAACTAAGCGGAGCGGGAAGTGGAGAGGGGCGATTCTGCTACCCTTGAGTCCCACTCCTCACTGTGGACATATTGACAAGGGAAGATCTATGCAAAGGGGGAACAGCTCCTACAGCACGAGAGAGGACAAAGATAGGCTTGCGCCCCGGGTCGGAGGACATTGGCATCACAGCTTGGAGATCCTGTCACGGCCGGGCTCCCGGCGAACACCGCTCTCACCCCAGCTACACAGTTCGTGGTGTCTCCACATCCATACACGCCCCGCTCCATGCGCTGACGGCCCGAAGACTCACTGGATTGGCGACTTTTACTGCGGAGTGCACCGATTGCCCCACCATGGGCTGCCCGGATCGCTCGCAGCCCAAACTGTCATTTGATTCCAACAAGAAGCCCAAAACCACTGATCCCACGCCACGTGAATCGAACGAAGGAGCTGGAAATGGGTCAGAGGGAGAAACGACGAACTCGGACATTCGATGTATATTGTTAGCGATGGAAAAGAACCTGCAGGGCGGCATCACCTCAGGGCGGCATCACCTCCTTAGGCACCAAAATGGATGCCCTCACATATCGCATGGACCGGATGGCGGAACGACTAGACAAACACGCCGAACCCCTGAACATGTCGGAGCGCCGAATAGGAGAGGTGGAAGAGGTGCAGACAACTCTAGACTCTGACCACAAGCAGCTGGGTAAGGTGATCCAACTCTTGCAAGACAAGGCGGAGGATTTGGAGGCGCGATCGCGTGGATGCAACATATGTATTACGGGCCTGTCGGAAAATACACAGACGGGGAACATGGAACTTTTTGTGGAATCCCTCTTGAAGAAACTGCTGGGAGAGAATGCCTTTTCAGAAATGTTCGTCATTGAAAGAGCGCACCGCACCCTGGGCCCGAGACCTAAGCCAGGGGCCCATCTGCACCCCATCGTAGCAAAGCTTCTCAATTACAGGGACCGGGACACTGCGTTGAAACTGGCCCGGGAGAAACAGCCACTGACATACGAGGGCAGCACCCTCTCTCTGTTCCCGGATTTCACAGCCAGGGTCCAGGAGGCGAGACGGCAGTTTGTTCCGATGAAGCGACAGCTACGAGAACTTGGTGTGGATTACGCCATGTTATATCCTGCTAAATTGAGGGTCAACAGGCAGGGGAGATCGACGATCTTCACAGACCCTAGAGCGCTGCAGAAAGCCAGGAAGAACTGGCGTAGAGCCACACCACATGAGATGGACAAAGAACGACTGGACGAGGCTTCTGGAGGCTCCATGGAGGATCAGGACTGAGGGTATGATCAGGTCTTGGGTGAGGTACTACTTTTTCAGATAATTGCGACACTGGGACGCTCAAAGCATGGTTCCTGGCGACGCCAATTGGGGCGGGGGATAATGCCTATGTAGAGACTTTTGACACACTATGCTCGCCTGTGATATCACAAGGAAATAGTGACTTATGTTGTGTGATGGATGGGGGGAATTTTCTCCTGCAGTGGCTACCCTTCTTCTATTATACCCTTAATCCCTCACTTGCTGCGAAGTTGTCCCTATGGCGACTAAACATTTGCTGAAATTGTGCGGGGAGGTGACTCAGATAGGTGAAACGTAAAGATATTGATCTTCTGTGACTAAAGTGATTTATACCACATGACTGAAGATGAGGAGGGGGAGTAGTAAGATTGGAATTTGAGACTCAATGTCCTCCATGAATATGGTAGAACTCTTCACGCATAGATGGGCACTGGTTATTATTTGATCTTTTTCTTTCAGAGGCGGGGGGCGGGACGGTAAGGTGGGAATATTGCTCAAACATTATAACTGACTTATTGTGAGCGGGCTACCTACGTCCCTGTGTTTATAACACCCCCTTTTTTCCGTCTAAAACCCGTTCTCTGGAGTTACATTCTCTATTGGTTTGTTTGATTGCTTGTAATTGATATTGGGGTTGAGAATGACGGGAGGGGGGAGGGGGCTGAAGGGAGGGTGCAGGATTTTTAGAGGGGGTGTGATTATCTGTGCGATTTGGGTTCTGATTTTCCTTTTTGGGGGGGGGAAGCGGGCTGGGGCTGGGTAGGGAATCCCGAGTTTTGAAAGGGGATGTAGTATTGTTCAGATTGGGTGGGGTCCTGGGACGCTGCCGAGTTGGGGATGGGCAGGCGTGGGAGGGGATGAGGGGGTTTTGCATTTTTCTCTTATTCTATTGTCGATAGGTAGGAAGAAATGTTTGTTTGTAGTATGTAAAATAGGGACTTTTATTGGCACACGCATCACGCAATGGACGCTCCGTACACAGCGCAGACCTGCTGCAATTAACCAATTATACGCACCTTGGCACCCGACATGACACAGCAAACACTTGACGTTGACACTATTACATTCCTGACATGGAATGTCCGAGGATTGAACGATCACAGAAAGGTTCGACGTGTGCTCCAGTACCTCACAAGGCATGCCATAGACGTTGCACTCCTTCAAGAGACACACCTGCGACCAGACAGTCCAACACTACACTACAGAGGGTTGCAAAATAACATACATGCAGCAGGATTTACCTCTCATGCCAGAGGTGTATTGACATGGGTTAACCCCAAAGCCTCTCTGACTCTAACTCCACTTGTTACAGATAGCGAGGGCCGATATGCCATTACAGAATGCAGGGGGAAGGGGATGTCTTTCCACATTGTCAATTCTTATGGACCTAATTATGACTGCCCTTCCTTTTACACTACACTAGCTGGGAAGGTCCGTGAACTATGTGGGGATCAAGCCGTTTGGGGAGGCGACTTAAACATGGTAAAACAGGCGAGGTTAGACAGATCCGATGGCCCGGACCGGCGCCCCTCGGCTTCAGCTGGAGTCTTGGATGCTAAAATGTTATGACTTGGACTGCAGGACTTATGGCTCACTAGTCACCCGACACAGGGGGGTTACACACACTACTCTGCACCGCATGACATCCACACTCGAATTGATTATTGGCTGATCACGTCCCATCTCCTCCCCAGAGTGCAGGCGGGCAAGACGTTGCCTTGCACTTATTCGGACCACTCGCCGGTGCTCTTCATGCTAGAACTATGACAGGTAAACCGCCGCCCTTCTCCTGGCGACCCCCCCCCCTTACTCTATATTAGATGATGCATTTCGGGAAGAACTAGCCACTGCCATAGAGGAATTCTTTGATAACAATGTGGGCTCAGTGGACTCCTTCCTGACAGTCTGGAAGGCATTCAAGGCCTATATACGGGGTGTGGCCATAACCAAACACGCGGGGTGTTAAAATCTATTTGTGGCCGCCTGTCTTTACTGGAAAATAGACTCAGGGAGATCGATGAGCGAAGACTGCATGACTCGGGTGCTGACCTGATACACGACCTTGCCCAAACGTTACGGGAATATCATGAGGAAGCCGATGCTGAGGTAAAACATTTGGGGAAATACGCAGTTGCTAAATAGTACGGGGAGGGGGAACGACCGGGAGCAGTACTGGCAAATATAGCGAGGCACAGTAGGCGTAGTGCGTCACTCCTGCATTGCGCTCCCCACAGACTGGGGATTTGATACCGGAGGAGCTGATAGCAGCCCGATTTAGAGAATACTATGCCGCTCTATATGCCTCTAGGGGTCCGGCTAGGGAGGAACGTATCCTAGATTATTTGACACATATTCAGCTGCCATGGCTGACCGATACGCACAGTGCGTTCTTGGCCCGACCCTTTGAGAGGGAGGAGGTTGTGTGGGCATTGTCATCGATGAAAGCGGGCGGTGCCCTGGGCAGTGACTGCTTTCCAGCCTCCTTTTATAAAACATACTCAGACCTGCTGATAGCCCGACTGCTGACGCTGGTGGAGTAGATTGCGGAAGCAGGAGAAATGCCCATCACGATGAGGGAAGCTGTTATAGTGGCTATACTCAAGCCCGGAAAGCCCTCTGAGGACTGCGTCTCCTATAGGCCATTATCGTTATTGAATGTGGATGCAAAAATTTTCACAAAAATTATAGCGAACCGACTGAGCCCTCTAATTACTACTCTGGTGGCCCCAGAACAGGCGGGATTTGAACCTAATAGTAACCTCACCTACAACTTACACACTGTGTTTGCGGCATCCCAACACACACGCCAGCAGTTGCAGTCTTTCTAGATATGGAAAAGGCTTTCGACTCTGTCGAGTGGCCTTTTCTTCGACTGGTACTCACTCGTATGGGAGTGGGAGAACTTTTCATACAACTAGTGAATAAGCTCTACGCCTCCCCCTCTGCGTGAGTCAGAATAGGGTCTTTGACCACGGACTCTTTTTCTGTGGGCCGCGGCACCAGGCAAGGCTGCCCCCTTTCACCCCTTCTGTATGCACTGGTAGGGGAACACTTAGCTTGCGCCCTACGTGAAAATCATAGCCATTGAGGTATTTGTTTCCCCACGTACAATCTGATAGTGTCCAAATACGTGGATGACACCTTGCTGTATGTCAGGAAACTGGAGGATAATCTCTCGACGGTGCTGCGAGAGGTGGTGCTATTCAGCTCGCTTTCGGGGATACATGCGAACTGGAGCAAGACAATCATGTTCCCGCTTACCCCAGCCACCAAGCGCATAGACCCGGAGTATCCTATTCAGTGGACCACTAATTCGGTCCGATACCTAGGTATTCGTCTGCACACAGACCCTGAGTCAAGTCAAGTCAAGTCAAGAGATTTATATAGCGCGCTACATACCCATAGGGTTTCAAGGCGCTAGAGGAAGGGTGGGGAATTACTTGTCGAATATCCAAGTTTTAAGTTGCTTTCTGAATGCTAGGTGGTTCTGAGTAAGGCGAAGGTGAGTGGGAAGTGAGTTCCAGGTTTTAGCTGCCAGGTAGGAGAAGGATCTACCTCCCATGGTGGTTTAGTTGATGCGAGGTACAGTGGCAAGGGCTTGGTTGGAGGATCGTAGCTGACGGGAGGGGGTGTAGAAGGACAATCGTGTGTTGAGGCATTCGGGTCCAAGTTCGTAAAGTGCTTTGTGTGCGTGGGTTAGGAGGCGGAAAGTAATCCTCTTATTTACGGGGAGCCAGTGGAGGTTTTTCAGGTGACCAGAGATGTGTTCTTTACGCGGGATGTCTAGTATGAGCCTGGCTGAAGCGTTCTGGATGCGTTGGAGTTTTTCCTGGAGTTTTGCGGTGGTACCGGCAAATAGTGTGTTTCCGTAGTCCAGGCGGCTCGTGACCAGTGCGTGGGTGACCGTTTTTCTAGTTTCGGTGGGGATCCAGCGAAATGTTTTTTTGAGCATGCGAAGAATGTTGAAGCAAGATGATGAAACGGCGTTGACCTGTCTGGTCATCGAGAGTGAGGAGTCCAGGATGACGCCCAGGTTCCGTGCGTGGTCCGTCGGGATGGGTGATTTTCCAAGGGCTTCTGGCCACCAAGAGTCATCCCAGGCGGAGGGGGAGGTGCCTAAGATGAGGACTTCTGTTTTGTCTGAGTTCAGTTTCAGATGGCTGTGCTTCATCCACTCGGCTACTTCTTTCATTCCTTCGTGTAAGTTGGTTTTGGCGGTGTTAGGGTCTTTGGTGAGTGATAGGATCAGTTGAGTGTCATCCGCGTAGGAGATGATGTTGAGATTGTGTTGGCGAGCGATGGCCGCAAGGGGGCTCATGTATACGTTGAAGAGGGTGGGGCTGAGTGACGATCCTTGTGGCACGCCGCAGATGACTTCAGAGGCCTCTGACTTGAATGGTGGGAAGCGGACTCTCTGGGTTCTTCCGGTGAGGAACGAGGTGATCCATTCCAGTGCTTTTCCTTGGATTCCTACGTTTCTGAGGCGCTGTAGAAGGGTGCTATGACAGACTGTGTCGAAGGCAGCGGAGAGGTCGAGGAGGATGAGGGCGACTGTGTCTCCATTGTCCAGTAGAGTTCGAATGTCGTCTGCTGCTGCGATAAGTGCGGTCTCAGTGCTGTGTTTGGCTCGGAAGCCGGACTGTGAGGGGTCGAGGGATTTGTTGGTTTCGAGGAATGTGGCGAGCTGGTTGTTGACAGCTTTCTCGATGACTTTGGCCGGGAATGGAAGAAGCGAGATGGGGCGGTAGTTTTTGAGTTCGGTGGGGTCAGCTGTGGGTTTTTTCAGAAGGGCGCTGAGTTCTGCGTGTTTCCAGCTTTCCGGGAAGGTGGCGGAGTTGAGGGAGCAGTTGATGACATCTCGGAGGTGTGGTGCTATGATGGAGTCTGCTTTGTTGAAGATGTGGTGAGGGCATGGGTCAGTTGGGGATCCTGAGTGGATGGAGTTCATCAGGCGGATGGTGTCCTCAGTGGAGATTGGGTTCCAGTCGTTAAGGATGTTCAAGGGGGGTGAAGGTCCTGCAGAAGGTTGGGTGGGTTGGTCTTCGGGTCGGTTGTCGAAGCTGTTGTGGATGTCTGCGATTTTGTTGTGGAAGAAGGAAGCTAGGGAGTCGCAGAGGGCTTGGGAGGGGGTGATGTCGTTGGAGTTGGCTGATGGGTTGGTAAATTCTTTGACGATGTTGAATAATTCCTTGCTGTTGTGGGCGTTGTTATCTAGACGGTCTTTGAATGCGGCTTTCTTGGCAGACCGGATTAGTTGGTGGTGTATGCGGGTGGCGTTTTTGAAGGCGTCCCTGGTGCTGGTGTTTGGGTCTTTTTTCCAGGCCTTCTCGAGGGAGCGACAGTGTTTCTTCGATTTCTTAAGATCATCGTTGAACCAGGAGGCGTTTTTGCTGCCTAGTTTGCTTTGACGTTTTTTCAACGGTGCTAGGATGTCGGCGCTGTTGGATAGCCATTGGGTGAGGTTAATGGCTGCTTGGTCGGGGTTTGAGGAGTGGGCGGGGGGGGTTTAGAAGAAGCGATGAGGAGATCTGGTTGATGGTGATTTTGTTCCAGTTTCTTCGCAGGGTGGGTTGAGGATGGTTGTGGATTGTGGTCTTATTGTAGGTAAAGTGAACGCAGCTGTGGTCCGTCCAGTGAAGAGCTGTGGTGTGACTGAATGAGACATGTTTGCTGGAGGTGAAGATGGGGTCGAGTGTGTGACCTGCAATGTGGGTGGGGGTAGTGACAAGTTGTTTGAGTCCGAGGTTGGCAAGATTGTCCAGAAGGGTGGTGGCGCTGCTGTCATTGCTCTTTTCCAGGTGAAAATTGAGGTCTCCTAATAGAATGTATTCCTCTGAGGGGAGGGCGTGTGGGGTGATAAAGTCAGTGATGTTGTCACTGAATTGTGCACGGGGTCCTGGAGGCCGGTAGAGGAGGGTGCCTCTGAGTGTGGTCTTGGGGTCGGTGTGGATCTGGAAGTGGAGGTGTTCGGCGCTGGCAAGGTTGACGTCTGAGCTGGTTGAGATGCGGATGGAGTTCTTATGGACGATAGCGATGCCTCCTCCTGTTTGCTTGATGCGGTCCTTGCGGATGATCTTGTATCCTTCCGGGATGGCAATGGTGATGTCTGGGGCTGAAGAGGCATTCATCCATGTTTCTGTTAGGAAGGCGACGTCCAGTGAGATGGTGTCTAGTAGATTCCAGAGGTCGATGGCGTGCCTGTGGACCGAGCGGGTGTTGAGCAGGATGCATTGTAGGTGGTTGGTGTCAGATATCTGGTTGGTGTTAGTGGATGAGGAGTTGTTCTTGGTGCCGTCGAACTTGCAGGAGTTGCAAGAGAAGGGTCCATGGGTGTGTCCAGGAGCGGCTTGGACGCAGTTGGGGGAACGGCCGGGGTTAAGGGCTAGGAGGGTGGTGGCATCGTAAGTGATGCGAGTGGGCTGGGCATTACGGGAACCAGGGGGTCTGGCGCTGGGCGCGGTCCAGGCGCGGACGGGCGTAGACGGTTCTCAGGGAAAATTACGGGGTAGCCGTTTCTAAGTTGGAAGACGATGTGGACAAATGGATCAAGCTCCCTTTGCCCTTAATGGGCCGTATATCCCTGTTGAAAATGATAGTGCTGCCCTGCTTCCTGTTTCTCTTCACCAACATACCGATGGTCCTGTCGGGGGCTTTCTTCCGGCAACTCCACTCACTAGTTCTGAGACTTGCATGGGCTGGGCAGCAACCCAGAGTGGCATGGAATATACTAATTCGGCCCTAAGAGGTAGACGGTCTGCACGCTTCGGATCTAGAATTGTATTACCAGGCCACGCAGGGGGGGCATGCATACGGGTGGATCCATGGTCCAAATGATGCGCCACACTTGGGAATTGAGGCAATAGTGGCTGCCCCAACTCCGCTGCTGGCCTTCATGTCTCGACTTAGAGATAGACGTACAGGTATTCTGGACTCATTAAACGTTGTGGCGCACGCCTGGTATCACTTGATGGACGCCAAAGCTTGCTCACTGTTGTACGCCCCGAATGCAAAACTAGCATGGTGCTCGTGGCTCGACCTTTGCATGGATGGAGGCGTGATAGCGTCACTACTTCAGTTGAAAATCGTCAGTGTAGGTGACCTATTTAAGGCCGGCAAGGCTCGCACCTGGGAAGACATAATATTGGAGGGTGAGGAAGGTGTTTCCCTCCTACCTCGTTTTCAGTTCCACAGAATCCGGCATGCCTTAAGAAACCTTCTGGGTGAGGACATGCCCCAGACAGTGACGGCATATGAGTATGTAGTGACGGCTAAAACGCCGGACAAATAAATCACAAACTTGTATCGCATTACCCTCGCGGAGCGAACAATGGATTATACTAAACCTAGGCTGGCGTGGCAGACTGACTTAAATGTAGACCTTACCGAGGACCATTGGAGATACTGTTGCGCCAACATAAAGAAGGTATCTATGAATGGGTGTCATCGGCTGACGCACTTCAAATTCCTGAATAAAGTCTATTACACCCCTGAACGCCTATGCCGCTATGGACTGCGTGAGACTCCGAGCTGTGAGAGATGCAGAGAACTAACGGCACATTTTTTGCACCTAGCATGGCGGTGTCCGCAGATTGCGACCTTCTGGTGTGCAGTTTACAGGGAGGTGAACGAAACCACCGGCTTGTCTTTGACTCCATCTCCACTGTTGGCCCTACTGGGGTACTCTAAGGATATATGTAAATGTAAATGTAAATGTACATGTATTTATATAGCGCAAATATTTGCTAAAAAATTCGCCAACCGCTTAGCCCCCATAATGCCTGATTTGGTCAACTGCCAACAACATGGATTCGTGGTGGGGAGAGACACCACTGCCCACGTTAACACCGCTGTAACTGCTTTTGATGTGGCGTTGGTTACTCTTGCCCCACTCGGAATGGTTATGCTAGATGCAGAGAAAGCATTTGACCGAGTGGGGTGGGAGTACCTCTGGGCAGCATTAAAGACATTTGGCATACAGGGACAATATCTGAGATGGATACAATCTTTATATGAGACACCAACAGCCATAGTTAGCTACCTCGGGAATAACTCGGATAGCTTTCTAATAAATAGGGGCACCAGACAGGGGTGTCCTCTTTCACCCCTGTTATTTGCCCTAGCCCTAGAACCCTTTCTAAATGCGCTAACAGTTCAAGAGCATATCAACCCAATTGATCATGAAGGCAAGCGCTTAAAAATCACTGCCTTCGCCGATGACATCGCCATATATACTACTGACCTAGTACAAGCTATACCTAACATAATCAAGGAAGCCAGCTATTTTGGCGATGTCTCGGCCTATCGGCTAAATGTTAATAAAACGCAAGTGATAGCAAATTACCAACCTTTACATCCAATAATAGGGCTATGCTCTGATGCTACTTAACTAGGGGTGAAACTTACCTCCAATATCGACAAAATTATTCCGCTAAACTATGATCCTTTACTTAAAGATATTACTTCCATACTTAAAAATTGGCATAAAATACCACTTAGCTTGATTGGACGCATTAACACAATCAAAATGAAGATAGTACCAAAAATACTTTATCTATTTAGATCCATCCCGCTACAACTTAACAAATCTTACATTAAGAAAATAGAACGCATCTGTAGCAACTATATTTGGGGATACAAAAAAGCCCGCAGGTCAATGACAGCACTTAAACTATCAATCGAAAAAGGGGGATTAAATTTCCCAGATCTAAAAATGTATTTCTTTGCCACTTTTATCCAACGCATACGCAGCCTTTTGTCTAAAGAAGCTCCTCTATTCTACCACCAATTCATGCTAGGGCCACAAAGCAATCAGTTCTTATTCCGGGTACATGATCCAAACTATTACAAGAGAGTTAAATTCAAGACCGCTAGAGCAATCAAAAGAATTTGGGAACAAATTATGGACACTGTTAAAATATCTTTTTTTAATGCTGAATTACCATTATGGGGGAACCCAGGGATGCCAAACATTTTCTCCGACGGTGCTTGTGCCCAATGGATAGCTCAGGGTATTAACACCCTAGGGGATCTCTATAGTCCGGAAGGTTTCTTAAGTTTTCATACATTAAAAATACTTTATAAAATTAAAGACACTGCATATTTTAAATACATGCAGATACAAGACTTCCTGATTAATAAAATGAAAATTGAAACTGTGAGCAATCAGACATTCTACAATGTATTTATTCGAATAATACCAAATCTCTCATTAGTAAAAGCTACACTCTTTTAAATAAAGGACCAATGTGTGATTGTGGGAAAATGGCGGATAAATGGGCTAGTAGGCTGGGAATTAATATTAACTCTAGCCAGATTGCGGGTTCACTTAAACAATTAAATCGGGTGGTTCACTCTCCAAATTTAAGGTTACAATTTTATAGGACAATCACTCAAATATATTACACACCGCAAAGAATTTCTAGTTGGACTTCTGGCAACATCTCTAATGAACGGACCAAATGCTTAAAATGTAACAAGGAAGCTGCCGGCATAGAACATATGCTTTATCACTGCCCGAAACTTTCGACTTTTTGGTTGGGAATAACTGATGTCCTTAACCAAAAACACATAATTTTACCCGCTCTTTCCGCCCACTTAGTTCTGTTAGATATACAAGATACCAGTAGCAACTATAACGACTTAGTAACAATAATATTTGCTTGTGCCAGATTGGTCATTGCGCGGACCTGGATATCAAAAGAACCTCCAAGTGTTATGGAATGGTGGTACCTAATGCATGAAATACATACTATGGAGCTTTCATTGGCTAAACTAAGAGGCCCAAAAGCATTGAAAGGAAGGGAAAAAATATGGGGAACATTTAACTAAACAGATGACCCAACTGTGTGACCGGCAAGCTATTTTTTTTTTGTTATGTTCTAGAACTTTGTGAATATTTACTCTGTAATCTCCTGTTTAATGATCTAAATTGTATCGATAACCATATACATACGTACAACCAATGTGATTTGAATATTGTGCCTACTTTTCCTCTTGCAATAAATAAAAAAAAATTTTAAAAAAAGAGAAAAAGAAAAAGCTTAGGGAACCCGTCCTGGTATTCCCCTGTGAGATAACCCCGGCAGGGTATCCACAAGGTGAAAGCCAGGCATCCCGCCGCGAGGGGCCGTTGTGGAGATTAAGCAAGCTATTGCCCAGAGTCGCAGAGTGTGAACCCATGAATCGAGTAGGCACCGGAGCGAGAATTGTCGAGTCCGTGGACATTTTAGGACTCAAGACCCCGCCGAGCCGGGAATTGAACCCTGGTCCCGGGCTGACCTCTGCTTCCAGGTCTGCCTCCTCTAACCAGTGAGCCACACTTCTCCTGCTAAGCGGAGGCTGGTAGACATGGCCTTCTTAGTGGCAAAGAGGTATGTCGCATCCCACTGGATGCGGGGCCCGGCTCCGACATTGACTAAGTGGTCGAACGATATGCTATTCTGCTGCACGCAAACGGAACTATATAGCGGCCTGCTTCCACCTAGGAATTGCCCTAAAAACGACTGGGCGCTGTACCTGGAGAGGAGATCGGCACAGAGTGTAGATGACCGACGCGATACGCAGACGACTGCTGAGCTGGGGGACACACATGAGGTTCGGACAGAACACACCACCGAGATGACAGTCAACTAACAAACAATGACTAGAATTACTGTTGATAGACCTGGAGCGGAAGAGGGGGGAAGAGCTAACGCATGAGCGAAAGGGAAAATTGTTTGTGCACACGACAACATTGATGTATGTCCTGTAGAACTTTCTTATGATTTCTATTCACTGCGTACGTGCTGCAGCTCGTTAAAGGTATCATTGCAATGTATATGCTAATTTCTTGTCCCTTGTATGTGAGTTTTATTTGAAATACCAATAAAAAAAAAAAAATAAAAAAAAAATAATTATTGAGCCCATTAATCCACCTCACAAAATCTTCAGTCAGTTCGTGTCCCATGCCAGAAAATCAGAATGCCATTGATAAAGCGTTTCCACAATAGCAAGTTATTGTGGTACGGGTTATCAGTGTTGAAGATGTGATTTTATTCAAAAGATGCCATGTAGATACAGGCTAGACTGGGAGCAAAAGTGCTCCCCATAGATGTACCTTGGCTAAGATGGAACAACTGTTGTTTGAACTAGAAAAAGCATTCCATTATAAATGAAATAGGAGTGGGTGACGACCAGTCAAGGGCGCTGAGGGCTGTTTCAACGACCTCTAGGGTGGCCCTCTGTGGAATGTTTGTATAAAAAGCCTCCACATCAAGAGTGATGAGGAGGTCAATCTCTTGTGTGTTAGGTGTCTCATCTATGATTTTCAAGATGTCAGTGGTATCTCTCACAAATGATGGAGTCTCTCTGACCACTGGTTGTAGGAAGTGGTCACAGAAGATGGAGAGAGGCTCAAGGATAGAGCCTATCCCTGACACGATGGGGCGACCAGGAACCGAGGTAACACCCTTGTGAATTTTAGGTAAGGTGTAAAAATAGGGTACCCTCGGTTCCTTAGCAATCAAGAAGTCTGCCTCCTTCCGGCTGATCCAGCCGTTTGACTCTGCCTCGTAGACCAATGAGGAGCTCTTGGTGGCCAACCGAGGTGTGGGGTCACTAGAAATTGGAGTGTAATATCTCCCATTGGAGAGTTGGCTGGCGCATTCTGCATCATAGTCGGTGGTGGATTGAATCACTGTTGCCCCACCCTTGTCAGCCTGTTTTATAGTGATGGTAGAGTCCTCAGCTACGGTCCTGACAGTGCCTTTTTTCCATAGTGGAGAGGTTGTGGAAGGGTGCCTGCCTTTGTGGTAGATCTAGCCCCTTGAGGACAGCTTGTTCAAAAGCTAACAACTCAACCGGGACCATATTGTTGTATGGTGTAAAGGTAGAAGGATTTCTCAAACCAGAGTCCTCTTGCTCGATGAGGGGAGGGCCTTTAAAAAAGGCTTTCAGTTATATAGTACGAAACCAATTGTGTATTTCACAATGTGTTCGGAACCGGTGAATTTTGGGAGTGGGGACAAAGCCAAGGCCTTTCTGTAGTACCGTTTTCTCGGACTCAGAAAGAGTCCGATGTGAAAGGTTGACCACTAGGTTTTCCTGCCTTGGGTCTTGCTCCTGGTGTCCATCCCGGTTTTTTGTACCTCTTCTGTTGCACCCTCTTCCTCTGCCCCAACCTCTGCCTTAAAAATGTGGGTTACTGTTGTTAAAGTACTGAGGTTGGCCATGTTGGTATTGGGGGAACTGCCAGAAGGGAGGGGGAGGACCAATGTATTGTGGTGGCCCTTGGTAGTGCGAGGGCCCTGGATCTGTTGGTCGCTCGTAGTGATTAGAGCGTTGGTTTCTAGTCATACTATTACCACTGCCCCAACTCCCTGTGCTGGAGTTATCACTGGACTCTCGCCTTTCAGAATTCTCGTCAGACGTATAGTCATCTTTAAGATAAGGATAAACCTTTTCTTTTGAGATTGATGTCTTTCTCGAGTTTGTTTATTTTTTGCTTTATCAGGTAGTCTTTATTCTCGGCAATTTCCATATTGATCTCCCCAAGTTTAGTTTTGTATGTGGTTATTTGAACAATGGTTTTCAGCGCACCCTCCGCAATCTGGATTTTAACCAGAAGGGCGTCTGCTAGTCTTTTTGCAGTGTTGATAATTAATACCAACCACTCCCTAGTGCACTTCCATGCAACTAGGGACCATTCCTTTTTGAAGGTTGGGTCATCGAGGAATAACCTGGGAAAGGTGTTGACGATTAAACCTGGAGGAGCGATCTTTGCTCGCAGGTACTCGGTCATAAGGGCACCATGGAGGGTGATCTTCATCCATTCTCTCTTTAAGGTAGTGAGTGAGGTCAAATCATCTGAGTTAGAACCTGAAGCTGCACTGCCATCTGTCCCTAGTAGTAAAGAGGTCCTAGCCAATATGTCCGTGACTGCATCATCAAAACTAAATCCTTGATGGAAGTCTGTGAGGGATGAGTGTAATAAAAATGGGCCAGGAGGTATCCAGAAAGTCATCCACTGGTAACCTAATTTGTAATGCTCCACAGGGAGGACCCTGTGCTGGATATTTTGAACAAAAAGAGGGACTTGGGGGTAGTTTAACAAGGTCCAGCGTACAAGCCCAAAAGGCTATATTACAAAGGAGGTGCGAAGTCCCTCTGGTTGAGTGGAATCAAGGAGTCCTGAGCATGAACCGGTAGTGGGGTCACTGAGGAACCACTAATGTGTGTAAGAAGGAGAGGGAATTCTCCTTGTTGGAACTAGGGCTCTCACACACCCAGAAAGCTAGGTGTCATGCTTCATCATTTGCCAGTGCTTTCTCATTTTATTATTATTATTATTAGTGTTAATTTATTCCACAGCTATAAGACATGTCATTTTATGTTAATATACATCACTAAAGCAAAAAAAGCAAACTTGCCCTCAAAATGTAGGCTGCAAATCTAGGAACCTAGCAGATGTAAATTGTCATGAAGCAAGAGCAACAGCGTGCATCTACCGAACTCATAAGTTCTTCTAGTTTTTTTCTTAAATAAAAAATTAAAAATCAAATAAACTTAATTTGCTGCCACCACGGCTGACGTCTCCCGGACATCGCCTCGTCCTTCTTCTGGCCCTGGGCATAGGCTCCCAGCCTGCCCTGCAGCCAATCCTGAAGCTGCTCTCACATGAGAACAGCTTCAGGATTGCCAGAGCACTGGTAACTTGCTCTCCCAGGCAGACTGAGAGCCTTTGCCTGCTCTCTCCAGCCCCAGCAACACAGCTGAGACTGGAGAGAGCTTCACTACGCATGAGGTGTTTGGCCAGCCTGAGATGGCGGCAAACACCTCATGTGCAGTGAAGGAAGTGCCCACCACTCCCCCAACAGCAGTGTCATCCCTTAGGCCCACCCGAAGACTCATCAGAGTCTTGGGGCGGGTGCAAGGGATTAAAATAAAACAATAATAAAACAGCGTTCCTCTGCTATAACGGAACGGCCACCCCTGAAATTATTTTCAATTTCTTTGCGTAGGCTGTGCCATTTTCGCAGGCATTACTGTTTCGTTTGCTTGACATGAATTTTCTGATCATTAAGGGGTCCTTCATAGAACTGCATGGTGCAGTAATGCGTGTCTGTTCGTTATGATTCAGTGTGTTAGATCTCAAAGACTATATTTAAATGTTTGCATTGACTTGCCGGTTTCTTTTCCTTCAAACAGCTATGGGCTGATTCCTGGGCTAAAGCCAATGTTTAGTCATGAACAGAGACAATACTTCTTTCTTTACCTTCTCAAGATGAAAACTGGTTATTTGTAGAGTAGTCCACTCTGCAAAGTCTCCTCGGTAGTTTTTTTCACGACAATTTACTTCACGCAGGTTTATTTTCCACTTTTCTGGTACAACCATAATCCATTTTATATTGGTGAACAGTACAAGCAGCATCAACAATGCTCTCCCTGCCAATATGCAGGTCTTCCAGGTAGTAGTCTAGTTTTTAGGTCGAAGCACGGTTAAAGACATTAAGGGGACATTTAGCAATCTTCCCTGTGAATGCATTCCACTCACTGCTTACCATTGGCTGTGTGGTTTGTAACTCACATTTGCTTGGTTTCTATTTGCTTGCTGTATTTGTTTTAGCTTGTCCAGCTTTACTTTGTCCCTCCAGTAGAGCATATCTTGCTTGTTTACTGTATCCTTCCACCAGTGTTCTATTTCTGTAATAAGGCCTTTAAATCTTGTTCTGATCTTCTCACACTTGCTGTGCCTTCAAAGACCAAGGTCAAATTGCAGGCTCTGCCTTCCAGGGAGCTTGGTGTTTATCTTTTTTTATGGCTTCAAAGTGAGAGGATTTATATGGCTACTGGAGGGGTGGGGTGGCTTGGAGGAAGGCCGTGGGATTCTGTTATTTTCTACCACACAACAAAATTTAAATGCCTGTAAATGGAATGTGCAGATATTTAAGAATATAAGTATGGTGGAGACAGATATTTTAATATGATCAAAACAAATCAATACACTAGGTAATTACATTTCCACTCATTAACATTTATGCACTGTATACTTTTATTAGCGAAACTGTCTGTCTGTGCAAATGTAATGGTCATTTTAATTGAAGATGTGTTGTCCGTAATGGCAGTGCGCTACCACACCATGCATACTCCACTTTACACCACTCTGCTCCACTCTACTCTCCAACACGCCATGCTACTGTACTCTACTCTGCACCACTCCATTCTACACCTCTCTACTCTACTCTGTACAAATCTATTCTATGCCAATGCACTCTACCCCACTCCAGTCTAGGACACTTCACTCTACTCTGCATCCCTTCACTGTACCCCACTCCACAACACTGCACTCTCTGTCACTGTACTCTGTGCTAATACACTCTACTATGTACCACTCCACTCTGCGCCAGTGCACTCTATGCCAGTCCACTCTACACCACTCTAATCTACCCTGCACCACTGTACTCCACGCCACTTTATTCTACATCATTCTACTCTATGCCACTATGCTCTAACTTGCACCACTTCACTCTACTCTGGAACACCCTACTCTATGTCACTGCACTCTATGCCACTCTTCTGCACTCTGTGCTACTCTGTTCTTTGCCACTACACTCTACGCCATTGACCTCTATGCCAATGCACTGTATGAGGTACCACTCCAATCTACTCTGCACCACTCTACACTAGGCCACTACAGTCTACACTATTGTACTCCAACCAATGCACACTACACCATTGCACACTATGCCAATGCACTCTTAACCACGTTACTCAAAACCAATGCACTCTACGCCACTGCATTCTATGCCACTGCTTTCTACACCACTCTACCCTGCACCCCAGCACTCTATGCCACTCTATATACACACCACTGTACTCTACGGCCCTCTAATCTGCAACACTGCACTCACTGCCACTGAACTCTACACCACTCTACTCTGTACCACTGAAATCTATGACACTGTACTCTGCCCCTCTGCACTCTATGCCACTCTAATCTACTCTACATCACTCCGCTTTAGAGCACTTCACTCTACTCTGACACCATCTACTCTACTGCACTCTACGCAGCTCCACTATTTGCTACACCACTCCAATCTACCCTACACCACTCCAATCTACCCTACACCACTCAAATCTACCCAGAGCAACTCCAATCTACTCTGCTTCACTCTACTCTGTACAGCTCTATGCCACTGCACTCTACATCACTATACTCCACTCTGCAACACTCTACTCTTTGCCACTGCACTCTTCTCTGCAGCACTCTACTCTGCACCACTGCACTCTATTCTTCTCTGCACCACTGCATTCTTTGCCACTGCTCTCTGTATCACTATATGCCACTGTAATGGCTGGATTTTCTGTTTAGATGGGATCAGCCCCCAGGGGCCCCTGTGACCCAGCCAAAACGTACTCACCTTCCGTCCTCAGGACTCCTCTATATCCAGGCACCTGGTACCTACCTGAGGATAGGGAACTCGCAATATACAAGCTCATATTATTAAGAACACCACTAAATCTATAGGGATACTAAGAATACTCACTGATTACTAGGGATATCCATACCCTACACCACACTTATTCACATCAGTTGGTCTCGCGGCCACCCTGACCCAGACCGTTCTACCCTAGGGCAGATCTGACACACAATCTGGTGCGTCTACACACGGGCCTGCAGAACCCAATGCTCCCTTTTCCAAACTGTTCGCGATCCTGCGAAACTTACACACTAGTTCAACCACCTAGTGCTCTCATTTACTCAAGCCACAATCCTGTGGGTATCCACACTGGTTCGACCCCCCCAGTGCTCTCATTAACGCCGCATATCAACGACGACCACATTCCTATGAACACCTATACATATATATATATATATATATTGGGATATTATCTCAGCTGTCTACTCGGGATGAAACTACAATAATAACTTTGAATGTGGTTCCAGATTATTGTGTATTACCTGCTCTTGGCATCAAAGGTCCACTCACTCCCTATTTATGTGATCACCACTTACCTGATTGGGATTACTCATCCATTCACGTGCCTAGTGCTCACCTAGGAGCTATGTTTACCTTTAGTGAACAAGAATAGGGGCTACACACCAGTTTGTTATAAACTGGGGTTCATTTATTTTAGTAATATAAACATTTATGCAAATCTAACAAAGGCTATAGGTAGAACACACCACTTAAAAGAGAAGGATTACACATAACAGGAACACTCCGCTGAAAGGGAAAAGATTAAGTGTAGCTAATGTGATGAAAACAATATCACCTGATTAGTGTGAAGTCTTGTTCTAGCTGTCATCTGGGTTCCTCTCTCGTCTGTGCCTTGGCTCATCTCATGCTCTCTCTCTCTCCTGCACTCTTGGGTACACCTCTGCGCTGATCACTCTGTCTCTGGACTCCTCTCCCCCACACGAACTGTCTCTCCACCTTCCGTCTTCAATCTTAATGGTTCCTGCCGCTCTGATCACCGTTCATTCCACTATCTTATTCACTCTGTCTCTGCGCCAATGTCCAATTCCATCTGCTCCCATAGGTTAATCCACGAGCTCTCCTCTATCTCTTCTAAAAGGCATTACTTCAGACTCCAGCTATTCACACCTCCTCCTGATAAGCAACTGCTTCTGACTGCTTCCTTCAGTTCCAGCTCACTATTCAACTCAGCTCTTCTCCAGATTGAACCCTCTCTCTCTCTGCCAACTCCACTCCACTGCCGTACTCTCTGCTGGACTCCCTCTCTCCTCGACTGCTTCCTGCTTGACTCTCTCCTCGACTGCTTCCTGCTTGACTGACTGACTCCGCCTCTGCACTTCACAAATATAGAATGCTGTTTCCTCATGGAAAGTTCCAGCCAGCAGCTTCTTCCCACCAATCCCATGCACCAGGCTCCTTGCGCTAGACGCTCCCACAGTGACCAGTCTGCTTGTTTCGTCTAGAGACCTGAGCCCGGGAACAATTCCTGATTAGATTCAGCTCTGGCCGGTTCTCTCCGGTCCGCTTAGGGCGAACAACAGTTATAACTATAAACATTGCTTTTGCCCTAAAAAGCCTCTCTGCTTCCATCAAGATGGAGTCTCTCTAGCTTTAGGCCTGAAAGGGGTGAAATGCTCCTTAGCTCTGTCAGAATACCTACATAAACCATACCAATATGTCTAATATGTCAAAGCCAATAGGCAATAGACAGGTTAAAGTCAAGAATAAAGGCATATTAAGCAGCTATCCTCTTCTAGGTCTGGAAAAAGGGCTTAAAAGGGCCAACACAGGCTAAGAATACCTATACTAGATGCGAGCAAGAATAATGATCTATATCACTGCTAAATAAAGCCAAAAACTCTGCCATCACAGCCACTGCACTCTAGGACCCTCTACTCTACTCTGCACCACTGAACTCTATGCCACTCTACTCTACACCACTGCCCTCTACGACACTATACTCTACAACACTATACTCTTTGCCACTGAACTCTAGACCACTCTACTCTGCACCACTCACCTTTATGCTACTCCACTGCACTCTACACCAAAGCACTCGCTGCCACTAAACTCTATGCCACTCTACTCTGCATAACTGCACTCATTTCCACTGCACTCTATGACGCTCTACTCTACCTTGCACCACTCCACTCTTTCCTGCACCACATCACTCTACGACATACCGCTCTGAACCATTGCACTCCGAGCCACTGCAGTCCATGCTGTGCCACTCAACTTGCCATTCTACTCTTCACCACTCTACTCTGTGCTACTGCACTCTACCCTAATCCAGTGCACTCTATGCCAATGCAATCTACACCACTTTACTTAAAACTAATGCACTCTTCGCCAAACTACTCTGCAGCAATATACTCTTCGCCACTTCACTCTAGACGACTTTACAACACTTCACTCTACGACATTACACTCCATGATACACCTCTCTGACACTCTACTCCATTAAACATTACTATCTCTATGCCACTCTATGCCACTTTACTCCACTCCATTCTGACACACTACTCCACTCTATGCCACTCCTTGACACTCTATACCACTTCAATCTACGATACTCTACTCTACTCTATGCCACTCCACTCAATGGCCCTCCACTCTATGACATGTACTACGCTCAACAACAAACTATTCAGCTCTCTATGCCACTCTGCATTACTTTACTCTACTCTACTCTTCTACACGCCTCTCCACTCTACAACACTTTATTCACTTCATGCCACACCAATCAACATCACTCTAAGATACACCATTCACCTTTATACCATTAGCTTTTAGCCATGCTGAACAGTAGCCAAGATGGTGTAAAACATGGCTAAAACATGTTAGCAAAACCAATAGCCCTTGCATAGGCAAGAGCTATTGGCTTTGCCAATGCTTGTCTTTTCAGGAAAGAGACACATCATGTGACAGTTAAATGGGGTGCGATGAAAAAGCACGCTCTGGTTCCACGGCTTACATTCATGTTGTTATGTGTACCTTTCTATTTTTAGGTCAAGCGTTCAAAACCTCTTGAATATACTTTCGTATATACTTCTCTTGTGGGCCTAAAGCCATCCCCTGCTTTTCTTTTGTTTGTTTCTGTGTCCTTTAAAGGGCTTTTCTTTCTAGTGGTCAATCCTTTGTATTTGTCCCTCCTTTTGGTCTTTCATCGCAGGGGCAAAGTACAGCATCTTTACGTCTTGGTTGTTTATCTGTTATTTTGGGGACTGTTTTGTTATTGGTTTCCTGCTTGTTTTATTGTTTGCCTGCGTTCGGTTTCAGCACCCTAGCTGCTTGCATTTTAATGCAGCATTCTTCCCTCCCACCTGCAGCATGGCGCTCGTTTTTATGGCCGCCATGCTTTATCTTTCAGCATAGTGTGTTCCAGACAGACTTTGGTATCAGAGCATGCTTTAACCCTCTACAGCCTAGCACAAAGCCATCCAGAGCAGATGGCAACCAATGCCAACACACAGCCCCTTTGCAGGAACAGAGAATGTGCCAGTAAGACGGCAATTTGTTCGGTAGCCTTGGGCTGTGATTATGATGATGGTTATGATATCCTCACCCTCAGGTGCACAGAAATGGTCAAATTCCTATAGACACACAGCACACATGTCTAGCAGGCTTCTTTAAGTTACTTCCCTCCCCTACCTAAATAGCTTGAGCTTGGCTCCCACATCTAGGTTTCCTTTCCACTGTATGTTTTAGAAGTCTTCTTAAGTAAAAGACAGTTCACTCGAGGACACATTTACACAGAAAATATTTCTCTTAAACACAGTCACACACATTTTCATAAACTGTGACACACTGACGCTAATTCTCTCACATATTCTCTCGGATACAAACTCTCACACACAGATTCTTCCTCACACACACATTCTAAATCTCTGTCTCGCACGATCACAGGTTCAGAACCTCATCCATGTGAGGGCAGGACCCCACTAGCCCTCGTCTTAACCATGTTGCCAATTCCGCCGCACATGCAGTGACTGCACAGGTTGCCCCTTCCCGACTGACTGCTTGCGTCTCTGCATCTGTCAGTTCCTCACAGACAACAGGCTTTTGTGTCTGGTTGTCAGTGCCTCTTCACAGCTTTTCCTCCATCAACCACTTCTAAAAACTCTCAAATCACTTGTTGCTACTTCGTTGCACTTGCGGCAGTTGTAGAGTGCACGCAGCGCAATGTTGTTGTGCCCAACCTGAGCCAGGAGCAGCTCTCCCTCTGCATATGAAGCTCTGATTGCTCCCAGAGGACCACTTTCATTCTGAGCCAGGAGCAGCCCTTTCTGCATTTGAAGCGTTGGTCACTTTCTGAGGACTGCTTGCACCCTGAGCAGGAGCAGCCCTCTGTCTGCACCATCTTTCATTCACATTTTCCCTGCCTTCGCTCCCTCTTTCTGCTTCTTCCTGGCTTTCCCTTCCCCTATCTCTCGCCTTCATCTCTCTGACTTGTTGTTCAACCCGCCTCTATCTCTCCACCAAGTCTTCCATCCATCTTACATGCTTGCTTCCACCCACCTTCCTCACCATTTTACAAAATCCCACCATTCCAGGTCTCTTTCTCTTACATACTTCAACCTTTTACAATTCTCCTTCTTGTTCACCCCTCTCCTCCTTACACTTGTGCTTTCTGCCATCTTCATCTCCCCTTTAGATTCCTTCTAACGCATCCTCCTCCCTGGCTCGCACCCCAAATCCTCCCTCTCTCAGCCATCGCTGATTTGTCCACAGCCGCAGCATGACTTAGCTCACCACTCCCCACCTTAAACACCTCTGCCTCCCCTTGTTGCAATAACAAGGATTTTATTCAGGGAGCACAGCCAGCTTTTGACCACATGCATCTCTCCAACAGCTTTCAAAGTTTTAATTCCCCTTCCCTCCTCTGCCACACAAAAAGATTTCAGCCACCCCCATGCCACTCTAACAACCATAACTGACACATCTCTCTATGCACCTCCAGCAACCAGCCGCGGTGCGTCCATTGGGGCGTAGGGGCGTAGCCCCACTAAGCCTTGGACGCACCGTGGCACTGCAGCTAAGTAAACATAATTACGTGACTTCTTCACAAATTGAAATTAGCAGCGCGGGAGTGACACGTCAATGGTGGTGCGGTCGGAGTGCGCAGGGGGTGGGGGGGGGGCTGCTGGTCTGCTGCAGCTGCTTGAGTAACAGTCTGCAGCAGGCCAGCACTGTGCGCATGAGACTCCCGGGCTGAGACTTGACCGCGGATGCGGCGATGCCAGCAAGCATAGAGAAGGGGCCAGGGGTGCGGCTTAAGCCGGGCCGGGTTTTCAAAGGCTGTCCAGGGCGAGCACACAGTGTGCCCCCCTAGCCAATCCTGGTGCTGCATGCAGCGCCAGGATTGGCTGGTCCACCGCGCAACATCCATTATTGGATGCCGCGTGTGGGTGGGCGGGGGCAGAGTGGCGTGACCCCGGGCAGGAGGAGAAGCTGGCAAGCAGACCCCGGCTAGAGCCCCCCAGGCCTGGTGTGTGACCCCCCCCCCACAGCCTCCCGGTGCCAGTTGTCCCTGGAGGGGCTGCAAGAGGAGCAGAAGTTGTTCAAAGTTTCCGCCAAAGACGGTGAGTGCCCAAAGTGTTACGGTGTTCTTCCTGTATGGATGGACGGTGGTTGTGGGGTTCTGATTTCAAGAGACCTGGTAGAGGTGTCTGTAGCAGGGGGGGAAATGCGGAGAGCAGTATGAGATGTGGAAAATACTAGTGACCAGGCAGTGACTTGTGAGACGGGTCAGTCTTGCCACCCTTGTGTCTGTCTCAGAAAGCCAGAAGCAATGGCTGCAGTGCAAAATCCTTTTGTGGGAAATGCATTTAAAATGGGTGCAAACAAAAGGTTAGTGTGGGCCGTACTCCGCCTCTAGGCGCTCGGGGTGTAGGTTTGAGCGTTGTGAACGAACACATGTGCAATTGAGTTCTCAACTTTCTGTGTGAAAGGGGCGGGGCTAGTCCTGTTAGCAATCGTCACGTATTTGATTTTAAAACCGCCGCAGGAGAGTTACCAATGCCTGTGTTTACTGTAACCTTACTAGTCTTCCATTGTCTGTGCTCGTCCGCCTTTCTAGGCTCTAGTCACAGCGGCAGCTTCTAATGTCACAAACTCGCAACCATCAATGCCTCGCACTTACCAGATTTTTTAGTGTGCAGTTTTATGTAGCGCTAACTTGACCCGAAGGTATCAGAACGCTTTACATGAGCACAGATGGTGCAGAGCCCTGCATACTAATTTTCTCCCTCATGAGTCATGAGTCCGCAGAGCACGTTCAACGCACGGGGGTATGGCTTAAGGGTCGTACAAATGGAAGAAAAGCGCTATACAAATGCATGTAAATGAACACGTATACAAATATACGCTAACACTGTGTCTGACCAATCACAGTCCTGGCGATAAACCGATTATGGCTCACAGCACCCATGTTGCACCTTGGCACAGTGGGAAGCGTTACTGCATCTGCCCCTGGCCTGGCATCTGGTTTTTATAGCTCCGAGGAGCCACCTTTCTCATAGAGCCCTTTGCCTTCGCTGATGCCAGGGTCTTGCCAGGGTGCCAAGTGGGGCACCGTCCAGCAACACCAGGGCCAGATCTGGTTGGTGGCAATAGCAGCGGCTGTGGTGCCAGGTGCTGCCCTGGGGTGGCAGGACATAGCAGACATGCCAGCGCTTCGTTCAGCTTCTTGGCGCTTTAATCCAGAGAAATGACCAGCATTAGCCAAGCGCTGTAGAGTGCACTCAATGAGCCGAGGTTCTCACACGTCCACTGACTGCTTCAAGGGATTTACATCCAATTACACGAGGCTCGAACCAGTTGGAAAACACAACTGGTGACAAAGTGTAGAATGAGACAGAGAGATGGGTGGATGTAAAATAAACCGGAGGGGAACATGTAAAGAGTGGGGGATAGAAAGAAAACAAGAAATAAAGGGCATGGCCACCACAGGAATAAACAAGGTTGAAAGTGATGTGTAAGGGGGTGAGATGAGAAAAGGAGGAGCGGGTAACAGGCTCTAGAGAAAGATGAGAAGTAGGGGACAGAATCGGAAGTGGATGACTAATTATTGTGAAATCGGGGAAGGGGTAACAGATAGGCATCTGGTGATTTTTGTAGAAAAAAATGTAGATTTCCTTCAAATGATTTGAATAAAAGACATTTTCAGGCAAATGTGCATTTTCGAACCGTTTCATTTGAAGCCTTTTAAATGTACAATAAATAGTTCTTAAACTTTGGACAGATACATTGAAAGCAAGCCTTGCCTGACCAGTGACGTCATCGGCATAGCTCCAAAAGGCCCTGCTAGTCCAAATGCTCATTCAACTTAACTTTTTTAATTTAAAGAACTTTATTATTTCAACGAAATAGAGCTACATACATTATTAATCATATAGATATCAAGGCCACATATGTATTTACATTTAGGTTGTTGTCTAAGTAAATCATATATGTACAAGGCCATATGGAATAAAAAGAAATATGTTATTGAAGCAAGGTAATCTGGTGTGAAAACATTAATAAATAAATATAAAGAGGAAGGGAAAAATAAAACTAATAGGTACAATTATACATTGCCTATGTTTGATACATATCGATACATTATGTATTGTTTACAGTACAAATATTTATGATGGTTTAATGTTCCCAAGGTACATATCCTGTTTCTCCCATGTGCGCCTCGATCTGGCCTTCCAAGGGGATTTTTGTAGGGTGCATGACTTTCAGACAAAAGTATTTATGGCACCTGTGAATAAAGTTACTTTGGATGAAAATTCACCCTGTCAACCATGCCAGAACACAGTTCTGCGGTTGTGTACACTGTCCCCCAATGATTATGCTTGACAGTAATCTGAGCATCCGGCCTAGGGCTATACATGAAACTAGAGGTGGGTGGAACTCTGTGGAATGTCACAGAGGTAGGGCTTAATTTCATGTTTAATCTGACTGCAGATAGAGTTTCAATTATCCTTAATATGAGATGGTGTTTTACTTTTACCTGGTATTGAGCAAATAGTGGTCACTCCCTACCAGTTGCGTTCCTTTGGCAGGTGTCTTATTTCTATATGTTCAACTTGTTGCACTTGTACAAGGCATATCACAGGGCTGTTGAAGGCCCTCCCCCTAACTCCCATCAAATTGTCCTTAAGAAGAAGGCTGGCAATGCATTGTTTCCCCCTTTCTCTGTGTTTCTTAACACAGGTTCAACTGCTGCTCTCTTTGTTCTGGTAAATAACATGTTTCTTAGCCTGGTGTTTTTTCAAAGTGTGTTCGTGTTAGCCCATTGCCTGTGAGATGCTTGCATTTGTAAGACTACCCCTGCTCTCTCATCCACTGTGGTGTATTATAGCTGTGATTTCATACAAGAAAACAAGACAGAATGCCAGGATCTCATTTTGCTATGCATTTTACACGTCCGTCAAGTGGCATTATGACATACAATACCAGCAGTTAGTGTTCTCACAGCCTGTTCTAAGAAACAGGCCATGCCCACGCTACCAAGCCAAGTTTGCAACTGACTAGGATGGGCAGTGGACACACGTAGGCCTTGAGACCCCGAGTCATAATCCCACAACACCCAAGCATCTCCTACCTGGCAAATAACCCCAATACTGTAAGACGGTTATGGTCAGGTCTCATAATTCTGGGCTGCCCCTGTGTTGCATCCAGTCTGGAAAATCTGCACTGCATGAACAGCTGTTAGCACAACCTGGATCTCCAGTCCTGCAGCAAGTGTTGCTGACTATCATTTAATTTATGGCAGAGCTGTGAACATTTGCATTATTTATTTTTTAAAGTATTTTTTGGATTGGTTCTCTTTAGTCTGTATCGTTGCACTGAGTAGTCTGCTTTTACTAAGGTGAGTGAGCCACAACGCGTCTTCTCTGACAATTGTAATAATGACTCGAGGCAAGTCAGTTGTCTTGTTTCTCATATGTAAGCCTTTGTTGTTATATATAGAGCAATACTATGGCCTACCACATACAACAGAGATGTTTGATTGTTTGTACAGTGTGCATCCTGAATTGAATCATTTTAAGATTCTCTCAAAATTGATTATCATGGATAACAAGCCACAGTGTAGAAAAGTAATTGCCCAGAGTGTCACAGTTTGATCATGCTAGAAAGCTAGAAGTGAAACCAGAGTCTCTAGTTCATGGCTCTGCCCCTTAGTTTTGCCCCAGTTCATCAAAATGTTCGGACTGGCCTGGGCATGCTACACTAGTGCCTTTATTTAATTGCCTCAAGCTGTGCATGGTGCGAGCATGAGCCACACTGTTAAAACATGGTATTTCAAGCTGGTATTTATTTAAAGTCTTATAGTCTGAATTCAGCACCTGAGCATAATAGGACGGAATGTATGAAGCTCTGTGGGTATACTGAATAAGCAGCTACCTATGTTATGCCATCTATTAATGTAATAGCTGCTCACAATTGCTTTATTAACCTTCCTGCTTTCTCAAATTTGCTTGAAAATGCATGATTTTTCTTCTTTTTTTTCAAAATTTTCTTGGGGGGGGTGACCCCCTCAAACTCCCCTTTTGGGGTTCGGGCTCGCTCGCAGCGCTCGCCCACTACGGTGCTGTATGCAAATCACTTTGCGCCGCACCACTTTCAAATGTCACCCACCGCCCCTCCCCACCTGTAGTCATTGTATAGCTATTCAATTCCTGGCGGCACAGTACCCAGGATAATCTGCTGCATGGCTAAACGCATATAAAGTCCCAAAAGCAAGACCTATTAGCTATGCCACTACTTGTTTAGTTTTACAGGGGTGCACCGCCTTTGCTTTTTTGCCCCTTAAGTGTGCTTTTCACCTCTGTTAATTTTAATTTTCCGATCTGCTCCAGCTGTGGTTTTAATAGTGTATATGGGTAAATGTCCAGCGGAGAAGAATAAAAGTGGCATGCGTTGTAATGGAATGCGTTGTAAATGTAGTTTCTAAAAATGCATTGTGATGGCATGCGTTGTAAAATCATGCATTGTAATGGATGTTGCGATGTAAAAACTGCGTTGTAAAAGCATGTGTTGTAAATGATTGCGTTGTAATGTGTCCTATTCCATTCCCTCTGGCTCGCACATGAATATTAATGAGGCAGATCCCTTGCGACCCATTTGGAAATCGCGAAGAGTGACTGGGACATGCTGTACATTTAATTTTGTGGCTCCCAAATTGGGAGTAACTAAACATCACAATTTGCGAGTCACAAAATGAAATGGTTGTACATGTGGCCCTATGTGTAGGCCTGCCAAGTGTGACAGATCACACGTGACTCTAACTCAAAAGAAGCCTGCTCTTTAAGACACTGTTCATTTTATGCACAATCATCACTTCAATATTTCATAGCAATGTCATATTTAAAAACAGAGCCTCAACACGTCCGTTCGAAGGTTTCAGCTGCTTTATACAAGAAAAGTGTAAGTGTAACTGTGACTTTCAAAGTGCGAGGGCCAATGAAAATGACTAAACACGGCCGGTACAATATTCATTGCATGAAAAAGGAGAAGGGGTGTTCTTTTACCTCTAAACACATGATTGTTCTTTTCCAAAAATGCCAAATGTGTTGGCATCGCTGGCCAGTAGTGTCATTTTATTTACTTGAGTTTTATATAGTCCTGTCATGTGTGACATCTTCAACCCGTCCTGGCTTTTCAATAACACTTTGCATGGTGGATTGAGCCCACACAACAACTTAAAAGGGAAAGAAAGAGGTCCTAGAACATAACATTCTGTAGGCTAAAAAGATGTTGACAAGGGGCCAGTTAGCAGCCATGAACACCTTTAAAAAAAAGGTTTCGTTTGAAAAATATCACATTTTTACTTATATATTGTGGGTCCCGGCACGAATGTATTTATTTTTGTTGAATTAAGCAATGCTTGGTAGAATGCTGGATGCAGTGCTCCAACATGTGGTTTGGTGGTGCATGACTGCTGTTCCCGTGCCAAGGGGTGCCCGTCAAAGACTTGAGGCTCCATGGCGGCTCTTCATAATGTTTGGGCTATGAGACAGGCAAAGCACCAATGCTCTGATTGGTTTCAGTTCATCTTGATTAGCTGAGTCCAACTCCTCCTTGCCACAGTCCCTCGTTCCCACCAACTCTCCTGTCTGGTCTCCACCCTTGAACTGACATACCTGTAATATTACAATCAGGACTTCCAGGTGGGAGGGGGCCAGGTATTCATGTTTTCCTCACAGAAGAGTTACGGTCTGAAATGTTTCTAACATTTGAAGGGCTGGTGTGGTTGTCTCATTATCAGAAATTACTTATCCTCCCTCTGCTGGGAATGTGCTGAGACAGAGTAGGCCTCGCTGTCAACAAGATTACCTGTAAGTACTCAGTGCATTAACTGTGCCCGGTTCACAGGTATTTACTTCTCCTCGCTCCTGTATCTGTAAGTTAAGATGATTCTGCTCACAGATAATCCTATAACATTAACCAGGGCTCCAGGAAGAAGCCTGCCTTTAAACAAGCGCAGACATCTTCAGTATTTGATTACAAAAGGTCAAACACAGTCACCTGTGTCAGTGCAGACAGCAGCTACTTTAACACAGTCTACTTACAATTCAACTTTCCTCATGGGAAACCACTTAAATAAATATTTAATATGATCTCATAAATGACTCTGACGTCCTGTCACTAACTCATGCAGATTCTCATACCTAGCTTTTTACAAACTAAATGTGTGCAATGTGTGTTAGGACATCAGATACAGTGTTAACCTGACTGCCAGGGTGTTCTGACCCTGTAAGTCACCGAGGGGGTGCTGCACGCACTGTGCTTGGGTGGTAGCTGGCAGTAGAGGCTGGTGTAAGGGAAATGTGGCGGGGTGGAGTGGGGGGAAGCACGAGGGGGCTGAAATAAAAAAAAGTTTAAACTTACCTGCGAGTCTTCTTCTCACAGCGCTGCTCCCCAGGCTTCTTCTCTGTGCACAGGCTGAAGCTCCCAGGTTCTCCAGCGGCCAATCCAGACGCTGCTCTCACCATGAAAGCAGAGTAGGGAGTGTGCGGAGCGCCCTGGTTTTGCTCTCCATCGGCAGCTTGGAGCCTGTGCCTGCTGATCTTTCTACCCAGCAATACAGCTGGGTTGGAGAGATGCCAGGGCGCATGACGGTTTGGCCGGCCTCATATGGACGGCCAAACCGTCGTGCACACACAGCAGGGCCCACCACACCTTCTCCCTGCTGCAGTGCTATGGCCCCGCCCCCAAGACTCAGCTACAGGACAAAAAATAAAATGATCTGCATTAAGATCATTTTATTTTGCCTTTGCCTCTGCGATTAGTGGAGCGACGCTCCTCCGCCTTAGCAGTGGAGTCGCCTCTGGTAGCTGGTGCAAGAGGTAGTGATTGCAGGTATGCGCTTAGAGGATGTGGCCTAATGGCTAGAGCACTTGACCAAGAAGCTGGGGAACTGTGTTTGAGTCTCGGCAGGAACATTCAACTTCCGGTGATTCTAGACAAATCACTAAGGGCCACATGCATCAACATAAATAAAAAAACAGTCACAAACGGGCAGATTATATGCCCCTTTACGACCGGTATTTTTGCATTTGGGATGCATCATCCCAAATGCAAAAATCGCAATTTTGGTAATCACAAAATTTGCGATTTCTTAAATTGTGATTGCATTTAAGGAATCACAAATTGTGATTCCTTAAATGCAATGCATGAAACAATAAAAATTTGCGATTTTACAAATAGGAATCGTAAATTACGGTCAATCTAAAGTTGATAGTAATTTGCGATTTCTTTGAAAAATGCACTAAAGTGCATTTTTCAAAGTCCCATGCTACTCACACACATGTCGCATGTGTGTGCACAACAAGTGGATAAATTGAATTTTATGGGGTGCAACAGGGTGTCCTTTTGGCACCTTTGAAATTGCATGCGCAATTTGCGAGTACCAATTGGGCACTCGCAAATTGTGCATGCGATTCCCATTCATTCTTATGGGCCTCTAGGCCAATAGGAATGAATGGGAAGCAATTCCTTAATTGCAACTCGCAATTTGCAAGTCGCAATTAAGGAATGTGTAGGAATCGCAATTTTTTTGCGATTCCTACATGCATAGGCAATAGCGATTCTTTAATTGTGATTCCTTAAAAATCGCAATTAAAAAATCGCTATTGACTATTTTGATGCATGTGCACCTAAATCTCCCTGTGCCTAACAAAATGAATGTATCCATCTGTAACGCAACTGGTACTCATGTAAAGTGCTTGGATACCTTTGGGTCGTGTTTGCGCTATATAAAACTCCCCCAAAAAGTATCTGATTGAGCCAGAATTGTGCTGCCAGGTTTAGTCAATTGCCCATAACGCATACATTTCTTACCGCTAAACTTCATTACTCCCTATCCTGAGCTTCCTTGTCACAGTCCTTACTTTCTTGAGGGAAGTTTCTCTGCCAGTTAGCTGCTTCCTTACCTTTTTCCTTCTTCTATGTAAATTTTGTTTTGCACTCCCCTTGTCCTTTTAATAATGTTTGCCAATATCAGCAATTCCTGCTGGAACAAGGTTTGGGGTATCTAAGGGCGGGAGAGGCAAAACAACTAAGAACTGTGATGAGGAAGCTTGGGAATGGGAGTAATGAGGATAACCAGTCAGTAATTTATGCATTCCACCCCCCCATTCCTATTTCCTCTGCACAGTCTTTACCTGCTTGAGGATATACTGAGCAAATGTATGTATTTTATTCTCATACTAAATATAAGGGAAAAAAACGTTGTATGTATATTTACTTTACAATAGAACATACATTGAATTTACTGTTATAACATCAATCATCTGAAACAGAACACAAAATACTTTTGGAAATGTGACTTTATCGCATACATCAAGTTTATAATGGTTTATGAAAGTGTTCCGAGAAGTCCAAGTGGCAGACCTACAAATTTTAGTTAAGTAACTGCTTTAAGTTCTACCTGCGAGGTTGCTATACCTCTTGTTGATGGACCCTGTATGCTGGATGGCATAGGATGTCCTGTTGTGTCTTCTGCGGATATTATCTCACTTGCATATTGTTGGTGTGGATGGTTCCTACCCTTTGCTTTGCCATCAAAGGAGACCAATTATGAATGGGAAATAGAAAAAGAGTTGTTCTGTCTAGATATATGCAAATGGCTCTCCTCGTTCTAATTTCTGTAAAGGAGGATTATCTTCATTTTCTGAATCTTGGTAGGAATTCGGTAAAGTTCTTGGTCCTTATGGAATCTCAAATTGATTTTCGGAATGAAACCTGGGGGTGGCCTGAGGTCTCCTTTTATGGGTAGGAATGTTAAGTAAGGTTCATCAGTGTGTAATCTTCCAATCCACCTTAAGCACATGACTGAGGGTAATAGTAATAACTAGGTCACTCTAGCTGTTGGACCTCTTCTAATGGTTCAAACGGAGCAGACTGTAAGTGTGTTCAACACTAGTGGTGAGTCCCACTATGGGAGTAAAGGGTGGACAGCTGTTTTTTTCAGTCAATGGCTATGTAATAATCTACACATTTAACAAGAGGAATCCATTAGGAAGTGGGAAAGAGGTATCCCTACTGTGGTTGGGAACACACTTGTTGTTTTTGGGTACCCCTCACACACCAACAGGCCCCTTGGTGTCATGCTTCATCATCGGGGTCCTTGCATCCCTCTACCGGATGCGGCGTGCTGCTACCGACGGTTGCGTGGGAGCACTGATTTGACTATGTGTGGTGTTAGTGAGGGAGAGTGTAAGTGAGTGTTGTGGTGGGGTTTAAATAGTGAGTGAGATTAAAAAAGTGCCTGGCTCGTGGGGTAGCAACAAAACTTTAATTGGCCCCCGGGCTGGTACTATTAAAAAGGGGTGGAGGTATTGGCGTTACCTATGTGCGCCACCTCCTATGTGTGTGTCAACACGTTTCGATGTAAAAACATCTTCTTCAGGACTGGGATACTTAGGGAGAACGAATCCATTGAAAGGAATACTCTCTCTCTCCCTCTTTTTGTTGATATTAGTATGTTATAATCTATTCACTTGAGCTTCTGATGTCGAAAAAGATTGTTCAGGTTTTCAAAGTCCCTAATGGCTGCTAATAGACCATTGAGTTCTAAGTGCAGCCGTTTCTAGATTCTTTTTGTGTAAAGTAACAAGCACAGGCAAAATATTAAAAACAAGGCAATGTAAGCAAAAGAGACAAATTGTGCACTGAAAATAGCGAAAGTATTCAATTTAATAAATTCGATAAAAAATGATAAAAATACTTTGTCATATGTATACTTGAAAGTACATGGAATAAAATCAATAGTTGAGTACAGTTTAAATCAATGTGGATGGTAATAACCCAATTCATATGGGAAAACAAGACGGTTTCTTCTACGCGTTTCGACACAGGCGTGTCTTCATCAGGAAAATACCATCTTTAGTAGTGAATCTTGTTATAAATGAAGAAGAGGTGGTGAGTATTGGTCAAAGGTCATGATATGACAACCAGTCGAATTGAAGGTGGCGTTGGTATAGAGACTGCAAGCTCCGTTAAAAATAAGGTGCTGTATGAAGCTGTAGCTGCCGTTTTAATGGTTGCTGATTGGAGACTATCAGCTGGATTTGGGGCACTTAAGTGTATGAGGCAAGGATGATTTCAGCAAGAAGCATTACAGGCATATGGTAACATCAATTGGTGCCCTGGATTAGAGTGGCGCATATGATAAAATGCAGTTCATAGAGGAGCATGTTGTATCGAATCTTCCCCTCAAAGTTCGGGACAATTATGGGTAAGCAGAGTCTCGCTGGATTAGAGTAGCGCATATGGTAAGGTGCGGTTCATGGAATGGCGTATTATGTCGAGTCTTCCCCTCTTAGTTCGGGACAATTATGGGTAGGCAGAGTCTCGCTGAACTAGAATTGCAGTTCGTAATGAAATGCACTTCGTGAGGCGGCGCGTTTTGTCAAATATACCGCTCTCGATTCAGGGCGCTTATTAATGGGCAGACTCTTGCTTGATGTACGACCGTTAGGTTCTCAAGAAGTGATCTGTAGTTTCTCCAACCGGCAGCAACGGCCGTTTCTAGATTCTTCATGAACCCACTCCTTAAAATACATAGTATTTAAAAAGCGTTGGCAAAGCCAATAGGTCTCGCCTATGCAAGATCTACTGGCTGTGCCAAAATGTTTTAGCCATGTTGTACACCATGTGACTGTTGTTCAGCATGACTAAATGTTAGTGGGATAAAGGAGAGTGGAGTGTCATAAAGTGAAGTAGAGTGGAATGTTGTGGAGTGGCATAGAGAGTCGTGGAGTTGCGTAGAGTGGTGTACAGTATAGTTGAGTAGTGTGGAGTGCCATGAAGGAGAGTGTCATGGAGTGATGTAGAGTGTTGTGGAGTGTCATAGATGGACTAGAGTGCCACAGAATGGAAGAGCTTAGAATGGAGTAGAGTTGAGTGGTGTAGGGTGTCATAGTGGAGTAGAGTGTTGTAGAGTTGAATGGCACAGAATGGCATGGAGTGGCATAGAGGGTGTTGCGTAGATTGGAGTAGAGTGTTGTAGAGTGATATAGAGCGGAGTAGCTTGAACAGTGGAGTAGCATAGAGTGAAGTAGTGTAGGAGCGTGGAATGACATAGAGTGGAGTAGAGTGTTCAAGAGTTGAGTGGAGTAAAGTGGTGTAGAGTTGAGTAACGTAGAGTAGAGGGAGTGGCATAGAGTGTCAGAGTGGAGTGGCACAGAGTGTCAGTAGAGAGTCATGAAGAGGAGTGGCGTACAGTGCAGCAGTGTAGTGGAGTAGAATGGAATAGTGTTTCTTAGAATAGAGTATAGTGGCATGGAGTGGCGTTGAAAGATTTATGTAGAGGGTTGTAGAGTGGAGTAGTGTATACTGGCACAGAGTGCAGTAGACTGGTTTAAAGGGAAGTGGTATAGAGTGGAGTAGAGTTTAATGGAGTGGAGTGTCATAGAGTGAAGCGGCGCAAAGTACAGTGGTGCAGAGTAGATTGGTGTAGAGTGCATTTGCTATCAGAAAGTGGTGTACAATCCCTTGGCACAGAATGCATTGACGTAAAGTAGAGTGGTGCAGAGTAGATTGCAGAGGTGTAGAGTGCAGCGGCGTAGAGTGAAGTGGCACAGAGTGGAGTAGAGTGGCATAGAGTGCAGCAGCCTAGAATGCAGTGACGTAGATTAGATTTTTTCAGAGTAGAGTGAAATGGCATATAGTGTAGTGGTGCATGGTCGAATGGAGTGGTGCAGGGTAGAGTGTAGAGCAGAGTGGCGTAGAGTGCAGTGTCTCAGAGTACAGTGGTGTAGAGTGTGTAGCGTAGAAAGCAGTGGTGCAGAATAGATTAGAGTGCCCTAGAGTGGACTGAGGGAGAGTAGAGGGGTGCAGAGTGCAGTGGCGTAGAATGCATTAGCATAGAGTGCAGTAGAGTAGTGCAGAGTAGAGTGCAATGGCATATAGTAGAGTGGCACAGAGTGCAATGGCATAAAGAGCAGCAATGTAGAGTGCAGTGGCATAAAGCACATTGTTGTAGAGTACATTTGCATAGAATTCTTTGGAGTACATTGAAGTGGTGCAGTGGCAAATAGTGCAGTGGTGCATAGTACAGTGGTGTACAGTGCGCTCGCATAGAGTAGAGTGGTGCAGAGTATAGAGGCATAGAGTGAAGTGGCGTAGAATGTAATGTCATAGAGAACAATGATGCACAGAAGATTAGAGTGGCGTAGAGTGTAGTGGGGTAGAGCATAATGGGGTAGAGTATAGTGGCTTAGAGTGCAATGGTGTAGAGTGCAGTAGAATGGCACAGAGTAAAGTGGTGAAGAGTAGAGTGCAGAGTAGAATGGTGCTTAGTAGAGTAACAGAGCGTTCAGTGGCAGAGAGTGCAGTGTTGCAAAGTAAAGTGTTGTAGAGTGCAATGGTGTAGAGAGCAACAGGATAGGTTAAATCGATGTGGAGTACAATGGAATATAGGGGTGCAGAGTAAAGTGACGTAGAGTGCAATGATGTAGAGTAGAGGGGCGTAGAGTGCAGTGGAGTAGATTAGAGTGTTGCAGAGTAGAGCATGGTGGCATACAGTATAGTGGTGCAGAGTAGATTGACGTAGAGTGCAGTGGCGTAGTGTGTGTTAGTTTTGAGTAAAGTGTTGTAGAGTATATTGAAGTGGAGTGCAGTGGCATAGAGTAGAGTGGTGTAGAGTGCAGTGGGGTAGACTAGAGTAGAGTCATGCAGGGTAGATTGCAGTGGCGGAGAGTGGACTTTGGTGGAATAATGCAGAGTGGAATAGAGTGGCGTGGAGTAGATTGTTTCAGAGTAGAGTGAAGTGGCGTAGAGTGTTGTAGAATGCAGTGGTGCAGAGTAGAGTTGCTTACAGTGGACTGGCATAGTCTGCAGTGGCGAAGAGTGCAGCAGTGCATAGTAGAGTAGTGTGGGGTAGAGTGCCTCGGCATAGAGTTGAGTGCTGTAGAATAGACAGTTCGAGTGAAGTGGTGTAGAGTGTAGTGGTGCAGAGTAGAGTGCAGTGGGGGGTGGGATGGCATAGTGTGGAGTGGGTATACACACAGGGGGGGGGGCCTGAGGAGTTATGAGGGACCAACAAGGGCAAACTCCCCAGTTAAAGACTCAATACACACAGAGCCCTCGGGTCAGATGCAACAAAGTAATGTCAAAGAAGGGAAACAACTGAATTAAAGGGGGGGTTTGCCTTTTAAGGCCGGTGTCCCTCACACACCAAAGGTGTCCTGCTTCATCATGGTGAATCCTCCTCGCATCATAAAGCCTAGTCATGATGAGGGCTACAACCCCCTTGCTGCGAGGGGGAGCTCAGGGATGTTTTTAGATATGAGGGCTATTACTAAAACCCAATGTGAGCAAATGGGGTGATGGGAAAAGTGCAGTGCAAGTAAGTGAGTGAGTAAAACTAGCTACAAGGTTAGGCTGCTGAGCTTTATTCTTGTTACCCTGTGCTAGGGTTAAAAACAAAGAGCAAAGAATACGACTGCAGACATTAGACGTAGTCGTACTGAGTAGTGATTGACATGTTTTAGCTTAAGACCTAGAAAGTGTCATGGCTTTCATCAGGATCTCTATAATAGCTACTGCTGTGTGAAAGTGAATCATAAACAAGAAAAATAACAAGGCATTGTAGTGTTGGATGTGAGATACTAAACCAGTGATCCAAGCAGTTCAAATGAACGGAATCACCGGTAGGATCTTTGGGTGAGACATAAACAACAAACCAAGCAATTAAATCAGTTTAAAAATATGCTATACATTATCCCATGTTTGATATTCCCAAGTATGCAAAAACAACATTAAATTCATCAACATCACTTGTTAAAGAAATATTCACAAGTCTATTATTTCACAAAGGATGTGTGGTGTATTCAGACACATTATGCCCTTGTAGCAAAATATCTACGAATGATGTCACTCACCTGTAGAAATCAGGTAAAATGACACATCTGTCCTAGGCAGATTGCCTAAGGTTCACACGCTCCTCCAACCTGTTAAATCAAGGTTGTGGCGTTAAAAGAAATATTGCCCAATGTTATTGGATTGACAAGCAAAAAAATAGAGGTGGAAACCAAATCTAGCTCTATTGTGCGATAAGGTTGTGGCTAAAATACACAAACATGGCTGGCTGAAAAGATTGATTGTGTATGATGGGATGGGGCAATTGCACTCAATTAATCTACCATGGTTCTCATGGTGGTATTCCCATGCTGCTGAAATTCATGGTCCTATTGAAGGATAGCTGAGGCGGTGTCCATGACAAGTGCTGTTATCATGAACGAACTCGTGGAGAACCGGAGCCTTAAGGCTCGGCGGCGCAGGGTACACCTGAAATCCCCGGAATTCACCTGCCTTGTCAAATACAGAGACACAAACTCTTCATCTGGCATAGAAGATTGTATTTATTAGCTGCAGCAAGTACAGTGGTCTTAGAAGTCGTTGATATAACGAGGTTCAAAAGAGACTGCCACTTAACTCCGTGGCGCACAGGCTTATATACGGTACAACACAATGCAAAATACAAACACACAAGAGCACGAGGCATAGGCAAATATTATAGACAATACTTTAAGTCTAAAGTAACCCAAGTTCCCGTGGTTATGTTTGTCACTCAACCTCTTAAGCAAATTACAAATGAATCCACACAATTCAGTTTACAAGTAGAGAAAACACGGCTGTATGCTCTAGAAGGACAGTCGTGAAACAGGAGAATGCATGAGACGTATAGCGAAAGACAACAGATAAGATAACCTACAGGAAAGAATGGTGCGAACCAACAAATAGTCCGGACGGGGATTAATAGGTTCAGACAGGAATTAGTGTACTCGGCCAGACCCTGACACTCGTTAGTAAACAAGCGCGAAGAAACCATCTGACACGTAAATGCAGAAACGACAAGAACATCGCGCTGGCCGTGCTGCCTGAGTGAGGGCAACACAAAATGGCGGCGGCTACAAAATGGAGGCTGAGCACGAACGAATTCGCAATTTACAGAACCTCAGACCCTCCTTTTGCCATTACTCAGGCAAAGACAAACCAACTCATGCTAATCTGAGTCGGAATCAACGTCAATGTTCATAAAATCTTTAAGCTGTTGCTGCACCATCATCCTAATATTCTCTGTCTTTGGAGTTATGGACTGTGGAACACATAGAGTAGCCAGTAGGCCACAAACTGCAGGACCACATTGAATACACAAACAACAAGAGAATATGATGGCCAAAATTGCTCCAAGGAACGTTAGGATCTTCCATCCTCGAATTGACAATATTCCCCAAAACCATCCCATAAAAGACCAATCTCCTTTGTCCTGATCAATCGACCCTGAGACGGTATGCAATCTGGAAATGGCCTGGTATATTGTCGGAGCATCATCTGGAATATAAATGCAGCAACTAGATCCAATCAATCTACAGACACCTCCTCGGTCTGCTAAAATCACATCTAGCGCAATCCGATTCTGCAACGTCATAAGACGGTCAGCCTGAAGCTCTGCCGTAATATTACTTAGTGCACCTGCAGTAACATTAATGGTGGTCTGAACCACGCGAACCAATTGTGTGATGTGTCTGCTGTTGGCCATTGGACCCCAAAAGGGAAGGAATCCTTTAAGAAAGTCTCCTCCCTCTTGTTCTGCCGTGTCTTTGGCATCAAATATACCTCGGCTATATCTAATTCTGTGATGGTCTGACCGAGGGGGAAGGAGAAAAGCTATATAACAAGTTCCAGAAAAGTTAGAAGAGAGCCACGTATAAGCTCTGTCATTACAGACAAAATATGTTCCTTGAGACGGAACCAACAGAGGGAAGTCAGGAGACGAGAAAATGTAAGTGTACAGACAACTCTGTTTGCTGTCAGTCTTTTTATCATTAACTTGGAGACAAAAATTACCTTGATGGGGTACGGTCCATACTGGAGAAGACCCACCCTTTCTAGTTTTGTCGCCAAGTCTAGAAACATAATGGGTAACATTCCATCCCTCATAAGCTCTCTTCTCGTCTAATGGAATCTTGTTCTTCTATACGATCTTAGCCATCACCACTATACCCTTAATCAAAGAGCTGTGGCTACAATCCATTCCATTCCAAAAAGGTATAACAGAACTTCTAAGTCTGTTGTGGTATGCGGCCGAAAACATAGCCAGGTAGGCCCAAGCTGAACCCTCATATGAAAAAGGAAGAACCAGATATGGCATTCCCTTATGTGTATTGTGTGGCATAAGTCCGCACACCCAACAATCAGTCATATTAATAGCCAACTGATGCTGGTGTAACAGCTGGACAAACGTATTGTTCATATATTCAGCTCTCCTTATCTGCTCATGCGGAGGTAGAGTATGCATTTTATGTGAAAGGACAGAAAGATGAGTAGACAAAGAAGTCATAGAATTAACAACATTTTTCTGCTGTAGAACATGTACGATCCAACCTGTGCAAGCTAATAAAATACACAAAAGCATAAAAACACACAAAGTTACGCCAAAACGACTACGTAATAATTTACAATACTTCGATCTCATTTCATGCTTCCTATTTTCCCTACCTACAATTATTGTACCATCCATCTTTATCTAAAAAAAAAAATGTCGCTCACGGCAATCTTCCTCAATCACTCAGTTACTTACTTCAGTATATCCTGAGGCACTAGCCACTTACTAAAAGAACAAAAACCAGGTTACAGTCTGAGTCTCCTACCGTGACCCTGCGATGAAGACGGATGGCACATCTAATAATACTAAATATCACATGAGAAACAAGGGGACAAAAAGATCAAAAAGAAATGTCTTGGAGGAGCCAGGTCGCAGACCAAGATGGCCGCTCGGGCTCTCGGCTCCGTCGGCTGCGGTCTCCTACCACCACATCCAGCTTCCTAACCAGCGCCCTTACTATGCTCCCGCACGGCCGAGATGAAGCAGCGCAGATCCATGCGCGCCCGAGTGCTCTGACGGCTTCCTAGCCAGAGATGTGTTGTCTCGAAGTTTGCGGCCCGCCCCTACCTGAAGCCGGGGTCTAGGGTACTGAAACGCCCGGCCCCGAACTCAACAACAACGGCAGGGTGTGCGGCGGAAGTGCTGGTCTGGGGAGATAGAGACTTGGATTTACCCGATTTTTGATGGCGATTCTAGCACGGCACCACAGCAATGGTGAAATTTGATCTGCTGCCTTTCTGTGGATGCTTGAAGTAACGACCCCCCCCCCAGCTGGTGACTCTGTGACTGTGTGCCCCGTGCAAACCGTATCGATCCCGACGGAGGTGAGTGTCTACCAAAACCCTCGCTGAGATTATTTGCCTGCCATTTAATGAGCAACCTCGGGACACTCTTCACCTAGTGGGGTGCGCTCCATGTGGGAGCGCCTTGCATGCAATTGCGCCTGAGGGGATCTCGAGACCGATCCTGAACTGCTCTGTAGAGGCCACGACAATGACGCGATTGGACACCTGGCGTGGATCGGCCTGGCGTGATGGAGCCTCGCTAGATGCTGTGACTGCCCCTACTGGGGGAGAGACAATGGAGCTGCGGCTGGGGGATGTCATGGCGGCCGTTGCGGACTTGCATTTCGCACTGCAACACCAGATGGAGTCCGTGGGGAGGGCCCTGGATGCTGTTGTGCGAGAGGGTCGTCCAGGTGGAGCGGCTTCTGCCCCAATGGACGGATCACTAGAGGCTGTGGGACATGCAGATTGTTGGCAGTTGGCTCATGGGTGCCCCCGGGACTTGGTGGTCTCGGGGCTAGATGGAGACAACTTGTGTGCCCACGCTCGACAGGGAGACAGTAATGCTGTGTGCAGGTCATCAATTACAGCAGAGGCGGAAGATCTTATGATGGTGTCTTTTTTCGGAGCATTACCCTGTTCCAATGATCAACTGCTCGACAGCGGCGGGCAGTGGTGGCGCTCCGACATGTCCTTTTTACTTTGTTTTGGACTGATGTTGAAGAGTGAGCGCCACCACTTGCGCTCCCTGATGGCCCTTAGACATGTGGATGACTACGTCCTTCGAGCGACATCACTGTATATTGGCGTACCTCAGGATGGCACCCTCTTCCCAGTCTGGTACTTTGACTCCCCTACACCTGTAACAGAGGGTCTGGGCTGCAACCGTGCTTTGGACCGGGCGGGCCTGGGTTGAGTATCGTAGTGTTACTTTCAGCGTGGGGCCAGCGTTAACGGCAGGCTGGCAAAGATCGAACCCACTCAAAATACGTTTATTGTATTGCATTCCGGTCTCTGTATGGAGTGGGTATTTCCTGTGGTGGGGGAGGTGGGGGTAGGTGTGGGCTGGGGGTCTGTCCTGGTGCCCTCCTCCGTTCTTTTTCTTTTTTCTTTTTCCTTCCTTTAGATTTTTCCTTTAACTTAGTTGAGCTATCGCTCTCTTCCGCTCTCTTCTAAATTTCGGGTTCCATATAACGGGCGACAGGCACGCTGCTGAGGGGGAGGCCGTAGGCAGGGGTGCAGGGTGGGGGGTTCGGGGAGGGGTATTACTGTTTTTCTTTTCTTTTTCTGTTCCTAGGGCCCCTTTTTTCTCGCTTGTTTCTCTTGGCTTTCCCTTTATTCTTCTTTCTTTCTCTTCCTCTTTGGGAACCGAGCGATAGGTTGCTCACCGTACATTCTTATGGTTCGAATTACGAGGGTGGATGTTTCTTTAAAAAAGTTTTAAGTTGCAGGGGGCATGTACTGCATTGGCGTGCGAACTGTACTTTTTATTGCCTATCCTGTTTAATATGCGCTAGTGTCAACGCCTTGCCTACATTAGTCCTGACTGCGAAGATCCTGATTACTGAAAACCCTTGCTATGATATTACTTGATTGTACGACGTCTGATCCTGTTTTTTTTCCTAAATCTAAAAAGAAACCTCTTTAATCCTGGTACCTATATGGTACGGACATTATCCTGTGCTGCAATGGGGCATTTGGGAGGCGGACTGTTGTGTACCTATGGCTTTTATTGATTTGCTGCCCGTGATTGTAACTGCTTTATGTATCAATAAAGGTTTACCAAAAATAAAAAAATTAAAAAAAAGAAATGTCTTTGGGTAAAAAGGAAAAACAAAATGTCAAAGTGTTCAATTCTTCTGGCCAAATTTCGACCTCAGATTGTAGCGTGTTTTGTTCGGCACAGTCTGGTCCTTAAACAAAGTCTATGAATTGGTAGTGTCTATTCGAAGATGTGCAGGCACAGCGGCTTGAAGAATATCGTCATCAACTTTCTCAGACTGGGTTCCATAAATTTGAGCGTCACTGAAAGGCACAAAACAAGGAATCGCTGCAGATTCAGATTCTCTTATGCCACTGCGGATCCACTGATCAAAGGGTAATGGCAGAGGCACTTTCTTACAGCGCATGCCATGAACCCAATTTTTCTTGCCGACCACTTTCACAGCTTTGCGAGTGACAAGCAGAACTTGTCTAGGCGTTGACCAGCGAGGCTCCAAGTTCTTAGTCCGCTGAAAATTCTTGACGCAGACCCAGTCGCCGGGCAAGATGGTGTGACCTGGGTCTGTGGAAGCCTCTGGCAAAGCACTTTGTACCTGTTGGCGAATAACACTCAGTTTAGCAGTCAAGTCATGCAGGTAGTCAATTAACAAAGGATATGGTATGTCCGAATATTTCCTGGGACGAGGAATACCCCAAACATTAGCTGGGCGTCCGAATACCACTTCATATGGGCTAAGTACCATACGAGAGTGCACAGTAGTTCTGGTTGACAAATGAGCTAGGGGCAAGGCATCAGGCCAGGCACGACCTGCGCTAGCTTGAATCTTAGCTAGTTTAAGCTTGAGTGTACCATTGTAGCACTCAACCAAACCCGCTGACTGTGGATGGTTTGTCGCATGGAACTTCTGTCTGATACCAAGACCAGAACACACTTTTTGCATGATTTGACCCACAAATTCACTTCCATTGTCACTCCAGACCATTCGCGGCAAACCAAATCTGGGAAAGTACTCGTTAAGTAGAACCTTAGCAGTGGACAAAGCAGTGTTATCTTTCAAGGGGTAGGCCTCTATCCAACGGGAAAAGGCACATACAACCACCAGAACATACTTGAGGTTGTTGCATCGATCCATGTGAATGTAATCGATCTGCAACACCTCAAAAGGATATGACAGGGGAGCAAAATGACCTACCGGAGTTGGGAACCCTTTCCTGGGTTATGCATTAAACAAACAATGCAATGCTTAACCACATTCTCGGCACATTTCGGAATTCCTTCATTCTGCCACACAGGAGCCAAAAGCTTACATATGCCTTTCGCACTAATGTGAGCTGGACCATGGGCCATAGTCACAACTGGCAACACGTAAGCGTCCGGTAATAACCATCGCTGATGTTCCGACAACTCCGTCCAACAACCCATTGAATCTAACATTCCCGTACTTTCTTTCCACGTACTCAATTCCTTCTCAGTAGCCTCTCCCTGAATCGTTTTCACACTCTCAATCGTGTCTTCACACATTCCAATTTCCCTAACCCAATTCGCAGGACCTGCCACATACATTCGACTAGTAGTGTCTCTAGCTGTAGTTTTTGCTATCTCATCTGCCAACGCATTTCCACGACCAACATCATCTATAACTTTCTTAAGTGCACTGCACTTTATGATCGCTATCTGTGTAGGTAAAGTAAGTGACTCAAGAAGATCAGTCACCAACTGACCATGCTGAATCTTTGTCCCGTGAGAGGTAAAGAATCCTCTCTCCCTCCATAATCTACCGAAACTATGTGCAACGCCAAAAGCATACTGGCTATCAGTGTACACATTCACTCTCTTTCCCTTTGACAACACACACGCTCTAGTCAAGGCTAATAATTCAGCTGCTTGGGCTGAATTATGTCCGACACGTGCCGTTTCAACAATTGGGCATAATGTGGTGACAGCATAGGCAGAAGTAGTTTCCCCATTTGGAAGCTTGAAACAAGAACCGTCCACCCATAGGATTCCATCCGGGTCCTTTAGCGGAGTATCCTTCAAATCAATCCTACCCTTCGTTTCTCCTTCCGTACGAAGAAAACAATCATGTTTTTCCTGCTTTCTCATCTGGGAGTGGCAACAGTGTAGCTGGATTTAATGTATTACATCTTTTGATATGCACATGACTCGCTAAGAGTGTCAGCTCGTATCCAGACAAACGAGCACTCGTGAGATGCTGTGTTCTTGTTCTATTCAACAGGGTATCCACTGCATGTGGAACCATAACAATGAGTGTGTTAACTAACACTAATCCAGCAGACTGTCTAATAGAAATCGCCGCAGCTGCAGTATCTCTGAGACAACTGGGCAAAGCTTTAGATACAGGGTCTAATGTAGCAGAGAAATAGGCGCATGGCCTCTGCTTATCTCCAAATTGCTGTGTCAAGACTGACAATGCGCAACCCTCTCTCTCGTGAACGTACAGTGTAAAGGACTTACTATAATCTGGGGCAGAACACAGAGCAGTACGTAGGTCAACAAAACTTTTCTGACATTCATCCGTCCAAGGGAGCGGATGGGACGTATCTTTCAACGTAAGTGCCAACAATGGTTTAGCCAAGAGTGAAAAATTGAGAATCCATTGTCTACAGTAGGAAGTGATACCCAAAAAGGCACGCACTTCTCTCTGCGTAGTAGGTACAGACATCTGAGAAATAGTCTAAATACGTTCTGGGGTCAATCGCCGTCCCTCCTTCGACAAGAGATGACCTAAATAGGTAACCTCTTGGCGGGCATATTGCAACTTAGAGGGCGACACCTTATGATTTAGAGCAGACAAATGATGCAACAATGCAACAGTCACACTCTTACACACGTCTTCCGTATCAGCAGCTACCAACAAATCATCCACCTACTGAATGAGCGTAGCACCTGGAGGCAAGGAAAAAGCATCAAGTTGTGACTGAAGAGCCTTGCTATAGATGGAGGGACTTTCACAATAACCTTGAGGTGCTCTTTTGAATCGGAAACTTCGGCCACCTAGAGAGAAACCAAAAATATCCCTACTTTCTTCAGCAATAGGAATACTAAAGAAAGCATTCTTGAGGTCTATCACTGAAAACCAAGCTGCCGAAGCAGGAATCATCGTCAATAAGGCTGTAATGTCTGGGACAACTGGAAACTGTGGCACAACAATTTTATTGACTTCCCTAAGGTCAATAACAAATCGATAAACAGGGGGCTGTGAAGGATCAGTTCTCTTAAGAATTGGGAGAAAAGGACTATTACAAACATTGCCTCTAGTTTCTTCGACCACGCCCTTCTGAATAAAGTCATCAACAATAGCCAAAAGAGCTCTCTCACCATCGCTAGAAATACAGTACTGGGGAATGCGTGGCATTCTAACATTTTCTTTAACTGTGACAACATACGGTGGGATCACAAGATGACCCACATCATTTGGACCTGTAGCCCAAAGACTTTCAGGAAGAGAGAGCAACTCAGGTGGAAACTGATCTCGGGATAACCACATAGAAGATGTTAATTTCTTCCCTAACGTAAGATGCACACCAGAAGGAGAACAATACAATGTTGCATGTAGCCTTTTCAACAAATCCAGACCCAATAAATTCTCACCACAACCAGTTGTCAGAATAAGTGAAGCATCCAATTCATAGGGACCAATCGAAACAGGCAAGGGACAAGAAACTGGATTACGAACTGGGGCGCCAGAAAATCCTACAGAAGTATTTATTAAGCCAGACAAAGGTGCCCCAGGGAGTTTAGAATGAATAATAGAACTTCTCATCGCACCAGTATCCAAAAGAAACTGCTCTGAAACACCCATAGCAGTGACAGAAACATACGGTCCTTTTTGATCTACTGGAATCGACACAACTCCCTTGCTTCGTCCTTGGCTGACCTATTCAGTATGAAAATCTTCAATCCTATCTTCAACACAATAATCATCATTATAATACTGCACAGACTGAACTCTCTGCTGATCAAAAAAATTCGTAGCAGATGGAGGGAAAGAACGCTGCTCCTGAGAGGACACACCTCGTCCTCTACCTCTAGATCCTGACTGAAAATTACCACGACCTCGTGGAGCAGATGTCCCATTATTACTCTGTAATAAAACCGGACAACTATTCTTAAAATGTCCTTCTTCCTTACAGTATGCACATTGATTAGGTCCTACCAAAGATAGCGGTACAAAAGACTCAGGCTTCTCGAACACCTTCTGAAACTGTGGAGGTTGAGAAAACTGAGACTGTGCAGGACGTGGAGGATAAGCCTGCTGCAAAAGAACCTTCGTTTTCAGATCTTTATTTTTCTTTTCTTGTTTCTCTTTCTCTTCCTTATCTCTATTCTCATAATACTGTGCAGTAGCCAATATTTTAGCAGGGGAAGAAACAGCCCATGCACTTTCAGAACTCTTTAATTTATTCTATAATTAGGGAAGCAGGTTATATACAAACTTATCCACAAACAATCGCTGACCACCCTCTACACTCAGATCCTGACCACTATGGTCAATAAACTTCTCTTCAAAACGAGTGAAGAAATACGAAACGCTTTCGTCTTTCTTCTGCTTGCATGCGGCCAGCTTATCCCAATTTACTCACACCGCAGGCATCATTGTCTTCATCAATTCAATGATTCTGCCAGGTAAGGCAGTAATCAGATCATCGGGCTTCGCACCACCCACTTGACCTGCATCGGCGGCTCCAAGAGCAGCCCAATCACCACCTAATTCAGCAACATGATTTTCTCTACGAATCCGTGCCCATAATGCTTGCGGAACAACATTCCCAAATAACATATCAATATCAGCTAAATTCATGATACAAGCCTCAACTGTTTGAGACAATTCTTTATAATACCCAGCAGAATTTTTACAGGGGTCCGGAAGAGTCTGTTTAAGCGCCAATACTTCAGACCTTTTCCAGGGTTCGTGGGCCCATATTCCCTGGAAATGGGCAGGTATCTGTGGTGGACCAACTACCTCTTCTCTCCATACGGGGGGAACTTAACGCATTGGATAATTCTTAATACCCTGTTTATGAACAGAATCAGTCTCAGAAAGAGTCAGGGACAGAAACATGGCCCGAAACGCAACAAGTGTATTCACCGCGTCTGCAACTTGTGGTCCTACAATAAAACCTTTATCAAAATCAGCTTGTAACTTCAGTAGCTCTGAAGGAACTGAATCTAGCTCCATATCTTCCCATCCCTTAATAAGAGTTTGACACATAACATTAAAAATATATCTCTGTGTGGGCTCCACCCACTGATGAAAAGAACTCATAATGTCCTCTGTACTATATTCTAGTCCTTTCTCAATCCATTTACAAGCAAGAGATCCCAACACTACTTTCTCGTCCGTAAGAAGAAGTTGACAGCGAGATTGTCGTCTAGAAAAAGCTGGATACATATTCAAGGACCCAAGAAAAGGGGAGAAGAAGTTCGAGACAGCATCTGCTATTCTCCTCTGTGAGGTAGGATAATCCCTAAAAAGAACAGGAGACATGACAGATGTAGAAGGCAACGGAGACTGAGACGTAGCCAATCGAGGGACAGGAGCAGGGGATTGTAGAGAAGGTGGGGGCTGAATTACAGAATGTGAAGGCGGAGCAGAGGCAGGCAAAGGAGCATTAGTAGGTTGAGCCAGTTGCTGAACAACCAGAAATGGAGCAACCACTTGTTGAGCAACAGGAGGGGGTAATGGAGGTACATTAGGAGTTTGGACATAGGGCGGAGGTGAATTCAATAAACAAGACATTAGGGAATCTTCTTCCAATTCCTTACTTTTATCTGAAGGAGAAGTAGGCAACATCGGATAGCATCTATCTATCGCCATGCGATGTTGTCTTTCCAGTATCTCATTCGCACCATCTACTTCATTATTTTTAAACTGCTGCGCAGCCTGTATATAATTGACATGTCTTGTGCTTTCTTATCTTTTTTTGCTTGCTTTATTTCTTTCTGTTTGGCTTCCTTACGCCAAAGGCGAAAAGAGTCAAACATTACCGGCCGGGCTTTCCTTCTAAACAGAATCACTTCCAAATTAACTAATATAACGGGGTCAAAACTACCATTTTGGGGAGAGACATGAAACATTGGATTAACTTTCATTGAGGCAGGAAGGTCCACCTTCATAGCGACAGGGTTCCCCACCTTACATATCTTGTAAGAGCCTATGTATTTAGGTTTGAATTTTCAAGATCCTCTCAATGCCAAATTCCTAGAGGATAACCAGACCTCGTCCCGCTGTTTGTATCCAGGCTCTTTGCATCTGTGAACATCCGCCCCCCTTTTATAATTAGCCTTGGCCCTTTCCAGGTTCATCTGTGTTGTCTTGTGTACCTCTTGAAATTCCTTTACAAAGTCTATGGCTGCAGGAGTAGAGCAAGAGGAGGAAAGCAGAGACAGCATAGTTCGGGGTTGAAAACCGTAAGTGCAATAGAAAGGTGAGTAAGCAGTGAAAGAGTGGTAACTGTTGTTATAAGTAAACTCAGCTATCCATACCATCTTGTTCCAGTCGGCAAAAGTGTGTAAGACCTGGCACCTGATATATTGTTCAAAGAATTGGTTCACTCTCTCAGTTTGACCATCTGTCTGAGGGTGATGACTTGAGGACAGCCACACGTCAATCTGCAATAAGTCTCCCATCCCTCTCCAAAACCTAGAGCTGAACTGAGCCCCCCTGTCTGATACCAACACGGAGGGGAGGCCATGTAAGTGTACCACTTGCTGAACAAATATCGAGGCTAAAATTCGAGATGTGGGGAGGATTGTCATTGGGATGAAATGAGCCATCTTGGTCAACACGTCAACCACAACGAGGAGGGTAGTGTTCCCTTTCGCAGTCCTCGGTAGGTCTACTATAAAATCTAAGGACACTGTGCCAAGGACAAGGTGGTGTAGGTAAAGGCTGTAACAATACTGCAGGGTTCTGGTGAGAGGGCTTACCCTGGGCACGCACATGACATGTCTGATTATAGAGCTTTGTGTCCTTTCCCATAGTAGGCCACCAAAAGTGTTTCTGTAGTAAGTCAAGTGTCTTCTTATACCCTGGATGCCCTGCAAGAGGATGAGTGTGACACCATTCTAAGACCTGAAATCTCAGCTGTTGAGTGGGGAGTACCAACCCTCCCTGAACATAGGACAATTCTTGTTCTACAGTGACTTCTTGTGTACCTGTTATTGCTTCCATGTCTGTGGATGTTTGTGCTTCCTTATCTGACTTTAGGAAGCCTTCTTCGGAACACATAACCCCAACTATTCGCTATCCAGCTATAATAGGGGGGGGCTCACCGTGTGGTTATATTGGTTCATAGCCCAAGCGAGACAAAGCATCTGCTATCTGGTTCTTTTTTCCTGCTTGGAACTGTATAATGAAATCATAATCACTAAAAAACTAAGTCCAACGTAGTTGTCGTATGGATAGAGCCCTTGCGGATTTTAAAATTTTTTAATTACAGTGGTCTGTTGGGACTGTTATCTTGTGATAGGCCCCCAACAAATACTGCCCCCATTCCTCGAATACTCTTTTTATGGCTAATAACTCCTTGTCTCCTATAGAGTAGTTTATTTCAGCTGGAGCAATTTACGAGAGTATTAAGCCACTGGATGAAGAACCCCTGTGCTAGATCCATTTGAGAAAGTATTCCCCCCCCCACCCCCCAACTGCCACTTGTGAAGCATCAGCCTCAACCACAAAGGGACGTGAAGGATCTGGATGCCTTAGTGTGGGTGATTGTGTGAAGGCTTCTTTTAGTTTGCAAAAGGCTGCCTTTGCCTCTGGAGTCCATTGAAATTGTATTCCTTTTTCTCAACAGTTTAGTTATCAAGGAAGCTAAATCAGAAAAAACACTAATGAAGCGTCTGTAAAAATTGTCGAAGCCAAGAAAACTCTAAGTCTCTTTAACATTTTGAGGGGCTTGCCAACGGTGGATGGCCTCTACCTTTTGTGGATCCATAGTAAGTCCCAGTGGGGATATTATGAATCCCAGGAAGCCTACATGCTGAGTATGGAAATGACATTTCTCTAGCTTACAATACAAATGGTTGTCTTGCAGACGTTCTTGTACTCTCCTTACATGGATTACATATTCCTGCATTGAGGGAGAATAAATCAAGAGGTCATCGATATAAGCAATGAAAAATATATCCAACATGTCCTTTACTACCTCATTGATAAAAAACTGAAAAGCCGAAGGGGCATTATATAGCCCAAAGGGCATCACTAGATATTCATACAACCCATACCTGGTACAAAAAGCCGTTGTCCACTCATCTCCCTCCTTGATTCTCACAAGATGGTAGGCCCCTCACAAATCTAACTTGGTGACCAGAACACTTGGGCATTTTTTATCTGATCAAGTAGGGAGGATTTTATTGGTAAGGGATACCTATTCTTAGTGGTAATGGTATTCAGTGCCCTATAGTCTATGCAACATCTAAGACCCCCTTCTCTCTTCGGTATAAAAAAAAGAGAAGACGAAGCAGGTGATCCAGATGGACGGATAAACCCTATCCCCAACATGTCATCCAGGTATTCTCGCAAATATATGTTCTCTTTTTCTGTTAAGGAGTACACTCTACTGCAAGGTATGCGAGCTCCAGGCTGCAGATCAATTCTGCAGTCATAGACACTATGTGGTGGGAGACTAGTTGCCTGTTCTACATCAAATATTTCCCTGAGGTCCTGATAAACGGAAGGTAAAACACATTCTTCTCTACTAGTGAAAGAAATACATTTCTCAGGATCACTTGGATCAAGAAGAATATGCTCTCTACAAAGGTTGTGACTGAAAGTTAATGTCATAGTCTTCCAATCAATAAACGGGCTATGTTGACATAACCAGGGTAGCCCTACATTAGCTGGAAACTGAGGAGACTGTATCATACCGAATGCAATGTTTTCTTGATGTTTCTTCTTGATAACCAGCGTTGAACCAATCGTAGCGTGCTTAATGGGACCAGACTTCAGAGTACTACCATCAATTGTTGTAACTTCCTCCCAAGAGTAGTTAGACATTGAAGGGATATTCTGACTCTGAGCCCATTGTGCAGTCATAAAATTACCCGAAGCACCAGAATCAACCATTATTTGCACATCTACCACCTGATGTTCCCATTTTAGACGTGAGGAGAGAAGAAAGTGACTTGGCTGGGATACCGCTACCTCCATAGATGAGACATTTAAGCCTGAATTACCCAAAGTCCTTGTCTCTTGAGACTTCGGGCTTACTAGTTTTCCGAACGCCTTGTCTGTTTTGGTTTGACACAGCCGCGTAGCTAGGGGGGGGCGGGGGGGCGGTCCGCCCCAGGCGGCACTATTTTGGGGGTGGCCGGGCGGCGCCTCAGCAGTTTCATAATTAACACGACAGTAATCCTCATTGGCAGCCAAAGTGCGTTGCACAGCATAAATAAACGTTGATGGGCCGGTGTGTGTAAATGCTACTGCATTGCACGCACCACCTAACCTTATTTTAAAAGTGCAGCTTCAAGTTTGCGTCCCGGGCCGTCAATCGGGTAGCGCGCGAAAGCGCTGCCAATGACGGCCCTGCAAACATTTATCATGCAGCAGAGCCCGCCTATGGTAGACTTGTACACTCACTGTCCTGTTTAACGCAATGCGCGCAGTGCCGCGCACCAACGCACGTGGTGACGTGCATGAATGCATCCAGTAACCTGAGACTCGGTCTGAATCATCCCGGGCGGCTGGCTTTGAATGCGGGAGTTGTTGAGGCCACGAGGCGGACGAAATCGAATTGCAGTTCCACTTGCAAAAAATGTAAGTCAGTGTGCTTAATCTAGACAGGGGCACTTGACCCCCGCTGTTTGCACATCGAGGGACGGGCGCTGGCATACAGATGGTGCATCAGTCATTGTAGGGCGGCATCTCTACACACACCATCATTTCGCCGTAATGCAGAGAAGAAGGCACATAAGCACTTGCTTTCAATACCATTTGCACGAGGGTCACAACAGGGAGCAGAGTGACAAGGAGCATTTACACACAGGCTCGAAAACCCACTGCACATTCCTTTAACAAAGAGCAAAGACACGTGGACCCTACCCCTACGAATTTCTAGACTAACGCCAAGAGAAGCACCATTCATAGGGGTATCAAAGGTCAGGCTGCGTAGCTGTCCAATACAATAAATCAATATAACCGGGTTCTGGTCTGAAGAAAGGCCAACATGATTTCATGACTTGAAAGTGAGCAAGAGATTCGGGAGGGCTGTTATGAAAAGATGACATATTTTATTTTTCCACTAATAGTATTCCTTTGTATGAGTCAGGCAGACACTTGGCTGTAAAACGTATTAATTACTCTATGAGGAGCTTGAGAGATGCTGAGCAGCATAAAAAACTGTCAGTAAGATTAGAAGTGTGTTGAGAGCAGCAGTTAAGTGAAAGGAAGATGGAGGATATTGAAGGTGTGAGACCCAACAGTATACTCCCATATGGAAGTCACCCGTAGCCTCTCTGACTTCAGATGGGATCCAAGAGTGCTGGCATTGGTAGAAGGATGCAGACTCCCTCATTGGGGTACAGATCCAAAGGGGTTCAGCGCAGCAACAAATGCACTACAGAACACAGGGTCGAGTCATTTAAACAACCCTGCCCCCAGACCAAATTACACAAATGGAGCAATGTTTGGTAAAGACAAGTTTACGCACCTACGTTGTCACACATGATCGGTGTGCACAGCTGTTCTATGCTCACATGAATGCCCCTTTTGAGGGGACCAGTTTCCACATGATATTGCAGACTCATGCCCACAGGCCACCTAGGCCTTCTCCCAGATCAGTGGTAATGTACCCACCTCCTTTTGCACATTTACTGGCCTTAGTGACGATCACTGAACTCGTGTCACCTAATATCCCACGCTCGTCGATGTGTCTGCTACATTCCAATGGCACTAGACAGGTTTCCTGCCCCCAGCAAGTTTTAGGCAACAATATAAAATTTCAAGAGAACTCTGGTGACTAACGGATGTGCTGGGGATCGATTGAGTTTTCTCTAAAAGAAGTTTTGACCTAAAAGTAGCTCAGAGGGTTAATATGCCTGCTGCAAAGCACGTTCACCATGCAGATCACAGAAATGCCTATAATGTAATAGTTCAGTGGGTTACTGCTTTTGTCCGAGAGATCCATTTATTAGTTGCAATTTATAAATTAAAATCTTAATATTGAACAGTGAACTATTAACCCTCATCAGAGAGCTGTGTGGAAACTCCAAAGTATAGGTTAGATTTGATTTCTCTCACAGTTTTTTCATTATTTGAGGTGGCACTTCTAAAAAGATAAAATGCACATTATTCTAGAGGTAAGGTTAGGGAAAGGAGGACAGCGCTCGGAATAGAGTGCTTTATGTGCCATGTGTAGAAAGAGAGTGTTGCAGGCTCTAACCTTGCCCTTGGACACGGAAACAAACCTTCACAGTAACAGGGAAAGTGTTTTAAATTATTATTATTGAGGTTTTGTAGAGCGCATAGTAACCCGGAAGCATCCCAGCGCTGAGACCAAGACAGTCGAGAGGGAGGATCGTCAGGGAAAAAGGGCAGGTGAATCAGGGGAAGAGGTGCGTTTTCAGTAGTTTCCTGAACCGGAGGTGATCTGATTCCGTCCTTAGTTTACGGGGGAGGGTGTTCCAGAGGCTGGCCGTGTTCACAGAGAATCGCCGTCCGCCTGTGCGCGCCTTTTTCACCCTGTGAACTGTGATGAGGTGTTCGTGATCCGAGCAGAGGGATCTTGTGGCCTTGTAGGGCGTGATAAAGTTTTTAAGGATGGGGGGGCCTTTATCCTGTAAGAGTTTATGAGCCAGACAGTAAATGGGCCTGCACATGTAAATATTCTTCTATTCGGTAATGGAGCATTATTTTTCAGTTTTGTAGCAGTGTCGTTGTGTTTAAAGCAATAGAAAGTTCCTTGTATATTGAGCAGTTTTGGGCAACACACAAAGTGTCTAGTTAACTCTGGTGATTAATTTACCTGCTGGGGAGAGATGGGAGTTTCGTCTAGTGGCAGTTTTCACTTGTGTAAGGTAGCCCAGAAGGTTATTATCGTAGCTGCTACTTATTCGCATTGCTGATGTGACATTCCATGTTTGCAGTGACTTATGAGTGACATTCCACAGCAAAACATAACATTTCAAAAACACTTTATACTCTGTTAAAATAATGAGCTGTATATTCTTTGTGCTTTAAGTCATAAGCTCTGACATCGTAGCACTATAAATACAGAAGTCATTAACCACCACTCCTTACCTCCCTTCCAGCCAAAAATCTGTTCCTTTACTGTATGCTTACATTCATCTGCAGTGACGGAATGAATCTATAAAATTTCATAATGCAAAAAAATGCATTTCCTACTGATTACCTTAACTTGGATTTATCTTTAAACATACAGTGTGCCTTTATTTTGAATGCTATTACCTGAAGATGAAGACAATCAAAACTAGTGACTGAATAAACCTATTTGTCCTCCAACCCTCTTCCCCCTCTTCCGGCCTGGTACTGCCCCAGCTGCAGCCCTCAAGTTAGTCTAGTGATCAGGTGCGCTGAAATCACCTGTAGTATCCTGAAGGTGCTGCCGGGCAAAGCCTGCAGAGTGCGTGGTGAAACCCAGTGTGGTGGACCGGTCTGCAGACATTGCTGAGGTTACCTACAGGCCCAAGGCCTACCAGGCAAGGCTACTCTTTGACCTTCTTAGTCACTGTCCCTTGCTGTTATTCTAGGTGCTCCTAAGTACTAGTTAGCAGTGACCTTTTTAAACTGTGCCCACCACTGCCCACTGGACGGTCTACAGGGACCCCTTCGTGTTCGAAGGCCAGGCGCTGGTGATGGCTAAGTTGCTTGCTATCTTTAGGCAAACTGTCCATAGGGCAGAATCGGGGCTGTTCACAGCAGAAAAATTCCCCCACACTGTTCCAGTGCAAGCTGCCAGCCAGCAGCACAATCATAGAGAGTACGCTGTGAGAGTCTCACAATGCTGTTTGCGTGGTGAGCATGGTAACAGGAAAACAAACGAAAATTCAGCCACTGGCTGGGATTATCGTTACAGGCTTTCTGTTGATGGTACAGAAGTGCCGGATCCTGGCTGTGTTTATGTTCTGCAGTGACACCAGACAACCAGGCGAAGGGCCAGGCCTGGTGCACATGTATTGAAGCTGCAGAACAGAAGTATATGTGTGTTTTAGAGAAGTTTTGACACTGTACACTGCTACTCTCTAACAGCCAAAGCGTAGTCGGTTATAAGCTCCTAATTGCGGCGCAGGACAACCAGTAGCGCAGCAGGTGCTGGCAGTGACTGCTTTTATCATAATATGAAGTGACATGTTGTGATTCTTCCAGGAGCTATAGTATGCGTGACTAACATTTTAGTGCGGTGATGTGGACATCAGTACTAAAAGGCCTTAGTCCAACCCCTGATGTGTGGTACTTGGCAATACTGTAATACGCTTGCTGCAATGGACCTGTGCCATGCATATCAAAGAATAATATTTTATGGGCATAACTCTGTGGGTTACTGCTCACAGAGATTCTGTTGTTTCTGTGTAGTTCATATGTTACATTCGTAATCTAGAACAGTGAGCTATGAACTGCTATCTAAGAGCTGAATGGTACATTTAGAAAATAATGTTTTTTTTTCTCTGTCTTTCTTTTTTGATGTTGCTAAGAAAGGTTTGTTTGGGTAAGAAATACATTTTTATTAAAGTCTGTTTTATGTTCTGAGTCTGTTCTTCTCCAGACCCAGCACTCTTAAACAGGTCCTACCAGCATGGGTGGCATATGAATCTTACAACGTTTGGTGGTCTTTGCCTTATGTAACATTTTCTATGCACTAATTCACAAACGTATGATTCATTGTGTCTGGATGTGTGATTTTGAAAATGTGGAAAGGTTTTGCTTTAGGAGCAGTGATTAATGGAGTCCACTAACATCTGCAGTTGTAAAGCAAGCATTCAAGCCTTTGGGCATTCTGACTGTTAGATAAGATGTTTGTTACTGATGAGGGATGTTTCACACAAGATTCTCTACTAGGCACACTATGTCATACCGCCTTCAATTCTGATCTGCTTTCCAGGAACCATGTTTGTTGAGACTAAGTGTGGTGGGGCAGCACATGCAAAGAAGGTGGGACCGTGTCTGACAGAGGGTAGGGTGTTGGAAATGCACTGGATAAAGTTAATTATCATGCATTTCCAATGAATGCATGATAATGCTTAAAGCACAATAATGTATGAGATTCCATACATACTAGATGGTACCTCTGCTGTGAGAGAACTCATGTAGAGGCGTACACCATATGCTTTACACACACACACACACGACTCCCCTATGATGTCCCATTCTTTTTCCATCCTCTTTGTATCAGGGTAGTGATAGTTAGGCATGTCTCTCAGTCTTGCCATTATTATTAACCCATACCTACTAGATGGTACCTCTACCTTGACACTCTTATTTAGAGGCTTACACCCATTCTGTGTGAACCTTCTTTCTTCAAGGGCAGCAGCAGGCAGGAGTGACTCAGAGCTTAGCCAGTAGCATTTTTTCATACACACTAAATGGTACCCTTGTTTTGAGAGATCTCATGTAGAACATGCTCCATAAGTAGCATGCACACACAGTACTCCCTAGTGCTGACCCCAGTCTGTTTACCCTATCTTTCACCCAGTACAATAGCAGGCAGGGGTGTCTCTGAGCTTATACAGTAGTATTCTTCCACATATACACAATGATAGAGATCTCATGTAAAACATGCACCATAAACAGTATACAACTTTATACTCCCCAGAGGTGCCCCTATTCTGTTTCTGTGTGAACATGACATGGAGAACCTTATTTGCCAACTAGAAGCAGGGTAATTTTATTATATTCCATCAATCGTCCTGTGGGACTTATTTATGTTCTACTTTTATAATAATTGTGTGTATACTCAATTCTATTAGTCAGAAGAAAGGTAAAGGATGCCTTCTTATTTGAAAAGAAGTTCATTTGTTGTCTAGGAACGATATAACTCATAAATTGAAAAATAGACAATAGTCTCATGTAATGAAAGATGAACTGTAAACATTTGCGTCGTTGACACAGTGTTCTGTGCTGTAAACAGAAACTGCATTTCTGACATGAATTACCTTTAGGGTTTTTTATGGCCCTTATTGAGAAAGGTGTATATATTTTCGTTCTCACTTTGAGCATTATTGAGATATTGATCCATGCTATTGCCTTGAAATTTAAGGAGCTGATTATAGTGCCCATTAGGGATCCATTGCAAAGTCAGTTTTAAGAGCTGCTCTGCCTAAAGCCATGAGTGGCTGATAGGTTTAAAGCAGTTGCACAGCCTGAGATTTCACTGATCAATGGTGTGATGAGAGCCCGACAGCGCGTATGATGAAGAACTTTTAGCGGCGATATTGCGAGTCTCTCGGACCTCTTTCAAGTGCTCGCCATACTTTTTCCCCAGCACCCCCGAGGGGGGCGGCAATCTGAAGGATAGCCCCGGGCGCCACAAGCTCTAGCTACGCCCCTGGTTTGACAGGACACTCCCTAAGAAAATGGCCCAGCTTTCCACAGTACAAGAATAATCTCTTGTCACGCCTTCTCTGCTTTTCTTCTTCACTGAGGGACCCTCTTATGCTCCCTATTTGCATAGGTTCGGGTTCCTCTGCTATTCTCTCAGGATCAGGCTTTCTTTCTCAATAAGCAAAAACTCTCCCCTCTGGCCTGCCTCTTTCTCTCTTACGCTCACTGATTCTATGATCCAACTTGACCACCAAGTCCACAAGAGCACTGCACGACTCAGGAGGATCTATCACTTTTGCTAATGCATCCTTTAAGTCATCTCTCAACCCCTTGTAAAACAAAGCACTACGCTTTTGCTCAGGCCACCCAGCGTCAGCTTCTGATCTAAAGAATGTGGAAATGTACGTGGTTAAATCTTTGATTCCCTGTCTTAATGTTAACAGTTCAGTGTCAGCTGAGTGTGTAAAAGTATGTCTATCAAACAGTTTTCTGAGTTCTCTTTTGAAAGTAGTATAGTCCTGTAACAATGGATTGTTTCTTCCTATCAGAGGTATGGTCGAATTAGCTGCAGACCCCCCTAGATAGGTAATAACAAATGCTACCTGAGCTTGGTCTGTAGGAAATTAGCAGGCTTTGCAAATGAAATGAAGCTGACACTGACTGATAAAGGCAGCAAACTTAGTAGTATCTCTGAAAAAAAGCTCAGGAGGCACCAAAGGGATAGATGGAGGTGTTTTTACTTATATTAATGGAACATTAGCACTGGGATTATGGGACCCTAAACCTGGATCTGTTCACATTTCACGCTGTATGGAATCCACCCTGGTTGATATGGATTGAGTTTCTGCTTGCAGATTACCCAACATGTGTGCTAAATCAGCTAGAGTCACCTGACTAACATCCGTGACGATTGGGCGGTAAGTAAATCTATTCTTTTTGAGCTTCGCGTTCTGAAAAAATCTCACCTATGTTTCCGCAGGAACCTCGTGGATTTGAAGCAAGGTCCACAACTTCTCCATATCACCTATTGCACCTGACAGTAACAAGGTGGCAAATGGTAACCCGGGGAAGAAGGGAAACAAAACCAGGAAAAAAGGGAGAGAAATTCCACGTCGTAACTCAGATAACCCCAGGATCCATCAGGATAAGTCAAGAGGTTGTAGGCAGGAAAGAGTCAGTACATAAGTTAAAGAACAGAAACAAATATTAGCTCGTCTGTATTTCTTGTTATTTTTCTATTCCCTAATTTATGATATCCCTTCTTCAGTAAACTGGGTAGTGATATAACGGTGTTTATGGCTTGTGTCTGTGCTAGAAAAGATAATGAAGTGATGTAAGTGAAAGGACCCTCTGTGAATGAAAGGACACAATATGCAGGGATCTGTATATGTGCCTACCTCTTCACCCTGTATTGCTCGTGGAAAATCCCCAAGTAACTGTTTTTAAACAACTTACATATTTCAAATTAAATACATCTTATGCTCAGGTAAGATAACTGTTCTCACTATTCCTATTAGATCCCAAAGGACTGAGCGGATCCCCACAGCGCAGAGGGCACAGGATCAGGTAAGTGACACAAACAATTACTCTTGAAATAACATGTCAGCGCAAGAGGCCTGTTACCACATAAACTAATAATGCTGCTTTGTCTTCTTTTTCTTTATTCTATATACACAGGTAACCGGAACGAAGTCCAAAGATAACTGGAACAAAGTCCAAAGGTATGCCTGGAAAAGACGACCGGGCGCGAGACTCGCCACGTCCACGCCGAGACCAACGCGAGGAGCGCGACGACCCAGAATCAAAACAGGTAAGATGGCAGAGACCTTCCAAAAACACTAGAACGCGAAGCGCTGCTGATTAGGGAAGGCGGGCTTTAAATTCCCTGACCCATCCCCGCGCATGCATGTTCTAGGCCGGCGGTCATCTTTGTAGTTCGTTGTTTCCCCGCGCAATCGTGACATATAATACCGCTTTTAAATCCTCTCCGTCTACCCCTCACAATGTTGCCCACTGTAGAAATGCGCCTCTTCTGAATCTGTTCTGTTCTGGACATTGATTTAATTTGCATGGCAGCACAAAATAGTGTGCTGTATCCTTAAACCCTGGGCGGCATAATCTGAATGGAGGAGGTCATCACTTTTATGGACACATCCTTAGCTCAATCATTCTCCCCATGGGAAAATTCAGTGTTGTAGAGAAAAAAATAAAACAGAAGCCCACGAACACCCCTATCCCACCCCGTTCCTTGTCATATTGCGAATAACTAAATCCCTTCTCCAGGCCATGGGTACAGTTATTGAGGTATCATTGCACACAATCCCAATTAAAGATATCAAACCCCTGTCAAACCCCAACGTTTCCATATTTTGACAACAGTTGTTCTGAGTCAAAGAATCAAAAGCCTGGAAAGCTCAAGGAATGCTACATAAAGATGCAGATGTTGCTGCTCTTCCTATTTGGTACAGAATCCCTCTCAAAATCCAGCTGATTAAACTGAAGAACTCAATTTTCAACAATCTGTTTCTGGACCTTGCCCAAAATCCATGAGTAAAATATTTAAACACATATCATGGGAACATGTGGGCCTATATGCATCCAAGTCACCTGTCTTTTTTTTTTTTACATGATACAGACTAATCTAGTGTCAATAAGTGACTCTATAATCCATCATCTGATATTTAGAAAAAGCAACATACTCCTCTAAAGAGTTCTAGTAGTGTTACACAAGCCACCATGGTGGTTAAACAAAAGCTGGGTGATGGCCTATTGTGAATCAAGCATCTTTAACACTAAAGACAGATACTCCGTAATTTTTAACCTCAAGCTTTAAAAGACTTGAAAGAACCTCCTAGCACCACAACACTTTGTGATACTCAAAGTGCCCCAGAGTGCTGCAAATTTATATCACCGTGGCGAAGTCACTATAATCTAAACTCAATACTCAATGCTACTACCAAATACAATGCTCTCCTAAAGACTGTCATGTACTCCCTAAAGGTCCTCACAGCCAAAATTCCACACTATACTTATAAACTGACTAACATCAGTAGTTCACGGACAATCAAAGCACTGCAAGTCTCAACGTCAGCAGCACATAAAACATACACTGACAAACAATAACGCAGTCTTACCTCACAGTTGTACCTCATCACTTAAAAAATATCAGTGCTAGAAAGAAAATTTCAATTATTCATTCAAACAATAATTACTAATATTAATAGCTCTTATAATATGATTTGTGAGTAAATCTGTCTTTTTCTGGTTGCAGTTTAATATAGTGCGAACTCGACTAAAAGGTATTGGAGCGGTTTAGATGAGCACCAGTTACATTTCACAAGGACACATCATCTTTTTGTAGGCACGGGGAGATTACGGGATTCGCCCAGAATCCCAGGATTGTGAGCCGACGCCCAAACTCAAACTTGGTTCACAAGTTCCAAAATAGGCAGAGCTGGCTGTTATGCCACATCCTCTCCCCTAATCTAAAGAAGAAGCCTGGAGAGTAAACATTCACTGGCAAGAGTGCCTTGCAAATTATGTGAAGACCCACAAACTGACAAGTTTGCAGGCATTCACAAAGGTATATTTAAATGTTGATTTATTATTGTTGAGGGAAAAGTAAATTGTTTTTCCAAGGACGCAGTGCAGTGTCAATAATCCAAAACATATTAACAAATGTGTAACTGTGCACCATGCACACTGACAAAAGTGTGTATTTCTGGAAAGCTACTGTAGTGCTAATCAGTGCTTTAAATGGGTTGGTAATTTCAGGGACTGAGTATCTGCACTTCTTTCATTTTCAAGTGAGAGTAACTGCACTTCTCAGCACAATATGTTAAATGGGAGAGTACAAGCATTCCTCTGTAGCAAGAAGGCACTCTGGAATAGTAAATACCGACACTTTTTCATTTCCATTTCACGCCTCGGTCATACTGTTCCTGGAGTGCTTTCGGATGTTGTCATCTACCCTGAACCAAGTGTAAGCCTAAAAGAGCAGATGTACGATTTACATAAGAGCATTTAGTAAATCACAGTTTGGTGTACTAAAAAGGAATAATGTTATTGTTGGTCAAAATCTATTTTTAAATAGTGCATGATTTAACTGTGACATTTATTTATTTATTTATTTATTTGCAGAGTTTTATATAGCGCTGGCTAGACTCGGAGGTATCAGAGCGCTTTACATGAGGATCAGCAAGTTACAAGTTAACAACATTACCAACAGTTACAGGAGCCAAGTATAACATAGGGAAAACAGACAGTGTTACACAATAACATGAGTTACTAGCGCAAAGCATAACCAAGACACACGTCCTGCCATGCCTTGCTAGATGGCCCTGGGCAGGAATAATATGCATCAAGCGTAAGAGACATTGCTTTTAGGGAAATGTGCAGCTGCCTACTTAGAAAGGTATTTGCTCCTGTCTTGCAGGGCTGTGTATTTGTTCTTTCATCCCGTAATGAAACATTTGTGTGCAAGTCATTTTTTAACCATTTGAAGACTGATATGGTTAGTTCAATATTCATGTCTTTTTCTATGTCTATCTCCGTGAAGTTGCACTCAGCAGGGCTTCTGTCATGACCTGTGCCAGGCAGTAAACAGATGACTCTTTCACAGCGCCATTCGAAACCAAAGCGTTTTTCTTTTTAGGACAGATAATGTTTCCATTAAAAAAGTGGTCATCAATGTGCTAAGAAATATAGACACATTATTTGTTATCACTCGGGACGCCCGGCAATCAGGATGTTATGGCGAATTTGCCAAAGAACCCTGACCTATGACCAGACCAGACCGCCGTGGCTGCACTTTAAAGTTCTGAAACTATAATGAAATTGGTTACTTGAATTATAGGTCAGCTGCTACGTGACGTGCTGCTTGCTTCCTCAAATGACTGGCGCTGGGGCGGGCGAAAAGTCAGAACCCGGATCTGCATTGGTCAGTCTGACTTGGGAGAAAATACAAAAACTTGACGGTTTAACGCCAAGGAGGGATGACTGGGCCAGGGCAGCTCATAATTCAGCATAAAGCAAGACTGCTGCAGTTGACTGGTTGCGGCCGTAGCGCATTAGAGCTACTATAATGTTATTGCTGCCTATGTTCGAATGTTAGAACTTACGCTAAGGCAGGGACCTCACGGCACCTCACCAACAGTTTCTGGCGGTCCCTGGGCAGGGCAGAGACTGTTATCTCACACTACAAAGCATACATCATTATTGCATTCACAGTACTATGTAGACCCGCCCTAAGAAATTAGTGCCGGTGCTAAGTACCGGAAACCACCGGCACAAATTAAGCACTATATGCCATACTTTTACTAGGATAGTATTGACACCTCCCAGTGGGTTCCAATTCTTCTCAGAAGGGCTGCAATAATTTTATCAGATCATGGGCCATATGTATCAAGATACCAATTAGCGATTCTGTTATTGCGATTTTTAAGAAATTGCTATTTCAGAATCGCTAATTGGTATGTATCAAGAAAATCGCAATTTATTCTCAATTTGCGATTTGCAATTTGCTAATCGCAAATTGAGAATAATTTCAAGGGTGCAGGGGTGTCCAAAGGACACCCTGTTGCACCCCTGAAATAAGTATGGGTGCACATGTGGTGCACATACATGCCCTAAGGGCATGTATGTGCGTCACATGGCACTTAGAAAAATGCAAAAATGGGCATTTTTCAAGAAATTCGCAAATTACCACCAACTTGAAGTTGGTGGTAATTTGCGATTCCTTAGGTACAATTAGCAATTTTTTTTAGCTTCATACATTGCATTTAAGGAATCGCAAATTTTCATTCATACATCCCATTTAGCAAATTCGCAAAGGCCGAAATTCTGCGAATTTTGGCCTTTGCAAATGCAAATTTGTATGATACATATGGCCCAAAGTGAGCCCATTTGTTTACAAAGTAGCTGCACTGGGCAGTTCCCACATACAAAGTACTGTTTTCTGGAAAATAGATACTTTATTTATGTATGTGTTTCAATCTGAGCACTCTGGATTAATGCCCAGTTATTTACCCGTAAGTTTTATTACTCCGAGTCTACGACCTCCCTGTCACAGTCCTTACACCTAAGAGCATCAGCTTCTCCCAGCATCCTTTATCAAGCAACACCAAAAAACACACATACAGCTCCCATCCCGTCCCTCTAGGCCACACCCCCATCCTGTAGGATATAAAACCCCTGATCTCATATCTGGAAATCCTGTAAAAAGACAAATGAAGCTGAACACAGGTAGGGAGGATTGGGAACCAGGACTGTGATGGGGAGGCCGTAGATTCGGAGTAACAAAACTTACTGTAAGTAACCGGGTATTACCTCCTCGTTCGACCCACACCGTAACAGCCCTACATCTATGAGCAGATACCCAAGCAATAAATCGGCTTCATACACTACTGTTGCAGAATTAGAAATGTATTATAAAATCTACTGAGAAGCACATCAATATTCATGTACAGAACTCAATACTGCATCACCAAAACAGGTTGAAACATCACCACCCACCACCAACCTTTAAAATGACATAAAGTGTGTGACAAACTCCAGGTGGCAGCCCTGCAAAAATCTGCCATTCAAGCTCCCTTTAAACTCGCCCAAGAAGCAGCCATCCCTCTTGTAGAGCGACCCTGAACTGAGCCAGGCACTGACTCACCCATGGACTCATACCACAACATTAGCCTACATCAACCACTTACTGATAGTAGCCACAGGCGGCTTCAGACCCTGTCCGGTCAAACCAAATGTTACAAAAAGTGAATCTACCTTACGACAAGGACATGTACGATTCAGATACACACAAATGGCCTGCTTTACATCCAAACAATGCAGAAGAACTTCATCCTCTGTTTGAGGGTTAGAGCAAAAAACAGGTAAAACCAACTCCACTGAACAATGGAAAGTTGAAGGCACCGTAGGATAAAACGAAGGACCTGAGTTCAGAGCCACCCTGTTCTGATAGCATTTCAAAAATGACACCAAACACAGCAAGGAGCCGAATTCCCCAACTCTTCTTGCTGACGTAATGGCTACTAGAAAAATCACCTTGAAAGTGAGAAACCCAAGGGAAATTACTTCTGAAGGTTGAAAAGGCACCAATTTCAAGGCCTGCAACACCAACGGGAAGAGCCAACTAGAAGTCAGTGACTTCAGCAATGGTTTCTTAAGAAAACAACTCCTCAAAAGTCTTGCTACCAATGGAACCATGCTCCCACATCCCAGATTTCTCAATGCCCTAACAGCTTTCCACAGTTCACACAAAGCTGAAACTGCTAAGACAAAATCAAAACCGTCCTTAACAAAGTCCAATTCCTTAATCATGTCCACAGTTAAAGCTAACCAACCGTTCTCTGAACATCAGCTCTGAAAATAAACCCAATGCCTGGTATAAGACTTTAGCGTAGACTGTTTCCTGGAGAACAACCCAAAGTCACAAAGTTTAGCCTCTCAACAGCCTGCTAGCCAACTGCAACCAGGCATGAGCCTCCTGCGATAGACTGGGAAAGCTCAGTGGACATCGACACAGGGGACTCCTCCAACATGGCTATACTGCCAACTGCAACAACAGAGGGAACCAAGGCCTACTGCTCCAGCCCAGAACCACCAGAATCACAGATGCTTTGTCCCGTTTGATTTTTATCAGAACCCTCTGAATCAATGGAATCAGAGGAAAAGCATACATCAATCCTTCCCCTCAGCGAAACAACATTGCATCCACTTACCAAACCCTGCTCGACTGACTCAAAGAACAAAATTTGTCCATCGACGTGTTCTCTTGAGTTGCGAAAAGATCCACAACTCAATTCGTTCTCTTGAGTTGTGAAAAGATCCACTTCAGGAACCCCAAACCTTTGCATCAGGACTCCAAACACTCTCTTCTCTAATGCCATCTCTGACAGGAAAGGAAACATCTTGCTCAAGTGATCAGTATCTGTGTTCAGCACCCTAGGAAGATGAACTGCCCCCAGAGACAACAGATTCAGTTCTGCCCACTGGCAAATCTGATGACTTAACACATTCAAAGAAGCCACCCTCGCACTCCCCTGATGATTTGTATAGCACACCACCACTGTGTTGTACGTCCTCAACAGATCGTCCTGTCGCAATACCATTGGAAATAAATGAACCAGCACCAACTGCACCGCTTCCAATTTCCTCCAGTTGGAAGATCTTTGAGCTTCCTGGACTGACCAGAGTCTCTGAACTCAGTCTTGAGCTATGACTGCCCCCCAACCCAGCTCGCTGGAATCTGTTGTCAAGATCACATTCTGCTGATGCACAAATGGAGAACCCTTCTTCAGATTCCCCACATCCAACCACCAAGCCAACTCTTGGGAAATCTCCCGACCCCCTGGAATCAACTTTTAGTAATCCTGCGACCGGGGAGACGAAAGCTGAAAGATGTGATTTATCAAGGGATACAAATACAATCTGGCCCATGGAACAATCATGACAGTAGCGGCCATCAACCCTTGAACTTTCAACCACTGCCTTGCAGTGGAAGCTGAGGAGGCCAAGACTGTCCTCAGTTCTTTCATTCGAGTCATTCTCCTTGTCTCAGAAAGGAACTCTATCGTTTCCATCATGTAGAAGACCCCTCCAATAAACAGCAGTACCTGAGAGGGAAACAAATTAGACTTCTCCAGTGTTATCAACCATCCGAACCTCTTCAACCAACTACAAACCTCCTGAATCTGGGACTGAGCCTTAGAAAAAGAGGAGGAAGAGATCAGCTCGTCATCTAAGTAAGGGAACAACTGGATCCCCTGTGCATGTAACAAGCCTTCCAAAGGGCCCAACACCTTTGTAAACACTCTAGGAGTAGGAAGAAAGATCGAAGGGTAATTCCTGATATTGAAAATGATCTCTGCCTACACAGGACCTCAGAAACCTCTGCGATGCCTGGTGAACTGGCACATGAAAAATTGTATCCTTCAGATTCATAAATGCCAGAAAATCTCCTACTGACAGAGATGGGAGAATCATTTGCAAAGTCACCATCTTGAATGATTTGTGTGGAATGCACAAATTCACTGCTTTTAAATCCAACACCGGACTGTAATTCCCATTTTGTTTCCTCACCAAGAAAAGGATCGAATATATTCCTTTGCCCTTTTGATTCACTGGAACTCCCAGAATGGCTCTCTTTTCCAACAGGTCCTGTACCCCTCCAAAAGGACCTATTTCCTCACTTGTGACTTTGGAACAGGGGTAGAACAGAATACTTTCACAAGAGGATTCAAAAATTCTATCTGATACCCCATTCTCAATGATCTCTGAGAAACTCCACAAAAACTGCAAAATATTCCTGAGGCGACCTCTAATCAGGACCTCTTCCAGAGTCAAAGGATAGTCATGACTTAGCCTGACCAGTAGCATTGAACCTCCCTGCTGGTCTTGGGACATGTTAAAAGAAGGGACTCCCCGGCCTCCTCACCTACCACGAAAGGACTGAGTGGCGATTTTGTTTTGAAATGCCTGCCCAAAAGCCCTTTTATAGCCAGAAAACGTCCCTTTCTGAGGCCACTGATGATACCAAATAGCTGGTATATGGAGCTGATCAGATCACAAAATAACAAGAAAGCAAATTACATCTTCAGAGCCCCTTCAACCCACTTGTCACCAGGGTCTAAAGGCACTCCATCCTCAGAAATAATCCTTCCCTGAAAAGTCAGCTCAGCCATTCGCGTAGCCACCTTCAACACTGTTGGGAATTCCTCCGCAAATCCTTGAAGCAGATATCTCTTAGCCAGGAATATTGGAAAAGCATATTTGTCCACATCCTTCCATTCACCCTCCAGAACATTCAGGACATATTTATGCACAGGAAGAGACTCGGGCTCCTTCCTCTGGTGCTTTGCAAAGGCAAAGAAATCCTCTGTTTCCTCTGCCACCTGGGGTCTGGAAAAGCCAAATTGTCTTGCGCATGTTGCAAAGATACTGTTAAGCTCTGACCACTGAATAAAACTTCTTTTCGCCTCCTCCTCAGAATCACAGTCAAGATCTGGAGATTCAGGGGAATCCAACTTTTGTTTCTTAGGGGCCACAGAATCTCTGGCTTGAAAAGCAGGGGAAACCAGCCTCAATCATTTTTTGCATTTTTGCAAACGAAGGGGCGGCCTGAGGAATAGGAATCACCTCCTCTCCAATATTCTTACTCTTCCCCACTCTGTTTCCAGCCTCCATGATCGCGGATAAAGAAAATAAATAAAGGAAACGTCCATTTATATCTGTCCAGAACAAAACTGGGACAATGAGTTGGATGTGTGCCTGCACTGATCACATCTCCTCATAAAGAAGCCTGTGTTAATTAAATTTGCCCTTATTACCCAAAGCTGCTTTTAGTACTTTTCCTAGATACAGAGATGCAATATAGTTGACTCTGACCTTGACAGCAACCACTGAACGTAATGCCTTTTTTGGCTGTGAAACAGCTACATAGCAGGATTTGTTCTTATCATCAATATCTGTGTGGTTTTATATACCTGCTTTTATAAAACGGAGAAGTACATGTTCACCTGCCTCATTGGATACATGATGCAGGCTGGCTTTCCTTTAGGTTTCTTGTTTCTTACTTTTAAGATACTGAATTATACCCTCAACAGCAGAATATATTTTAATACCACGCCCATGACCAGGATTGTTTACAATGATTATGACCCGATTATTGAACAGCTCAACTTTACACGCAAAAAAGAATTTTGAGTGTGCCGCACCTCTCTACTGGCCTTGGGCCCACCCGTCTCAATTATATGATGGATGCAGAGCTGTTAGCTCTTGTGGTGTGCACTACCACCGCCCCTGTTGCTCCCAATTTCCAAACGCATACTTTCTTTCAGGAGAGCACGCAACTTTTCTCGGCACAGCAGCCGCTTACTTTGATTTGGACGCAGAACGCAGAGGAATAAGGTGTGATGTCTGTGCACATTGGGCACAGCCAGCACGCCCTGATGAAGTTCTTTTGAACGAAACGCGTTGGCTGCCTAATGAAAATTGAATAAAGAAGAGACAAAAAATGAAACAATAATTCATGGACATTCTTTATTAATATTTGTATTAATGATCTCTGGTGGTGCAACCCACAGTGGGTGGAACTTTCATTGTTTTTTTCTAACAATTGTTTACAATGATTGTATTTACTACCTGCATTGCCCGTTACAAATAGTCCTGTTTTATTCTACTTTACAACAATTACTGTGCACCCTAAAACTCTCTTCAGCTAAACCAAAGAGAGTGACATGATTAAAAGTAAAGGGTATTCCGAGGGTAGGGAAACACGTGGAAAAGCGAGCTAGAGAGAGAAAGAAGAGGAAGAGCGAAGAAGTTATACAAAATGAGTGGACAGGAGGAAGAAAAGGAAATAGAGTGGGCAGTGTATATGGGAAATAGAAAGCAGAAGAGAAGACTTGCAGTGAGGTAGAATGTTAGAAATTGGATTTTTGGTAGGCTAGGGCACGTGCCAAAGCCAGGCAGAAACCACCACTCTAGTCAGGATAAGGGAGTTACACTCTTAAAATAACCCCTGCTCACCCCCTTGGTAGCTTGGCACAAGCAGTCAGGCTTATCTTAGAGACATTTGCACATAACCAACAGTAATAGAGTGTAAGCACTACAAAAGGACACCACACCAATTTAGAAAAATGTGTAATATTTTTATATACTTAAGACAAGACCAAAAAAGATAACAATCCACAATACAGTACTTAAAAATCTTTGGTCATCAAAATATGCTTGAAAAACAGTTCCTTGATGTCGATAGCTCCGTCCAGGCTATCACAGCGTCATGAGCAAACCAATCCAAACAGTTCTGGCTGACCACGGTGTCGCCGGCCAGGTTTGGTTTCAGGAAGACCCGCAAAAGTACCTTTTTAGAAATGCAGGGCGTCGGCGACCTCTCGTTGAGCTTTTGAAAGCATGGCGTCCGCAGGGGTTGGTTCCTGAGGTCGGTGCAGGAGCCGGCGTGGTCCTCGAAGTCACACATGCTGCAGATCGAACTCCTCTCGGTTGAAGTCAGGAGCGCTGGCGTCGGCAGGCGTCGGGTGCTGCAGTGCAAAGTGCAGTGGTGCCAAGTGCGGTGCCCTTAGGTCGGGGTGCGAGCAGCGGCTCGGTGGCGGTGTTAGATGGCATCGTCGGTGAGACCAGGGTCGCTGTGCGAAGTGAATGCAGTACTCATTGCGGTGCTGGAAGGTCATGGTGCAAGCAGTGGCATCCTTGTTGCTGAAGTGCTGTAGTCGGCTGACGCACTGGAGTCGATGGTGCCGGCGTCGGTAGGTCAAGGATGCGGTGTGGGATGAGAGCGGTGCCCTCAAACCACGGTGCAAGCAGCGGCGTAGATTTCAGCGTGGGGCAGCGTCATCGGGGATACCAAGGCGTCGTCATGAAGCGAGGCAGAGTGCAGTGCCCACAGGTCGCAGTGCGAGCAGCGGCTCAGTGGCATCGTCAGTAGGCGTCGTCGGTGAGACCAGGGTCGCTGTGCTGCATTGCCCTCTGTGGTGCCACCATGACACGGAGTCGGCAGTGGCGTCGTAGATGTCATCAGGTTGCTTTCTTTCTGTTGCAGCACAAAACACACAGTTCCCAGTGCTGAGGGCAGAAGAGCTTGAAGTCTTTGCTGTTCCTGAGACTTCTTGAACAGGGGGCAAGCTCTACCTCAAGCCCTTGGAGAAACTCACAAAAGCAGATTGCAGAAAGTTCAGTCCAATCTTTTCATTGCCCAAGATAGAAGCAGCCACTGCAGGCCAACACAACAAAGCACACTGCAAAGTGGTAGTTCCTCCTCACAGCTTCTTCAGCTCTTCTTCTTGGCAGTCTTCCTGGTCCAAACATTTTCTAAAATTCAGGGGTCTGGGCCCCAATATTTATATCCCAAAATCCTTTGATCTCTTAGGCAGAGAGTGGCTGTGCCCAGCCAGAACCAGTTCTGCCTTCTCTGGTATGACTTCCTCGCAGGAGGTGGAGACGGCATTGTCAGAGGCAGACGAGGCCCTTTGAGGTGCAAGGAAATCTCCTCCCGCTTCCCCAATTGCAGCCCAGGTTTGTTCAGCCCTTTCCTGATCCACCTAGACTTTCTGGAGCCACTCCTGCTCTCTAGCCTTCTGTCACCCAAACCCAGACAGGCAATCCACATTTCAGCAGAGGCACACAGGATGACTGAGCAAGAAAATACCTACCTTCCAAAAGGGGTATTTTCAAACACAGAATGTAAAAATCACCTTCACTAAAAGATGCATCTTTAGATTCTGATTTCAGGCCTACTAAATCTTGTTTTCGTACCTAATTCCCCAGGCCAGTTATGTTTATAAGATGTTATAAACAAACTCCCCATTATGTCCTATGGGGAACAGGTAGCCTTGCAATAGCGAAAAACGAAATTGGTCGTAATTCGCTATCAGGACATGCCACACACACCAGGGCATGTCCTACCTTTCACATACACTGCACCTGGCCCACAGGAGTACCTTGGGCCTACCTTAGGGGCGACTGACATATAAGACAAGGGAAGGTGAGGGACTGGCAAGTGTGAGCACTGTCCAAGTCGACATGGCAGTTACAAACTGCGTGCAGAATCTGCATTGGCAAGTCTGAGTTACCTTTTCAGGGCTACTCACGTGAGTGGAACAATTAGTGCTGCACGCCCACTACTAGCATTTGATTCACAGGCCCTGACACATTCAGTGCACTTTACTAGAGACCAACAAGTAAATCAAATATCCAATCATGGAAACACCAACCCATAACACAATTTACCACAGGAGTACTTGCACTTTACCGCTGATCAGCAGTGAGAAAAGTGCGCAGAAACACTAAGCCAGCAAAAACAGAGTCAAAACCGGGAGGTCAGGAAGCAAAAACTTAGGGGAAACACACCAAAAGATGCCAAGTCTAACAGAGAGCTAGAACAATGACACAGACAGAGAAATACAAAGAATGAGGTAGAGGGTGGGAAAAACAAAGGGGACAAAGAAAGGGGAATAAGAGAAAATAAAGTAAAAAAGAATAGGAAAGAGAGATAACTGGAGAGAAAGAGGGGGAGGATACAGAGGATAGCAAAGTGGCAATGGGGCAAAGGTCAAGAGATACAGAGGAAGCAGACAGTGTCAGATGGAATAAAATGAGAGAGAAAGAGAGAGCGCAAAGGAGCAAAGTCAAAGTTAGAGACATATGGCGACATGTGAGAGGAGATTTTAAGTGGAATTTATAGGTTACTGTGATTTTTATAATGCTCCTGGCCAAATGTGCTTTCCATTGCACAGTTATTCACCTATTGTGTAATTATACTCAGGTGTATGACAGAATATTGAGGACAAATATATTGCGGCAAAACTATCGAGGACCAAAATGTTGAGAAGGTAATTCAAGTGCACATAGGTAACTATATACCTACTATTCTTAATTCCATATCTGCATGCCTAGAAAACATATTTTGTGTCAAGGTACATATTTGTGAAGTAAAGTATAGTAAACCTCTGATTACCTATATAAAACTACAATATTTTGATCCTTGATATTTTTGCCACAATAGATTGCCCTCACGATATTCTGGTGTCAATACTCTGGTAGAATCCCTCATGCACTCATTCGGGGACCTGAAAATTATCATTTAAAGTGATTTTTAAAGCCCTATCAATGTCTAATCAATGTTGCCTACGCGCGTTGGTTTTTGGCAAATCTCTTCATATTGGCGCTCTGCCCGCCTTGTTAATTATTACTATCTTTTCTCAGTTGGAAGTGCTTATACTGTGTTTTTTAATATGGAAACTCACTCCTCCTGGATGTACTGAACTCCCAATCTGCAAGCACACAGAGACACTCCCTGACAGTGGCAGCAGTCTCACCATGGAAGTCTATGCCACCCGAGCTGGGAAAAGGAACTTCACTTTGCATGTTTAGGAAACGCCTCTAAAGACACTTCCACTGAAGGTACAGCGTATACATTTAGGAGCCGATTCCGATCCTGGTAAAAAACCGTCCGTACAATTCGTATCCGGAGCCCTTTCCGTCCGAATCGTACCCGTCCGTCCGAGTCGCGAAGTACGATCGCATTCCGTGAACCGTCCGAATCGTCGCGATCCGTATGTATTGCAAGGCTGAAACCGTAAACCGTACGACTCGTACACACGCCGTACAACCCAACGAGTACGATCCGGACCGGGGAATCAGGACGCGATTCGTACGGTCTACGTCAGGTAAGGGCGATTCGTACGGAAAAGTGCAGAATCACATACACACCGTACGGCATGTATCCCCCATGATCGCAGGGGTACGGCGCGTACCCCTGCGATCATGGGGGATACGCGCCGTACCCCGCGATCGCAGGGTGTACGCACCATACACCCAGCGAACATGGGGTACGGTGCGTACACCCCGAGATCACGGGGTACAGTGCGTACCCACCATGATCACAGGGGTACGCGCCATACCGCTGCAATCATGGGGGTACGCGCCGTACCCTGGGGGGGCCCTTCCGTATCTGTTTTGGGGCGAACTCTGCTTTTACGGCTGTTTTCAGCTCTCGTAGAAAAAGGGTCGTACGGTGCGTACCCGACAAGAATCGTACTTGCCGGGTCGGAAAAAGCAGCCGCGATCCGTACAGATGTCGCGTACAGCGGGTTCCGAGGGAGAATCGTGCGGAGAATCGAGTCATACGGTCTTTGTACGATTCGTACGGAGTCCTGCTCCTGGTACGAATCGTACCGCGTCGTACGTACAGGGAACGTTGCAGGGTACAATTCATACGGGAAAAAACGCTCAGTACGGCAAATCGGAGCGCTTTTTCCAGGATCGGAATCGACCCCTGAGTGTGCAGGTTCTTTCCTGGAGCTAATTTGGGTATTTTTAGTGTGTATTTAAGCTATGCCGTCTCTTAACTGCCTTATACCAAGAAGACTCCTTTCAGCAGTATCTCAATGCCGAGTAAAGCCCATGAAACTAAATATGTTCCATTTCTTGTACACATAGCAGACTACCATGCTTTCTACATTCACCGCTCATAGAGGTATGTGGTTGTCGAAGCAATGTTAGCCACCTAGATTGTGCCGCCAGGAGGAGTCTATGGGATAACGATGCTGCAAGTGAAAAAGAGGAGAATGTCTGTAATTTTAGACAGTTCAGCCTTTTCCAGCAGCCACATGGGCACAAGGCAAGCACCAGCAAAGAAAGAGGGCATTACAGAGTTGGATCCTAGATCCAACCTGTAAACGCACCACTTACTGACAGGGCCTTAGTGGCAAGGCTGCTGCCTAGCTGGCCATGGTTCCTGAGAGTGGAGATGAAAGTTCTGTCTTGTGCCATGCCACAACCCTCAAATGGGCCAAATCCAGGCTTCCACAATCACTTAGCAGCTACCATAGCACAGTGCTGTTGGCTGTCTGAGGAAGGTTTCTCTTTGTACAGAATTGTGTGAGTGGTGTGATGGGATTGTGTGAGTGGTATGATGGGGAGGCTCCCAGCAGAGAGCAGATTTTGCAATTTTCCACAACCCTACTTTCAATCCCAACGGATTTATGGGTTTTTAAGTAGAGATGTGGGAAGTTGCTCAACTGAGCTTTAAGCGTTACCATTTAAAAAAAATCCACCTATTCTTTCAAATAGAACAACGCCAATAATGAAGAAAGGACAAAAACCATGCTGTGCTTTAAAACTCATACTGTGCCATTACTTACAAATATCGGGCTGAGAAAGCACCACCACCAGCCTTATTTAATGTGTGGTCATCACTGGAGGACAAGCCACAGGTCTGACTGGCACTAAGATGTATGCCAGTGTGGTGAGCGGAAGTACGGTTGAGGTGGCACTGTCTTGCCAGCTGTATGGTTCTGTTGAAAGTAAGGGGGGAGGGGGTTTATGCATGTCCTGTTTGAGAATGGCAAGTCTAAGTGCAACTGAAAAGGTATTGTGTGGTGAATGCTGGTGGGGTGAGAGCTGCTGTCGAATAACAACTGATTTTGGCTTGTGAGAAGTGTGTTGTGCCAAGTGTTGAAGGGTTGGCTGTGTTGAGTGGCTTGGCTCTGCGTGTTGTTTGTAGCATGGCACTTGCTGACTAAACAACACATTTTAGTCATCTGTTTGGCTGGACAGTAAAGTAAGAGCAGAAAAAGTCATAGTAGGCTAACGGCTGGAGGTGGAATTAGTGTCTGTCTGGTGGCAGAAACTGGGCCTATCATAGGATTAAAATGCAATCTAGTCTGTTAGAGGGATACTAGGCTCAGGGGAATGGCTCACACCGACTACCCCTCCGATGGTGCACTCAGACCACAACCCAGCTCCCTCACCCTGATCCATGCCCATTTTATGGACATTTCACAGTCTGATGAAGGAGATGGTGCGAGTTAGAACTGGAGCTGATAGGTACACTTCCCTCTATTTCCCTAGATGCTGAAATACATGAGAGGTGAGGTAGTAGTAGTAGTAGTAGTAACAACTATTTTAGATTTTAATTAAAAATCGTAAAGTGTACAAATCAAGTGCAGTTAATTCAGAATAAAAACACATCACCAAATATGAGTATACCTTTGATGATTAATCAATGAACAGAATCAATAATATACATTAAGAGAATAACAGCATAACAAAATATACATTTCAAGGGATGTTACGAGAGAATACAGATACATATACAGGAACAATACCTGGAACTGTCGAAAAATCTAAGAGTCTCGAGCTTAAGACTCCAGCTAAAAACCGTGTCATATAAAAAAATATATAAAGCGCTGATAAAAGCTGCAGATATACAAATATGGGTCTCACCTGTCTAAAATTCAAAGTTGAGGTGTCAGCGATCAAGCAGAGTGCTCTTAGTGGCGCCAAAGACACACGCTGGTCAGTGTCACCTGAAGGTGGCTTGGGCTAGGTTACCAGAGTGTGGAGCCACGCGCTGGTCACCTGAAGGTGGCTTGGGCTAGGTTACCAGAGTGTGGAGCCACGCGCTGGTCACCTAAAGGTGGCTTGGGCTAGGTTACCAGAGTGTGGAGCCACACGCTGGTCACCTGAAGTTGGCTTGGGCTAGGTTACCAGAGTGTGGAGCCACACGCTGGTCACCTGAAGTTGGCTTGGGCTAGGTTACCAGAGTGTGGAGCCACGCGCTGGTCACCTGAAGTTGGCTTGGGCTAGGTTACCAGAGTGTGGAGCCACGCAATGGTCTCCTGAAGTTGGCTTGGGCTAGGTTACCAGAGTGTGGAGCCACGCGCTGGTCACCTGAAGTTGTCTTGGGCTAGGTTACCAGAGTGTGGAGCCACGCGCTGGTCACCTGAAGTTGGCTTGGGCTAGGCTACCAGAGCGTGGATGCTTGCGGTACATCACTTAGGTGGCTGCTCTATTAGAGTTCCTATGCTCTGCACCCAACAAGTGCATGGGTTTGGTTTGAGTGTGTTTGGATCATGCTTACTGATACAAGACACCAGCCCCAACCCATTTCCTGCATGATCCTGGAGAGCAGGGGAGAACTATCAAGTGGGCACCTTGCAGTGTTGTGTAGTGCAATGTGGTGTTTTGTATCTTTGGTGGAAGAGAATTTTGAAGCGTGAGCTGCTGAGTGTTTGAGTGGATGACTAGACAAAAGAATGGGTGCAGTGTGTCCCCAGGTATACTAGGGTATAATAAGGAGAACAGGGTATGCAGGGGTATTTGTAAGTAGAGCATTATAAAGTGAAAACTACCATCGCAGCACTGTTCCCTGACTCAGCAAGGTTGCTATTGTGTCGGTGCCTCTATGAAGCCTGAAGAGATTGCTCAGCTCTAACTGAGTTATGAAAGGTGCACAAGATAGAGGAGCACACATTTAAAGCACCCCCACGCCTCACCTCCCACTAATTTTCCCTTTTAGCCCTTCCAAGGCATCTGAATACCTCTTGTTAAAACATTTAAATACACAGGCATGGTTAATACACCAGCATGCATTAGATATCTGATCAGCCACTTTAATGAGCTTTTATTGTGGTCTCATTAAAAGCATTAAATATTAATGGGCAGATTTCTAGGCTGTCAGGTTACAGGAGCAGGCATTATTTTGTCCCAGTCAGTTAGGAAGTGAATGGAACAACATTTTGATTAATTAAAGAGTGGCATTAGTTCAAGCGCTCTGGGGCTTCCCTGAATGAGTGCACTGTAATGTGCTGAGTATGCTCTCTGAGACGCGCTCTCTGTACCTTCAATGTCATAAAGCTGAGTCCAGGGCCCAAGGAGCATCTCCCTTCGAGACATTCAGCTATGCGGAATCAGGCTTCAGAGGGCCTGTACTTCCAGCCATGCCTCTATACAGACACAGGGAAGCCATGTCCCAGGCAGTCTGTTCCTCCCAGACACCATGAGTCCAGGTGCCAGGGAGTATGTCACTCACAGACATGTTACTATGCTGGTAAAGCAACTCCGACCCAGATAACCAGCCCGTCCCACACTGTTGTATTGAATGCAGGTCACTGACAGCCTGTCTTCCCTGTCTATCCAGACGCATTGAATGCAGGTCCCAGACGCTCACAAAGACATTAGCATACACATAGAGTACAGCCAGGTCATAGAAGCTTGTCCTTCCCAGCCATGTAGCAACAGATCCTAGACTGTCAGTCCTTACCAGACTTGTCCCCATACAGAAACAGCAAGCTCAGGTAACAAGTATTTGCAATGCAATAGGATTCGCATTTACAAGAGTTTCGTAAATGGGTCACCTATTGCATTACAAAAGCTAGTTTGTGAAAACGCTATGTCGGCTGCGCCCCTTTCTTTAGATGAGCCTTGTGTAAGGAATGGGTGCAGCCGACATTAAAGTGTAAGTGCGCATGGGGCATTTAAAAAAATAATAATAATAGTTTGTGGCTGCGTTCGGCGCAGCAAGTAAAGGCAAGGGCACGCCCGCCACTATCAGCGTGGCGTGCCGTGCTATGTAATAATATTAATAAAGCGTTGTGAAAGAGCGGAAAACCATTAAATGAAAGAGTGCTTGGAGGCTGTAATTAAAGCCTACAGAGCAACAACAGATGTAAAAGGGGGTGTCCTCAGGGAGGTAACAAATGAAGACAAGGTCAAGATTAACAAGCCTATTAACGAATCAAAAGCCAGCATTTACGAAGGACAATGACTCAAGCAAAAGAAAAATATGGCCGGAGAGTGTCCGGGGCGCCAAGGTCATACTTTAATACAGCATGCCTCGCAGAGCAGTGCGTGCGCTGCCCAGGCTCGACCTAAAAAGCCATCTTTCCCTCCCAGTAACATTCCCTTACAGATACGGCAAATCAAGTGGCAGAAAGCCTGTCGCTGCACAGGCAGCTGCTACGGAGGGACGCTGGATGTCTTTCCAGGTGTTTCTCTGACTCTCTGATGATTAGACAACCCAGGGGTGGGACTAGGCTACCTCTGGATGGGTACAATGGTGACCAGAATGAGACCGAAGCACAGTGATTCCGTTGCTGACCTTTGACTTTCAGGGGTTGTATGTCTTGACGGCTCAATACCCTGTTTCCAGTCTTTCAGGACAACTCTTAATGAGATTTGGTGTGTATTATGGCCCATGTCCTCACTGTAGCAGAGCACTGATCCTTACAGTACGCAGAGACTACGACAATCAACACAGACACAAAGAGACGTATTTAAGTGTGGAGGTACATATATATTTGTATAGCAATAAAGCAATTATTTACTTCGCCTATATTATCTAGGGCTATGATGTGCAGATTTAGTAATGACTCCTATAGCAAGAGATTAGCTCGAATGCAAGGAAACTCAGATCATACTGCAGTGGGGCCTAAGGTACAAGCATGACTGCATTAAATGTGACTTCATTTATTCAGCAGTATAACCAGCACAACAATCTAGGAAGCCCATACAAAGAAAAGGAAAGTGGTGATACACTTTTGCAAGCTTTCTAATCTACACAGAAATTACTTTGCTTTTATCGAAAATAAAATACTGTTGTTTTCAAATTAATGGGTAAAGTTCTGGACTTTATTTTTGGTAGCAGTTAGATGGACTTACAATAAGTTAATTGTCAAAATTGTCAAACATGTTTTATTGTTTCGGTTAATTAAAACAATAACAATGTTACGTTTGAAAACACAGATCTTATTAACTGACAAATCAAATTAAGTGAATTTTTTGACTTACAATGAGTTCATTGCAATTCAGTTAACAGGTAGGTTAACTGACTAGTATGGATGGACTTGATGTGTTGAATTTTAAACAGCACATCTAAGAGAAGTGAAGCATGGTATCTGTAACCTCATTTGGTATCTATACCCTCATTTAGCTGCCAGTAATTACATTCAATTTAAAACATTTATGAAATAAAATGTGATTAAAAAAAGACATTAAACTTGTCTCAATGGCGGCTCATGGATGCAGCTCATGGGACCAGTGCCGGATTAAACCCTGTAGAGGCCCATAGGCAGTTGATAGTTCGCCCCCCCTCCCACCCCTACAAATTATCTCCTAATACTCAATACCCTAGATTATTTTTACAAACTGACAGCTGCCAGAAGATGAGCTTTTAAGGGACAAACTGTTATGTGAATCTGATATCTCTAGTTTATGTACTTTAAGCTGTTAATGGGTATATTACATTAATACAGTATTTTCTCTATAGAGTCTTTAATGTAAAGTTTTTGTTTCTTTGAACTGATAATGTTTTTCCCTATCTTTTGGAAACAATATTTAAGAAAGCTTGGTCGAAATTGTCTTTCAAGATCAAATCAATATTATTTTGTTCCGTTGTCGCAGGTCCCCTAAAAGGAGTGGGGCCCATAGGCCGGTGCCTACTTTGCCTATTTGGTAATCTTGAACTGCATGGGATACTGAATGGTATAAGAGAGTGCAACATTGGAAGAGATGGCACGCAGGACAATGGAAATGACACCTATATGTAAAACTGCATTTCCCAGAGTCCGATTTGCAGCCCCCACCAGTAGAGAACCAGCAGACACTGACATGCTTTCAGGACAGCAGTGGCAGCTATCGTATTTAGGCCTGACTTACACTAAGCTTTGGCAACAGCGATTGTTGTGACTCCTTGCCACTAGCTTTATTTGGCACCCAGCTTGACTCATTCCTTCACTTTTGTTGTTTTCCCTCTGCTCGATTCCCTTGTTCCCTATCCTGCTGTAGTTTCTTTATTATTCTCTTGTTAACTCATAGGTCATGTTTGTATTTCCCATCCAGTTTCCGTCCCTCTCCATGTGTCACTGGTCTTGATCTTCGCCTCCTGTGTTGGTTTTGTAGTACACCGGGGCTAACTACATCCTTAAGGAAAAATATTCACACACTCAGAGGTTTCTGGCTTCCATACAGGAGTTCTCCAATGGAAGGATTGGTGATACAGAAACATGGAGTGCGAAGAGTTTTGTTTTCAACAGTGCCAAATTGTAGTTGTTGAATAGTTCCCCTCATGCTTGCATCTAAAAATCAATTTTAAATCAGCCATCTTGCAACCAATCAAATGGCAATTTTTCTAAAGACAGGCCTGCTGTATCTGCCTTCAGTCTGTACTGCAGTCCATTACCGAATTGTTCTATTATGTGCAGGAGTTGTGTTGTGTGCAAAAGTTATCTCTCTTTCTCTCTGTCACCGTTTATATAATTCACCACAGTTCACTGACAAAATATCTAAATTAAAAATATAGAAGTAAAAAATATCGATGTAAAACTATAGAATGCAAAAATATCGACTCCCTATACTTAAACAAGTTAGTAAAAAAAATTGAGAAAAAAATATCGATGTAAAAAATATAGTTGTACAAAATATCGATTTTTTAAAATATATATATATATTAAAAGAGTTAAATATTAAATTAATATAAAAAATAAAGTAGATTTAAAATAAATTTAAAAGAATATAATAAATAAAAATTAAAAAGTTAAACACACATACATAATTTATATATATTTAATCTAAAAAACTAATAAACTATTCATTTTAATTTATTTTATAATTTTAAAAATATATAAAAATGTACATACATATGTGTGTACCAATAACATAAAATCTAATAAAAAAAATTATTCTAAATTAAAACATTACACTATTTAAAAATCTTCAAACTTACATTTCCCACTACTGAGAATGCAACAGTAGGGAATGTGTTGGATAGCAGAGGGGTAAAAATTAATATTCCCAGTCTAGTGAGTGCAACAGTAGGGAAGTGTTGGATAGCGAAGGGGTAGAAATTACTACTACCACTCGAGTGAGTGTAACAGTAGGGAAAGTGTTGGATAGTGGAGGGGTAAAAATTACCATTCCCACTCCAGTATGTGCAACAGTAGAGAAAGTGTTGGATAGTAGCGGGATAACATTCATTATTCCGGCTCCAATATTTGGAAAAGTAGGGAAAGTGTTGGATAGCGGAGGGGTAAACATTACTATTCCCACTCCAGTGAGTGCAACAGTAGGAAAAATGTTGGATAGTGGAGGGGTAAAAATTAATATTCCCACTCCAGTGAGTGCAACAGTAGTAAAAGTGTTGGATTTCAGAGGAGTAACAATTAACACTCTCACTCCAGTCAGTTCAAAATTAAAAACAAACTACATTTTAACAACAATAAAAATATTTAAAAACAAAATCAATTAGAAATATATAAATATGTTGAAAATTCGAATCAAATATATTTTGTATTAAAAAAATTATAAAGTTAAAAACATATAACAAATACCTACAAATATTATATCAATTAAATAAAAAACAATATCCAAACAAATAAATATTTTTTATTACAAATTATTTAGAAACAAAAACATTAATAATTACTTAAATTTACTTTTTTTATTTCCTACCATATAACACCACACAATTCACAACATTCATCTACATTTAAAAAAAATGTACTTCGTCAACTAACATGATTAATTACCAATTAAAGAAATATTATTATTAAAAAAAACTCATAAAAATGATTTAACTTCCCACACTTTATCCCTATAATCCCCAAAACCCACAGTTAAAATTAAACTATTAAAACTTACTTTCAATTAACAAACTAAAAGTATTTAACAACTAATTATAAAATAAGTAAAATGAATTTACTCCCCACACTGTACCCCTATAACAATAAAACCCACACACATAAACAAATACCCTAATTAAAAATAAATTAATTAATATTAATGATCAACTAATTTTTAATTAATAAAACAAAAATGATTTACCCCTATAAACCCCACAACCCACACCTAAAATTAATTACACATATTCCAGCAGAGGCGGCCCCGGGGATGAGCGGGACCAACCCCACGATGACCAGCTCTCCCCCGGCAGCCCTGCCAGATGATGTATATAACCAATGCCCCCTACTCCGCTACCCGACAATCGTAGCCGAGACCAGGAAATGTCTTTGAAGGGCCCCTTGGACTGACAACGTCTGCAGAGAGGCCCGGGTGCGCCAAACAAAGCAATGAGGGAGGGGGTCCACAGCAACCACAGAGCCCCCGCACCACCCCCGCGGCCCCAGCCGGTCACGGGTGCCCACCACACTCACCAGAGGCCCGCCCTCAAGGGCCGACAGGATTTCACCCTCTCTCCAAGGGCCAGAAGGCCGCAGGGGGCCAAGACCAGGCCGCAGCGCCACAGCAATGTAAAGCCGGCAGGAGGGCATAGGCCAAGCCAAGGCAGGAGGCGTACAGCACTGAGCGCAGACACGTGGATCCCTGGCTCCCCGACCTCCGCCTGGAGCTCCTGCCCGGCCCATTATCCGGGACAGGGACACTATCCATAAGGAGGCTCGGACGCATGGCCCCCTGACTTTGCAGAACAGCAAGATTATGGTCTTCCCAGACTACAACAGGGAGGTGCAGGCCCAGCGGCGCACTTATGACGAAGTTAAGCAGAAACTCCGTAATCTGGGCCTTGGCTATGGCCTTCTCTTTCAGGCCCGACTTCGAGTCATCTATCAGGACAAGGCGCTTTTCTTTGATAGTCCCCAGGCGGCTTAGATCTGGCTCACAGAGGAGCGCCCCCTCCGGGCCACCTTGGCCTCCTCTCCCACCCAGCGGGAGCCTAAGCAACCTCACCCACCCTCACCCACCCCTACCTAAGTTCCAGAGGCGCCGCAAAAGGTCCCGCAGGAAGGGTGATCGCCGGGGATCAGCCTCCCGCTCGCCAGAGGGTGTGCATCAACTGTCCCTTCCTCATGCATCGCCTAGAAGATCTGCATCTCCCCACTCAACTGGCTCCAGGATCGATCTGGACAGCACCCCGGACCCCTCTGGAGCTCTGTGCCCGGCCACTTCTGACTCAGACTTGTCACAGACTCCTGTTCTCCGAGGTACTGGGGACGACGGTGGGAGCTGAACTCAAGGGGCAGTTTGCAGAACATTCGTAAGCTGTTCCATTAGCAACCCCCACAGTGGCGCCCCCTTTTCCAAGTCCCTACACTGTAGGGGTCCACCACCATCAGACCAAGCTCTACCACTCGTATTACCTGAATACTCTGACTTAATTGTAGGCCTTGGCCTTACTGCTTACTTGTTTTTCTTTTCTCTAGCTATTAACAATTCTTTCATCCGCCTACATGGGGGGGTCCATCTCTGCCATGCACATGTTTTGCTAACCATTTTAGCTTAGCACTCCAAATCAGCTGTGTTGCTGGTTTGTTGTTGTTTCCTATCAGGGCGACAGATGCTTCACGTTCAAAGTGTAGGGTCGGGGGTGTTGGGTGTTGGGGGGAGAGGGAGGGTGGGCAGACCTTTGTCTCCCGATGGTTTATTGTTTTTAGCCGCCTAAGGGCCGCTGTTTTTTGTTTTAATTGGCATCACTCAATGTACATGCGCCACCGCTGACGACATGGCGATTAACACACCCCACAAAATGTATTCCAATTCCCCGGCCGGGGAAGGCCGCCTCCCTAGGGACCCAGGTATACCTGTATTAGTATGCCACACACAATACCCGCCCAGATGATGTCCACCTTACATAGACCCCTCCACATTGTGTTGTGAAATGTCAACGGCCGTACCGTGATTACCATGTACTTTAGGTACATACCAGATTGGTTACTGGGTCACCCTTGTGAGCCCCTGTATAGTGTACCCTAGAGGGCATAGGTGCACCCTAGGCCTATCCGGGGCTGCAGCATGTATTGTGCCACTCCTGGTTTGCCTTCCAAACTGACACCACAGGTCTGTTCACACAGCCTGTGTATGGTGATGTAATCACCCCTTACTTAGATATAGTATACCTATATCTATATATACATATAGACACATATACATCTATAAGCCACTCCTAAGGCAGACCTCGACAATCCTGGAGGTAGAGTGCTTGGTTTTATGTGAGAGGGTGCCCTAGCATGAGCTGAGCCCCTCTGCAGTTTTCAGAACTATCTCCTTATAGCTGTTCTATTATATAGCCATACCATATACTCTTAAGTGCATTATAATCCTCGCGGTTAATGCTAACTTTGGTTTGGCTTTATCAAAACATGTCGTGTAAGGTGTCAAACACTTTGGAATACTACCCCCCCCCCCGCCAGTCCTGGCAGCGGGGGTAGCATTCCACCCTTCTAGAGGGAGAAGATATGTAGTTACTGGTTTACTGTTTAAAGTTAAACAGAGCCTCAGCATCACAAAATGGATGCTGCTGCCACAGACACGAGTCTGACCTCGTGCTGCTGGACGAAACTCTGGCAGGGGAGACCTGGACAATAGGTTTCCTGTCCAAGGGGGTGGTGGCACCTCCCCAGACAGGTTTTTGTGTATTGGGGCATGGAGGGCTACATTCAGTGAATGCTTTCCAGACACTTCCTGGTGCACATTAGGTGCTTCATGCATTTCCCAGTTCAAACCGGTTGCTGGGGCACTCTGCCCCAGCTCTGGCGCAAAACTGGACAAAGGGAAAGGGGTGTAACCACCCCTTCCCTGGTCCACCCATAGGAGAGACACCATCTCTCCTGACGTCGCCTTCCTAACGGAAACATGGATGAACGCTTCCTCCGCCCCTGACATCGCCATCGCTATCCCTGATGACTATAAGATCACACGCAAGGACCGCACCGACCATACAGGAGGAGGAATCGCTATCGTCCATAAGAAATCCATCCGCATCTCTACCAGCTCCGACGCCAACCTCGCTAACTCCGAACACCTTCACTTCCAGATCCACATCGATCCCAAGACTACTCTCAGAGGCACCCTCCTCTACAGACCACCAGGACCCCGCGCTAAATTCAGTGAAGACATCACGGACTTCATCACCCCACACGCGCTCCCCTCCAAAGACTACATCCTTCTGGGAGACCTCAACTTCCACCTTGAAAAGGTCAACGACCGCAACACCAACACCCTCTTAGACAACCTCGCCAACCTCGGACTTAAACAACTGGTCACTTCCCCCACCCACATCGCAGGTCACACACTCGACCCCATCTTCACCTCCAGCAACCATGTCTCCTTCAGCCACACTACGGATCTCATCTGGACTGACCACAGCTGCGTTCACTTCACCTACAACAAGCCGAAACACATCATCCACCCCCAACCAACTCTACAAAGAAACTGGAACAAAATCACCACGGATCAGATCTCCACATCGCTCCTTCGAACCTCCCCAGCCCTCTCTTCTAACGCCAACGAAGCCGCCTCCAACCTCACCCTTTGGTTATCCAACACCGCCGACACCTTAGCACCACTGAAAAAACGTCAACACAAACTTGGCAACAAGAAGGCCTCACGGTTCAACGATGATCTCAAGAAGTCCCAAAAACTATGCCGCTCCCTTGAAAAGGCCTGGAAAAAAGACCCATCCACCAGCAACAAGGACGCCTTCAAAAGCGCCACCCGTACTCACCACCAACTGATCCGAAAAGCCAAGAAAACAGCGTTCAAGGATCGACTGGACAACAACGCCCACAACAGCAAGGAACTTTTCAACATCGTCAAGGAATTTTCCAACCCCTCGGCCAACTCCAACGACATCACCCCCTCTCAAACCCTCTGCGACTCCCTAGCCTCTTTTTTCCACAACAAGATTGCTGACATCCACAACAGCTTTGACAACCAACCCGGAAGCCAACCCACCCTACCATCTGCTGACCATCTTCCCCCCGTAAACACCCTTAACGCCTGGAACCCAATCTCCACTGAGGACACCATCCGCCTGATGAATTCCATCCACTCTGGATCCCCCACAGACCCATGCCCTCACCACATCTTCAACAAAGCAGACTCCGTCATAGCCCCGCACCTCCGAGACGTCATCAACTGCTCCTTCAACTCCGCGACCTTCCCAGAAATCTGGAAACACGCTGAACTCACCGCCCTTCTGAAAAAACCAACAGCGGACCCCACCGATCTCAAAAACTACCGCCCCATCTCGCTTCTTCCATTCCCGGCCAAAGTCATCGAGAAAGCCGTCAACAACCAGCTCGCCGCCTTCCTCGAAGCCAACAAATCACTCGACCCCTCACAATCTGGCTTCCGAGCCAAACACAGCACCGAGACCGCCCTCATCGCAGCAACAGACGACATTCGTACTCTACTGGACAATGGAGACACAGTCGCCCTCATCCTCCTCGACCTCTCTGCAGCCTTCGACACAGTCTGCCACAGCACCCTTTTACAACGCCTCAGAAACATCGGAATCCAAGGAAAAGCACTGGAATGGATCACCTCGTTCCTCACCGGAAGAACCCAGAGAGTCCGCCTCCCACCATTCAAGTCCGAGGCCTCTGAAATCATCTGCGGCGTGCCTCAAGGATCTTCACTCAGTCCCACCCTCTTCAACGTATACATGAGCCCCCTCGCGGCCATCGCACGCCAACACAACCTCAACATCATCTCTTACGCGGACGACACTCAACTGATCCTTTCTCTCACCAAGGACCCCAACACCGCCAAAACTAACCTACACGAAGGAATGAAAGAAGTCGCCGAATGGATGAAACATAGCCGTCTGAAACTGAATTCAGACAAAACAGAAGTCCTCATCTTAGGTACATCCCCCTCTGCATGGGACGACTCCTGGTGGCCGGAAGCCCTCGGAAAAGCACCCATCCCGACAGACCACGCACGGAACCTTGGCATCATCCTGGATTCTTCACTCTCCATGAACAGACAAGTCAACGCCGTATCCTCCTCCTGCTTTAACATTCTTCGCATGCTCAGAAAAACATTTCGCTGGATCCCCTCCGAAACAAGGAAAACAGTCACCCACGCTCTAGTCACGAGCCGATTGGACTACGGAAACACCCTCTACGCAGGCACCACCGCTAAACTCCAGAAGAAACTACAACGAATCCAAAACGCCTCAGCCAGACTCATATTAGACATCCCACGCAACGAACACATCTCTGGTCACCTTAAAGACCTCCACTGGCTACCCGTCAATAAGAGGATCACTTTCCGACTGCTTACCCACGCACACAAATCTCTCTACGACATCGGACCAGATTGCCTCAACTCCCGACTGTCCTTCTACACCCCCTCCCGCCAACTTCGCTCTTCCAACCAAGCCTTCGCCACTGTACCTCGCATCAACAAGACCACCATGGGAGGCAGATCCTTTTCATACCTGGCTGCCAAAACATGGAACTCACTCCCCGCTTACCTTCGCCTCACCCAGAATCACCTAGCGTTCAGAAAGCAGCTTAAAACGTGGATATTTGACAAATAATCCTCCTCCCCTTCCTAAGCGCCTTGAAACCCTCTGGGTATGTAGTGCGCTATACAAATTTTATGACTTGACTTGACAGGTAGTCCAACCCCTAAACTTAGTATAAGTATAGGAGCTGTGTCCCTAGGACTTTACATTACCCTGGATGAAACTTTGAAACACAAATCCTGGACCTTCTGCATTCCATTTCGACTAGAAGGAGTGACCATCCTGTTCAAACAGACACTAACAGCAACTTTGCTGGTCTGCATTTTCGAGGCTCCCTCCTGATCCCAAAGAATCTACGACATAGGACATGGACTTCCAGACATCTCTGATGCTGCTCGACGTTCCCAGCAAAGCTGAGATCCGTGGCGGACACGAGAGACGTGGGACCGGAACTCCTGGACATCCTGCATTTTGCTTACTGCACCGACTCCCGAGGTATCGCGCAGTTGTGCATTGGGGTACAAGAAGCCCCAGCCCCGAGCACTATTTGCACTGAAGCTCAGGCCCCCCACTCCACGAGTGTCCTGTGAGGCCCGCTCTTGCATTTCAGCTCCACGCGTCTTCCCGGTTCCTAGTCCATTGGCTAGTGAGCCCCTGGAAGACTCCATTTTGAATCTAACTTGCTTTTCTGGTTGCTCATGGCTTGCTTCAGCTTTCCTACAAAGGAGAAGTGGCACAGACCTTGCTGGTCTGCCCCGAAGCCAATCTTGACATCCTGCGTGGATTGCGTTTGCCAAGGCTTGTTGGGTCCAATCCGGATACGACACCGCAGTCAACTAGATCCTTTGTGGGACAGCCCGAATCCAGCTCCTGGTCATCATCGACACCTCCTGGACCTCGTGGCTGAAGAGACAAGCTTCACCTTTTCACCTGAAATCACCCAACATCGCTTGGTTCCTTCCTGGTTCCATCCTGGTCACTGGCAAGTGACCCAGACTCTGTCCCTTCTGCTTTCAGGTTCCTCAGATCTTCGATCCACCCTTGGATCCACCTGGACACTTTTCCTCTGGTCGCCTGCAGCACTTCTTTGCAGCTCTCCATTGAAATCGACTACGAAACCCGACATCAAAAGACACCTATGCACCCGGTTTCCGTGGGTGAGGGAACACGAGTACTCTGGTAGTCTCGAGGGTATTGGCCCTCCTAGTGTCTAAGTCTAAAAGGGTTTCATCCTAGTCCATCCGGAAGCATCCTTAAATTGTATAATTGTAACTTCTTTGTTTCCCATAGAAAGTCAATGGCAACCCGCGTCTGTGTTTAGACACTGCAAGCGTCTCCCGTGGGCCTCCTATGTCCTAACCTTTGGTTGTTTAGAGTAGCCCCAGCGATTCCACAGGCACCAGGTCTGCTTTCTAATTCTCACGTGGTTCTTATACCACTGTTTTAGTATATGGTTTGTGAGGCCCCTAGGGCAAAACGTATACTGTGCAACCTATTGTATGCTAATTGAGTAACTTGTATTGTACTTTTACCTCTGACCTCATAAAGAGTGCAGAGGGGTTGTGTTTAGAATAAATACATATATATTTGATATATACCTTGAGTGGCGTGCTTTCATTTGGTACTCAAGGGATTATAATTGGTAAAACAACTTGCTTAACATCGCCTACTGAAGTCTTAGCCTGATGACTGCTGGTCCACGCTACCACTAAAATAGCTTTCTATAAGGTTGACTTTACAACCACCATCAATAACGGTCGATTAGACTGGTGCAAGGTGCCCACTAGAACTAGTGGACATCATATGCCAGGCTAACTTCTCACATTGGTGTGCAGCGGATGGGATAAGAGCTTGCATTGTTTTACCAAATAATCTTGAGGATATCATTTGAAAAATCACATCAAGGTACCTGTAGGTACATATGAATCAAGTTTTATAATACATAAATTCTACTGAACTTAGCAGTTATAGGTGGTAAGGGCTTAGCACACCCTGACTACAACTCCTAGGGAGGTTCTAGTAGGAAAACAAGTAGTGTAGGTAGGTGCACACACCACACCTCACTAGTCATGTCTTTAAGAGTAGGAGGTAGTACCTCTCTGCCAGATGTCTGCAATGTGCAGACAACTAAGTATGATACCTTTAGTTTCCAAGATTTGAGAAGCTTATGTGTGGTCAGAAAGTTAAGACAAGGACAGAGTCCAACCACCCAGCACCTAGTAAATCTTTTAGTGGCAGATGACTTAGAAAAGGCATCAGACCCTGATACACAGGGTAGCAGGGAGGGGGGCCAGCCCTCATCAGAAGAATATCCTACTGGGATTCCACAGGTGGATGATGATGATGATGAGGATGTAGACCAGGATGAGGTTGATGAACCTGACCTGGGAAACACAGGACTATCTGGAGGAGGAGATGGCCTAGGAAGGCCTCCCTCCAGACCTCCAAGTAGGCCTAATGGTGAGCGCAGAAGACCCAGATCTCTTTCCAGTGGATCTGAACATTCTGGCTCATCAGTAGGGTCCAATGCCTCAGCTCTGAGGAGAATGACTTCCCCTCAGAGAAGAGAGCATAAAGCTAGAATGAAGGAAGTCAAGCTTAGGATCAAGAGGCAAGAAATTGCCCTTGCAAAAGAGACCCTAGCTTTTAAAAGAGAGAGGACATTGTGTGGGCTAGAGCCCACTGGTGGCAGCAGCAACCCTAGTGGTAGGGAAAGGTCTCATGACCATAGAAACCTGAACAAAATTTGACCTCCCTATCAGATTGGGGATGACATCCACAAGTGGGTCACTGCTTTGGAGAGGGCCTGCAAAGTACAGCAGGTACCCCAAATTCAGTGGGCAGTAATTATGTGGCTCTCATTTGCAGACAAAGGCAGAGAAAAGCTCCTCACTGTTAGAGAAGAGGATGCTGACAACTACTATGTCCTGAAGAATGCTCTGATAGATGGGTTTGGCCTAACCACTGAACAGTACAGGTTGCTGTTCAGAGACACCCAGTAGACACAGACTCAGGACTGGGCAGACTTTGTAGATTGTGCTACTAAGGCTCTGGAAGGCTGGTTACTGGGCAGTAAAGTAAGTGACTATACAAGATTGTATAACCTTATCATGAGAGAACAGATTCTTAATAATTGTCAAAACCAGTTATTGTATCAGTACTTGGTTGACTCTGATTTGACCTCTCCCCAAGAATTGGGTAAGATAGCAGACAAATGGGTCAGAACCAGGGTGAAGCAGAAGGTACAGAACCAAGGTGGTGATCAGAAGAAGCAAGACCAAAAGGGTGGGGAGAAAGAAAAAGACCAGAAGTCTTCTCAAGGTCCCCAAAAAGCTTCTAATGGTGGGGGTTCCCAACAATCCAAAAAGAAAGAAGGTAAAAAGAAACCTTGGTGCAAGATTTGTAAAGAAAATACTCACTGTACCAGTGATTGTGCCCAGAAGGAGACAGCTCCAGCCACCATTGCCCCTAACGCAACTGTTCCCCCTAGTTCAGCTCCAAGTGGTGGTTCTCAACAGAAGGGTGTAGTAGGGTTAACCCTGGGAACTGAGATGGATTCTGGCCTAGTCAGAATACCAACTCAAGCTGCTTTGATCTGTGATGTGGACATAACCATGTCCTCTACTGTGAGTCCCAATAACTTGGGAAAGTACAGACAAACTCCTTTAATTAATGATAAAATGGATCAGGTCTACAGGGACACCTGTGCTAGTGTCACAATGGTGACGCCCAGCTTTGTGCATCCTGGACAGCTCATACTAGGTGTGAATTACCTAGTGACCAATGCTAGCAATGCCACTACCACACACAGTATGGCAGTTGTTAATTTCTCCTGGGGAGGGGCAACTGGCCGAAAGAAGGTTGTTGTTAGCTCAGTCCTCCCTGTAGAATGTTTGCTTGGCAATGAGCTTGAGGCTTCAGCCTGGCCTGAAGTGGAGTATAGGACCCATGCAGAAATGTTAGGAATCGCAGCACATGTCCTTGCTGTGACTAGTTCACAGGTCAAAAATTGCAACACTGAACAGGCACTGGATTCTGGAATAATGGACCAGTTGCCTACCAGGAGGAGCAGCAGTAGGGTTAAGGCAGTGCCTTCCCCCTTGCCTCATGATGAGGATCAGCCTTCTGAGGAAGCTGATTGTGAGACCGAGGAAGGAACTGTCCTAGAAGAGCTTGAGGCTGATCAGGTTGAGTTTCTTGGGACAGGGGGACCTTCCAGGGCAGATCTGAGGCAGGCACAGTTGGACTGCCCTTCTCTTGAACCCCTCAGACAGCAAGCTGCTGCTGAGTTTGCAGGGAATGCTAGTAGAACCCATAAGGTTTACTGGGATGAAGGGCTCCTGTATTCAAAGGATAGAGACCCCAAGCCTGGAGCTTCCAGGATGTTGGTCATACCTTTGGCATTAAGGGGCTTCCTTTTGACACTTGCCCATGATAATCCCCTTGCAGGACATCTTGGCCAGAACAAGGCTTGGGACAGGCGTATCCCTCACTTTCACTGGCCTCACAAGTCAGAAGACACCAAGGAGTTTTGTCGCTCCTGTGTCACCTGCCAAGCCAGTGGCAAATCAGGTGGCACTACAAAGGCTCCCCTTATACCACTACCTGTGGCGTGGGTTCCCTTTGAACATGTAGGGATTGACATTGTTGGTCCAATGGATCCCCAAACAGCCTCTGTGGACAGGTTTATTCTGGTAGTAGTGGATCATATCACCAGATACCCCGAAGCTATCCCCCTTAGGACCACTACAGCACCTGTTGTGGCAAGAGCCTTTTTGGGAGTTTTCTCAAGAGTGGGTTTCCCTAAGGAGGTTGTTTCAGACAGAGGTGCAAACTTCATGTCTAGTTACCTGACTGCAATGTGGAAGGAGTGTGGAGTGAACTATAAGTTTACCACACCCTATCGCCCACAATGCAATGGTCTAGTTGAAAGGTTCAACAAGACCTTAAAGGGTATTATTAAGGGTCTCCTAGAAAAGCTCAGGCGGAGATGGGATATCTGTCTACCCTGCTTTTTGTTTGCTTACAGAGAGGTTCCTCAGAAGGGGGTTGGCTACAGCCCTTTTGAACTTCTGTTTGGGCATCCTGTAAGAGGAACCCTTTGTCTGGTGAAGGAAGGATGGAAGTTACCTCTCAAACTTCCCAAACAAGACATTGTGGACTATGCACTTGGTCTCCGCTCCAGGATGGCTGAGTACATGAAAAAAGGTATCCAAATACCTTGAGGCTAGTCAGGAATTGCAAAAGACCTGGCATGACCAAAAGGCTGTACTGACTACCAGCCAGGGCAGAAAGTGTGGGTGTTGGAGCCTGTGGCCCCAGCAGCTCTCCAAGACAAGTGGAGTGGGACCCACACTATTGTTGAACAGAAGGGAGAAGTCACCTACTTGGTTAATCTTGGAACTCCCAGGAGCTCCCACAGGTTGCTTCATGTCAACAGACTGAAACAATATGTTGACAGGGCAGACATGGGCTTGCTCATGGCTACTGATGAAGGACAGGAGGAAGAGAGTGACCCTCTCCCAGACCTGCTCTCTCAGAACTCTGACGATGGGTCAGTTGATGGTGTAGCCTTGGCAGGCAGCCTCCCTGATCAGCAGCAGAGTGACTGTAGACAAGTTCTGCGGGCCTACAGGCATTTGCTTTCACTGACTCCAAGTCAGACTACCTGGTGCACTCATGAAGTGGACAGGGGACAGTCTGCCTGTTAAAAGTAAGATTTACAGGCAACCTGATCATGTCAGTAAGTGTATCAGGACAGAAGTCCAAACGATGTTGGAATTGGGAGTCATTGAACCCTCAGAGAGCCTTTGGGCCAGTACAGTAGTCCTGGCGCCTAAACCTCACACCTGAGATGGTAAGAGAGAGAGGAGGTTTTGCGTGGATTACAGAGGTCTCAATGCTGTCACTAGGACAGATGCCCATCCAATACCCAGGGCAGATGAGCTCATGGACAGATTGGCATCTGCCAAGTTTTTGAGCACATTTGACCTGACAGCTGGCTACTGGCAGATCAGACTAGCTGATGATGCAAAGCCAAAGACAGCATTTTCAACCCATGGTGGACATTATCAATTTGTGGTAATGCCCTTTGGTCTGAAAAATGCACCTGCCACATTTCAAAGGTTGGTGAACCAAGTCCTCTCCGTCCTGGATGACTACTGTGCAGCTTATCTAGATGATATTGCTGTCTTTAGCTTCACCTGGGAATATCACCTGATCCACCTAAAAAATGTTTGGAGGCTCTCCAAAAGGCAGGCCTAACAAACAAGGCTACCAAGTGCCAGATAGGGCAGAGTCAGGTTGTATACCTGGGCCACCTTGTAGGTGGAGGCCAGGTTGAACCATTGCAGAGCAAAATCCAGACCATAATGGACTGGACTGCTCCAACCACCCAGACTCAGGTCAGAGCTTTCTTGGGCCTGACTGGGTATTACAGGAAAATTTTCAATGGGTATGGTTCCATTTTGACACCCCTTAATGACTTAACTTCCAAGAAAATGCCTAAGAAAGTTCAGTGGACAGTCAGCTGTCAAAAGGCATTTGATGACCTGAAGCAGGCCATGTGCACTGCACCAATTCTGCAAAGTCCAGACTACTCCAAATAATTCATTGTTCAAACAGATGCTTCTGAGTTGGGAGTGGGGGCTGTGCTATCACAATTGAATAAAGATGGTCAAGACCAGCCAGTAGCTTTTATTAGCAGAAGGCTGACCCCTAGAGAGAAACGTTGGTCAGCTATTGAGAGGGAGGCCTTTGCTGTGGTTTGGGCACCGAAGAAGCTGAGGTGATACTTGTTTGGTATTCACTTCAAAGTTCAGACAGACCATAAGCCCCTCTTATGGCTAAAACAGATGAAGAGTGAACATCCCAAACTGTTCAGGTGGTCCATTTCCCTACAGGGTATGGACTTTACAGTTGAACATAGACCTGGGAGTAGCCATGCCAATGCAGATGGACTCTCCAGATATTTCCACTTAGAATATGAAGACTCAACTGGTCAAGGTTAGTTTAATGTCCCTGCGTTTGGGGGTGGGGGGGTTGTGTAGGAGAGTAGGGTCTGCTTCCTATGGTTACCCCCACTTTTTGCTGTGATTCTCTGGTTTTTCGACTTTAGTCTGGCTGTGGCCCTGCTAATCAGAACCACAGCCTAGCTGTTCTCTCTAATTTGGTACCATGTACTTTAGGTACATACCAGATTGGTTACTGGGTCACCCTTGTGAGCACCTGTATAGTGTACCCTAGGTACCCAGGGCATAGGTGCACCCTAGGCCTACCAGGGGCAGCAGCAAGTATTGTGCCACCCCTGGTTTGCCTTCCAAACAGACACCACAGGTCTGTTCACACAGCCTGGGTAAGGTGGTGTAATCACCCCTTACTTAGATATAGTATACCTATATCTATATATACATATAGGCACATATACACCTATAAGCCACTCCTAAGGCAGACCTCGACAATACTGGAGGTAGAGTGCTTGGTTTCATGTGAGAGGGTGCCCTAGCATGAGCTGAGCCCCTCTGCAGCTTTCGGAACCATCTCCTTATAGCTGTTCTATGATATAGCCATACCATATACCCTTAAGTGCATTATAATCCTCGCGGTTAATGCTAACTTTTGTTTGGTTTTATCAAAACATGTCGTGTAAGGTGTCAAACACTTTGGAATACCACCCCCCCCCCCCCGCCCACAAGTCCTGGCGGAAGGGGTAGCATTCCACCCTTCTAGAGGGAGAAGACATGTAGTTACTGGTTTACACGGTTAAAGTTAAACAGAGCCTCAGCATCACAAAATGGATGCTGCTGCCACAGACATGAGTCTGACCTCCTGCGGCTGGACGAAACTCCAGCAGGGGAGGCCTGCATGTATATAGATGTAGGTATGCTATATCTAAGTAAGGGGTGATTACACCACCTTACCCTGGCTGTAAGAACAGACCTGGGGTATCAGTTTGGAAGGCTAACCAGGGGTGGCACAATACATGCTGCAGCCCCTGGTAGGCCTAGGGTGCACCTATGGCCTGGGTACCTATGGTACACTATACAGGGGCTCACAAGGGTGACCCAGTAACCAATCTGGTATGTACCTTAAGTACATGGTATCAATTGAGAGAGAGAACAGCTGGGCTGTGGGTCTGATTAGCAGGTCCACAGCCACACTAAAGTTGAAAAACCAGAGAATCACAGCAAAAAGTGGGGGTAACCATAGGAAGCAGACCCTACTCTCCTACACAACGACCCCAAACGCAGGGACATTAAACTAACCTTGACCCGTTGAGTCTTCATGTTCTAAGTGGAAATATCTGGAGAGTCCATCACCATTGGCATGGTTACTCCCAGGCCTATGTTCCACTGTAAAGTCCATGCCTTGTAGGGAAATGGACCACCTGAGCAGTTTGGGATATTCATCTGTTTTAGCCACAAGAGGGGCGTATGGTACCAAACAAGTATGGTCTCAGCTTCTTTAGGGCCCAAACTACAGCAAAGGCCTCCCTCTCAACAGCTGACCAACGTTTCTCTCTAGGGGTCAGCCTTCTGCTAATAAAAGCTACTGGCTGGTCTTGACCTTCTTCATTCAATTGTGATTGTACAGCCCCTACCCCCAACGCAGAAGCATCTGTTTGAACAATGAATTCTTTGGAGTAGTTTGGACTTTGCAGAATGGGAGCAGTGCACACGGCCTGCTTCAAGTAATCAAATTGACATTCTTACCCCATTTTTAGAATCCAGCATAAACTATGCTAGTTATACCATTTTGGGGGATTTCAATTACCATTTTGAGAGCCCTTTATGTACTAGTAGTGGTGACCTTGTTGAGGCACTGGCTGGGTTGAGCTTGGAACAGTTGGTTAAAGAATGTACCCACGATGCGGGACACACTTTGGATGGCATTTTTACGTCCAATCCCATGATTAGTATTAACAAAATTCATACGGTGGTATGGTCTGACCATAGAGCAATCATAATTTCAATTAAAGTCTCTGCCCAACCAATAGCTGACCAACGTTTCTCTCTAGGGGTCAGCCTTCTGCTAATAAAAGCTACTGGCTGGTCTTGACCTTCTTCATTCAATTGTGATTGTACAGCCCCTACCCCCAACTTAGAAGCATCTGTTTGAACAATGAATTCTTTGGAGTAGTTTGGACTTTGCAGAATGGGAGCAGTGCACACGGCCTGCTTCAGGTCATCAAATTGACATTCTTACCCCATTTTTAGAATCCAGCATAAACTATGCTAGTTATACCATTTTGGGGGATTTCAATTACCATCTTGAGAGCCCTTTATGTACTAGTAGTGGTGACCTTGTTGAGGCACTGGCTGGGTTGAGCTTGGAACAGTAGGTTAAAGAATGTACCCACGATGTGGGACACACTTTGGATGGCATTTTTACGTCCAATCCCATGATTAGTATTAACAAAATTCATGCGGTGGTATGGTCTGACCATAGAGCAATCATATTTTCAATTAAAGTCTCTGCCCAACCACATAGTGAACTTGTGTCATCTCCATCTTTTTATTATCGGAACTTGGATAAAATGGATCGGGATCTCTTCTCCACCTCCCTCCAAAAGAATGCACTTATTCCGGGGCTAGACATTGATCTAGCGGTCAACAAACTTAGTGACTGGATTTCCCAGGCCGCCAATATAGCTGCACCTCTTCTCACCTCTTCGACAAAAAGGAAAATACCATCTGAACTTTGGTTCTCTGAGACTCTAAGGCTCCAAAAACAATTTTGTCGAAGGACAGAAAAACAATGGAGATTGAAATATAGTTTAGAATCAAAAAAGAAATATGCACAGTCCTTGTCCTTGTATAAAAAACTAATTAAGGAGGAAAAAAGCAGATACTACTCAGATAAGATCGTAGCAGCCAACAACTCGAGCAAAGAGCTCTTTAAGACAGTTAAAAAACTGGCCAAAATCCCTGAGAAAGGGTTTCCGAGTAATAATGCAGATTTCTGGAATATTTTAGGCCAGGCTTTTGTTGATAAAGTGCAAGTAATTTATGACACTTTCTGCAAAAGTCCTATTGAGCTTAACGTCAACACTCTCTCCCTAACGGAAACTCAGAATTTCTCTTTTACCCCACCCAGCAGGGATCAAATCATTCAAACCATTAAAGGAATTAAATCAGGAGCTCCCTCTGATCCTTGTCCTCCTAAAATTGATCAAATTTGCGCCGAAGAGCTTAGTACTCATTTAACAGATGTATTTAGGGGAATTATACAGCTTGGAAAGTTTCCAACGGCATGGAAAGGAGCATCGATGCTTCCTCTGCTCAAAAAACCTCACTTGAGCCCTGACAATGCCAATAACAATCGTCCAATCTCTAGAATTTCATTCTGTGAAAAGGTCCTGGAGAAAATTCTTAATATCCAACGCTCCACCTTCATCTCCTCAAACAATCTGCTGGACCACTCTCAAAATGGATTCCGAGAAGGGCATGGGACTGAATCGGCCCTGGTGACTGCTAGTGAGGAGTTCAGGAAGTCTCTTAAAGGAGGCGGGAAGGCCGCCTTGATATTGTTAGACCTATCGGTGGCCTTCCATACCGTCAATCATAATATTCTAATCTCTAAACTATCTGAGCTGGGTGTTCACAGCCTGTCAAACCCTCTGCGACTCCCTAGCCTCTTTCTTCCACAACAAGATTGCAGACATCCACAACAGCTTTGACAACCAACCCGGAAACCAACCCACCCTGCCGTCTGCTGTCCATCCCCCCCCCGTGTACACCCTTAACGACTGGAAGCCAATCTCCACTGAGGACACCATCCGCCTGATGAACTCCATCCACTCAGGATCCCCCACAGACCCATGTCCTCACCACATCTTCAACAAAGCAGACTCCGTCATAGCACCGCACCTCCGAGACGTCATCAACTGCTCCTTCAACTCCGCTACCTTCCCTGAAGACTGGAAACACGCTGAACTCACCGCCCTCCTGAAAAAACCAACAGCGGACCCCACCGAACTCAAAAATTACCGCCCCATCTCGCTTCTTCCATTCCCGGCCAAAGTCATCGAGAAAGCCGTCAACTACCAGCTCGCCGCCTTCCTCGAAGCCAACAAATCCCTCGACCCCTCACAATCTGGCTTCCGAGCAAAACATAGCACTGAGACCGCCCTCATCGCAGCAACAGACGACATTCGAACTCTACTGGACAATGGAGACACAGTCGCCCTCATCCTCCTCGACCTCTCTGCAGCATTCGATACAGTCTGCCACAGCACCCTTCTACAACGCCTCAATAACATCTGAATCCAAGGAAAAGCACTGGAATGGATCACCTCGTTCCTCACCGGAAGAACCCAGAGAGTCCGCCTTCCTCTATTCAAGTCCGAGGCCTCTGAAGTCATCTGCGGCGTACCTCAAGGATCCTCACTCAGTCCCACCCTCTTCAACGTATACATGAGCCCCCTCGCGGCCATCGCACGCCAACACAACCTCAACATCATCTCTTACGCGGACGACACTCAACTGATCCTTTCTCTCACCAATGACCCCGGCACCGCCAAAACTAACCTGCACGAAGGAATGAAAGAAGTCGCCGAATGGATGAAACAAAGCCGTCTGAAACTGAACTCAGACAAAACAGAAGTCCTCATCCTAGGCAAATCCCCCTCTGCTTGGGACGACTCCTGGTGGCCGGAAGCCCTCGGAAAAGCACCCATCCCGACAGACCACGCACGGAACCTTGGCGTCATCCTGGACTCTTCACTCTCAATGAACAAACAAGTCAGCGCCGTATCCTCTTCCTGCTTCAACATTCTTCGCATGCTCAGAAAAACATTTCGCTGGATTCCCTCCGAAACAAGGAAAACAGTCACCCACGCTCTGGTCACGAGCCGACTGGACTACGGAAACACCCTCTACGCAGGTACCACCGCTAAACTCCAGAAGAAACTCCAACGAATCCAAAACGCCTCAGCCAGGCTCATATTAGACATCCCACGCAACGAACACATCTCTGGTCACCTTAAAGACCTCCACTGGCTACCCGTCAATAAGAGGATCACTTTCCGACTGCTCACCCACGCACACAAATCACTTTACGACATCGGACCAGATTGCCTCAACTCTCGACTGTCCTTCTACACCCCCTCCCGCCAACTACGTTCTTCCGACCAAGCCCTCGCCACTGTACCTCGCATCAACAAGACCACCATGGGAGGCAGATCCTTTTCATACCTGGCTGCTAAAACATGGAACTCACTCCCCGCTTACCTTCGCCTCACCCAGAACCACCTAGCGTTCAGAAAGCAGCTTAAAACGTGGATATTTGACAAATAATCCTCCTCCTCTTCCTAAGCACCTTGAAACCCTATGGGTATGTAGTGCGCTATACAAATTTTATGACTTGACTTGACTTGACTTCTATCCTATCTGGCTGAACGATCTTTCAGGGTAGAAGTAGGAGGTACCAGCTCACAAATTTTTCATTTGCTTTGTGGAGTGCCTCAGGGATCTTCGCTGAGCCCTATGCTCTTCAATGTATATGTAGCCCCCCTAGCGGCCTTAATCAGACAGTATGGTTTTTCAGTAATCAGCTATGCCGACGACACACAAATTGTGGTGTCAATCACCGACAGTGAAAGCGAGGTGGCAGATCGCTTCAACACCTCTATGTCGTAGGTGAATAGCTGGATGCAAGCCAACTGTCTGAAATTAAATGGTAACAAGACAGAGGTCTTACTTTTGGGAACTAATCCTCTGGGCTGGTTGCCTAGATGGTGGCACTCTGAGCTGGGTGAATGTCCCCAACCAGTCTCCAAAGCTAGAAATCTTGGGGTGATTTTTGATGATCGGCTAACATTTAACAGTCAGATCAATGTCCTTACAGCAAGGTTCTGGGCTACACTTAAGTTAATCAGAAAGATCCGAGCTTTTATTCCCCCAGAGACTTTGAAAACAGTGGTAATTGCCCTCACAATATCCAAATTGGACTATGGCAATGCACTGTATCTTGGGATCCAAAAGCAATGTCTGAGCAAGCTGCAACGTCTGCAGAATGCAGCGGCCAGATTAATTCTAAACATTCCCAGGCATGAATCAGTGGCCCAGCGACTGGTGGCACTTCATTGGCTACCGGTCCGGAAAAGAATAGCCTTCAAGGCATTATGCATCACATTTAATGCACGTCATGGCAGAGGTCCACTCTATCTGACCTCCAGAATAAAATACTATGCTCCTTCTAGGAATCTTAGATCGGTCAATCACAAGCTGCTGCAAGCACCCAGATTCAAACAAGTTTGTTGGGTGGCAGATGTTTCTTGGTAAGAGGGACTAAACCCTGGAACAGCCTACCCATTAGGATTAAAAGTAGTCCGAACCTCATCATGTTCAGGAAATCTTTAAAAACCTGACTTTTTCAAACAGATATTTAATACACATGCATTTGCTCTGATGTTGATTTTCAGTGTCAGCGCCAAGACACCCCCGGGCATTCGTTGTGCTTTATAAATTTTAAAATCAAATCAAATCAAATGCCTTTTGACAGCTGACTGTCCACTGAACTTTCTTTGGCATTTTCTTAGACGTTAAGTCATTCAGGGGTGTCACAATGGAACCATGCCCCTTGACAAATCTCCTATAGTACCCAGTCAGGCCCAAGAAAGCTCTGACCTGAGTCTGGGTGGTTGGAGCAACCCAGTCCATTATGGTCTGGATTTTGCTCTGTAATGGTTGAACTTGGCCTCCACCTACAAGGCGGCCCAGGTACGCAACCTGACTCTGCCCTATATGGCACTTAGTAGCCTTGATAGTTAGGCCTGCCTTTTGCAGGGCCTCCAAAGTATTTTTCAGGTGGATCAGGTGATCTTCCCAGGTGGAGCTAAAGACAGCAATATCATCAAGATAAGTTGCACAGTAGTCATTCAGGCCTGAGAGGACTTTGTTTACCAATCTTTGAAATGTGGCAGGTGCATTTTTCAGACCAAAGGGCATTACCATAAACTGATAATGTCCACCGGGGGTTGAAAATGCTGTCTCTGGCTTGGCCTCCTCTGCTAACCTGATTTGCCAGTAGCCAGCTGTCAGATCAAATGTGCTCAGATATTTGGCAGAGGCCAACACTATCTATGAGCTCATCTGCTCTGGGTATTAGATGGACATCTGTCTTAGTGACAGCATTGAGACCTTTGTAGTCTACAAAAAAACTCATTTCTCTCTTACCATCTTGGGTGTGAGCTTTTGGCACCAGGATTACTGGACTAGCCCAAGGGCTATCTGAAGGTTCAATTACTCCCAATTCCAACATCTTCTGGACTTCTGTCCTGATACAGTCCTGACATGATCAGGTTGCTTGTAAATCTTACTTTTAACAGGCAGACTGTCCGAAGTGTCCACTTCATGAGTGCACCAGGTAGTCTGACTTGGAGTCAGTGAACACATATGTCTGTATGCCTGCAGAACTTGTCTGCAGTCACTCTGCTGCTGGTCAGTGTGGTTGCCTGCCAAGGCTACACCATCAACTGAATCATCGTCAGGGTTCTGAGAGAGCAGGTCTGGGAGAGGGTCACCCTCTTCCTCCTGTCCTTCATCAGTAGCCATGAACAAGCCCATGTCTGCCCTGTCAACATATGGTTTCAGTCTGTTGACACGAAACTCCCTGTGGGGGCTCCTGGGAGTTCCAATTTCAACCAGATAGGTGACTTCTCCCTTCTGTTCAACAATAGTGTGGGGTCCACTCCACTTGTCTTGGAGAGCTACTGGGGCCACAGGCTCCAACACCCACACTTTCTGTCCTGGCTGGTAAACAGTCAGTACAGCCTTTTGGTCATGCCAGGCCTTTTGCAATTTCTGACTTGCCTCAAGGTTTTTGGATGTCTTTTTCATGTACTCAGCCATCCTGGAGCAGAGACCAAGTACATAGTCCACAATGTCTTGTTTGGGAAGTTTGAGAGGTAACTCCCATCCTTCCTTCACCAGACAAAGGGGTCCTCTTACAGGATGCCCAAACAGAAGTTCAAAAGGGCTGTAGCCAACCCCCTTCTGAGGAACCTCTCTGTAAGCAAACAAAAGGCAGGGTAGACAGATATCCCATCTCCGCCTGAGATTTTCCGGGAGACCCTTAATCATACCCTTTAAGGTCTTGTTGAACCTTTCAACTAGACCATTGCATTGTGAGCGATAGGGTGGGGTGAACTTATTGTTTACTCCACACTCCTTCCACATTGCAGTCAAATAACTAGGCATGAAGTTTGTACCTCTATCTGATACAACATCCTTAGGGAAACCCACTCTTGAGAAAACTCCCATGAGGGCTCTTGCCACAACAGGTGCTGTAGTGGTCCTAAGTGGTATAGCTTCTGGGTATCTGGTGGCATGATCCGCTACCACCAGAAAAAATCCGGTGCCCAGAGGAACCCCCACCACAGGTAGTGGTATGAGGGGGGCCTTTGTAGTGCCACCTGCTTTGCCACTGGCTTGGCAGGTTACACTGGAGCGACAAAACTCCTTTGTGTCTTCTGACATGTGGGGCCAGTGAAATTGAGAGACAAGCCTGTCCCAAGTCTTGTTCTGGCCAAGATATCCTGCTAAGGGAATATCATGGGCTAGTGTCAAAAGGAAGCCCCTGAATGCCAAAGGTATGACCAACCTCTTAGCACCAGGCTTGGGGTCTCTAGCCTCTGAATACAGGACCCCTTCATCCCAATAAACGTCATGGGTTCCACTAGCATTCCCTGCAGCCTCAGCAGCAGCTTGCTGTCTGAGGGGTTCAAGAGAAGGGCAGTCCAACTGCGCCTGCCTCAGATCTGCCCTGGAAGGTCCCCCTGTCCCAAGAAACTCAACCTGATCAGGCTCAAGCTCTTCTAGGACAGTTCATTCTTGAGGCCCACAATTAGCTTCCTCGGAAGGCTGATCCTCATCCTGAGGCACGGGGGAAGGCACACCCTTAACCCTACTGCTCCTTTTCCTGGTAGGCAACTGGTCCTTTATTCCAGAATCCAGTGCCTGTTCAGTGTTGCAATTTTTGACCTGTGACCTAGTCATAGCAGGAACATGTGCTGAGATGCCCAACATTTCTGCATGTGTCCTAAACTCCACTTCAGGCCAGGCTGAAGTCTCTAGGTCATTGCCAATCACACATTCTACAGGGAGGCCTGAACTAGCAATAACCTTCTTAAGGCCAGTTACCCCGACCCCAGGAGAAATTAACAACTGCCATCTCATGTGTGGTAGTGACATTGCTAGCATTGGTCACTAGGTAGGTTTCACCTAGAATGATCTGTCCAGGGTCCACAAAGTCAGGTATCACCATGGTGACACTAGCCCTTGTGTCCCTGTAGGCCTGAGCCTCTTTCTCATTGACTAAAGGAGTTTGTCTATACTTGCCCAAGTTATTGGGACTCACAGGGAAGGACATATCCATGCCTCCATCACAGATCAAAACCGCTTGAGTTGGTACTCTGACTAGGCCAGAGTCCATCTCAGTTTACAGGGTTAACCCTACTACACCCTTCTGTTGAGAACCACCACTTGGAGCTGAACTAGGGGAAACAGTTGCCTTAGGGGCAATGGTGGTTGGAGCTGTCTCCTTCTTGGTGCAATCACTGGTCCAGTGAGTATTAACTTTACAAATCTTGCACCAGGGTTTCTTTGGACCTTCTTTCTTTTTTTTTGATTGTAGGGAGTCCCCACCATTAGAAGCTTTTTGGGGACATTGAGAAGACTTCCGGTCTTTTGCTTTCTCCCCACCCTTTTGGTCTTGCTTCTTCTGGTCACCATCTTGGTTCTGTACCTTCTGCTTCACCCTGGTTCTGACCCATTTGTCTGCCCTCTTACCCAATTCTTGTGGAGAGGTCAAATCAGAGTCAACCAGCTATTGATGCAATAACTGGTTCTGACAATTATTAAGAATCGGCTCTCTCATTATAAGGTTATACAATCCTGTATAGTCACTTACTTTACTGCCCAGTAACCAGCCTTACAGAGCCTTAGTAGCACAATCTACAAAGTCTGTCCAGTCCTGAGTCTGTGTCTTCTGGGTATCTCTGAACAGCAACTTGTTCTGCTCAGTGGTTAGGCCAAACACATCTATTATAGCACTCTTCAGGACATTGTAGTTGTCAGCATCCTCTTCTCTGACAGTAAGGAGCTTGTCTCTACCTTTGTCTGCAAAGGATAGCCACAATATTGCTGCCCACTGACTCTGGGGTACCTGTTGTACTTTGCGTACTTTGCAGGCCCTCTCCAAAGCAGTTATCTACTTATGGATGTCATCCCCAATCTGATAGGGAGGGACAATCTTGTTCAGGTTTCTATGGTCATGAGACCTATCCCTACCACTAGGGATATTGCTGCCACCAGTGGGCTCTAGCCCACACAATCTGCTCTCTCTTTCAAGAGCCAGGGTCTCTTTAGCAAGGGCAATTTCTTGCATCTTGATCCTAAGCTTGACTTCTCTCATCCTAGCTTCATGCTCTCTTCTCTGGGGAGAAGTTCTTCTCCTTTGAGATGAGGCAGAGGACCCTGCTGGTGAGTCAGAATGTCCAGATTCATCTGAAAGAGAGCTGTGTCTTCTGATCACATCATTAGGCCTACGTGGAGGGATAGAGGGAGGCCTTACTAGGCCCTCTCCGCCCTCAGGTAGTCCTGTGTTTCCCAGGTCAGGTTCATTAACCTCATCCTGGCCTATATCCTCATCATCTTCAGACACCAGTGGGTCTGCCCCACTGGGATCTTCCTCTGATGAAGGATGGCACCCCTCCCTACTACCCTGAGTATCTGGATTTGGTGTTTTTGCTACATCATCTATCACTAAGTCAAGTCAAGTCAAGTCAAGTCATAAAATTTGTATAGCGCACTACATACCCAGAGGGTTTCAAGGCGCTTAGGAAGGGGAGGAGGATTATTTGTCAAATATCCACGTTTTAAGCTGCTTTCTGAACGCTAGGTGATTCTGGGTGAGGCGAAGGTAAGCGGGGAGTGAGTTCCATGTTTTGGCAGCCAGGTATGAGAAGGATCTGCCTCCCATGGTGGTCTTGTTGATGCGAGGTACAGTGGCGAAGGCTTGGCTGGAAGAGCGAAGTTGGCGGGAGGGGGTGTAGAAGGACAGTCGAGAGTTGAGGCAGTCTGGTCCGATGTCGTAGAGTGATTTGTGTGCGTGGGTAAGCAGTCGGAAAGTAATTCTCTTGTTGACGGGTAGCCAGTGGAGGTCTTTAAGGTGACCAGAGATGTGTTCGTTGCGTGGGATGTCTAATATGAGCCTGGCTGAGGCGTTTTGGATTCGTTGTAGTTTCTTCTGGAGTTTAGCGGTGGTACCTGCGTAGAGGGTGTTTCCGTAGTCCAGTCGGCTCGTGACTAGAGCGTGGGTGACTGTTTTCCTTGTTTCGGTGGGGATCCAGCGAAATGTTTTTCTGAGCATGCGAAGAATGTTAAAGCAGGAAGAGGACTCTGTCCTTGCTTTAATTTTCTTATGGCACACAAGCTTCTCAATTCTTGAAAAGTGAAGGTGTCATATTTAGAAGGCAACACTGGGTTGTCTTCTTGCAGAGGCACACTAGGCCCTGCTTTTAAAGCCATGACTAGTGAGGTGTGGTGTGTGCACCTACCTACACTACTTGTTTACTATGAGAACCTCTCTAGGAGTTGTAGTCAGGGTATGCTAAGCCCTTACCACCTACAACTGCTTAGTTCAGTAGAACTTATGTATTATAAAACTTGATTTATATGTACCTACAGGTACCTTGATGTGATTTTTCAAATGATATTCTCAAGATTATTTGGTAAAATAATGCAAGCTCTTATCCCATCTGCTGCACACCAATGTGAGAAGTTGGGCTGATATATGATGTCCACTATTCTAGTGAGACACCTTGCACCAGTCCAATCAACCCTTATTGATGGTGGTTGTAAAGTCAACCTTATAGAAAGCTATCCTAGGGGTAGCAATGCGAGCAGTCTTCAGGGTAAGACTTCAGAGAGCGAATTAAGCTAGTTGTTTTACCAATTATATTCTCTTGAGTACCAAATGAAAGCACACCACACAGGGTATATATCAAATATATATGTATTTATTCTAAACACAACCCCTCTGGACTCTTTATGAAGTCAGAGGTAAAAGTACAATAGAAGGAACTTAGGGCTAGATGTAGGTAATCCAAACATACCAATTCTAAATTACCGAATTTTACCGATTCGGTATTTTAGAATAGGTATTTTGGATGTAGGTAAAAATTCGGTAATTTTTACAGATTCGGTAAAATTCGGTATCTATCATTCGGAATTTACCGACTCGGTATTTACCGATTCTGTATATCCCATTCATTCCTATGGGCCTTTTGGCCATAGGAATGAATGGGAAATACCGAATTGGTAAATACCGAATCGGTAAATACCGAATCGGAAAGGGAAGAAAGTGAAACCTATGAGTCAGCCAATCAGGTGCTACCACCCACCCCCTCCCAACCAGGAAGTGGTCAAATAAAGGCAGCTGGAAGTAATTAGAAGCTTCTGGAGAGGGAGAGCAAGCAGAGCTGAGTCACTGAGCCACATGGAAAGTTTGTTTGTGCTTTTAAACTTTGAAAATGGCAAGCAGCAGTGAAAAGGAACATCCAGAGAGGAAGAGAAAAATTAAATTTAGCATCATGGAGCTGCAGGTCCTTGTGGAGGAGGGGGTGAAAGAAATTGTTTGGAAAGCAGTCCCTGAGTGTGGCTGAATCTGCAAAAAGAAAGATTTGGCTGGAAATACAGACAAAGGTGAATGCTGTTGGAGTGACTCCAAGGGACATAGACAACCTGAAAAAGAGGTGGTATGACCTCAGGAGCATAACCAAGAAGAAAATAGCAGAGCTCCACAAAGAGGCAAAGAAAACTGGAGGATGGAAGAACCGTGCACCTCCCCTGACTGAGCTGGAGGTGTTGGTGGGGTCCACCATTGAACCAGAGAGCGTCTGTGGACTGGGAGATGCAAACAGCTCAGCCAGAGCTGCCGCCAGAAAAGGTAAGACGCTGTAATGGCCGGATTTTCTGCTTAGATGGGATCAGCCCCTAGGGGCCCCTCTAACCCAGCCAGAACGTAACCACATCCCTCCTCAGGACCATCTATCCAGGCACCTGGGTACCTACCTGAGGATGGGGAACTCGCAATATACAAGCTCATATTATCAGAAACACCACTAAATCTATAGGGATACTAAGAATACTCACTGATTACTAAGGATATCCATGCCTTACACCACACTCATACCTTATAGTCTCGCGGCCACTCAGACCCAGACTAATCTACCCTGGGGCAGATATGACACACAATCTGGCGTGTCTACACACGTGGGTCTGCAGCCCCAGTGCTCTCATTTTCCAAACGGTCTACAATCCGGCAGACCTACACGCTGGTAATCCCCCCCAGCGCTCTCACTTACACACGGCCCGCAATCTGGCAGACCTCCACGCTGGTAATCCTCCCCAGCGCTCTCATTAACGCCGTATATCAACGACGACCACTTTCCTATGAACACCTTCAGTTATGTGTTGGGAAGTCTCTCTCCCTATTCACTAAGGGCTTGCTACTACAATATTAGGAGTTAGCCAATTAATAATATGTGCCTTCTGCTCCTGGCATCAAAGGTCCCCTCGCTTCCTATTTGTTTGGTCACTCCTTACCTGACCGGGATTTCACATCCGTTCATGCAAACAATGTCCAACTAGAAACATAAGTTACTATGATTGAACAAGAATACAAGGCACATGTCAGTTCACTAAGAACTAGGGCTGCTTTATTTTAACAATATAAACACCTACACAGATCTGTATTATAATGGACACATCCACATGTAACTGACAAAGACTATAGATAGAACACACCTCTGCAAGGAAAAGGATTAGCAATACAATAGCCTAGGGAATAAAGACAAGATTAAGATATAAGTGTAAAGTAAACTAATATGACAGGACCGATATCACCTGATTAGTGTGAAGTCTTGTTCTAGCTGTCATCTGGGTTCCTCTCTCGTCTGTGCCTTGGCTCATCTCAGACTCTCTCTCTCTCTCCTGCACTCTTGGATACACCTCTGCGCTGATCACTTTGCACTGGACTCCTCTCCCCCACGAACTGTCTCCACCTTCCAGCTTCAGTCTAATGGTTTCTGCCGCTCTGATACTCTTCATTCCACTAGCTTGTTCACTCTGTTTTAAATGTCTCTGTGCCAATGTCCAATTAACTCCAGCTGCTCCCACAGGTTAATCCACGATCTCTCCTCAGTCTCTTCTAAAAGGCATTACTTCAGACTCCAGCTATTCACACCTCCTCCTGATAAGTAACTGCTTCTGACTGCTTCCTTCAGTTCCAGCTCACTGACTGTCTGTTTGTCTTCTCTCTCTTCCAAGCATGTCCTGTCTCTTCTCCTCTTGCAATTCCACTCCTCCAACTCTACCAACACTCTCTGCTCCTCCAATTCAACTCAGCTCTCTCTAGCTTGAACCCTCTCTCTCTCTCCTACTCCAACAGCTCCTCACTCTTCTACCACTCCAGCTTGACTCCTTACCGCTCCTCCAATTCCACTCGACTCACTGACTCCGCCTCTGCACTTCACTGATATAGAATGCTGTTTCCTCATGGAAAGTTCCAGCCAGCAGCTTCCTCCCACCAATCCCATGCACCAGGCTCCTTGCGCTAGACGCTCCCACAGTGACCAGCTGTTTGTTTCGTCTAGAGACCTGAGCCCAGGAACACTTCCTGATTAGATTCAGCTCTGGCCGGTTCTCTCCGGTTCGCTTAGGGCGAACAACAGCTTTAACTATAAACTTTACCTTTGCTCTGAAAGCCTCTCAGCTCCATCAAGATGGAGTCCCTCTAGTTCTAGGCCTGTAGGCCTGAAAGGGATGAAATACCCCTTAGCTCTGTCAGAATACCTACATAAACCATACCAATGTGTAATATAAAGTCAGGACCACAGGATCCAACCTCTACTATAAGCAAAAATAACAGGCCAAAGCCTATAGGCAATAGATGGCCTCTTTTAGGTCTGGAAAAGGGGCTTAAAAGGGCCAACACAAGCTAAGAATACCTATCCTAGATGTGAGCAAGATTAAAGTCTATATCACTGCTAAATAGAGCCAAAAACCCTGCCATTACATTCCACCCTTAGATCTTTATCTTGCGAACATCTATAAACAACAACATCCATATAAACAAACATCAACACAATCTATCAACAAATCAAAAACCAAGAAGACTCTCTAAAATGAATGACAACTTTAGGAAATTCCACCTAAAACTCAATATAGGGAATACAAATCTAACAACCAACTGAAAACAAATCAAAGCACCCTTGACTTGAATGCTGAAACATATCTAAGATTTGATCTGATAACAACAGAAACTAACCAAAACATCCTCAAACTAAATGTGCCTCAACTTCTAGTGATAACTGATGAAATCTAGTGATGTAGGGACTTATGTGTTGAATGAAAACAGCAAGGGGCCTAAATGGGGCCTACCTACTTCGGACAACTTAAGAACTAAATGTGCCTCAACTTCTAATGATAAAACAGCAAAGGGCCTAAATGAGGCCTACCTACTATGGTCAACTTAAGCTAATGATAACTCATGAAATCTATTGGTGTAGGGGCTTGTTTGTGGAATAAAAATAACAATGGGCCTAAATGAGGCCTACTGACATTGGTCAACTTAAGGAAACATTTGGTGAAATCTGAGAAGTAAACATGACAAACGGTTCTCAAGGTCTGGGCAAACATTAATACATAATCATACTAAAAGACACACCTCCCAGGACAACCTAAAGTCTAGGGTAACCACCCTTGGATCAATCAAAGTAAAAGTGTAATAACAGGAAAATAAAGACAACCCCATTCCTACAAAATAGCTGGTGTAGCACTATGCATAAACGTGGTGCATACAGAAAAGCACAAAACAGTTAGCACCTAGTTTTCATCACACTGTGGAACACATGTGTGCACCACCATTCTTTTTTTTTTTTTTTTTCATTCCTCCATACTGTTTTGCAGAAAGCAGGAAAACTATAATAGGTGACTGCATCCTAAAAAGCAAAGATAGTACTACATAAACATCAAAACCATGAAAACATTTCTTTTTTTTTTTTTAAAGTGGGGCCTGTTCGTAGTGATTGCAAAGAAAAACATGAGAATAATGCAGGCCAAGGAATTACATAACAAAATCCTTTTGCGGGAAATCGTATCATGATGGATTCTGTCACAAATAAAAAAAAAATTGTATTGGTTTTGTCAAAAATATATCCAAAGTTATTTTATGGCTTTTAAACCTGACCGCCTAGGCAGCCAACATAGAACCCCTTCCATGCTCATGACGAGCTTAGCCAATCGCAGGTTGTGAGTCCAATGTCCTATTATTGGGGTTTAAGGCAGTCAATGTTGGGACATCAGTGTAGGTCACCACCCTGCATCTTCTGTATCCGGTCACTTCCTCCGATGCGGCCATCCACCACCAATTCGGTCTGGTCTGGTCTGGTTCCATCTTCCAAAAATAATAAACTAACATAAAAACATGAAAGTAAAAAACTAAAATAATAAAGGAAGTGGGGGGGGGGTGGGCCGACGCACGCACCAACACCACAACCCATCAACCTAGGACAAGAAAACAAGTATCATTAATCTTGCAAAATAAAATTTTCCATTTAAAAAGCACCCCAAGTGCTTTTCATTGTTGAAAAGAAAATATCCTAATTAATTAAAAACATTATTCTGAAATCAAGAAATAATTAAAACCATATACTTTGTAATTTGTTTGAGCAAAATCTAATTTTTAAACACATCCAGAAGGGCCTAGTAATACCCTAATCCTCTGTAAGACAGCCCTTCCCTTCAGAAAGATGTTCGTGCTCAGAGTTTTGAATCTGCTCCAAAAAAATACGCAGAAGCCAGGCTACAGTGTGAAGTAATTTGAATCACTGCCAAGTGATGATCTCATAGCAGGAGCAGGGCGCTGCCAAGCACTCGGTTCAAGCCTCTCTTTCTCTAATCAGGGAAGCCTGCCCAGGCCTACTGTATCTAACTAACTCCAAGGGCCAAGAGTCTGCCAACTGCTCTGCATGTACGAGGATCCCTTATCTGGAGGCAATGAAGCTGTCTGCGCCGACAGCAAGGAAGAGCGAGTTCACCCCTCCCTTACATAAACACTCCGTCCGCGGAACAAAATTGGATGTTAACCAATCATAACAAGACAGGCAGTGTTCGGAGCCTCTAGAGGGATAAAGCCCCCCTTTACAAAACATCTGGTATGAGCCAGGCTAACTTTCAAAGGTCAAACACATTTCCTGGAAGCCAAAACAATTCTGTTCCCAGGCCAGATTCTCTAACTAACAAAAGCTAGCATTTTAAAAATAATTCTGTTACAATGTACTGCTACTTAAAAACTCCACTTTCTAAAAAGACTTTAGTCTAACTAATTCAGCTAGAAGGCAAGACATCTGAAACATGGGCATTTATTTAGCATGCAGATCAACACACAAAAAGGGGCAATTTACTTCTGCACACAAGACTATGCATTTTGCATTTGAAAAAACGAATTATCATGGACTGTAGGGTTTAATATTTCTCTGCACATATATATATCAGGCAGCATGTTTAATGAACACTGCTTTTACCGTGCAAGGTATTACCTTTCTATCAACAGCTTGTCAAAGTACATAGGCGAGCCTTGTAACTAAATGCAAATTAAACTAATGTAAGGGACACATAACAATGCATTAAGATGGTAGTGTGTTATAGTTATCATTTTTAACAATATATATTCTGCTCCACCCTAACTATACACACTAGCATCCAAAAAATTAAAATATATACTGTCAGCTGTTGAAAGAGAAATAATTTTAAAACAACATAAAATGCAGACACATTTCACCATTGTATTTTGTTCAACCAGGGGCAACATGTAATTTTGCATTACAGCGTAATCAATCATGCAAGCCTTTCAATCCAACCTAATAAAAGGGCCACATTCATATATTATCAAACAGCCATTTATTTCCTAACTGAGTGGGTTAACTTACATCTGCATATTAAAACATCTACATTTGAAAAAAAAAAGGTTCAGCTTGCATCAGGGAAAATAATAATGAGAACACATTTATTTTTAAAAGTACACGGTTGCCTTTCACTAATTAAAAGCACATGTTACCATGCACTGTTGGGCAAAAATAATAAATCACAATCTGTGAGCATTCTAAAACACCGGTTGGCATATACCTTTCTAGTTGGAAACCTTCAAAGAAATAATTAATGAAAACAGCCCGTAGCATGCATTCTAACCGGGCCATCTCCTTAATATTTCACTCATTTTAAATCATGCATACAAAAATAATTCTCCACACGTCTGTGGATGCATATTAAGAAGCACATTTAAAAGAACACAGCTCTCCCCGTGCAAACCCTTATCTCAATCCGACTGGCTGATTTATAATTTACCGACCTCCAAGAGTCAGACACATGAAGTCATCAGTTCCAAGGCAAACCCACACAAATTCGTAGACGCATTTCAAAAAGAATGTTAAATGAACAGAGCCCTACGCTCAGCACAAGATGTTACCTTTCCGTCAAGAAGCTGACAAAGCACGTAGGCAGACCCAGGAACCAAGAAAAGTCAAAATCAAACCATCAATCATCAAAATACTCACTGACTTTTAGTGTCAGCTCAAATAACCATGCATGTTAAACAGCATGTTAAAATAAATACTGCCATCTCAATTCAAGATATTAACCCTTTGGCAGCCCAAGCACAATCATTCCCCAAGACTGCAGTACATGGGAAAGTCATGAACTCATCTCTCCACGTTTACAGATAACACGTACGCACATCTACAAAACAATTTCTCCAAGCATTTGAAAGAGAACCAGCTCTCTCCTACCTAATGCAACAATAACATGCCCTGTCCAAGCCATGACCACATGGCGCTATTCACAAGCCATATTTACAAGACAAGCTCTTCACAAATAACATATCCAAGGCGCAATTCACAAGGAACACAACAAGTCAAAATGAGAACATGCTCCTCACAAGCCACAATAACATGGCGCTATTCACAAGCCATATTTACAAGGAGCTATATACAAAGAACAGCACAAATCATATTACATTGAACACATTTCACATTGCACAGCATAAGCAAACGCAGCAAGCAAGTTAATGGGCAATTTAAAAGCACTTTTTACACACATTTGTACAATTGGACTATCACAAAGATGTTACTGGCTCCCTCATGTAATGCCATCCTTCAACCCTGACAGTTCAAACACCAAGATGAAAACCATTTCTTCCACCCTGAATAAACCAAATGCCATGATGTAGTACAATCTTCTCCCACTGCAACTGTCCAAGCCCATAGGTCACACAGGCTACATAAACTGCCAAACTACGCCAGACGGAACTGGCGCTCAGGGCACTCCCTCACAACACATGGGAACCTCTCCAAGCACATGGCCAGGTCACACAGGATTCGTAAGATGACGACTACGCCAGATGTAATGTCTGGCGCTCAGGGCACTCCCCCACAACACATGGGAAACAATCTAAGCACATGGCCAGGTCACACAGGATTCGTAAGATGACGACTACGCCAGATGTAATGGCCGGATTTTCTGCTTAGATGGGATCAGCCCCTAGGGGCCCCTCTAACCCAGCCAGAACGTAACCACATCCCTCCTCAGGACCATCTATCCAGGCACCTGGGTACCTACCTGAGGATGGGGAACTCGCAATATACAAGCTCATATTATCAGAAACACCACTAAATCTATAGGGATACTAAGAATACTCACTGATTACTAAGGATATCCATGCCTTACACCACACTCATACCTTATAGTCTCGCGGCCACTCAGACCCAGACTAATCTACCCTGGGGCAGATATGACACACAATCTGGCGTGTCTACACATGTGGGTCTTTAGCCCCAGTGCTCTCATTTTCCAAACGGTCTACAATCCGGCAGACCTACACGCTGGTAATCCCCCCCAGCGCTCTCACTTACACAAGGCCCGCAATCTGGCAGACCTCCACGCTGGTAATCCTCCCCAGCGCTCTCATTAACGCCGTATATCAACGACGACCACTTTCCTATGAACACCTTCAGTTATATGTTGGGAAGTCTCTCTCCCTATTCACTAAGGGCTTGCTACTACAATATTAGGAGTTAGCCAATTGATAATATGTGCCTTCTGCTCCTGGCATCAAAGGTCCCCTCGCTTCCTATTTGTTTGGTCACTCCTTACCTGACCGGGATTTCACATCCGTTCATGCAAACAATGTCCAACTAGAAACATAAGTTACTATGATTGAACAAGAATACAAGGCACATGTCAGTTCACTAAGAACTAGGGCTGCTTTATTTTAACAATATAAACACCTACACAGATCTGTATTATAATGGACACATCCACATGTAACTGACAAAGACTATAGATAGAACACACCGCTGCAAGGAAAAGGATTAGCAATACAATAGCCTAGGGAATAAAGACAAGATTAAGATGTAAGTGTAAAGTAAACTAATATGACAGGACCGATATCACCTGATTAGTGTGAAGTCTTGTTCTAGCTGTCATCTGGGTTCCTCTCTCGTCTGTGCCTTGGCTCATCTCAGACTCTCTCTCTCTCTCCTGCACTCTTGGATACACCTCTGCGCTGATCACTTTGCACTGGACACCTCTCCCCCACGAACTGTCTCCACCTTCCAGCTTCAGTCTAATGGTTTCTGCCGCTCTGATACTCTTTATTCCACTAGCTTGTTCACTCTGTTTTAAATGTCTCTGTGCCAATGTCCAATTAACTCCAGCTGCTCCCACAGGTTAATCCACGATCTCTCCTCAGTCTCTTCTAAAAGGCATTACTTCAGACTCCAGCTATTCACACCTCCTCCTGATAAGTAACTGCTTCTGACTGCTTCCTTCAGTTCCAGCTCACTGACTGTCTGTTTGTCTTCTCTCTCTTCCAAGCATGTCCTGTCTCTTCTCCTCTTGCAATTCCACTCCTCCAACTCTACCAACACTCTCTGCTCCTCCAATTCAACTCAGCTCTCTCTAGCTTGAACCCTCTCTCTCTCTCCTACTCCAACAGCTCCTCACTCTTCTACCACTCCAGCTTGACTCCTCACCGCTCCTCCAATTCCACTCGACTCACTGACTCCGCCTCTGCACTTCACTGATATAGAATGCTGTTTCCTCATGGAAAGTTCCAGCCAGCAGCTTCCTCCCACCAATCCCATGCACCAGGCTCCTTGCGCTAGACGCTCCCACAGTGACCAGCTGTTTGTTTCGTCTAGAGACCTGAGCCCAGGAACACTTCCTGATTAGATTCAGCTCTGGCCGGTTCTCTCCGGTTCGCTTAGGGCGAACAACAGCTTTAACTATAAACTTTACCTTTGCTCTGAAAGCCTCTCAGCTCCATCAAGATGGAGTCCCTCTAGTTCTAGGCCTGTAGGCCTGAAAGGGATGAAATACCCCTTAGCTCTGTCAGAATACCTACATAAACCATACCAATGTGTAATATAAAGTCAGGACCACAGGATCCAACCTCTACTATAAGCAAAAGTAACAGGCCAAAGCCAATAGGCAATAGATGGCCTCTTTTAGGTCTGGAAAAAGGGCTTAAAAGGGCCAACACAAGCTAAGAATACCTATCCTAGATGTGAGCAAGATTAAAGTCTATATCACTGCTAAATAGAGCCAAAAACCCTGCCATTACAGACGCATGCACCACAATCACCCCCACCCCATCACCTTCCCTTTTTCCTATGTGGCAAAGTTTACCCCACTGCAGTAGAGGTAGTATTAGACAGGAGCAATGCATCTGGGACATGTAGTATTTGAAAGACCTACCATGTCATACAGCACAGCAATGAAGAAGTTAGGCTAAACATATCAGTCATAATGAGGCTAAGGCAATATGTAGTGTTTGAGTGAAAAAAAATTAATTGTAGAAGCAGTGAGACAGGAGCACAGAGCTAATGTACGCTTTTATGTCCACAGGCGAGACATCTCGCAGGCGTACCAGGGAGAAGGAAGGCACAGCACCACAGAGGGATGATAGCCATGAGGCAGGCACAAGAGCAGAGAATGTAACAGAGGACACTGGTGCACAAACACCACTGCCACCATCCCAAGACGTTGAAATGTCTCCACATCTGCAGGCGTCCCCAGAACGTTCAGGATCCCCTCTGCTACTGTCCTCACCTGAACTGCCTGCGTCACTGCTGCAAACAACACCTGCACCTCAAAAGAGCAGGAGGCATGCAGTAGCTCCACTGGTAGAAATGGAGACTTCAGCAGGTGAAATGGAGGGTGAAGACACTCAAACCTTGGCTGGGGAAGGAAGCACTGCCACACAGCAGTCCAGTGCAGAGGTTGGCCGTATAGGTACCAGACGCCGCAGGCCCAGAGATAGCAGTGCTGCACAACATGTGGAGGGTCCCAGTGTCTTCCGTGGGCTGGAGGGTAGCATGGTTAAGATCCAAAGAATGCAGGGGAAGGCCATCCAGTCTGTGCAACGCCAGGTGAGGACCCTGAATACACATATGGAAAATATAGGGAAGGGCATCAGTGCACTGGTAGAGGAGAATAAAGACATGGCATCAGGTATGAGGGAGATGGCTGCAGGGATGCGGGAGATGGCCACAGGTGTGCGGGACATGAAACAATCAGTGCAGCTCCTGTGCAGTAAACTGGACCAGGACAGGTTAGCAAGGCACAAGGACAGACAACATGCGCAGCAACAAACTAAGGCTATGGACCGCCTGGCCACAGCCACTTCCCTTCTATGCAGACGATGCATCAACATGCAAGAGGGACTAACACACAGCAGCAATGAGGTGTCTAGGGGCCTTGCAAGGGTGACCAGTGCTGTAGAGGTGCTGCTTAATGCACAGACAGCACAAACTGCTGCTCTGGATGTAACAGAAAGTGAGGAAAGCACCAGTAGGAGCAGCATGACAAGCCCCCCTGTCATTGAGACACGGAGGAGAAGCAGGCGCCATGGTGAGCCAACACCCCAAACACCCAGTGAGGACAGCCAGCCACTTTCATCTGGCACTGGTAGGCGTGCCCGGAAATGACTCATACAGCCCACTCTCCATGAACTTAAATGGGGAAGTGAGACAGGACTACCATTATTGCATAGATGACATTTGTGTTGCACATTTGTGCTTTTGAGTACCTGCGTAGTGCCAAATATTAAACTACATTGGGTGCATACTCCACCTGTCTGTGTGTATTTACTTACTCAAAAAAAGTTCTGTGTGATCTCTGCCCGTCTCTGTCTACCATCGGTTGGTGGCGCAACTCCTGCTGTGTTTGGTTCAGGCAGTGCATGTTCATCATCGTGGTCCTCAAAGTCGCTCAAATCCACCTCTGTGCCCCTCTTCGTAGCAGGGTTGTGTAACATTGCACAAGTTGCAATCATCTTATAGCAGATTATTGGAGAGTACTGCCCTGCCCCTCCACTTTTGTGCAGACAGCGGAACCTGCTTTTTAACAGGCCAAAGGTGCACTCCACAACGTTCCTGGTGGATTTGTGTGCCACGTTGTATCGTCTCTGGCTGCGGGTTGAAGGGTTGAGGTAGGGTGTCAGGATGAATGAGTGGACGGCATATGTACTGTCCCCTATGTGTAAATGAGAAAACCATTACTCACATGCACACATACACATACATCTGCTATATCAATCAGGGTGTGTTACAGAGTTTTACCTGGATGTACGTCAGTACAACGTGATCTTTTAGATCGTGGTACTTTACAACGCTGCCATTACAACGCAAGTTGTTAAAACGACTTGCGTTGGTGTGCACGGATTGAGGATTATTATAATTTCATATTCCAACACCAGCCCACGTAACAGTAGGGAAGGTGTTGGAATATAAAATTACAATATTCCTTATCCAACAGCGCCATCCAGTGCAAGTCGTAGTAACGACTTCTGTTGTAATGGCATCGTTGTAAAGGTAGTGCGGTGGAAACACCGCGTTGTAAACAATGTTTCCCGTTTTACCTAGCAGGTATCCTTCGCCAAATTCCCCTGCTGTCAGGCGTGTGTAGATCCTACTGTTCTGAAAGATGTAGGAGTCGTGGGTACTTCCTGGGAACTTGGCCACAATGTCTGTGATTATGTTGTTGGCATCACAGATTACTTGTACATTGATGGAGTGGGTTGACTTCCTGTTTCTGTATATGTACTCTGTGGCAGCAGGTGGATATATAGGGATGTGGGTGCCATCAATACAGCCGATGGCGTGTGGGAAATGTGCAATTTGAAAAAAATCATTCTTGGTCTTCAGCAGTTCCGCATGTGTGTCAGGGAAGCAGATGTAATGATGCATCCTCTGCATCATGGCCTCTAGGAACTTCCTGAAGAAACGGGACAGGCAGCTCTGAGACACCCCACCTGCCACAGCAATGACCCCCTGGTAACTCCCAGATGCAAGCAGGTGTAGGCTACAGAGCACCTGCACATGGGGTGGGATGGCATGCGCCCTTGGGGTTGGGTGCTCCAAAAGTGGGTGCAGGTCCCTGATCAAGTCCAGGATGGTTTGGGGGTGTAATCTGTACCTTTGTAATATCTCTGGCTCAGTTAGATTGGAACAGCGTAATCCTCTGCCTGTAGACTTGCTCCTCCCTCATCCAGACCCTCTCTCCTGCTGCCTGTAGCCTTAGCCGCCTTGCTATCACGTAGAATGCCGCCATTCTGGTCACAATGTTGCATTTTGGGTCCTTTTTTATAGCCTGCACCTGGTTACCACCTGCTTTCAATCCATGGTAAATACCGACTCTTAAATACCGAATTTCATGAAATTCTGTATTTTAGAAGTTTGCTACATCTCAAAACTCATTTTTTTCCATTTCTTATTTACCGTTTCGGTAAATTCCGAATCGGTAAATTCCAATTCGGTAAATTCCAATTCGGTAAATTACCGACTCGTATTTACCGAATCGGTATTTTTTGGGCCCCTACATCTCAAAATCCAAATACCGGCCGGTAACGGCCGAAATTCTGTATTTTCGGCCGTTACCGACCGGTATTTGGCTACCTACATCTGGCCCTTAATTACCATACGATAAGTTGCACAGTATACATTTTGCCCTAGGGGCCTCACAAATCATACACTAAAATAGTGGTATAAGAACCACGTGAGGAATAGAAAGCAGGCCTAGGGCCTGGGGAATCGCTGGGGCTTCTAGGAACAACCAAGGGTTAGGATGTAGGAGGCCCACAGGAGATGCGTGCAGTGTCTAAACACATCCGCGGGTTACCATCGATTTCTATGGGAAATGAAAAAGTTACAAATTTACAATTTAAGGACACTTCTAGGATAACTACGATGGAACCCTTTAAGACTTAGACACTTGCACATTCCCTCTGCAACAGGCTCCCTGCGCACAACAGTAGTCTCACACTTGCAGTCTGCACTTACTTGCATGTGCGTGTGCACTCCTGTTCATGTGTAACCAGCCTGGTGACCCTTACCATAGCTGCGGCGCAGCTACCTTATCTTAAAAGGTGTACACTTATGACTATCATGACCCGCTGACGAATTGACAGACAAAACTCGAATGGCAAGAAGGGTCAGGATAAGAAGATAAATATTGGGCTATGGTGCACAGGATCACAATTCACGGAGCTTGGACAGAGGAATATTTTGTTTCGGAACCATTGAATATCCGCGATTAATAAAATTGGTCACTATACTTAACGGAGCTTGGAAGGAGAAGATTTCCAGTTTGAGGAGTTTGCTGTCTGACAGACAGAAATGTATAATTGGCATCAAATGAGCAATGAATAATGATGAATAGTATGCAACTCCAACTCTGAAAAATATTATCTAATGAGCACTGATGATGTCCTAAGGAGGACGAAACTCTTAGGCTGCTCTTAACAAAAAGCTTTTTTTTGTAGAATTAATGATCTGAATGGAATTATTATCGTATTGATTGGATCCATGTATTAAAGAACTTTTTTGTTGGAATTTAAACTTCCTGAATTTTTTTGCTTTGGATTATTGAACAATAAAGAAGAAAGAAACTCATTTGGATTTCAACATTTGATTTATTATTTTTTGGTATCAACAACCAATAAACCCTGTTCTTCGGGCGTAAATTATGTCAGTAGGTTTTGTAACAGACCAGTCACATGTTCCTGATCTCTGTTACACTCCCCTAGCCACCGTCTTTTTCTTCGGGGGTATTTAGTGCAATACGTCCAATGTTATTTGGAAAGTTAAAAAGAGAACATATTGGCCAACAATTCTTTACAGTCACATAAAACAACAAAAAGCTGTCTGAGGCCTTAATCAATACAAAGCATCCACCACATGGGATTGAAAGCAGACAGATTTCTGCAAAAAAATGTGTGAAGAACCGAATGACACCTCACGGGAACAACACCCTCGGGGCAATTGGAGCGTAATCTCTAGACTGGGCCCCTTTCTCATCACATTCAGTTCAAAAGGAAAGAAACGCCTGTGTATTTAAGTGCATTGAGTCACGTTCTTTGATGTGACTCAATGCACTTGATGTCCATCCACATTATATAACCACTATGAGATGCCCATGTTTTGTGCATCGAGTAAAAGATTGGGTAAATTTACAAAAATGACTTGTTTGGGGTATATAAATATCTTCCCAAGTGGCACATCTGTTTCTCTTTTTCCTTTTGAAATGCGATGTAGTTACCAATCGCTTGAACGCTTGTGTATTTAATCTTCAGACCACCGTTGGGGCTTTATTAGTATCTTTCTGACCATTATAAGATGGCCGCTATTTTAGCAGACGCTTTACCACGTGTTTTTCAGGCTGTAGTGTCCTAGCGTTCAACAAGTTCTATTTTATTGAGGCAGAATGGTGCCGACAGAACAGAAGGAGACAACGCGCTCTGACCCAAAGCATACGGTGAGATGTAGATTAGCTGGGTACTGGGGCGTACACGCCCGCCTTTGGAGGCAGTAGAAGCATGTTATTTAGTTTTTGAGGTATTTACCTGAAGAGTGGTGGCTGTGGGGTTTGGACGGAAGCAGAACGTAATTCATTTTCGTGTTTGCTTATCCGGCCCGGGTCTCTCATAACTCACAGGTACTACGAGAACGACTTCTGGTAATTCGATAGAAACGAGTGATTAAGAGCTTAAGAGGGGATTTTAGCTGCCGAAAAGTTTTTTTGAATTTCGTTGATATAATATCAATATCGATGTCATGAACTCCGAAAGCCTTGGAAATGTGACATTATCTCTGGACTGTCTGTGTTATGTTCAATAATATTACATGTTGGAGCTACAATATGAAGTTTGTGCAAATTGGTAGAACTCCTTCTTTTAAATAAGACAGCACAAGTGGTTTGTCAATCGGTATACAGCACACTCATAAAGAAATGAACATTGCTGACATCTGTGTGTGTATGTCTTTGTCTTGTCATTTTTGTGTTTTTTAGATTGATGATTACAATCGCTGTGACTATAGCAAGAGAAACTCATCTCCGGAGTATTATTCTATGCTCTGGTTTCTCAGCAGCTGGTATAAGTGAAGTGGGTTGCCTGAGGGTAAATATTGAGAATTCATTAACACACACATATTTCCAAAGGGTGGCAGATTGGGTTTTTAATATTTTCATTATTGTGCTTTCTTCTTGACAGTTGACATAGAACAGAGTGTCCAACAGTGGTGTGGCAACAAGGTGTGTAGCCATGACGAATCTGCCAAAAACATTGAGGCAGAGAAACATGTTGGCGATAGGTAATGGTATGCAAGGATAGCTACCAGCCTTTTTAATTCAACAGTTCACACCTAGTTTCTATGAATACATTTGCGGAGAGGTGTGCCTGTTGATTTTAAGCACGTCTATTTGTCACAAGCAGATTGGATCTGCTACCACGGTTTCTTTCACTTTTTGGTTTTTTGTTTGGACACACTTTTTCTTTCCTTTTGAACTGAATGACGACCAGTGATGAGAAAGGGGCCCAGTCTGGAGATTACGCACCAGTTGCCCCGAGGGTGGTGTTCCCGTGAGGTGTCATTCGGTTCTTCACACATTTTTTTGCAGAAATCTGTCTGTTTTCAATCCTATGTGGTGGATGCTTTGTATTGATTAAGGTCTCAGACATCTTTTTGTTGTTTTATGTGACTGTCAAGAATTGTTGGCCAATATTTTCTCTTTTTAACTTTCCAAATAACATTGGACGTATTGCAGTAAATACCCCCGAAGAAAAATACGTTGGATAGGGGAGTGTAACAGAGATCAGGAACATGTGACTGGTCTGTTACAAAACCTACTGACATAATTTACGCCCGAAGAACAGGGTTTATTGGTTGTTGATGGTCTTTGAGTGGAGGGCAACCATGATCGTTTTTTTCCCTCAGAGCTCCTTTTTGTGATAGACTTATTATTTTTGGGAACAGACGCTCCTTCCATCACTATTTTTATTGCCGGCACGTGATTGGTATCAACGGTGGGCCATAGGAAGTGGAGCGCCACAACAAATAATATTCAATTGGACTACTACAATAATATCTCACTGGTGCATACGAAGAGTTTCCCTCACCGTTTGATTTGTGTACACGGATGATTACCACACCTAGTCTAAATATTCAGAGTTTAACATGAGTGAGACTTCATAATGAGATTCACCCTCAGTAAAGGTCCAAAAACCTGGTAGTCATTAGCTAGAAATTCCAGTGGTAGACATGAGGGAAACCCATTCACTAAAATACACATTACACAAAGAGATCTGCAATGTACAACTTTCACCTTGAAGGATTTTCAAATAGTTCATCCATGCAGGTCTATCTCTTGACCCTAAAGGATTACACATTCTTTGAGACCTCACATAAGTGATGACTGTAGTGCAAATCACCTAGGCAAATGTGTGCCCTTCCCCTCTTGTCCAAGTCGAGCTTTTAGAGAGGGCTCTCACATTGTTGTATACACCACAGGAGGTGGAGTGAAGGTTTTGGCCGGAAAGCACCAGAAACTCAAAATGCACAGTAATTTATAACAGGCAGCTAATATAATCTGAGCATGTCTTATCTCTCAACCATTCTTCCTGCGTCCCAAAACACAATAGGAAACCCACTCTGTTTTTTATGCATAGGTTTACTCCAGTTATACTACCACTTTTATATCAGCCATATTGTCTTAAAACCTGATGTATCATGTACTCCTATGTCATAGCAAGATGTTCAGGTTCATTTTCACCTCGGCTCTCTTAAGCGAGAAAGTTAGAATACTGTTATCCCAGCAGAGAAGCTATTTGATCACTGAGTGATGAGAACCAGGGACACTTGTCTATGGAAGAGCAACTATAATACAGTGCAATAATGTGTCAAGAACCCCCCTACTGAATTAGGCAGATTACCCTCCGAATGCTACGCAGGATCTTTAAGTGGATTCCCACTGAAACAAGAAGAACAGTCACCCAGGCCCTAGTCACCAGCATGCTGGAGTACGGTAACGCCCTCTACACAGGAGCATCGGCCAAACTCCTAAGACGGCTGCAACGCATCCAAAACGCCTCGGCTCTTCTGATCCTCGACATCCCACACCGCAGCCACATCACTCCCCACCTGAGAGCCCTACACTGGCTCCCCGTCAGCAAGAGGATAAACTTCAAGCTCCTCATCCACGCACACAAAGCCCTCCACGACACCGTCCCAGCGTACCTCAACAGACGACTCAGCTTCTACACCCCCACCTGCAAGCTACGCTCTGCTGACCTCGCCCTCGCCTCTGTCCCCCGGATCCGAAGAACGACAGCCAGAGGCAGATCCTTCTCCCAACTCGCCACCAAGACCTGGAAGACCCTCCCCACCAACCAACGGCAGACCCAAGACCTACTGGCCTTCAGAAGACTTCTCAAGACCTGGCTCTTTGATCAGTAGCAGCGCCCCCCCCACCCTCCCCAGTGCCTTGAGACCCTGGCGGGTATGTAGTGCGCTTTACAAATGTTTGAGTGATTGATTGATTGATTTATTGAGTGGTTCCAGTCCTGGTCTTTTCTCTTACAAATCATTGTTACAGGAAAGAAAGACTACAACCTCCAGAATTCACTGGTTAAATGAAATGCCATGGCCAGAGCCCTTGTCACCAGTCCACCCCAGCAAAAACCTTATGGTGAATACAGCGTCGGATTGGTGACGGGGGCATTCGGGCAATGCCCGAGGCGCCGGTGTCCAGTTCCAGCTGTGGGCTGCTTTTTTGAGCAGTCTGGGGGCGATTTGGCGGTTTCTGCATTGCTCGGATGCTGCCAGTGGGTGCCTGAGAGGCCTTTCTGGGGCAGATGGACCTCAATTACCTCCCTTTTATCAAAGGGCAAAGTTGCCACTCCCTCTCTCTCGCTGGGGCCGGCCCATTAACATATGCATATTGAGCGGGAGCAGGTGGCTTGAGCAAAACTGGCCTCACTTGTATTCCGGTGTGTTTCACCAGTGTAAACTAACCTGTTCATTTTTTTTTTACCGCCCCCCCCCCCTCCCCCTTTTTAGGTCTCGGCCTAGCGTACACTGCGCAGTGTCACGCAGCCGAGATTTTATGTTTTTCCTAGAGTGGGGCTTGAACCCGCCCCTCTTCTCCATTGGCTGGCTTCCTAAACGGAGGCCAGCCATTGAAGGAGAGGGGTGTCACTCTGATTGAGGGGTGTGTTTTTTCGTTTCTTTATGTTTACTTTCTCTCCTCTTCCCATTGGCTGCAATTTAACATTCCAGCCAATGGGAAGAGGAGAGAACGAAAACATGCCCCTCAATCCCGAAAATGACGGTGGTTTCTCCGAGGCATTTCTGCTTCACCTCGGAGAAACATGGTGTTCCTTTCCACCTTGCGCTGTGTTTTTTTACAATAATCACAGCCTACAGCCGCTCTCTGCTAGCTCCCTATCTCCACAGCAATCAGGGCTTAATTTGTAAAAACAAACCGTGAAATGCAGCCCTTGTTGTCCGAGGTGCCGGCCCTGTCTTTATACCAACAGGATAGGGGCGAAAAGGAAAGCTGAATAGTTATTGCATTTCACGTCTCTTCCTCCTCTGGTTAAGTGGCTGTGCGCAACGGCATCTCGCCTGCCAAGGCTCTCCTCATACGATGGCCCCTCGCAGTGCCCCCCCAGCTGCTGGATCGCCGTGGATTTGTGGCACCTGGCGGGCATTTCTGGAGCGGGGGCACTGCAGACCCGGGCTGAAGAATGGAACCCCCGCATGAACCCCCGGTCCGCCCCTCCAGCCTCGGTAAGGGCAGCACGGCCCCCCGGGGGGTCTCCACCCACAGCTCCAGCGAGGGTCACCGGCCTGAGACCGGGGCCTCACAGGAAGGGGTCACAGCAAGCACCGGGATCAGATCGGATCGGATAGCGGTGTCCCCGCCACAGTCAGAGCCCCCGGGGATCGCACCACCAGCAGCGACCTGGGCGCCCAATACCAGCTGCGCTCGTGCCCCCAGGGATGAGGCGGGAAACACAAATCCCTCTAGCCAGATCTGAATCAGCGACAGGACCTGGGCACTCTACTACCGCCCTCAGCTCCAACCACGGAGACAGCAAAAGCCAGGGAGAAGCTCTGGCGCGAGAACCCACAGAGCCCAGATGAGCCCTTACAACCTTGCCCCCCCACCCGGCACCCACAGGTTGGGACAGAGCCCCCGGCATAGCCTGCACTGCCCTGCCTTCTGGAGACGAGTCTGGGTTCAGTGGATGCACTTGCAGTAATGCCCCAGGCTTCATTGCCCACGCTGGCTTGCCTTGCACCGAAGGCTGTGGTTTTACTGCATGAACTGGTTTTATTTTTTTGCTGTGGTCTATCTTGCAGTCAGGGTATAATTGCCTGCACTGGTTTGTTTCCCTTGCAGTGATGACTGTTGTTCCATTGTCCTCGCTTGTTTATCTGCCACTGGCTTTGTTATTGCATTAATTGTGGTTTCATTGTCTGCATTGGTGTATCTTACACTGATGGCTTTAGTTTCTTAGCCTGCACTGGTTTCCCTTGCGGTGATTCCCTAGTTTTGTCAGGTAGTGTGATTTCCCCTGCAGGAAATGACCCCAGTTTGGTCCCTGCACTGGTTTCCCTTGCAGTGATTCCCCGGTTTCATGGCTTGCACCAGTAGTGGATGGACGGTTTCTTTGCCTGCACTAGTTTCCCTTGCAGTGATTCCCTAGGTTCATTTGCTGGTCTGATTTCCCTCGTAGAAATGACTCTCTGCTCCCTGCACAGTGCTCCCTGCACTGGTTTCTCTTGCCCCACCACTGTGGAATGCGGACGCCGGGCTCTGCTGGCTTCGGCCATTAACCGGCAGATTCCAGAAATACCTGCGGCCTGTCTCACCTGCTGCTTCCGGCCTCATCGGGGGTGGGGGGGGGGCTTGTTTAGAGTTTTATTTGTACAAGGCAGGTCTCGGAATGCGGTGGGCAGTGGAGTGAAAAGCAGAGTCCATAAAAGCGTCCCAAAGTTCCCCATGATTGCAGCTAGGAACTGGTTTGAATTTGTAAAGACACGGTGATGAAGTGTTTTGCAAGTTATGGAAAGTCTGCACGTATGAGCTTGCTGCAGGCAGTGTTTGTTGAAATATCAGGAAATCAACATTAAAAACCGGCCCATTAGACCATAAATCGGGCCCACAAACAGCCAAAATGAACTGCCTCATTGCCTGATAGGCCAGTCCGGCCCTGGTCGCAAGGACCCCTAATCCTAGAGTAGTTTCTGTACTACACATACATGATCTGGGTGCAATGGGCCCTGTAGCGCCTCTATACACCTGAGGCGCTATTGATAGGTGTCCCCGACAGGGTGTGTACCCATTTCCTGCAGGGAGGGGGCTCTGCAGCCAGTGGGAGGGGCCCAGCGGATGCAAAAGGGAGGGTTAGCACCGGGTGTCTCAGGGGGCTGGGAGGATTGGTGGTCATTAACGCCCTGTGCCCTGCAATAAGCCTCCTGGTTGCCTGCTGAGCTGTGAATGGTATGTGGATTGTACTCTCTCACCCATGCGGCATTGTCCACAGGTGCCGATTTACACCTTCCGTGGGGGGGGCAGGTAGCGGCTCTCGCCCCATCCCCTTTGTAATGCTTTGTGTATTTGCATATTCGTAGCGTAGTTTCAGCGCAGTTAGAGGGCGCCAACCCTGGCAGGACGGATTATAGCCCCCCGCCTGGGAAGCTTTCCTCAAGCCTGAATTCCCCTCCCCGAAATTACATTCAAGGCTTCCAGTTGCCATATTTTGTGGCTACACACGTTTACAGACGGAAAAAACAACTCTGTGTGTGTGGCTCTGTGTGTGTGCTCTGTGTGTGTGTCTCTGTGTGTGTGTGTGACTCTGTGTGTGTGTGTGTGTGGCTGTGCATGCGTGTGTGTGGCTCTGTGTGTGTGTGTGTGGCTCTGTGTGTGTGTGTGGCTCTGTGTGTGGGTGGCTCTGTGTGTGTGTGTAGGTGGCTCCGTGTGTATGTAGGTGGCTCTGTGTGGGTGGCTATGTGTGTGTGTGGGTGGCTCTATGTGAATGACTGTGTGAGTGGCTCTGTGTGGGTGGCTCTCTATGTGTGTGTAGCTGGCTTTGTGTGTGTGGCTCTGTGTGGGTGCAAATGCAATAGGTCTCTGCATTTGCGAGCGATTAACCTATTGGCATTGTAAATGACAATGACATTTATTTATATGTTTTAAAAACCAAAACATAAATAAAAATAATGTCATGAGCAATGCCAATAGCTCTAACTTTAACAATGCCGAAACCATTGCATTGTAAATGCTTGTTTTAATAAAACTTCGCCGAAGCAGTGTTTGGAAAGGCAAAATGCAAATGTGGGCCACTTTTTAGGTCGAGTAATTTATTACTCGAAACTATTGTGTTGAAACCAACTCTTAAAACCAAGGGCTTTGGGAGACTGCACTCAATGCAACATACACTTCAAATACCACTCAGTGCCACATAATTTCACTCCACATAATTACACTGCACTCAATGCAACATACATTCCAAATACCACTCAGTGCCACATAATTACACGCCACATAATTACACTGCACTCAATGCAACATACTTTCCAAATACCACTCAGTACCACCTAATTACACGCCACATATTTACACAGCACTCAATGCAACATACACTCCAAATACCTCTCAGTGCCACATAGTTATATGCAACATAATTACACTGCACACAATGCAACATACACTCCAAATACCACTCAGTGCCCCATAATTACACACCACATAATTACACTCTACTGAATGCAACAGACACTCCACACAATACCACTCAGTGCTACATAATTATAAGCTGCATAATTACACTGCACTCATGCAACATACACTCCAAACAATACCACTCAGTGCCACATAATTACACGCCACACAATTACACTCTACTGAATACAACATACACTCCACACAATACCACTCAGTGCCACATAATTATATGCCTCATAATTACACTGTGCTTACCGCAACATACACTCCAAATAACACTCAGTGCCACATAGTTACACGCCACATAATTACACTGCACTCAATGCAACATACACTCCAAATACCACTCAGTACCACATAATTACACGCCACATAATTACACTCTACTGAATGCAACACACACTCCACACAATACCACTCAGTGCCACATAATTATATGCAAAAATTACAACACTAGTAGTTATTTGTTGACGCTACTATGCACTGTTTTTAACTATTGGGAGTGGATAGGATCATATTAAAATTGCTTTTCCATTTCCATCACCCAATTTTAAACATTTTTCACGCACTTTGCACTTATTATTTTCACATAGGCACTGCTACTCAGCTTACCCCCTGATACCATAAGTATACCATATGCACATTTGTGACATTTTTTATTAGATTGGGCTACATCTGTCTAGTCCACAGTGGGTAAAACCACTTTCCTTCGGGTTGAAGGATCCCAAATGATGCAGGGCGGTACAGGTTGGTAATCTGATGGGAACATTTATCCAACGGTGACACACTCTCTGTGGATTTGTCGGATGTATCCTTTATGTACACAGTCAGGTTACAAATAGTATATGTTTTTGACCCTTTGTTATCTAGTTGTTGATATACATAATTATATGCTACATAATTACACTGCACTCAACCCAACATACGCTCCAAATTCCATTCAGTGCCACATAATTACACGCCACATAATTACAATGCACTCAATGCAACATACACTCCAAATACCACTCAGTGCCACATAGTTATATGCAGAAAGGTATAGGTGTCTTCAAGGGGATTTGTTTAACAAAATATAATTAAACTCTTTAGGACAAGTCAATGGTCCTTTCAAGAATAAGGACCATTGACCTGTCCTAAAGAGTTAGTTGAATCACGTTTAATTATATTTTGTTAAACGGGGGCGGAGCTAGCCGGCGTCTATGGCGGACGCGTAAGAGCGGAGCTCCGAGCTAGCGCCGCCAAATATCCGAAAAAAGATCCTCTTCTAGCGGCGAACACCGTGCAATTCCGGCGGGGGCTGACTCCCCTACCCCTGACAGACCTCAGACGGTAATTTGAGAGAGGTGCGTGCACGGGAAGCCTCCACTGCACGACCGGTTGGAGAGTGCCGGACCAGGCCGAGATCCCCGGCCTTTCCTGAACCGCACAGCCGAGTTGCGTCACCCGACGTGCGGCCGCCCGGTGCGGACGTTCCGGAGCTGAACGGGTCCTGTTGTCGGCGGCCCCCACGGCTCCCCCACACGCTGCAACCATATCTGAGGGCCCCTGGAAAAGACATTGGGCACGTCGGAGCAGGCGGAGAGAACGAGAAAGAGGCGAAATCGCAAAGCGGTAACCTGTGGAGCCCACGTGGCGCCGGCGGACCCCGCACAGGCACAAGTGCCTAATAGGACTCCCTGGTAACACGGAGGTGAGGAGCAAGATTTGGGGAGAGAAAGGCTGCTTCGGGACGGAGGGCCCCCACCACAGGAGCAACACACCGAAGAGGTCCGGGGGTGTCCTAGAGCTGGCGAAACTGGTGAAGGAAATATCGGCGGACGGCCGTTTGGGCCTATAGGCCTCACCGAGCCCGCCAGGCCACACGAACTAAGCGGCCAGGTCAACGGACCCCCTGTACAGGCCTGCGGACGGAGAGGGGCCCCACATCGAACAATTGGGAATCTATCGAACTTTAAAACTTGTGATCCACAACCTCCCCAGCCACCTGAACGATGGGCAAGGGGGACAGCGCCTTGAGACCCTACGGGTATGTAGCGCGCTTTATAAGTGTCATTGATTGATTGATTGATTGATTGAAGACACAGACGAAACTCGCGTTTGACCAACGGAGACAGAAGGTGCCAGATCCTCCAGCCGCCCAGTCTCCGGGAGCTACTGCTGACCCGAGTGCCTCACTATGTGCCGAAATAAAAGGGATGCTTAATACAATGGAGAAAGGCCTGCAGGAGGGCATGTCGGCCATTGGCACCAAGATTGACGCCCTGGCGTATCGGATGGACCGGATGACGGAAAGAGTGGACAAGCATGCGGAGCGGCTGGACATGGCGGAGCGCAGATTGACGGAGGCGGAGGAGGCGCAAACAGAATGGGACGCCGACCGCAAACAGCTTGGGAGGCTGCTGCAGGTGATACAGGAGAAGTCGGAGGACTTGGAAGCGCGCTCCAGGCATTCTAACATCCGCATCACGGGAGTGGCGGAGTCGACCCAAACGGGTAAAATGGAACTCTTCGTCGAGAAACTCCTTAAGGCTTTATTGGGGGACGACACCTTTTCCCCCATGTTCATAGTGGAACGAGCCCACCGCACCCTGGGACCAAGGCCTCCTCCAGGCGCGAACCCTAGGCCGATTATAGCGAAACTGCTCAACTACAGGGACAGGGACGCTGCCCTCCGTGCTGCTCGAGAGAAGGGGAAACTACAGTACGAGGGAATGAACATATCATTATACCCTGATTTCACCTCCAAAGTACAGGAGGAGAGGCGGCGATTCGTCCCCTACAAACAACAACTTAGGGACCTGGGGTTGGACTATGCCATGTTGTACCCGGCGCGGCTGCGCATCAACAGGCAAGGACATTCGCACTTTTTCACCGATCCCAAAGAACTGCAAAAATCGTTGAAACAGTGGATCAAGGAGAACCGAGGAAGCCCGACGGCGCGCGCAGAGGAGCGTTCTGGCGAGGAGGAGCAGGACTGATGAGGGGGGGAGTGCGGAGACACACTCCGGAGGCTCAACTACTCCGGTCAAAATGACACTCCCCACCTGGCGGACCAGGGAGAGCCCACTCGGAGCAAACCACTGAAGCTGACAGACTGCTGTATCTGAGATTGTGGGTGAGATCTGCACTGTTTGAAATGGTTCCAATGGGGGGCTGTGCTGCACAGTTATACTAAGCGGGGGTGGCCTCGTGGGGGCCCGGCACATGGAAAGAACGAAGAGGTTGGGGTAGGGGGGGGGAGGGCCCAAAAATGCTGGTAGGATACTGTACTTACTACTCACTGCGGCACTAGCATATGGGGGCGCGGGCGAAGGGGCAGCTTATGGACATTGCACGGGAGTCCCGAACGGACGGTGGACGATAAAGAGACTGAGTAGGCTACCTCTGCCCCAGTGCTTACAGTGCTTGCGGCTCGTATTGAGCCTGTTTGGGGAACTGTTGAATGGGGCTGAAGATGGGTGGGGGGGAGGGATGCAGGGAACTCGGTCACACCAGGTTGGGGTTGGTTGACTGTGGGAGGTGGGAAGAGTTGGGAGTTCTGGGTTCAGGGATGTTTGGGGGGGGGGTCCAAAATGTGCTCTGAAATGTTATGTTCCGCAGGGAGAGTGGGCGGCTGCTACGTACGGAGGGTGGTGGCGCTTGTAAATGCATTGACACTGACGTCTTCTTTCACGGACAATGGCTGATGCACCACACGAAGATTTACTGAGTGATACAGAGACCCTCAAGGCTATTACTTGGAATGTGAGGGGGTTAAATGACTATCGCAAACTCCACAAGGTGCTACAATACCTACTAAGACACCACATAGACCTGGCGCTACTGCAGGAGACTCACTTGCCCGACACCAGCAAGATGCTCACGCATAGGGGGCTTCAGGGAAACTCCAATTACGCAGGCTTCACCACACACACAAGGGGGGTTCTTACATGGGTCAACCCGAAATCCAAGTTATCCCTTACACTGCTGAAAGCGGACCCGGAAGGGAGGTTTGTGTTGAGCAGGTGCGTAGGCAAGGGCCACAACATTCTGGTCATGAACGTCTATGGCCCGAACTATGACTCCCCTGACTTCTACGTGGCAGTGGCGGGACATTGCGCTGAGTGGCCTGCAGATAGAATGCTTTGGGGGGGAGACTTCAACTTCACTTTTAGCTCAGAGCTAGATAAATCGGCGGGCCCCCCCTGGCGCCCGGCGGCGGCAGCGCAACAAATGCAGGCAGAAATGATGCGACTGGGACTGGTAGATGTTTGGAGAGAGAGACATAGCGCTAGGGGGGGATACACACACTACTCTGCGTATCACAACATCCATACCAGGATAGATTACTGGCTGTCCACACACACACTACTCTCCATGATCAGGGGCTGTAGGGTGCTTCCCCGTACCCTGTCGGACCACTCCCCGGTATTGCTGGTACTGAATACTCCCAAGCAGAGGATTCCCCCGTTCACGTGGCGTTTCCCGCCTTACTCCTTACTGGATGAGGCGTTTAGAGCTGACCTGGGGGAGGAAATAGATAACTTCTTCGCTACTAACATAGGCTCAGTGGGAGGAGCTTCGCGGGCGACCAAGATGGCCGCGTAAGCTCGGAGCTCCGTGGACCGTCCGACCCACCGCAACTATCCTGCCTGAAATCCTGGTCCACATTGGTGGAATTGTAATGCTGGTGGCCTGCTGGGGTGGGGACTGCAATCGGCTTCCGAATCGGTGGATCCTGAGCAAAGTTACGTCGAGCTGAACTCCGCTCCGTGACGGTGCCATTGTCCCTCCGGACTTCGTCACTTCGCACGATCGGACTGCGTAGTGCCCGCCTGCCGCCCCCTCGTTGGTGAAGTAACTGCGCTCCTGCTTGAGCCTTCGGCATCCTGGTCTTGCCTTCTTGATCCGTCTGCCTTTCGGCTGTGGACCCGGACCGGTTGCCACCTCGCCTTTGTTCTCGCGTGCCCATCATGGCGGGCAGAGGTGATCCGGACAGGGCATCGAATAAAGGTGGTCGGGGCAAATCGCAAACACAGAATAATCGCATGGAGCGATATGTGAATCTCAAGTCGCCACCTACATCTGGGGCCGTCTCTAAAGGGACCCCATCGACGAGCCCGCCGGATGGATCGGACCCCACCCTCGTGGACATCATGGGTGCCATTACTAGTCTCCGTGCCGACATGCAGCAGCAGCACGAGACCCTGACTCATAAAGTGGACTCCATGGCTGTTGATATCACCCTCGTTAGTGCCGACTTGGGCAAGACCAATGAGCGTGTGAAGGCTCTCGACATCAAGACCACCAGCCTAACCTCGGACGTTTCCGAGCTACAGACTGAGGTCCGCAACCTGCGGATGACCGCTGATCTATTCTCAAGGCGGCTGGAGGATTTTGAGGGGCGAGCCAGGCGGCAGAACGTCCGCATAGTGGGGGTACCGGAGGGATCCGAGAATGACGCAGCTGACCTATTTGTGGAGGACTTGGTTAAGACTCATTTGACGCCCTCTGGACTGAGTAACTTTTTCTCAGTGGAGCGTGCCCACCGTGTACCGGGGGGCCCGCCGAAAACGGGAGCGTCGCCGCGACCGATTGTGGCGCGCCTCCTCAACTTCAGGGACCGGGACGCGATCCTCCAAGCTTCCAGATCGCATGGACCACTTCACTACCAAAACGCGGAGGTGCACTTTTATCCGGACTTCACCAGGATGGTGCAGCGTCAGCGCCTGAGCTACGCGGGGGTGAAGAGACGCCTCAGAGACTTGGGTCTCAAGTACTCAATGATGTTCCCTGCGAAACTCCGTATTGAGCACAAGGGACGTGCCCTCTTTTTTGACTATCCTGAAAATGTCAGTGAATGGCTGGACACTGTTTCGCCTGCTCGTGGCGAGCAAGAGGATGAAGTTGGAGGCGCCTCTGGCGGAGCGGAGCGGCGAGACTGAACTAGGAGCCGATGCTACCCCCGCCTCGAATGACCGCCGGACTGGTGCTTTGTTACTTAATGGTCTCTCCTTCATTTACATGGTGGGTGGCGGGACGATTTCACGGGGATTCCTTACTCCTCTGGGTCTTTCGTAGAGTAGTTAATGGGGCGACAGGCACACTGCTGGTTGGGGGGGCTTTCTAGTCTACTGCAGGGGTGCAGGGTGGGGGGTTTGTTGGGGACTGTTATTTCGTATGTTGTTTTTTCCTTTCTTTCTCTTGTGTGGCAATGGGACATTGGCGCTCCTGAACTGTTTTTGATGCGGGTGTCTTTGGGTATTGGGTGGGATGGGCAGTGGGGGGATGGGGGGTAGGATGTTGAGAATTCTCAGTTGGAATGTTAACGGGTTGGGTGACCGAATCAAGAGAGGGGTGGTGATACAACTGATTAAACGGCACATGCCAGATGTTGTCCTTCTTCAGGAGACGCACTTGGTGGGAACCCTTGTAAAGCTCTGAATCGTAAGGGCTACAAAATGGTGGCGTACTCGGGGTTCTCTTCCGGCTCCCGGGGGGCGGGCATCCTCGTGCGAGTGTCCCTTCCCCTAGAGATAGAGACCACCCTGATTGATGACAGGGGGCGGTACGCTGCCGTGGCTGGTAGATGGGAAGGGCGTTCCCTCACGTTGTTGTCTGTGTACGTCCCCCCGGGGCTCCAATCTAGTACCTTTCAGGACCTTGGTGGTGCCATCTTGTCTATGCCAGCTGGCCGGTTGATAGTGGGGGGTGACTTCAATTCAGTTTGCTCTGGTCTGCTTGATCGCCAACCGCCCCGCGACCTACGTAGCCCGCAGAGGTGCCTGCCATCCTTTCTCGAATCCATGGGTCTGGTGGACGGGTGGCGACTTCTGCATCCCACGCTCCGTCAATTTTCCTTTCTATCGGGTGCACACGGGAGTCTTTCTCGCATTGACTATGTCCTTACATTGGCTTCGGACGCACTGGCCGTTTCCGAAGCCCGCTTCCTGGCGCTGGGCATTTCTGACCACTCCCCGTTATGGGTCTCCTTTGACTTTGGGGTGGTCCTGTCGGAACGACCGGCAGCGGTCAACCCGTGGTATTTCCGGAACTTTAAAACCCGCTCCCTCCTGGCCAAAGCCATTGATTTTTATTTCTCCGAGAACGTGGGCTCGATGAGGTCGGCCGTTACGCTCTGGGAATCCTTCAAGACGGTGCTCCGTGGCGAGGCCCAGGCGCTCATCGCTGAGGCCCGCCGGACTAGGGATTCTGACTTGCTGGTTGTTGAGCAGGAGGTCCTGCGACTCGAGGCCCAGCTGGGGCCCGAGCCGGACCCCTCTGTCCTGCATACCCTCTCGCTGAAACAAGCGGAGTACCATGCCTTGGCCACTAATGCCGCACTCGCTCTAGCCAAGGAACAGCGAGGGCGCATCTACGATGTGGGCGACAAGGCCGGGAAGTTGCTGGCTTGGTTAGATAGAAGGGAGATGGCCAGCCGTGTGGTGCCCGAACTCCTCGGAGATGACGGTGTGGTCCTAACGGACCCTAGTGCTATCGTTGATTCATTCGCTGGCTACTTTCGGGGGGTCTACGAGTCTGCCTCGGACTTTTCGGAGGCGGACTCGTCGGCCTTCCTCTCGGACATTGACCTACCCTGCCTTTCCGAAGATGAGAGAGCGGACCTGGATAGAGACATCACCGCTGACGAGATCGACCTTGCGATCCGCTCCCTACGGACCGGAAAGGCCTCCGGGCCTAACGGCATACCGGTGGAACTGTATAAAATCCGCTCGGATGCGATCTCCCCGCACCTCCGTAAAATGTTCTTGGAGTCCTTTGAGAGGGGCTGTCTCCCTCTGGATCAACGACTGGCTACCATCGTGGTCATCCACAAGGCCGGTAAGCCGCGGGATGTCTGTCGGTCGTACCGTCCTATCTCTCTCCTTAATGTGGAACCCAAGGTCCTCGCCAAGCTGCTCGCCAACCGATTGATTGGCGTCATCAGCGACCTCGTGCACCCCGACCAGTCGGGATTCATCCCCCACCGAAACACCGCCCTCAACTTGCGACGCCTCCATGGTGTCATGGCCAGGGCCCACACTCTCGAAGAGCCGGCTGTCCTCGCGTCTCTCGACGCCACTATGGCCTTCGACTCGCTCGAATGGCCATACCTCTAGGCAGTGCTGACCAAACTCGGGTTCGGACCTGTCTTTGTGAGCTGGGTGAAGCTATTATATGCGGACCCGATGGCTAACGTTGCGGTCAACGGTCGCCTGTCGGCGCCGTTCCCCCTACGTCGGGGTACTAGACAGGGTTGCCCCCTGTCGCCCCTCCTGTTTGCCTTGGCCCTTGAACCGCTTGCAGCTTTACTGCGTGTGCATCCTGACCTGCGAGGCATTACATGGGCCCCTGGCTTCGAAGACAGGGTCTCCCTGTACGCCGATGATATCCTGCTTTATCTGACTTCCCCCTGCAGGTCCCTCATTGTGGCCTGTGATGTGATCAGACTTTTCGGGCGGTACTCGGGCCTGATTATCAACTGGGCCAAGTCCTCCCTATATGTCCTCAAGGGGAATACTCCACGTCTCCCCAGAGGCTGCAGGATTCAGATTGCCACTCGCGGCTTCAAGTACCTGGGCGTTTACATTTCTGGTAATCCCAAGTTGAGGCATGACAACAATTTACTCCCTCCTCTTCAGCGGTTACGGCGTGATGTGGACAGCTGGCGTAAACTGCCGCTCTCCCTTCTAGGCCGTGCCGCTCTGTTCAAGATGATGGCCCTGCCCAGGTTCCTATACGCACTCCAAAACGCTCAGGACCCGGTCCCGGCGCGCTACTTTCGTGATCTTGAAGGCCTTCTCCGGACCCTCCTCTGGGACGGTCGGCCCCGCGTTGCCTTCCACAAACTCACACTCCCCTGGTACGATGGTGGCATCGCCCTCCCAGATGTGCGCCGCTACTATTGGTCTTCGCAACTTGCTGCCCTCAACCACGGTTTTTATGGCCTAGAGGGAAGCCCCGGCTATGCCATGGATAGATGGCTGATGGGCGATGGTAACTATTATCGGGCCCTATACTCTAAGTCCTTTGACCGACGGTTGACGGGCCCCACCCGTACGGCGGTCCGCACTTGGCAGGCGGTTACTAAGGCACAAGGGTGGCAAGGCAGACTCACGAGGTTCACTCCCCTCTTTGACTCGGACATCCTGGGTAGACTGTGGCACACCAAGGGATTTGATAGGTGGGACCTTATCGGTATCAGCAGGGTTGATGATATGCTCTCCAGGGGCTCAATTAAGACCTTCCCCCAGTTACAAACCGAATACCAGCTGGGCGCGACGGAGTTTTTTCGCTACGCTCAACTGAGACACGCGCTGCTCTCGGCCTCTCCGCCGGACGGCGTCATTCCTGAGAGTTCCCCTCTGGAAGACAGGATACTAGATGGGCACATGCCGGACAGCGCAATCTCCCTCTCCTATAAAAAATTGATCAATGTGCGCACGGACCTCCTCCTTAGTTTGAGAGACCAGTGGGTGGCGGATGGCCTTGAATTGGACGATGAGGATTGGCAGAGCGCAGTTTCCTCCCCTAAGGAGGTTGCCATTTCTTCCCGTCTTCGCCTCGTGCAATTTAAGATCCTGCACCGGGTGTATATGACAGGACCCCGGTTAATGCGCATGGGTTTCTCGCCTGACGGTCTCTGTCGTAGGGGCTGCGGAGCTCCTGCCACTTTTTTGCACATCCTTTGGGACTGCCCGGTGATCGCCTCCTACTGGAGGAGAGTGCACCGCGTCATGGAGGAGGTGACTGGCGTGGCTGCTCACGCTGAAGCCCGTCGATGCCTTCTGAACGTATGGGAGCCTTCCGATCACAACGTTGCACAGACTAGATGGGTTACCCTTGGGAACATGGTAGCTAAGAGGGACATAGCCCAGAAGTGGGGTGCGTCCGCGGCCCCCCTGCTGGTACAGTGGAAGGCCAACATGGACTGGTGCATGTTCAGGGAGAAGACAGTCTATGTGGCCAGAGGGAGACCTCGAACTTGGACTAAAATTTGGGGAGCATGGAATGAGTACAGGGGAGATGTGTGCTTACCGCCTGAATCAGTCAGCCTGCATGATAGTATGTCTCCCTAGCCTGTGACGCCAACTGAGTTCTACTGTACTATATTCTCCTGTCACCTTCCCCCTCCCTCCTCCTTCCTATTCTGCAACCTATCCTTGGTGCATATTTACCTGCCTTCTTCCCCTACCCATCCCCGACACCCAGCGTCACACTGTCCCCACTGCCACTTTCGCGCCCGCGGGCGCCCTGTTGTTGTATTCATCTTATTATAAAATTAACCTTCGATGATGATGTCTCAATTGTTTGACACTATTTCTCTCCTGTTTGCTCTGCTGCCTTGCCTCCGGGATGTCAGGCTGAATAGCTGTGTGTTCTGATTTCAATAAAGGTTTTCAAAAATTAAAAAAAAAAAAAAAACATAGGCTCAGTGGACAGCTTTGGGACAATTTGGGAGGCATTTAAAGTGTACGTTAGAGGGGTAGTCATGGCGAAACACTCCAGTGTCCTGAAAGCAATTAGAAACAGGCTGAAGTATCTTGAGGGGCAGATAGCAGACTGCGAACGCCACCAGCTACTTGACCCGACCCTGCCTGGGGATGGGACCTTGCAGGATCTACTGAAAGAATTCCATGAGGAGGCAGACAGGGAGGTCAGACATCTAGGAAAATATGCGACAGCGCGCACGTATGGAGAGGGAGACCGCCCGGGAGCACTACTAGCCAGGATAATGAAGGGCACCAGACGTAGGCAGGTAGTCACGGAAATGCAAACTCCAGGGGGGGCGACGTTAACAACGGAGGACGACATACTAGCGGAGTTTAGGAGATTCTACGGGGACCTATACACCAGCAAGATCACAGGGGTAGAGGACCAAATTGACAACTACCTAAGCTATATTAAGATGCCATTCCTCGAGAACTGGCAGAGGGAATTCCTGATGTCCCCCATACTCCGTGAGGAAATCTCAGACGCGCTAAACGGCATGAGATCGGAAAGTGCGCCCGGGATTGATGGACTGACGGTGGCCTTTTATAAGGCGTACAAAGACAAGCTGTTACCTTACCTCTCCACCCTCTTTGATGAGATATGTGAGTACGGCGTTATGCCGCCCTCTATGAGAGAGGCACTCATCGTCACGATATTAAAGCCAGGCAAGCCCCATGATCTCCCAGGTTCCTACCGCCCACTGTCCCTTATAAATGTAGACGCTAAGCTTTATGCGAAGGTCCTGGCGACCAGGCTAGCACTCGTGGCGCCTGAGTTGGTAGCCCCGGAGCAAGCAGGGTTTATCCCGGCTAGGAACCTCACTTACAACATCCGCACGGTCATGGGGGCCATGCAGCACACTAGGCATGACACCAAAGCCATCGCGGTCTTCCTAGACATGGAGAAAGCCTTTGACTCCGTGGAGTGGCCCTTCATGCGCAAAGTACTGAAGAAGCTGGGGCTGCGGGAGCTATTCCTCCAACTTCTGGGTGCGCTTTACCACAAGCCCACAGCGAGAGTTAGGCTGGGGGACGCAGTCTCGGAGCCGATCGCCATCAGCAGAGGCACGAGGCAGGGGTGTCCCCTTTCCCCGCTACTCTACGCATTGGTGGCGGAGCCACTGGCATGCGCGATTCGGGAATACCACTCTTATGAAGCCATCAACTACCCCACCTACAAGATTGGTATATCCACGTATGCGGATGACACCCTGCTGTACGTCAGAGAACCGGACAATAATCTTTCATCGGTTTTGAGGGAAGTTGTTAGGTATGGAGCGCTCTCGGGACTGAAGGTCAACTGGTCAAAATCAGTAGCCTTCCCGCTGACCCCAATCACCGTCCCTTTCGAGATGGACTACCCGCTCCAATGGTCCACAGAACCGGTAAGGTATTTGGGCATCATGCTCCACACGGATCCTGACATCATGTTGAGGGAAAACTACGGGGTTGCCTATAGCAAACTCGTAGACGACGTGGAGCTCTGGATTAAGCTCCCGCTGTCACTGATGGGTAGAATAGCTATGATGAAATGGTTATTCTCCCGAGGTTTCTGTTTCTCTTCAATAATCTCCCGATGGTCCTCTCGAAAGCTTTCTTCGCGACCATGAACAAACTACTAGTGAGACTGGCATGGGCTGGAAAGCAACCTAGAGTGCAATGGAAGGTACTACAATTGCCATACGAGCAGGGGGGACTGGCTGCACCAGACCTGGAAAGATATTACAGGATAGCGCAAGCCTCCCATCTCCACACATGGATTCATGGCAAACAGGACATCCCGCATGTGATCCTGGAACGACTGTTCGCAGACCCCACCCCGCTCCCAGCGACCGTCTGTGGCCCTAAGGACCGCAGAGTGGGCACGCTGGACTCTCTCCTGTCCACTAACCACGCCTGGCATTCCATATTGCAGAGGCAGAACAAGGTGTTGATGTATGCACCCAACATGCCGATACAGTGGGCGCTTTGGCTCCCAACGTTGACGGAACCTGGTGTACACAAGGTCCTCAACGAACTGGGCGCATGCACCTTGGGGGACCTATTCGTGCAAGGGAAGGTGAAGACGTGGGAACAGCTCTCGCATGGGAGGGAGCGTACCTCCTTACTTCAGCGCTTCCAGTACCATAGAGTACGAAGTGCACTGCTAGATCAGCTGGGCCCAGACATGGAAGAACCTCCTGAAGTCCCGGAACTAGTATACGTCATAGACACTGAGACTCCGAAGAAGCTGATTACCAGGCTTTATAAGATAGGACATGAGCACACGGCACTGCTCTACACGAGGGCGCGCTTAGCCTGGCAGACTGACCTAGACACCCAAATTGACGACAGCATGTGGGAGTACTGCTGTGCGGCCTCCAGGCGCATTTCCCTGAATGGGAGACACCGCTTGATCCACTTAAAATTTTTGCAACGGGTATACCATACGCCGGAACGACTGCACAGGTACGGCCTCCGTGACACGCCACGCTGTGAGAGATGTCACGCCCAAGTTGCGGACTTCCTGCATTTAGCCTGGTGGTGCCCGGGAGTTCAGAAGTTCTGGGCCTCCGTATTTGCAGAAATTAGCACTATCGTGGAGTTGGACTTGGTATTGGACCCGGCCCTCGCTCTAATGGGCTACACGAGGATGATACCCGTCTCAGTGCGAAAGCTGGTGAGCATGGGCATGCTCCTTGCAAAACGAGTAGTAGCTCTATGCTGGATGAGGGGGCCACTTCCTACACTGAAGCGGTGGGCCAGCGACATGACGTACTGTAACACTCAGGCGGAATCATACAGTGAGCTCCTTCCGCCTCGAAGTCGACCCAAGAACTTCTGGGGGCTGTATCAGACCTACCTGACCTCCAGAATAGACGAGGATGTGTCAGTAGAGGGGGAGGGGGAGGATCAAGAGAGTGACTCGCACGTTGAGCCTGGATGAATCTGACAGGGCTCTCCCCTACACAATAGAAACTCATTGGGCAGTAGCGGCCACCACATCCCTAGCTGTGTGAGAACATGGGAGTCACCCTCTGGAATGATGGAGAGTAGCATGCCACACAAGCCACAACACATCCACGAGTCGCACGCTAACAAACACGAGGAGCACAAACAGGGGACCAGTTAAAGGGTGGGGGGGTTCGTGGGGCGGGGTACTGGTTGGGAGAAAATGTTAAAAATGTACAGATTCGTCCATATACACACAGTGCACATAGCAACACAGATTGTATGGGCCTACGGAGGGAGACCTGCTTCGGCCGGACTGCTGCTATGGCTTGGACTTGAACTATATGTATTTCCGCGTGTTCTACCTCTGTGTCATGGATATGGCGAGGCAGCCCACTGCCGGCCCGAGAAGGGTTGTAGGCGAATGGCTCTTCGAACTCTGTAATGTGCTTTTTTTCATGATAAACACAATAAAAAAAAAATAATAATTATATTTTGTTAAACAAATCCCCTTGAAGGCACCTATACCTTTCTACTTACTCACCCAAGCCCTCAAGTGTATTTTGGGTTGCTCACTGTTCCTTAATCACATAGTTATATGCAACATACAGTCCAAATACCACTCAGTGCCACATAATTACACACCACATAATTACACTCTACTGAATGCAACACACACTCCACACAATACCATTCAGTGGCACATAATTACACACCACATAATTACACTCTACTGAATGCAACACACACTCCCCATATTACCACTCAGTGCCACATAATTACACGCTACATAATTACACTGCACTCAATGCAACATACACTCCAAATACCACTCAGTGCCACATAATTACACGGCACACAATTACACTCTACTGAATACAATATACACTCCCCATATTACCACTCAGTGCCATATAATTACATGCCTCATACCTACACTCTACTCAATGCAACATAAATACACTTTATCTATCTGGCTATCTATCTATCACCCTTCTATCTGTCTATCTCTCTATCACCCTCTATCTATCTCTCTATCACCCTCTATCTATCTATCTATCTATCTATCTATCTATCTATCTATCTATCTATCTATCGCCCTCACTCTATCTATCGCCCTCACTCTACCTATCGCCCTCCCTCTATCTATCTATCGCCCTCACTCTATCTATCTATCTATCGCACTCACTCTATCTATCTATCGCATCACTCAGCATCACTCAGCACCACCAGAGCATCACTCAGGGGTACCACAACATCACTATGCGCTACCCCAGCATCACTGAACGCCACAGCATCACTTGTCGCCACCACAACATCACTCTGCGCCACCACAGCATCAATCTTTGCAACCATTCAACAACTGGTTCAAATATGTTCTCTCAATGTTTCAAGCTTCATTACAAATGTCACAAAAATATGTTAATAGTTCACTTCTGTTCTTGGATTTTCATCACAATAAAATACAATGAACATAATCTTCACAAAAGTTATTTACAAAAGCTATTGCCATTATAAATTACAATAACTTTTAAGTATTAATTATTAAAAAAATAAAAGCCAATTTTATTTGTAATATCAATACATCTAAGTCACGTAAATACAACACATATTGCATTACAAATGCTATATGTGTCACATTTGCGAAAGCTAAATCTATTGGCATTGTAAATGACAAAGCTATTCAATTCACTATTTTCCAAACCAACACATAAATAAAAAATGTGTCATTTACAATACCAATAGCCGATTTCTAATACCAATCCAACCCTGGGTGAATACCCTCTGCCAGTAAGTCTATGTAAATCTGTGACGCAGGCCAGCTGCCTCCAGTGAAAGCAGAGCTCTGTGAATGAACTGCTACAGCTTTCCAGATCTTTCCTCAAATCAGCCTTGCACATTTTTGGGCCATCTTGTTGCACTCGTGTTAGACGAAGCGTCCCTGTGGGGATGGATGCTCGGTGTGATTGATGGCTCTGCAGTTCCGGCCAGCGTCGGGTCTCTGGCAGCCTCAGCCTCCTCTGCGTCCCACAGCAGCTCTGAAGGCCTGAGCTCTCAGGGCGGTGGCTGAGGCGGGCGCCCCGCAGGCGGTGGGAAGTCTGACCCTGGTTTTACCGTGTGAGCAGAAATAAAGCACAATCTTCAAATTGCAGTGTCTCAGCAGGACGGATGGGCACGCGGACTGACTTCCCTTCTCTGGAAATAGTCTATTTGGAAAGAAGCCAAAGACTGAATGGGTTTCGAAAAGGGCCCTCACATTTTTTGCCATTGTGGGCCAATAATGGTACGTTCTTATAAACTGTGATGCCCTTTTTTGGACTAATGAAATAAGTACAATAATTGGAGAGTATCTTCCAGTTCGAAGAGACGCCTTTGGTTAAAACATCTCGGTGTTATTAATTATATAGCGGAGGCGACTTTACGAATGGTTTTGTGGTTTCCACCGCAGACTGGATGTGGCTTGTGAATCTGTGCTCAGCAGTAAGGACCTATCCAAGAAAAAATAAATTGTGGCACTAATTACCTCAGAAAGTGAGCGATGGCGTTAAAGGGACTGATGGCACAGTTTTGTCACGCCCTTCCTTTAAAGGCATCAGTCAAAGCTGAGATGCACACTTTATTACATATTCCAAACGATTTTGATCGACTTTGGAATGAGGTATAGTCAATACACTCTCCTTATCAATGTCATTATATAAAGAATATAAGGTGTGCGCCACAGAACTGTAAGTGCCTGTTAGCAACCCCGCTGCCAGAAGTTCATGGAATAAACAAGCATTTACAATGCAATGGTTTTGCCTTTGTTAAAGTTAGAGCTATTGGCATTGCTCTTGACATTATTTTTATTTATGTTTTTTTTAACATAAATAAATGGCATTGTCATTTACAATGCCACTAACTTTATCTCTCGCAAATGACACACACAAACACACACAGAGCCCCCCCACACACACACCCACACAGAGCCCCCCACACACACAGCCACACAGAGCCCCCCCACACACAGCCACACAAAGCTCCCCACACACACAGCCACACAGAGCCCTCCACACACCCACACAGAGCCTTCCACAGACACCCACACAGCACAAGCAGGCAACAGGGGCACACGGAGGCACAAGCAGGCAACAGGGGCACACGGAAGCACAAGCAGGCAACAGGGGCACGAAAACGGAGGCACAAGCAGGCAACAGGGGCACACGGAGGCACAAGCAGGCAACAGGGGCACACGGAGGCACAAGCAGGCGACAGGGGCACGAAAACTGAGGAACAAGCAGGCGAAAGGGGCACAAAAACTGAGGCACAAGCAGGCGACAGGGGCACGAAAACGGAGGCACAAGCAGGCAACAGGGGCACACGGAGGCACAAGCAAGCAACAGGGGCACACGGAGGCACAAGCAGGCAACAGGGTCACGAAAACAAGCACAAGCAGGCAACAGGGGCACACGGAGGCACAAGCAGGCAACAGGGGCACACGGAGGCACAAGCAGGCGACAGGGGCACGAAAACTGAGGAACAAGCAGGCGACAGGGGCACAAAAACTGAGGCAAAAGCAGGCGACAGGGGCACGAAAACGGAGGCACAAGCAGGCAACAGGGGCACACGGAGGCACAAGCAAGCAACAGGGGCACACGGAGGCACAAGCAGGCAACAGGGTCACGAAAACAAGCACAAGCAGGCAAAAGGGTCACAAGCAGGAATAGTGCGGCTGGTGCAGTGGTACCAGGCCGAAAGGTGAGAGGGGCTGTCTGCACCCCAGTTTGGACAGTTTCCACTACCTAACAGGGATTGGTGGGAGGGGGGCGTACTTCTTGCTTGCTTTATGGCTGTTACTTCGGGGACGCAGTGCACGCTCTTGCCTGCTGCCTGCTGCCACCAGGACACGACAACAGGCAGGGAGAGGACAGGCTGGGAGAGGGCAGGGAGGGGACAGGCTGGGAGAGGGCAGGGAGGGGACAGGCTGGGAGAGGGCAGGTTGGGAGAGGGCAGGCTGGAAGTGGACAAGCTGGGAGAGGACAGGCTGGGAAAGGGCAGGGAGGGGACAGGCTGGGAGAGGGCAGGCTGCAAGTGGGCAGGCCGGGAGAGGACAGGCTGCGAGAGGACAGGCTGCGAGAGGACAGGCTGCGAGAGGGCAGGCTGCGAGAGGGCAGGCTGCAAGAGGGCAGGCTAGGAGAGCACAGGCTGGGAGAGGGCAGGCTGGGAGTGGGCAGGCTGCGAGAGGACAGGCTGCGAGAGGACAGGCTGCGAGAGGACAGGCTGGGAGAGGGCAGGCTGCGAGAGGACAGGCTGCGAGAAGACAGGCTGCGAGAGGACAGGCTGCGAGAGGACAGGCTGCGAGAGGGCAGGCTGGAAGAGGACAGGCTGGAAGAGGACAGGCTGGGAAAGGGCAGGGAGGGGACAGGCTGGGAGTGGGCAGGCCGGGAGAGGACAGGCTGTGAGAGGACAGGCTGCAAGAGGACAGGCTGCGAGAGGGCAGGCTGGGAGTGGACAGGCTAGGAGAGGACAGGCTAGGAGAGGACAGGCTGGGAGAGGGCAGGCTGGGAGTGGGCAGGCTGCGAGAGGACAGGCTGCGAGAGGACAGGCTGCGAGAGGACAGGCTGGAAGATGACAGGCTGGGAAAGGGCAGGGAGGGGACAGGCTGGGAGAGGGCAGGCTGGGAGTGGGCAGGCTGGGAGAGGACAGGCTGCGAGAGGACAGGCTGCGAGAGGGCAGGCTGGGAGAGGGCAGGCTGGGAGAGGACAGGCTAGGAGAGGACAGGATGGGAGAGGGCAGGCTGTGAGAGGACAGGCTGTGAGAGGACAGGCTGCGAGAGGACAGGCTGCAAGAGGACAGGCTGGGTGAGGGCAGGCTGGGAGTGGGCAGGCTGCGAGAGGACAGGCTGCGAGAGGACAGGCTGCGAGAGGACAGGCTGGGAGAGGACAGGCTGAGAGAGGACAGGCTGGGAGAGGGCAGGCTGGGAGTGGACAGGCTGCGAGAGGAGAGGCTGCGAGAGGACAGGCTGCGAGAGGAGAGGCTGCGAGAGGACAGGCTGCGAGAGGACAGGCTGCGAGGAGACAGGCTGGGAGAGGACAGGCTGTGAGAGGGCAGGCTGGGAGAGGACAGGCTGGGAGAGGACAGGCTGGGAGAGGACAGGCTGGGAGAGGGCAGGCTGGGAGAGGGCAGGCTGGGAGTGGGCAGGCTGGGAGTGGGCAGGCTGGGAGAGGGCAGGCTGGGAGAGGGCAGGCTGGGAGAGGGCAGGCTGGGAGTGGGCAGGCTGCAAGAGGACAGGCTGCGAGAGGACAGGCTGTGAGAGGACAGGCTGGGAGAGGGCAGGCTGGGAGTGGGCAGGCTGCGAGAGGACAGGCTGCGAGAAAACAGGCTGCGAGAGGACAGGCTGCGAGAGGACAGGCTGCGAGAAGACAGGCTGGGAGAGGACAGGCTGGGAGAGGGCAGGCTGGGAGAGGGCAGGCTGGGAGAGGGCAGGCTGGGAGTGGGCAGGCTGCGAGAGGACAGGCTGCGAGAGGACAGGCTGCGAGAGGACAGGCTGGCAGAGGACAGGCTGGGAGAGGACAGGCTGCGAGAGGACAGGCTGCGAGAGGACAGGCTGCGAGAGGACAGGCTGGAAGTGGACAGGCTGAAAGAGGACAGGCTGGGAAAGGGCAGGGAGGGGACAGGCTGGGAGAGGGCAGGCTGGGAGTGGGCAGGCCGGGAGAGGACAGGCTGCGAGAGGACAGGCTGCGAGAGGACAGGCTGCGAGAGGGCAGGCCGGGAGAGGGCAGGCTGGGAGAGGACAGGCTAGGAGAGGACAGGCTGGGAGAGGGCTGGCTGCGAGAGGACAGGCTGCGAGAAGACAGGCTGCGAGAGGACAGGCTGCGAGAGGACAGGCTGGGAGAGGACAGGCTGGGAGAGGGCAGGCTGGGAGAGGGCAGGCTGGGAGAGGGCAGGCTGGGAGTGGGCAGGCTGCGAGAGGACAGGCTGCGAGAGGACAGGCTGCGAGAGGACAGGCTGGGAGAGGACAGGCTGGGAGAGGACAGGCTGGAAGAGGACAGGCTGCGAGAGGACAGGCTGCGAGAGGACAGGCTGGAAGTGGACAGGCTGGAAGAGGACAGGCTGGGAAAGGGCAGGGAGGGGACAGGCTGGGAGAGGGCAGGCTGGGAGTGGGCAGGCCAGGAGAGGACAGGCCACGAGAGGAAAGGCTGCGAGAGGACAGGCTGCGAGAGGGCAGGCTGGGAGAGGGCAGGCTGGGAGAGCACAGGCTAGGAGAGGACAGGCTGGGAGAGGGCAGGCTGGGAGTGGGCAGGCTGCTTGAGGACAGGCTGCGAGAGGACAGGCTGCGAGAGGACAGGCTGGGAGAGGGCAGGCTGCGAGAGGACAGGCTGCGAGAAGACAGGCTGCGAGAGGACAGGCTGCGAGAGGACAGGCTGCGAGAGGGCAGGCTGGAAGAGGACAGGCTGGAAGAGGACAGGCTGGGAAAGGGCAGGGAGGGGACAGGCTGGGAGTGGGCAGGCCGGGAGAGGACAGGCTGCGAGACGACAGGCTGCAAGAGGACAGGCTGCGAGAGGGCAGGCTGGGAGAGGACAGGCTAGGAGAGGACAGGCTGGGAGAGGGCAGGCTGGGAGTGGGCAGGCTGCGAGAGGACAGGCTGCGAGAGGACAGGCTGCGAGAGGACAGGCTGCGAGAGGACAGGCTGGAAGAGGACAGGGAGGGGACAGGCTGGGAGAGGGCAGGCTGGGAGTGGGCAGGCTGGGAGTGGGCAGGCTGGGAGAGGACAGGCTGCGAGAGGACAGGCTGCGAGAGGGCAGGCTGCGAGAGGACAGGCTGCGAGAGGGCAGGCTGGGAGTGGGCAGGCTGCGAGAGGACAGGCTGCGAGAGGACAGGCTGCGAGAGGACAGGCTGAGAGAGGACAGGCTGGGAGAGGACAGGCTGGGAGTGGACAGGCTGCGAGAGGACGGGCTGCGAGAGGACAGGCTGCGAGAGGACAGGCTGTGAGAGGACAGGCTGGGAGAGGACAGGCTGGGAGAGGACAGGCTGGGTGACGGCAGGCTGCGAGAGGACAGGCTGCGAGAGGACAGGCTGGGAGAGGACAGGCTGCGAGAGGGCAGGCTGCGAGAGGGCAGGCTGGGAGAGGACAGGCTGGGAGAGGACAGGCTGGGAGAGGGCAGGCTGGGAGAGGGCAGGCTGGGAGAGGGCAGGCTGGGAGAGGGCAGGCTGCAAGAGGACAGGCTGTGAGAGGACAGGCTGCAAGAGGACAGGCTGTGAGAGGACAGGCTGGGAGAGGGCAGGCTGGGAGTGGGCAGGCTGCGAGAGGACAGGCTGCGAGAAGACAGGCTGCGAGAGGAAAGGCTGCGAGAGGACAGGCTGCGAGAAGACAGGCTGGGAGAGGACAGGCTGGGAGAGGGCAGGCTGGGAGAAGGCAGGCTGGGAGTGGGCAGGCTGCGAGAGGACAGGCTGCGAGAGGACAGGCTGCGAGAAGACAGGCTGGCAGAGGACAGGCTGGGAGAGGACAGGCTGGGAGAGGACAGGCTGCGAGAGGACAGGCTGCGAGAGGACAGGCTGCGAGAGGACAGGCTGGAAGTGGACAGGCTGGAAGAGGACAGGCTGGGAAAGGGCAGGGAGGGGACAGGCTGGGAGAGGGCAGGCTGGGAGTGGGCAGACCGGGAGAGGACAGGCTGCGAGAGGACAGGCTGCGAGAGGGCAGGCTGGGAGAGGGCAGGCTGGGAGAGGACAGGCTGGGAGAGGGCAGGCTGCGAGAGGACAGGCTGCGAGAGGACAGGCTGCGTGAGGACAGGCTGGGAGAGGACAGGCTGGGAGAGGGGAGGCTGGGAGAGGGCAGGCTGGGAGAGGGCAGGCTGGGAGTGGGCAGGCTGGGAGTGGGCAGGCTGGGAGTGGGCAGGCTGGGAGAGGGCAGGCTGCAAGAGGACAGGCTGCAAGAGGACAGGCTGCGAGAGGACAGGCTGCGAGAGGACAGGCTGGGAGAGGGCAGGCTGGGAGTGGGCAGGCTGCGAGAGGACAGGCTGCGAGAGGACAGGCTGCGAGAGGACAGGCTGCGAGAGGACAGGCTGGGAGAGGGCAGGCTGGGAGAGGGCAGGCTGGGAGTGGGCAGGCTGCGAGAGGACAGGCTGCGAGAGGACAGGCTGCGAGAGGACAGGCTGCAAGAGGACAGGCTGGGAGAGGACAGGCTGGGAGAGGACAGGCTGGGAGAGGGCAGGCTGGGAGAGGGCAGGCTGGGAGAGGGCAGGCTGGGTGACAGCAGGCTGGGTGACGGCAGGCTGGGAGAGGACAGGCTGGGAAGCAGAGAGGGTCTTACCTGATAAGTCTGCCAGCGCGGAGCTCTCCGGCGCGCAGAGCAGCAGCAGGGCCCAGCAGAGCAGGGCGAGGGGCGGCAGGGGCTCGCAGAGGTGTCTCCTGGGGCAGCCGCCCAGGTCCACCATGGTGCGGCTCCGAGTCCCAAGCTCACATGGTGCCAGCGCTGCCCGCTTGGAAGGATTGGAAGGGAAGGGGTCACAACGGATATACCTATTTCTGAAGTACGGATGTGTTTGACTACAATGCTAATGTTTTCAGGGGAGTGAGTGTCTTCTTGTTTTAGCTGTGATGCTTACAATACCAGCACCGTTCGCAGACACAAGTGAGTGCACATTTAGCAGGCAAATACAGGAGCGTCGTTCATTTTTCACAGTGCACACAGATGAACATGGATAAACAGATCCAAAGGAACTGAAAGCAAACAGACCTAAATGTCAAAAAAGGCGGCAAAAACATAAGCGCTATTTACAAATCACAAGCGAGTCCTGGCGCCTGAACCCCTTAATTCGACATTGACTTACTGTGTAAAAAAAATAACTTTTTAAAAGATTTGTGATACTAAAGGGGATTCCATTTGAGCCATTAAAGGGGAATCTATAGGGTTGGTTCCGCCGCCGAAAAGAAGTGAATTAACTCCATCGGCTTCTGAAACAGTCGGAAGGAATTTCTAAAGACTAAAACCAGCTCGTGCCAAGGACACAAACACGCGAAAGTGGTCTGTAGAATTCGTTTCTAAAAGGCGCGTAGGGGCCTCTCTGTAGGTCACCGATGAGTAAAGACAAGGGTTTTAAACTGAATCTACTGCTGCAGTCAGTCCCTAAAGTGTGGGTGTAAAGGCCTCCCACCTGCCAGCGCCCCAAAGGTTGAACTCGGAGATCTGAATGACTTCAAGCCGATGAATAGCGCATCAGTGCCTCGTCAAGGCCCTTAAGCGCTATATGAATACATTTACAATCACACACCACATAAAGGGCCAGCGTGCAGGCGCGACGAAGCTGCAGGAGCGGTGGGAACCTTAGCTCCTGTGGAAGAAGGGACGAGGCTTCATGGCACATTGGGATCAAATGAAATGCTGGCCAGGTGTACCCTGTGGGGTCAGCCCAAAGCAGGGAGAGGTCTTTTAGCCCACAAAGTGGTGGGCAGGCGCCCGAACAGACGAGTCGCGCTGGGACCTCGCTCAACAGTGATCAAACCCCCAGTTTTCCTTGAGATTTGAAGGCGGCCACATAAACCTGGCAGTCAGAGAGGGGGTACAGCCCATTGACAGAAAACACGAGGCAGACAGAGAGCAGAAGGACACAAAAACGAGAGGGAAGAAGGACACACAAGCTACGGCAGGAGGGGGGCAGGCACAAAGGGAATACGGACAACGGGAGGGGTCGGGAGGAAACACAAACTACGGTCACAGATGCCAGCCAGTTACCCCCACATTGGGTCACGGGTCGAAATGCAGCCTCAGCCCCACCCCTGCCCCTTCTCTTAGACAGCAGGGACTGTTTATCACATGGCCTCTGCGAGCGATGGGCCAATCCCAGCGCGGCCCTGAGGCGAGCCCCCCCCAATGACGTCAGAGCTCCTTGACCAATCGGAGCGCGGCTCCCTCGTGCCAGCAGCCTATCAGAGCACGGCTCCTGCGTGCCAGCCACCAATCAGCTAGCTGCCCCTTCGGTTTGGTCTCCGTGGCTCTGGAGATGCGGGCGGCGATTTCTAGGGCAGTCTCAGGCCCCGGGCCACGGCGGTGGAACACAGCAGGGTTACCTCACGGCAGGGGCGCTCACAGCCAGGAGTTTTTAGGCCACAAAAGCGGGGGCTAAGGAGAACGATCTTGGCAACTCCTAAGCACTCACCTGGACTTCTTCCGGGTGCCGTCAATGCCGGCCCAGATTCGGGGGCGTTCCCGCGAACAGGCTTTCGGCTGACGTAGCCAAAAGCCAAAACTTCTCGGGAACGCCCCCGAATCTGGTCTGGGATTGAAGGACAGAGCCGTCTTCCAATGGCTAGCCTCCATTTATGGAGCTAGCCAATGAAAGACGGGGGCGGATTCCCAGCCCCCATACTATACTCATTAGCTTTTTCCTAGCACATGCGTACTTCGTACGCATTGGCTAGGCAAAACCTAAAAAGCATGAATACCGCAAAGAGCAAATTGATGGTATTCCACTCTGTGAATCAAAAGAATCATAAGAGAAGCATGTATGAGGGCAATAACTCAATTGGCCAGGCGTCATATTACGATTACCTAGGAGTACGACTCAAGCCAAATTTAAACTGAATTCCCACACTCTATTACCCCATCACACAGTGAGCATAGCCAAGATCCACAGACGGACAATATCTAAGAGGGTGGCACCTGCTCTAGAGATATACAATATAAAGGCCCTAGGGGCTGCTATGTATGGCTCAGAAATTTGGAGATGGGCAAACACTAAAACCGTTGAACACAAATTCATTAGATCTCTTCTGGGACTACCAGTTAGCACGCCAATGATCCCAGGGTGCTTGGATTTGGCCCACAGCGGTATATCCCGCAAAATAGTGTAGACTTTTGATCTACTGTCATCAATTGTGGAATTCACCAGCTCTTGAACCATATCGGGTCTGCCAGGGCACAAGTCCTGAAAAAAGAAGTGGGGGGACGCTGACGTCACAGCAGGAAGTGACGTCACAAAAGGTGGCTTGCACCATCACTAATTGCCTCCCCTTGCTCACCCCATGGATGCAAATGCATCAGAGAAGCCAGCGCATGAGCAGCGTTCTGAATGGGCTTCGATCTCGCCCGAGAGGCCAAAGATGAATGTGGGGTTGCATTTGCTCCAGTTATCGAGCTCCCGGTAAAATAAGTGGAGGGACGCCGTCCATCCTCGTGGTACCCCGACTCGAGCCCTGGGGTCTGCCTTGGAGATCTAATGATTCCGGCATGTGCAAAGAAAATCCTGTGGCTGAACTGTGTAAAAGCATTTTTGGGGAAACTGGGTTTGGAGAAAAGTTGGTCTTCCCCTGAAGAGATGTGTGCGATATCTAAAGCAGGCCTAAAATAAACTTACTGGGAGTATGTAGCTGTTCAAACTGTGATTAAGTGCAGAGGAATTAAAAATATGGGACGCCATGCAAGTCTCATGGCACCAGTTTGTCAGGGATAAGCTTTTGCATCCTCCCAAGAGCAATGAAAGAAATACACAACACACAGCAGTTGCTCAGGAACAAAATTAAATGTATTTGTAGGTACCAATACTTCCTGGCCAGCTGGGAAGAAGCAGGGCCGGACTGGGAACCAAAACTGGCCCTGGCAAAGAGCTCGGCTGGCCCCCCTGGGAGCGGCAGAGCTGTTTGCCAGGGCCAGTTTCGGCCGATATTGTTACAAGGGCCGATTTTGCAGCTATGCTGTAAAAACGGCCCTGTAACAAAAACGGCCCCTAAGGGCCCAAAATCGGCCCCCACCCTAGCGTCCCACCGGGGAAACGCCCGGTGCCGGCTACGGCCAGTCCGGCCCTGGGAAGAAGTCACACAATGGTGCTCTCAGTCTGCTTCTTCTCTGAGTGACTGATCTTTGGGCCATGAATACAATACAGTAATAACTCAAAGAAGAGAGACTGGGGGATTTTTAAGGTTCAGCATACATGCCCCTATAATGATCAATCCCAAAAGGTATGCAGTTCCTAAGAACAAAAGGAGGGTAGAGTAGGACTTGGTGGTGTTCAGTCCTAAGGGATTACAGCAGGAGTGAGGAATTCCTCCTGTTGGAATTAGGGCCCTCATACAACCGGCAGGGTGTTATGCGTCATCATAGGGCATGCTCCTCGTCAGGTCGGCGCTGCAGTACCTGACGGGGTTCCTATGAGGGGCTCTTTGGCGGAGATCTTTTATTCCAAAATGCTGTTTGGTGCCTTGGGGGTGAGGGGCCTAGGTGTGTAGATGGATGAAGTTGAAGCGAATGATCAGAGCGAGTATTAAAACAGGGTATGGAAGTACCAGAGAGAATTATTTTCATCAGCGAGACTTCCAACCTGATTTAAAACAGGAAGGCGCACTACTGAAATAATTTTTCAGGGATGGCGCACTATAAAGTGGTCAACATGTTTCTTGCCTGAATAGTCCTCCGATCAAGCGGCAATTCGTCAGGACCGTAGTAAAAAATCTACTTACACCATGGCTGGTTGTCTGGTAAAGTGACCCTGATAAGCCAAATCTAAAACCTACAGTGAGGTACCTGAAATTGGACGAGCGACCTAACAAAACAAAACACCAAGTATTAGATATATAATTCATTCATATATTCCAACACCAATCATAAGCAATTACAAGTGTCCCCTCGAAATACGGCATGCTGAAAAACAATCGTGATAAATCTTTAAAAACAATGTGACAGCTACGTGGGTTAAAAAGCCAGTTTATTGGTAACCAACTCATAAAATAAGTAGGGTGGAACATCCACTGTGGTGGCAGAAAGTGGAACTCCCCCCTTTGGGGTTGGTAACAATCGTCATCACCTCTCTGCAGTTCAGACACTCGGGATTACCTAGTGTCCTGATTGGAGTCAGCGGAGACGAAAAATAAAACAGTTTCAAATCAACCTGTAGCACTTAGAGATGCAGGAAGCAAGGAAAAATAAAATAAAATGCGGTAAAGGCAGCGGTGGCTGTAAGAGTCAATACAGTAATGAAACCTCAGCAGAACTGGAAAAGGACACGGTGCCAAACATAGGCAACAGAGAAATGCAAGATCGGCACCGTGCCAAATATAAAGCTGACACACAATGTAAGCAGAAATGAACAACCTGATGAGCAAACTAACGTGGAACTCAGGAAAAGCAAAGAGCTGCTCTACAAAGGCTCCGAACAGCTGTTGAAGTTTGTCCAGTAAAAGTCAGATTGGAAAACGTTGCAGCTTGGAGCATCTTGTTACGGTGTGGTATTGGGTTCCCAAGGCCTACATGCTCCATAGATAACCCACTTACACCGAAAGAACTGTTGGCACGGAAACTGAAAAGTACAAAGAACAAGTTTATTAAGACCCCATGGGGTGGTGGTACATTCCTACAGCACCCTTCGGCAATGCAAGAAGTATCACACCGAACGTTGGTGCGAATCCTTCTTTTATACATTTTTACAGGTAATAAAAGGTAGGCGGTACGAGGTTACAGAGCTTTATATACATATATGGTCATTTTTGGAGCACAGCCAACTCATGGGAGGGGTTACAACTCCACTGGTCAGTTTGGCGGAACATTCCTGAGGGGTGACTGGTCAGTTGGGGGTGCGCATGTACAGGCTTGACCGTTACTAAAAATAGCCTGTTGCTGGGCAAACTCAGATGGTCAGCGGCACGGACAAAGGACTAAAGGGCATGCTGACCACGAGGCCGCTCGTTCCCTAAAATGGCCGCCGTGACATACAAAATGGCGTTTTCTAATATGGCCAAGTTAAGGGAAATAACGTGTAGCAAAGCTAAGCGCTAACCCGGCCATTGTCAAATTACGACAGACGACCCTTTTAGCGTTTAGCTGAAGCTACCTCATAGAGGACGTAGTCGGGATACTCATCTTCGATATCAATTAACATTATTTGAGCAACTTCTTTATGAAGCATCATTTCATGTTGAGCAAGAGCTCGTCTGGATGGAATACAAGCTGATAAGCACATAGAACATAAGGCAGGACCACATTGTATATATAAACATACAAAGAACAGTATCCCAACAATGATACATAAAATCGTCAGCAGTTTCCAACCCCAGGTGGTGATCATCGACCAGAACCACCCCGAAAGAGTCCAAGTACCATTGTCCGGGTGTATTTCAGCAGCTATTTTGTGGAGCTTTGAGATGGCATCATAAACAGAAGGTGAATTATCAGGCACGTACACGCAGCAGCTACTTCCGATAATTCTACATGCCCCCACCACGGTCAGCTAGAACCACATCTAGAACCATACGATTCTGGAGCATAACAATTCTAGAAATCTGGAGTTCTTCTGTTATGTTTCCCAACGCAATAGCAGTGTCATTGGCTACAGCCTCGACAACACGAGTCAGTCGTCGTATTTTCCGACTATTCAAGGCAGCCCCCACGAAGGAAAACAGTCCCAAATTAAAATCTACATATTGTTGTAAGGCGGTATCGGTCTGGTCAATGTCGTCCAGAACCACAGTTCGTTTAACACGATTTAGTACAAAATCATGGTAGAGCACATAATTATTATGGTACATTGGTGGGGCAATGAATACAGGGGGCAATACAAAAGATACGTAACATGTGCCTAACCATCCTAAAGGGAGCTGATGATAGCCTTTATTACCACAGATAAAGTAGGTATTGCGAGATGCCACGAACGAGATGCCATTCGGACTGTCAAATGTAAGTGTGGTGTTACATTCACTTTTTCCAACCGGGATCGTACCTTTATTACGTATACAGAGATCAGCCTTGGTAGTGATAACATTAATAACATGTGAACTGGACATATTAATATTCCTTTGATTACTGTAAACACGGGGTGCAGACACATTATCGGGGCGGTACTCTTCCCATTCAAATCGAGTACCCTCAGCTCGTGGATACCCATCCCGATCATGGTAACAAATCTTGTTCAAACGGAAGAGCACCCCCCCTTTCGTTGGCCATCGTAAAGTGAATAGAAGAGTATACCAGGCATTGCAGGAACCATTATGTGAAAATGGAAGTGGGATGAGTGGAGTGCCCCCTTTCTTCTGATGACCAGGCAACATCCCACACACCCAACAATTTGAAGTGTTCGTCATATTGTGAGTATGATGCAAGATCTGAATGAAGCTATTGTTCAAGTAAGTCTGTCGGTGCCGTTCTTCATGGTAGGGCAAAGTGAAGTGAAAATGTTCAGATGGAGCCGGGGTAGTCGGCAACAAGTGTTCTCGTACAGGCACCACAAGTTCTACTACCCAGGCTATTACTGCTATCACCACAATTGTCAGTACGAACAAGATGGCACCAAGTATTCTCTTGTCTCGTGATGCAGAGGAAACCATAGTTCAAAGTACACAATGTCTCAAATAGTCTTGAATATACAACTACAAAAATTAAAACAAAACAATGGTGCTGAGCTCCGAGGTAGCCGTTGTTTTCTTCTCCGGGGTCAAGACGGGTGTCGCTACTCTTGGCAGAACTGATCCCCCCCCCTTGAGATTCCCGGCTTCCGTTTCACAAACCCCAGAGCGGTAACCAACCAGTCTCGCACAAAAAATCTTCTTCCTATCTTGGCCGCAGATTGTAGCGCTGTCGTCCAGAAACAGTGTGGTCCAGGAAGGCTCCCTCAGATTCGGCCGATGTCACAGCTGGGCTCTTTTCTTTATCCAAAATTTCTTTGTAGTCGGACAGCACAGTAGGATTCACCAAGTCCGGAGAGACGCGGCGGCAGTGAGTTGAGTGCACCCACCGCTTTCTGTTGGTCACTCGCACAGCTGTTCGAGTTGCCAAGAGGACTTGCTCGGGGCCACGCCACCTCGGTTCCAAGCTATTTGCCCTCTCAAACGACTTCACCATCACAAAGTCGCCAGGACGAAGATTGTGAGCCTCTCCAGCAGAATTGTCAGGGAGCGCTTCTCGAACCTGTTGATGAATAGAAAGCAAATCATTTGTTAATCGTGCCAAATAATCGTTCATCATTATGCAAGGCACATCATGTATCAATCGCGGCTTAGGCACTCCCCATATGTTCATAGGCCTTCCAAACACCACTTCATACGGTGTGAGGCCTGTTCGAGAGTGGGGCACTGATCTAAGAGAAAGCAATGCTAGCGGCAAGGCATCCGGCCACTTCAATGACGTGGACGCCACAATCTTAGCCAGTTTCAACTTCAACGTAGCATTGTACCGCTCGACAAGACCTGCTGACTGAGGGTGGAACACAGCATGAAACTTCTGCTGGATCCCCAACCCCTTCAGTACATACTCCACAATTTTTCCAACAAAATGGGGCCCATTATCGCTCCACAAAAATTTACAAACTCCGAATCGAGGGAAGTACTCCTTGAGCAACACCTTAGCTGTTGTCAAAGCTGTATTATCTTTCGTGGGGAAGGCCTCAACCCATTTGCTAAAAGCACACACCACCACTAAGACATACTTAAGGTTATTGCAACGCTCAAGCTGGATGTAATCCATTTGGAGTACCTCGAATGGTGCAGAAGGTGGAACGAACCCTCCTTTCGGAGTATGAGTCCCTTTTGCAGGATTGTGTTGTAAACATATCAAACAGGTCTGCACTACTCTCTTGGCAGTATTGGCAATCTTGGGATGCTCCCAAACTCGTGTTAACAATCGAGTGATTGCAAGAGCTCCCACATGCGCTAATCCATGTGTCATCTGAACCATCGCCTGCAAGTAAGCTGCAGGCAATTTCCATCTCTCCATGTCCTTGCTTCTCCAACAACCCTCATCATCTAGTACCCCTTCTGCTGCCCATGCTGCAAGTTCTGATTCAGTCGCTGATTTTTGGATATCTAGTATCTCCGCTCTAGTATCATACCATCACTCAGCCTGTGATTTTGTGACATACATGGGGGAGTCAGTTCGGGACATAGCTGTTTGTCTTGCTATGCTGTCTGCAAAAGCATTGCCTTGACCCACTTTATCAGTGATCTTTTTATGGGCACTGCATTTAATTATCGCTACTTTCTTTGGACAAAGCAACGCGTTTAGGAGATCACGCACCAGTTCTCCGTGCATAATGTGTACTCCATGAGAAGTCAAAAACCCACGCTCTTTCCAGAGTAAGCCAAAGTCATGCGCTACTCCGAAAGCGTACCGGCTGTCTGTGTAGATGTTCACACATAGGCCAGTACTCAATTCGCAGGCTCTTGTTAAAGCTATCAGCTCTGCTACCTGAGCCGATTTCTGTGGTATTCGTGCTGTTTCTACCACTGTTTTAAGTGTCGTGATCGCATATGCTGCAGAGGTCGTGCCATCTGGCAGCCTCAAACACGATCCATCAACCCACAGTTCCCCATCCACATCTGGAAGTGGCATATCCTGTAAGTCGACACGACCCTTTGTTTGTTCCTCGGTCAGGAAAACACAATCATGATGTTTTTCTTCCTGACCTTCCTCAACCGGATAGGGCAACAAAGTGGCAGGGTTCAGGGTAGCGCATCTTTTCAATGTAATGTGTGGCGCCAGAAGTGTGAGCTCATATCCTGTCAAACGTGCGCTCGTGAGATACTGTGTCTTCGTTTGATTCAACAGGGCATCTACTGCGTGAGGAACTAACACCAACAATTTATGCGATAAAACTATTCCCTCACTCTGTCGTACTGCTACTGCTGTTGCTGCAACTGCTCGAAAACACCCAGGTAACCCTCGTGCTACAGGGTCAAGAACCGCTGAGAAGTATGCACATGGCCTCTGCTTGTCCCCGTGTGCCTGCACTAACACTGATAACGCGCACCCATCTTTCTCGTGCACGTATAACGTGAAGATTTTTGTATAATCTGGTGTACCTAACACGGGTGCAGAGCAAAGGGCTTGTCTCAATTGATCAAAAGCATTTTGACATTCATCTGTCCATTCGAGGGGCATTGGTGTAGTTTTGGACAGTAATGCTAACAAAGGTTTTATAATGTGCGAAAACCCCATGATCCATTGTCTACAAAAGGACGTTAATCCTATAAAGGCACGTACATCTCTCTGAGTGCGGGGGACTGGTGTGTCTAAAATCGCCTGAATTCGATCTGATGTTAATGCACGCCCCTCCTTAGACAAAAGATGACCGAGGTAGGTCACCTTGGGTCTACAGTATTGAAGCTTTTTCTAAGAAACTTTGTGGTTATTCTGAGCCAAGAAAGAAAGCAAAGCAAGAGTACTCTCCTCACATTGTACATAGGTGTCTGTAGCTAACAAGAGGTCGTCAACATACTGTATAAGGGCTACTCCAGATTGCAATTCAAAAGAATCAAGCTGTCTTTTTAAAGCCTGGCTGTAGATGCTAGGACTCTCAGTGTAACCTTGAGGAACACGACAAAATCTATACGATTTATTATTCAACGTAAAGCCAAATAAATATCTGCTATCAGGATGGATGGGGATAGAAAAGAACGCATTTTTGAGGTCAATAACACTAAATGTCGTCGCCGTCGGGGGAACCAATGTGAGCAATGTCGTGATGTCGAACACCACCGGATATTGGGGAATGACAATTTTGTTAATTTCTCTCAAATCAATAATAAATCGATAGACCTTGTCGTCAGTGTCTTTCTTAAGAATCGGAAGAATAGGGCTGTTGCAAACATTGTAGGGAACCTCCTCCACTACTCCTGCAATGATCAAATCTTGAACAATGTGTGTCAGGGCAATTTCACCTTCCCTGGAAATCTTATACTGTGGTACACGTGGCAAAAGTACTCCCTCCTTTACAGTGATTCGAATAGGTGGAATAAGCATCTGTCCCACATCTGTATCTGAGGTTGCCCATAACGTGTGCGGGAGAGAGGCTAATGCTTCACTTTATTGTATAGTGCAAAATCTGTCTGAATCTGGATAATTGTCGTTCAAAATAACTCGCACTCCCTCCGGAGCGCAACGTATCGTTGCTCGAAAATATTTGAGCAAATCGATGCCCAGAATGTTATCTGGGGTATGAGGTGACAACAAAAATTGACCAAAACTGAAAAATGTATCAATACAAAGTGCAAGAGGTTTTGATAATGGGCTAGGAGAGGGTGTGCCATCGAACCCTATACAAGTTATCATGTCGCCAGACAGGGGAGCCCTCGGAACCAAGTTTTTAGACAAAGCACTACGAGTAGCTCCTGTGTCGACTAAAAACTGATCAGTAGAACCCAAAATGCCCGCTGATACATATGGACCTCTCTGATCTACTGGCACTTCAACTGATTCCGTACCCCATCCTACGCAGTCCTATGCATGCACATAATCCTGATGCTCCACATTCTCACCCTCCGATATCTGATACTGGTTCCGTCTATCAAAGGTATTACGTTCATCCTAGCCACGGCCCCTCTCTTCAACCCTACCACGATCACCTCCGCCACCTCTCGCCCCCGAATAACTGTTCCTCGACCTTCCACCTTCTCGACCACGCTGACTACGTTGCTCACGAAGTACCGGACAATCTTCAGCCCAATGCCCAAACTCCTTACAATAGGCACATTGGTCCTCCGCTATATCTGTACGCCCATACGACGCATTACTCCCTCCTCTTCTGCCTCTATCATTCCCTCTAGATTGCGTCCGGCGAACCTGTGCCAACATCACCTTTGTTTTCAATTCCTTCACTTTCTTATCAACACTTTCTTTAGCCTCCAATTCCTGTCGCTCATAATACTGAGCCATCGTTAACAAAGACGCAGGGGTCGCCGTGGCCCAGGAACTTTCACTCGTCTTTAATCGTTTTGCAATCTCCGGTAGGAGATTAGCCACATACTTATCTACAAACAAATGCCTACCCGTATCATCGGTTAACGATTGACCACTGTAATCGTGAAACGCCTCTTCAAAACGTGTAAAGAAATCTGATACCGTTTCATCTAACTTTTGTTTGCACGAAGCTAGCATGGTCCAATCAATCTTCTTAGATGGAACAAGCGTTTTTAGTTTAGTTAAGATAGCCGCTGGAAGTTCTAGAATCAAATCACATGGTTTACATGCAGGTTCTCTGTCTAAATCAGCCTGGTTTATTTCTTTCCACGTTCCCCCAAGCATTGTTTCATCATTATTTTTGCGAATCAATCTCCACATATCAGGCGGAAGAATTAACCTAAAAAACAGATCTATATCAACAAGAGTCATAACACAGGAGGAAATGGCCCCCTCCACCCCTTCATAGAATGCGGCTGGATTTTTACGAAGATCGGGTAAGGAATTTTTCAATGCCATAACATCCGCTCTATTCCAAGGCGTATACACCCAATTATATATAAAATACCCCTTCGCATCCTTCGATGTTTTATCCTCATCTGTACCGTCCCCTTTTGGTGGAACATACAAAGGTGCAGCTTCACGCATAGGCATAACATGCACTTTAGAATTCTTATCTGAACCCCGGAGAGAACACTCCTTAATCTGCTCTGTTGACCCCGGCACGGACTCCTTTTTCTTTTCTTCCCGCAACCTGGACGTCTCATCCCGTAGCGTGATCAGTTGTTTAAAAAATGCATCGACATCTGCAAGAACAAATAGACCTTTATCCAGATTCTCACGATGAACCGACACAGCCTTAGGTTCTAAAGTCTCTGAATATTTACGAAATGTAGTAACAACTTCATCAGCAAAAGTAGTCAAAAAACACATCAGTTCTCGTTCTGTCCATTTACCCCTCTCGACAACAACGTCAGACACAGTTACATAATTTAAATTCAATTTACGGGCCCAACTACGCAAGTCCGCGGCTTTCTCTGCAGATAACCCGACACTGGACTTATCCCCTTTTCCCGACTTATCCTGTCCTTCATCGTCAGAATCTGCAGTCGGAGCCGTAGGAAGAACATACGGAGGCGGTGATCGATCTAATAACGAAAAATCATCAATTTCATTAGTAAGGACAGGATAAAGTGGTCGCCGAATAGGAAATTGACCGGTCGTTTGCAAATTTCGTTCCCGTTCCTCCCTCTCTTTCTTTTCCTGCGCCTCCTTTTCCTCAAGCTGTAAAGCTTTATCTCGAGCAGCCTTGCGCTGCTCTTTGTCCGCCAAGGCAACTTCACGCTTCATACGTTCACGCACCGCTTTCTCCCACATTCGTACACAATCAAACATATTCTGTCTAGACCTACGCTGAAACAAACATTGCTCCACAAACTGAACCTTTCGTAAATCAAACGACCCATGTAGTGGCCATTGCAACTCGGGATCTGTTCTAGTATATTTATGCCATAATTTACTATACAGTATAGGGGGAAGGCCGAATTTCACATACATCTCACGATTTGGAGTTCCTTCTGGGGGAGCCGGCTGTGATTCCGCTAACCTAATTGTGGTACCATCTCCAAAACAGCACATCCCTCGGAGCGTGCTTAAAACAGGCATGTTCAAAAAGTACCACGAAAGCGTGATACCATAAAAATGGCACTTACAGTACTTCACACAAATGTGCCGCTCAAAATACAAACGAAATTAGAGAAACATCTCTACATGCCTGCCTATGTGAAGTGCACTACACATACAGGTTCAAAGTTCACAAAGTCAAAATGTTAGCTAACTGAAATCGTAGTCACAATCATAGAACTTCAGTAAGCGTCCGTAGACTACCGTACCGATCACAAATCTTACCCAAATCTCAAAAGTCCAGATTCCAACTGCCAAGGTCTTTAATCGAATCAGCCAAACGGCACTATCCAGCAACGCAGACAATCAAGAACTCAGTCGGAGACCGGCGCCACCTGGAAGGTCAGATCAGAAGGAAAGGAAGAAAACACCGTGGGTGCCAAGACTCGGGTCACTCGGTGGCAGCGTACGCGTCCATGGCGAGTTTCCAATCCTTCGTCACGACCTCTCCTTCGGGCATCCGAGTCGCCGATGAGTCCCTTCGTGGTCGCCAATTTGTGGTATTGGGTTCCCAAGGCCTACATGCTCCATAGATAACCCACTTACACCGAAAGAACTGTTGGCACGGAAACTGAAAAGTACAAAGAACAAGTTTATTAAGACCCCATGGGGTGGTGGTACATTCCTACAGCACCCTTCGGCAATGCAAGAAGTATTACACCGAACGTTGGTGCGAATCCTTCTTTTATACATTTTTACAGGTAATAAAAGGTAGGCGGTACGAGGTTACGGAGCTTTATATACATATATGGTCATTTTTGGAGCACAGCCAACTCATGGGAGGGGTTACAACTCCACTGGTCAGTTTGGCGGAACATTCCTGAGGGGTGACTGGTCAGTTGGGGCTGCGCATGTACAGCCGCTCGTTCCCTAAAATGCCCGCCGTGACATACAAAATGGCGTTTTCTAATATGGCCAAGTTAAGGGAAATAACGTGTAGCAAAGCTAAGCGCTAACCCGGCCATTGTCAAATTACGACAACGGGGAGAAGTAAAATAGTTCAGTAGGTCTGAGATAGTGCAGGTGAGAATTATAACTAAGTATGATATCTATGTAGTGAATACATATGGATATATATATTTTTTCCCGACATCCACAGTATGAGCCCACAATTGATGAAATGACTCCCCTTCTTGAATGTAAATTGTACATCCAGTTCATATAAAAGACTTTGCCAACTAAAAAGTTCAGTAATAGATGGTCATCTGACTGCTCTTGGGGTGACATTTGCGCTGCCTTTGCAGGGGTGCTGGAATCCCTAACCTACATCCTATTTTTCTGTCCGGTGTATCGCACCCAAAGAGCAAAATGGGTAGTTTCTCTTCATAGGATTCTGGATACCAGACTGTACAAGGAGGCCTTTAGGATCCTTAGCCAGGGGCGGCTCTAGGGTCATGGTGGCCCTGGGCAGGGAGCGTAGGTAGGGGGCCCCGGAAGAGGGGGTCCGGGTGGGGCAGAGTGCAGAGGCCAGTAAAGAGGGGGGGGGGTCAGGGTGTTTAGAAGTGGAATGAGCCGGAGGCCGCCAAATCCCTGCCAGGGGCCGCCACACAAATATGTATCCATCCTCAGAGGATAAATATATTAAGGATATATATTGGCGTGGTGGCCCCTGGGGTTTGGTGGCCCTGTGCAGGTGCACAGCTTGCACATGCCTAAGGCCGGCCCTGCCTTAGCCTTGACACCAGTAGAGTGGTGGAATTCTCCATTGTCAAATTTTTGATGTCAGCATGGATTAGACGTTGAAGTGTATCCTAGGTAGTGAGCAGCTGTTGCACCCAAGTACTTAATGAAACCGGCTCTCTGGTCTACTGCTTTAAAAACTCGGAAGCTTGTTTCCGGTCCAAGGAAGACATGGCTTGGCAGTTCGGGCTGGACTGTTCCCATGAGGCACAGGATCAGACTGATTTGCTTATAGCCATGTCTGAACTGGGGTGGCAGAGTGGGCTAAAGAACGGTGATGGATTAAACCCAGATCTTTTGACTGGGTGTAAGTGTTTGATTGATTCAGATGCTCCGTCCATTACCACCCCCTTTTGTACCGCTTTTGGCCACCATAAGTGTGGCAGGGTATGCTCAGACGTGAGTCCCTTGCTCACTTTGCCACTGGATTCAAGCAAGCCGGGCTGATGACGGCTGGAATGCCAGAAACCGGTCCTCGGAAGCTTGTTTCCGGTCCAAGGAAGACATGGCTTGGCAGTTCGGGCTGGGCTGTTCCCATGAGGCACAGGGTCAGACTGATTTGCTTATAGCCATGTCTGAACTGGGGTGGCAGAGTGGGCTAAAGAACGGTGATGGATTAAACCCAGATCTTTTGACTGGGTATGAGTGTTTGAAAGGCCATAATGAATGGAGATCCTTGTTGGGTAGAACCTTGATAACTCGTGTCCCTGAACTAACTTTGGCATATGCTGTATCAACTGATTTTTTATACCGGAGAACCCCATTTGGATCATTGTTTTAAACAGTTATTGTACTCTATTCCCTTTTTTACTTCCTGAATAAGGGAGCTGTGTTGTTGGAAACTTATGTACCACACTTTTTGGATTATATCAAGTCAGTTTAATATTTCTAGTGTTGGCGTTATTGTTCATTATCGGGAGCTTCTGTTGTTTAATGTTGAATGTGGCCTCTTCGCTGTTTCTTTGCACGTTGCCTGTTCACTTAAAATGAATGTTATTTTAAAGTATCAGCGCTTTAAGATGTGGTTGTGATATATAGTTTTTACTGATGTAATCTATTTTGTCTTTAGGGAAAGCTACGTTGTGCTCAGTGAAGCTGGTAAGGCTTCCATAGGATTAGCTTTTGTAAGTCTTTTTAATACTGAAGTCTTTAAAAAAAAATATATTGAAGTTTTACGCATTTACAAAGTATGGCAAAAAACATGTAAACTTCACAGTCTTTGTTGTTACAAGGCCCCCAGCCTTTGGTGGTAGGCCGCTGGGTTACTTAGATCATTGTTACACATTACGCATTACATCGCTTCCTTGCTTCTATGCCTTGCAACATTTAACACTAAACATATAGTATGTGGTGCTTGTTCTAGGTTTCGGCGGTGCAACATTTAACACAGAACATGTAGGAGCTGGTATAAGTTCTGGGGGTGACCTTCAGCTTGTTATGGGTGGCCGGGTTTGGCGTCTGTCTCACCCCCTTTCTATTCAACTCCTCTGATCTGTTTTAGCCGCTCTTTCTGTGGGTCCCTTGGGAAATACCAGTTGTTTATTTACTTCTCTTTTTTGGTTCATGGGGGTTCGTAGTGTCCTAGGATTTTGTCCAGGGATGACCACATTCCTCTGTTGGGGTTCTTCCAGGGCGAGTTTCTTAGCGCTGTCATGTCAGCTCTCCTCAGGTAGGTCACCCAGTTCAGCCACCCTTTAAATGTGACTTTGGCTGTGTCCTTCCATTTGGAGAGCACTGTTTTGCCTGCTACAGTTAATAAAAAGTCTAAGAGGTATCTGTCTTGTTGTGTGTTTACGTTCGCAGTGGTGAGTGTGGCGAACTCCTCTTTTAGCGTGCAACCTAGTGTCTCGTTAATGAATGCAAGTACTCTTTTCCAGAAGAATTTTTTTACCTTAACACCGTGGAAGATGAGATGCGCCGAATCCCTTTTCTCTAAATCACAATTCCAGCAGCGGTCGTTCTCCCTCAGTCCCATCGATGCTAAGCGCTGGAGTCCAGTATGTCTTGTGCAGTAGCCAGAATTTTGTCTGTGCTAACGTCGGGGATATAATGATTTTCGACGGTGAGGCCCAGAGGGTATGCACCACCTGCTCGGTGAGTGTGGTGTCAAGTTGTGATTTCCAGTACTTGCAGTTTTGTTGTTAAGCTTTGAGGACTTGGGTCGGAGAAGTTTGTATAGTTGGGATACCAGGTGGCACACTTTGTTTAAGTTCTCCATGTATTGAATAATCAAGGGTCTGTGTCTTGTTATCTTTGATTTTGCTAGGGCTGTTTTGATTTTGAGGAAGTTATAAAGTTCTGTGTCCTTTAGGTTATTCTTGTTTTTAGGGAGTTAAAAGTGTAGGGTTTGCCCCCGTCTTCCAGTTGGACTGGGATTGAGAATCTTAGGCTATTCCAGGAGTCTATGTCTAGGGGTTTTCCTCTATACTTTATCTTGGCGTTCCCCCATAGCGATTCCCAGTTCGAGTTTTTAATACTGTGTTCAAGTTTCTGGTCTACCTTGAGTAGCACGTTTCTTGTGTTTTTAAGTATGGGGCTGTTCAATCGCGCTTGTTTGTTCGCGGTGAGGAGAGTTATTGGGTCCGTATGTTTAGTATGGCCTTCTCAAGGTTGAGCCTGGTTGGCGTGTAAATCTGGTTAGGGAGGATCCAGTACATCCTCTGTCTCGCTATAAAAGCTGTCTGGAATGTCCTGAAATCCGCCATGTTTAGACCTTCTAGTTCCTTCTCTAGTTTTAGTTTTTGTAAGCTTTTTCTCGGTTTCTTGTCTCTCTATAGGAACTTGTTTATCATTTGTTCTATCTTGCGGTGAAACTCGTCCGAGAGTGTGAGGGGGAGCATGCCGGCCAGGTAGTTGACCACTGGAGTGACCATCATTTTTACAGTGTCTATTCTTCCCCACCACGTGATAAATTTGGGAGACCTAGTTTCTAGTAGTTTTTTGATCTTCGCAAGGGTTAGTTTCTCGTTGTGTTCGAGAGTGGATTTCAGGCTCTTCCCGAATTGGATCCCCAGGTACCTGACGAACCCAGGTTGCCAGGCTAATCCTAAGTCTCCTATTACCTCTCTGGATGTGTGTATGTTGAGTGGCATGCATTCAGACTTGTCCCTGTTTAGTTTGTATCCGGAGTGGGCAGAGTATTGCGCTATAGTGTCCATAAGGGCAGTGATCGGGGTTTCTGGGTCTTCTGTTATTATGAGTATGTCGTCTGCATACGCTGCAATTTTGGCTTCATTGATGGTAATTCCCATTATCCTCCTGTTGGTTATGACATCTTTAATCAGGGGCTCGAGTGCCAGGAGGAACAGGGCGGGGGATAGAGGGCAACCTTGCCTTGTCCCTCGTTGGAGATTGAATTGATGTGAGGTCGTACCATTAATAGCTATCTGTGCTTTGGGTGATTTATACACTGCCATTACTTTCCTAATGTAGCTTTCTCCCAGGTTGTATATTCGCATAGACTTTTCAAGGAAGTGCCAGGACACCCTGTCAAAGGCTTTCTCGGCATCTAGCGTGATTGCTACCGCTGGGTTCTTAGATTTGGTAGAATGATCTAGGACATGGCAAAGGAGTCTTGTGTTATCATGGGACATGCGTGATTTCAGAAAGCCTACTTGTGTGTTGTTAATCAGCTGAGGTAGAACGTTGTTTAGTCTTGTGGCTAGGATTTTGGTATAAATCTTGCAGTCTGTGTTGATAAGTGAGATAGGTCTGTAGTTTTTGGGGTGCTGTGTGGCCTTGTCTTCCTTGGGTATGACTATTATATTTGCTTCCATCATGGTTTGCGTTATCGCCCCCTCTTTCTCGCAGTGGTTAAAGACTTTTCTCATTGTTGGTAGTAGGTGGGTTTGGAACGTTTTATAGAAGGATGCAGTGTAACCGTCTGGCCCCGGGGCTTTGTTGTCCTTAGGGGAATTGACCGCCATTTCTATCTCCTTGGTATTTATTTCTTGACCTAGTGATCGTGCCTCCTCGCTTGAGATCTTGGGTAGGTTTAGTTTTTCTAGGTAAGCCTCGCATCCCTCCTGGTCTAGGGTCTTGTCTCTTTTGTAAAGGCCTTGATAGAAGTCCTTCAAAGTGTGCAGTATGTCCTTGTGGTGGGTGTGTTTGTTGTTGCTTGATTCTGTGATGGAGGAGATGGTGTGTTGTCTCTGTTTGTGTTTAAGATATGACGCTAGGATTTTCCCCGCCTTGCTTGCCTCGCATAGATTGATTTACTTGTATTTTTTTATCCACAGACCTGCTCTTTCACTCAGGATTTTGTTGTATTCATACTTTTTACTTCTGAGTTCATTTAGGGCATTGGCGTTCTTGGTGTGGCTGATGTATGTGGCTTCTAGGCGCTTAATGTCTCCCTCTAGTTGCTCTAGGTGTACCTTTGCTTCCTTGTCTCGTCTGGATTTGATCTCTATAAGTGTCCCTCTAATTGTCGCTTTGAGCGAGTCCCATAGGGTTCTGGGGTCTATGACTGGTGTATTGTTATCTATAATGTAGTCCTTGATGGCTTGCTCTATCTTATTTTTATCTTCTTGTCTTGTCGTGGCTACATTGTTAAACCGCGTATATCAAGAGAGAGAGGGAGGACTAAATAGCTAGTCCAGATCCCCAAGGGTTTATATATGATATCAACAGGGACTAGCCAAGGGTGACCTAAGTAGGACTCTAGTCTGTATTTATCAGCAGGCACCTAGTAGGTGTTCATGAAGCCCTCACCCACCAACCTAGTTGGTGGCATGCTTCATCATCGGGCCCACCCAGTGACACCTAGCGCGTCCTGGGTGTGCTACGACGTCTGATTACAGCGGAGCTGGTATGTTACTGAGAGTGCAGTGTGGTGAGTGAAGTGGTGAAGATTAAAACGGCTTCAGGGTGATCCCAGTACCAGAGGGTAAATTATATTTTAATAACTGGGTCTCCGTGAGCGGTTAAAAACAAGGCAGTTGGACGTTGTGGTGGGGAAGTTAAGACCATCTACATCCAGTGTAGGTCGACATGTTTCAGCCAGCGCCTTGGTTATGCTGGCTTTCCTCAGGACCATAAGATAGTGAATGCAATGTTAAAAAAATATTTTATTCTATTATTAAGTGAGTGTTTATCGACTATGTGTCGCACTCGCTAAGGTGCTCTTAGTGTATGAGCCTCCGGAGGCTGATGGCGGCACAACAGGTACCCTGCAGGCATTGACCAACACTCTTGGTCAATACTCATGCCGATTCACTCCAGGAGGCATACCAGGCAAATCACCAGCGTATGCTTGATGAGGGAATCCCCTCATACACTAAGAGCACCTTAGCGAGTGCTCACGGAGACCCAGTTATTAAAATTTAATTTACCCTCGGGTACTGGGATCACCCTGAAGCCTGAGATGAGAATGTAGTCTATTCTACTGTATGAGTTATGTGGTGCTGAGTAGAAAGTGTAATCTCTGGTGATGGGGTGTTGGAGTCTCCATGGGTCTTTCAGGTTGAATCTATTGCAAATGTTCTTTAGGGTGTTGTGTGAGGCTGGTGGCAGGGCGTGGGCAAGCAACTGCCTGTCCAGGGTGTAGTCTAATGCTAGGTTGAAGTCTCCTGCCACAATTGTCATATCATTTGGGGAGTTTGCTTCCAGCCTCCGTGAGATCCCCTCCCAGTATGCAGTGTCTTCCATGTTTGGGGCGTATATGTCAGCTACCATTATTGTCTCGTCCCCCCTCCTCAAGTGTGTTATTAGCAGTCTCCCTTCTTCGTCATGCTGTTGGTTTACAATGGTTAGCTTCCAGTTTCTGTTTACCAGTGTGATAACTCCTCGCTTCTTCCCTATTGCTGGGGAGCATGCTACTTCTCCTTTCCATCTTGCCCTAAGTTTGGCCGAGTCTTCAGTGGAGAGTTTGGTTTCCTGTAGTAATATGACATCTCCTTTGGTCTTCGCTAGGTAATCTAGGACTTTCCTTCTCTTGACAGGATGATTTAGGCCCGTTACGTTTAGGGAAACTATCTTCAAGTCCGCTGATAAGGGTGTGTTGTTGTTCTGCTTAGTGGCTGTATTGTTATGCTGTGTCATGGCTTACAGTGTGTGGGTCTCGCCTTCCTTCTCGCCCCCCAACCTTCGTGTGTTTCCCTTGTTTCAGCTTCTGAGTTAGGCTGGTAGTAGAGCTTCAAGGATTCTTTGGGACTAGTGGAGCGTGTCAGAGTAGTTGACCTATCTAACCCTATTGCACCGGACGGACTACACAAATACATCACATGGACGTTGACGTGGAATAGACCATACAGACGTACATTACTAACAACTCAGACTCCCCGCCCCGATCCCCCCTCCCTTCCCTCCCCCCTGAACTAAGCCCTCATACTGTAGACGTGCGACGGCAAGATTCCCCCGCCGCGCCCCCCTCCCTTGGACATATATACTATTTTGCTATAGTAGTGTAGCTTTAACATTAGACTTTGCGTATAGAATTAAGTACTTAATTGTCTATTCAGTGGGCTATTCCCCTTGCCCTCTTTGGCGTATCTAGAAACGATATACGGATATAAGGAAGTCTTTTAGTCTCTCTTGGTTCTGCTTCCCATCATTCTCCGCCGGGTTAAGTTGGATGTCCATTTGACTCCGCTGCACTGTTATCCGTGCCATTCTGTTAGAGTCTTTGGCCTGTCTGTCTCATGAGGTAGGTGTTGTTGTCCGAGGGTATCTATTCAGTTCATGAAGTCTTACTGTGCTCTTTCTATTAGTTCTCTGGGTGGACCCCCCCAGTTAGGACGCACGGGGTGCATGAGGTAGATTTGGTCTGTCTTACTGTGTTCGTTCTATTAGTTCTCTGGGTGGACCCCCTGTGTTGGGACGCAAGGGTGCATGAGGTAGATTGGGCTGTCTGAGGTAGAATAGGGTCTGGCATTGCCTAATATGTTGATTTTGGTTGATTCGATGGTGATGGAGCCTTTATTCCACTCGTAGCTCTGGCGAAGCCCTTCTTTTACTTGACTGTGAGTTCATTGTTTCCATTTCCTGCTGTGTTGGACCGCTTAGGTATCTGGATAGATCTCCAGGATTTTCGAAGAACTGTGTTCTCCCTTTGTCTGTGATTTTGAACCTTGTAGGCCCCATGAAGGAGGAAAGGATGCCCTCCTTCCTTAGTTTATCTTGTTGGTTCAGGAAGCCTTTTCTTGTGTCCACAGTAGGTTTTGAGTAATCCTCTGTGAGTACTATCTTGTGGCCGTTCCATTGCAGAGTGTGGCTTTTTCTTGCTACTCCAAAGATGGCTTCCATATGTTGTGACCTTAGAGGCTTGCATATTATTGGTCTCGGTCCTGATCTCTTTGCTGTTTTGAAGGCCGGTACCCTGTAAGCCTTGTCCAGTTCAAACGGGTTATCAAACTTGTGATTTGTGAGCTTCGGGATTAGATCCTGGATCAAAGTCAGGCATGAGCCTACTTTGTCTTCCTCTCCCTCTGGTATTCCTAGAATCCTTATATTACCTTTCCAATTGTGATCATCTAGCTCTGCTGTGTGCTTTAGGAGTTTTTCTGTAGTTCTTGTTAGTGCCATGACAGTTTGGTTTGTGCGGAGGTACCCATCTTCTATATCACTGACCCTTTGTTCCACTACGGTCAATCTGTTGTTTGCTGCATGTATGTCAGCTCTGACGGTGGCCAGTTCAAGTTGAATTGCATCCGTGGTTTGCTTGGTCGATCTGGCCAGATCGTGGACTTCTGCTAGCTTTTTGAGTATCATGTCCAGTGTGTTTTTCATGTCTGGTTTGTGTTTGATTGGCAAATCAGCGAGTATCTCCGGTTTGGTTTTCTTCGGGTGCTGCACAATCTTTCCCTCATTACACGACATTATTGCGAGCCTGCGTTTCTGTTGGAGGAGCTCGAATCTTCTACTACTGTTCTAGGCTCTGGGCTGATGGCCAATCGGTTGTGATTGCTTTGAGCTTGAGGAATCTGGCTTGGACTTGGCTTTTTCCTGCACAGGGCTTTCTTTGTGCTTCGGTAACCTCTGATTGGGTACTGCTGTGGTCCCCATTGCAGTTTTTGGTGTCTTGTTAGTAACTCTTACATCTGCCACCTTTTCTCCTTTTTTCCCCCCTTTTTATTTAGATAGCGGGTAGCGTTAGCCTGTCTTGAGTTTCTCGCTTCGTTGTCTGAGTTATGGACCCGAGTTTTTGTGGGTTGCGCCTCTGCCGCTGTGAGGTACCGGGTGTTCTCCTCGCGTTCTGTGTCCTCACTTTAACCTGGCCCACCTCTGCTCTTTACTTGTTCTCCACTGCTCTTCAGTTATTCTTAGTGTTCCGCTTATCAACCTCCGTTGGCTGTTGGTGCTTAATATGGGTTGTTTTGCAGACTGATCCTTATAGTCCTCTAGGTTTCCTTCCGCTTGTGACCCAGCTTCTCTGGCTGCTTCTGCACACGCTCACTCATGTGAGCCTTGCCTCTGTGTTTCTCGGTTTGGATGGGCTTCGGTTTTGGTTCTTGCCGCTACGTTGGCTAAGATGGCCGTCAACTCTCCCAGTTTCATTCCCCTGTCCTCGATCATTCGGACGCTCTGTGCAAGTAGTTTCCGGGCTTATGTCAGGGGGGTCTCCACGTAACACAGGCTCGCCTTCCCTTGTTGCCCCTACTCCATCTCTCTCGTCGTTAACTTATTGCACTATTGCACTGTTGGCTCCGACATTCAAATCCTTTATGCAGTGGCCCCCTCTCCTGCTTTCTCCTCGTTGTGTCCGCGCACAACTGGGCTGTATTTTGTAGAGGTCGTGGCGGCACCGTTGGCGGGGTTTGTCCAGGCTTGTCTCCCTGCCTTGCCTTGTTGTCGACGGCACCACGCCTCGCTGGGTCTGCAGGGCCCTCGAGTTAATCTGTGCAGTACCATGCTGCCTATTTAGCCGCCTTTCGCCCCCGATCGGCACCTCTTTCCTCGCAGAGTGCGGTGGACCACACGGTTTTCCCCGTCTTGTTTTCGCCTGCTCGTACTCTATCGCTAGACCAGTCTGAAGTTATTCTCTCGGCATCTAAGATGGCAGCACCCTTGTGGTTTCGGTTTCTGTTGCTCCCTTCCCGGGCAGTAGCTTAGGGCATGGTTGAAGGTATCGGGGGTAGTGTGCCGGGGCGCGGGGGGGTACACGAGGGGTCGCTGTAGTAGTTGTGTTACTCCACGTCAGATCTGTGGATTAGGTGGTTGCGCTTGCGGTGCTCAGCTCCGATCAGCCATCTTGGTTTTGCAGCTTAGTTTCATCCGGCTAACCCCTATCTTCGGGTTTTTAAGGCGAACGCCGTCTCTGCACTCCCTTCGCTTCGATCAGTCTCCGCCCGACATCTTCCGACGTCCTTGGTTGGTTTCCTCTCCTTTCGTGTCTTCCTTAATTCGCTGTTTGACACGCTAATGTCCCAGGGAGCAGTATTAGGGTTAGCCAAGAAGGAGCTGGAGCACTTTTTGTCCATTTTGTTTAATGGATTTTCTGGCTTTTAATTTTCCATCTGTCTCGCTGTAATGGATTTATGTTTATACAACTTTTTTGATCCAGGTGATCAAAATAAAGTTATTATGATGCTAATGAAAACAGCAATGACAAAGCCAATAACATGCTATTTATATGTATTTCATGCATAAATGCTGTTTATCACATAAAAGTCTGCCCTATTGGCTTTTCTAATGCTGGGGAAAAAAGTAGCCAAAAACTATATTTTCTCTAAAGAAAACATACAGGAGAAAAGTAATTGAATGTGACCAATGAGTGAGGATTGAACTTCAGAGACAATTAGTCCCTCATGTATTCCAATGGAAGCACTTCCTGGAAAGAGGAAAGGTTTACCAAATAGAACATAGCATGCGGTGAGAAGGTATTACTCCACTGGTTAGAGCCAAAGCTTCCCTTATGTATATTTTAAATATTTGGTAACAATATGTCTTGCAGACATGTACGCTGCCAAGCATGACCTAAAACAGTAGAGTTTTTAGTTTTGTTTTTAAAAGTTGTGTAAAATAAAACACAACCAGTCTAGAGGCCAGAAGATTATTTGGTGTTTAATGCAAAAACACATTGGCAAAGCCAACAGGTTTCACCAATCGCTAGATCCACTGGCTTTGTCAGTGTTTTTTTAGACATGCCGCACAGCATTGTGGAGCTAACTCGTCCTTTTCTTCATCTTGTTTACTTGGTGGTATTTGCAACACCAGATAGGTGATTTGTCACAGACTTTAGCAGTTACGATAATAGTCTTATACTAGGAATTCTTAATGATCTGAAAATTGTAGCCCTACCTTACTTTATTGAGCATCCTAGAATTTCCAGAGCTGTCTGCTATAAGACTATATTGGTTATGAGCAAAAGTAGGGCTATGTTCAACTGAATATTTCGGATCCCATAATTTCATGCAGAAATCTAACTAATTGAATGCAATATTTTATCCTCTGATGTAACCACTCCTTTTCTTCAATGATGGAAAGAGGTGGGAATCATTAGAATTGGGGAACTACTCTCCAGCTCTTGTGTTAAAGATTTTGCAAGTATTCAGTTAGCTAGGGAAAAGGACGTTGGCTGGCTTTATCTCTCGCATCTTCAATTACTTTAAATATTTAATATTCATCCATAGGATACAAATCAGATAATCGGTGGTCACATTAGATTGTCCAACATAATCAGATATAAGAATGGGGTCATGGTATAGTAGGTTGCAAACTGAACCAGGAAACGACTTAGCCCATATTAGAAGCAAATGTGGAGATCCGACACGCCTTAAATACTATGTCAAAAATGATATAATATTAATAGCTTTATATGCATAGCTTAGAGGGGGTCAAATGTAATTGTTTGATGGTGTTAGCAGATGAATGTTATGTTACACGCTTCTTATATTAAATACATTTTCTTCTCCAACATCTTCCAGCTATACCCACTGCATCAGTATTCAAAGAGGTAATTGGAATGTCCAGCCTTACAGAACTACTGGTGTGCTATTTTCAAGTATCATAGCCAGGAAATCATCAGTCTCCTACATACTCCTGTAAAGACTGTGATCTTTGGTATCCGGATGATGGTGGGACTTGACTGGCTATCCAAGCTAAATCCCTTATCTTCGTCTCAATACTTATTATCTGATCTATTATAACTACTGTTTTAAAATCGTCAATAATACCATCTCTGGCTGGCTAACGGGCTAAAATGATTGAGATTTATCAGCGGGAATATTGCTTTCACATCCAGGAGGATAAGTTAGAAAAGTACCATAAATGTTGGACATAATTTGCTAAGAGTTGGGATGAATGTTAGATATTTTATTAGCTTTCTCGCACATATTCTTTGGCTTTTATCAATGGCGCCATAATTTGCAGCTAATAGATTTAGCTATATTTACATTAGGACATTTAAAGTCTAGATTCATGAACTACACTTTATGCATTATTTAATCTTCCTAGCATGATAGCTAACTTACTTTAGATATCACATAATAAATAAATAAAAACATGTGTTAAGCCCAGTGAAGCCTTTCGTGTACAGTCATCCACCATGTGAATCCAATTTAGCACATCACATTATAGCTGGACAAAGCAGAGACTAAACACTTGGAGTGATGTTTTACACCCTATTTGTAACTGCTTAGATTAGAGAAGCACCTTGAGAATACACAATGTTCAAATGAACTAAATAATGAGATAGGACGATGGGATATTCATTATCCCCAGTACTGCAGAGCATTCCTTGTTGAAATATAGTCTTGTATGTTATCCAATGTGCTGTTTCTTTTCAAAGACTTGGGTGCTTATGTATAAATTCTATGTGTTTTTTCTTCCTTCTAATTTCTCTGTAAAGCAACGAATACTCAACAAAATGAATCAATTAATATATATAGAATATGTGCAAATGATGTATTGTGATGATATCTACAAAACACGTTTGTGCCCGTGTCTGTGAAAGTAAAGAAGTGAAGGTGTTAGGCAACACTTTAGTCTGCATTTATGAAATAATAAATACATTCATAAAATGTTCTTAGTAATACAAAATGAACAATTATATGTGTGTGCTGTGCAATTAAACATAAATTAAAGGATGCAGAGGTCTATTTAAGAACTTAGGTGGCTATTCAGGGTGTGCCAGGCTGTACTGCATTCTGCGAGGGCAGCAGAGCAGAAGATGCATATACTGTTCTATCCTGACAGACTGCAGGCTGCCATATTTAGAGACCACCACCTACCTTGCAGAGATGTTTGTGCCTTCCAAAGAACGGCCATCATAGCAGCTGTAATGCTAATTTTGTATTTTTCTGTTTAGGACCTCCATGCTTGCAGTGGTGGTCCCAATCAGGACAAAAATGCAGGCCAGAACATCTAGCATAAAATAGGGAGGATGGCAAGAGGTACTGAGACTGGAGGCCTGAAGTCCATTGGGTTGTTCGTCTAAGGTTTCCAAACCACATAAAGAGAGAGGAGGAGGAAGGGCCTCCGTAAGTCCCCCCAGACACTGAAACCTACCCCATTTTCAAGTATGGTAGTGTTAGACGGACCGGGAGGGTCGGCCGAGATTACGGGGAGAGGTCTCCAGGGAGAGCCGTCTCCAACGACTGTACAGACAAGTAACTTCCCCCCCACAGACGGACACCACACAAGATTGAAGGTTAACGAGACTTTATATGCAATTCTTAGGTTACGTTGGTATGATACAAGGAGGTCTGGACTCAGGGGTCCCCTCGATTCTAGTCTTTGGTTGAGGAAAGGGGTAGCGGGACAGTCTTAGTTACCAATGAGTACAAAATAGCTCTCAATCCTCGAGCTCGGCGTTCTAGATGATCGGGCCGTGGAGGAGCCAAGCAGGTCCCGAGATGGATGAAGGAAGGACGACGGTCCGCGGCGGAGCCTGCAGGTCCCGGTGAAAGATGACGGTTACAACGGTCCGCGGCCACGCCAGCAGATCCCGACGACGGTGAAGGATGAAGGTTACGACGGCTGTAGCAACGCCAACAGGCAGGATGATGGTGCACAGGACAGAGCTATGGCAGCGCCAGTAGTCCGTCCAGGATGAGTTCCTCTTTACGTCTCTCGACTCCAAGATACAACTGCCTTCCTGCTCTGGAGCTGCCCCAGTTATAGGGCTGGTGTGCTTTGATGTCCGGACCCTCGCACTTGGAGGTCGGGAGGTCCGGGATGAGGGAGTCCAGACACCCAGCAGGGGGGTGGAGCCAGCGCCCGGGGAGGCGATGGGCGAGCGGCACTTGGCGGGGGAGAGCCATCGGCACCTCTTTCTCCCATTGACTTGCCAAGTAGCCCGCTCACCTCCTGGGTGGAGGGTGGTGCCGGAATGTCTGAGGCCGGGCTAAGCCCCGGGTTGAGGTCGATCGGGGGCCAGGCGGCCTCGTGGTGAAGTGTCCAAGATGGCGGCCCGGGCTGGGCGCGTGGGCCGGCAGTGGATCGGATCCACGAGGTCCACGTGCTCGGGGGCAGGGGTCCCTGAGGGGACGGAGGACGTGCAATGGTGGTGTGTGGTACTTGCGTGACCGGGCTCGGGCCTGGTTGAGCCGGGGGAGAGCGGCCCTTCATGTGGCCTGTCCAACATGCGTCCCCCCCAGCTGAAGGCGGGGAGAGTTACCCATCCTCTTGGGGACTCTCCTCGTCGAGGCGGAAAAACCGGGACAGGCCATCCGCGTTGGCGTGGTCTGACCCAGGCCGGTGTTCGACTGTGAAGTCCATACCTTGCAAGGAGATGGACCAGCGTAGCAACTTTGGGTTTTCCCCCCGCATATGCATCAGCCACTGCAGGGGTCGGTGGTCGGTCTGCACCCGAAAGTGGGTGCCAAAAAGGTAGGGCCGGAGCTTCTTGAGGGCCCATACCACAGCGAAGGCTTCCCTCTCTATGGTGCTCCAGCGTTGCTCCCGTGGCAGGAGTCTCCGGCTGATGAAGGCCACCGGTTGATCAAGGCCTTCGGTGTTCACTTGAGACAGGACCGCCCCAATGCCCTGGTCGGAGGCGTCTGTCTGGACGACGAACTCCCGGCTGTAGTCTGGGGCCTGGAGCACAGGAGCGGAACACATGGCGACCTTCAACTGTTCGAATGCCGCTTGACACTCTGGGGTCCAGTTCACCTTCTTGGGCTGATTTTTTGACGTGAGTTCGGTGAGAGGCCCCACTATGGTACCATAGTCTTTCACGAACCTTCGGTAATAGCCCGTGAGGCCCAGGAAGGCTCGTACCTCGGTTTGGGTGATAGGGGGCTGCCAGTCCTGGATGGCGGCAATTTTCAGCTGTAGAGGGGCCACTAGGCCGCTTCCCACCTGGTGTCCGAGGTAGGTCACAGACCCTTGTCCAATTTGACACTTGCTGGCCTTGATCGTGAGGCCAGCTCGCTGAAGGGCTTGCAGCACTGCTCGGAGGTGGTGGAGGTGCTCGGTCCAATGGTGGCTGTACACAGCGATGTCGTCTAGGTAGGCGGCGCTGAACCCTTCGAGCCCCGCCAGGACCTGATTGACGAGCCGTTGGAATGTTGCTGGGGCATTCTTCATGCCGAAGGGCATGACCGTGAAATGGTAATGGCCATCGGGGGTGGAGAAGGCAGAACGTTCTTGTGCTCGGGGTGTGAGGCCGATCTGCCAATAACCTGCTGTCAGGTCGAAGATGCTAAGGTAGCGGGCAGCTCCCATTCGGTCGACCAGTTCATCTGCCCGGGGGATGGGATGTGCGTCCGTTCTGGTGACTTCATTCAGGCCCCGGTAGTCGACGCAGAACCGGAGTTCTGGTGTGGTTCCGGGGGCGGCTGCTTTGGGGACCAGTACGACCGGGCTGGCCCATGGACTGTCTGAGGGCTCGATGACCCCGAGCGTGAGCATCTTAGCCACTTCCGCCTGGATGCAGGCCCGTACCCGATCAGGTACGCGGTAGGCCCGGTGGCGGGTAGGAGGGCTGTCTCCGGTGTCCACATCGTGCACACACCAGGAAGTGACACCTGGGGTGAGGGAGAACAGACTGGCGAACCGTGACAGGAGGGCTTGGCACTCTTGGCGTTGTTCTCTGGTGAGGGTCTCCGAGAGTCGGACCCCATCCACGGAGCCGTCTTGCTCCTGGGCCCGCAGGAGGTCAGGGAGAGGCTCGGAGTCGTCTTCAACCCCATTGTCTGTGGCCATCAGTAGGCTGAGTTCTGTTCGTGCAAAGTGGGGTTTCAGTCTGTTGGTGTGGAGGACTCGGAGTGGGTTCCGGGAGGACTCCATATCGATCAGATAGGTGGCAGGACCCTTGCGCTCGATTACCTTGAAGGGTCCCGTCCATTTGTCTTGGAGAGCGCATGGCTCCGTGGGGGACATTACCCATACCTGTTGCCCCGGCTCGAATTCAATGGATGAGGCGTTCTGGTCATACCATTTTTTCATGTCCTCTTGACTGGCCTCTAGGTTGGCTTTTGCTAGGTCTCTGAACCGCCGGGACTGGTTGCGGAGGGTGAGGAGGTACCGGAAGACATCTGGAGGGCTCTTGGCCGGAGGCATCTCCCAGCCTTCTTTGATCAGGCTGAGCGGCCCCCGCACTGGGTGCCCATAGAGCAGTTCGAATGGGCTGAAGCCTAGGGATTTCTGTGGGACCTCTCGGTAGGCGAAGAGGAGGCACGGCAGCAGCACATCCCACTGGCGACGGAGGGGCTCTTCCAATCCCCCGATCATCCCTTTTAGCGTGCGGTTGAACCGCTCAACAAGTCCGTTCCCTTGGGGGTGATAGGGGGTCGTGAATCGGTAGGTGACCCCACACTGTTGCCAGAGGGATTTCATGTATTTAGAGATGAAGTTCGTGCCTCTGTCGCTGACGACTTCTCGGGGGAACCCCACACGGGAGAAGATCCCCATCAGGGCCCGGCCGACCACTGGGGCTGTTACGGTCCGGAGAGGAACAGCCTCAGGGTAGCGGGTGGCGTGGTCCACTAGCACCAGAATGAAGCGATGGCCTTGTTTCGTACGCGGGTCCAGGGGTCCCACAATGTCTATTCCGACCCTCTCAAATGGGGTCGTGACTACTGGAAAAGGTTGCAAGGGGGCCTTTAGTTTGCGGCCGCTCTTCCCACTGGCTTGGCACGTGGGGCAAGATCGGCAATGCTGGTGCACATCGTTTCTCATTTTGGGCCAGAAGAAGTGGGTCACTAGGCGACTGTAGGTTTTATCTTGTCCCAGGTGCCCTGCCAGGGGGACATCGTGGGCCAGGTTTAGCAGGAAGTCTCTAAAGCGGAGGGGCACTACTAGTACTCGGTTGGCCCCCAGCTCGGCGATTCGTTGCTCGCTGTACAACAGATCATGGTCCCAGTAGACCCAATGAGTTCCGGAGGTATCCCCTGCGCTTTGGGCGAGCGCTTGTTGGCGGAGTCCCTCGAGGGAGGGACAGGTCTTCTGTTCCTGGCGGAATTGTTCTTGTGTGGGTCCCCCCTCTTGGGCCCACTGGTCAAGGTTAGCGAGGTCGGAAGGTTGAGCAGGTTCGAGGGGGGTGTCATGGTCGGGGGTCTCGGCTGGGGCGACCGGAGGCGGTGGCGCCGGCCATTCTGGTTCTTCCGGGTGAGGGTTGGCACGGGCGGCCATGGACCGGGTGGTGACGCACGCCCAGTCCGGGACGCCCAACATCCCCAAGTGTTCTTTCCGCTCCACGGCTGCCCACGGGGAGCTCTCCAGGTCATTTCCGAGGAGGCAGTCCACGGGGGCGTCGTCTCGGACCGTCACCTTCAACATGCCGGAGACCCCTCCCCACTCAAAGGGGACGCAGGCCATCCGACACAGACTTTCCGAGTTGTCGGCTGATCGCACAGGGCAGAGAATGTTCGGTAAATATTGTTCTGGGGTCACCAGGTGACAGCGGACGGCTGTCACACTGGCCCCGGTGTCCCGAAGGGCTTCGGCCCGTTGTCCATTGATGCTCACCCATTGGCTGTACTTCTGGGTGTTAGCGGGTAGGGGGACCCGCGGGACCATGTCTCTTCCCCCTAAGCACGCGAGAGTCATGGCGGCTGGCTCCCACTCTTGATACTCTTGCTCGTCTGTTTCTGGTTCCTCGGAGATCTGTTCTTCCCCTAGTGCCGCGGCGGCCACATGGCGGGGTTTTGGACTCTGATACTGCGGGCAGCTTGGGTCGTTTGCATAGTGGCCGACTCGTTGGCATCGGTGACACGTGACATTGGCTCTGTACCCCGGTCGCGCCGGGGTGCTGCCCCGGTTGGCCGGGGGGGTGGTGCTGGTAACGGGGGCGGCCGGAGTGTTGTCTCTTCCTCGTCCTTGGCCCCCTCCTCCTCCTCTGGGTCGGTGGTGACCATTGTTGTTCCTGTTCTGCTCGTAGGACCCATTCCGGCCCACTCTGGTGATCTCCCACCGGTCAGCTTCGGCTGCGAGCTGCCGGGGATCGGTTAACTTGCTGTCGAGGAGGTGTTGGCGTAGTTCAATGAAGCAATTGTTGGACAGATGCTCCCATACCATCAGATTGAACAGCTGCTCGTAGGTCGTGACGTTGTTCCCTCTGATCCAGCCTTCGAAAGCTCGGCTAAAGTACGTTACATAGTCCACCCAAGTTGTACCCGGGATGCGTGTGCAGTCTCGGAACCTCTGACGGTACATCTCGGGCGTGAGGCCATAGCGGGTGAGGAGGGCCGCTTTCATATGGTCGTAGGAGGTCATCTGGTGGTCTGGGAGCTGTAACAGGGTATCGCGGCCCTCATTGAGGAATTTGCCCCATAGGCCGGCTCCCCAATCGTTTCTATCGATCCGGTGCGCAGTCATAGCGATTTCATAGGCCTTAAACCATTGCTGGATGTCGTCCTCTCGAAAATATTCTCGGACAACATCCTTGGGGATGTGTACTTTTTTCTCCGTGGTCCCTGGGGTGTGTGGTTTCTCGGGCACCCCTAACTCTTTATTCTGCTTGCGCAGGTTGATCTCGGCTAGGTTCCGTTCGTGCTCGTACGCTAGTTTCTTTTCCTCGAGCTCCCTTTGTCTCTGTTTCTCCTCTCTTTCTTCTCGGAGACGTAGGCGCTCTAAGTTTATTTTTTGTTCGGCCAACTTGAGTTCTACGTCCATCTTGAGTCGGGCCATTTCTAGCTCGTGTAGTCGGGTTTTTTCTCTTTCTTGGATCTCGTCTTGCGAGAGACCGGTTCTTTGCCCTTCAGGGGCCGTGTTGGTTTTTTTCGCGGTGCTTTGCTCAGGGGCTTCGGTATCCCCGGTCTCTGCCCAAGATTCTAGGGCATGCTTAAAATCGTCCTTGGTGCTTAGTCCGGTGGTAGCGATACCTAGTTCGATGCAGAACTGCTTTAGTTCACGATGGCTGTACTCCTCTAGTTTTTCCATTTGGAACTTCTCAGTTGATCTGCTCTCTTTAGTTGTCATTGTGGTTCGTTGTGGGGTGAGCTACTCTCTGTACGTTATGCGGTGATTCGGATCGCGCCGCTGGCCACCAATGTTAGACGGACCGGGAGGGTCGGCCGAGATTACGGGGAGAGGTCTCCAGGGAGAGCCGTCTCCAACGACTGTACAGACAAGTAACTTCCCCCCCACAGACGGACACCACACAAGATTGAAGGTTAACGAGACTTTATATGCAATTCTTAGGTTACGTTGGTATGATACAAGGAGGTCTGGACTCAGGGGTCCCCTCGATTCTAGTCTTTGGTTGAGAAAAGGGGTAGCGGGACAGTCTTAGTTACCAATGAGTACAAAATAGCTCTCAATCCTCGAGCTCGGCGTTCTAGATGATCGGGCCGTGGAGGAGCCAAGCAGGTCCCGAGATGGATGAAGGAAGGACGACGGTCCGCGGCGGAGCCTGCAGGTCCCGGTGAAAGATGACGGTTACAACGGTCCGCGGCCACGCCAGCAGATCCCGACGACGGTGAAGGATGAAGGTTACGACGGCTGTAGCAACGCCAACAGGCAGGATGATGGTGCACAGGACAGAGCTATGGCAGCGCCAGTAGTCCGTCCAGGATGAGTTCCTCTTTACGTCTCTCGACTCCAAGATACAACTGCCTTCCTGCTCTGGAGCTGCCCCAGTTATAGGGCTGGTGTGCTTTGATGTCCGGACCCTCGCACTTGGAGGTCGGGAGGTCCGGGATGAGGGAGTCCAGACACCCAGCAGGGGGGTGGAGCCAGCGCCCGGGGAGGCGATGGGCGAGCGGCACTTGGCGGGGGAGAGCCATCGGCACCTCTTTCTCCCATTGACTTGCCAAGTAGCCCGCTCACCTCCTGGGTGGAGGGTGGTGCCGGAATGTCTGAGGCCGGGCTAAGCCCCGGGTTGAGGTCGATCGGGGGCCAGGCGGCCTCGTGGTGAAGTGTCCAAGATGGCGGCCCGGGCTGGGCGCGTGGGCCGGCAGTGGATCGGATCCACGAGGTCCACGTGCTCGGGGGCAGGGGTCCCTGAGGGGACGGAGGACGTGCAATGGTGGTGTGTGGTACTTGCGTGACCGGGCTCGGGCCTGGTTGAGCCGGGGGAGAGCGGCCCTTCATGTGGCCTGTCCAACAGGTAGCATCAATGAGAGTGTGAGAGAAACAAAAATCTCTCCATGTAGTTGCCTACCAATTATAATAACATCCGGGAGACCAAAGACTTTTTTGACTTATGTTCGTAAAGAAAGTTATCCTTTATGGAAGAGTAAACCTCACACACTCAATAGTGTCATGCTTCATTATTGGCTTCCTCTCCCCACCCCATTAGGTAAATACCACCAGGGCGGACTCTACGTCCTCGAAGACTTAAATGGAAGGAGGGAGTTCTTGAATAAGACTAACAGAACAAAGACAAGATCCAGATTTTTCAAAATACCTCAATGCTGCCAGATTATTACCTTTATTCAGAGGGACACTGGGTATCACTAAAGCAATCTTGAATGAGTATAATGGCTCAAACTTGTTCCTCATCTGCCAACATGTTTCTGCCCAATGATAATAGCCAAAGCGTCTCTAAAATGAAAAAATAGAAAGTAAGTGTGACCTACCTTTAAACTGTCAGGGACTGTCCGGGACTATGTGGGGAACACAATCAGGGACTTGGGCAAGGACTGGGCACTGGGTAGAAAAGTTACACAGGAAGAGGAGTACAGCGCTGCCCTGGATCATACAGGGAGTCATAGGAGAAGAGGGATCCAAAGGGGAAGCCTGTACCAGTGACCAAGATGGGTAAGACTTAGAAAGGAAGGGCACTCACAAAGCAATTTAGCATTCAGAATAACTACACTCAGAACAAATGTGCAAGACATATATATGAAACAACAATAACAATAAAGGGAGGTGTGGGGTAAAGCACTCAGGACTCCACACGGGAAGACTGAAGCTCAGTAAGTTTCTTAGCCACAATTAGTGTTACAGATACTGACTGCAAATAGGTGAGGCCAATTGTGATATGGCTCAGGTTATGGGTGAATCCTGTTGCGGAACTAAGTAGGCAAATAGTCAGTGACTGCTTGCTAAAGGATAATTACCTCCATATTCCGTGGTTGAGGTACATTGAAGAGACTCTGGAATCCATCAACTATTCATCAATCTTCAGAGAGCCGACCTCCATCACCCCTACATGTAAACACCAAATTAAAAGAGCGCTACTAGATAAATTTGAATCACAAAGATTAAGCTCTGACTCATTAAAGAAATCAGTTGTGGCACATCGCCAAGTGAGTAATGGTGTAGGTATGGAGCCCTATTTGCTTTTAATGTATAATCACCAGGATAGATTTTTAATGTGTCGTTTTAGGCTTAACTTGTTACATCACATTTTAGCTTATCCTTCAGGTTTTACAGTGACAGTTGAGCAGAAGGGTGCCTGCGGCTGCGACAATAGGTCCCCGCAGGACACCCTTCATTTTGTACTTTTATGTTCTTTTTATCAAATGACCCGTCGTAGATTTCTGGTTGACATTTTAAAGGAGGCTAAAATCCGCCAAGCCAAGACTGCCCTGATCTTTTTGCAAATGGCTGCTGATACGCGTACACTGTGTTCGATTGTAAATTTTCTGAAAGTGTCAGTAAGACTTAGGAAAACCCGAGACTGAATAATGATGAATTCATTTTGAAACTGTTTTAAATCTCCTTTTGTAATGTGTTTTTAAAACTTTTCGGTTCAGACTCATAATGAATGTTTGTATTTTGTATAATGCATTTTGTATTATGTACTTTTTATGATGATTTTTTCATCGAAATAAAGATTTACTGAACTGAACTGAACTTACTGCAAATACCCACATGTAGGATATGGATGTAAAGGCAGGGTCTGTGGAGCTTATACCTATGGTGATGTTATAAATGTAACTCAAAGACAATACTCACAGTGAACAAGAAACATCACCTAGGTAGTCAGCTGTGCCCACGGATCATGGCGATCAAACAGGAACGCGCAAGGCAATAACAGCAAACCGGGAGAACTAAACACAAGCACAATAGACAAGGAGCTAGCAAGGAGGAGTGCTTAGCAGGAAAGGAAGGAAATGGCAGGGCACACTTGGCAGAAAGCAGGTAGCACACATACAAGGCAACAGAAGCGAGACAGCAGAATAGAAAGACAGCAAACTAGGGACTTGAACCAAGGAATTGGGAAGAAAGGCAGGGACTGGAAAGGGATATACAGAAGGGGAGGCTACAAGGGTATACTGGAATAGTTCAGGTTAAGGAATCAAGAACACAAAGTAGCATAGAAGGCAGTGCTGGGGCAGGAACAAGAATTGAGCAAAGGCTCAAGAGTTAAGGTAGCACTGCAGGCAGTGCTGGTTCAGGAACAGGGAATTACTAAAGCTTCAAGGAGTCAAGGTAGCACTGCAGACAGTGCTAGTTCAGGAACAGGAAAATTACTAGAGCTCAGGAGTCAAGGTAGCACTGCAGGCAGTATGGGTTCAAGGAAACAGGAAAGAGCTACAGCTCAGGAAACAAGGAGTCAAGAGAGTACTGCAAGCAATGCAAATCAGGAACAAGAAATAGCTGAAGCCTAGGAACAAACAATAACTATAGTTCAGGAACCCAGGAAACAAGAGCACTTCAGGCAGTGCTAATTCAGGTACAAGGAATAGCTATAGCTCAGAAACTCAGGAAACAAGGTAGCACTGCAAGCAGTGCTAATTCAGGAGAAGGGAAACTGCTGCAATTCAGGAACAAGGAATACTAAGGCTCAGGGGTCAGGGTAGCCCTACAGGCAGTGCTAATTCAGGAACAAGGAACACAGCAGCAGGTCAGGAACTAGTTATACTAAACCTCAAGAAACACTGGAAAAAAGAATAGCAAAAGCTCAGGAGCACTGGAAACAAGGATCGGTCTCACCGGTAAACAGCTACAATGACCAACCTTGGCCTGACGGGAGCTGGGGCTTATAAGAGCTCACAGTAATCACATGCATCAGGTGTGAGCAGGTTATCAGCAGTCAGCCACAGGCGAGCTGAATTCCTTCATCCATCCTTGGCCTGCAGGGGTGGAGACAAAGCAGTGAGAAGGGAATTCTGGGTAATAGAGTTCCAAACATGAGCATGCTGGGTTCAAGTATAAGCAGGCTGGCTTACACAAAACCCAGCATGGATTGGGAATGGATGTCAAATCCCAATAAGTGTCCAAATGCCTGGAAGTCAGGATATGCATACAGGTGAGTGTCTGGAGGCATATTAGAATGTGTGTGTGTTTTGTATTTATATAGCGCACTTCGACCCTGAGGTCTCGTAGCGCTGTATTCATACCGCTGTGGAACCCTTCCTGGCTTTCCTGTGAGCTGTCCACTCCTGGGCACCGCAAAGGTGAAGCCAGGCATCCAAGCGCTGTGGGGGCCGTTGTGGAGATTAAGCAAGCTATTGTCCAGGGTCACAGAGTGGGATCCATGATTAGACTAGGCACCGAGGCGAGAATTATCAGGTCCGGGGAGATTGAGTCCAAGAGCCGCTGAGGCGGGAATTGAACCCTGGTCCCGGGCCAGACCTCTGCATCAGGGTCTGCCGCTCTAACCATTGAGCCACACTTTTCCACAGAACACTGGAAAGCCCCACAATTCGGCTCCTGGTGGTGGGCACAAGAGCATCCTGCCTGGTTCAGGTTCTAATCGTCAATCAATCAATCAATCAAGAATTTGTAGAGCGCACTACTTACCCATGAGGGTCTCAAGGCACTGGGGGGATGCTACTGGTCGAACAGCCAGGTCTTTAGTATCCTGCTGAAGGTCAGCAGGTCTTGGGTCTGTCGTAGGCTTAGTGGGAGGGTGTTCCAAGTCTTGGCGGTGAGGTGGGAGATGGATCTGCCGCCGGTGGTTGTTCTTTGGATGCGAGGGACGGTGGCGACGGCGAGGTCGGCGGAACGGAGCTGGCGGTTGGGGATGTAGAAGAAGAGTCGTCTGTTGACGTAGGCTGGGCCGGTCTTGTGGAATGCCTTGTGTGCGTTGATGAGGAGCTTGAAGGAAATCCTCTTGTTGACGGGGAGCCAGTGCAGGTTTCTTAGGTGGGGGTGATGTGGCGTGGTACGTGGATCATGCGTGCAGAGGCATTTGGAATGCGTTGCAGTCGTTTGATGAGCTTGGCCGGGGCTCCCTCGTAGAGGGCATTTCCATAGCCGAGTCTGCTACTGACGAGGGCCTGGGTGACTGTTCTTCTTGTATCTGTCGGGATCCACCTGTAGATCTTGCGGAGCATGCGGAGGGTGTTGAAGCAGGAGGAAGAGACTGCGTTGACTTGCTTTCTCATAGAGAATGTTGAGTCAAGGATGAATCCCAGGTTGCGTGCGTGGTCGGTGGGTGTCGGGGCTGCTCCCAGTGCCGTAGGCCACCAGGAGTCGTCCCAGGCTGAAGGGTTGGAGCTGAGGATGAGGACCTCCGTGTTCAGCTTCAGTCAGCTGATCTTCATCCAGTCGGCGGCGGCCTTCATTCCTTCGTGGAGGTTTGGATTTGTCGGTGATGGGGTCCTTAGTGAGGGAGAGGATCAGTTGAGTGTCATCAGCGTAGGAGATTATGTTGAGGTCGTGCTGTCGGGTGACTTGTGCGAGCGGGGCCATGTAGATGTTGAACAGTGTCGGGCTGAGGGATGATCCCTGGGGTACGCCACAGATGATCTTGGAGGCTTCGGATCGGAATGGGGGGAGGCGGACACTCTGGGTTCTGCCGGAGAGGTAGGAGGTGGTCCATTCCAGGGCCTTGTCTCTGATCCCTGCGTCTTGGAGGTGTGTGCGTGGCAGACGGTGTAGAAGGCGATGGAGAGGTCCAGGAGGATGAGGGCTGCGGTCTCGCTGTTGTCCAGCAGGGTCCTGGTGTCGTCAGTGGCGGCGATGAGGGCAGTCTCAGTCCTGTAGTTGCTGCGGAACCCTGACTGGGATGGGTCCAGGATGCTGTTTTATTCGAGGTATCGGGTTAGCTGTTTGTTGACGATCTTTTCGATGACCTTGGCTGGGAACGGAAGCAGAGAGATGGGCCGGAGGTTCTTGAGGTCTCTCGGGTCCGACTTGGGTTTTTTGAGTAGGGCGTTGATTTCAGTGTGTTTCCAGTTCCCTGGGAAGGTTGCAGTCTCGGAAGGAGAGATTGATGATGTTGCGCAGGTGGGGTGCGATGGAGCTGCTGGCTTAGTTGAAGATGTGGTGCGGGAGTGTGTCTGACGGGGAGCCGGAGTGGATTGTGCTCATGGTCTTGATGGTGTCATCTATGTTCACGTTGGCCCAGGCTGGCAGGGGGTCGTGGTCGATAATGTGTGAGGTGTCTGGAGTGTCGATGTCTGTTGGGGCTGTCTGGGCGTTGAAGCTCTCGTGGATGGCAGCGATCTTGCGGTGGAGGAAGGTGGCGAGGGAGTCGCACAGGGCTTGCGACGGCGGAATGTCGTTGGTGTTGGAGCTGGGGTTGGAGAGTTCCTTTACGGTTTTGAAGAGCTCCTTGCTGATGTGTGCATTGTTGTCGAGGCGGTCTTTGAAGGAGGTCCTCTTGGCAGACCTGATGAGGTGATGGTGTTTGTGCATGGCATCTTTGTGGGCTGCGAAGCTGTCCAATGTCTTTTCATTGGGCCGTTTCTTCTCTAGTTTCCGGCAGGTTCGCTTGGAGGCTAGGAGTTCTGGGATTAACCAGCTAGCTCTCTTGCTGGTGTCTATGTGGATAGGTTTCTTCAGCGTCGGTGGGTGGGCTGAGAGCGAGGTTTGCGTGTAGTTGGTCCTGCAGCGGCGGGGGATCTGTTGGGTGCGGAGGTGTGTGGTGGGTTTCTGGAAGGTGAAGTGGATGCAGCGGTGGTCGGTCTAGAAGAGTTCGGTGGTGTGGCTGAAGGAGACGCGGGAGCTTTAGGAGAAGACGGGGTCGAGCGTGTGGCCGGAGGAATGGGTAGGTGTTGTGACGAGCTGCCTCAGTCCGAGGTTGGGGAGGATGTCGATCAGGGTGGTGGAGTTGCTGTCGTTGTTGCTCTCAAGGTGAAAGTTCAGGTCTCCGAGGAGGATGTAGTTCAGGGCGTGCATGCTGATGAAGTCGGCAATGGAGTTGCTGAATTGGGGTCGGGGTCCGGGGGGTCTGTAGATGAGGGTACCTCTGAGGGTGGTGTTGGGGTCTGTGTGGATCTGGAAGTGCATGTGTTTGGCGGTGCTGAGAGTGTCATTGGTTGAGACACTGACGCTGTTCTTGTGGACGATGGCGATTCCTCCTCCGACTCCCTTGGTGCGGTCTCTGCGGGTGATCTTGTAGCCATCTGGGATGGCTACGGCGATGTCGGGTACGGAGGAGTCGTTCATCCAGGTCTCTGTCAGGAAGGCGACGTCCGGGGATGATGTGTCGAGCAGGTCCGAGATCCCAACGGCGTGCTTGCATGCGGAGTGGGTGTTCAGTAGGATGCATCGGAGGTGGTTGAGGTTTTTCTTGGCGGTCAGTTCGGCAGCTCTGAGGCTTGTGTAGCTGCAGTTCCGGGAGGTGAAGGGACCATGTGTGCATTTCGGTGAGGCCTTGATGGAAGTGTCGGTCCGTCCGGGGTTGAGGGCGTGCAGTGTGCTGGCATCGTAGCGGCAGCCGTCAACGTGGCGGGCGCGGGGGCCAGGGGTTCTGACGCTGGGCGTGGTCCAGGCGCAGACAGGCGCAGACGGGCTTGCCTTCGGGCTTGCCAGCTGCACAGACGCGCAGCAGCCTCTATATATGTGTAGGTGGGAGGGAGGAGCAGCTGGGAGGCGGGAGGCGGGGGCAGCGAATGGACAGTCAGGGCGGTGGGGCCGCGGGGAATGCAGCAGCGGGGTAGAAGCAAGGGCACAGAATCCGGGGGGCAACGCAGGGGACAGAAGGAGACAAAGGCACAAAATCACAGAGGTAACGAAGGGGACAGAAGGAGAAAAAGACAGAGTCACGGGGGCAACGAAGGGGACAGATGGAGAAAAAGGCACAGAATCATGGGGGCAGCGAAGGGGACAGAAGGAGAAACGAGCATTGGAAATGCAAAAGGTCTCGGATTTATTTGAGTTTGAGCTAATGGCATTTTAAATGGCAATGTCTTTTCTCCATGTTTTATGGAGTGTATGCATGTGGTGTGTAGTGGAATTATGTGGGTTGGATTTGAATTGTAGCAATGGTGGCATGCTGTGCTTTAGATGAATATGTTTAAAAGTAAAGTGTGCCATACTGTGATTGCTACAATAGTTAATTGTGGACGCGTTAACAATTGATGTGTGTACTGATGGCTGGTGGTGTGTGTGTGTAGCGGGCGCGGGTTTTCGCGGCACAGGAGGGAGAGGCAACAGACGTGTTTTGGTCAAAGGAGGTTTTAATGTCTCCAACAGGTAATCAGTACAAGTCTTTCGATGGGTAACAGGTCTCCGTGGGGACCGACTACGGGTGCTTTTCCGGCTTCGGGGCTTGCCAGTCTCTGTCCGACGATAGCCGTCCGGGCTTCGTCGGGGCCTGCAGTCCTCGGAGTCCGTCTTTGCTTTCGTCACTCGGGACCCAGAAAGGATAAACAAGAAAAAAGAAAGCAGCACGTGAGTTCAGCGTCCTATGCGGAACCACTCGGGGAAAGTGAGTGAGGAGGTGCACCAACCCGTGATTCAAATCTATGTACAATTGCAGTGACGGGGTGTGCTTGGATAAGGGGCGTTCAGGACCAAGGGATATCCGCTACTTTCCAAGGGGGTCACCCTTCCTTCCTACCCAGCCCCTGATCTTACTACGCACCTGGGCTAGCCACACACCTCCCCCGGGTGAGTGCCAGGGCGGCTCGTAGTGACGTGGGCCTCCTGGCGTCTCCTCTTTGCTCGGACTCTCGCCTTCGGGCTCCAGCTCCTCCAGTCGTCGCTTCACCGTCTTTCCACTGCTCTCTCTTCTCGGCTCTCCCTCGTCCTCTCCACACCGGATGTACAAGCACCCCTGGTTCACCATTGCTTCCGTATTTGACGGGAACGCCTCTTCCTGGTGACCCGCCCACTCCAACTCCGGGTCTGAATTAAAGGGCCAGTCACCCTCACTCTCCATGCATGGGTCTATCCCGCCTTCGTGCTCCCGGTAGTCCGACTGCTGTGGAAGACAAGAGGAGGAGGGGGAAGTGACAGACAGTTCGCAAAGGGTTCCAGTGTTTGCACAGCGTCCTCCATAGTAAAGGGTCGAGTCGGCAGGGCCCCGCCGTTACAGTGTGCCTGTAGAAATTTTGCACTGATGGCTGGTGGTGTGTGTGCCTGGTGAAAGCGTGCACTGCCGGCTGGAGGTGTGTGTGCCTGGTGGAAGTGTGCACTGACAACTGGTGGTGTGTGTGCCTGGTGAAAGCGTGCACAGACGGCTGGTGGTGTGTGTTCCTGGTGAAAGCGTGCAGTGATGGCTGGTGTTGTGTGTGCCTATTGAAAGTGTGCACCGACGGCTGGTGGTGTGTGTGTGTGCCTGGTGAAAGTGTGGTAGTGAGTGTGTGGTGTTGAGTGTGTGGTGGTGAGTGTGTGTGTGGTGTTGTGTGGGTGGTGGTGTGTGTGTGGTGTTGTGTGTATGTGTGTGTGGTGTTGTGTGTGTGGTGTGTGTGTGGTGTTGTGTGTGGTCTTATGTATGTAGTGTTATGTGTGTGGTGTTGTGTGTGTGTGTGTGTTGTGTGTGTGTGTAGTGTTGTGTGTGTGTGTGGTGTGTGTGTGTGGTGTGTGTGTGTGTGGTGTGTGGTGTGTGTGTGTGTGGTCTTATGTATGTAGTGTTATGTGTGTGGTGTTTTGTGTGGTGTTATGTGTGGTGTGTGTGTGTGGTGTGTGTGTGAGGTGTGTGTCTGTGTGGTGTTGTGGGATCCTCTGTGAGACACTGGGGTCTGTGGTCTGGAATGGAAGCTTTGGTCAGATGAAGGAGCATGGAAATGTTGCGCTCCTGTGAAAGAGCTGGCAGGTGATTGGGGTCCCCTGTCTTTAACACCACCACACCAGTGTTCCTCAATTAACATGTGCCAGGTCTTCTAGGTGCCTAGAACAATGTCCCAGTGAAAGCACTGGACTTCACTGGCACCAAAGCACGTAATTTATGCTCACCCTGCACACTCACACACTGCTCCCCCTAAACACTCACACACTGCTCACCCTACACATTCACACACTGCTGGCCCTGGACACTCGCATAATGCTCAACCTGCATACTCACACACTGCTCACTCTGCACACTTCCACACTGCTCACCCTACATACTGACACACTGCTCACCCTGCACACTCACACAACGTTCACCCTGCACACTCACACACTGCTCACCCTGCACACTCACACACTGCTCACCTTGCACTCACACACTGCTCACCCTGCACACTCACACACTGCTCACCCTACACACTCACAAACTGCTCACCCTGCACACTCACACAACGTTCACCCTGCATACTCACACACTGCTCACCCTGCACACTCACACACTGCTCACCCTACACACTCACACACTGCTCACCCTACACACTGACACGCTGCTCACCCTGCACACTCACACACTGCTCACCCTGCACACTCACAGACTGCTCACCCTGCACACTCACACACTGCTCACCCTACACACTCACACACTGCTCACCCTACACACCCACACACTGCTCACCCTGCACACTCACACACTGCTCACCCTGCACACTCACACACTGCTCACCCTGCACACTCTCACAACGTTCACTCTGCACACTCACACACGGCTCACCATACACACTCACACACTGCTCACCCTGCACACTCACACATCGTTCACCCTGCACACTCAACTGCTGCTCACCCTACACACCCACACACTGCTCACCCTGCACACTGACATACTGCTCACCCTGCACACTCACACACTGCTCACCCTGCACACTCACACACTGCTCACCCTACACACTCACATACTGCTAACCCTGCACACTCACACAACGTTCACCCTGCACACTCAAACACTGCTCACCCTGCATACTCACACACTGCTAACCCTGCATACTCACACACTGCTCACCCTGCACACTCACACACTGCTCACCCTACACACTCACACACTGCTCACCCTGCACACTCACACAATGTTCACCCTGCACACTCACACACTGCTCACCCTGCACACTCACACACTGCTCACCCTACACGCTCACCCTGCACACTCACACACTGCTCACCCTGCACACTCACACACTGCTCACCCTGCACACTCACACACTGCTCACCCTGCACACTCACACAACGTTCACCCTGCACACTCACACACTGCTCACCCTGCACACTCACACACTGCTCACCCTGCACACTCACACACTGCTCACCCTGCACACTCACACAACGTTCACCCTGCACACTCACACACTGCTCACCCTGCACACTCACACACTGCTCACCCTGCATACTCACACACTGCTCACCCTGCACACTCACACACTGCTCACCCTGCACACTCACACACTGCTCACCCTGCACACTCACACAATGTTCACCCTGCACACTCACACACTGCTCACCCTGCACAATCACATACTGCTCACCTTACACACTCACACACTGCTCACCCTACACACCCACACACTGCTCACCCTGCACACTGGCACACTGCTCACCCTGCACACTCACACACTGCTCACCCTGCACACTCACACACTGCTCATCCTGCACACTCACACACTGCTCACCCTGCACACTCCTGTCTGTGTTGCCTGTTTCTATGTACTGTGTATATATCAGGCCGAGAGAGAACGTAACTTGGCCTGGCACAGCCTCGGCGGTGGGAGCTGTTACGCAGGCGGTTTTCCTAGCCATTCCGAGGGGCTTTGCACTGCCTGGTTCTGACTCAAAAATCCTTCCCCTTTAATCCGGGCACCTTCCGTGCACTCCAGAATGGAAAGACCTCGCTTAGGTGCTCTCTGGAACCCTTACCGTTGGCGACAGCTGCCTGGTCCCATTGCGTTGGGTATAGCCGGTGCACTGATTTTTGTTTATCTGGGTACCCTAGGTTTGCAGTACACAGTATGGGAGCAGCACTGTGGGTACACACGCACTGACAGCGGTGGAGGCAGGAACGGAGAAGGGGCAGCCAGTTTAAGTGCCAAGGTCAGCGTCAGGCTAGAATTAGGCACAGAGGGAGGGGCCAGGATGGCGCTGTATATGGCTGAGACAGGACCTGTGAGAAAGGGGGGTGTCCAACAGATGCTGCTGGGGTTCCTAGCACCTCTGCTCTGGCACAGGGTGTCTGCCGGGAACACCCCTCGGACCATGGACAAAAACTGAACCCGCAGCAGAACATCACAGAACATCCTGCCTCCGCAACTCTCGCCCGCCTCACTTTCGGCTCAAATATCAGAATAAACACGCGCCTGCTCCTAAGAAATGTGCGCGAGCCCAGAGCGGGTTAACCACCAGAGTCTTTTCACAAACGTGGCAACTGAATTAAACCGATTAAAAAGTTGCTTTTTAGAACATATTCGTTGGTGATGGAGTACTTGAAGCAAAATCAATTCTCGAATAAACAGAAGAAATCATTTCGACAGAGGCGCTCTGCCTCCGCTCGAGACAATTACTGGAAACAAATCCTCTGGAAACCATCGAAACCACAAGATTTCTTCAATGTTGCAGCATTCAGCGCTAAGTGCATCATTAGCCGCTCGTTTATCCTTAATACTTCTGCAGTTCAGAGAGTAGGAATTAGCTCTAGACGAATCTGCGAGAAATGAAAGCGATCGAAAGCGATAGCGAGCTACAAAAAAAAAAAAGCCAGCGAGTGGTGCGCGCGCGCGCCACTGCGAGCATATGTTTTGAATTATCGCGGCTGTCAAGCCGCAATAATTCAAAACATATGGCCTCTGGTGCACGTAACAGACATCAATAGGCCATAGGCGGAGCTACGCGACCGCCTATGTCCTATTGCGTGTTCTGTCAAAAAACAGCACGCAAGCAAAGGCCAATGAAAAAGGACCTTATAAATAACACGCACGAGCTACGTGGAATTTCCAGGTACATTTTCAAAACGCTGGGAAAAGGACTTTCGCTGCTCAACACTGCATGCGCAGTGTACGCTAGGCCTGGGCCCTAAAAAGGCACAGAATCACGGGGGCAGAGAAGGGGACAGAAGGAGAAAAAAGGCACAGAATCAGGGGGCAGCGAAGGGGACAGAAGGAGAAAAAAGGCACAAAATCACGGGGGCAGCGAAGGGGACAGAAGGAGAAAAAAAAGGCACAGAATCACGGGAGCAGCATAGGGGACAGAAGGAGAACAAGCATTTACAATGCAGTGGTCTCGGCATTATTAAATGTAGAGCTATTGGCATTGTTGATGACTTTTTTTTAAAAATCATAAATAAATGGCATTGTCATTTACAATGCCAATAGCTTAATCTCTAAACCCACATACAGAGCCACCCACATACATACAGAGCCGCCCACAGAGCCACCCACACAGAGACACCCACCCACACACACACACACACAGAGCCACCCTCACACAGACAGAGCCACCCACACATAGAGCCACCTACAAAAAAATCTTTAGCATGAGGTTGAGGGTGAGTGAGGGTGAGTGAGGGTGAGGGGTTGAGGGTGAGTGAGGGTGAGGCTGAGGGTGAGTGAGGGTGAGTGAGGGTGAGTGTGAGTGAGGGTGGGTGAGTGTGGGTGAGTGTGGGTGAGGGTGAGGGATTGAGGGTGAGGGGTTGAGGGTGAGTGAGGGTGAGGGGTTGAGGGTGAGTGAGGGTGAGGGGTTGAGGGTGAATGAGGGTGAGGGAGGGTGAGGGGTTGAGGGTGAGGGGTTGAGGGTGAGTGGGGATGAGTGAGGGTGAGGGGTTGAGGGTGAGTGAGGGTGAAGGTGAGTGAGGGTGAGGGTGAGTGAGGGTGGGTGAGTGAGGGTGAGTGTGGGTGAGTGTGGGTGAGTGAGGGTGAGGGATTGAGGGTGAGGGGTTGAGGGTGGGTGAGGGGTTGAGGGTGAGTGAGGGGTTGAGGGTGAGTGAGGGTGAGGGGTTGAGGGTGAGTGGGGGTGAGTGAGGGTGAGGGGTTGAGGGTGAGTGAGGGTGAGGGGTTGAGGGTGAGTGAGGATGAGGGGTTGAGGGTGAGTGAGGATGAGGGGTTGAGGGTGAGTGAGGATGAGGGTTTGAGGGTGGGTGAGGGTGAGTGTGAGTGAGGGTGAGTGAGGGTGAGGGTGAGTGAAGGTGGGTGAGGGTGAGGGGTTGAGGGTGATTGAGGGTGAGGCATTGAGGGTGAGTGAGGGTGAGGGGTTGAGGGTGAGGGTGAGTGAGGGTGAGGGGTTGAGGGTGAGTGAGGGTGAGTGAGGGGTTGAGGGTGAGTGAGGATGAGTGAGAGTGAGGGTGAGTGAGGGGTTGAGGGTGAGGGGTTGAGGGTGAGTGAGGGTTTGAGGGTGAGGGGTTGAGGGTGAGTGAGGGTGAGTGAGGATGAGGGTGAGGGGTTGAGGGGGAGGGGTCGAGGGGGAGGGGTTGAGGGTGAGTGAGTGAGGGTGAGGGGTTGAGGGTGAGTGAGTGAGGGTGAGGGGTTGAGGGTGAGTGAGGGTGAGGCTGAGGGTGAGTGAGGGTGAGTGAGGGGTTGAGGGTGAGGAGTTGAGGGTGAGTGAGGGTGAGGGGTTGAGGGTGAGTGAGGATGAGGGGTTGAGGGTGAGTGAGGATGAGGGTTTGAGGGTGGGTGAGGGTGAGTGTGAGTGAGGGTGGGTGAGGGTGAGGGGTTGAGGGTGATTGAGGGTGAGGCATTGAGGGTGAGTGAGGGTGAGGGGTTGAGGGTGAGGGTGAGTGAGGGTGAGGGGTTGAGGGTGAGTGAGGGTGAGTGAGGGGTTGAGGGTGAGTGAGGATGAGTGAGAGTGAGGGTGAGTGAGGGGTTGAGGGTGAGGGGTTGAGGGTGAGTGAGGGTTTGAGGGTGAGGGGTTGAGGGTGAGTGAGGGTGAGTGAGGGTGAGGGTGAGGGGTTGAGGGGGAGGGGTTGAGGGTGAGTGAGGGTTTGAGGGTGAGGGGTTGAGGGTGAGTGAGGGTGAGGGTGAGGGGTTGAGGGGGAGGGGTCGAGGGGGAGGGGTTGAGGGTGAGTGAGTGAGGGTGAGGGGTTGAGGGTGAGTGAGTGAGGGTGAGGGGTTGAGGGTTGGTGAGTGAGGGTGAGGGGTTGAGGGTGAGTGAGGGTGAGGCTGAGGGTGAGTGAGGGTGAGTGAGGGGTTGAGGGTGAGGAGTTGAGGGTGAGTGAGGGTGAGGGGTTGAGGGTGGGTGAGGGGTTGAGGGTGGGTGAGGGGTTGAGGGTGAGTGAGGGTTTGAGGGTGAGGGGTTGAGGGTGAGTGAGGGTGAGTGAGGGTGAGGGTGAGGGGTTGAGGGGGAGGGGTCGAGGGGGAGGGGTTGAGGGTGAGTGAGTGAGCAATTTATTGTACCGTATGTTTCTGCTGAAATACCTTCGGGCCGTGTTTGCGCTGTAAAAAAATGCAAACCAGACGGCTCCTCACTTGGTGTCAATGTCGCTCGAAATGAAATCTGTTTTGTCTCATCAGCAGAAACATCTAAGTTATTGGGGACAATTTGCCACTCAATACTCATCTAAAAAGAGCGTCCTCCATATACAATGGATACCTTTGCCTTCACCAAAATGCTGACCCCGTTATGCCTGTAATTAATTAGCACGGGTGGAGGGGTCAGGCAGAACAGGGCAATGACGAGGATCCCGATGTAATGGCTGGAGCGAGCGTCTTTGAAGCGAGGGAACCGGTTGCGAGCGAGCGCTGTGATACCTTTGGAGTGCCGGTACAAAAGTAAAAAAAAAAAAAAGTTTTAAAAAGTCGTGCATAAAACATGAAAGGAACAAGCAATTACTGAAAGCTACGGAAAAGCGTGTTCCCCATATTTGTTTCCCCACATCGTAATGTAAACTTGGTTTTCAAAATATCAGTGGAATGAAATGGTTTATTAACATCAAGGCATATTTTTGGACAACTGGCGTACAGCAAGACGAGCGGCCGCCATGACTGGTTGTTAAAACAAAAAAAAGAGTAGTTTGTGCGCTGTAAGGAAAAAAAAACAGCAATTACGGTGGGGTTGTGGGGGCGGTCAAACACGGGACAGGGAGACAAGCCTAACATTTATTTAACAAAAGAGAACATGCAGCGTGCGCATCCTTGCACGTTCCTGTCACAAAACTAGTCGCCCTGCTTTTAAATAAATATGTTCTGTGCAGTCAAGATCGAGTTAGGCGAGCTGCACAGTAAACGGGGCGAGGAGAGAGGCGGGGAGGAAAACAAGCATCAACAAGGCTAGCGGCAGGCAGGCAGGGGAAGAGAGGGGAGGGGGGAGGAGAAATGCGACACGGCGGGAAGGGGAGGGGGCGGAACGGGGGCGGAGAGGGGAGAGACAATCAATTACTGAAAGCTACGGAAAAGCGTGTTCCCCATATTTGTTTCCCCACATCGTAATGTAAACTTGGTTTTCAAAATATCAGTGGAATGAAATGGTTTATTAACATCAAGGCATATTTTTGGACAACTGGCGTACAGCAAGACGAGCGGCCGCCATGACTGGTTGTTAAAACAAAAAAAAGAGTAGTTTGTGCGCTGTAAGGAAAAAAAAACAGCAATTACGGTGGGGTTGTGGGGGCGGTCAAACACGGGACAGGGAGACAAGCCTAACATTTATTTAACAAAAGAGAACATGCAGCGTGCGCATCCTTGCACGTTCCTGTCACAAAACTAGTCGCCCTGCTTTTAAATAAATATGATCTGTGCAGTCAAGATCGAGTTAGGCGAGCTGCACAGTAAACGGGGCGAGGAGAGAGGCGGGGAGGAAAACAAGCATCAACAAGGCTAGCGGCAGGCAGGCAGGGGAAGAGAGGGGAGGGGGGAGGAGAAATGCGACACGGCGGGAAGGGGAGGGGGCGGAACGGGGCGGAGAGGGGAGAGAGAGAGTAGGCAAGGGTAAACAAACACGGACGTGCACGCGCCCGTGACTTTTAAGGTCAATGCGCATGCGCATAAGCTTAATGCGCATGCGCATTGACCTTAAAAGTCACGGGCATGGCAAGGAATCGCCACGATTCCTTGCAGTTAGATAAAGAGTGGATGAGCCCCTATAGTCTCGCTTGCTCGATGCGCATGCGCATCGACAGGCGAGACCTAAAAAGCTACCCACACAGAGCCCCACACACACACAGAGCCCCACACACGCACAGAGCCCCCCCCACACACACACACAGCCCCCCCACACACACATAGCCCTCCCACACACACACAGAACCCCCCACACACACACAGAGCCATCCCCACACAGACAGAGCCACCCACACAGCCACCTACAAAAAAGCTACCCACCCAGAGCCCCACACACACACAGACAGAGCCCCCCCACACTCACAGAGCCCCCCACACACACAGAGCCCCATCCCCCCACGCACAGAGCCCCCCACACACACACAGAGCCCCCCACACATACACAGAGCCCCCCACACATACACAGAGCCCCCCACACACAAACACAGAGCCCCCCCCCACACACACAGAGCCACACACAGGGAACAGAGGCCAGAAAAAACAGATCACAACGAGGGTACAGAGGCAATCAAGCACAAGCAGAGAAAAGAGGGAAGAAAAACAGATCACAACGGGTAACATTGGCGGCGGCCTGATGAGTGGGGGAGGGAGGGAGATGGGCTTCCACGGAGCGGGAGGGAGCCAGTGGGACACCCATCTAGCACAGAAGCACCTCAAACCCCAGTTCATCTCATCGCACTGGACTCGCCTACTACTGTACTGTTAACAGTAGCAGGTAGGAATCATGCCTGCTACCTACCCGGGCACTCTTCAGAAGGAAGCACGCCATTCTAACCATGATGGAGCTTCTTTTCACCCCGAAAGTTAAAAACACTGGCATTGGAAGATATCATGCCTGTGGCGACAGTTGGAGCAAATAGAACTACTTCCGTTTTTTATGAAAGGGCTTGAACAATTACATTAAAATTGCAATATCCCTCTTAATTATGTTTGGGGTCTATTATCGGCGGATTCCACCCCAGTCATGTGGAATACCAGACTGTCCGACCGCTGCTGTCACCGTTCACTTTCAAAGAAAGAGGATCTGCTGCTTGTATTTAACAAGGGGAAGAGGTATACTCCTGAAAGTAACAACCCCAAGAACGCGAAGACCCACAAAACAAATCACAGACATCGTTCATCATCAGATGTTCCCCAACATATCGCCCAAACAGATCCCCACAACATCAAGCGCGTGTCAATCACACTTACCTGACGACTGAGCCTCCGCCATGCCTGGGCACTTGGCCAGTTCCCGGCGACAGTCAGCTCCAGCGCCTCTCTCTCCCCTCCTTGCTTGCGCACCCCCAGATGGCTTCCGAGCCTCGGCGCAATTTTCCCAGCAGCGAGTTAGTATTAGGAACGTCTAACTCCAGACGCATGCACACAGAGGCACTTCGCTGGCCGCAGCACCCAGCTGACTGAGGGCTTACCAACCTTCTTTAAGAGCGTTGAGCCCTGTACGGAGGGACGGGCTCTGTTTAGCAGCTCCCGGCTGTAATACCTTAGCGGGACGGGCTCTGTTGTAGCTGCTCCCGGCTGTAATACCAACGGCTACCCTCCATCTTGAGACAGGAGCACAGCGCATGCCCACATCGCGCACGCCTGTGCACTTCCAGCTCAGAGCGGAAAGCATCTACTACCATTTACTGCCCAAAGAGCATGGCATGCGTGTTTACTTCCGTTTTGTTGGACCTTTTTGGCGGACCTCTTCCGGCGCAGGAACAGATAATGTAAACACTGTTTGAACGCGCACATTAGCAAAAAGACATGACATTGTAGTGAGGAAGACGCGGAGTGTCTTGAACGGGTTCAATAATTTATTTGAGAAGCCATATTAAACTGCGTTCTTCCTCTTGCCAGTCAAGCTCAACTGGCGAAGGAGCCCCCTGCCTCTGCCGCTCGCTGCATGACTGCCCCCAGCGAGGCCCTCTCGCGGAAAGCCCACTGCTGGAGAGACGGCCGGCTCCCGGTGAATTAAATAAATAAAGGAAAGCTAGAACAACGGCACAAACAGAGGTGCAGGAGCACTAAAAACGGCACAAACGGGGGCAGAGGCAGAGGCTCGAGGCTCACCTTCACTGCGGGGGGAAAGAAAATGGCGGCAGCAGAACGTTCCAAATTTTTCGGATTGGGGGCATGTTCGGTGTTCTCAGAATGGGAGTGGCCTAAAAGTGGAAAGAAGAACACCGAACACACCTCCAAATCCGAAAAGGACGGAGCCTATTCGGAGGGACAGCTCTCTCCTCCAATGGCTGGCCTCCGTTTAGGAAGCCAGCCAATGGGAGAGAGGCAAAAACAGAGGCGGGACAAATAGTCCACACTGAGAAACATTAAATCTCGGTACTTGCGGTTCTGCCTTCGGCAGACCGGATATTACCTCGACCTAAAAAGGCACAGAATCACGGGGGCAGCGAAGCGGACAGGAGAAAAAAGGCACAGAATCATGGGGTAAACGAAGAAGAGACAGTCAACAGCAGTCACGGACCCCAAGAGAGTGCAATACAATGGAATGACAAATGATAAACAAACCTAAGGCCTACCACTGGCCACCAGGGATGAGGCGCAGGTGGTAGCCTGCAGGTGGTGGAGGGCCTCGAACTTCGTCAGCAGCGGCAGCTGGGGCAGGGACACACAGGCGGTGCTGTGCGGAAGGGGAGCGACCTACCTGGTGGGGTCAAGGGTCGCTGTCCTCACCGTGCAGCGGCCGGCCTCTATGGGGAGGTGGGAGGGAGGAGCAGCTGGGAGGTTGGAGGCAGGGGCAGCGAATGGGCAGTCAGGGGGGTGGGGCCGCAGGGGACACAGCGGCGGGAACTGAAGCAAGGGCACAGAATCCCGGGGACAACAGAGGGGACAGAAGGAGACAAAGGCACGGAATCAAGGGCGCAGCGAAGGGGACAGAAGGTGACAAAGATAGATTCCCTAAACTTTAGGGGATACTGGCTACCTGGCCTCAAAGAGGGAGGTGTCATTTTTAGTCAAACAAATGACATTCAAAAGAGTGGTGAAAGTTTGTAAAGGTTTAAAATAAAATTGGAAGATTCAATAATATCCAATGGGATACAAGATCATCCTGCCAGCATTTTAGATATGTCTGACCAATGGAGATGTATCTGCTCTATTGTTTTTCAGGATATACGTACCCAATCTCTAAATTTCATATTGGTTTTAGTAAAAGAAAGAGGGAAAAAGAAGGTCTAATCGACATTTTGAGACTATCTCTTCTGAAGAGGAGTATGATAGTAGCAGTAGCAGATCTCTTTGTTCCACATCTGTCAAAGTCTTGAATCCAGATCATATCAAAGAGCTGTACCATCTATATCCATACTAACATAAGAAAGAGAGAGCCCAAACCTTTGAGGTGGGTAATCTCAGGAACCACAGCACCAATCACAACACCCAATACAGCGTTGGAAATGGCAGTTGCAGCAGAAGGACATAGGCTATGCAGACGCCCACCATATACATTTAAAAGGTAAAAGAACCGTGCCAGCAAAGTAGTCCCTCGTAGGCGTGTCTGCGTTGTGCTGTGGGCGTGTTCTGGGGGCGTGACAAACGCTGGGGCCATGTGGTACTTTCCTCCCTTCATGCCAAGTCTCATATTGTGTGCTAATCCCACCCTGCTCCCTTTAAATACCCCTGCACGCCATAATCATAACCCACCCTTACTCCTAACCCATCTTAACCCTATAAGTATACCCTGTACCCCAAAACCCAAACCTATCCCTAAACCCTAAAAATACCCCTGTACCCCAAAGCCCAAACCTAGCCCTGAACCCTATAAATACCCCTGTACCTCAAAACCCAAACCTACCCCTGAACCCTAAAAATACCCCTGTACCCCAAAACCCAAGCCTAGCCCTGAACCCTAAAAATACCACTGTACCCCAAAACCCAAACCTACCCCTGAACCCTAAAACACCCCTGTACCCCAAAACCTAAACCTAGCCCTGAACCCTTAAAATACCCCTGTACCCCAAAACCCAAACCTACCCCTGAACCCTTAAAATACCCCTGTACCCCAAAACCCAAACCTATCCCTGAACCCTAAAAATACCCCTGTACCCCAAAACCCAAACCTAGCCCTGAACCCTAAAAATACCCCTGTACCCCAAAACCCATACCTATCCCTAAACTCTAATACTACCCCTGTACCCCATAACCCAAAACTATATCAAAACCCTTAAAATACCCAAACACCCCAAAACATATACCTCAGTACCCCAAAACATATACCCCTATACCCATACTTACCTCATCCAAATATTTTTAAAAAACATGCTTTTACCATTCATGCATTTACAACGAATTTCGTTCTAAATGTATGTGTGGTAAAAGCATATAAAATGTAATGCCATGCGTTATAATGGCATTGCAGAGTCATGGGACTTTCGTAATGAAAGTATGCAGAGTGATGGTATTTGGAAAGAATGTTGCGGAATAATGGGTGTTTACCCTCCCCCGGTAAGTACATTGGTGGCACAGCGGCCCACATCTCCAGCAACATACTCCTATTTTTGCTCCACCCATTTGAAAAATGCACAGGTCTCTCTCATTGATGGCCAGCACTGACATATACACTTTTAGACACACCTCCCGCCACAAGTTCTAGAATTGCGAACTTTAGAGCTGGGGAGCTACGTTCGAATCTCGCCATCAGCTCAACATCCTGTGATTCCAGGCAAATGGCTTTGTCTCCCCGTGCCTACCACTAATGAATGTGTTCTTCTGTAATGTAAATTGTACTCATGCAATTTTGTTGAGTTTGGGCTATATAAAATTGCAAGGAAAAATAAAGTAGGGAAACTTTAGTTCACACACTACTGAACGCGCACTCTTAAGTGCATCAGCAGTGCACTGTGAATCGGAGCGTTTCACAGGCCTGTCACAGATAAGAAATGCTATCAAAACGAAATCCTACAAAACAATATACCACTGGCCGGCAGCAATTCATACCCGGACAACGTCGGGACGGGCTGCTAGTCCATACTAATATAATGAAGAGAGAGCCCAAACCTTTGAGGCGGGTAATCTCAGGAACCACAGCACCAATCACAACACCCAATACAGCGTTGGAAAGGGCAGTTGCACCAGAAGGACATAGGCTATGCAGACGCCCAGCATATACATTTAAAAGGTAAAAGAACCGTGCCAGCAAAGTAGTCCCTTGTGGGTGTGTCTGTGTTGTGCTGTGGGCGTGTGCTGGGGGCGTGACAAATGCTGGGGGCGTGTGGTACGTTCCGCCCTTCATGCCATGTCTCATATCGTGTGCTAATCCCACCCTGCTCCCTTTAAATACCCCTGCAACACATAATCATAACCCACCCTTACTCCTTAAAATACCCCAACACCCTTAAACACTAACCCATCTTAACCCTATAAATATACCCTGTACCCCAAAGCCCAAACCTATCCCTAAACTCTAAAAATACCCCGGTACCCCAAAACCCAAACCTAGTCCTGAACCCTATAAATACCCCTGTACCTCAAAACCCAAACCTACCCCTGAGCCCTAAAAATACCACTGTGCCCCAAAACCCAAACCTACCCCTGAACCCTCATATACCCCTGTACCCCAAAACCCAAACCTAGCCCTGAACCCTTAAAATACCCCTGTACCCCAAAACCCAAACCAACCCCTGAACCCTAAAAATACCCCTGTACCCCAAAACCCAAACCTAGCCCTGAACCCTAAAAATAACTCTGTACCCCAAAACCCAAACTTACCCCTGAACCCTAAAATACCCCTGTACCCCAAAACCCAAACCTAGCCATGAACCCTAAAAATACCCCTGTACCCCAAACCTAGCCCTGAACCCTTAAAATACCCCTGTACCCCAAAACCCAAACCTAGCCCTGAACACTAAAAATACCCCTATACCCCAAAACCCAAACATAGCCCTGAACCCAAAAAATACCCCTGTACCCCAAAACCCATACCTATCCCTAAACCCTAAAACTACCCCTGTACCCCATAACCCAAAACTATATCTGAACCCTTAAAATACCCGAACACCCCAAAACATATACCCCTATACCCATACTTACCTTATCCAAACATAAAAAAAACATGCTTTTACCATTCATGCATTTACAACGAATTTCGTTGTAAATGTATGCGTGGTAAAAGCATATAAAATGTAATGCCATGCGTTATAATGGCATTGCGGATTCATGGTACTTTTGTAATGAAAGTATGCAGAGTGAGGGTATGCGGAAAGAAAGTTGCGGAATAATGGGTGTTTACCCTCCCCGGTAAGTACATTGGTGGCACGGCGGCCCACATCTCCATCAACATACTCATATTTTTTCACCACCCATTTGAAAAATGCACAGGTCTCTCTCATTGATGGCCAGCACTGACATACACTTGTAGACACACCTCCTGCCACAAGTTCTAGAATTGCGAACTTTAGAGCTGGGGAGCTACATTCGAATCTCGGCATCAGCTCAACATCCTGTGATTCCAGGCATATCGCTTTGTCTCCCCGTGCCTACCACAAATGAATGTGTTCTTCTGTAATGTAATTTGTGCTCATGCCATGTTTTTAGGTCGAGCAGACCTAACCCTCAATGCGTGAGCATTGATGGTGTCTGCTTCGAGCCTAATGTTACCTGTATTTGGGAATGTGGACAGCAGCCAGACGCGCGCCTGTTCATTGTCAGATTTCACCTCGGGAGCGCGCTGCTTGCTGTGTGTGCAGTGTCAGTTTCGCTTTTCACTAGTTTCGTTTTCCCGAGGCTGGCTTTGAATGAACATGCTTGCTGTGACCATTATCTGTAAATCTGGCTTGTGAATAACATGCTCGCTGTCAGCATTATTTCCAAAGCAGGCTTTAAATTATTATTTGCAAGCTGCCTCGTAATGAACATGCTCATTATTTATGAAGCTGGCTTTTCATTCTTTTTTTGGCGCCATGGTTTTCTGCTGAGCACTATGCATGTAATATTATGTTTTTAAACGCTCCTATCCTTTTAAAAAACACATAGCCATGCTCTACAGCGCCCCGCAGCGCCCCGCACTCTACAGCGCCCCGCACTCTACAGCGCCCCGCAGCGCCCTGCACTCGACAGCGCCCCGCACTCGACAGCGCCCCGCAGCGCCCTGCACTCTACAGCACACCGCACTCTACAGCACACCGCACTCTACAGCACACCGCACTCTACAGCTCCCCGCACTCTACAGTGCCCCGCACTCTCAGCGCCCCACAGCGCCCCGCACTCTACAGCTCCCCGCAGTGCCCTGCGCTCGACAGCGCCCCGCAGCGCCCCGCACTCTACAGCGCCACGCACTCTACACTGCACTGTACAGCGCGCTCTACAGCGCACCACTCTACAGCGCACCACACTCTACAGCGCACCACACTCTACAGCGCACCATACTCTACAGCGCACCACACTCTACAGCGCACCACAGGGCCCCGCACTCTACAGAGCACCACGCTCTACAGCGCACCGCGTTTTCAGCACCCCGCAGCGCCATGCACTCTACAGCACCCCGCGCTCGACAGCGCCCCGGGCTCTACAGCGCCCCGCAGTGCTCTGCACTCTACAGCGCACCGCGCTACAGCGCACCACAGCGCCCCGCGCACCACAGCGCACCACAGCGCCCCGCACTCTACAGCGCACCACAGCGCACCGCACTCTACAGCGCACCGCGCTCTACAGCGCACCGCGCTCTACAGAGCACCACGCTCTACAGCGCACCGCATTTTCAGCGCCCCGCAGCGCCATGCACTCTACAGCGCCCCGCACTCGACAGCGCCCCGCAGCGCCCTGCACTCTACAGCACACCGCACTCTACAGCACACCGCACTCTACAGCACACCGCACTCTACAGCTCCCCGCACTCTACAGTGCCCCGCACTCTCAGCGCCCCACAGCGCCCCGCACTCTACAGCTCCCCGCAGTGCCCTGCGCTCGACAGCGCCCCGCAGCGCCCCGCACTCTACAGCGCCCCGCACTCTACAGCGCCCCGCACTCTACAGCGCCCCGCACTCTACAGCGCCCCGCACTCTACAGCGCCCGCCGCGCCCTGCACTCTACAGTGCCACGCACTCTACACTGCACTGTACAGCGCGCTCTACAGCGCACCACTCTACAGCGCACCACACTCTACAGCGCACCACACTCTACAGCGCACCACACTCTACAGCGCACCACACTCTACAGCGCACCACAGGGCCCCGCACTCTACAGAGCACCACGCTCTACAGCGCACCGCGTTTTCAGCACCCCGCAGCGCCATGCACTCTACAGCACCCCGCGCTCGACAGCGCCCCGGGCTCTACAGCGCCCCGCAGTGCTCTGCACTCTACAGCGCACCGCGCTACAGCGCACCACAGCGCCCCGCGCACCACAGCGCCCCGCACTCTACAGCGCACCGCACTTTACAGCGCACCGCGCTCTACAGCGCACCGTGCTCTACAGCGCACCGCGCTCTACAGAGCACCACGCTCTACAGCGCACCGCATTTTCAGCGCCCCGCAGCGCCATGCACTCTACAGCGCCCTGCACTCTACAGCGCCCCGCACTCTACAGCACCTCGCCCCACACTCTACAGCACCTCGCCCCGCACTCAACAGCGCCCGCAGTGCCCTGCACTCTACAGCGCCCACACTCTACAGCGCCCCACACTCTACAGCGCCCCACACTCTACAGCGCCCCACACTCTACAGCGCCCCACAATCTACAGCGCCCCGCACTCTACAGCGCCCCGCCGCGCCCTGCACTCTACAGCGCCACGCACTCTACACTGCACTGTACAGCGCGCTCTACAGCGCACCACTCTACAGCGCACCACACTCTACAGCGCACCACACTCTACAGCGCACCACACTCTACAGCGCACCACACTCTACAGCGCACCACAGGGCCCCGCACTCTACAGAGCACCACGCTCTACAGCGCACCGTGTTTTCAGCACCCCGCAGCGCCATGCACTCTACAGCACCCCGCGCTCGACAGCGCCCCAGGCTCTACAGCGCCCCGCAGTGCTCTGCACTCTACAGCGCACCGCGCTACAGCGCACCACAGCGCCCGGCGCACCACAGCGCCCCGCACTCTACAGCGCACCACAGCGCACCGCACTCTACAGCGCACCGCGCTCTACAGAGCACCACGCTCTACAGCGCACCGCATTTTCAGCGCCCCGCAGCGCCATGCACTCTACAGCGCCCTGCACTCTACAGCGCCCCGCACTCTACAGCACCTCGCCCCACACTCTACAGCACCTCGCCCCGCACTCGACAGCGCCCCGCAGTGCCCTGCACTCTACAGCGCCCCACACTCTACAGCGCCCCACACTCTACAGCGCCCCACACTCTACAGCGCCCCACACTCTACAGCGCCCCACACTCTACAGCGCCCCACACTCTACAGCGCCCCACACTCTACAGCGCCCTACAGCGCCCCACAGTGCCCTGCACTCTACAGCTCCCCACAGTGCCCTGCACTCTGCAGCGCACCGCAGCGCCCCGCACTCTGCAGCGCACCGCAGCGCCCCGCACTCTACAGCTCCCCACAGCGCCCCGCACTCTACAGCTCCCCACAGCGCCCCGCACTCTACAGCGCCCCGCACTCTACAGCGCCCCGCACTCTACAGCGCCCCGCAGCGCCCCGCACTCTGCAGCGCCCCGCAGCGCCCCGCACTCTGCAGCGCCCCGCACTCTGCAGCGCCCCGCACTCTGCAGCGCCCCGCACCCTGCAGCGCCCCGCACCCTGCAGCGCCCCGCACTCTGCAGCGCCCCGCACTCTGCAGCGCTCTGTACTTAATAGTGCCCAGCACTCGCCATACAACACTCTGCAATCTATAGCACACAACTCTACAGTACACAGCACACTGCACTCTCCAGCGCCCCGCACTCTCCAGCGCCCCGCACTCTCCAGCGCCCCGCACTCTCCAGCGCCCCGCACCCTACAGCGCCCCGCACCCTACAGCGCCCCGCACCCTACAGCTGCACATGGGTGCAAATTATCGATTTTTGGGAATTCACATGCATTTTCCCTGGAACGTCTGGACAACTGTTGCAGGGTTCCAGGCGTACTCATGGAAATCTTTTGAGTATTTCGATTTAGTGGCCATTGTCTAGACATGTCCACATGTGTGATTGCGCACTGACAGCTCCCTCCTCATGTGTGCAATACCTGCAGGCTGGTCATAGTGCGACGCCTCGGAGGCCGCACAGCACGACGCATGTCGAGGGCAGCTGAGCTCCTCCCTCTCACCAGCAGGAGCTGGGCAACCTTCCAGTCCTACTGCACTCAGTCCACCCTCAGGGCACTGCACACCCAAGTCTGGGCCCCCTCAGGATCAGCAACGCCCCCTCTTCTTTAGGGGTCCTGAATGGCAGAGTGATGCATGCACGTTATTTACCATAAAGGATGAAGAGGGATTCGAGGTAGGTGGCTCGGAGCTCACAGCGCTTAACTTGCGACTGCCAGTGTCACCTCAGATTTACATTATTTTTTATCAAATGTTTATTCATAAAAGAAAGGTAAACTGCTTATATAGTCTAATTACAACCACCAGTGCCAATTGTTAAGTGCAATTTGAAGAATAAAGTTAGTTAACTACCCCAAAATAATAATTTAAAAATACATAATGGGTAATATGTGGAATATGGTCCTAAATTGGCATCATACACTCAGCCTTCGTTCTTGTGGTTAGGTCACCGTCCCCCACAGACTTGTAAAACGGAAACCAAAACAGAATCCAACCTCAACATCAAACTAAGGGCCCGTGGCCACCGGGCGTCCGGGCCACGCCATTGTCATCAACATATAATCATAATCACCCACAGGCACGCCACACTCAATCAACATATTATTATCAGTCGAATCGAAAAATACATTAAACAGTCGGACTCTCACTCACTCGGGATTACAATCATTACTTGACTCTGTTAGGCAGATTGCTGCGCAGCTTCATTAACTGATCAGGCAGTGGCATAACGAAACTTGTGGGGGGCCCCCCTGCAAAGTGCATGGAGGGGGCCCCCATGTTACGGACCCAGTAAGGAGCTCATAGGCCCGTTCAATGTGCCGGGGAGACCCCCTGGAGCTCGGGCCCTCCGTACCCTTGGGGCTGCGGGGAGTATTGTTACGCCACTGCTCGAGCCAGGCTCTGGCTCAATTTGATGCCCTCTTAGACCCTTGGCCCCAAAACAATCTGAGATTTAATGTGGCTTCTAAGATTTAATGTGGTTTCTGCCTACAGCCATGCTCCAACTTCATGTGTAATGAGGTGATTTGAACATGGCTGGGACTCATAGCTGCCAAGGTTTCAGATTGCTATGTGTGACATTGCTATAATTTCAGTGTGATTATGAGTGACATTTCAACAACTATGAGTGACACCTTCTCGTGAGCAAAATCAAGCAATGAATACAAGGGAAACATACATACATATATCAGAAATTGCACTCATTTGAGGAATGAAAATCTAAGATCTTAAAACTGCTGTAAAGCACCAGAAATGGAACTTAGGTGTGAATGTGCGAAGTGCTCTGTTTCTAAGCACCTCTGGTCACCGACCCCACAGGACCTCAACCCTCTGCCTCCCTGATTTCGCCCTACTATGCCTTTCACAATCCTAAGGGAACACTCGGGTTGCAGGCAGAGAGAGCAGGTGCAGCCTCGTACCACAGGTGTAAATGTGTGAGGTGCTATGCTTCAAAGCACCTACCTCCAATGATCCATGGCCCCCTCCAGCCCTACTTGAGTTCGGAGGCACTCTCTCCACTCTACCATGCCTCTCATGCTCATAAGGGGGACACCCAGGCTACAGGCATAGAGAGGGAGTGATAGATCAGCTGCCTAAATCAAAAATTAAGAGTCTACACAGCTGTCTTGTGGAAGCTGTTGCAGACAGGCACGGACATTGATTGGGCAACAAGTAGCACTAAGCAACTGAGGTACACAGGTCACTCACAGCAGGCAGCATTATTTAAAAAACACGACCCTTCAACTCAGTGACACCAAAAAGAATTATAACCTACCCCCTGCACAGATCACAACACAGCAAGGCTCTCACAGAGATGTACACAATGCTGTGCTGATGACGCAGCTGAAAGAAATGTGTTATGGGACACTAATTGTCGACCGGTCGTGTCCGTCACCACTGACCAGAAACACTGCAAATCACGTTAACCTTTACACTGATGCACTACCTCCATTTCATTGAAACATGCTCACACAGCTCCCTTAGTTTAGTATCAATTGAACTGCAACTGACGGAATTGGATATGCACATTTGACTGTTCTGGTGGTCCATGGATTTCAGTTTAGTGAACTCAGTATTTGCATGAACCGGTGCGGCCCAATTAAAACGATTCAGTAAATGTTGTACGGCTTCAACTTACTTATGTAACCAACTCAACTGAGGGATCGCTCCACTCCGGGACTCCTCAAAAAGTGTATGTAACTAACACTGAAGCAAGAAAGATTAGGATCAGAATGTACAAAGCGACGGACACCGGGTAAATGCAGAGCTGAATTTCTGTGCGTTCTTGGTGTTTGAGCGTGGGGTCATGTAAGGACACAGCGACAAGGACTGCCATGCTAAGAACTTAACCTGAGGGACCAGCATATTCTTTGCTGACAGAGTCCGCAGACTCTGAGGCCCTGTGTATTTTCAAGGCACAAGAAGAGCTGTGTGGGGCAAACAATGGTGCGTAGGAGAGTGTGAGAGAAAACAAGCATTTGCAATGCAATAGGTCTCGCATTAGGAACGTTTGAGCTATTGCTCATGTCAATGACAAATTTTTTATTTATGTGTTGGTTTTGAAAATAGCAACATTAATAGCTTTGCCATTTACAATGCCAATACTTTTATCTTTTGCAAATGTGACACCTATAGCATTTGTAATGCAACATGTTTTGTATTTACGTAACTTAGATGTATTGATATTACAAATAACAATGGCTTTTAATTTTTTTAAATAATTAATACTTAAATGAAAGTTATTGTAATGTATTATGGCAATAGCTTAAACTTTTGTAAATAACTTTTGTGAAGATTATGTTCAGTGTATTTTATTGTGACGAAAATCCAAGAACAGAAGTGAAATATTAACTTTTTTAGTGACATTTGTAATAAAGCTTGAAACATTGAGGGAACATATTTGAACCAGTTATTGTTGAATGGTTGCACAGGTTGATGCTGTGGTGTCGCTGAGGGATGATGTGGTGGCGACAAATGATGCTGTGGCGTTCAGTGATGCTGTGGTAGTTTATAGTGATGTTGTGGTGCCCTTGAGAGATGCTGTGGTGGTGCGATAGATAGATAGAGTGAGAGTGATATATAGACAGATAGTGTGAGGGCGATAGACAGATAGATAGAGGGTGATAGATAGACAGATAGTGTGAGGCTGATAGACAGATAGATAGAGGGCGATAGACAGATATAGGGCAATAGCTAGATAGATAGAGGGTGATAGATAGATGGATTAATAGATAGATAGAGCGAGGACGATAGATAGAGTGAGTGCAATAGATAGATAGAGTGAGGGCGATAGACAGATAGATAGAGTGAGGGCGATAGACAGATAGAGTGAGGGCGATAGAGTGAGGGCGATAGACAGAGTGAGGGCGATAGACAGAGTGAGGGCGATAGACAGAGTGAGAGCAACAGATAGATAGAGTGAGGGCGACAGATAGATAGAGTGAGGGCGACAGATAGATAGAGTGAGGGCGATAGAGTGAGGGCGATAGAGTGAGGGCGATAGATAGAGTGTGGGCGACAGATAGAGTGAGGGCGACAGATAGAGTGAGGGCGACAGATAGATAGATAGATAGAGTGAGGGTGACAGATAGATTGATAGAGTGAGGGCGATAGATAGAGTGAGGGCGACAGATAAAGTGAGGGCGATAGATAGAGTGAGGGCGATAGATAGATTGATAGAGTGAGGGCGATAGAGTAAGGGCGACAGATAGATAGAATGAGGGCGATAGAGTGAGGGCGACAGATAGATAGATAGATAGATAGATAGATAGATAGATAGATAGATAGATAGATAGATAGATAGATAGATAGAGTGAGGGCGACAGATAGATTGATAGAGTGAGGGCGATAGATAGAGTGAGGGCGACAATAAGATTGATAAGAGTGAGGGCGATAGATAGAGTGAGGGCGACAGATAGAAAAAAGTGAGGGCGATAGATAGAGTGAGGGCGATAGAGTAAGGGCGACAGATAGATAGAATGAGGGCGATAGAGTGAGGGCGATAGATAGATTGATAGAGTGAGGGCGATGGATAAAGTGGGGGTGACAGATAGAGTGAGGGCGATAGATAGATTGAGGGAGATAGATAGAGTGAGGGCGATAGATAGAGTGAGGGCGATAGATAGAGTGAGGGCGATAGATAGAGTGAGAGCGATAGATAGAGTGATAGAGTGAGGGCGACAGATAGATAAAGTGAGGGCGATAGATAGAGTGAGGACGATAGATAGATTGATAGAGTGAGGGCGATGGATAAAGTGGGGGCGACAGATAGAGTGAGGGCGATAGATAGATTGAGGGAGATAGATAGAGTGAGAGCGATAGATAGAGTGATAGAGTGAGGGCGACAGATAGATAAAGTGAGGGCGATAGATAGAGTGAGGACAATAGATAGATTGATAGAGTGAGGGCGATGGATAAAGTGAGGGCGACAGATAGATAGAGTGAGGGGGATAGATAGATTGATAGAGTGAGGGGGATAGATAGATTGATAGAGTGAGGGGGATAGATAGATAGAGTATCCTCTGTAGTTTTATGTCAATACTAGAGGTTTCCTCATTACCGAACTATTTCATACATATTTAAATTACCTCAAATAAAGTAAAGCTGAGTTGGCCAGCAACAAGATTCGAACTTGTGACCACTAAGCTAGCCATGGATCACCACAGCAGAGCTTTTACCCACAGAGTTGCCTTGCAGGTTATTTTTTGTTTCTAAAATGTGTCAACTGGTGAAGATAGCTCAAAGGAGTTAGTCATCTTCTTTCTACACAGATCAATTGCACATCCAACAACTCTCAGTAGAAGTATGGTAGCACAGGTGGTTAATGCACTTATTGCAAAGATCAGTGTACATAATAGGAGGTTATTGACCTTGCTGCCCAGCATTGCCCACGACTTCCAGCTCGCGTGCAAGAATCCCAACAAAACAGCAGGGTGGGTTCGCAAGTGCGCTGATGGCTTAGGTATCAGCAGGGCCATTGGAATTGTCAGACTTTTGAGACATTTTCCGCAGAATCCTGGATCTGCCGCTTTTGTCAGATTATTTGCAGCTTAAGAAAATGTTTCTAGCCCAGATGGATCAAAAGTTACTAAAAATCTGGTGACACCACAGCAACATGTGTCGCTACATTTTTTAGTAACTTTTGACCCATCCAAAGCATTTTGCAAAGGTTGACTGGTCTGCTGTCTGATTGCTATATTTGGGTGTTATATCTTGGAAGGTGGAACTTTTGACCCGACAGTGTTAAGTATAAAAATGGCAGATAATGAAGTAATACTATCACAACTTTAACAGCATAATTTGCCTTCTTTTCCTGAGGCATAATTTAGTCAACCATGCTGCATAATTTGGTTTCTCTCTGCTGTGTAATTCTGGTGGCCCTGGCTATCAGACTACCAGGGGTTTAGTCCCAGCACTTGACTAAACATTTAGTGATTTTATAAAGAAAGAAAAAAGAAATCACTTCATTTATTTGTGCCTAAAATATTACTGGTGTGAACTGCACTGAAATTAAAATATGTAAAATATGCTTGATGAACACATTAATGTGCCTTCTCTGCTCAGGCACATTACAGTTGCTACCCAGCTAGGCTGGTGCTATAGAAACACAGCTATACCGCCCTGCCTTAGAGGGACCTGACTGCCTGTTAGAAGACTGAGGGACAGGCAGATGGGTGAGGACCCCCCTGTCTTGGGGCAGAGGGGGTCCACTGCATGGCCTGCCCTCGAATTAGCCTGTAATTAGCTGACAGTCCTGAGAGTATCGAGACCCCTCACAGCAGTGACTGGATCTTGCCATCCATTACATTTAAGGGGGCTTCCAAAGTAATTAAATTGTTTGTAGGGTAGGGACCTCTACATCATGCTGGGCCAGAGCCCTGCCCCTTCCAGGCTACTATTAACAATTAGAAGCCCTGTCTGAACAGGTGGTTATTTGTGGTGTTAGCGAGGGTGTGCCTGTCCTCAAAATATGTGTATTGTGCACCAAAAGAAAGCAGCGTCCATCCCAATCTGTGAAAGGTTGACAGAAGGGGGTACTTTATTAAAAACATAAAAATGTTATTCAACACACATGTATGTTGCTAATAAGAAAGTAGGGCGGAAATTGAGGACTGCAGAGAAAAAAAGACATCGGCAAAGAAGATAGGTCCCAAAGTCAAGACTTTGGGCTGTGGCGCCAGAAACACCATATCTTGAGCCAGAGGGGGAGGAGGTGGACATGGTGAAGGTGGAAGCTGCGCTGTGCATGGGATTGGTTGCAGGGTCATGTATCCAAGAGCTTGGTTTAAGTAGTGTGGTGACGGCACTGGGTCCGGCTGAGCAGCGCTGAAGGGTGGGAATGGCAGAAACATCGGAAGCTGTGTTGTTGGAACTGCTGGACCTAAAGGGGCGCCGGATTGCGTCAAACCTTTGTGAAGATGAAGTTAGTGCATGGCGTTAAGGAACGCTGCTGGATCGGATTCCGGAATCGGCCATGTGTGGAAAGTCAGCACCGAAGCCAGAGCATCCTGCAGGGAAAATGCCAGCAGATGTCTCTGGGAAGGACAGAGATCTGTCCGGAGCCAAGTCCAAAGGATGAGCAGGGCTGTACAGAGGTGGCTGCGATGGAGTTAAGTGAACAAGCCCTGGTTCCGAGGACGAGATTCTGTGGGAGACAGAGAGCGAAGAGGGGACTTACCTCTGGAGTGTTTCTTCTTTCTGTGTTTCCTCTTCTGTACTGGGCCTGCAGAAGACCAAGATCAGTGCCTGCCCTTTTACGGCATGGATGGCCTTCCTTATTCCTAGCTTTAAAGAGCCTGCCTCTCGCTCTTTAGTGGCTTTAAGGTGCATGCTGAAGCAAGACGAACAGGCCTTAAGAGTCATGATTGGAACTTAAGCACCACAGATTGCGTGAGTGTCCATAATGGGCATGTGTCCCTCACAATCACTGCAGGGTTTGAGCACTGTTTTTTGGGGATGAGACATGGCACTGCAGTTTTTGAAGAATTTGTGAATAAACTCAGAGAGAAGGAAGCTCTGAATCCACGTCAAAGAAAGACAGAAGAAAGTCTATTATTATGTTTTGATTGTATTTCAATATTGGTGACTGGTTTATTACGGCTACTAGATACATTTGTCCTCTCAACGAAATGCCTCAAAACCTGTGTGTATTTATTTTAAAAATCTGAAGATCACTTTGGAAGTATTGATTTATGTTAGTATCATGCTATTTACCCTTTTATTAGCATATTATCGCTTGCAAGGCCGAATAACATTTCATCCATATACGGTTGATAAAAAAATTATTTAAAGATATGATTAGCAACAACAGCATCATGTTGGGAATTTTGACTTTTATGTGCAGCTCACACTTTCTTAAATAAAAGCCTCTAGTGCTAAGGGCATTACCATATACCATCTCCGATAACCCTTAGGGTCTTCATTCCATTTATAGTGGTAAACAAGTTTTGGGCACAAATAGGAATGTATGTACTTGGATTGCAAAAATACCACTTCTTGTCCCCATACAATCTTCTTCCAGCTAAAAGCGTGGCAAAATGTGTGCCCTGAAATACTGTGATGCTATATGACACTCTGCTGCATAGACTGGGAGAAACAGGTGATATTATGGTATTATTCCCCATTCTAAGGCATGGTACCAACCCCACCGTGGTGTGTGTCAGCCCGGGATGAGACAGCTTCCCGGGTACACACACTGCCACACCCGAGAATTTCACAGGTCTTTAAAAGACCATTTGCATGTTACTGAGGGCTCGCTGTTGTTTCACCCTTTCTAAGAGCCTCTGCAGCTCCACTCTTCCTATTCCTTAAAGATTCAGCCTCCCCCCAAAAAATTTCTTAGCACCCTACCCCCCGAAATTTGGCTCTAGTTGCGCCTCTGATGAACGTGTACCCAAAGCATCACTTATCATATGTGCAGACCGTGTCAGTAGTTTTCTTGACATGAGCCAAGTGTTTAGGATGACTTAACTCCATTTCCTCGCATGTACTGGTACCTGCCTCAGCCTCAAAGGTATTTTGTGTTTGAATTGCCTTCACTTTACCTATACATTTGTAATTAATAGACCGTGGTGTGGCGTTCGTTTATAAAGATCCCGCCTGGAACTGCAGCGAAAATGATGAAATGGGCCTGGGCGGCGGAGTGACTGGTAGGAATGCAAAAATAGTCCTATTTGATTTGCGTTCATTGTAAATCCGATGAATACAAACAGCGGCGCGCTGTGATGTCCAGGCCACAGGCCACCTTCGCAGCCTTTGCGGCCGATACTGTACAGCATTAATACAAAGACAGAAGACATTCTGCGACTACTTGAAAAAAAGGATGTGTTAAAGCCAAGCTGAATATGCCAAATTCAAGGCTGTGTGCCCCCACACAGCAGTAGATTAAAATTGCTTCGGTTAACCCTTTACATAACGATCCATGCAAGAAACAAATACTTTTAAAACAAACAAAAAAATAATTCTGACATAATGTAAAATATACTAAACGCAAGCTTTAGATGTCAATACTACTATAATTGAAACATGTTCTATTCCATTACATTGCGTTTCTGGTTTTAAAAATAGACATATAGTTAAACATTGTTTTTTGTTCCAAAAGCAGTGTCTTTTGGAACCATAATGCAATTTCTTCCACCTGCATGTTCATGTCAGGTACCAGTCGTCTCCAGTAATGGGAGGGATCGGGAAATGTCACTGATCTTTTGCCCCCTCTCCCACCCCTTTCCTTACCCAATTTAGGCAGGAGTCAGGGGCTCTTCTCCGTGAAATATTTCCCAGCATGAAAGGGATAGCCGCGTCCGGAAGCAAAGAGCACATTTAGCCTTTTCTTCTTTGAGACAGTGCTGGGTCACGAGGAGCCGGACCACCGCGGTGACTGGGTCGACCGGCCCCACGCTGCAAGCGCTGCTCCTGACAGACAGACTGCCTGCCTCACATTAATTCACTTCACACCACTCATATCACGGCCGCTTCCCGGGTCTCTCTGCGCGCGCGACCTGTCTGGCTGCCTGCACCCGCAGCAGCACATACACACAAAGGCCATGCAACGATAACCTTTCCCTCGCCTTAAAGGGACAGAGCTCATACTTCTATCAGTGTTACCATAAGGAAACTAGAACACGAGCGGAAACTCAGGAAGCTGTAAAGTTGTATTAGGAGAAGAGGGCGTGGCCAACCAAGACTGCCGTGTAGACGTGACTCCCTACTGGTGCTGAGTGGGGAATGAGCGGAGGAAGACACCCCGTTAGCCAGCGCTGAAACCAAAGGACACGAGGGGCGGGACCTGTAGAGCCGCCGATGCGAATTCTCTGATGAGCGTTGCCTCGCTTCTGCCGAGAGGTGTAGCAGACGTGGGAGACTTTCTGAGTGCCGAGTTGATGCAGCAGACCCAGAGAGACTGAAGCGGTGGCACGGACAGAGGAGATTAGGCAGAAGACGACAGGAGTGGAGGCGGCTCTTGACCCAGCTGCTACGCTTTGAGCTATTGGTGAGTGCGGGGCTAACAGCGGCCGTCTAGCACGGAGGGATTGAAGGCCTACAGACCACAGCCGTGCCCGGTGAGTGGGGTGGGGAGGGAGGGGTGTGTGTGTGTGTGTGTGCGCGTGCATGCGTGCGTGCGTGCAGTGTGCGCATGCTTGTGTCTGTGTGCAGGGGGGGGTGCTGGCTGTGTGTGTTACGGCATGCGAGCCAGGCGTAAGCGAAACGCGTCCAAAGCGCGTCCACAGTCCCAAATCTGCGTGTGCCCGAGTCTATCTCCCTTGAAAGCCATCTCAATTACAATAGGTCTCCAGAGCGAGACCTAAAAATGTAAGGGCAGGGAGGCAGCCTGACATCGGACACAGCAGCACTAGTGCCAGGTTCAGGCCGAGATGATTCCAACTCCCCCTATCCCCTCCCCCCGCGGTAATCATTTCCTTTCAAAATGCCGTTAGCCTTAGTGCTTAGTGTCCCTGTTGTGAGTTCTGATTAGCCTGGCCGCGTGTTAATGCACAAACCTTACTATTCAGTTAGTGTGACAGATGACTCCTACTCTGGCTGTGACTGGCATTAACTCAAACAAGTTGTAAAATGGCATATTACGAAAAATGAAGACTTCAGACCTGGCGCACAATATTCCATTCCCCCAGCCGAAAGCTTATTGAGAAAAAAGGATTAATCCGGTTCCTAGAACTGGAACCCTTTCCCTGGGGCCACGAGGTCAACTCCTCTTATACCTTTTCACTGAATATGGGTTTCAGATTAACTTGGCTGATACGCTAAATAATTAATACACACCTTTGATTTTTTAGTCTACACTACTTACCCAGGGCAAACATTGAAGAGAGTGAAAAATATCAGCGCAGCAAGAAAACAGGAGGCATGCGGGGTAAGAGAGACTGAGTCCCACGTCGTTCACGCCACTGCATTATGATTCTTCCTCAGCCGGGCTCGGCAAAATCACATTCACAGCATGCTGTGCCGGCAGCCATCAGAAGCCCACAGCATGGGGGCCCCTGCAAGCAGAGAGCAACTCCGAGATAGCCAAGCACCACCCATAAACCAGTGAGGCCCCAGGGGACGGCCTTCCTCGCAAATTTCCTGCGGCGCTCTGGCAGTAGGACATGACGTCTTATCTGGCCAATTGAATCAAGCAACCTGACTAGGCCCAACCCTGGAGCCATAGAGTCCAAATCATTGCCGCACAGCGCCGGACAGGGAATTATCGCATAAATAAAATACATTCCCCCACATGCATCAAGCATTTTTGGAGTCGCAAACGGTGCGATTCCTTAAAATTGGCCGTTTGCGATTCCAAAAGTGCTTTTTGGGATGCATGAAGCAATTTTAGAAATCGCAACATTTTTGCGATTTCTAAAATTGCGATTGCTTTTAAGAAATCCCAAATTTGCGATTTCTTTAAAGCAATGCATGATTACTTTTAAAACTGCGAAATCGCAATTAGGGGGTCAAATTTACCGAGTGGTTGAACCACTCGGTAAATTTGCAAAAAGTGTTTAAAACGCTGAAAATGCATTTTTTTCAACATTCATGTTACAGACACACATGTCCTTAGGACATGTGTGTGTGAAACATGATGCGAAAAATACATTTCAGGGGTGCATGGGGGGGTCCTTTGGACCCCCCCCTGCACCCATGAAATGCATTAACAAATTGCGATTTTCATTTCTGTAATTTTTTATTGTATATAAAAAAAATATATATTTACATGGAGCATACATGAGTGGCGAAAATCGCAAATTGCTAATGCCTTCCCATTGCTTCCTATAGGAACCAATAGGAATAGCGAATTCGCAAATTGTATTTCGGTAATTTATGCGATTCGGTAAAAATTGCGATTTTTACCAAATCGCATAAATTTACCGAAAATATTCATGCATCCCGTTTTGCGAATTCTAAATTGCGAATCGCTATTTTTCGCAATTTAGAATTCGCAAACACCCGGGATGATGCATGTGGCAGATTGTGTTGTAGCATTAAATGACTGAGCCTACCAGCGGCAGCTGCGGCACCCTAGCTTAGCTGGAGGCCCACAAGCCTGCAGAGCAGCGTGCATATGCCACAGGTTGCGCGCTGTTACTTGGCAGGGCTGATCACAAAAAACGCGAGAGCCCCCCCGCAGGAATCAGATATGCAGCTCACACTTTCTACAGTAGGGGCTGAGGGGCCCCTCGAGTATGAGTACCCCCTGGGGGCCCCCCCGCACCGCGGGGGCCTTTGTTACGCCCCTGAGATCAGGGCAGGGCCGCAGCCTCGCCCTCACTGGTACGTGCTGCTGCGTACCTTTATTTATTTTTAACTGATGATTAGGCCTACCACCAGGCCTTGCCTCACCTGAAGCTGTGCTGCCTGACTGGTTGTAACTTTAGTATAACCACCAACGTCGTCCAGATCGCGCTCACTTCTCTCTAGACAGAGGGAGCGAGGGCGGCCGACCACGATGATGACTCGGTGATGTGAAGGGCCGTGCGGGTATGCTGGGGCGTGGTGACAAAGCAGCATATGTGTGCGCATTCACTCTAAAAAAATATCTGCGCACGCTGCCTGCTGCCGCGCACAGCCCCAACCCCCACAGAAGACAGTCACCAAAGTGCCCAACTCAGTGTCCCGCCCACTGGGCTGGCAACATTGAGCCACAGCCTCTGCATTCAACACGTCGTCAAGATAATGAGATTGATCATTATTAGACTGAAATACAAAGTAAGTGAAAAGTGTGTGCTGTGACTTAGTCGTGAAGCAGACAGTACTTAATGAACATAACTCTACAGTAACAACAGCACAACAGTTATGACGTAGAACAGCAGTGCTGCACTCACTCTGTGCGCCACGTAATACTATAAAATAAATTAGGGGGACTAAACTCGTGTAGACCCGGCCCTGATAATTAAGTGCCGATGCTAAGCATCAGCAAGCACCGGCACAAATTAAGCACTGCCCGCACTCTACAGTGCACCACGCCCCGCAGCGCCCCACGCTCTACAACGCCCGCAGCGCCCCGCACTCTTCAGCGCGCCCCGCAGCGCCCCACGCTCTACAACTCCCCGCACTCCACAGCGCCCCGCACTCTACAACGCCCCGCACTCTACAGCACCCTGCAGCGCCCCGCACTCTACAACGCCCCGCACTCTACAGCGCCCTGCAGCGCCCCGCACTCTACAACGCCCCGCACTCTACAGCGCCCTGCAGCGCCCCGCACTCTACAGTTGGTACTGGAATGCAATAAGTTGGGTTCAATAAGGGTAGACTCTCGAAGATGCGATATTGGGGTTATGTCTTGTATATTGGTGCCGGTATGTTATAGACAACGTGTCACAGTAGTAAATGGTCAGCCGGAGTGCAGCGTCTTCCGCCAATGCTGTGTATAGGGATGGGATAGGACGAGTAGCTGAAAATCTGTCGGGAGGAAAATACAGTGGAAAGCGGGGGTTCAGTTGTAGTTGTTAGGAATGGCATACACTAGTCGCCGCTGAATTGAGGGTTGTGGAGGTCGTAGTCAGATCAAAAAAGCGGGATCTGTCGGGAGGAAAAATACTGAGGAAAGCGGGGGTTCAGTTGTAGTTGTAGGAATGGCATACACTAGTCACCGCTGAATTGAGGGTTGTCGAGGTCGTAGTTAGATCAAAAAAGCGGGATCTTGCACAAGATGAACTCACAGACAGATTTTCAGCTACTCGTACTATCCCATCCCTATACACAGCATTGGCGGAAGACGCTGCCCTCCGGCTGACCATTTACTACTGTGACACGTTGTCTATAACATACCGGCACCAATATACAAGACATAACCCCAATATCGCATCTTCGAGAGTCTAACCTTATTGAACCCAACTTATTGCATTCCAGTACCAACTTAAGATTCATTGCCCCACCTTCCTCATCCCCTGTCCTGATGAAGACCCTCTAGCAAGGTTTATACCACGCCTGCATCTACTTGGGTCGAAACGTCGACACTTCCTCCTGTGTTCAGCCTCCTCCCTGATTTATCATTTGTGATTTTATTTGAGGCATGATTGCTAAATTAATTGATGAGTTATTTGTTCCATTGTGTTAACTTATCATTATTTCTGGTGTATTCAGGTCTCAGTGACCCCTGTTCTAATTCCTATACTTTCACTATCCCAGCACTACCCTTCCCTACTCCACTTCTTAGGGGCATTATATGTAATTTATTATGTATTTATTATATGAATGAGTTTTTACGATACACGTTGTGATTAAAAACAATGTTGTTATAATTGTTTTTGTATTCACTTAAGTGATTTTACGGTTGAGTTGATTGTGTGATTATCTGGACCACTTTGTCTGTATCAATCTTCCGCCCAGGTCCCAGTGACTTCTTGGGTTAACCCGTGTTCTTGCAGCACTCTTAAGCGCATCAGCAGTGAACTGTGAATCGGAGCGTTTCACAGGCCTGTCACAGATAAGAAATGCTATCAAAACAAAATCCTACAAAACAATATACTACTGGCTGGCAGCAATTCATACCCGGACAACGTCGGGACGGGCTGCTAGTTCTGATATCAAGAAGGAGTGTCACAGGGCAGAGACCAGGGCAGACCACACTTACCCCGGAGGCCGTAAGGGCAACGGCCGCGCTGCCGATTCCATCGGCGCTCTTCCTGCCGTGAGGGCAGCGGCCGTTCAGAAACCTTGGACTACACCTCCCAGCAGCCCCAGGGGAAACGCGCTCCACTGACGCTCCTGCTGCGCATGGAGGTGCCATAAGAACGCAGTACCCCTCCCGCCTCGCGGGACGCGGGCGGGCGCCGGGTTAAGCCCGGGACAAGGGTGGGCCGTCTGTGGCCGTCCGGGGCTGGACAAGGCTGGGCTGGGCCACCCCCCTAAATTCTATCAGGAGGTGAGTGCTACCACTTTATAATGGGGAAACGCCCTGTCACAACTAGTTTTAAACCGTCAATCGTGCCGACTATTGAAAGTATGCTTGAGGAAGCTGTGAACATGGTTAACGACGAGATCGAGCTAACTGAAAGAAGGCGCTCTATAAGCCTAACGGCACCCATTCGCCATCGATCTGGCGAAGCAGATCAGGTTAATAATCCTCCACCTTTCCCATTGTCACCTGAAGTTTTGATCACTACCCCCAGTCAACGAGACATGTCATCTATGGGTTCGGTACTTGTCAGCGAAAACATCGTCGCTGATGCCGATTCTATTGTTATAGCTTCACAATTAGGGTCCAACACGGATACTAATGTCAGCAGCGGGGACCTGTCCTGTGTTACACCGACAGAAGGGGGTAAGAGGAAGAGGGGAGCAACCAAACCTACTGCCTGCAAAAGGAAACAGCCAGCTCGCTCGAAAACCCAACCAACCCCGCAAAGTATGTGGAAACAGGACCCAATCACTAAAACTCCAGGGGCAACAGAGCTAAGAACTAACAATACGGTGGACTTGACTGCTGCAAATGGTAGCTTTTCGGCCCCTACACAAACTGACCATATGATAACGTGTATGTTTGGCAGACCAGGGGACTTTACTATTGATTCTATAACAGACTCTGTCTACGACCGATTGAAAGGGCTGATTGATAAACAATTTAATGCTTTATTTAAACGGTTGGACAGACTGGAAAGTATTGTTAAAAATCCCACAAAAAATAGTGGTAGTGCGATCACTGTTGACAAAACAGCGGGGTGGATAAGTCAGGTGGGAGTATCCGAACATGTTGCATCACAGCTGGGGGACACGTGCCTAACTCCTATTGTTAATGTTGTTTGTGAAAATGGTTGTATTTCTAAGGAAAGTTGTCCCCCGAAGTCTACTCTAGCCTCGGTGCCCACCCTAAATTCAGCAACAGCTGGTGGAGGACATAGTTATAATCCCAGTAGTAACAGTAACAGCCAGTCACAGAAGCGGGCATCTGCATCTTCTGCTCTACCTGCTATTGTGCCTATAGGAGGAAAAGTAGGCCCTAAAGATGATCTTATTGCGTCTAAAGATATGCTTAACTTACCCCCAGAAGCCTGTCCTTACGTTATAATTTTAGCTGGTGTCCCCCCATTGAGGAGAGATCATTCAGAATCCTGGGAACAACTTAAAAATAAGAGCTTAGACTGGTTAATAAAATATAAAGGCTTAGGGATGGAACATACCAATGACATTCTAATGGTGAGACGTGTAGGCTGGGTGGGGTATTCTGAAAAGAATATCCCAGGTGATTGTATAATCATTAATTTTAGACGCCCCTTCATGGTGAAATGGTTATTGCAGACGCAAGTTATTTATAACACTGTCCCCACACATATACAATCCTTACCATTGAGTTTCTTTTACAAACCACCATCAGGTCCAGGCTTACAGGCGATGCCAACATGGTCCATGCTGAACAGGTCAACACGCTCTCATGTTCAGAGGGTTTTAGCAACATCTTCCCTCCAACCCTAAATCTACAGAATAGGTTTGCTGTGCTGTCCAGTTTGGAGAGCCAAGATTGACTCATGAACCGTCAATTCCCTACCATACCTGAGCCAGCAGACCCTGTAAGAATAAGTATTGTTCCTAGCAAATTTATAACTCCAGAGTCCAATTTGAAAGTATTGAGTTGGAACATAGCAGGACTAGGATCTAAACTGAATTGCATAGAGTGGGTTGACCTGGTTAGCGCCTACGATATCCTGTTGTTTCAGGAGACGTGGTGTACAAAAGAAGTGTTTTTGGAGGGGTTTGTGTGTTTAAATGAAATTGTAGACAGACCACAAATAGGCCGACCGTGTGGGGGGCTGTCCACATGGTTGAAAATATCGGACAAAGGCAGTATAAAAAGTGTAACCACAAATAGCGCCAACTCTCAAGCTATCATTTACACATGGGGGGGCGTCGATTTGTGTAATACATTTTTATAACAATGATTTTATGTCACACCCAAACAGTAATTTTAATAATTTGTTTGAATTTATAGATGGGCTGAGCGACGTCCAGAGGTATGGCAAAATAGATGGTATACTCTTAGCTGGGGACTTTAACGCTTGAATGCACAGGGAAATGGAAAAAATCTCCATCACCCCAGTTGGAGTGACCCCATGCTGAAGAGGGGAGGAACTTTGTAATTTTGTATCCCAGAGAAACATGATCAATACTATGGAAAAAGCTGGCGTCCACCCGACTGTGGGGCCGCTGCCTACCTATAGAGGTCGCGGATGCTCATCAATTATAGATTATGTTTTTATTTCATCCTCGCTAGAAAACGTTTTGGAAAAGGCTGAGGTTTTATCTACCAGTCAAGGTGACCATAATCCTATTTTAACTACCATTAGACTTTGTCCCAAACCTATTATCCAACGATAAATTGGGGCCAAAAACCACATGGTGACTACGGATAAACTTAGGCTGTTATGGAGGGGGATAGACAATAAAGCCCTCCTTGAACGTACAATAAAGACATATCCTAAACTAGTAGACATATGGTTGTCAAGCAACTCTGTAGGTAGGGAGATCATTGAGGCGTTTAGAGGCCTCTGTACTGGTATTAAGCAGTTAATTTCAAAACCAATCACTAATACAAGTAAGATCCCCAAGTGGTTTGATAGTTCTTGTTCCCGTGCCAATAGAGACCTGCGTGTAGCATTAGCGGCTACACCCAGGGATGTATCCTTAGTAAGATCTCTTAGAGCACGTTACAAGACTGCCACCAAAGAACGATCAAATGAGCTACTCATAACATGCTGGGACAACCTAGTTAAGGCTGCCTCCCTAAAAGATATAAATGGATCTTGGAGGGAAGTTAAAAACATGAGGTCTATGGATAAAAAAAATCACCCCCATAAGCGGTAATATATCTAGCAAGCTATGGAAGAAGCATTTTTCCGGAATTTATACTACCCCCTTAATATCAACTAGTAACATTATCGGTAGTCAAGCTTTAAATGTTACCATAACTATAGCCGACGTTCAAGAGGCGTTATTCCAAAGTGTGGGTAAAAAAGCGCCAGGTCCGGATGGACTATCCATCAACCTTATTAAACAGGAGCCGGACCTATGAGCCCCCCTTTTATGCAATGTTTTTAATAATTTGACTAAGGCAACCATTCCAAACACATGGTCAACTCGTATAATCATCCCCATTTTCAAAAAAGGGGACCATTCCAACCCCAGCTGCTACTGTCCCATTTCTCTGATTGATAACACCTTAAAGATCCTGGGTAGGTTAGTTTTTAACAGAATCAGACCATGGGCGGAAGACAATCTAATTTTAATTGTTGTCAGCTGGGCTTCAGAAGTAACATCGGAACTGTTGAACAGTGCTTAAATTTGTACCTTATTTTAGGGAAATATGTGGTCGCAAAAATAGCTCCTTTTTAATTAGGTTATTGTTAGGATCTATCCTCAGCATTTGATTTTGTTAACAGATCACGGTTATGGGATATTCTTTTAAATGATGGTTTGGATGAGGCACTGGTTTGTTTTTTGGCTTATCCCCATAGGTATTTGAAGGCACGGGTGAGGATAAACAATGACGGGGAAGTTTCTGGGGACATCGTTATTGGCCGAGGGGTCAGACAAGGTTGTGTTCTGGCCCCCTGCTTTTTATCCTTTATATCAACGAATTACACAACTCCCTGTCAAAAACATCTAATGATGTCCCAAAGATTAATGGTAAATTACTGCCCGTGCTTTTATACGCAGCTGATGCGTCCTTATGGGACTTACACCAAATGCACTGCGCACTTTAATCAAGGGATTTGTGCTTTTTATGGCGGATCTGGGTTTATGTACAAATTTTAAAAAATCTTTTATTATGAGTTGTGGCCCTAAAAAACACTGAATTAAATCCATTTCAGTGGGTAATGAATTGTTGACATGCACCAGCACTTTTCCCTATTTGGGTTTAGTCTTTTCAGACTCTGGATCTTGGAAAGCCCATACTGCTCATAGTAGATGTAAATTAACTAAAGCAATAAATTCTATAATTAGCCTTCGACAACCGAGATATTCTGAGGTGGTGGTCCCGTTGTCCCAGATATATAAAGCTGTAGCGGGATTCAGAGCGAGGAGAATAGGTTTTGTAGGAACATTCTTGGTGCATTTATATCAGCTTCCAGCTATATTATCCACAATGAATTGAATATACGATATGTGGAGGATTTAATTAAGTCTCGTCCGGCAATATTCTGGGTGAAAATATGGCAAAATCCTGCGGCAACTTTGACCAGGGATATAATTAATGATTGCCTCAGGTGTGAAAGAGGAGGCCCTATACCCTGGCTAGCCGCAGTAAAAGAGAGTTTAGCGAGTGTAGATATGGAGAATATTTTTAACAACCCACTAGAAGTAGAAGGAATAAATATAAAATCAGTCAGGGGGGCACTTTATGATTTATACCATAAAGAAAGACAAGTTACTGAGCATAAAAAACAACTGTTGCCAGATATTTGCCCCTCTTGGAAACACCTGGTTTTCAACATACTATGCCACAATCATATCTTAGAAAGAATATGGGCAGATAGAAAAGGAGTCTACTTTACCACCTTAGGGATGGAAGCATTAAATATTCCCTTTGCTTCCCAATAGGTTTTAATAAAAACCTAGAGCAACTGACCTGCCCATGTGGAGTTGGTTGTAAACAAACTCTGTTACACTTTCTATTTTTTTGTAATTTTTATGTAACCTACACTAAATGGTATCTGGCCCCATATTTTAAAGCTCGGGGTATAACTGATTTTAGATTTGCATATCTTGAATTATTGAGACCAGGGAACGATGATCTGATTTTTAGAGTAGGTTCATTTCTCCAAACTGGTGTACGCTCTCGTGCCTCAATGAATGAACCCTAACATGGTCTTCTCTATCACACGCCTTCACATATTTCTACTTTGTGAAGGGTGATCAATTGTATATTGATGCCATGACCTATAGAGAATACACTGTGGATTTTGTAGACTCACGTTTTTATAAGCAGGTATTGTGGACACGGTGCAGCTCTACTTTAATCTACCATGTAGTCTGCACACAATCTAATGCACTTTATTCTTCATGTATGATTACATAATTGTTTTTATGGGCCCTTTTAAGTTTTCCTATTTGTATTTTTTATGTAAATGATTGCTGCTGTTGCACAGATCCTTCTGTATTATGAAGCCTCAACGCTACCTATTTCACTTTTTTATTATCCGCTGACTTGCACAAACTGTTCAAGTTTTTACATCTGCACAAATTTTGCACACATGCCAATTATGCTGCTAATGTATTGTTGTAATGTGTATTTGTATTTATATTGGATAGTATTGTATATTTATATGTTTTTTAATTTTATCATATCTGTTTGGGCGTGACGAATTGTACTTTTATGGATACTTTCTTTCCGAATAAAGATTATTCAATCAATCAATAAAGAAGATTGAAGATGAAGCTGCAGACAAAGGAAAATATGTATGAAAAGAGAAGAGGCTGAAATCATTTTTGGTACACCTAAGGGAAAATTTGGGGTTTCCACCAGCAGAGAAAAGAGAAGATGTTCCGTTATGTGGATATGTAAAGCATGGTAATCACTCATTAGGGTATCCAGGTGCTTAAGCAGGTATGTTACTGTAGGGCCCTGCTGAGTTCATTGAAGAGCCAGGACTTCAGTCTTTTGCGGAATTCAAGAAGCGTGTAGGAGTCTCTGGTGTGTTGTGGGAGGTTGTTCCAGGTTTTGGGTGCGATGGAAGAAAATGAGAGACCTCTCATTCTGCTTTTGTGAATGAAGAAGGTGTGAGCGAGTGAGAGTGATGATGAATGTAGGTGTCTGGCAGGCTGGTGAAAATGTATTCAGCTGTTCAGGTGTGCTGGCCTAATGTTGAGGAGTGTTTTGTATGTGTGCGTGAAGAGTTTGGATAGGCTGCATTAGTGAATGGGGAGCCAGGGGAGCTCTCTGAGGCATGGTCAGATGTGGGTGTGATGTGGGAGGTTGAGAATGAGCCTAGCAGCGGTGTTTCGGGGGGTCTGGAGTCTGTAAAGGAGCTGTTTGGAGATCCCAGCATAGAGCGTGTTGCCATAGTCGAGTCTGTTTGAGATGAGGGCTTGCATGACAGTACGTCTTGTGTCCTGGAGTAGCCATTTGAAGATCTTTTGTAGCATGCACTGTATTTGGGAGCAGGAAGAACTCAATGTCTTGATTTCTGTTGTCAAGTTGAGTTTTTCGTCCATAATAATTCTCAGGTTTCTGGTGGGATCTTTGGGTGTTGATGTTGGTCCAAGCTGTCAGCCACCAGGTAAAGTCTAATGGAGAGTTCTGGTTTTCGAAGACCAGCACTTCTGTCTTGTTGGAGACAGCTGGATCTTATCCATACTGCAGTTGGTAAAGTTGGCTCTGGTGGTGGTGGTCTTATCTATCAGGGCAAGGATGAGTTGGGTGTCACTGGCATAGGATACGATGGTGATACAATGGAATTGGATGATGTTTGTGAGCAAAGTCGTGTACATGATGGGGCTGATAGATGAACCCTTGAGGACTCCGCAGATCAGGTTCTTGGATTCCAATGTGAAGGGTGGAAGTCTGACTCTCTGTGTTCTTCCTGTGAGGAAGGAGCCTATCCAGTATAGGGCTGGTCCTTGGGTGTCGATGTTGTGCAGTATTCTGATAAGTGTGCTGTGCAGGACTGTATCAAAGGCTGCAGAGAGGTCGAGCAGGTTGAGGGCTGCAGTGCCTCCTCAGTCAAGTATAGTTAGGATGTTGTTTGTGGCTGCGATGATTGCTGTTTCGGTGCTATGGTTACAGCTGAATCCTAATTGGGTGTAGTACAGTAAGTGGTGTGGTTTGAGATGGTTGGTGAGTTGTTTGTTGATGGCCTTCTCCATCTCTTTGGCTGGGCAGGGGAGCAGCTAGATGGGATAGAAGTTGCTCAGTTAGTTTGGCCAGTCAACAGCTTTTTGAGGAGGGGGCTGACTGCTGCATGCTTCCAGTCTTCCGGGAATGTGGCGGATGTGGTGGAGGTGTTGCTGATATGGGTGAGGTTGTTGCTTATAGGTGATTCTCCCAGGTTGTAAATGCATGGATCTGTTGGGACCCCGGAAAGGATGGTCTACATGATCGTTGCTATGTGTTCTCTGGTGAGTGTTTCCATTCAGTTTGGTGTCTGTCTTGGGGGATTTTGGGCATGTTGGCGATGAGATGTCTGGGGTCTGGTTGGAGTTCAAAGTTGCGGTAGATGTTTGCTATCTTGCTGGGGAAGAAGTTTGCTAGGTTGTCACAGAGTTCTCAGGAGGGGTGATGCTGTTGACTGCAGCCTTGGGGTGGTGAATTCCTTGCCAACGGAGAAGGTCTCCTACAGCTGTTTGGGCTCTCTTCGATGTTTGCAGCTACTGCTGTTTCTTCCTTGTCTCTCAGTTGCGGGTGGTAGCATCTGAGTGCAGCTTTGTATGTAGTTCTGGCAGTGGTCTCATGGCTGGTTCTCCATTCCCTTTCTAGCTGTTTGCAGTGATGTTTTGAGTCTCTGACGTCCTCAGTGTACCAGCTGGCTTATTTGTTAGTTCTTTGTCTGTTGGTTTTGATGGGTGCAAGGGAGTTTGTGCAGTTCTTGATCCATTCCTTGAGATTGGTGATGTCCTTGTTGAGGTTGTTAGTGTTGCTGGGTGGCCATGCTGAGGCGTTCAGCCAGTGTGCTTCTGAGATTTTGCGCAGCTTGGTAGGCTGTTGTTGCTGGGTGCATCAAGCTGTGGTGATTTGAAAGTGGCTGATGGAGTGGTCTGTCTATGTGACCGGTAAAGAGGAGTTGTACTTGATGCTGTCACTAGAGGTGAAGATTGGTTCCAGTGTGTATCAAGCAATGTGTGTTGGGTCTGTGACGAGCTGGGTAATCTGATGTTATGTAGACTTTCAAGGAGTGACTTGGGGCAGAGGTCTGTTCGGTCTTCTAGGTGAAAGTTGAGAACGCAGAGTGGTATGAAGTCTTGGAGTTGATAGGGAAAGGGGCGATGAGGTCCGTGATGAGACTGCTCAAGTTGGCCTGTGGTATAGATGGTCGGCAGATGAGGTTTCCTTCAGGATGAATTTTTTTGCCTATTTGCAGTGTGAAAGGGAAGTACCCCATGAAGTTGGTGTTGTCCTCTGTGGATGTTGAGTATTTGCTAGTGTCCTTGTGGATGATGGTGAGTCCTCCTGGCTTGTGAAGGCAGTCCTGCCATGCAAACTTGTAGCCGTTGGGATGCAGGATTGAAAAAGGTTTCTGTGAGGAAGAGAATATCTGTCACGTTGTTGCTGAGTAGTTCCCATATCTCAATTGTGTGTTTTCTTAGAGATTGTGTGTTGAGTAGCATACACGTGAGTCTAAGTTGAGGTGTGGGTTTGGTGTGTTGTGTGGTATCGGGTAGGGGTGTTGATAGTGTTGCTGGTGTTTAAGTGCTGTGTTTGCGTGGGCTGCTGCAGGAAAACGCACAGTGGGAGCAGGTGAAGGCCCCTACCATGTTGTGCAGTGCAGCGCGGCAGACAGGGTAGAGCAAGTGGAGGAGCGCTCAAGAGTAGCGCTGCGGGGTGATTGATTAGGCCAGGGTTCATGGCACTGGGAGTGGTCCAGGAACAGATGGGCACAGATGGGCTTCCCAGTGGCATACCTGTTGCACATAGACGTGCAGCATCTGCCATTCATTAGGCCCTGGGAGGGGGAGGAGAACGGGGCAATGGACGGGGCTGCGGTGGGCTCGGATGAAGAGATGGGGAGGAGGAGTAGTGGAAAGAGCAGGTAAGGAGAGGCAGGCGGCAGGTAAAAGGTACGGATGGGAACGAGGGAGGCAGAGTGAGCTCAGAAGAGGGCCATAAGCAGCCTTTTCTGTGAAAGCAGGCACAGAAAGCTAGTGCTAACAGAAAAGGCACCGCAGGGTAAAATAAAGCACAGAAGAGCAAGAGACAAAGGAATGCAGAACAAGAAGGGGGAAAGAACACAGAGAGCGAGTTACAAAAAGACTGGTACAAGAAGGGTGTAAGAATGCCAAGAGAGAGTGATAAAAGCACGAAAGAGCGAGACAGTAAAAAGAGACTATGGCACAAAATAGGTGAGAGGATACAAAGAGAATCTGGCATAAAAAAGGTGAAAAAATACCGAGGAAAAAAAACAACAAGGGCCTCAGGGCGAGAGTCTGCAGAGGAGCGGAACGAGGGCGCCAGGGGTGATGCCTGCTTGAAGCAGAGGAGCTTGCAGAAGCTGGTCAGGAGTGAAGAGAACCTCCACAGCTCAATGGACCACTTCCAGGGAGGCGGGGATGGACTTAGGCACCTTCTCCGAGGTGCTTATCAGTCAAGAACGCTGGTTTCACTGCCTGCTCTTCTATGACAAGAGAAGCCACTTTCCTTAGTTATGAGAAACTTAAAGGAGTTTGGAGCATTTATCTATTCTATTCCTAGACTAATGCAGAAGAAGTACATGTGCTAAAAAGCTCGTCCAGATCTACCTCTTTTTGGCAAGAATTCACTTAATTAAATAATTAGTAAAATCCATCTCAATAAAAAACAATTAATAGAAGATGATAATAATAGAAAGTAAAATGCACACTAATATCTAGATGCAATAAAAGCACGGCGCAATCAAAGGATGGTAACCATAGCGCAAAGTAGCAGCAAATCACAGATTAAAAAAAAAAAGTATTTATTAGCATTTTAGGAAACTTATAGATGTGACACATATTGGCGGTATAACATAATGCAGCAATATCGCGGACATTGAATAACGGTCAAAGAAAAAGATATACAGCGATGTAGTCGCGGTGGTGAATTCCTTCTGCGCTGTGTATCCCACTGTCCGTCTGTACATACCGGTGTGCATCTGCATAGCACTGCTGGTAACGCAGACCAGCATGGCTGCAAGGCAACTGCGTCTGAGGGGTCTTAAGAAAGAGGCTTTCAGAAAAGGTCTATGTTCCGTTGCAAAAGCCACAGAATATGTGCCACAGGCTGCGACACAGAGAAACAAAACTACAGCTGAAATTTGGGTCGAGATGTTTCCATGGTAGCAGCTGTCCCCCTACCGGAAATAGTTAACATTACAAGAGAGTGCACTCGGCCCAAACAGATATGTGGGTAAATTCTTATCTGAGTTGGGTTTCAAACAATTTTAGATGTCCAAGAGTGAAATCAAGCAGGTCAACGTCTCTCGAAAAGATATTTAACTGGAAGGACAACACTCTTTTAAAGGTGAAATGTGGCGGTGACTGATTCCAGATTTCTGTAAGTGATAGGTTTTTAATCGCTTGCAGCAGCTGAGCATGTCAACTTGAGCTGCGGATGAGTTGATCTGCATTTCCTTCCATAGCAGCCTTTTTGGGTTAGCTTCAGCGACGTGCCTAATCCAATGCCAAGTACGAAGGAAAGTAGCATCAGACCCAAGAACCCGATGAGGCAAAATTCCAAGCTGGTCTGCTCCTCAGAGGAGCACCAAAGCAGATGAACCAATAGTCAGCCACTTTGCCTTGTTTTCCATCCAGCCAACTATCCAGCTTCTTCCCTGGGAAAGAAAGACTTACTCCCATAATTGAGGGAGGGAAGGAATTTGGCTTTAACCACACTGAAGAAAGGAAGTAGCGATTGTCTGGACAGAGCTTTAAGAAGTTTGCTAAAAGCTGATGATATGGATGCGGTGGTTTTGGTTCTTCCTTGGAAAGATGCTGCATGCGACTGCAGCGACCGTGAAGCCACACAAGGATGTTTATATGTCGCTGTCAATTTTCACTTCTTTACTGTCCTGAAATCACCTCCCAGTTTTCCTTTTTTTCTTGGTGAAGATTACACGTTGACCGTATTCATATTAGTAGTTAACGTATTTGCTTTGCAGGGGGAGTGGTGAGCAGTTAGGCGGAGCTGTAAACAAATGGAAGTCTTGTTTAATGGGACAGAGTCATCCTCAAATTGTAAATTGGGAAGGTGGAGCCTCCTAATCTTGGAGGGCAAGAATGTGGCTTAGTCAAATCTTTGCTTAGTATTGCTCCATAGAGGATAAAAAGCAGGGGAGCTTGAAGTCAACACTGCTTCAGGCTTCCATCGGCGTACATTTGTGGGGATAATGCCCTATTGTAGTGAGTTTGATTTGAAAGCAAGCTGTAGCCTATCATCCTCCTACATTCTAATTTTGATCAAAGGAACGCACTATCAATGCAGTCAAAAGCTGCCCTGAAATCAAAAAATCCCCTGTACAGGGTCTTACCAGACTAAATATGCTTCTAAATTGACATGGATGAAGCAAGGACATTATAAACTGTGCCAGAGTTGGATTTGATTTCTGCCCGATAGCAGATCAATAATTTGCACTTGTTCGCACTGCTTTGTCAGCAGTAACATGTTGGCATAATATTGTGCCTCATCCTCCCAGACAGCTTTTCATTTATACCTGCTAATGCTGTTAAGTGGTGCCTTTTTGTATAATGGATGTAGAATACAACCACTTCCATGCAGATTCATGTTAAATAGATTCATGTTAAATACAGAGCTTATAAAATGGAGTCAAACATTGACCTCAGAAATCTGGGTTGTGATTGAAAATTGCATCACACAGACCGCTGGAGCCGAGGGCCGCATATGACTTAAGATGATTTAAATAACTTTAGCACATATGGCATGGTCACCAGCTGCTAAAGTGCTGGAGAAGATTCTATGATAGCGCTACGATCCGGGGCTTCTCCATCCACATATTAAGAAGAAATGTGATTCATGCACTCAAATAGAGGAACTGTGCAGCCTAAGCTAAATTTGTTGGGTATTGATGAAGTCACAGAATCTTTTGAAGTCACTACATTTGCATATGTCATAGATTTCCAGCCATGGAGTGCGAATAAACAAAGATTTTTGCATGCCAAACTAGCATCCTACATATTTTTGGGGTTCTTGATTTGTTGCATGGCAAGATAATTTCCTTTGTAATAACTACGTTACTATTTGATCTATTGAAAGTCTTCTTCTTATGCTTAAGTAATTTTGAGAACCATTTTGCTCTTGAGGCGTAGCAGTTAGAAATCAGCTTTACATTCTTAGCTGGATGTTCCAGGAGTAAACACTTCCTCAAAGACTTGTGCAAAGCTTTCCAAGGATTGAATGAGTCATGGAAAGTAGAAGAATGGGTGAGGTTGTTAATAGTTAACCCTAATCCAAGCGTTCTTTTCCACCCTGAGAATTTAGGGGGCAAGTTTAAAGACCACCGTATACGTTTTTGCTGCCCTGCACCTGCATGTAAGCACAAGGCAAAAGGCTTCTTTCTCCCTAATCCGTGGAAATTAAAGATTTGCGGAAATTGATCCCTTTCAGACCAGCATAATACAGTTAAATCCTACACGGAGGAAAATAATTCCACTGGTAAAAATGTAATGCCGTACTATTGTGCTTAAATTGGCAACATGTGTTGGACTCATGAGTTATCCACTGCACATCTTCTGTTCAATGCTTTTAGATTTATGCCATGTAAGAAATTAACCAGTTCTATATCTTTTTTAATCTTTGTACAGAGAGGATGTGTGACAGCAGAATATTCCAAAATTCTTTTTGCACATGATGCCAAGTATTATCCAAGTTCAAAAATGTCAGGTTGTGGTTGAAGTCACCTCTTAACATGATTGGAATATTGGCATAGAAGGCTTTAAAACAAACAATCAAAGCTTTATGGTCCTGTGCCTACCAGTTTTTTACATTATTCCTCAGACTACTATACACATTTAGCAGCAAAAAAGAGAAAGACCTGGATTATTCAGCTGTTGTCCAACCACATATCGTCAAGGTGGAATCCATGTTGGCCATTCATGATGTGTAAAACATCTGTTAATCAAAAAGACTGGTCTTCTTCAGATGTGATAAATTGTGAAGACTGAATCAGTACTGAAAAAGCTTAAGCTGGTAGCAATTTAGCTATAAGAGCTGGGACTTATGTGGACCTAGGCTGCTCAGCCTTTGGTCAAAGACTTTAATTCCAAACCAGGAGCAACGCCAGAATGAGAAGGCTGCTCAGCATTACAGGCTAACATGGAGTAAGAAGTCAGATTCCTCTGGGTCTCAGAGAGTCTGCCTTGGCTGCTGGTGATACTATATTATGATGTCGTCAGATATGGTTAAGAGACTCAAAACTGAGAATTCGGAGAAACCTACACTGTTTCTGTTTCCTGATGTACAGCTGTTTTGGACCAGTTGAACACCATGGTAACTAAAGGGTAGGAAGCACTCCCTCGCTTATAAGGGTAAGTGTTCCACTGTTTCTACAATCTCAACCTCCCAAGATACACACAAGCAAGCTAATAAAAGAAAGAGATTTCAGAAATGTTGGTCATGAAAGAAAAAACAACTCTAGTTCAAAAATCATCAATTCAAAAGAATAAGAATCTACACATCTGGTTTTAAGTTGTAGTGGGTGTGATAACACCAATAGAAGGGTGTATCTAAGATTTTTGAACAACCTGAAGGAGATATGTCTCAGATTTATGGTGCTGGAAAATGTGAAGAGAGTTTACAGTATAGACTTCTTATCCATGCCTCAAGAGTTGGTGTGCATCTATACCCCAGTGCACAGAAAAAAAGAAAAGAGAGCCTAATGGAAGACCTGAGAGATGCAATTAAAAAAGAGCAGTTGTGCCGGTCTCTGCACAACAACATGTTTCCAATCATGTTTCTGGTAGAGAAGGCCTCAATGATGACAGGCACGACTGAATTTAAAGAAAGTAAAATCATTGGTGACAATGGGTTGTCCCCGAAGGATTATACTATTAATCCAATGAGGTGAATTCATGGCATCATGTGATCTGCAGGACGCCCATCTACATATACCAGGATGTAAGGAACACCAGATATTTTTACATGTTAAAGTGAAGGAATTTCAGACGCTGTAAGAACTGGCGAGCTTTCTGTAACAAAAAGAGTTCTGAAAATTCAGAAACTTGTCTTGGCACTCCTGAAAAAGGAGTCCCACACTGCAAGAGTTTTGTCTCAGGTTTGGGGAGACATGGCTGCAACAATATTGTTGTTCCTAGGCTGCAATTTCAGCCAGGGATTTTCATCCATCATCTCTTACCTTACTTCAGACTAGCATCCTTGAAGCTAGAGGCTGGGATCAACCTAAATCCAATAATCAGAACTGAAATGTTGATGATTAGATCTGTAAAATCAGTGATCAGGAACACTCCTATGCTCACCAGGTCCAAAGATAATCATAACAAATGCCAGTAGATACAGATGGGGCGCTACAGTGGACTTATTGTGACTACAAGACAAATTGTCTTCTAAGTACAAGTACTCCTCAAACTGTTAGAAGCTGGACGCAGTCGGAACGGCGGTCCTAGGATCTGCACCTCATAAACTGGGAGTCACAGTACTGATGACAGCCAATCCATATGTAAACAGATTGGGGTTTCATTCTAGGTGCTTGGCATCACAAGCCTATCATGTTACAGTGGGTCACACTAAACCTATTATCCCTCTCATCCGTCAAATCAGGGTGGTAGAGAAGTACGCTGTGGGCAGGCTAAGCAGGGCGTTTCATTCCTCACAAGTTATTGTGTGAGCCCTTTACCATACAACAAAATCTGCAGGAAATGGGGCCATCTTTTCCACACCAAGGACAATGCCCTGTGTACGAAGGTTTACACGTGGATCAGGAAGGAGGGGTTTGGGTGATAAATGTACTGTCTTGTCCAGAGCCTTCAGGCTTTTGAGCTTTTCCTCCTTTTACTTTGATTTCGAAGATGCTAGCGAAGATCATATGGGACAGAGAACGGGTGGTCACAGTTGTTCCACTCGTCCTGGTTATCTCTTTGTCAGATAGCGAGGGGTCAAGATTGGGTATTCTCAAGTGTTCCTTCTCCTCTTTGATGTCCCCTTCTGAGTCTGAACGTATTGTCACGTCTACAGTTAATGACTTAGATGTTGAAAGTGTGGACCTTCAGATGAAAGGGTTACTTGGAAATCTAGCTGTAGCAGTCCGACTTGTAGTAAGCCATCTAATTTAATATCCTATTCTCATCACTATTAGCTTTTCAGAAATGATCTTTGAGGAATAAAGTTGATTCCGTTTTTTGTGACGAGGTTTTCATTCTTTCATTTCATCATGGAGCATTTTACTTTGGTTTATTGGTGGCGAAGCTTTAATTACAATGGGCAGCTAGTAAAGCTTTTAGAAGATTTGGAAGGTAGGGCATCCTCTTGAGTCCTATGTAGTACAATTTTTAAGAATTTGTTTCCTGTCACATCCTCCATTTGAGAATTTAGTGCCTGGATGGGTTTAGATTTTGATTCTTTCAGCTCTCCAGAATCATCCATTTTAATGTTTGGAATCAATGCCTATGCAATTTCTGACTCGGAAAGTCTTCATTTGGGTGGCTATCACCTCAGTTAGAAATGTCCATTTGCATATTGCACACCGACTTTTTGCAAAGGGAATGGAATTTTGTGAGCCAACCTGTGTTCTGAGAGATTGGTTTGGTTGGTTTGCAATCTGCGTGCCCTACCTCATAAATATCAATGACATAGGTTGTACATTGCAAGCCATTTCGACTGGGTGCCATCACTGGGATGGTGACCTGCTGTGGTGAGCAGACTACATGTCTCTGATCGCATTTTAGTAGATAATCCTTTTTTTAGGTCTCGCTGGTGTTAGCAGCGCGTAGCGCTGCATCCAGCGAAAGACCTATTGTTGTTGGTTTGCCGGGAATGGAGGACAGGGGATGGGCACGCACTTTCCCTCGGCGATTTCATCGCCTGTACGCGCACGTCCATCCCGGCGCCGTGCACATCCCCTGTCCCACATTCAGAACAAGTCAGACTTTCGAAATTGTGCGCACACAGAGACACACACACACATACACACGCACAGCTGCACATACGCGCGCACCCACACACGCCCCCCCACTGGCTCACGCGCACACACACAGCACGCACGCACCCCCCACCACTCATGGGCTCAAGCGCACACACACAGCCACGCACGCACCCCCCCTCACCACTTACGGGCTCACGCACACACACATGCACACAGACACACGGACATATCCCCCCTCCACTCACCGGGCTCTTTTCTCGCGTCGCCTCGCTGCACTGCTACAGGCTCTGCACTCCCCTGGTGTTTTCTGCGCCGCATCACCACACGCGGGGCTTCCCTCACGCCTGAGAGGCCCGCTTCGCCGCTGCTCTCCGTGGGCCAAGCTTCCCGCAAAAAGTGGAAGTCCCGCCCCACGACGTGACGCTCCCGAACTTCCGGTTTGACAGCAACTACGCAGGGAGCAGCTCGATGGCCGGAAGCGGCCAGGCCTGAGCTCTGCTCAGATGACCCCGTCAACTGAAGAGCTGGAGTCGGGTGAGAGATATTTATTTATTTATTTTACTTTATTAAAGATATCCATTTGCATGTAACTGATCCTTTGACGTTGAACCCTGGTTTGGAGTGCCTGGTGACCTTTGTGTGTCGGCGCATTCACAATGCACGAACAGCATGAGAAGCAGCAGGAAAAGCTTCCCTCCGATAGACAGAAGGGTAATGGCAGTGGGAATAGCAGTCCAAGCTTCTCCTGTTGCTGCAGAAAAGTTAGCAACATTGCAAGCTTCATACTGTAACACACAAACTGCAGCAACAGCACAGGCAGCAACAGTAAAAGCTTCCCACACACATGAATGGAACAGTTACATACACACAACAGCAGTACAAGATTCTCTCATTCTTTTTGCATCTTTGAGTTATGCTGCAAGAGAGACTTTGGACAAGTGTAATGCTACAACTGTTGAGTTAAAGTGTTTGGTAAAGTTTCGGAAGTTACTAAAACATACTTATTAATCTTTGCTAAGGTGGGATATAGTGCTCATGTCTTGGTACATGGACACCGTTCTCCTAGATAGACAAGCATTTTATACATTTTGAGTAAAATCGGTCACATCAACTCATTTTCCAGAAACTAGCTGGTGACATAGATTCCACTTCGGGCTCATAGGAAGGAGCCAAGTTATTAAGGGTAATGGGTCTTAGGTCTCAGTAATATGTTATGAGTTCTGGGATCGGGCTGGGCCAGGACCTTTCATATTGTTTTTCTGAGCTTCACCTCCAGGGGTTCAGAGGACCAGGTGTGAAATAATGTGATTGTCATTTATAAAGGAGACTGGAGAAACTGGAACCACACAGAAGACTGCAATAGCAAGTCATTTCTCGCTTTTCTGAGAGCTTGCATTGCATCATTACATCATTAAACACAATATTATTGTTTTACTTCTTGAAAAACTGGCCTTTTGAATGTGCCAAGCAAACTTTCCTGCTCTTTGTTTGAAAATGTTATTTCTTTGAGGCACTTACACTGTCAACTACCCCTTAATATGTGGAACAGATTCAAGTAATATGCAATAGGTGAAATACATTTTAAATGTTCTTTTCAAAATTCTAATTGTGGTATTTCATTTTTTATATAGTGCTCTTTCAGGCAAGAGCCTGCTTCGGAGCACTAATAAAACCAAAACAAAGCTCTGAGATCCTTGCTAGTAAAATGTCTCTCTTGTCTCAAGGCATGGGTTCTATAATATAATAAATCCCAGGAGCAGCATTGTAGGAGAGTAGGGTCTGCTATCCTATGGTCACCCCAATTTTTGCTTTTTGCTTCACTGGTTTTCGACTTACTGAGGCTTTGGGCCTGCTAATCAGACCCCCAGCCTGCTGTTCTCTCTCTAAATTCTTAATACATGTGCTATAGGTACATACCACAATTGGAAATGGACTCCTTGTCAGCCCCTGTACCATGCACTATAGGTGCCCAGGGCATAGGTGCCACCAAGGCCTACCAGGGGCTGAAGCATAGCTTTTGCCACCCCTGGCTGGTTCTTAAATTGACACAACTGGCTGAACACTCAGCTGGGGCAAGTGGGTGTAATCACCCCTTGCTTAGATATAGTATACCTATATCTAAACCTATATCTGGACACATATATAGCCTGTAAGCCACTCCTATGGAAGGCCTCATCAATCCTGGGGGCAGAGTGCGTGGTTTTATGTGAGATGGTGCTCTGGCGTGAGCTGAGCCTGTCTGCAGCTGTCGGGAACAACTCCCTAAGCTGATCCGGGATAATGCCATACCATATACTCTTAAGCGCATTATAATCCTCGCGGTTATATAGCAACTTTGGTTTGGCTTTATCAAAACATGTCGTGTAAGGTGTCATACGAATTGGAATACTATCCCCTCGTCAGTTCTGGCGACGGGGATAGCATTCCACCCTTCTAGAGGGAGAAGACATGTTACTTTACTGAAACGCGGTTGATTTAAAATGAGCCTCAGATCCACAAAATGGATGCCCCTGCCACAGACACGGGTCTGACCTCCTGCTGCTGACCGAAACTCGGCAGAGGAGGCCTGGACAAAGAGTTTCCTGTCACAGGGCGGTGTCAAACCACCCCAGACAGGAGATAGTGGATTGGAGTAGGGAGGTTTCAATGAAACCAGACACTGCCTGGGGAGCACAAGGCTGCCCCTTGCAGGATCCGGCCAAACCGGTTCTGGGGCCTCCCAGCCCCTGTCCCAGCGCGGCCAGGATCAAAGGAGAGGGGTGTAACCACCCCCTTCCTGGGTCCCACCCATAGGAGGGGACCTAGCAGGATGTCCAACCCCCTAGATTCGAATAAGAGGGGGAGCAGTCCCAACGGACCTCAGATCATCCTGAAGAAACATAAGAAACGAAATCTGGACCCTTCGACTTTCTACACGACGTGAGAAGACTGAAGAATCTCCCTTGTGGTCAAGGAGTGACCACCCTGTGCAAACAGGCACCATCTAGCCCTCGACCCTTGCTTTGTTGCAGTTCCCGCCGGAACTCGAGCGACAGAGATCGACGAGATCAAGCTTGCCTGCCTTCTACCTGCCCGATCCACAGTCCCTGCAGAGCTGAGACCCGTGGAGGCGACCGGAAGCGTGGGGCACGCCATCTTGAAAAGGCCACGAGACGCTGACCGTGCGGCCCACGAGTGACCCTCGAAGCTGTACACCGGGGTTTGAGAAGCCCCAGCCCCGAGCTCCACTTGCACCAAAGCTCACCCCTCCACACTCGCTGAGTGCTGCGTGGGGCCCTTCTGCTTGTGTGCGCTCGACGCGTTGGCCCGGTCACTTGCCAGCTGGCTTGTGGCCCCTGTGCCGACGAACTTTGAAATCCGACTTGCTTTTCTGGTTGCTCCAGATCTGCACCAGCTCCTGTGAAAAGGAGCACCCACTCTGACCCTCCTGGTTCGAGTGATAAGCAATCTCCCGGTTCCGCGTGGATTGCTTTTGCCAAGTGCTGTTTGCTACAATCTTCAAGCCGACGGTGCTGACGGCGAGAGCCTACGTGGGACAGATCGTGACCTGCTCCTGGACGTCGCAGATGCCCCAGAGCCCACGTGACAGCGGAGAGAAGCCTATCGACAACCGCCTGATTGCGCCCGACATTGCCTGGTTCCGTCCTGGTTCCACCCGGGTCACTGCTGAGTGACCCAGACTCTGTCCCCTCTGCTTTCAGGTACTTTTCTACATCGATCCACCCTTGGATCGCACCGGACACTTCTGCTTCACAGCGCCTGCAGCTGCAACAGCTCCAAGCACCCAGAACCTGCGTGACAGAACCCGACGCCACTTCGACCCTGTGCACCCACGGCCTGTGGGTGAGGTAACTTTGCAACGCCGGTGTCTTTACACTGGTACACACCTCTAGGGTCTGTGTCTAAAGTTTTGTGTTCCTAGGTTCAGCGGAAGTATCTTTTTATTCACTTTAATTGACTTTTACGCACCATTGACAGTGCATTGGTGCGCGCCGCACTTTCCGTGCTGCACCCGTCTCCTGTGGGCTACTCCCGACTTCTTCATTGCTTGTCCTGACTGCTCCCAGCGAATCTCTAGGCCCTAGGCCTAACCATTGTTCGTAAAGTGTTACTTATACCACTTTTTTGATATATGGTCTGAGTGGCCACCCGCCCTCATCCATAAACGTGCAACTTTATATGTGTAACAGTGCTTTTGATTTAACGCTTGTGCCCCTTTCCTCATAAAGAGTACTGGGGAGTAATTTAGAAATAAATACATATATTTTTATAATATATACTTGTGTGGTGTCCTTTCATTTGATTACAGGATTGTATGTGGTAAAACAGCTCGCTTAACACGACCTCTTAAGTTAAGCCTTTAAGGCTGCTTAGTCCATGCTACCACTAGGATAGCTTGTCTACAAGGTTGACTTACAACCTGACATCTTTGGGGTTTGTTTGGACTGATAACCAGTGGTTCCAGAATTGGAAACACTACCTATCAGGCCAACTTCTCACATTGGTGTGCAGCGGTGCGGATTTGAGCTTGCTGTTTGTTTTACCATTACAATCTTTATCAAATTGAAAGATCACATCAAGTACCTCTAGGTACATATAAATCAAAAGCTTAGCATATTAAGTTCTACTGAACTTAGTAGTTGTAGATTAAAGGGATTAGCACACCCTGACTACAACTCACTAGCAAGGTACAGTAGGAAACCACTTAGTGTAGGTAAGTGCACCACTTACACCTCACTAGCAGTCATGTCTGATACAGGTAGAGCCTCAGGCTCTGCTCCTGTAGAAGTTGATCCTATAGGGACAACATCCAGATATGACAACCTTAGCCACAAAGACCTGAGTGCCTTGTGCACAGCCAGGGGGCTAAAAAAGGGCAGAGGCCCTACCATTCCTTCCCTAATAGCTCTCCTAGAAAAGGATGACCTAGACAAGGTGAGTCAGACTCCCTTAGAAACAGAGGAAGGGATAAACTCCCCTGAGAATGAGAATCTTCCAGAAGAAGAGGAGGAGGAAGAGGAAGAGGAAGGCTCTGATGTAGAAGAGCCTGAAGATCAGGATCAGCAGGGAAACCAGGTACAGGTTGCCAGGCTTAACCAGGCCAACTTGGACCTACATGGGAATGGAGAGGGCCAGCACCACTCCAGATCTCATAACCAAATTCTCCCAGGTAATAGAAGGGAGAGATCTCTGTCAAGGGACTCTCACCTTTCTAGTGCCTCAAGAGAATCTCAAAGAGGAATGACTTCCTCCCAGAGAAAAGAGCATAGGGCCAGGATGAGGGCTGTCCAACTCCAGATAGAGAGGGAGGAGGTAGCTCTGGCTCAAGCTAAACTGACCTTAGCTCAAGCTAAACTTACCTTGGCTAGGGAACAGAAAATAAGTGGCTTAGATGCCACTGGTGGCAGCAAAGTTCCTAAAGAAAAAGACAGGGCCTATGACAATAGAAACCTGACAAAAATTGTGCCCCCCTACAAGGAAGGGGATGATATCCACAAATGGATGACTGCTCTTGAGAGGGCCTGCATGGTACAGCAGGTCCCTGAGGATCAGTGGGCAGCAATTTTATGGTACTCCTTTTCTGAGAAAGGGAGGGACAGGCTCCTCACTGTTAGACCCGAGGATGCCAAAAACTACTCTGTTCTGAAGAGTGCTCTTATTGAAGGGTTTGGCCTAACCACTGAGCAATACAGGTTGTTGTTCAGAGACACCCAAAAAGCACAGACTCAGGACTGGACTGATTTTGTAGATTGTGCCACTAAGGCTCTGGAGGGTTGGCTGCAGGGAAGTAAAGTTTCAGACTATACAGGATTGTACAATCTTATGATGAGAGAACAGATCCTTAATAACTGTCAGAACCAGCTGTTGCATCAATACCTTGTTGACTCTGATTTGACCTCTCCCCAAGAATTGGGAAAGAAGGCAGACAAATGGGTCAGAACAAGGATTAAGCAGAAAAACCAGAACCAAGGTGACCAGAAGAAAACAGACCAGAAGGGTGGGAATCAGAAAGATAAAGAAAAGGACCAGAAGTCTTCAGGCCCCCAAACTAGCAATAAGGAGGGGGGTTCCCAAAATGGAAACAAGAAAAAGAAGAACGATGGCCCAAAGAAACCTTGGTGTAATACCTGCAAATCAGTTTCACACTGGGGCAGTGAATGCACTAAGAAAAATCCAGTCCCCACCACTGCAGCTCCTAAAGCAACTGCACCCCCTAGTACAGTCAGCAGTGGTGGTACACAGCCAAAGGGTTTAGTAGGGTTGACCCTGGGTACTGAGGTGGAATCTGGCCTAGTCAGAATCCCCACACAGGCAGTTCTCCTATATGATGTGGACATATCTTTGCCCACTGCAGTAAGCCCCAGTAACCTGGGCAAATATAGGCAGACTCCCTTAATTAATGAGAAACTGGCTCAGGCCTACAGGGACACTTGTGCCAGTGTCACAATGGTGGCACCTGGCTTTGTGGACCCTGGACAAATTGTACTAGGTGAAAGTTACCTAGTGACCAATGCAAGCAACTCCACTACTTCCCATAGTGTGGCTGTTGTGAACTTCTCCTGGGGAGGGGTAGATGGCCTAAAGAAAGTTGTTGTGAGTGCAGACCTCCCAGTAGACTGTCTGTTAGGCAATGATCTTGAAAGCTCAGTTTGGTCAGAAGTGGAGTACAGGACTCATGCAGAAATGCTAGGGATTTCCGCTCATGTCCTTGCAGTGACAAGGTCTCAGGCTAAGAAGTGCCTTCCTGAACCAGTGGTGGATCTTGAAACAATAGACCAACCACAACCCAAGAGAAGGAGCAAGAGGGTTAAGGCTGTGCCTTCCCACTTGCCCCAGGTTGAGGATCAGGTTTCACAGGAAACTGATTCTGCAGTCCAAGAGGAGACTGTCTCAGAGGAGCTTGAACCTGACCAGGTTGAGTTTCTGGGGACAGGGGGACCCTCAAGGGCAGACCTGGGGCAGGCCCAATTAGATTGCCCTTCACTTGAACCCCTCAGACAGCAAGCTGCTGCTGAGGCTGCAGGGAATGCTCAAGGTACCCATAAAGTGTATTGGGATGAAGGACTCCTTTATTCAGAGGCTAGAGACCCCAAGCCTGGCACAACCAGGAGGTTGGTTATACCTTTGAAGTTTAGGGGCTTCCTTCTTACCTTGGCCCATGATATTCCCCTTGCAGGACACTTAGGCCAGAACAAGACTTGGGACAGGCTTGTTCCACACTTTCACTGGCCTCACATGTCAGAAAATGTCAAGGAGTTTTGTCGCTCCTGTGTCACTTGCCAAGCCAGTGGTAAGTCAGGTGGCACAACAAAGGCCCCCCTGATACCACTACCTGTGGTGGGGGTACCCTTTGAAAGAGTTGGAATAGACATTGTGGGTCCCATGGATCCTCAAACAGCATCTGGGCACAGATTTATACTGGTGGTAGTGGATCATGCCACCAGGTACCCAGAAGCAATTCCCCTGAGGACCACCACAGCTCCTGTGGTGGCAAAAGCCCTCATTGCAGTTTTCTCAAGAGTGGGCTTTCCAAAGGAGGTTCTTTCAGACAGAGGTACCAACTTCATGTCTGGATACTTAAAAGCAATGTGGAAAGAGTGTGGAGTAAACTATAAGTTTACCACACCCTACCATCCACAGTGCAATGGGCTTGTGGAAAGGTTCAACAAGACCCTAAAGGGAATGATAAAAGGTTTACCAGAGAAGCTTAGGCGGAAATGGGACATCCTTTTACCCTGCTTGCTCTTTGCTTACAGAGAGGTCCCACAGAAGGGGGTTGGCTACAGCCCTTTTGAACTTTTGTTTGGCCACCCTGTAAGAGGTCCATTGAGTTTGGTGAAGGAAGGATGGGAGTTACCTCTCAAAAAGCCTAAACTAGACATTGTGGATTATGTACTTGGTCTCCGCTCCAGGATGGCTGAATACATGGAGAGAGCATCCAAAAACCTTGAGGCCAGTCAGGAATTACAGAAAGCCTGGCATGACCAAAAGGCTGTTCTGGTTGAGTACCAGCCAGGGCAGAAGGTGTGGGTGTTGGACCCAGTGGGGCCAGCAGCTCTCCAGGACCAATGGACTGGACCCTACCCTATCATTGAAAAGAAGGGAGAAGTCACCTACCTGGTTGACTTTGGCACCCCTAGGAGCCCCCACAGGGTGCTCCATGTCAATCGTTTGAAAGCATTTGTTGACAGGGAGGACATGAGTCTCCTCATGGCCACAGATGGGGAACAGGAGGAAGAGAGTGACCCTCTCCCAGACCTGCTTTCCCAGAACCCTGATGATGGTTCAGTTGATGGAGTAGCCTTGGCAGGCAGCCTCACTGAGCAGCAACAGGTGGACTGCAGACAGGTGTTGCAGGCCCACAGACAATTGTTTTCACTCACACCCAGTCAGACTAACTGGTGCACCCATGAGGTGGATACTGGTGACAATCTGCCTGTGAAGAATAAGATCTACAGGCAACCTGACCATGTCAGGGATTGTATAAAGGCTGAGGTGCAAAAGATGTTGGAGCTTGGAGTAATTGAGCCATCAGAGAGCCCATGGGCTAGCCCAGTGGTCCTTGTGCCAAAACCTCATACCAAAGATGGGAAGAGAGAAATGAGGTTTTGTGTGGACTACAGAGGTCTCAATGCTGTCACTAGGACAGATGCTCATCCCATTCCAAGAGCAGATGAGCTCATTGATAAATTGGCTTCTGCCAAGTTTCTGAGCACATTTGATTTGACAGCTGGCTACTGGCAAATCAGACTAGCTGAAGAGTCAAAAGCCAAAACAGCATTCTCTACCCCTAGTGGGCATTATCAGTTTGTGGTAATGCCCTTTGGTTTGAAGAATGCACCTGCCACTTTCCAAAGGTTGGTGAACCAAGTCCTTGCTGGGTTGGATGACTTTTGTGCAGCATATCTAGATGATATTGCTGTCTTTAGCTCCACCTGGGAGGATCACCTGATCCACCTGAAGAAGGTTCTGGAGGCCCTGCAAAAGGCAGGCCTGACTATCAAGGCTACTAAGTGCCAGATAGGGCAGAGCAAGGTTGTGTACTTGGGCCACCTAGTAGGTGGGGGTCAAGTTCAACCACTGGAGAGCAAGATCCAGACCATACAGGACTGGACTCCTCCAACTACCCAGACACAAGTCAGAGCCTTCTTGGGCCTGACTGGGTATTACAGAAAATTTGTAAAGAACTATGGGTCCATTGTGACACCATTGAATGACTTGACATCCAAGAAGATGCCCAAAAAGGTTCAGTGGACAGTTAGCTGTCAAAAGGCATTTGATGACCTGAAGAAGGCCATGTGCTCTGCACCTATCCTGAAGAGTCCTGACTACTCCAAACAGTTCATTGTACAGACAGATGCTTCTGAGTTGGGGGTGGGAGCTGTGCTTTCACAACTTAATCAAGATGGTCAAGACCAGCCCATTGCTTTTATTAGCAGAAGGCTGACCCCCAGGGAGAAACGTTGGTCAGCTATTGAGAGGGAGGCCTTTGCTGTGGTTTGGGCCCTGAAGAAGTTGAGGCCATACTTGTTTGGTACTCACTTCCTAATTCAGACAGACCATAAGCCCCTCTTGTGGCTAAATCAGATGAAGGGTGAAAATCCCAAACTGCTCAGGTGGTCCATTTCCCTACAGGGGATGGACTTTACAGTGGAGCACCGCCCAGGGACTGACCATGGTAATGCAGATGGTCTCTCCAGGTACTTCCACTTAGAACATGAAGACTTATCTGGTCAAGGTTAAGTTTAATGTCCCTGCGTTTGGGGGGGGGTTATGTAGGAGAGTAGGGTCTGCTATCCTATGGTCACCCCAATTTTTGCTTTTTGCTTCACTGGTTTTCGACTTACTGAGGCTGTGGGCCTGCTAATCAGACCCCCAGCCTGCTGTTCTCTCTCTAAATTCTTAATACATGTGCTATAGGTACATACCACAATTGGAAATGGACTCCTTGTCAGCCCCTGTACCATGCACTATAGGTGCCCAGGGCATAGGTGCCACCAAGGCCTACCAGGGGCTGAAGCATAGCTTTTGCCACCCCTGGCTGGTTCTTAAATTGACACAACTGGCTGAACACTCAGCTGGGGCAAGTGGGTGTAATCACCCCTTGCTTAGATATAGTATACCTATATCTAAACCTATATCTGGACACATATATAGCCTGTAAGCCACTCCTATGGAAGGCCTCATCAATCCTGGGGGCAGAGTGCGTGGTTTTATGTGAGATGGTGCTCTGGCGTGAGCTGAGCCTGTCTGCAGCTGTCGGGAACAACTCCCTAAGCTGATCCGGGATAATGCCATACCATATACTCTTAAGCGCATTATAATCCTCGCGGTTATATAGCAACTTTGGTTTGGCTTTATCAAAACATGTCGTGTAAGGTGTCATACGAATTGGAATACTATCCCCTCGCCAGTTCTGGCGACGGGGATAGCATTCCACCCTTCTAGAGGGAGAAGACATGTTACTTTACTGAAACGCGGTTGATTTAAAATGAGCCTCAGATCCACAAAATGGATGCCCCTGCCACAGACACGGGTCTGACCTCCTGCTGCTGACCGAAACTCGGCAGAGGAGGCCTGGACAAAGAGTTTCCTGTCACAGGGCGGTGTCAAACCACCCCAGACAGGAGATAGTGGATTGGAGTAGGGAGGTTTCAATGAAACCAGACACTGCCTGGGGAGCACAAGGCTGCCCCTTGCAGGATCCGGCCAAACCGGTTCTGGGGCCTCCCAGCCCCTGTCCCAGCGCGGCCAGGATCAAAGGAGAGGGGTGTAACCACCCCCTTCCTGGGTCCCACCCATAGGAGGGGACCTAGCAGGATGTCCAACCCCCTAGATTCGAATAAGAGGGGGAGCAGTCCCAACGGACCTCAGATCATCCTGAAGAAACATAAGAAACGAAATCTGGACCCTTCGACTTTCTACACGACGTGAGAAGACTGAAGAATCTCCCTTGTGGTCAAGGAGTGACCACCCTGTGCAAACAGGCACCATCCAGCCCTCGACCCTTGCTTTGTTGCAGTTCCCGCCGGAACTCGAGCGACAGAGATCGACGAGATCAAGCTTGCCTGCCTTCTACCTGCCCGATCCACAGTCCCTGCAGAGCTGAGACCCGTGGAGGCGACCGGAAGCGTGGGGCACGCCATCTTGAAAAGGCCACGAGACGCTGACCGTGCGGCCCACGAGTGACCCTCGAAGCTGTACACCGGGGTTTGAGAAGCCCCAGCCCCGAGCTCCACTTGCACCAAAGCTCACCCCTCCACACTCGCTGAGTGCTGCGTGGGGCCCTTCTGCTTGTGTGCGCTCGACGCGTTGGCCCGGTCACTTGCCAGCTGGCTTGTGGCCCCTGTGCCAACGAACTTTGAAATCCGACTTGCTTTTCTGGTTGCTCCAGATCTGCACCAGCTCCTGTGAAAAGGAGCACCCACTCTGACCCTCCTGGTTCGAGTGATAAGCAATCTCCCGGTTCCGCGTGGATTGCTTTTGCCAAGTGCTGTTTGCTACAATCTTCAAGCCGACGGTGCTGACGGCGAGAGCCTACGTGGGACAGATCGTGACCTGCTCCTGGACGTCGCAGATGCCCCAGAGCCCACGTGACAGCGGAGAGAAGCCTATCGACAACCGCCTGATTGCGCCCGACATTGCCTGGTTCCGTCCTGGTTCCACCCGGGTCACTGCTGAGTGACCCAGACTCTGTCCCCTCTGCTTTCAGGTACTTTTCTACATCGATCCACCCTTGGATCGCACCGGACACTTCTGCTTCACAGCGCCTGCAGCTGCAACAGCTCCAAGCACCCAGAACCTGCGTGACAGAACCCGACGCCACTTCGACCCTGTGCACCCACGGCCTGTGGGTGAGGTAACTTTGCAACGCCGGTGTCTTTACACTGGTACACACCTCTAGGGTCTGTGTCTAAAGTTTTGTGTTCCTAGGTTCAGCGGAAGTATCTTTTTATTCACTTTAATTGACTTTTACGCACCATTGACAGTGCATTGGTGCGCGCCGCACTTTCCGTGCTGCACCCGTCTCCTGTGGGCTACTCCCGACTTCTTCATTGCTTGTCCTGACTGCTCCCAGCGAATCTCTAGGCCCTAGGCCTAACCATTGTTCGTAAAGTGTTACTTATACCACTTTTTTGATATATGGTCTGAGTGGCCACCCGCCCTCATCCATAAACGTGCAACTTTATATGTGTAACAGTGCTTTTGATTTAACGCTTGTGCCCCTTTCCTCATAAAGAGTACTGGGGAGTAATTTAGAAATAAATACATATATTTTTATAATATATACTTGTGTGGTGTCCTTTCATTTGATTACAGGATTGTATGTGGTAAAACAGCTCGCTTAACACGACCTCTTAAGTTAAGCCTTTAAGGCTGCTTAGTCCATGCTACCACTAGGATAGCTTGTCTACAAGGTTGACTTACAACCTGACATCTTTGGGGTTTGTTTGGACTGATAACCAGTGGTTCCAGAATTGGAAACACTACCTATCAGGCCAACTTCTCACAAGCATGACTAAGATTAGTTTAGAGTTCCAAATATAAAGGGTTACAGGAGTGCATAGCACTTTAAAGCCAGATTTGCATTCCTCAGCTAGTGTTTTATTTCATGTCGGGTATAATGAATTGTTTGTAGATGTGTGCATTATTTTAAAAATGGAATTCACAGCCTTGAAGAAATATGCAGATGGGCACAAATGTTTAGTTTATAGATAGAAATATACAATGTACACTGTATTTACATGTACACATAATATATATTAGAACATTTGTACCTTCCAGCTTCAACTGCAAAAGACAATATAATGAGGTTGTGGCAGGCCTTCCTATGACACAGTACTATTTTTGCCAATGCTAACTATATCCCCTTTTAGGGTGTTTTCCCTGTGTGCCTAGTTTGAGGGTGGGCTGCATGGTTGTCTAGCACTGGTTCCTGCTACACTAGGGTGACCACTTTACTCCAGGTCATTATGGAGGCCATCTCGAGTCCTGAACTTTTACCTCCAAATCATTGATTTTAGGTGTGTTAGGCTAATTAGTTCAATGGTGTTAAAACAAGGCTACACCACCCAGAATGCATTGGGTTGTGACAAAAGTCCAGGGCTGGAAGCAGTGTCTATAATGACTTGGAGGGACGTGATCTCCTTGTAATATACACAATTAGTTAGTGAGTGCTTTATTCATTGAGTTGTATGTTGTGCTGTCATTCTCAGGTCTCATCAAGCCATCAGCATCAGAGTCCTGGCATTCATGAGCAAAATACATCATTTTTGGGTAGAGCCTGGGCAGCACATGCGCTGCTCTGCGAGGCATGCTGTATTCAAGTATGGATTTGAAGCTTCGCCCACTCCCCACCCATATTTTTTATTGGCTTGTGTCATTGTCCTTTGGAAACTGTGGTTTTTCATTAGTCAATATACTTAGAAGTCCCTCCTTATGTCTCATTTTATATCCTCCCATCAGGACACCACCTGTTACATGTGTTGTTACTCATTAGGCTTTACTTACTAATGGTTATGTGTTACTCTTGCCTGCTGTTGCAGGCAGGACAACCTCTTCCACCTTTAGTTATTTTTTTCATAGCAGGGCACGCCATGCTGATGCAGTGGTGGCCGTGCCTTAGTTTGTTGTTTGCGGCCCGAACGTGAGCAAATGTTTTTTTTTCTTATATTTTTTCACTTCTTTTATGTTTTCAAGCACCCCATATGGCGCTTTCACGTTAATGTTGGTCACACCCCTTTCTTTAGTCGAGCCGCGTCTAAAGAAAGGTGCGGCTGCTATTAAACTGAAACCGCGGCATGAGGCACTTTTACCAAAAAAAAGCATTTGTTTGTCAACTTGACAAACTGATGTTTTTTTTGTTGTAAAAGTGCCCCATACTGCGCTTTCAGTTTAATGGCAGCCGCGCACCTTTATTTAGACACGGCTCGACTAAAGAAAGGGGCGTGGCCGACATTAACGTGAAAGCGCAGGATGGGGCGCTTTTCCAAAAATTGCATTCGCAATGCAATAGGTCACACATTTGCGAGAGTTTAAGCTATTGGCATTGTCATTTACAATGCCAATAGCTCATACGCTGGAAAATGCAAGACCTATTGCATTGCAAATGCTTGTTTTTAAAGTGCAGCCCATTTTCCATAGAGGAGAAGGAACTGCTTTTAAAAACAAAAGTTTATTACTTTTTTAGACTTTGTTTGAGAGTTGCCAGTGGTCCGTGGAACACTGCCTACCTCCCAATAAACTTTGCTTACACCCAAAAAGGGGAAGGGACCCCAAAGAGATCCCTTCCATTTTGCAAATGGATTCAAATCTCCTTTGAGGTGTCTGCAAAATGTCAGTGTTTTGCAACCCAGTTTCTGTTGCAAAACATTGATACATCCCTTAACAAATTGCTGTTTCTGGTAGGGACACCCTAAACAATTCCCTTCCAAATAGTGATTCGCAGAGGCGCAACTAGAACCACATTTCGGGGGGGGGGACTAGGAAAAAATTTCGGGGGGGGGCTGAAACATTAAGCAGTAGGTAGAGTGGCGCTGCAGGGGCTCTTAGAAGGGGTGAAACATCAAAAAAGCCTCTTTAACATGCACAAGGTCTTTTAAAGACCTGTGAAGTGCTCGGGTGCGGCTGTTTCTGAGCCCGGGCTGCCACACACGGGGGGGGGGGGGGCTGAAGACCGTGAGATTCCAATGGGTGTTGCGCGCCTGGTGATTCGTATAGGGTTCCTAAAGCCAGTTTGTGATTCGGTAACCTGTTACTAAATAGAATCATAGGTTTACTGAGTAACAGTTGGAAACCCTGACATTTTATGAATTACAGGATTTGGGATCTCAAAATCGCTCTGTACACCAGGCCATAGGCTCTTTTTTGTGCAGATCACCTTTTTTGAAGGATTTTTGTGACAAACTAGTACTACAGATTAAACTATCGTTTCTCCGTAAGGTGTATTCATCTTTTCATTCAGATCTGGAGGTCATTTTACCAGAGTTTTTCCCAAATCCTGCTTCTCCAGAACAAGAAGCTTTGCATCATTTGGACGTTAAAAGAAAAGTGTTAATTGATCTAGAAAGACTTTATACGTTTCAGAAAATTGATTTCCTAATCGTATACAATGGTCCAGTCAGAAGAGATTTAAAACCTTCTAATCCTCCTCTGCCTTGTGGGGTTTGTTCAACTATTGCTATTGATTATGAACAGAACAATTTGTCTTGTCCTTGTGGGATTCATGCGAAGTTAACTAGAGGCATGCCTGCATCGTAGGCAGAGGTGAAGTACGTTTTTATTGTGCAAATTTGCAGAGCGGCTTCCTAGGCACTTCCCTCAACATTCGTTAATCATTGTTTAATCAGACATGAAAACACAGGTTGTGGGATCGAAGATCGTTTCAACTGTTTTATGAAGAGGATTTGTTTAAAAAACACTGTATAAAGCACCTTTGAATGTTTTTTTCGTTTTTTTGACATGTTGTTTTATAACCAAATTGACGTGGTGTAGCTTGGGTATTCAGACCAACAAACCAAACCCAACTGCCTGAAATCTCTTTCTTAACTCAAGCAACAACGTCTTGATAAAAGGTGGAGGGGAATGCGTAACCTCCTCACTCGCGGGCATAGACTGTGTGCAAAGGAGAGGGCAATAGTATATGACTAAGAGATAAGTAATATTTAATTTTATTTCGATATATATCCTAAATTTATAGTGTAAATAGATAATATGACAAAATGCATACATTGGACATACATAGTTCATAAAACAGATACAAAAACAAATATATATGAACAAATATTGACAAAAATCACACACCCAGAAGGTAGAACATAAATGTTGTGCATAAATCCCGACAGTCATGTGATTAAATGTAAACCGCACTCATTCAATCACTCATTCAAACACATAGACAGGACGGGAACAAAAGACATGACTGGTCAGCTCCACAGGAGCCCAATGAACTTAAACACATGAATATTCAAACATATAATACAAAAGATTCTATATACAAGCTGTTTCAGTGCAGTGCTGCAGAATTATCAGCATTGGCTATAGCTGTATCTATTGAGTTATAAAATACGATTGATAAACATATATTTTCCAAATAACACTGCAAACATATAGTGGCATCCAATCAAGAAGGAAAGTTGCACCAGTTATGTGGGGAAAATGCACTGACGCATATGCCTTGTATTTTGTTCCCATCCTGTCTATGTGTTTGAATGAGTGATTGTATGAGTGTGGTTTGCATTTAACCACATGACTCTGTGGGGGGGTTTATGCACAACTTTTATGTTCTACCTAACGGGCGGCTCCTCCGTGAGAGCGGAGGAGCGTCATCCCGTCACCTAAAATGCCCCCAAAAACTCCATAGAATTCACCCATTCCGAACCGAGGGTCAGGACAGTGCGGGGCTCGCTGAATCAGCAGCATGAAGGAGGGTGGACTGCCTGGGCACTTTTCAAAGTGCTCCAGTGCCTATGGCTGGTGGTCTTGCGACAGTCATCCAGACTTGTGCACTTTGAAAGCTCTAACCCAGCTGTCTAGAGCAAGTGCAGGCCTCCAGTGCCCTAGGGAGAGCAGAGAGAGGCCGCTCCGTCCATTCCTGGCACTTCTATCATGCTAGTTAACAGCATGAGAACAGCGCCAGGATTGGTTAAGACGAATATATGATGATACAACGATTTCCGTTGCAACGCATGCCTTTACCACGCATGCGTTACAACGGAATTCGTTTAGCACGCATAAACCTTTCACCGACTATTTGCGTGGTGACGTCATACGTCGTTAAAAAAACGGCATTTTTTTTACCGATTTCTCTTAATCGACTCTGATGCCGACGTGACTTATGGTGAGTTGTTTTATTTGGGGGGGAGACCCCCCCAAGCCCCCTCTTTTTTTTTTTTTTACTTTTACCACATATGCCTTTACTACAAACATCGTAGTAAAGGCATGCGTGGTAAAGGCATTAGTTGTAACCACGCATGCGTTGTACTGCATGCGTGGTTAAAGATTTCGTGGAAACGGCTTCGTTGTAAAAGCCGTTTCCCGGTTAAGACAGCTAGCTGGGGCCTGTGCTGAGCATCAGAGTGCAGGAGGAGGATGTGCAGTTAGGAGGAGACCATGTTAAAGGAAAGTGTTTTAAAAATAAAAAATAGCCACTACCCATTTGCCTGCCCCACCATTCCCCATAGATGCCAGCAGAAATAAAGTACTGAAGAACAAACTCAAAAGACGTTTTACAAGCTGAAATTGGTTCAAAGGCAAGAGAGTGTGCATATTATTGTGGATTGTCTGAATATTTTGCAGCATTTAACAAGGAGACTGTATGGTCAGTGGAGTGACAGAGAGATATGCCACAAATACTCAAGGCCGGTAATCAAATCGCTGCAGTTTTTTGTGTTAGCTGTAGTATTTGCAGATCTGTGTTTTTAAGGCTAGACAGACAAACCAATGTGCTTCCTACATATACCAATAGCGTCCAGTGATTCAATTCAATTCAATATGTTATTAAAGATTTGGAACTCCTATAAGGTCCACATAAAAATACATACATATCATTACTAGTAATAAAACATAACAGAGCTCATTCCACAAACCATCCTAAACTTATCAGGGCTTTATGTCTGAAAAATTCTAGATAAGTATATATATTTTTTTCAAAGCACCTGCAATAGTGAAATTAACAGACAGGAAGAGTAGGGGCAATCAATCAGGGGCCTGTAATGCGCTAGTACTCAATTGTGAGTGTCTCAAGGCGCTAGAGTAGAGTGAAAAAGTGGCATGAGGTGAAATGAAGGCTCACTTGGAAGCCTGCAACCTGAGCATCAGTGAGAAAAACTTCCCCTGCACTTTTTTCTTTACAATTTAAGCAATGATATACTCAAGTGTTACCCAACTTATTCACACAAAAAAACAATGTCATTGTGTAATAACCTGCATAGTGCATGCAAACCAAGAGGGATCTTATAAATTAGTGTTTCATATATAAAGCTGTTTAGATGTTAAGAGATTGACTAACAATGATATAAACCTTTATGTGTCGCATGCAAAGCAATTTAATTTTTGCCTATTTCACCCCCTGTAACACACTCAACATCTTCATCTTTGGAAATGCTAATGTTTAGTCTCTCTCACATGTGTCTGCAGCGAGCCTTCCTCAGGGCATACCTACGCATTTCGTATTCTTTCATAGTAACCTTGACTTTTGTGTTATTTTACTACTCACGAACCAATTGTGAGGCAGGTGAAAAAGAACTGATGTATGATACAGGCAGATCATGGATGTGAAGCACTTAATACAAAGTATCTGCACTACTTGCTTCTCGCTTGTCAGAAATCTATATTATTATTATTCATGGCATGCTGCAAGCATAGTGTCTACTGTGTAACTATAGGAAAAACTTATTAACTTATTGTTTGGGGATTACTATGTAACTCAAACAAGACATGTTGCTCTGAATGATATGTACATATTATACAGGACTCTTTCATTAATTCCTGAGGCCTCACATTTGAGATCAGACTCTGGGCCCGATTCACAAAGGGCATCCGCACTCGTGGCAGAGGCCCGCTGTCTTGGCAGAGACCCACAGTCTTGGCAGAGGCCCGCAGTCTTGGCAGAGGCCCGCAGTCTTGGCAGAGGCCCGCAGTCGTGGCAGAGGCCAGCAGTCGTGGCAGAGACCCGCAGTCTTGGCAGAGGCCCGCAGTCTTGGCAGAGGCCCGCAGTCTTGGCAGAGGCACGCAGTCGTGGCAGAGGCCTGCAGTTGTGGCAGAGATCGCGCTCGTGGCAGAGGCCCGCAGTCGTGGCAGAGACCCGCAGTCTTGGCAGAGGCCCGCAGTCGTGGCAGACCAGCAGTCGTGGCAGAGACCCGCAGTCTTGGCAGAGGCCCGCAGTCTTGGCAGAGGCCCCCAGTTGTGGAAGAGGCCAGCAGTCGTTGCAGTGGCCCGCAGTCGTAGCAGACGCCCGCAGTCGTGGAAGCGGCCCGCAGTTGTGGTGGAGGCCCGCAGTCGTGGCAGCGGCCTGCAGTTGTAGCGGGGGCCTGCACTTGTGGTGGGACCTCTCCATTGAGAATCTGTAATGCAGAAGTCCCGCCATGAGTGCGAGCCCACGTCACGACTGTGGTGCCTCCGCCACACGTTCGGAGGCCCTTTGTGAATCGGGCCTTCGATTTCTACTTGTGTATTGCAGATGCAGAACTCACACAGGCAGGCAGGGCTGCATGTGGACTTAGACCCAAAACATTGAACCTCAGGGGAAAAGCCCGGAAGAAATCTTAAACACACCTAGACCCAGATTTTCATTTGGTCAGTGTTTTCTGACCCCTGTACAATTGTTAGTGCTGGCATTGAACTTCCGAATTCAATGGTATTTACTGCACTCTGTAATTAACGGGTGCGTTGAAAATCTCACCCTTCAAAAGATTAAAGTATCATAATCTGCATGTTATTCCTCAAAAAATCTGAGTAGGTGCTATTTATTGCCCCGGGTAAATGCCAAGCCCTGCGTATCAGACTTTATAGGGTGTGATAAAAAGCCTCTTTAATACGACAAACTCAGAATCTGGGCCCTAGTTCTCAGGCACACTACACCATGAGCATTTGTAAAAGAAACAGCAAGGAATTTGGACTTTTCCCGACCCTGCTGCTGTGTTTTTGTGTCTCACCAGGACGGGGACCGGTGACATGAGGATAATCTCCTACATGCAAGGATAGGTATGTTGAGTTAAAAGCGTGCATCAGGCTAAGACGGATATATATATAACGTTACAACGCGTCCTTTTACAACGCATACCGTTACAACGCATCTTTTACAACGCTAATACTGTTACAACGCATGTTTTTACAATGAGTACTATAACAACGCAAATTAGTACTTTAATACTAAAAATACCATTACAACGCAACATATAACATCGTATACCATTACAACGCAAAAATAAATATATATATATATATATATTTTTTGTACAATAAAACCTGGCACGGGATGCAGGGAAAATAGGGGTTTTGGGTGGGGAATTGTATTAAATTATGGTGAAAAAAACTACCATATTATAACGAAAACGAAGTATTAAAAAAAAAAAAATACTCGAGTATGAAAATTAATACTCGAGTACTTAAATTAATACTCTGACTACTAAAAATTATCTCATTTTACCCCATTACATTTCAAAATAAAAAAAAAATACTGAAACAACAATTATTTCCACGACATTTATCGTTACAGATATTGGAACAGATATAGTATGATTAATAGACGCCATTTTAAGAAGGTATTGCATAGATCAGTCCTACTATTATTTCAATGAATTAATACCACAACACATTATCCAAAATGGATGCCAAAACGGCAGAATTAACGCGAACAAAATTACTTGTAATTAATTTTTAAAATAAACGTTTACAGAGAAATAAATCGAAAATTAAAAACCATTTCTAAAGCATATTTTTAATAATAAAATTGCGTCAGTAAGCGAAACTTATAAATACGAGGCAGACACCATTTTAGAACTAGTTGATCCTCAACTACCCGAGAGAGCAGACGTGAAATTTGAACCTCTGACCTTTTCACCTTTTCAGATCCGTTTTACTAACAGAACGAAATAATTAAACGATTTACAAGTGAGTAACCTTAATAGAAAACGATTACAAAATGAAAACATTTTATTTAAAGAGAATGTCGCAAAAAGTTAATAATAAATATCATTGGGGGGCGTGGCCAAGCAGCATGGCCGACAGGACGTGAGCTCTGCCAGCTCCCGTCCTGCGGACCCTTAAATCCTGAATAAAATCCTGCCCAGGCTCCGGTGAGCAGTCCTGATAGACCGGAGGAATCCCTGACGCTGCGGGGATCATCCCTGCCGATTTTCGGACGGAGGGAGTAGCGGAGTGACCGCGGAGCAACTCCGGTGACCCGGAGGCGGCCGCCACACCTACGCGAGGCCGCGGTCTGGGCCTGGTCGGCCGAAGGAGGCCATATCCTGGAGTGTTGCGGAGGGCCTGTGGGGCGATCGCGGAGCTTGTCCCGGGCCTGGACCTTGACCCGAGGGACGACGCCGAGTGCGAGGGTGTGATTGCCGGTGCTGGTCCGAGGGTCGCCCCAGGAGGAGCTTCGGCCCCAGTGGAGCAGGCTGCGAGCTCCGAGTGAAGATCGGGGGAGCCCGGACCCGTGAGGGCGCCTTGACGTGCGCTTGTCCAGCTGTGCCTCTGCCTGCTTGGGGGACGGCCCGCTATCCTGAAACGGAAGAGCGACGAGAGGGCCGAGGACCGGAGCGTACCCCTCCCCCCACTGGGCCGCCATCTTGAGGTCGACCGTTGGACTGCGGGGACGGTGAGTGACCGGTGGCGCCTGCCGACCGGGGTCCCGGCAGAGTCTGTGTGGCAGTGGGATAGGAGCAGGCGGGGGGCCCGGAGGAGCACAGAAGAGCAGCGCGGACGGCGCAGGTACCGACGCTGGGCCCCTGTCAGTCTACGTGGGGCCGACCCGGTTCCCCTGGGCCTACCTGCCTCCTGAAGTGCGGGGAGGAGGGGGTGCGATCCCCCCCATTGACTCTTGGAGGAGGCTCCGGGCCGCTGGAGGCAATGTTAGTTGAGAGGGGCTGACTGGACTCCTGATTGAGGCGCCGGAGTGGAGCGCATTGCGGGGCCCCCCCATACCTGACATACCTGACTACTGGCTGGGTGATCGGGGCGTATGAGTCATGCCGCCCGCACGGGCCGGGTGCGGCGCATTGAGTGGACTACTCCCTGTGGGGCCCGGCTGGACGGAGGGACACAGAGCCGCCACCGCTGGAGGCCGCGGGGACACTCGGCGAGATCGCGCCGACCCGCTGGTGGGGTGTGGTTGCCGGAATCCCCCTTGTCGGTGTGAGAAGCTTCCTGGCGGTGCCTGCGGTCCCTGGGACCTGCCTGTGACGGGAGTGTTGGGAGAGTGGGGACGCCCAGCTGACTTTGCAAGGGTGAGAGCTCGAGCGCGACGGGTGGAGGCGGAGGTGGACTTGCTGGTGATCTACAGGCGGGCTAGCCCCGCATTGGGTTCAATCCGAGGATGCGTAAAGACCGGGCGTCCCGCTCGTCACAGGCCAATACGATCACCCAGTACACCACGCAAAGACTGCCGCCCCAAAGGATTATGCGCCAATCGGGCCAGGATGAGGAGCCCGGGAGCTCCGGTGAGCCCTCCCGTGCGGAACTCCTAAAGGCTATTCAGGGCTCCCACTCGGCGCTGGAGAGGCAAATTGAAACAGTCTCCATCGACGTCAACCTCCTGCGAACAGACCTCCGTAAAGTCGCGGACAAAGTCACGGATGCGGAGGCCAATATCGAGCAGCTACAGGGGGGAGGGGCCTCTCTCCGGAAGACGGTCACACACCTTACGGCAACGACTGGTGCCCTGGAACGGAGAGCTGAGGACGCAGAAGGGAGGGCGCGTCGCAGCAACATTCGAGTCCTGGGTGTCCCGGAGAGACTGGAGGCTGGAGATCCTGAACGCTTTCTTGAAACATGGATTAGAGCGAAGCTGTGCCCGCAGGGTCTCTCAGAAGTATTTGTCATCGAGAGGGCTCATCGAGCCCTGGTTCCCCCGCCACAGCCGGGGGCCCCGCCGCGAGCTCTGATTGCCAAGATATTGAATTATCGGGATCGAGACTGCATTCTGCGAGCAGCAAGGGAGAAACCAGACCTGGCCATCGAAAATAGTCGGATTTCGATATACCCAGACTATACCCACCAGGTTCAGGAGATGAGGAAATCCTTCCTGGGGGTTAAGCAGAAGCTCCGGGCGATGCAGTTACAATATATGTTACTATATCCTGCCAAACTCAAGGTGCTGGCTCAGGGTAAGGCACACTTCTTTGAATCTCCGGAGGAAGTTTGGGAGTGGCTGTAGATTAGGGGAGATGGGGTTCCACCGGGGGCCCGTGGTGGGTCCAAGGAGACTTGGGGGAGCCGTCCTCAGCGGCAGCGGAGGCCCCGGGGCGGACGGGGACGACGCTCCACGTCAGAGCACACGGAGGAACCTAGAATCACGGTTGGGCCTGATGGCGGAATGCTCCTGGAACCCTTGTTGCAGGGAGCCGGGGAGGAGTCTCAAAATCCGGTGGAACCTGCGGAAATCCTGGTCCTGGACACGTTACCCGCTGCAGTGAGGGACATGACACCGTCGGACCTGGTGATTCAGGAGACTGGGGGAGCTGGGGCCCTGGAGGTGGACGGCCCACCCTGAGGTGATGTAGAAGCCCTAGGTACTTTGTCTTTGGATGGCTGCGGTGGCTCCCGGGGTGGAGAGGGGTATAGGTGGACACTGGAGTGACATTGTACCCGGAGCCACCAGACTTTACATAATGGAGAGGAGACAGGGGCTGGTAGATTTGCAATGTGGGTGTCGGTTGGTATCTGGGGGCGGGGGTGCTACCGTCGGACTTAGTCCTGCATGGTCGACTACGGCTGGGCCGGAGCCGGGCATACATAGTGTGAGCATTGGGTCTTGCGGGGAGCTGGGGGGGGGGGGGTGTATGCAGTTCATTGTTGTGTGGGTGTGTGATGGGTTGTGAGGGGTATGTGGGGTGGCTGTGCACGTCCTGGCACCAGCGGGGGAAGGGTGGGTTGACAGGTTGGGTTGTTGTCATTATCCTGCTCGTGGGTGGGGGGAGGGGGGAGTGTTCTGCAAATGTTGCAATGTTGAGGGGGGGGAGATGGGGGGGTACTGTTAAAAAATTTTGGCATAGGCATCATGTGTATCACTGTTCAGGCCCCTAGAAGGCGGTATTTTGGCGGCGGACTGCATGGCCCGGCGGGGCACTTACTGGAAAAATGGGATACAAATTCTTAACGTGGAATGTGCGTGGGTTGGGCACTTGTACCAAACGTTATAGGATCCTGTCCTTCCTCCGGAGGCATGCCATTTCGATTGCGTGTTTACAAGAAACCCATCTGAATGAGGAGGGGGCGCAAAAGTTGGCTAAAAAATGGCGGGGTCAGGTCTTCCACTCTTCCTTTTCGACATATGCACGTGGGGTCTTGATCTGGGTGGCACCCGGGGTCCCCCTTGCAGTGCAGTACGCAGAAGCGGACATCGAGGGCAGATACCTACTGTTGAGGGTGAAGTTGAATGGCAGGGACCTTACACTCCTTAATACATACGCACCCAATGTAGACGATGCGACCTTCTACCCACAAATGCAAGACGTTTTAGTGTCGGGCATGGACAGCCCTCTCCTGTGGTTCGGGGACTTTAATTGTGTCTTGGACCCGGTCCTAGACAGACATCCTTCCCGAGCGGGGACGAAACCTCGCATGACGGCGAGACTGCGCGAGGTCATGGCGAACTTGGGAGCGGTAGATGTGTGGCATCAGAGTCACCCGTTGCAGAAACTGTACACCTGTTACACTCCTACACACGACACCCATAGCAGACTTGATAGGGTCCTCGCCGCGGATATAGACGCGTCGTATTCCCTAAAGGTCACTCATCTGGCCCGCTTTCTGTCTGACCACTCCCCGGTGTTGTGCGCTACACAGGACATCGAACAGCCCTGCCGCCCCCGTACGTGGCGGATGCCTGCGGACTTACTGCAGGACCCATTGGGTAGAGATCATGTGCAGACTACGCTCACTAACTACGTCGACCTGAACTGGGAGGGGGACGACGTGCCTCTGTCAACGAAATGGGACGCTCTGAAGGCAGTGGTGCGAGGGGAATGTATGGCTCTTACTTATGGGGTGCGCCGACAGCTGACCCGCGAACTGAGGGAGGCTGAAGACACCCTGCGGACTCGCCAGGCCTCACCAAATCCGGGGGAACCGGAACTAGCCCTGGAGCGGGAAGCCCAGGAGCAAGTCCACGATATACTTACGCGCCTCGACAGATACACGCTGGGTCAATTCAGGCAGCGTCTCCACAGGGAGGGGGACAAATCCGGCCGATTATTGGCCTGGATTTTGAGGAAAGAATCGGCACCGGTTCGGATACTAGCCCTGAGGGGCCCTGACGGGACCATGGTGCATTCGGAGTCCGGTATACTACGGGTTCTCAAATCCCACCTACAGCAGGTGTATACGGCAGACCCGCTGGTCACGGAAGCATCCTACCAGCCTTACCTCCGTGGAGTGACCCTTCCGGCCATTCCGAGTGAAGCAGCGGAGGAATTGGATGGGGCTTTGACCCTCCACGAAGTGCGGATGGCCATGGCCAGCCTACCGACGGCGAAGTCCCCGGGAGGAGACGGGTTTCCTTCCGAGTTCTACCACGCATTCGGAGACGTCCTTGGCCCCCTCCTCCTCCAGGTCTTCCGTACAGCGCTGGAGGATGGAGCTCTCCCGCCCACGATGTACCAGGGCGAGATCTGCATGCTTCTAAAGCCGGGTGGTGATGTCTGTGACCCCGCGGCATACCGCCCTATTACAATGATCAACACGGATGTCAAGATCCTGACCAAACTCTTAGCCGCTCGGTTGGCGCCGCACATGGCCCAGTTGGTTCACCAGGACCAGTGTGGGTTTATCCCCGGACGCAACACCGCGATGAATCTGCGGCGATTAACCCATGTTATGCATGAGGTGCGCGGTAGAGAGGATCCCCAGGTCCTGGTCTCGATAGACTTGGCCAAAGCCTTTGATACGGTTAGCTGGGGATACCTGTCAGAGGTGCTTCAACAGGTGGGATTGGGGCCCGTGTTTCGCAAGTGGATCCAGATACTGTATCGGGCGCCTCGGGCCAGAGTCAGACTTGGGGCCGCACGCTCGGAGGACTGGGTGTTGGTGAGAGGCACCCGGCAGGGTTGCCCCCTCTCGCCGCTCCTGTTCGCCCTGGCAATTGAGCCATTGGCGGTGGAAGTCCGTACCACAATGGACCAATGGGGAATCAAAGTGGGGAGCAATGTCCACACGGTGTCCCTGTATGTGGATGACGCTCTGTTTTATTTCACATCTCCGCAAGACGCGTTACCGGTCTTGCTGCGGCTGCTGGACCGTTTTGGCGCAGCTTCGGGCCTGCGTATCAATGCAGGGAAGTCCCTGATCTTCCCCCTAGCGGGATGTAATGCGGACGCGCGCGGGGACTTGCCACACCTGGGTCTGCGGTGGGAACTGGAGGCCTTCCGCTATCTGGGGATACAGGTGGCGTCGTCGGACGAACAATTGCTGGCCCGCAACGCGGATAGGGTGGTGCACTCCCTGCAACAATCAGTGGCGTTCTGGAACACATTGCCTCTCTCCCTGATGGGACGTCTGGCGGTGGCAAAAATGGTGATGCTGCCGCGGGTACTGTATGTCTTACAGAATTCGTTGTGCCCGCTTCCCCCGCGGATGTTCCGCACTCTTAACACTCTCCTTACGTCTTTACTCTGGGCGGGCAGGCGTAGTAGAGTTGCCTTGCACACGGTGGTCCGCAGCTGGGAGGAGGGGGGGTTGGAGGCACCGAGATTCGACCTCTACTACTACGCAGCTCAGCTGTTGCCGGCCGCCTGGTGGTTCGCAGATGCGGACACCTGGGAACTACGGCTCCTTGCAGGGAGTGCAGATGAAAGGGCGGCTCAGATGGCCCTGATGCGCGGCAGGGGCGCGGATGCGGCGCTGCCGTACATAGTGCGCCACACCGCAGCCATTTGGCAGCGTGTTGTGGAAAAAATCCTGCGGAGGGCCCCCTTTCACAGGGAGCTGCCGATATGGATCATGGCCCCAGTGGTGGACATGGAGGTACACATGCCTTTCCATGACTGGAGAGCGGGTGGGTGCGAGTTGTTGGCAGATCTCTACCCGGACGACACGTTCCTATCTCTCGAACGGGCGACGGAGACGTTCGGACTTGGGGAGGGACAGTTCCTACACTATAGGGGCCTCCACGCAATGGCACGAGATACTTGGCCGCAATTCCCTGATGCGCCCCCTGTGTCCCATACCCTCAATATTATCCTTTCCTGTGGTAGGGGCAGGAGGCTGATAACACTGTTGTACTCAGCCATGCGGCCGGACTCCACCCCACCGGTTCCTCCGGCGTGGGCGGCCTGGGAGACTGACCTAGGGGTTGCTTTAGACCCAGCCCAGCGCAAACGCATTGGTACCCTCACCCGGAAGGTGTCGTGCAACGCACGGTTCAAATTGACACACTTCAATTTCTTACACCGTACATATGTGACTCCAGTTGCCTTGAAGCGTATTGCCCCGGACAAGCGCGATAACTGCCCTAGGTGCGGCGCGCCGGGGGCCTCCTTTCTTCATCTAGCATGGGACTGCCCGCTGGTTTACGCCTTCTGGCAGTCGGTGGTGGCGCACATTTGTAGAGTTACTGGACTCCGGATGGAACTGACCCCCCTTCACTGCTTGTTAGCCTTAGTCCCCAAGCCCAGGAAGTGTACTCTGCCCTACAAGATGTTACAGCTACTACTAGTACTGGCGAGGAGGAGGGTGGCCATCACGTGGATGGGACAGAGGGCCCCGGAGATGACACTTTGGCTTAGAGATGTGGGGGAATGGTCCCTGGCGGAGGAAACCTTTATGCAAAACGTGCGTAGGGATGTCAAATTGCAGGACGACCTGCTTGCATGGAGAATGATGCGAGTGGTGGGTGAGGCAGATGAAGATTCGGATGGTACGAGTGCGGAGTTGTTCACCCCTGGGGATACGGAGTCTGGGGAGGAGGGCGGTGAGGGCGATGGGGTGAGTGGGGGAGAATGGTGAGTTGGGGGAGTGCCTGACCGCACACGCACCTGTAGGTTACAACTGGGAGGTATTGTGTTTTGTATCTCAAGGCGTCATTCCTAATTTGCGTGATGACCGCTGCTATACCCGCCGATAGGAGTGCCATAATGAGGTGAACGACCTGTGTACACATGCTTTAGTCATGAATGCCGTGTTTTGGGGGGTGGGGTTCCTATGGGGAGTTGGGGGGTAACCTGTATTAAAGAAAAACGAAAAAGCGGACCAGAATATCCTGCCGTGCAATCACAGGGCTAGGCTCATGGCCTGGCTTGCATGCTACCAGCTACCGCCGCCAGGCCTTCGGGTTGTGGGCTGATGGGCCGTGTATACAGACGTGTGATCTTTGCTAATGTTGTTGCTCACTTGGGACTGTTGGCGCAAATGTTATATGCTATCATTGTCTGCAACAAAAATAAAGTTTAAAAAAAAAAATAATAAATATCATTATTATTTTAACATTTAACTGTTATTTTGAAAATATTACTGAGATTTATTAAACAAAAACGTGAAAGAAACACATATTAAGAAAGAACGCTAAATATATATTTTAAAATACAACTATTTTTGATGACTAGAAAAATAAAACGCAATAACATTTAATTGCGTTAACATAAAGTTAAAATGTGTTTAATTTTTTACTCATAGAAATCACTTCATGGCCGCTGAAAACGTGTGACCAAGAAAAATATTCTATTCGAGACTACGAACCGTTTTTTTCAACTTATAAAAAGGTACATATTCAGTATTTTTGCAACAACTTTAAAATGTATTAGTCGATATAAATCGCATTATAAATACATGTTGTAAATTATTTTGACAGAGAAATCACTTCAAATATAAATTCCACTTCATAACTGACAAAATAAAGTGACTCGACATCTTTTGAAAAAGGTAAATAAAATTATTTTATGGCAGAGTAAATACAGCAATTATTATTAAAAACATGTAAACTAGAAACAGATTAATTAATATTATTTTTTAATATGTTTAAGATACGAAAACCGAGGCTTGATAAAAGTAAAGAAAAATCATCCATCTGTTGAAAAATCAAACATCTAACCTTCGTTTCAAAAGGTAAATCCGAAATTAAATAATAAATATGTATTATATATTTAAAATGGGGTGAGTCTGTAACATTTATGAACATTTGGTGCATCACGTATTGTGTTTACATAGTCAAGAAGTATAAAATACTACTCAATCTCATGGTAAATGCTGCAGTGGGAAAAGTGGTCAATAGTTTTGTATTATATATTACTTTTCATAAATGAGGTAAGTGCAGCAAAAAAAAAAAATTATGATAATGTAAAGGTTTAAATTAATAATCAAACTCTAAATAAAAACTATAAGGATAAAAATGTAGAAAATCGAAAGTTATAAATTACTAATCCATCTCCGGGTAAGTGCTGAAGTAGAGAAAGTGCTGATTAGCCTAAAACTAAAAAATTCTATTCCACATCCAAATAAGTGCTGCAGTATAAAAAGTGCTGGATAAAATAGAGGTATCAATTAGAATCGAAATCGGGGTAAGTGCAGCAGTAGGGAAAGTGCTGGATAGTATAGAGGTAAAAATTACTATTCCAACTCAAAGTAAGTACTGTAGAAGGGAAAGTGCAGAATAAAACAGAGGTATAATTTTCAATTGTAACATCTTTTAAATATTTTGTAAATATCACGGAACATCAATAAAATTAAAAATAAATGGAAAAACATGTAAACAATGTACTTTTAAAAGTCTCAATTAATCAGAAAGCATAAGTCACATTTTTTTTCCATTTACTATTTCCAGTGTACTACCAATCAAAAGCAATATCCTGAAAAACAACAGCTGAAGGAAAGAACTAGATCAAATACACGTTTCAAGTGAAAAGAAATCCAATTTCAAAAGTAAGTGAAATCCATCATAAATAATATACATAACAATACTACATGCATGCAAATTGCAAGCTACAGAAGATATAAAGCTGAAGAATATAAACGTATGAATTGCTATTTAATTACCACATAAGTGCTACACACAAAAAAGTCCAGGATAGTAAACAGGTTTAAATATCTATTCCAAATTCTTGTAAGTGCAGCAGTAGAGAAAGTGCTGGATAGTATAGAAGTATGAATTTCTATTCCAACTCCAAAATAAATGCTGCAGTAGGAAAAGTGCTGGATAGTCTAGAGGTGTAAATTACTATTCCAACTCCGGGTAAGTACTGCAGTAGGGAAAGTGCTGGATAGTATAGAGGTGAAAATTACTATTCCAACTCCGGGTAAGTGCTGCAGGAGTGAAAGTGCTGGATAGTATAGAGGTATAAATTGCTATTCCAAATCCGGGTAAGTGCTGCAGTAGGGAAAGTGCTGGATAATATAGAGGTATAAATTACTATTCCAACTCCAAGTAAGTGCTGCAGTAGGGAAAGTGCTGGATAGTCTAGAGGTATAAAATTACTATTCCAACTCCAAGTAAGTGCTGCAGTAGGGAAATTGCTTGATAGTCTAGAGGTATAAATTATTATTCCAACTCCAATAAAGTGCTGCAGTAGGGAAAGTGCAGTATAGTATAGAGCTATAAAATACTATTCCAACTCCAAATAAGTGCTGCAGTAGGGAAAGTGCCGGATAGTATAGAGGTATAAAGTACTATTTCAATTCAAAGTAAGTGCTGCAGTAGAGAAAGTGCTGGATAGTATAGAGGTATAAATTACTATTCCAACTCAAGGTAAGTGCTGCAGAAGAGAAAATGCTAGATAAAATAAAGGTATATTTTCCTAATCAAACGTCTTTTTAAAAATTATCTAACTGTATAATTGATCATCAATTAAATGTTTAATAATTTGAAAATCATGTAAACATTGTACTTTTAAATAGTCTCTTTCTTCAGAAAGCATAAGTCACATTTTTTTTCCATATTTTATTACCAGAGTACAACCCACCAAAAGCAATATCTTCAAAACCAACAGCTGAAGGAAAGAACTTGATCAAAAACACATTTCAAGTGAAAAAAGCTCCAATTTCAAAAGTAAGTGAAATACCAAATAAATTATACACATTAAAAAAGAGCATGAGTGAAATTTTTTAATATAAATAATTAACTAAAAAAATGTAGCTACACAGAAAAAACACAATTAAAAGCTACAGAAGGTATAAAGCTAGACAATGTAAACGTATAAGTGACTATATAAAAACCGCATAAATGATACATCCAAAAAAGTGCTGGATACTAAAGAGGTTTTAATTTTTATTCAAAATCTGGGTAAGTGCTGCAGTACAGAAAGTGCTGGATAGTCTATAGGTGTAAATTAATATTTCAACTCTGGGTAAGTGCTGCAGTAGGGAAAGTGCTGGATAGTCTAGAGGTGTAAATTAATATTCCAACTCCGGATAAGTGCTGCAGTAGGGAAAGTGCTGGATAGTCTAGAGGTATAAATTACTATTCCAACTCCAGGTAAGTGCTGCAGTAGGGAAAGTACTGGATAGTCTAGAGGTATAAATTACTATTCCAACTCCGGGTAAGTGCTGCAATGGGGAAAGTGCTGGATAGTCTAGAGGTATAAATTACTATTCCAACTCCGGGTAAGTGCTGCAGTGGAGAAAGTGCTGGATAGTCTATAGGTGTAAATTACTATTCCAACTCCACGTAAGTGCTGCAGTAGGCAAAATGCTGGATAGTCTAGAGGTATAAATTACTATTCCAACTCCGGGTAAGTGCTGGAGTAGAGAAAGTGCTGGATAGTCTAGAGGTATAATTTACTATTCCAACTCCGGGTAAGTGCTGCAGTAGGGAAAGTGCTGGATAGTATAGAGGTATGAATTGCTATTCCAAATCCGGGTAAGTGCTGCGGAAGAAAAAGTGCTGGATAGTATAGATGTATAAATTACTATTTCAACTCCAAGTAAGTGCTGCAGTAGGGAAAGTGCTGGATAGTATAGAAGTATAAAAAAAATCCAACTCCAAGTAAGTGCTGCAGTAAGGAAAGTACAGGATAGTATAAAAGTATTAAATTCTATTCCAACTCCAAGTAAGTGCTGCATTAGAGATAGTGCTGGATAGTATAGAGGTATAAAATACTATTCCAACTCCAAGTAAGTGCTGCAGTGGAGAAAGTGCTGGATAGTCTAGAGGTGTAAATTACTATTCCAACTCCGGGTAAGTGCTGCAGTAGGGAAAGTGCTGGATAGTCTAGATAAAGTGCTGGATAGTCTAGAGGTATAAATTACTATTCCAACTCAGGGTAAGTGCTGGAGTAGAGAAAATGCTAGATAGAATACAGGTATAATTTTCAAATCAAACGTCTTTTAAAAATTATCTAACTCTATAATTGAACATCAATTAAATGTTTAATAATTTGAAAATCATGTAAACATTGTACTTTTAAATAGTCTCTTTCTTCAAAAAGCATAAGTCGCATTTTTTTTCCATATATTATTTCCAGACTACAACCCACGAAAAGCAATATCTTCAAAACCAACAGCTGAAGGAAAGAACTTGATCAAATACACATTTCAAGTGAAAAAAGCTCCAATTTCAAAAGTAAGTGAAATACCAAATAAATTGTACACATTAAAATAGAGCATGAGTGAAAATTGTTAATATAAATAATTAACTAAAAAAATGTAGCTACACAGAAAAAACACAATTAAAAGCTACAGAAGGTATAAAGCTACACAATGTAAACGTATAAGTGACTATATAAAAACCGCATAAATGATACATCCAAAAAAGTGCTGGATACTAAAGAGGTTTTAATTTTTTTTCAAAATCTGGGTAAGTGCTGCAGTAGAGAAAGTGCTGGATAGTCTATAGGTGTAAATTAATATTTCAACTCCGGGTAAGTGCTGCAGTAGGGAAAGTGCTGGATAGTCTAGAGGTGTAAATTAATATTCCAACTCCGGGTAAGTGCTGCAGTAGGGAAAGTGCTGGATAGTCTAGAGGTATAAATTACTATTCCAACTCCGGGTAAGTGCTGCAGTAGGGAAAGTACTGGATAGTCTAGAGGTATAAATTACTATTCCAACTCCGGGTAAGTGCTGCAATAGGGAAAGTGCTGGATAGTCTAGAGGTATAAATTACTATTCCAACTCCGGGTACGTGCTGCAGTGGAGAAAGTGCTGGATAGTCTAGAGGTGTAAATTACTATTCCAACTCCACGTAAGTGCTGCAGTAGGGAAAGTGCTGGATAGTGTAGAGGTATAATTTACTATTCCAACTCCGGGTAAGTGCTGCAGTAGGGAAAGTGCTGGATAGTATAGAGGTATGAATTGCTATTCCAAATCCGGGTAAGTGCTGCGGAAGAAAAAGTGCTGGATAGTATAGATGTATAAATTACTATTTCAACTCCAATTAACTGCTGCAGTAAGGAAAGTGCTTGATAGTGTAGACGTATAAATTACTATTCTAACTCCAAGTAGGTGCTGCAGTAGGAAAAGTGCTGGATAGTATAGAGGTAAAAATTACTATTCCAACTCCGGGTAAGTGCTGCAGTAGTGAAAGTGCTGGATAGTATAGAGATATAAATTACTATTCCAACTTCAAGTAAGTGCTGCAGTAGAGAAAGTGCTGGATAATCAAGAGGTATAAAGTACTATTCCAACTCCAAGTAAGTGCTGCAGTAGGGAAAGTGCTGGATAGTATAGAGGTATAAATTACTATTCCAAATCCAAGTAAGTGCTGCAGTGGAGAAAGTGCTGGATACTCTAGAGGTGTAAATTACTATTCCAACTCCGGTTAAGTGCTGCAGTAGGGAAAGTGCTGGATAGTATAGAGGTCTAAATTACTATTCCAAAACCAGATAAGTGCTGCAGTAGGGAAAGTGCTTGATAGTCTAGAGGTATAAATTACTATTCCAACTCCAAGTAAGTGCTGCAGTAGGAAAAGTGCTGGATAGTATAGAGGTGTAAATTACTATTCCAAGTCCGGATAAGTGCTGCAGTAGGGAAAGTGCTGGATAGTATAGAGGTATAAATTACTATTCCAAAACCAGATAAGTGCTGCAGTAGGAAAAGTGCTGGATAGTATAGAGGTGTAAATTACTATTCCAACTCCGTGTAAGTGCTGCAGTAGGGAAAGTGCTGGCTACTATAGAGGTATAAATTACTATTCCAAAACCAGGTAAGTGCTGCAATAGGGAAAGTGCTTGATAGTCTAGAAGTATAAATTACTATTCCAACTCCAAGAAAGTGCTGCAGTAGAAAAGTGCTGGATAGTATAGAGGTATAAATTACTATTCCAACTCCAAGTAAGTGCTGCAGTAGAGAAAGTGCTGGATAATCAAGAGGTATATAGTACTATTCCAACTCCAAGTAAGTGCTGCAGTAAACAAAATGCTAGATATTCTAGAGGTTAAAAGTGCTATTCTAACTCCAAATAAATGCTGCGTTAGGGAAAATGCTGGATAGTATAGAGGTATAAATTACTATTCCAACTCTAGGTAAGTGCTGCGGTATTGAAAATGATGGATAGTCTAGAAATATAAAATACTATTCCAACTCCAATTAAGTGCTGCAGTAGGGAAAGTGCTGGATAGAATAGAGGTATAAATTACTATTCCAACTCCAAATAAGTGCTGCAGTACATAAAGTTCTGGATAATCTAGAAGTAAAAATTACTATGAAAATTCCGGGTAAGTGTTGCAGTAGGGAAAGTGCTGGATAGTATACAGATTAAAAATAATATACTAAGTAACTGTTTCAATTGAAAACTTACTTACACAGTAGAGTAAAACCTGAAAAGTAAAACCTTTAAAAATCATTTTGTAATATTTGATAGTAGTTCAGTACTAAACATTCCTCAAATATATGAATATATTGTGCAGTAATGTAACACAAATTTCATATACTAAACAGAACATATTTGTAAATGCTTCTGAAATTACAATTATGAATTAATTTTCAAAAATTTAATAACATTTATTTTTCTTTTCAGAAAATGTCTACACATCCTACCGCTAACTATATCAAGTCCAGGAAAGGAAACCGACTCCTTAATCATGCAGGTTACATTTATTGTAAGGAAAGGATAAGTTTTCCACGGAATCATTGGAGATGCGTGCAATACTTTACAACGCGTTGCAGTGGCAGAGCGGTTACGGTCGATGACATTATTGTAAGAACAACCGACCATAACCACTCTGCCTCTGCAATGGAAGTTGATGTAAGAGAAACAGTTAATGAGATGAAAGTTATTACAAGCACCTCCAATGATTCCACAGGATCCATTTTGAGAGAGGTTGCTCAGCATGTCCCTACCCATGTTGCTAGTAATATGCCTACCATTCATAATTTGCGTAGAATTATACAACGTCAAAAGCAGGCAAGTAATACTCAAATTAATACTCCACATAGCTTTTCTGATATAAATATTCCACATGAACTTACTATTTCTTTTGCTAATGAACCTTTCCTTCTGCATGATAATAAAAAACCTCTAAAGCGTATCTTAATTTTTAGTACTCCCCGCAACCTTTTAAAGCTTGAAAGTAGTGAAATTTGGATGATGGATGGGACGTTTAAAAGCACGCCCCATCCATTCACCCAAATTTATACTATACACGCAAAAATAAACAATAGTGTAATACCCCTAGTGTATAGTTTGCTGCCTGATAAGACTTCTGCAACTTACACAGAATTTTTAACTGTGATTAAATCTAAAACTAACCAAAGCCCTAGGAAAATAATAATGGATTTTGAATTGAGCATGATCAATGTGATCAACAAAATGTACACGGATACCCAAATTCAGGGGTGTTTTTTCCATTTTTCCCAGGCATTCTGGCGTAAATTACAGAAAACACCCTTAGTTACAGAATACTCAACAGACAGCAAACTTCAAGTCGAATTAAAAAAACTAACAGCTCTTTGTTTTGTCCCTCCCGAAAGTGTAGACGAGTACTACACTGCCATTACAGAATCTGAATATTATTTAACAAACGAAGATAAATTGGCACCAATTCTAAATTATATGGAAGACACATGGATTGGACACCTAGGCAGATCGGGTTGCAGGAGGAAGCCACGTTTCCATGTGGAGTGGTGGAACTGTTATTCGAGTTGCCTACAGGGAGAGGCTAAAACAAATAATGCCATTGAGGGATGGCATAACTCCTTCAATCATGTAATTGGAAAACCCCACCCCAATTTCTATTCATTTCTTGAAACTTTGAAGAAGGAGCAAAGTTTTCAAGAAATGAGAATATCACAAACTCTCACAGGTAGTCTAAACTCACGGATTACTCAAAAACTAAAGGAAATGTCTGAACGACTCTTTGGACTTATACAACAGTTTTCGTTGTGTGTGGCTCTAGATTACCTTGAGAATCTTGCTAACATCCTTTCTTTTTAAACACATATTCACATTACTTTCCTGCTTTGCTCTAAATTTACTCCCTTTTTAATTTTAATTGGCAATTTTTTTTTAATTTTTTCTAAATTATATGTTGGGTCACCTACGTTTTATTAAATTTTTATTATTCGAAAGTAGAATTTTTTTTATCAATTTGATCATCATCCCCTTACAACGAAAAATATTTTATTTGCATTTCAAAATAAAAATATTTCATTAAATGGAAAAGATTATTACCAAACAAAATGTTTTGCATTATTGCTAATCTTTTCCACATTACTTTGCAAATGTTGTAAATGCATTTTTGATAGCTTATACTCTTCTTCTTTCCAGTCTACACCGTACAATTGTTGATAAAACTATATCTTACAGCATTAACTTGATATTTCTATGATATTACCGATATAGACAAATTATTTTGCCTAATTTGTCAAAAGATAGTTTTCAAAAATCTTCAATGTTCTTGCACATAACCTCATAATTTTTGTACCATTCTTTCCTTTTTTTAATCAAAAAATAGTAACATCAAAATAAACCATAAATATAAGCTTCACCTTATTTTTCTAAAAAGAGTGAAAAACAATTTGGCCTTTTATATGTACAATCTTTATTTGGAATTAATTATCTACGCTTAAAAAAGCAACAGAACAAGAAAGTAGCAAAATACCAAACTAACCTTTTTTTTAATCAAAATATAGTAATTCCAAATTAAACCATAAATATAAGCTTCACCTTATTTTTTTTTAAAGAGAGAAAAACAATTCGGCCTTTCATATGTACAATCTTTTTTTAGAATAAATTATGTACGCATAAAAATCAACAGAACAAGAAAGTTGCAAATTTTTTTTTTTTTTTACAAAATATAGTAACTCAAATATAAACCATAAATATATGCTTCACCTTTTTTTTCAAATAAGAGTGATAAACAATTCGGCCTTTCATAATTTTTTTTTCCACATTATACAACACTTCGAATCACAAAAAATGTACCTTTTCCACAAATCACGAAAACCACATTGGAAATATCACTGTTTACAATCGATTTATGTTTTATCAACAAGTACGTGAAACTAACATTCTCAAACATCGTTTTGCAAAACTTTATATTCGAACGAAAATGCATTTTAATACATTGCATACCAACAGATTTCCATTTTATTAAACATACAGTGTAAATCACTTAGTCTACATTAAATAAAACTAATTCATCCTAAAATAAAGTTTCCGATCTTCCCCCACCCTCCGACCCAACATAGGCATATTCTAGAAATACGGGTATCGACATGTCTTCTTATTTTCATTTTTTACAATTCGAGCAACCTCAACTTATCCTATCCTTACAATAAATGTTAATCTTTTTATCAGTAAAATTATTATTTAAGGTTTAAGTTGTTTCCTACCTGGATGTCGATCAGCTTCCATCTGCTTCCTGCTCCGATACTCCACAAAATGGCCGATGACGCTCACGTAAACGTCATGACGTCAAAATGTGCTGCAACGATAAAGAAAGGACTAATGTACATTTAGATATAATACATATATAGTAATAAAGTTATTTTTTATATATATTTTTCTATTATATTTATAAATGTACAAAAATATGCATTAAATTATTAAAATTTGGATGTTTTTTTCAAAATTATTTGTCACTACTGAAATAAAAACTAAACTTATTTAAGTACTGATTTCTAGTTATTTTTTTGTAATGCATTTTTTAATTTCGATAAAATTTTCAATTAAATTAACTACTTTCATTACTTACCTGTTTACTTCTTTCTTTTCCCTTATTTTCCAATTCTTTCCTGTGCTTTCCTTTTCTATTATTCCGGACCGCTATACACATATCAAGAAATCATGAAAATAAATAAAGGACAAATGTATCCATTGAAAACAATTGAAAACCGTGGGAACCATAATTTAGAAATGTGTTAAACATATTTATTCACAATGTAATAAATTTTAAATAATAAACAAAATTTTTTTAAATTAATACTTTTATACCCTTTAAATTCAAATAAAATATACACATTTTTATAAATATAAATTAGTTGTAAAGTACCATATTTTAAAAGTAAATAATAATTAAAAACAAAACAATATATTAAATCAAACTTATGACTAAATTTTCATTTAAATTCAATTTAATTAATTATTTGTTAAACTTATTTTCTAAAATTTTATAAATAAATATAATACAGTTGTATAGTACCCAAAAAAACTCTTAATAATGAATTAATAAATTAATAATACAGATATAAAATTTGAAAATTGATACAATATATATTATTACTATAGTAGCCTTTTTTTATTAAATTAAATACTCTTTTAAAAAATTAATATTAAATTATTTTTTAATTTTTTTAAAATTTTAAAAATATTAAAATACCATATAAATAAAATAAATAAATAATCTTTTAAAATGCATTTAAAATAGTATCCAAAATAATACTCTAATTTATAAATTAATAAATAATACTACAAAAATAAAATATGAAATTGTAATAGTAAAATATAGTAATATTTATTAATAGAAAATTTATACTATAATACCCTTTTTCACATTAAATTTTATTAATTAAGTCCCCTTTTTTAAAAAAAGTAGAATATAAATAAATTAATTCAATAGTACCCAAATTACTACTCAAATAAATAAATAAATAAATTAATACTACAAATTTAAAATATAACATTGTTATAGAAAAAAATAGTAATATTTAATAATAAAAAAATTGAAATAAATCCCTTTTTATATTAAAAGATTAATATATATAAATTAGTTCAATTGTACCCAAATTAATACTCTAATTAATAAATTATTTAATTAATACTTTAAAAATAACATATTAAGTAGAAATAGTAAAAAATAGTAATATATATTTAAAAAAACATTAATACTATAATACCCTTTTTTTAAAAAAAATCATATTATATATAATTATATCAATTAAATCCAAACATATCATTAAAAAATGCGTTGTAAAAGTACCTGCGTTGTAAAAGTACTAGCGTTGTAACAGTATCAGTTATAAAAGTATGCGTTGTAACAGTATTTGCATTGTAAAAGATCCGTTGTATTGGTATTGCGTTGTAAAAAATGCGTTGTAACAGTTGTATACCGGCTAAGACTTGTGCTGATTGTGGCAGTGATCATTACCGTACGTTGTATCAGCGGCATAGCATGGGTTCCAGTGCCTGGGGCAAGGCAAGTATTGTGTTGCGCAATTTGCGCCCCCTGTTTTACGTCTCTAAGAATTTTGCGCCTGGGGCAACTTTACCTGTGGCCCTGCCCACGCTACGCCACTGTGTTGTTTAAAACCCAGTGCGCAAAAAATAGTTTCATAAGCTTCAAATATAAAGTCTGTTAACATTCCATGACTCTTTGCCTGCATTTATCTTGTTATATAAAATTGTGAACCCATTGAAAAAGGTATTGTATTCAATGGAGAATTAATTTTTCGAGTGTGCGTCGAACAAAAAGGCATAAGTCTCGCAAAGCTAATAGCATGTGAAACGGTGTATGGTGGTATCAATATTTATGCAACCGATCCAGTGTCCAGCCTCCTTGTCTTAAAAAGGACCACCACTTTCTCCTCTATGGAAGAATAAAAGCTGCCACAAACTATCAATCAACAAGCCTCATTACCTGATAGAGCTATTTAATCGCCACTCATTTTCAGTAATAGTAATGCGTGATCTGACCAATAGGTTTTGATTTTGATGGTTAATTATCTGATTTTATTGCTTATAAAGTAGAACCTTCATCAACATTACACACACCACCCCCCACACACACAAATATGCACACTTACTACACAATTTAAAATCTTCCCTAAATTACACATGGTTTTGCTAAACAAAATATCATTTAATACACTGACAGTATACATAAACATAAAAATAAACGTCATCAACATCCTTCTACATTAAGAGCAATGGCACATTACTATACCTTTAACTTTAGCCAAAAATCTACCTTCATTTCTGCAGCTATTCATTGTCACCCCTGACAAAGGAATGACCTTATTTCTGTTCGAATCACTTTCCCTCGCTAAATGCCACAAAAAGTGTTCTCTGATCCTTAAAAAGGTGGGACCATCTGAGAGAACATTTTCTAAGGAGCCTAAAATCCTCACATTGCAAGGACAGGGTCTTTGATTCTTTAATAGACCTCTTTAAACTCGCAAAGGTAAGACTTAGCTTTCAAGAACAATTGTCCAAGTGCTAGCTTTTTCAGGCCTTTCATCCTGCATGCCCTAGTTTGGGAACTGTAGTATAGCAATGATAACAGAGGAAGGCAAGCTGTGTTCAAGATCAATACCTTTACCACGTTTTAAAAAAACTGTTCCTACTTTTAAAACCGACAGCCACAATTCCTGAATAAAGCAATGTTTTTAACTCATGATAAGACAGAGGAGGGAGGTCAGCTCCTCTGAACTTAAGTCAACAGGGCAAGTTTTCACAAACGAGGAGTAAAGGATCATTTGCCTTAACTACCGCTAATTAAAAGTGTAGGTGGGTTTAAATGCTGGTGATGACACATGGTGCTAGTATCATCAAGCACCATGGCGGCAGCAGCCATGGTATGGAAGCAGGGTCTAATAAAATGCATTAAGTAGTCCCAAATGTGTGGGCGAAAGACCTACGAAGGCCGTGGAAACCTGGCCAGTACCACCGTGACCCACTTTGACAATGTCAGGTGATTCCTGTGTCTTTCCACCAGAGTTTAATGGAGTAGTTCCATGGTTGCTGCTGACTTTCTTGCCAGGGGTGAACTCAAACTCATCTTCATCATCAACTGTGGATGTCTACTCCCCCTTACACCAGACTGGGGGTACTGACAGCTGGTTATAGTGAGAAGCATTGTTACCTGTGATCCTGGGGGAGTCCATCTTTTGGACAATCTGTGCAGCCCCTCAACTGGTTGCCTAGATTTCCCCTAAGAGAGCGAGCAAGGGAGGGGCCGGGGTTGTGTGCAGCAGATGGCAGCTCCTGCGTCTGTGCCATTCCTCGCTGGGAGCGGTGTGTGGGTGACGTTCTAGCCTTTCACGCTGAGACCTGGCAGCAGCTCTTGCTTTGAGAGATCTTAGGTCAGAAGGAGGATAAGGGTGACTTTGATAGAGCGCGCAGTTCACCCGGGTCACTGGGTTTCCCGATTCTCACACGCACTGGGCCCTGGCGTGTTTTTACAACCAACTGACTTGCGATTGGTGAGCCGGGTGAATTCTTACACGCTACTATGAGTAATTGGGGGGGTGACTTCACACCACTGCTGATTATGTACCTGACTTACCACAGGCACATTACTCCAGACGGATCAGGAGCTAGCAGGGAATAGGTGACAGGAGTCCTAGAAGAAATACACTTTATAAACCAAAATACATTGTCCACACTGTAATCTGTAAAATAACCACAGACACCTGATGAGTTTAAAAGTTTATCTAAAGATTTCAAAGTAAATATGCCAAGATAAGCAAAATACAAAATAACACATCAAGCATTAAGATCACAACCAAAATGTAGCTATGGATTAGGGCAAGGACCATTTGAGTATATGTGAACACTATGGGTAAGAATGATAAGAACCAACTAGTCCCTGCAAGTTTATACTAGGACATGGGACATGAACGGGACCTAACATATATTTAAAACTAGGCTATTTATGCTATTCTCACTAACTCCACTGCAACCACACTAAAGGAAGGGGAAAATTGGGAACACACTAGTATGTATGACAGTTCAATAATATCCTAAAGGTGGGGAGAGAAGTGGAACAAGTCAAAAAAAGAAAAACAACAATCGCATATAATTGGCATTTCAAAGTGATAGAGCAATATCTCAGGCAATAGTGCTTTATAAAGGAGATAAGAGAGAGAGAGAGAAAGAGAATGAGAGAATTGTAGAACGCAAAACCCACAGATTAATATTTACCTAATTAGGAATGAGGACTAACCCTGGCCACGGGTCAGTTTGGAAGGACGGGGACAAGGACCCTCAGAAAAGGAATGCCAGAATGCGAGCAGGTACAGCTCACGGGCAGTCAGGACAGGATACCCCTCAGGATTTGGGTCAAGACTGGGCTCACCAAGGTACGACCAACACCTATAGCTTCGGATGCAACGCCTGCGTTACCCCTCTCTGCAAGTAATCCGCCAGTAACCCCGATTGGGTTTTCGAATTTCCCCAGCAAAGTGCTTCGCCAGCACTTAAGACTATTTCCACCCCTAGGAGTTTGTGGAAAGTATGGACAGAGTGCTCCGCAGCACTCTAGATTGAGCACCTATAGAGTTCGTAGGGTCAGTGACAGGTCTGCTACTCGGACAAGTCGGACAATTTCCCTAAGCTACACTAGGACAGTTATACGATTTTGGGACCCTTAGACCACCCACTAATGTTGCAAGTGACAGTTTCCTACATTATGATTGGTCAGGAGAGGTGATTCGGTCATTGTCACCTCCTAGAATTCAACGTTCCCATCATAAATATTGAAATTTTGCTTATCCGCCCCTTGGGTTCACGTTCCCATCCATAGGAATACAGTAGAAAATACGAGTGTACAGGGTATAGCAACAATGTCTCTGAGGTTCAAGGTGGAATTTCATCGTCTTGTGCTGGGTTCTCAGGCGCATCGGGCTTCAGGAGCCAGCTGGCTTGTTTCAGCTTCTGCGCAGTAGAGTTTCTCCCAGGTCACATGGCAATACTCAGAGGAGCCTCAACATGGCGTAGCTCATGTATGTCCCAGCCCCCAGAGACGCGATACATGAAAAGTAAGCGAGAACAAATTAGAATCACACATAAAAATGATCACACTGTATACCGTGATAAAATTTTACACACCCCTTACTTTATAACATCTATAGCATTAAAGTTTAGTGCGAAAAGACAGGTAGGCTAAAGCAGCAGTTGCAAGCATAGAGCGTGGTGAGAGACAAGCGGCCATGTTTGCAACAGTGCGCATGAGCAACAGATTCCCTCCAGAATGCGAGTGCGTCACATCACATGGGTATGACCGACGCATGCGCAGACTGAATTTCAGCGAAGCGGCCATTTCTTCTAGTGCAAGCATTGTTAGTATGCAAAGACACACAGGCAAGCCTCTTGGGGACACCCGCGTGTTGGGAAAAATGCTAAATACAAGACGAACAGTTGGATTAATATGATTATAATTTGATCGAGGTTCATGAGTAAGAGCAAGTCGCTTTTCGTGCGAATCCTTGCTCCATCAATCCCCTCTTTGATGATATTTACTATCATCACTATATAACGGAAACAGATGCCAACTCTCATTCTTCCATATCATTCATTTCTATCTCAACGAACTTATTGTTGATTTTTCTTTCGGCTTCTCTATGAGAGTGGTGATTCTTTACCTTTTTGTATATTTCATTCCTCAATTCTTCCAATTCTAATTCATCAATGTTTCTTTTCACCCCTCTCTAATTTACAGTGTACTTCTTTTTGCATTTTTGACATTTACAGCAGATGAAAATTATCAACACAACCACACCTATTCCAATTATTGGCATCAGTATTTTCCACAGAATGTTTCTACCTAAGTTAGAAAACCAACTACCTATAGAGGAGAGACCTCCAGTCAGTCTCGTCCAGGCACTGTCAACCTCTAATGGTTTGAGTTCTTTTTCCAAATTAGTTATGTTCTTTACATATTGCTTCAATTCGATACTTTTGTCAGGTATGTAGGTGCAACAATGTTGCGCCTTCAGCATTCTACAGACTCCGCCCTCTTTTGCCAATAAGGTGTCAAGAGCAAGGCGATTCTGCAAAACCATTGATCTGATCGCAACCATTTCAGTATTGACCAGCAGGAATCCAGCAGCAGTGTCAGTTGATAACCGATCCACTACTGTAGATAATTTGCAGATTCTGTGAGTGTTCAGAACTACCCCCATTCCAGGTATCAGTGCACTAAAGATATCACCTATAATTTCACCTACACTCTCACGTTTACTACGCACTAAGCCATTAGTTTCTTCATTGCTTCCAGCTGCATTATTCACATGGTATATTTTCGGGAAAACAATGCCAAAATAGCAGCTTCCATACCAGTGATCCGGTAATTTGAAATACGCCTTGTTCCCACATATATAATAAATTCCGGGGAACACAGGTTCTGACCCATTTTTGAAACCCCAACCTCCAATTACCTTATAATTATGCTCACACTCGCTGGAACCAATGAATACATTGTTATAATACTCTGTCTTTTCCCTATGGATACAAAGTTTTCCTTTTCGTTCAAAATCCAGCAACAAAGCAGGATTAGCTTCGCCTTGTGAGGTGTTATCCATGTGCTCAGCCCACCTAGGGACTCTATCCTTTTCGTCACTTGCTTTCTTCTGAAACTTTTCTCTTCTTCTATCTGCCATCTTTATGAACATCTTTTCCTGCTCTTGCAGAGAACAGGTCAGATTAGCTTGTCTTGCTTCATCTAAATCTATGTTACCTATAGTCAGGAAGTATTCCCCCATATAACGAGTTACTTCACTTCTACTATGCACAAGGTTCAGGTGTCCTCTAATAGGAAGTTCAGAAAAGATTACGTCAGCATTTGAATAGTAATACTGTAACGTGCTTCTATAAAACAAGCTAGCTAATATACTACAGGAAATTCCATAGGTTAGGGGTAAGTGGTGGTATGTCACGCCTTCAGCTACAGAAGTGGGTAGCTTCATGCAGACATAACAGACTTCTATTTCCATAGCCTCTACATAATGCACTAACAAGTTAGCAAAAACATTTAAATGCGTCCGGTTTCTCATCTTGTGAAAGTGTAGTCCATCCTCATCTGATGCTTCTAAATTAGTGTAGCGGTTAGTAACCCCCAGATATCCCAAGAAGAGAAACCCTAAGCCACTAACCTTCAGGTACTGGCCAGCGGGGACCACAGCTCGAAGAATAGTATCCCAGTTCCCTAATAATGCCCACTCTCCCTGCACGAAACACATGCAAGGGACAGACGGCACTCCAGGAAAAAGGGAGAGAACAACGAAGGAGGATGTTGTTGAGAAGTTCCCCCTCTTGGTCTGGTCACAAGGGAAGGATGTCTTCAAGTCACAACAATACTGGGAAAACATGAACAGACCATTAGCTCCCTGCGTATAGGTCGGACATTACAAGTGCTTAAGGAGAAAACCGTACTTACAGGAATTAACAGGGGAGGTGCCCAAAAGGATTCTGGGTGATGTAGTAACGGGTCGATAATCCTGAGCCTCAAGAGTTCCTTTACTACTATGCAACCACAAAGGTTTATAGGGGTGACTTCGATAGAACCTACTAGTTACTGTCACTGGAGGTAGTAAACGAAGTTTAATTACAACGGACGGGTACTCCACCTCTGAACTAATGGAGACAAAAATAAACAGTTTCTCTAGCACGGCTGTGCTTCGATAGTTCCTACCTCTGAATGTTCGAGAAGGAAAAGATGCGGCGTCCTCCTAGCAGGAAGGCAAGCGTCCGCGCACAACTCGGTTCGGCGTCCTCCTAGCGGGAAGGCAAGCGTCCGCGCACAACTCTGTCCGGCGTCCTCCTAGTGGGAAGGCAAGCGTCCGCGCACAACTCTGTCCGGCGTCCTCCTAGCGGGAAGGCAAGCATCCGCGCACAGGCTCTCTCTCTCCTGAAACGATGGAAGGATTGATAAGCCCTGAGCTACGCAGGAGGATTGCTTATATCGCTGGTCCCACAACCACTTCCAGTTTGCCAGCACCCAGGTCCTTCTGGGAGTTGTAGTGCCATGGCAGTTTCTGCGTATTGCGTACCTGTTTCGACCTCCCAAGGACAGCAGCGCTACAGAGCCCCCTCTCAAGGACTGCCGACTCGGCGGTCGACCCAGCTTCCCCGGATGCTCCTCGTGGAAGCGAACCACCAACTCGGGACAATGGAGATTCTGCTCAGGTTCCCATGTCCGTTCCTCAACACCAAACCCTTTCCATTGTACTAGATACTGAACCCTTCCCCGGAACAGCCTTGAGTCTAACAGTTCTTGCACCTCATATTCCTCCAACCCGTCCACTAGCACTGGAGGGGGCTGAACGGGTAGTCTCGTCTCTACGGGACATGGCTGGAGAAGGGACACGTGAAACACAGGGTGGATATGCCAGGTATGGGGAATAGACACTCTCATGGCCACAGGGTTAATCACTTCCTCGATACTGTAAGGACCTATGTATTTGGGTTTCAGCTTGTTGACACCCCTGAGATGGATATATCTCGTGGAAAGCCATACCTTGTCCCCCACCTCGTACACCGGCTCAGGACTGCGTTTCTTGTCAGCATGTCTTTTCTGCGATGCTTGCGCAGCCGACAGATGATGGATGGCGTCGATCCTAACCGCATGCAGATGAGCATGGTGTTCTTGGATGCTCGGCAGCTGCGATGCTACAGGCCATTCAAAAGGAAGAATGTTCGGGTGATATCCCAAAAGACAAAAGAATGGGGAGCAGCCCAGGGTGGAGTGATCGGTGTTGTTATAGGTGAACTCTGCCATCCAAAGGAGGGTGACCCAGTCCGTAGAGTTCTGCAGGGAAAAACATCGCAGATACTGCTCTATGGTTTGGTTAAGGCGTTCTGTTTTTCCGTCTGTTTGAGGGTGGTAACTCGTTGAGAGCCGGGCATCGATGGTTAGCGTTTTGCAAAGGGCTTTCCAGAAACGGGATGTAAACTGCGAACCCCTATCGGTGATGAAGACGGTTGGGATGCCATGGACTCTCACAAGATGTTGCAGGATCACGAGTGCCAGTTCTGCGGAAGTTGGTAGTCCCTCCAACGGTACAAAATGGCCCATTTTGGTCAGATGGTCAACGAGGACCAAGATCGTAGTCTTTTCTTGACACAAAGGCATTTCAACAATGAAGTCCATTGATACGGTGTGCCAAGGTTTGGGAGGAATGGGAATCGGGCGGAGCAACCCAGCCGGTCGATTATGTATCGCCTTACTTTGTGCACACACCGAACAATTCCGGACGTATTTCTTTACGTCATTCCTGAGGCTGGGCCACCAGAAAGACGGTTCTATGGTGGCAATAGTTTTATATACACCCCAATGTCCTCCAAGTACAGAGTTGTGAGCCCACGTAAGTACTTGCATCTGTAGGCCAGGGTCCGGGACATACAAGGCATGGTGATAATACAAAAGGTCGTTGTTTTGTGATCGCCCTAGGGGTTCTTCTTGGAGCCAAGCTGGAATATCGACGTCCGTCAACGACACCCTAATGTCCTCGAGGAAATCAGTGGATGTGAGCAAGGCAATGGTGCTTTCGGGAAAGGCACCCTCAGACAAGATAGAAGGTGGTTCACTGTGGTCAATGGTGTCTGAGTCAGGGATATCCTGGTTCCTGGAAAGGGCATCGGCCTTCCCATTTTGAGGGCCGGGGCGATACTTGATCACAAAATCGTAATCCGAGAAAAAGAGAGTCCATCGTAGTTGTCTCGGTGTGAGGGCCTTCGCCGTTTTCAAGAACAAAAGGTTCCTGTGATCCGTGAATATCTCAATGGTATGCCGGGCCCCCCACAAGTAGTGTCTCCATTCTTAGCAACCTCTTTTGATGGCGAGCAATTCTTTATCCGTGATAGAATAATTGATCTCGCTCGGGCTCAGTTTCTTAGAGTAATAGGCGACGGGATGTATTTGTCCGGTTGTCGGATGTCTTTGGGACAGGACACCTCCCAGGGCGTATTGGGATGCATCTGTTTCCAGTATGAATGGTAGTTGGGCATCAGGATGGCGCAAAATGGGGGCTTGAGTGAATCGCTCCTTGAGGGTGCGAAAGGATAGGTCTGCTTCCTCCCCCCACTGGAATGGCATGTTTTTTCGCAGCAGGCAGGAGATGAGATGGATAATCCTGGAGAAATCTTTTATGAATCTCCTGTAATAATTTGCAAAGCCCAAAAAACTCTGCACTGATTTGACGCTCCGTGGTGTAGCCCAGTTCTTGATGGCCTCTACCTTTCCATTTTCCATTTGGAATCCGTTAGCGTTGATCACGTAGCCTAAAAAGGACACCTCTGTGACATGAAACAGACACTTTTCAAGTTTAGCGTATAATTCGTTTTGTTGCAGGCGTTCTAGCACTTCAGTGACGTGTTGTACGTGGTCTTGCATGGTCTTCGAATTGATGAGTATATCGTCTATGTATACCATGCATATGGTATCTAACAATCCCCTTAGCACCTCATCCATGAAATATTGGAAGGCGGCAGGGGCGTTGCATAGACCGAATGGCATTACCATATACTCAAAGAGCCCAATCTTGGTGCGGAACGCGGTCTTCCACTCGTCGCCTTGTTTTACGCGCACTAGATGGTAGGCCCCACGAAGGTCCAGCTTGGTGAAATAGCGGGCTCCTTTGATTTGATCCATCAGCACGGATATCAACGGAAGGGGGTACCTGTTTTTGACCGTGATACTATTCAGTGCTCTGTAATCGATACAGGGTCTCAACTCGTCGCAGTCTTTTTTCGGAATAAAAAATAAAGGGGATGATGCAGGGGAAGTGGAATGGCGGATGAATCCGGAGGCCATGTTTTCATCAATGTATTTCCTCAAATACTGGTTCTCCTTCTCTGCTAGAGCATAGACTCTACTGCAGGGTATCGCTGCCCCGGGTAGAAGATCGATACAGCAATCGTACACACGATGCGGGGGTAATCTTGTTGCCTGTTTTTTGTCAAAGAGTGCGTGAAATTCTTCATATTCTTTGGGTAACGAGCTGGCCTTCTTCGGGGCTTCAGCACAGGATACTGCCAAATGATGCGCACAAGGGATCTCTTCATCTTCTGCTGCCTCCGGGAAACTGTTGCAACAATGTTCCTTGCAGTAGGCCGAGTTCATCGTCAACGTTCGTGCTGACCAGCTCACATCAGGATCGTGGAGTGTCAGCCAGGGCATGCCTAGGATGAGGCGGAACTGTGGCGCCGCAATCAAGTCGAATTGGATGAATTCCTGGTGTTCTTCGTGCTGCATGCGAAGAGGCACCGTATGTTTAGTTACTGGCCCTGAGGTCAAGGAAGAGCCGTCGACAGCTTTTACGTTTTCTGGCTCATTCTTCCTCTCCCATGCAATCCCAAGGGAGGCAGCATACTCGAGGTCTATGTAGTTCCCTGTGGCTCCCGAATCCAACAGGGCTTCCACGTGAGTGACATTGTTCCCTGCTATAAACAAGGTCACCGGCATGTTTATATGGGCCACTGCTGGCATCATCGTGTTGGCAAGGAGAGAGGAGATCGATGTCTGTCTCACGTCCAACCCAGCGACCTCCGTCTGGGCCGGACTTTTTAGTTTTCCGACGTCTCTTTGGTTCCCAATATAGCGGGTTTTCTTGGCCCAAGGTTTCTCTCGGGTTGTTGGGCCCTCGCTCTACATTCACGTATGAAGTGCCCCCCTTTACCACAGTAAAGACAAAGCTTCATCCTTCGTCTGCGCTCCCGTTCTTCCATTGTCAGAGGGCCTCGGATCCCACCGATCTGCATCGGCTCAACCCCCTCTGGATTCTTGGGGCCTTCCTCCGGCGACGGTTTTGGTTTGGGATACCATCCTTTCATGTCGCTCCTATTCCGGTCTCCCCGCCTTTCCAGAAGGCGATGGTCGAGTTGCACTGTAAGATCTATCAATTCCTCACAGTTGGCAGGCATTTGGACTACTTGAGACAAGACGTCCTTTAACTCACTTCGAAGTCCTTGATAGAACAAGGAGGTGCGCTTCTCCTGTGGCCAGTCAGTTTCAACCACCAGTCTGTTGAAAGCGGTGATATAGGTCAATAGGTCCTGCGATCCCTGGCGTAACGTGATAAGTTCTTTGTCCAAGGACAACATATGAGTCTTGCGGTCAAACAACCTCCGGAGGGCCAAACAGAAGTCAAGGAAGTGATGTAATACCGGATCATTCTTCTCCATTAACGGTATTGTCCAACTAGCCGCATTCCCACTCATATATGACATCATAAATGACGTTTTGGAGGCATCGTCCTGAAACACCGCAGGCTTGCACAAAAAGTGGAGCCGGCATTGATTTAAGAATGTCTCAAATTTCTTTGGATCCCCATGAAAGCGTTCAGGTGGGGCAAGAGGGATGCCCGTGTTCTGTATAACGTGCACCGTAGGAGTGTGGTCGGTGGAGGACTGAGGTATGGCATTGGGGACAAAGAACCCACCCCCTGATGCTCCCTGGGGAGGGGATTGCGTTACCGGGTGTCCAGGGGGAGGGAGAGTCGCTTCCCTTATGTAGGATCCTGTTCCCTGCCCTTTACGCACCATGCCCGCTACCTCTCTCCTCATAGTATTCATTTCTTTCTTCATCTCTTGATTTTCTACACGCGATGTGTGTACCTCGTGTTGAAGCGCATTAAGGCTTTCTACCAGCGTGGCTAACATAGCACTTGGCTCCATGGTCCAGGCTCGGCTTGTCTACTTGGGCTTATCAATCTGTAGCGGTTAGTAACCCCCAGATATCCCAAGAAGAGAAATCCTAAGCCACTAACCTTCAGGTACTGGCCAGCGGGGACCACAGCTCGAAGATTAGTATTCCAGTTCCCTAATAATGCCCACTCTCCCTGCACGAAACACATGCAAGGGACAGACGGCACTCCAGGAAAAAGGGAGAGAACAACGAAGGAGGATGTTGTTGAGAAGTTCCCCCTCTTGGTCTGGTCACAAGGGAAGGATGTCTTCAAGTCACAACAATACTGGGAAAACATGAACAGACCATTAGCTCCCTGCGTATAGGTCGGACATTACAAGTGCTTAAGGAGAAAACCGTACTTACAGGAATTAACAGGGGAGGTGCCCAAAAGGATTCTGGGTGATGTAGTAACGGGTCGATAATCCTGAGCCTCAAGAGTTCCTTTACTACTATGCAACCACAAAGGTTTATAGGGGTGACTTCGATAGAACCTACTAGTTACTGTCACTGGAGGTAGTAAACGAAGTTTAATTACAACGGACGGGTACTCCACCTCTGAACTAATGGAGACAAAAATAAACAGTTTCTCTAGCACGTCCGTGCTTCGATAGTTCCTACCTCTGAATGTTCGAGAAGGAAAAGATGCGGCGTCCTCCTAGCGGGAAGGCAAGCGTCCGCGCACAACTCGGTTCGGCGTCCTCCTAGCGGGAAGGCAAGCGTCCGCGCACAACTCTGTCCGGCGTCCTCCTAGCGGGAAGGCAAGCGTCCGCGCACAACTCTGTCCGGCGTCCTCCTAGCGGGAAGGCAAGCGTCCGCGCACAACTCTGTCCGGCGTCCTCCTAGCGGGAAGGCAAGCGCACAGGCTCTCTCTCTCCTGAAACGATGGAAGGATTGATAAGCCCTGAGCTACGCAGGAGGATTGCTTATATCGCTGGTCCCACAACCACTTCCGGTTTGCCAGCACCCAGGTCCTTCTGGGAGTTGTAGTGCCATGGCAGTTTCTGCATATTGCGTACCTGTTTCGACCTCCCGAGGACAGCAGCGCTACAATTAGGTCGTGTGTGTCTCAGACTAACTGGGTTGTCACGTTGTTCTAAGTTTCGTGGTGTTTCTACAGTCTGTACAACTCCTACTCCTAATTTTTCTGGTTCAGTCGGGGACAAGTTAGGGTCTTTACTTATCATAAAAGGTATAAAAACTGTAAGTCCTATCCATATCACTATTAACATGGCTATACTACATAAGCATATTTTATAGCAAGTTTTACAACACCCAAATCTGGATCTCCCAGCTACGCTTGAATCAGACATTTTAGCTTACAGGTGGCTTTTGCAACCCCTCTTCTTTTCTTTATACCGAAGGCTCACTCGGGCTTTTCTCACGGAGGATCTTCGTCAGAACTCCGATCAGTGATGGACTCTTCGTCACTTTTGCCACTGTGGTGGGGCTCATCAATTTCTTCCAACACCAAGTATGTCCATTCAGGGCTCCGATACAGCCGGTTCTGCTTCTTTACTCTGTCGCTCTTTCTCAGAGACTTGCCTCGGGCTGCTTTTCTTTCACTTTCAGCCCTTTTTCGGTCTTTCAGTTTTTCTTCGACTGTTTTTATTCGGAGCCTCAGCCTTTTGACGTATCGGGGTGCACCTTTGTCTCTGTGACTCCCAGTGGTCGAGGAAACCTGGCCTTCCTCGTGCACTCTTTTGATTTCACTTCGTTGTGGCACCTCTGTATTGTTAGAGTCTATTTCCCTTCCTGTCTGACTAGTTCCAGGTCTTTCATCTATTTCTTCTGCCTGGTCCCTAGGCTGGTCCGGTTCAGGTTTGAATAGCTTTGGCTTTTTATTTTCCGATGACTTTATTTCTTCTTCCTGAACACGTTCGTCTATTTCTATCTGTTCCTGTTCATGCACTTCGATCTCTTGGTTTTCTTCCGCATGAACGTCAGCTTTTACCACTATCTGTCCCTTTCCAGACTCCGGAGTTTCAGGAGGAGTCTCGATGTCTTGATCTATCCCTACTTGGCCTACTTCCTGATCAGGTGTGATGGGAGTCTGGTTGACCTGACCTTCGTCCTCTAGTTCTGTCTCACCTGGACTATCCCACTCACTGTCTAGGTAGGAATACTTTCTGGTTCGTATTGGATCATGAACCAGGTCGTCGGCGGGGAACCAATCAACGTCTTGACTTGTGCTCGGCAGTTCGATGTCAGCTAGCTCCGGACTCTCCTCGGGAGCCTCTTCAGCTGAGCTGCCTTCAGCTCCAGTCGCGTTTTCTCCAGTTACCCGCTTCGTGTGACTGGCGTGGATCCACTTCGGTACACCAGCATACTTTACAGCAGTTGTAGTGACGAGGATCACTTGTCTTGGCTTTCCCCACTTTGGTCTCAGGCAACTCTTCCGGGTGTGTTTCTTTAATACCACCCAATCTCCTGGTTGCAGTTTATGTGCTGGAGTCTTTGGCCAATCATCAGTCGTCTCTCCAATCTGCTGAGAGAGAAAACGCACTTGGTCACCTAGCTGCTTGCAGTATTCTAGCACCAAATCATCAGAAATGCTTAGCAGTTTGTGTCCCGGTACCCATGCCTGTCGCATCACTCTCCCCATTAACACCTCATGGGGGCTCAGGCCAGTTTTTCTGTTCGGGATACTTCTCAAACTCATCAGCACAAGGGGTAAAGCCTCTGTCCAATTCATTTTTGTGGAATCACACATCTTTGCCAGTCTGGACTTCAGGGTGCCATTTATCTGTTCCACTATTCCAGAAGCCTCTGGACGGTATGCACAATGCAGTCTTTGCTTCATCTTAAAGGCTTTACAGAGTTCTTCTAGGACATCGTTGGCAAAATGCCCACCTTGGTCCGTTTCAATCGTCTCAGGGATTCCATACCTAGGTATCAACTCCCTGAGCAATAGCTTGGCTGTAGTTAGGGCATCATTTTTCTTTGCTGGGTAGGCCTCCACCCACCGGGAGAACAGACAAACTATGACCAGGATATATCTATATCCCTTGCATCTGGGCATTGTTATAAAGTCTGCCTGCATTCTGACAAAGGGACCTACTGCCTTTCCGATGGTACTCTGCTCCACTACAGTCTTCTTTCCTGCATTGAATTGCTGACACACTAGGCACCTCTGGCAAAGCCTTTCCGCTTGGTTCCTGAACTTTGAATTATAGAACACTTTGTCAAACACACGACACATCGCATCCCTTCCCATATGTGTTGGTTCGTGTATCATTCTAATCATGGGGTCTATCAGGCTGTCGGGCAGTACAGGCACCCCAGTCGGGTTCACCACTACACCATCATCTCTTAACTTGCATCCATCCATTGTCCATCTGCCTTTTTCTGTCCTGTCTGTTGCTTGTTGTAAGTCTTTTAATTCTTCCCATGTTGACACATTCTCAAACAACATCAGTTGGCAGCTGTTTCCACCTCACAACCCAATTTGGAGGGACATTTGGTATTGGGCACAAAATTGAGCAATTTGGTCGGCGTATCTATTTCCGGCTGTCACATCATCATTTCCTGATCTGTGAGCCACACACTTGACCACAGCCAATTCTTTGGGCAATTGAATAGCTTCCAGTAAGTTTTGTACCACCTTTCCATTCCTGATAGGGGTACCTGAGGAAGTCATGAATTCTCTTTGTAACCACAATTGGCCGAAGTCATGAACAACCCCGTAACAGTACTGGCTGTCGGTGTAAACACTTATTCTTTTGTTCTCACCCCTCTTACATGCTCTGGTTAACGCGATGAGCTCTGCCACTTGTGCATATTTCACCTCGCACAGGGAAGATGCTTCCAGAGTGTGCGTCAATGTGACCACAGCATAGGCAGCACACAGTCCTCCACTTTCATGTCTTAAACACGAGCCATCCACAAAGATGGTAAGATCTCCATCAAGTAAAGCTATTTCGCGGATGTCAGGACGGGGCTTAGTACTAAATTCTGTTAAGTCGATGCAATTATGTTCCCCCTCCTCTGCAATTTCTACATCCAGAGGAACAGGTAACAGCGTTGCAGGGTTTAGGACGTTGCACCGGGAAATTGTTACATTTTCAGCCCCAATCAAAATGCTTTCATACTTAGTCAGACGACTAGGTGTGAGGTACTGGGTCTTAGTTCTTGTCAGTAGAATTACAACAGAATGTGGAACATATACGGTGACATGATGTCCCATGACAATATTCTCACTTTGTTCTAGACTGACGCAAGTAGCAGCTACTGCTTTCAGGCATCCGGGTAATCCAGCAGCCACCGGATCTAGGGTGGCCGAAAAATAGGCCACAGGGCGCCGGACCAGTCCATGCTCTTTGGTCAGGACGGAAAGAGCACGATTTTCTCTGGTGTCACAGAACAGTTCAAAAGACTTAGAATAGTCAGGCATACCTAATGCAGGAGCGGTACATAGACAGTTTCGCAACGTTACCCAAGCGTTCATGCTCTCACTGTCCCAACTAACGGGGTCTTCTACTCCTTTCTTGGTCATTTTAATCAAAGGTTTTGCTAGGGCTGCAAATCCTACAATCCACTGTCTGCAGTAACCCACGACTCCCAGAAACATTCTCACTTCTTTCTGAGTTCGGGGTAGTTCCATTGCTTTAATTATTTTGATTCTCTCTGTGGTGACTTTCCTGATTCCTTTTTCTATCTGGTGCCCCAGATACTTCACTGAGTTTTTACAAAACTGTAATTTATCAGGCGACACCTTATGTCCTCCTTTTCCTAGGTGATTTAGCAAAGCAATTGTGTCGGTGACACAGTCATTTTGAGTCTTAGATGCCACCAGCAGGTCATCTATGTACTGCACCAAAACAGACTCTCTTGGCAGTACTAGAGATTCAAGGCATTTTTTCAATATCTGGTTGAAAATCGATGGACTTTCAGTGTACCCCTGAGGAACACGATTCCAGACATAGATATGGCTGTCAAATTCAAAACTAAAAAGGAACTTGCTTTCGGGATGCAATGGGATGGAAAAGAATGCATGGCACAGGTCAATGACAGTGAACCATTCCGCATTCCAGGGAATCTGATATAGTATCACTGCAGGGTTGGGCACAATAGGGCAGCAAGGTACAACAATTTGGTTTACCTTGCGCAAATCCTGCACTACCCGGTACTTTCCACTAGGCTTTTTAATCCCAATGATAGGTGAATTGCAGGGACTGCTCATCACTTCCTCTATGATCTCTGCTTCGAGCAACCTGGTAATTTCAATTGCGACTCCTGCTTTTACTTCTGCGCTCATTTTGTACTGTCTGGTTTTGGGGTATACAGCATTTGTTTTTATGGCGATTTTAATTGGGTCCACATTTGCCATTAAACCTACATCTTTTCCTGTGAAATCCCATACTTCTGGTACCACTCTTAACTGAAGCTCTTCAGGTAAGTCCTCAACAGACAAGGTTTTAATATCAGAGTCAGGTCTCACTAGCATCAGTTTGTACAAACCATCTTCATCGGGGGTCTGAATTTCGACACCTTTTGGTGTGCAATAGATGGTGCAATTCATCTTGCACAACAAATCGCGTCCTAACAGGTTCACGGGACTGGAATCACACACCACAAACCTGTGCATTTCTTTAAAATTTCCTATAGAAATTTCTATGGGTTCAGTTACTGGAGTACTTATTATTTGATTGGAGACACCCACTACTTGGATTGCTTCTCCCGAGAGGGGTAGGTTAGGAACATCCACTGTTCTCACAGTGGACCGGGTAGCACCAGTGTCCAACAGAAAGGTGACATCTTTTCCTTCAACCTTTCCTTCAATGTATGGTCCAGTCTGGTCTACCGGTAAGGAGGCGCCAAGCACGCACTCCTTGTCCTCCCCCCTCAGGCCCCGTCAATCTTGATCTTCACAGAGGAAGGAATCATTTAACAAGTACTGTGGAATTACTGCATTTCTTTCATTCTCGACTTCCCATACCTCCGCCCTCTCATTCTGCTGGCCCTGATTCTTATAATTCTGTCTAGGAGAGCGAGGTACTGGAGGTAGCTTTACCTGTTGCTGGTTCTTCCTTGTCCCCTCTTTCTGCACCTGCGGATTTAAACCATTTATAGGGGCATTACCGGCCTGTAGGTGTGGACACTCGTCTCTCCAATGCCCTATCTGGCCGCACCCGTGGCAGGGGAACTTCTTCATAGCTTCTTCCCGACTCATTTTAGCTTGGGGCTTCCCTCCTCCCCCAGCATTGGTATTCTGTGTATTATTATTATTAGAATTTAATTTACTTAACTGCTTTTCTTGTTGTTCAGCCAATTTCACTTGTGCCCACATCACCTTTTCCTTGAGGGCCTTCTTTTTATTTTCGATCTCATCTTCGCAATATTTTGCGTACTTCAGGACATCATCTATGGGCTTTCCCTGCCAACTTATCTTATTATCTCTAATCCATTGAGATATTTCAGGCCTTAAACCTAGCACGAATCGGTAACTGAAATGGGTCATATCCTTCATGGCCACATTATCAATTTCACTGTAAGTTTTGAATACTTGCAGTAACCTTTCATAAAAGGAATGGACAGTTTCATCGCGTTCTTGGGTGGTCCTATCTATCTTGGTCCAATCAGTTTCCTTTGCGAGCACCTTCTTCTTGAGGTACTGTATGACCTGATTATACTTTCTCATCACTTCAGGTGAAGGAGCTCCTGTTTTGTTATCTCTTGCATATTCCTCATTGGGCCAATCAATTTCAATTTTGCATTCAGTCCACAAATCTACCGGCACTACAATGTCGAAAAACCCATCCAGGTCTTTTAAGAGACATTTCTGGACTTTTATGAAACGCTCGACCTGTTGGTACCAATCAACTGGCTTCTCTCGTAATTTCGGGAAGTCATTGGTAAATGACACAATATCCTGCCGGGACCAAGGGACATGAACATATTTTCCCCCTGGGACCTCTCTCATGGGGCACAATTTTTCTGCGGGGGTTACTTCTTTTAGCACGTATTCTGAAGCCTGAGATTTTGCCCTGCTGTCTTCCTTTTTCTTTGCCCACCGGGTTCTCCACTTTCCTACATCCCCCCATTTCTGCAGGAGTTTCAGTAATTCTTTTATCTGGATTTGTTTTCCTACCACATTCAAGCTTTCTAAGTCCTTGTCTGAAAAATCTACTCTGTAGGGTTTCTGAAGGATTTTGGAACGACTGACATCTATTCCCATTTCTGTGGCAGTGTCCATTAATCTCTCATGGAGCAATCTAGCGTTCCGGGTAAGGTTTTTGCTGATGAACAATAACTCTTCTTCGCTGAAGGAGTTTAAGCGGTCTAATCCTACATTTCCAGCCATCATTTCTTCTATTTCTATTCTTAATTTATATATCTCTAATGCTTTGGGTTGGGGAGTGGTCTCTTTTTCCAATTCTTTGGTCCATCTGTCTAATTCTTCTGGGGATACTACTGTGGCACTCCTAACCCCAGATGTGCTTTCAATCAGAACCTCTTTTGCCTTTCTCTGACTTCTGGTTCCTGACATGCTAGCTCTAGATTCCCTGATTGGCATATCCATCAGGACCACCGATTCGCACTCACTTTCCTGATCATCATCTATGAGCACTTCTTTTCTTGGGGGTTGAATGCTTGGAGTTGGCATAATTGGAGAGATAACAGGAGGACGAGGACTAACCAGGCCATCCCTATACAGAGGAATAGCAGGACCAATAGTTACTGGAATGGTCAGGGAATCTGGATGAGGATGTATCTGGGCTATGGTCCGAACCAAATCATCTCGCTGCCTAGCCAGGGCTTCCTTCTCCTGCTCTCGTAAAGCCTTTTCTGCAGAATTGTCATGCAATACTTGGGGTACCAAGGGAGGGTAAATACTTGGGGCAGTTGGAGTAACCAATCGAGGTGGGCCTTCTCCGAACGGCTGATAATTTGGGACCGTGGATTTAGGTCTGCAAAACCCATCCCCTTCACTAGTTTTACTTTCCGTACCTGTTCCATCTGTCTCGCTATCTCTCCTACATCTGGGATATTTAGCAAACGGGTTTGGTGAACTCAAAGGCTCTGACTCTGCTACATAGGGAGGTGGGTTTTTCATCAACAAATCTTCTAGGTGCTCATCTTCTGAGTCCCCTACAGGCATTAGGTGATGGGTCTTTTCTTTACATTTCCCTTTCCCTTGTTCTAATACTCCCATCATTGGAAACAATCCCTCCACCATCATGCTTTGTCTCCAATGTTTCATTTTCTGCTCTTTCGTTTCCCTATGGACCCTCGGATACCATTTGCTCACTCCCTTGTCCATCCGGGGTCTATCTCTTTCCAGAGCCTCAATTTCCCACTCCTCTAGAGCTTCGTACTGAGTTAATCTAGGTCTGGGATGTAATTCATTCATGCGAGTCCTCAAGTTAAACAAGATTCTGCCGTTAAACGTGCCATCAATAGGGAATGCTAGGACTCCGTCATCTGCAGTATACTTTGCCCAATTTTCTAACCATACACAGGTATGATACCCTTTTTCAAACATCATGAATGAAGCAGGAGTGTTCGGTGGAGGAATGATCACACCCTCCCTCGTTCTAATGGGTTTGTCCGTTTTGAAAAAATTCTTTACTTTATCGGCAAATGACATTTTTCTTTTTATTCCGTACATCATGTGCGGTCTACCTCGTATAATCTGTTCCTTATAGAAGCCTGAGTTTTTCGGATTAGGTAAGAACTCAGGGTACCACATACACCTTTCTAGACTCGCTTCTAACTCGGCCTGATTAATTTTGTTTGCCTTTGTGCTTCCAATGCTAGCACGGCTTTTATCGCGTAATAACCAATCAACACTGTGAATACAAAAATCTCTGTCCAATGGGTGCGCGGCCTTTTCGCAAGACGAGGTCTCACGCTTCGGCACTCACCCCTCCTTTACAAATTCGGCTTCACTACACACCCGCTGTCTTGACCAATACCAGCGCGGCACGGAGTGACGTCAGAGCAGTCTTCCGACCGACTCCCTCCTTCACAAGGTAACGGAAACTTTTTACTCTCCCTAAAGTGCGAGTGCAAATTTTAGTTAACAACACGCAACGTTTGCCACTGTGTCTGAGTGTTCTAAACAGAAAAAAGAATTTTCTCTCTCTACAAGTAAACCACTTCTGTCTACTTTTCATTCACTCCGGACAGACTTCTTTGCCTATCCTCTCACACTAGTAATATAGAACCTGTTATTCTTCTGACTCATCCACTTCTTTCCGGGATATATACTAAGTCAGATTTTCACCAGCGGACTATTTTACTTACCATTCAAGCCTCGGAGACCCTATTACTCCTCCCGTATGTGACCCTTACTAGGTGATATCACAATGAAAGTTTTATAAAGGACTCGTAGCTATCATTTATTCAGGTGCAAAAAGATCCTAATTAGTGCTTCCAGTTATTCCTAACCCTGCACTAATGACTCTAACAAGTGACCTTAGCAGCTAACCGGATTCTGCTCACCGTTAGCTAAATACTTCCCCGGGGATTCGGACTACACTGAACAGTTACAAACAGTTCTTTGTTAATACGACATGTAACACTTATAGCAGCAATGCAAAAATCATATACATTTACATATAAATCCTTAAAACATTGCAAAATATTTGAAACAATACAGTAGAAAAGTCAGCAGCACATTTTATTTCCACGGTTTGTTTATCAACTATCCTGTCTACCTATTTTAACTAGTCCTAACCATTACCTCTGCTACCAGAAAATTACTGATAGAGCGCGCAGTTCACCCGGGTCACTGGGTTTCCCGATTCTCACACGCACTGGGCCCTGGCGTGTTTTTACAACCAACTGACTTGCGATTGGTGAGCCGGGTGAATTCTTACACGCTACTATGAGTAATTCGGGGGGTGACTTCACACCACTGCTGATTATGTACCTGACTTACCACAGGCACATTACTCCAGGCGGATCAGGAGCTAGCAGGGAATAGGTGACAGGAGTCCTAGAAGAAATACACTTTATAAACCAAAATACATTGTCCACACTGTAATCTGTAAAATAACCACAGACACCTGATGAGTTTAAAAGTTTATCTAAAGATTTCAAAGTAAATATGCCAAGATAAGCAAAATACAAAATAACACATCAAGCATTAAGATCACAACCAAAATGTAGCTATGGATTAGGGCAAGGACCATTTGAGTATATGTGAACACTATGGGTAAGAATGATAAGAACCAACTAGTCACTGCAAGTTTATACTAGGACATGGGACATGAACGGGACCTAACATATATTTAAAACTAGGCTATTTATGCTATTCTCACTAAGTCCACTGCAACCACACTAAAGGAAGGGGAAAATTGGGAACACACTAGTATGTATGACAGTTCAATAATATCCTAAAGGTGGGGAGAGAAGTGGAACAAGTCAAAAAAAGAAAAACAACAATCGCATATAATTGGCATTTCAAAGTGATAGAGCAATATCTCAGGCAATAGTGCTTTATAAAGGAGATAAGAGAGAGAGAGAGAGAAAGAGAATGAGAGAATTGTAGAACGCAAAACCCACAGATAAATATTTACCTAATTAGGAATGAGGACTAACCCTGGCCACGGGTCAGTTTGGAAGGACGGGGACAAGGACCCTCAGAAAAGGAATGCCAGAATGCGAGCAGGTACAGCTCACGGGCAGTCAGGACAGGATACCCCTCAGGATTTGGGTCAAGACTGGGCTCACCAAGGTACGACCAACACCTACAGCTTCGGATGCAACGCCTGCGTTACCCCTCTCTGCAAGTAATCCGCCAGTAACCCTGATTGGGTTTTCGAATTTCCCCAGCAAAGTGCTTCGCCAGCACTTAAGACTATTTCCACCCCTAGGAGTTTGTGGAAAGTATGGACAGAGTGCTCCGCAGCACTCTAGATTGAGCACCTATAGAGTTCGTAGGGTCAGTGACAGGTCTGCTACTCGGACAAGTCGGACAATTTCCCTAAGCTACACTAGGACAGTTATACGATTTTGGGACCCTTAGACCACCCACTAATGTTGCAAGTGACAGTTTCCTACATTATGATTTGTCAGGAGAGGTGATTCGGTCATTGTCACCTCCTAGAATTCAACGTTCCCATCATAAATATTGAAATTTTGCTTATCCGCCCCTTGGGTTCACGTTCCCATCCATAGGAATACAGTAGAAAATACGAGTGTACAGGGTATAGCAACAATGTCTCTGAGGTTCAAGGTGGAATTTCATCGTCTTGTGCTGGGTTCTCAGGCGCATCGGGCTTCAGGAGCCAGCTGGCTTGTTTCAGCTTCTGCGCAGTAGAGTTTCTCCCAGGTCACATGGCAATACTCAGAGGAGCCTCAACATGGCGTAGCTCATGTATGTCCCAGCCCCCAGAGACGCGATACATGAAAAGTAAGCGAGAACAAATTAGAATCACACATAAAAATGATCACACTGTATACCGTGATAAAATTTTACACACCTCTTACTTTATAACATCTATAGCATTAAAGTTTAGTGCGAAAAGACAGGTAGGCTAAAGCAGCAGTTGCAAGCATAGAGCGTGGTGAGAGACAAGCGGCCATGTTTGCAACAGTGCGCATGAGCAACAGATTCCCTCCAGAATGCGAGTGCGTCACATCACATGGGTATGACCGACGCATGCGCAGACTGAATTTCAGCGAATCGGCCATTTCTTCTAGTGCAAGCATTGTTAGTATGAAAAGACACACAGGCAAGCCTCTTGGGGACACCCACGTGTTGGGCAAAATGCTAAATACAAGACGAACAGTTGGATTAATATGATTATAATTTGAACGAGGTTCATGAGTAAGAGCAAGTCGCTTTTCGTGCGAATCCTTGCTCCATCAACTTTACCAAGATGCCTCCTTGCTGGCACTCTGATGAATAAAAATCAGCAGAAAGGTCATGAGTATGGTGGAATAACTAGCATCCTATTAAATGAAATTAAATGAATCTCCTGGAATTAAAGCATGCAGCATTAAGTGCCAGATTTAGTCTGACCTCTGCATTGTAGCATACACATTTCCAAAGAAACAAACTTTTTCATTACTTTAAGCAAGGGTGAAGTGTGAGTTTGAATATAGTAAACCATCTAAAACTGAAGAGTGTAGTTTACATGCGCTACATACCTGAAAAAGCTTTCCTGACATTCTTTTAGTTGTATTATGTGAAACCAGATTCTCTTTACAGAAAAAGTAACTTTGCTTTTTCACAAACCCTTCCTTCCATCCTTCCAATATTTCCTACTTCCTCGTCTGTTCAATGATAGCCGCTTTGGTTCCCTTTAGGGAGTTTAAGGGCCATAAACACAAGGAGAGAAAACACTGGCGCCCTTAATTGAAGTTGTTCCTTTGTATCGCCAATTAAACTCCCATCTCCACTCATGTGATGTTTCAGATTCAGCCTGAGCTGATAATGTGGAATATTTTCTCACATATAGCCCGGTTTCAAGTTTTCATTGCCATGCTTAGACATGCACAATAAGCAGACGTTTTAGCAGCCTACATCTGAGAGTGGCGGCTCCTCCTTTGGAGCAGATGAGCATAACCCCACCTAAAGGCCCCCCGACACGAAAAATAAAATGGTAACTAATTGGCATTTTATTTTTTAGCCTTCCGTCCGGAACCGAGTCAGGATGGGGCAGGGCTTAGTGTTTCAAAGTTTGCATGTCCCTTTGGCCGGCCGTTCTGCGATGGCCAGTCAAACATGCGCCCTTGGAAACCTCTAAGCCAGCTGTCTTAAGACAACTGGGTTAGAGCAGGTGCAGGCCTCCAAAGCGCTGTGGAGCACCGAGACAGGCCACCGCCTCCAATCAGGGCGCTGCTCTCATGCTGGTGAGAGCAGTGCCAGGATTGGTCAAGGGAGTTGCTGGGGCCTGCACTGCAGTTGCGACGAGGTCTGGCGCGAGGAGATCTTTCAGTGAGGTAAGTGTTTTTTATATATTTTAATTTTATTTGCACTTGCACGTCCGTTTATTTTTATATTTTTACTTTTTTGCACGCACGCAAAAGGAGATGCCAGCCATCACTGTGGTGAAAGGTGCTCAAAGCAAACAAAAGACGAGTATGTATAGTGCATCGGGTGCAGCGGCTCTATGGTGCATCAGGTGCAGTGGGTGTGCAGCCCAGGTCTTGGAGGCTCCCACTTGATAGTGCAGGTATCAGTAGCGCAGGAGGTGTAGTGGGACTGAGGGCCTCATGTGTGATGGGCCCACTACAAACCAAGTATGGATGGCTCTGCTACCAAACCAGTGGTAAAGGTACATTTTCCTTGCTTGCATAATGATCATTAAACCCTTGCTATAACACTGGGAAGCAACTGTGGAAGCATGACTGCATTAAGGCCCACTAAGACCCAAGGCAGTCTTGCTAGTAGCTTTATAAGATAGAACAGGAATGAGGAATGCAAGAAATTGGGTTATTAGTTGTGAAGGATTTGAGGCCTGCACAAGTAATAGGTCCACAATGTCCCCTTACTTGGAACCAAGCACCTCATTGTGGCACTTGACTCTCATGGCAGCAGAGCAGAGCAGACCAGGGCCTACTCAGGGGAGGTGGTGTGGGCTAGTAACCACCATTAGCTGGTACGCAATAATTAAACTTATTAAACAAATGTCCATACAGTGCTTTTTATTTAGAAAATGAAAAAGTACATTTATAACAAACACTACAAAATCTATGCATTAATTTACAAATATATACATAAGGCAGATTAAAAAGACCTTGGTGACAATTTAATGAATCCCCTATCAAGTGTGGAGTCCCTCTAGGTAACGCCATCCTTCCCACCCTTTTCATCCTTTATATGGAACTGCTGACGGAAATATTCAAGAATGAGTACATCACCTACCATATTGTCAGAGACCTGGGAGCACTGGGAGTAACAATGCCAACAGCACAGGATCAGACTACGCTTTCCTGGCCCACTCCGTCGAAACAGGAAGTCAAACCGAGGGGAGGAACCAGGGCGCAAAAAGGAAGTGACAGGAAAATCACGTCATCTGAAGGAGAAGAAGAGAGCAGAGAAGTGTGTCGCAGGAAGCCAAGTGAGGAGACTGCTCGGACAACAGATCCCGAAGAACCCGAACAGCCGGAGAAGGGAATCCCGGAAGAGCAAGAATCGAGGGAAACCACAAGGACATCTGGGAAAGAGCTAACGTCCTGTCTGCTGGTTGGGTTCTGATCCTGGCGACATCCCAGGAGGGATGTGGCTTAACCAGGTGCGTGCACGGCTCCTAAGTCGAGCCCCTAAGAGAGAGGGAAAATCATGAGCTGGAAGTATGCGGGCTGGGTGAAAGGAAAAGCAGATTATTAGTCACTGTGAACCGACGCAATTCTTGCCAAGGCTGAGAATTATATTTATCTACTAGCCCCAGTAATTCTTTTCTGCATCATTTTTCCAGGTTGTTGGGGTCTGTTACAGCCTCCTTTTTAGGTCTCGCCTAGCAGCGCGCATACGTTGCCCTGCAAGACTTATTGTAAGGGGCTTAAGAAAGCTTACCACAAGCTCGTGCGTGTGGCCTATTGCTTCCGGTTACCCGCAAGCACGGCATCTGTTTTGAATTATCATGCCCAGACATAGGCGCGATAATTGAAAACAGATGCTCGCTGTGGCGCGCGCACGTGCACCACTCGTTGTTTGTTTTAATGGACTTCGACGGATTGCCCTGTGCGCCATGAAGATAACGGTGCCCGTCTTGACCTTTAACAGAGGCAGTCACAAGGCACAAGTCACTCTGTGTTGGAAAGGCATGCCCGTGTCTATGCTGCTAAAGTAAACAGTGACCAGTTCTCTCGCCGGTTTTCCTCTTTAATCATTCTTTTAGGCATTCCTGTGCTTTGCTTGGGACGTGTTCTGCTTTTTTACTCTGTTCCTCACTGTCACCTAAAGGTGAATGCTTGTTTTTCCTTTCATTGCTAGTTTTTCCAACCTCCCTCCTGCCGTGCTTTTTCGCAGACTGCCCTGAGCACATTTTGCCAAGAAACGAACATTCCCACCAACCAGTATCACCATCAGATGGTAAGTTACCCTCCAGGGACCGCTTGTGTGATGGCTGTGTGGGGGCGGGGGTCTGATTTGCTGATGGAGCAGTGGGGTATGTTTAGCTGGATGTCACAACTGCTCCCCTCCCCCAGCCGCTGTCTGTGGTGTGGTGGAATGCCCACATGCTCTGTCTGCGCGTGATGTTTGTGTTTTGTTGCAGTCTGCAGTGGGGGGGGGGCTCTCTGGCAGGAATGTGCTTTTGTGTTCAAGGCTGCTAGCCCAGTGAAAGCCATGTTGAGGCAGATGGAGCACTCCCAGGCATCAGCAGCAGCAGCAGACACTACAACCCCACAGCCAGAAATGGAAGAGCGCCTCTCCTTCCTGTGATATGTGGTGGCAGGCCAGCCTCGCCCAGAAGCAAGGTTTTTCCAGTGAAACTTGCCTCACTGTTCACCAGCCGCATTCTGGTGTTTCCGAGCGGCGTGGTAGTTGTTTACCCCCTCGTATACACTTACATACCCCCAGCCTCACCTGGCATTAATGTGCAGTTGAGGGCATTGTTTTTCCAGCTCAAACGTAGTTTTCGCAGACGTGTCACCTGCCTCAGCAGCGACACAACATTGTATTTCATTGGTTATATATAGCCTCAGATGTCACTTTGTGAATAATAGGAATGGTTAAATATTCTGGTTAATAAAAGCTAGTTTTCAACTTATGAATATTTAAGTCGTTGGTTTTGTGGTTATGCCCCTTTTCAGCTGTTAGTCATTTATAAGTCAGGAAAAAAAATATTTAATCCTTTGAAGTCAGTCATGCTAACGTCAGCCACAGTGTACAGATATGTTTCGTCAAGCATCTCATGTTGCAGTGTGCCACTCTGCCTTGCACCCACAAAGAAAGAAATCTTACCCAACCTGTGACTCCGACGGCTCCCCATCCCTAAATGTATGAGTCAGTGCAGAAAATAAATTATTTTTAAATGCATATGCTGCTACGTCTAGATGCACAGTACTTAGTGTTAAGTGAATTGGGTTGTTGGATAAATGAAAGCCTGCAATCTTTAAGTTTGTCATTCGTGAGGCCATTTTCAGAGTTCAGAGTTTTTAATGTATTTTTATTACATTGAAATGCTTTTCACTTCCTCTGCCACTCCCTTGTTTCCACTGAAAACGTGCATTCCTTAATGAAATTACCGTTGTTTCTTATCAATTATTTTTTGTCTGTAACCGTTTATCAGAACTGACACGTGAACCAGGTGAACAAATACAGTTTTTTTTTTTAAATGGGCAAAAAAATATATGGACTCTTCCAGCTGGGTAATATATATTTTTTTATCCCACGGTTCTAATACTTTGTGCGTTTGTCTTGTTAACGGTCATCAATACAGCACGATTACTAAAGTAATAAGCATTGGCATAGCCAATAGGTCTCCCCTATGGGACCTTATAAGTGTTTTTTTTATCCAGCAGAATATCCTTGGTGCAATAACATCAATTGTTGCATGGCTAAACACTTATAAGGTCCCAAAGGCGAGACCTATTGGCTATGCCAATGGTTGTTCTTTTTGGTTGTTTGTTTCCCTTTCTCATGGAGCACGGGTCCTTTCTTCAAGGGTATGCCACCTTCCTACTAATCCCACAAAACAAAGGACAAAAGAAAAGAGATCACCATTCCAACTACTCTTTACTATAAAATCCCGATAAAATAGTGACTTACCTGATTTCTTCTTTCTGTCGAGGGTACCGGCGGACAGGAACTCCAAAGGCCCTACAGAAGAAAAGAAGATGTTTTGTTGAATTTGAACCCTGAGTCTTCTCTTAGTATTGTTTTTTGAAGATTGTAAAATAAAAAGACAACAAAATAAGTCCTATAATAAAACTGTGTTGTGTCAACCATCTAGACTGCCTCACACACACACACACACACACACACAAATGTATGCTGATGACATCCATGGAAGCTATCACTCCATTAGTGATATGATAACTAAAGCCCCAAACCGGCTAGTATGAAATTTCCTCGAATTAAACTCTCTGAAAAACAAATCCCTTCTCAACTCACCCTCCAACACCACCACTCCAATATCAGAATAGATAAATCACCTTGACACCTTCAATTGCAAATTACCCTTAACAAACATGTTAACATGCATGCTCAGATTAGTGCATCCACTCGCAGTGCGGAACACAAACTCTACCTACTCAAAAATGTGTAACCGTTCATCCCACCCTCAGACTTCAAGCTAGTGGTACTGTCACTAGTTGTATCCAGACTGGACTATAGGAGAGCGACCCTGACAGATTTACTAAAATCACGAACAGCTCCACTCAAGGCAATCCTTAATGCCGCATTAAGATTGACAACAGGGACACAAAGCTTCAACCATTCCACTCCTTTTCTCAATACTCTGCCTTTTGAAGCTAGGATCCTACAAAAAAATGCATGCCTCACACACAAAGCCCTACATTACGATACTGTGCGATACTTCAACAAAAGTCACAATATTAGGAGGTAGCCGCTTCCTTAGGAGTGCTGAGTCCCTATGGCTATCCTACCATGCTGCCAGGCTTTGGAATACACTGCTGGCTGCAACTAGACTACAACCAAATAGAGGCTTGTTCAGGAATATGCTTAAGACCGTGCGATTCCCACCAAGGAGGCATTAACTACTCCACTCTCAGGTGATGCACCTGTTACTCGCTTCTTTTAGCGCCAAGACGCCTCGGCATTCATTGCACTTCATAAGTATTTTACTTACTTACTTACTGATGGCTTGAGCTCCTAACATTCAGAAAGTAAAAGATCTACTCTCATAATTTCTGCGGGCCCACCCCAAGAATATGGAACTCTCTTCTACCTAAGATTCGTATGAAACCCTTCCACTATAGCCATCGAGAAAGAAGTTAAAAAAAACGCTACTCAACAAATTCCTACAGTAAGATCCGAGATAAAGGATGGCCCTACTACTATAACGCAGGAGTGTGAGCCTCTCGAACAAGACTCATGAAATATCATTGGCCAACAAACTTTGAGAAAATGTAAATGTAAATGTAATTTGTACTTGTAAAGCGCACTAATACCCCAACTGGGGTGTCCTGGCGCTGTAACGCATACCGTTGTGGAACCCTTCCTGGCTTTTCCCTGTGAAATGTCCACTCCTGGGCACCCCCAAGGTGAAGCCAGGCATCCCAGCGCTGTTGGGGTCGTTATTTTATTATATTTTGTATATTTTCCTTGTCATTGGACTATATTTGTTCTGTAACTGGTGTAGGTTGTTATTTGTACTGATACCCTTGGGTCAAGTCTGTGCTATATAAAACTGTTAAAAACAAATATAAAAGGAAAGGGTTGCTTAGATGAAGACAGTCAGAACCTTTGAGAACCTGGCAAACTAGGGCACCGTAAAGTATTAAAGAAAAAAAGTTGGGATATTATTTATTGACCAGCTGCCTGGGCAAAATTTAAATTACAATGGCATAATTCACATAACTTAGAGAATTTGTCACTATGCTTGCTATGCGAAATTCCTGAAATTACCCCATTTCGCCATGTCAGCTAGCGATGCTAGAGTTTGTGGCAACATTACAGCGCAGGAATAACATGAACAATCAGTTCAGTTGAGTGGCTATTTTTCATGGCAATTGTATTTTTCATGCTATTTTTTTAGCACAAAATGGGTCCCGCTTCAATTGATAGGAGGACGTAGTTCACACTATAGCACTGAATGACAGATTTGCATTTTGTGTAACTGCGTGTAATTTTGTGTAATTTTCCTGAAATTTCACATAATATGCTGAAGCAAATTATGCCAAATTCGCACCCCTCTACTACACACCCCAATGTCCATCTTGAATCTAATACAAATATGCAACTCTCCTGAGATAATATTACATAACATGCAGTCGCAGCTGCTACCTCTCACCTGCAGTGCGGTGGTTGAGGGGGAAGGGGCGGGCGGAGGGGGAATCGGGTAAAAAAAGAAATCACTTATCTCCCGGCCAGCCGGCTGGCCAGTCGCCGCCACCTCTCCTGCATCCTTTTCCTTCTTTGGAGAAACAGGAAGCAGGAAGCGCCAGGGCTCCCACGCTCCCTGCAGCCAATCACAACGCTGCAATGCAACGTTGTGGCGCTCAGCCAGGGGCTGGAGGGGTGGGCATGTTCTCCATGCAGACTGTAATGCAGCCTGCATGGAGAACAGGGAAAGTGCATATAACTGTTTTGGCCAGCCCGGTAGGGCCGACCAAACAGTCATTGAACACTTAGGAGGGTTGTACCCTCCTCCTCTGCCCTTCACCCCCCCCCCACACCAGCTTCCGCAGCCGGAAGACAATATATAATGATAATAACATTGAGTTTTTATAACTGTATTGTTTCCTTTCTTTTGCTGCATCAGTGGGGCGATGCTCCTCAGCCTTAGTGGAGGAGCCGCCACTGATAACATGCCTTTGAAAAGGTCATGTTAACCCTCAAGGAGTCTGTTGGTACTATTTACAAATCTATGTGTTTATCCAACTGAAATGTACTCCTTTTCTCTGGAGGATGATAGTTTGAGAGGACATGTGAGGATTTACACTTGTGTCCATTAGATCAAAACAGGCCCCCTGCACTGGCTGCTTTTGCCTACTCAGCCACCATTTACAGAAATTGGTTCTATTCAAGGGCTTTACGGCATCCCTACTAATAAGTGCTTACATAGTTCAACAACAATATGAACATTATGCTGGGAGGCATTAGGATTTGAAGCCATGTTCTTTGAACAATATAGCAGCCCAACTTAGAAGTATTGGAATGGCCCAATACCGCTGAGAAGTTTTAAGTACGATCATGCAAAGAGTCGTAGCCATGCTGTTTAGTGTTGACATTGCTCAATAATTGTATAGCAGATCTTTTGAGGTGTGACTCTCCTGTCCCAAAGAAGACATTGCAGACCTGAGAAGTGTTAATACTGTATTTTAAAACATAGCAGTTCTTTTTTTTTTTTTTTTTTTAATTTTTTATTTTCCTTCATTACAACATATTATTATGAGCATTACATATATCACACTTTTATACATTACTGTATTATTAATTTATAATATAGTGATTTATACACCGGCATTAAATACTAACGTGCCACTTATACAATACAGCTACCTAAAGAAAGCTTACACATACTAAAATTCAGCTATAATAATCAAGCAAACTCCAAAATAAACACAAGAAGTAAATAAGATGAAAGCCACAGAGAGTAGTGATAACGATACCTTCAACATGCTCCTTCCCCCTCCCCTAGTTACTCCTTCTTTGCCTCTCTTTCCAGTTACATATTGGCTCCCAAATTCTACTCCCCAATCGTCTTCCATTTCTCCCCTTTCGAGCATACATTTTTTCCTCTATATTATATGCATACAGAGTGTTTGCCAGCCAGCATTGCAAGCTCGGAGGGCTTTTATCTAGCCAGGCCCTGGCTATTGTGAGCCTATAGACCGCCATTATTAGAAACATAAATTCAGCATATTGAGCCTGCTCCACATTATTCACACCTAGCATAATCCACGTCGGCGTAAGGGATATCTCAATACCCAATGAAGTTGCCAAAAAACCCTCGATCTCGCTAATCAATGATCGCAGCTTGGGGCATGTTGCAAAAATATGTACACTATCTGCTTCCAGCTCATTACATCTGGGGCAGTTGATACCTTGATCCCCCCCCCCATTTTGCAATCTTTGCAGGCGTAAAGTACAAAAAATACAATGTTTTATAATGCTGAGATTGCAGCGGGGCAGCGCAAATTATCGTACAGCCCAAATTTAGAGAATCATAAAACAAACTACCATCAATTCCCAATTTATCCTCCCATTTCTTACTAAATTTAACTAAATCATCTTGCTTATTTTTCACCAATGCTGCATAAAAAGATTTAATAGAGCAATCCCCCATCAATTTTATTTTCTCCATAATCCCTATTTTATTAAAACCTGCTGGCCCTCCAGCTTTGTTATTAAGAAAGCTTCTGACCTGTAGATATTTGAAAAATCCCCTGTTATCTAAGCCATATGCGTCTCTCAGCTCTGAAAATTGCTTAAAACCATCCTGTGATAGTAAATCACCAATTTGCGTGACCCCCCTTGTAGCCCAGTCTGCCATAACGTAATCGGCAAAAATTTCCTTAGGGAGTGATCTGTTATTAAATAATTGGACATACCTGTTATACCTTCCAATCTTTACTTTCTTTAAGAATGCATTCCAGACCGTCACTGCTGCTCTTACAGTTTTAAACTTAGTCCTCTTAAAATAACTATAGTCAATACATTTTAAAAAGCAATTCTCAGCGTTTACCCCAAGCGCGACAGCATAAACCTCTGTGGACATCTGCTGTAATCTTACATCCTCGGCGTTTCCACCAATAAGGCCTTGAATATATTGGAGCACCGTAGCCATGTAATATAAACGAAAATCTGGTGCCCCCCACCCTCCTTTTTCTCTAGGAAGCGTCATGTACCTATAGGCCCTCCTAGTCTTGCCTTGGGCCCATATAAATCTATTACATATTGCCTCTATACTGTTGAACCAGCTGGCTTCAATCAACAAAGGTACAGCCCTGAATACATACAAAAATGTAGGTAAAATCATCATTTTGATTATATTTGTACATCCAACCAGCGACAAGTGTAAGTTATTCATTCTTTCCAGATCTTTTTTTGTTTGATCAATCAAAGGATCTATATTTTTTTCCACGATTCTACTTACTTCCGCTGTCATTTGCACCCCTAGGTAGGTTGCTATATTCGTTACTCTATCATCATTACAAATAGCCCATTGATTTTTAACTATCTGTGTTTTTGTAGTATTCAAGCTATAGCCTGAGAACTGACCAAACCTCTCAGCTTCTGCTTCAATGACCCTAATGGCAGCTGAGGGTTCTGGAGTTAAGATAGCGACGTCATCCGCATAGGCTAGCGATTTAATCCTACGACCATTTAGTACTAATGGTGATATCTCTTGATTAATTTCCAATTTTCTTATATAGGGGTCAAGATATAAAGCAAAGAGCAGAGGAGAAGAGGGGCAGCCCTGCCTTGTACCTCTTTGAATGTTAACTGCAGCCGAAAAACCTCTGTTGACTCTTATCTTGGCTGTCGGATCAATGTACAGTGACTGTAAAGCCTTGATAAATCCTGGACCTATACCGTGCCACCTCAAAACATCCCAAAACATAGCAGTTCTTAAAGATATTCATATTTTCTAATGTAGGTATGGCAGCCCTTCGGAGAAGTTGTGTTATTGTTCATGAAGAGTGTGGTAGAGCTAATAAAATGTGTTGGACCTTTCAAGTAGGGATATGGTAGCATTGCTGAAAGTGTGCTTACATAATTTAAGGTAACATGATGGGTTCTTGGACCGCATTTCACCTAAGTAGTCGAGCTGCTGCCTAATACCAGAAATTCTCACCCTGCTCACTGTGTATGGGTGAGCTCACAGAATAATTATGAAATGTCCCAAAATGTTATGCACTTATGTGGACAATTTGTTCTACATTGCCTCATGCATTCACGTCAAGTCAAGATTAACTTAATTTCGGTTCAAAGAACCATAAAAGTTTGTCAATTTCAATAAAAATGTTTCAATTCATTAAAAAAGTCAAAATAAAAGAGCTAAAAGACAATTCATAAGATTCCAGCAATATAATATTATTTACATACAAAAGTTAATTCGAGCAGCATGATATACACTAGTAGTTATGTGCATCTTTTACTCATAGCGCGTCCTAATTGCAACAGAAACTTTTATATAGTTGGCTACCGCAGTGCAAATATCCGCAGTGGCTCCAATGTATGCAGAAAATGAAACCCGTTAATGTATGAGCAATAAGCATGGGTGAATTTTGCGAATCTGGCGTTCGCGAATTTGCGTATTTGCGAACTCGCAATCCGCAAAATCCGTGAATTCTCGCGAATTTGCGGATTTTTTTTTTTGTGTTCGCAAGGGTTTCTGCCAGTTCGCGAGGGTTTTGTACCAGTTCGCAATTGCGAACTTACTTGTCGGCTCGCAACGGTCGCGACTATGTTGTTTCTACGTCTGGTTCATCCTCACAGGTTCCCAGCACCCTCTGTTTCACCACTGCCACCCTCTGTTTCACCCATGCCACCCTCTGGTACATCAATGCCACCCTCTGGTTCATCATCACTGTAGATTATGGGGGGGGGAAAGCAAGCACACCTGCCCTGCTTCAACTGACATGAATTAATTTGGGGTTGATTTATTAATGTGTCACTGTTTTAAAATTCCAGTCTGGCACCTGCTTCCTTATCTGTAATTTGCTTTCTGTTGCAGTGCAATTTTTTTTCCAGGACCTTTGTGGCCTACTTGTAGCTATTCTATGAGCCTGCTGTGAGGGTCAGAGCAGGGTCATAGAATTGTTGCAACTAGCAACTGAACTCTGGAGGGGCCCCAGTCAGGAAGCACTACAGGGAATGGTTACTAATGATGAGTTTGAAGTTGAACTTTTGCACCTGCTGAGTGCTTTCAGTTTTGCAAAACTCGTTTTTCTGCAGAACAGCAACTGTAATGCCCCAAACAAACATAGGCAACTGAACTCTGGAGGGGCCCCTCAGGAAGTACTACAGGGAATGGTTACTAATGATGAGTGAACTTTTGCACCTGCTGAGTGCTTTCAGTTTTGCAAAACTCGTTTTTCTGCAGAACAGCAACTGTAATGCCCCAAACAAACTTACTTGTGAAAGTTGATTTCTAATCCAAAAGTGATCCAAAGAAAGTCAAAAGGCCTCAAATCCAAAAAAGTGCAGGCAAATATCAACCTGAGGAGTTATTCTGATAAAAATCATCATTTTCAGAAGGTCTATGCTGCTTGCTAGTGGATTTCTTGTGCAGAATTGCAAATTTTGTAATTTCGCGAGTGCGAGATTGTTGCTGCCCGCCGCACCTACATGTTCGCAATTGCAAACTCTCGCGATGCGTCGCCAAACTCCCGCGGGATCCCGCAGCAAGATCCAAAATGGCGCAGCACTCGCAAAATATCGAGAAAAACAACTCGGTAAACGCTGAATGACGGTAAGTGAACGCCACACGCCGCAATATTGTATCACCAAGAAAAAAAATCCGCTGCGTGCGAATTTGCGGATTTTTGGTAAATTCGCGAGAGTTCGCGGATTGCGAATTTACCGAAAATCCGCAAAATCCGCGAGCGGAACGGATTTTTCGCCCATGCTTAATGAGCAAGGACGAATCTTCCTTAATAACAGAAATAAAAATCTAGTTCTCGCTGATTTATATAAAGTGTAGAACAGTGGCGTAACAAACGTTTATGGGGCCCCCCTGCAGTGTACACGGAGGGGCCCGCGCTCCGGATTTTATCCGGAGCGCTCAGAACTGAGTACTGTGCTAAGGGGGCCCCCCCCACCGCGGGGGATGCGGGGCCTGTGTTACGCCCCTGGTGCAAAATAATAGAAAGTGCATCATGCTTTGACTCAAAAAAGTATTGCAAGGGCAAGACATAGGCTTATCCGACCACCCTCCTTGGCACGGAAATGCCAACAAAAATTGCACATTTCCTGAGGTTCCAAACAGTCACTCCTCTTTTTCTTTTTCCTCTCCAGGTACCTTCTGTCAGGCTGTCAGGACGACGTCCCCCGGAGTCTCCGGAAAAAGAAGCTAGTAACGGTAAGTATTTTGGCCCTGTGTTTGGGCTTCTAGTAAAGGTTCTGTCACCAAACCAAAGCAAAAAGTGCAGGGATATAGAAGTGATAAAGGGCTATGAACGTGCTGGCCAAAAACCACGAATATCGTGCCGGTTTGTCTTCTCCTACCCTCTGCCTGATCTGCCTATCCCATAGTTCCAGGGAATAGGTCATGTACCACACGAAAACAAGATTAAAAAAGAAATAAGGCATAGACCAACATGCGTGGCTCATGTAGGTGATTATATCCCTCAAAGCTTGTCTCAGCCTCCTGCTCTGGAGGTTGTGGGTAATCCAGGCGTGAGGGAAAAGATCGAAGTAGTGCACACTCTCAGAAAGGTGTCCCTCCGTGACCCCTCTCCTCCTCCCCTATTGTGGTTATTCTAGAACTGACCCTTAGGTTCCCTCCCCTGCCCGAGTCACCTACCGCAACAGCCGCAACTCCCCTGAGTTGCGGCGGCTTGAAGGCAATCCCGGGGGGCATCCACCAGTCCTCGCACCAGTCGTCGGGGGTGTCATCTTCAATGGTGTCTTGATCCTCTCTCCTAGCGTCAGCTGGGCTCTCATCTTTTCTCAGCTCGGCGTCTTCGCTCTCTCTTGCAGCTGGGCTATCCAAATACTCGGCGTCTTCTTGGTTTCTTCTCTCAGCTTCCTGGGATTCTCTCCTCATACGTCCTGAAGGCTCCTCCTCTTCCTTCCTAATCAGTGTCATCCATTCGCAGTCCTGCCGGGGAGAACACGGTTCTTCCTGTGAGGAGGAGGCGTTAGTTATTGTTAACTAATTACTTTCCCTGTTGTCCAAGTTGCAGACATCGAAGATTGGTGGACCATTGAACAGGCATGGTAGGTTACCGGCCCATGTCCGGTCGTCTTCCTCACATCCCCCTTTCCTAACTTTCCTGCCAGCAAAAACTGAATCAAGGGGGTATCGGGAAAGATAGTCTGCATTTGTTTGGTCTTTTCCTTTTCTGTGGAGGGTGGTTAATCAAAGAGGTTGTAGAGCAAGACGCCATCTCATGATTCTATTGTTGTGTCCCTTGTTCTTCGAAAGCCACTCAAATGGGGCATGAACGGTAAAAAGGACAAATCACCGACCTTCTAAGTAGTACTTAAGGGATTCAATGGCCCACTTTATGGCTAATGCTTCCTTCTCGATTACTACATATCGTTTTTCAAGAGGGAACAGTTTCCGGATGATATACAAGATGGGTCTTTCCTGTCCTTGGGATCTATCTGTGATCAGACAGCACCTAACCCATGTTCCGAGGCATCTGTTTGTAAAATAAAGGGTTTGGTGTAATCGGGACTGCAGAGGATGGGTTTTGAGGTTGGGGCCTGTTTCAACTGATGGAAGGCTTGACGAGACAATGGGGAGGGTTGTTTCAGATCTTTTTATGTTTTTGCTTCCTTTTTAAGGAGTTCTGTCAGGGTGGTGCTATCTGGGAGAAGTTGGGTATGAACCGCCTATAGTAGCCTAAGATGCCCAAAAAAACTCTAAAGTCTTTCTTTGTTTGGAGGAAGGGTATGTTGGTTACGGCAGCTACCATTTCCTCTTGTGGTTTTATGAGACCCTCCCTCAAAAGGTATCCGAGATACTTCACTGATTTAGCTGCTAGTCTACTCTTAGTGGGGTTTATGGTCAAATCGCGTTCTCTTAGGGTTTGAATGACTTTCTTCAAATGGTATATGTGTTGCTCCCAGGAAGCACTGTGAAAAACGATATCATCTATATAAGTTGCCGCAAAGGCAGCGCATGGTCTAAGGACAGTGTTCATTAGCCTTTGGAAAGTGGCCGGAGCCCTGTGTAGCCCAAAGGAGAGTACAGTAAAATGATATAATCCTACCGGAGTGGAGAAGGCAGTTTTTTCTCTGTCTTGTTGTTTCAAGGGTACTTGCCAGTAGCCCTTACACATGTCTAGGATGCTTATATAGCGGGCTTTTCCAAGCCTCTCAATCATTATGTCGACCTGTGGTAGTGGATAGGAGATGAATTGGGAAATCTTATTGACTTCACTGAAGTCAATGCAGAACCTGATAGACCCATCATGTTTTGGTACCAGAACAATGGGGGAATTATACTCACTGTTGGAGGGTTCTATTATACCCATCTGGAGCTTCTGTTGAACCTAGTTTTTAATTGCTTGCCTATGGAATTCAGGGATGCGATATGGACGTAGCTTTATCCGTTGCCATGGTGGTGTAGAGATCGCATTTTCCACTAGGGACGTTTTACCAGGGGTGAGGGAGAACACCTCCTGAAGGGGCTGTAAATTGTACTCAACTCTTGTTTTTGTGTTTCAGGCAATTCAGTTTCTATGCTCTGATGGTATAACGGGACTGGATGTTCTGTCTGTCCTAAGAGAGTGGGTATAGCCCCTTCCCACTTTTTTAATATCTGCGTGATGGTCCTTTTTTCAGGGTCCATCTCACGATAGTATATCACTGGGGTTACTCTTTCTACTCTCCTGAACGGGCTCTGCCACTGGCCTAACATCTTGTGATCAGATGTGGGCATCAATAACAGTGCAAAATCACCTATTTCAATGGTATGTTCTTTGGTTCTTTTGTCATACTGAAACTTTTGAGAGGCCTGGGCCTGTTCTAGGTGGGTTCTTACAATACTCCGTATCTGTTGCAAATGGGTTTTTAAGCTAAGAACATAATCAGGAAGGGGTTTAGCTCTGTCTTGCTCTTCCTTCCATTCTTCCCTCATCATTTCTAGTAGGGTACGGGGTTACCTGCCATACAACAACTCGAAGGATGAATACCCTGTACTTTTTTGTTGTTTACAGCGGATGGCGAAAAGGCCTAGGGGTAGCATGTCCTCACATTTGCGGGCCTCAATATCAAGGCGTTTTTTTAGGGTGGTCTTAAGGGTGGCATTGTATCTCTCTACCAATCCGTCGGTTTGAGGATGATATGCCGCCGTCCGGATCTGTTTGATGTTTAACTGTTGGCATACTTGTTTCGTTATCCTGGAAATAAAGGGAGTACCTTGGTCTTTTATGATTTCCAGAGGAAACCCCACCCGGGAGAAGATGGTTATCATGGCTTTTGCAATTTGAAGAGTATTGGGTTGCCGTAATGCCACTGCCTCTGGAAATCGAGTGGCATAGTCCACAAGGATGAGTACATACCGACACCCACTGCGGGAGGGAAGAAGAGGTCCAATTATGTCCATCCCAACTCTTGTGAAGGGTTCTTCGATGATTGGCAAGGGTTGCAAGGGTAACTTTAGGGGAAGGGACCTATTATTTTTCTGACATATGGAACACTCTTTATGGTATTTACAAACCTGCTGATACATTTCGGCCAGTAGAATTTATCGAGAATCGCTTTTTCAGTTTTCTCACTTCCAAAGTGACCTCCCAGCAAGTGACTATCGGCGAGGAATAGTATTTGCTCCCTTTACTGTTAGGATACTAATAACTGTGGGACTTGGGTCTTTCCTCCTTTTCTATATACCAAAACCTTCTTGATGAAGAACTGGGGACCTACTTGTTCTGGGTCCTCAACATCCGTGGCTCTGTTTCAGGCCTCCCTTAGTGTTGGGTCCTTTCTTTGGGCTGCTTGAAAGCCCCGATGGTACTGCCACATGGCATCGTCCTTGGGTTGCGTTACAGCCACTTGCATCCAGTCTCTTTTTTCTTTTGTTCCCTGCTCTTCCTGGGCTTTCCATGGGGAAAGCCGGAATCCTGTTCTTTTGCAAAGGGAGACGTTTTTCTCCATTCTTCTCCATCGTCCCAGGCTCCCTGTAGTACCCTGTTCATATAGGGATAATCAGTCCCTAGGACAAAAAGCTTGGGTAACTTAGTAATAAGTCCTACTCGCAGAGGGACTGGGCTTTAGGAGAGTTCATATTGTACCTGTACTTCTGTGGTGGGATGTTGTCTGTTATCTCCATGAACACATTGAATGTTTACGAACCCAGTACGTTGTGGGATCCCTCCTAGGATGGTCTGTGGTCGCATAATACTATGCAAACAGCTGGTGTCAATCAAGGCTTGTCTACACTCGCTGTTTACCACCATAGGTGGCCGCAAGGACATGCTCCGTGTTAGCTCCGTCCTGACCCGCTGCTCTGATGCGTGTTTTGAGCCCCAACATCGCCAACAAACACTACTGAGGGGCAAGGAAGATGAGGGGAAACGATGGAGTACGAAGTTTGAGCGGAAAACGCGCAAACATTGAGGATGACCCGGATGAGCCGCGGAAGGGATATGAGCCAAGATAGCGCCAGTTACATGCGTGAGCCGGACCCTGATGCAAGAAGGGGCCGGAGGTCGAGCTACGCCACAAGGAGGTGCCGTCTGCAGCCCATCAACCGAGGAGACGGTTGACAGCAGGGAAAGTAAAATCCAGGCGGGCGGAGGAGAGCCCGGAGCAGCACTGCGCGGTATTGGCCTGTCATGCATGGGATGGCAGCAGGGGGTGGCGGATGATGCCTGGAGGCCCCCCGGTCCCTGACTCCTCAGAGAGATGTTGCGGGGGTGAAGGAGGGCCCACAAGAAGTTTAATGAGTGAGTGGAGAAGGAGACCGGAGGCGTCACGCCTGATCGTAAAATGGCGGCCGTCTCTCTCCCTTGCAGCTACGACACGGTAGGCTCCCCATGAGTCCCTTGGAAAAGGTGAGGTGGTTCCAGAGGGGTTCCAGACCCAAGCCTGCCACAAAGGATTTAGGCCACTACAGTTTAAAGACGAAGAGAAAACCACTTGATGCCTGACCCTAAAATGGCCCCCAGAAGTAGCCCCCCCTCCACTATTGAGCCTCAATTCAGCAAGCCTTAAGGACAGGACACATTGGGAAAGTTTCAGGGGGGCAGCAAAACAACACACAAGGGCGCGCTACACACCCCACAAAGGAAAGATACGGTGCGGGGGCGAGCTGAAGAGAAGGGGACAACCACATCTATCCCGTGACATAGGAGCACCCAGCAGAGATTCCGAGAGAGGTACGTCTGCAGGAATATGAAGGGAGACTGCTCCGGAGTATGTAGAAGAGGAGCACTCCGAAGCGCCCAGGGTCCCCCTACCACTGGGACCCTGCTCTAAAGCCCCACACTCACCACTGCTGCTGGGAATGGGGAAGATCTGCCGCCTTTGGAACTGTTGCTTCCACCTCTCTTCTCTCCACTCTTGACCTGGGGGCGAGCTGGAGGATGAGGCAGACGCCATTTCCCAGCCACACCATGACTTATGCTCTTGATGGAACTTTGACGATGCCCCCTAGGTGGAAACCATAATTGTCTGTACTTACTGTGGTGCCCGAGGAAACTTGGCTGATGCCCGGTGGAGCTGTCCGACGCAGCTGTAGAGGAGTTTGGCTCTGGTTCACCCCTCAGACGACACCTACCCAGCCGAACATCGGACATTGTTTTCCTCGCCTCCCTGTTGTTTCCTACCTGCATTCCTTACCCCTATTTACCATTTCCCCTCTACCTTTTCACTCCCCATAAGACGTGTTTATGCGCTAATAACTCACACTATTGCGTAATTCTCATTTTTTTTCACCTATGTCTATACCTGTCTAAGTAATTGTGTAACCTGTAACTCATTGATCCTCATGTAAAGCGCTCTATTACCTCCGGGTCTAGCCAGCGCTATATAAAACTTTGCAAATAAATAAAATAAGCTGTTCGGTGATAAGAAGGTACACGTCCTGTGGGGGCACAATAGAAGGAACAAGTAAGCCCTACCTCCATCTGCTCTTTCTTCTGAGGACATACCCGGGCTATGTGACCAAATGCCCTGCAATTGTAGCACTGGGGTCTGGGATGGGGTGGAGTTTGGATAGGTGCCGGCAAGAGTCCAGGCAGTAACGAAACCATGTCTGGTTATCTCGGGGTTGGTTGTCTTAGGACTTTTGCTGGGGTGCCCCCTGGTTGCTTCTGATGGGTTTCTTCCCACCCTTTTTGCAATTCCTGGGCCCTGTTGAAGGTGCTGGCTATCTCAACAGCCCTATCCAGGGTTAGTTGTGTGTTGGCGAACCCACTTGTGTATGGGGGGGGGGGGGGGTAGGGACAATAGATACTGCTCCAAATAAATCCTTTCCATTATCTCCTCTTTGTTGGATGCCAAGGGTTTTAACCACCTGTCTGCCATGTCCTTGAATTGATAAGAGAGGGTTCTTGGAGTTTATTGGGGTCCCTCCTTAATTTGTCAAAGTCGGATATGTTAGGTCTCTTTGTCCACCCCTAGTCTCACTAAGGGCCCGATGTAGGTCGGTCGGTAACGGCCGAAAATGGTTATTTTCGGCCGTTACCGACCGGTATACCTGAAATGGTATGTAGGGGCTCATTTTTACAGAATCGGTAATTTTACCGATTCGGTAAAATTACCGAATCTGTAAAATACCGAATCGGTATTTTTACCGATTCGGTATTTTTCTGATGTAGGTGGGACTCTTCAGAGTCCCAGGAGCCTTAACGAATCGGTATTTTACCATCAAATCCAATTTGATGGTAAAATACCGATTCAGGTGTGCATGCACATGTGTGCATGCACACCTATGCCATGTGACAGGCAGACCTGCCCTTAGGGCAGGTCTGCCTGCCACATGGCACCCGTGCCTGTTTTGGGGGTGGCAGAGGGTGTCAAAGTGACACCCCCTGCACCCTTGTGTGAATCGGTATTTACCGATTCTGTAAATACAGAATCGGTAATGCCCATTCATTCCTATGGGCTTTGAAGCCCATAGGAATGAATGGCCATTACCGATTCTGTATTTACAGAATCGGTAAATACCGATTGTTAAAGATTCGGTATTTGAACATCTGGATATACCTACATATCCACACATTAGATTTACAGATTTTTAATTACCGAATCGGTAAAATTCGGTAATTATAAATCGGTAAATCTAATTTACCTACATCTGGCCCTAAATCTTTTTCTTTACTTCTTCATAGGGGCTAGTCACGAGTGGGTTGGCTGCCTGATAAGCGGCCTGTAGATCCCCGGAAAGCATTGGCCCCAAATACTGTCTCCATTTGTCCATAGGCCACCCCGCTGCTCTGGCCATCCTCTCAAAGTTTAAACTGAAAAAATCATGGTCTCCCCACTGACATATTTCTGTAAGACTACTGAGGGGAGGGTGGTATGGCTCTGTTGCTGACTAAGGGTGTCCGCCAGTTTACCAATTACTGTCTCTTGAGTTTGGCTCTGTTCTGTCAAAGTCTTATGGAGCTTCTCTCTATCCTCTTCAGCGACTGCCAGGAACTTTTCCATAATGTGCCCCAATTTCTCCTGGTTTTCCGCCATTTTCTGCACTGCTGCCTCCATTTCCTTGGATCCCACTTCTGACACACCTGTGGGAGGGACAGGGCGGAAACAGAATTTAGGAGGCTTGATGTGCAGCTCAATTGTGGCGTAGTTTTATTGTAATGACACAAAGAAATACTCCAGAACAGAAATGGTAGGATAATTCCCTGAGGTTCCAAATAGTCACTCTTCTCCTTCTTTTTCCTCTCCAGGTATCTTCTGTCAGGATGAAGTACTCCGGAGTTTCCAGAAAATGAAGAAAGCAGCGGTTGGCACTGTGTTTGGGCTTCTAGTAAAGGTTCCATCACCATACCAAAACAAACAGTGCAGGGATATAGAAGTGATAAGTCAAGTCAAGTCAAGTCAAGGATTTGTATAGCGCGCTACATACCCGGAGGGTCTCAAGGCGCTTGAAGAAGGGTGGGGAATTACTTGTCAAATATCCAAGTTTTAAGTTGTTTTCTGAATGCTAGGTGGTTCTGAGTGAGACGAAGGTGAGTGGGGAGTGAGTTCCAGGTTTTAGCTGCGAGGTAGGAGAAGGATCTACCTCCCATGGTGGTTTTATTGATGCGAGGTACGGTAGCAAGGGCTTGGTTGGAAGATCGTAGCTGGCGAGAGAGGGTGTAGAAGGATAGTCGTGTATTGAGGCATTCGGGTCAAAGTTCATAAAGTGCTTTGTGTGCGTGGGTTAGGAGGCGGAAAGTAATCCTCTTATTGACGGGGAGCCAGTGGAGGTTTTTCAGGTGACTAGAGATGTGGTCTTTACGCGGGATGTCTAGGATGAGTCTGGCTGATGCGTTCTGGATGCGTTGGAGTTTTTTCTGGAGTTTTGCAGTGATACCGGTGTATAGGGTGTTTCCGTAGTCCAGGCGGCTTGTAACCAGTGCATGGGTGACTGTTTTTCTGGTTTCGGTGGGGATCCAGCGAAATGCTTTTTTGAGCATGAGAAGAATGTTGAAGCATGATGATGAAACGGCGTTGACTTGTCTGTTCATAGAGAGTGAGGAGTCCAGGATGACGCCCAGGTTCCGTGCGTGGTCCGTCGGGATGGGTGCTTTTCCAAGGGCCTCTGGCCACCACGAGTCATCCCAAGCGGAGGGGGAGGTACCTAAGATAAGGACTTCTGTTTTGTCTGAGTTCAATTTCAGACGGCTGTGCTTCATCCACTCGGCTACTTCTTTCATTCCTTCATGTAGGTTGGTTTTGGCGGTGTTAGGGTCTTTGGTGAGTGATAGGATCAGTTGAGTGTCATCCGCGTAGGAGATGATGTTGAGGTTGTGTTGGCGTGCGATGGCCGCGAGGGGGCTCATGTATACGTTGAAGAGGGTGGAGCTGAGTGAGGACCCTTGGGGTACGCCGCAGATGACTTCAGTGGCCTCTGAGTTGAATGGTGGGAGGCGGACTCTCTGGGTTCTTCCGGTGAGGAACGAGGTGATCCATTCCAGTGCTTTTCCTTGGATTCCGATGTTTCTGAGGCGTTGTAGAAGGGTGCTGTGGCAGACTGTGTCGAAGGCTGCGGAGAGGTCGAGGAGGATGAGGGCGACTGTATCTCCATTGTCCAGTAGAGTTCGAATGTCGTCTGTTGCTGCGATGAGTGCGGTCTCAGTGCTGTGTTTGGCTCGGAAGCCGGACTGTGAGGAGTCGAGGGATTTGTTGCTTTCGAGGAAGGCGGCGAGCTGGTTGTTGACGGCTTTCTCGATGACTTTGGCCGGGAATGGAAGGAGCGAGATGGGGCGGTAGTTTTTGAGTTCGGTGGGGTCCGCTGTGGGTTTTTTCAGAAGGGCGCTAAGTTCTGCGTGTTTCCAGCTTTCTGGGAAGGTGGCGGAGTTGAGGGAGCAGTTGATGACGTCTCGGAGGTGAGGTGCTATGATGGAGTCTGCTTTATTGAAGATGTGGTGAGGGCAGGGGTCCGTGGGGGATCCTGAGTGGATGGAGTTCATCAGGTGGATGGTGTCCTCAGTGGAGATTGGGTTCCAGTCATTCAGGATGTTCAAGGGGGGTGAAGGTCCTGCAGAAGGTTGGGTGGGTTGGTCTCCGGTTTGGTTGTCGAAGCTGTTGTGGATGTCTGCAATTTTGTTGTGGAAGAACGAAGCTAGGGAGTCGCAGAGGGCTTGAGAGGGGGTGATATCATTGGAGTTGGCTGAGGGGTTGGTAAATTCTTTGACGATGTTGAATAATTCCTTGCTGTTGTGGGCGTTGTTGTCTAGTCGGTCTTCGAATGCGGCTCTCTTGGCAGATCGGATTAGTTGGTGGTGTATGCGGGTAGTGTTTTGAAGGCGTCCCTGGTGCTGGTGTTTGGGTCTTTTTTCCAGGTCTTCTCGAGGGAGCGACAGAGTTTCTTTGATTTCTTAAGATCATCGTTGAACCAGGAGGCGTTTTTGCTGCCTAGTTTGAATTGACGTTTTTTCATCGGTGCTAGGATGTCGGCGCTGTTGGATAGCCAATGGGTGAGGTTAATGGCTGCTTGGTCGGGGTTAGAGGAGTGGGCAGGGGGGTTTTGAAGAAGCGATGAGGAGATCTGGTCGATGGTGATTTTGTTCCAGTTTCTTCGCAGAGTGGGTTGAGGATGGTTGTGAGTTGTGGTTTTATTGTAGATAAAGTGTACGCAGCTGTGGTTTGTCCAATGAAGAGCTGTGGTGTGACTGAATGAGACATGTTTGCTGGAGGTGAAGATAGGGTCGAGTGTGTGACCTGCGATGTGGGTGGGCGTAGTGACAAGTTGTTTGAGTCCGAGGTTGGCGAGATTGTCCAGAAGGGAGGTGGCGTTGCTGTCATTGCTCTTTTCCAGGTGAAAGTTGCACCCTGTCCAATCACGAGACGCGTTTGAGCGCGTCACGTGACCGCGCATCCAATAGCAGCGCTGCTTTCAATCGGCCCTCCGCTTGCCTGCAGCTGGTTACTTCGACACCTTTCGAACCTTTCCTAGTCCTGTAACGAGGGAACGCAAAGTTCCTTATGCGTCTACACCTATCCGAAGACGCTAACAAACGCCCCACGTGACCACGTACCCAATGAGTGTGAGGCTTATCTACAGTCCCTCGCCAGTTGTCGGTACCTCCCCAGACAGCCAGGACGCCGGCCAGGAGTACCGACGGTTAGGTAAGAGGAGCCCTCGCACTCTGCCGCTTTTTCAAGCATTTCCACCATGGGTATTTACTCGAATGGAGGTTCTTACCAGAGGATGACACCACCCTTGTTGGTTAATAGGACCATGTATTTTCGGCTATTGGTTGTGAGAGGAGTCTTGTTCTGTCATGTGCATTTTATGTTTTAACGTGTGTCTTACATGTTTTCTAGAGCGGTGCTTCATTTTCCCCTGAGCTTCTGCCAGGTGGGGTGAGGCCAGCCTGCCTTACAGATTTAGGTAAGAGCTCACTAACATTTGGCATTTTGAAATCTCCTTCCAAATGTATTCAAACTGCGTTTGCACTCAGTTAGTGCTTTTTCTAAACAACACTTTATGTGTTTAAGTTTAAATCATAATTGATGGTTCTACTGTTTGGCCCTTTCACTATTGAGAGCTATACCTCCTCATTTTCTTTCTACAGTGGCTAGCACAGACTGTAAGGACACCCGGAGCATTCAGGTGACCGTGTGCACTTGTTTATGTTTCTTTGGTGTCACCTTTTGTTTTTCACCTGGTGTAGTAGCATTTGTTTTATTTCTGGTCCTGATGAAAGCAAGGACACAATAGTCCGCTAATTGCTGAAACTAGTCGACCATATTGACCTGAGGCTGTCTACATAAACAGACAGTTTGCGGTTGCACTGTTTTTAACATTGGTATGTTAAGCACACCTGGAATAAATCTCTGTCTAGTGCTTTTTCTAAACCAATTTTAAACACACTTTTTCTTGGTTTTTTCCTTTTCACACTTTTTCTGCACTGCACACCCCAGTCCCACTTTCTCTGCCACTCACCTACATCGAGTGGTATTCCACACTGTCGTCTCTTACACTCACTGAGGATACCCCCTACCACCGGGTTGACCTCCGAGTAGAGCACTAATAACCTATGACGGGTGGTACGGATAAAATCCCAAATGATGAAGGGCGGATCCGAATGGTGACTGATGGGTATTTTTCCTCATCCTTGGAGAGCTCTCTGTGACACAACCTGTTAGTGAGTGTGGGTTCTTGGTTGGTTCTCTTTACTGATGGGCACTTTGATCTGAGACCCTCTGGTACCTTTGTTGTTTATCAGTTCTTTTGGGGATAGTACCCAGAGCCTGGTCTTTAAACTTCCCCTAGGTCCTCCTCCACCGTAATGTTCTGTTGAAAGTTGAGGTCTCCCAGTAGAATGTATTCCTCGGAGGGGAGGGCGTGTGGGGTGATAAAGTCAGTGATGACGTCGCTGAATTGTGCACGGGGTCCTGGAGGTCGGTAGAGGAGTGTGCCTCTGATTGTGGTCTTGGGGTCGGTGTGGATCTGGAAGTGAAGGTGTTCGGCGCTAGCAAGGTTGACGTCTGAGCTGGTTGAGATGCGGATGGAGTTCTTATGGACGATAGCGATGCCTCCTCCATGTACCACACAAAAGCAAGAATAAAAAAGAAATAAGGAATGAACCAACATGCGTGGCTCCAGTAGGTGATTATATCCCCCAGAGCATGTCTCAGCCTCCCTCTCTTGAGGTTATGGGTAATCCAGGCGTGAGGGAAAAGATCGAAGTAGTGCACACTCTCAGAGATGTGTCTCTCCGTGACCCCTCTCTTCCTCCCCTATTGTGGTTATTCTAGAACTGACCCTTAGGTTCCCTCCCCCGCCCAAGTCACCTACTGCAACTGCCACAACTCTCCTGAGTTGCGGCAGCGTGAAGGCAATCCCCGGGGGCGTCCACCAATCCTCGCACCAGTCGTCGGGGTTGTCATCTTCGCCGGCGTCTTCGTCCTCTCTCCTAGTGTCAGCTGGACTCTCCTCTTCCGTCGGCTTGGCGTCTTCGCTCTCCATCGCAGCTTGGCTCTCCAAATACTCAGCGACTTCCAGGTTTCCTGTCTCGGCTTCCTGGTATTCTCTCCTCTTAAATCCTTAAGGCCCCTCCTCTTCCGCCCTGGTCGATGTCATCCATTCGCCGTCCTGCCGGGGAGAACGCCCCTCATCCTGTGTGGGGGAGGCATTAGTTACTGTTGACCACTTCCTTTTATTTATTTCTTCTGGAGTAAGATTTGGACAAAGATACGTAAATCCTCAAGAGCTGCCAACAGCACACAAACAATAAACGGTTTCCCTTGGTAACGGATAATTGCTGGACTTGCTCATCCCGAATGCTGATTTGTTTCATATGCTGTTCTCCTGCTCGTTTGTGTATAGCTTTTGGATACGTGTATGGTCTCAAATTAATTACATTTTTGGCACTAACTTCTCTTTTTCATTTACTCATGTGTTTTTGGGAAGCCTTTCTCCTATTTGGAATGACTACTCATCCAATGTCAAAATTATTGATTTACTACTAGGAGTTGCCTTCCAACAAATTATTAAGAATTGGAAAGACTTTTCTAAAATCTCTCATCAGGCTTTGTGGTATGCAGACTGCCACAATCACAGGTTGGATACTTCTTTTGTCTACCCTTTAACTATGGCGAAATATCGTCTGAATCTATGGTCATCTGTTACTTTGTATATTGATATAGGTGCCAAAAGTTCTCGCCTGCCAATGCCATGTCAACAAGAAGTCCTTAAACTGCCATGATCCTCCTGATCATTCCTTTGTTTTATTTTGGTATTAATCGTATACTTTTCTCACCTTATTGCGTTTTATTTCTACCGTATATTATTTTAATTTATGTACTTCTTTAAAGCTTCTTTGTATTGCGATGACCTATGTTTAATTTTATATATTGTATGTTGACACCTTTATTCTTTTAATAAAATTTCTTTTGAACTAAAAGAAGTGGTGTGTGTTTTCAATATAGTAACACAGCAGCAACTCACTAATATTAGTGCAAACAATTTCTGTGACACCCTCTCATTTCTCATTTGTGAGGTCCTGTCTTGATCTAAAAGGAAGTTTTTTATGAATTTTGCATGAAACATAAGCACAATATTTCTCTGCAAAATGTCTCTAAAAGACACAAACATCACCCACAAACTAAGGGTGGGCGGGGAAGCGAAATTGGGAGCATTTCTTAGCGTGCTGCCTTGAAAATGTGCAACTAACAAACTGTCCTGGTAGCGATTTTGCGAAGATGGCGGACTCTGAGAGGAGCAACACAGGGCTGGGAACTGGTCTTGTGTCCTGGAGCCGAGACCTGAGCTGTGGTAAGGGCTGCGGTCCGATGCTCCACCGAGTTTTCCCGCTGGAGCCATGGGCAGAAGTTTGGGAGCTCTGCCGCTTAGCCGGACCTGTGATCCTTTCAACATTCATGGACTTTTTGATAAGTGTAACGAGTTCCATATTTTGTGGACATCTTGGAAAGGTGGAGCTGGACTCTGTGACCCCTGCCTGCCATTATAAATGTTACTGAAATATCAGTTGGTTCAGGACTGTCCTCCGCATGTGACACCCTAATATCCCAGACCTACGGGGGAAAGAATTTGAAACGAGTTGGGAGATGCTGCAGAGGGGAATCCTTATTCTGATGCTGTTCTGCTTCCCCTGCTGGGCCTCCTTTATTAACACTTAGCAAACATTACAACTCCTTAACCAGGATCCAGATGTGACCAGATTAACGCCACTGTATGTTATGATATTCATCCCTACACTTCCTGCAGTGTTCCTCTTTCAGCTGCAGACCTGATATTTACAGAATCAGGGAGGTGATTTGGCCTCAGGTTATAACTGGCGGTGTTGTAAATGTCCTTACCATCGTTGTCAATGCCATAATTCTGTATGCGGTGGGCCTTGGAGTGGCAGGCTCTGCATGGGCGAACACCTGCTTATCTGTCATGGTTTTCCTTTTCATTTGGTGCAGAAAAATATATGTGGAAACCTGGGGAGAGTGGTCGACAAATTGTTTTTAAGAATGGGATTCCTTTGTAAGACAGGGTATTCCAAGCATGCTCATGGCTTGCATTGAGTGATGGACTATCGAAATTGGAGGCTTTCTAGCAGGTCTTATCAGTATCTCTGAGCTCGGAGCACAAGGCATAATGCTGGAACTGGCCATAGCAGCTTGCATGGTGCCTGTTGGCTTTAGTATGACTGGATGTGTTACGGTAGGAAACGCTCTTGGAGCTGGTAATATTCAGCAGGCGAAAAATCAGCCAGTATAGCTTTGCTGTGCACATTGTTTTGGGCCCTTATGAGTGGAGTTTTGATTACATCCTCCCAAGACGTGGTGGCATATATATTTACCGGAGACAAAGATATTGTCAGACTGGTCTCACAGCTTATGCTAATATTTGCTCCCTTCCATTTGTTCGAAGCAACTGCTGCCACAGCCAGTGGAAAAATGAGATGATCAGGGAAACAGAAAATTGGTGCACTATTAAATGCTGTTGTATATTATCTTGTTGGATTCCCTATTTGCATCTCTCTCATGTTTGCAGCCAAACTTGTAGCTATAGGCCTGCGGTTAGGAATTCTCATTTGTTTTTCACTGCAAGCAGTTTCCTTTCTAATATTTGTATTCAAGATCAACTGGGCCATGGTTGCAGAGGAGGCTCAAGTTCAAGCTGGGTGGAAATGGTGCATGTAGGAGAGTAGGGTCTGCTTTCCTATGGTCACCCCACTTTTTTCTTTTTGCTTCACTGGTTTTCGACTTAATGTGGCTGTGGGCCTGCTAATCAGACCCACAGCCCCGCTGTTCTCGCTCTAAAATCACAATCATGTACTTTAGGTACATCACCAATTGGGATTGGGTCACCTTGTGAGCTCTTGTACAGAGTACTATAGGTACCCAGGGCATAGGTGCATCCAAGGCCTACCACGGGCTGCAGCATATCTTTTGCCACCCCTGGCTGGCCATCCAAACTGACACAACTCGCTGATCACTCAGCTGGGGCAAGGTGGTGTAATAAGCCCTAGCTTAGATATAGTATACCTATGTCTAAACCTATATCTGGACACATATGCACCTATAAGTCACTCCTATGAAGGCCTTAACAATCCTGGAGGCAGAGTGCTTGGTTTTATGTGAGATGGTGCTCTAGCATGAGCTGAGCATGTCTGCAGCTTTCGGAACCATGTCCTTATAGCTGTTCTAGGATATTGCCATACCATATACTTTTAAGTGCATTATAATCCTCGCGGTTACTTGTTAACTATGGTTTGGCTTTATCAAAACATGTCGTGTAAGGTGTCATACGCTTTGGAATACTACCCCCTCACCAGTCCTGGCGACAGGGGTAGCATTCCACCCTTCTAGAGGGAGAAGACATGTTACTTTCCTTAAACGCGGTTAAATCAACCAGAGCCTCAGCATCACAAAATGGATGCTCCTGCCACAGACACAAGTCTGGCCTCCTGCTGCTGACCGAAACTCCGGCAGGGGAGGCCTGGACAAAAGGTTTCCTGTCACAGGGAGGTGCTATCACCACCCCAGACAGGAGATAGTGGATTGAGGCAGGGAGGGCTGAATGAGACTAGACATTGCCTGGGGCACACAAGGTGTCCCATGCATACTCCAGTTCAAACCGGTGCTGGGGCACTCCAGCCCCAGCTCTGGCGCAAAACTGGACAAAGGGAAAGGGGTGTAACCACCCCCTTCCTGGGTCCCACCCATAGGAGGGACCTAGCAGGTGATCCAGCCCCTTGATTTGGAATAAAGGTAGGAGCTGTGCCCTTAGTCTTTAGATCATCCTGACTGAAACTTTGAAACATAACTCTTGACCCTTCGACATCCTACTCGACGTAGAAGACTGAAGAATCTCCCTTGTGGTCAAGGAGTGGCCACCCTGTGCAAGCAGGCACCATCAGCGCTCAAAGGTTTTCTTTGTTGTTGCTCCCGCCGGAGCTCGAACAACAGAGACTGACAAGAACCAGACTTCCAGACATCCGCCAGCCCGATCCACAGTCCCAGCAAAGCTGAGACCCGTGGAGGCGACGTGAGTCGTGGTACCGGCCATCTTGGAAAGCCAGCAAAGTGCTTCCTGTGCAGCTCCTGAGGCACCCTCGAAGCTGTGCATTGGGGATTGAGAAGCCCTGGCCCGAGCAGCTTTTGCACCAAAGATCACCTCTGCACACTCACCGAGTGCTGCGTGGGGCATTTTTGCATTTTCCTGCTCGATGCTTCTGTCCGGTCACTTGTCCGTTGGCTAGTGGCCTCTGCGACGACGAACCTATGAATTTTCACTGCTGGTCTGGTTGCTCCAGACTGGCCCTTGCTCCCCTGAAAAGGAGCAGCCCATCAGACCTTGCTGGTCTGATCCAGAAGCCATCTCCGATTCCTGCGTGGGCTTAATTTGCCAAGGCCTGTTGACTCTGATTCGAGAACCGACACCGCTGACAGCGAGAGCCTTCGTGGGACAGCCTGTGTCCACCTCCTGGTTGTCGTCGATCCTTCCTGGTCCACGTGGCAGCGGAGACAAACTTCACGACAACACCTGATCGCAACCCGACATCGCCTGGTTCCTTCCTGGTTGACACCTATGCACCCACTTCCTGTGGGTGAGGTAACGAGGGTACTCCAGTGCTCCTGTAGAGATTTACATCCCTAGTGTCCTAGTTTTAAGTGGTTAAGTTCTAGTCCAGTCGGAAGACTTTCAAAACTGTAACTTTGTAACTTTTACGCACCATTGATTTCTATTGGTGCACGCGTGTGCCTATAGACACTGCACCCGCATCCTGTGGGCCTCCTACGTCTTAACTGCTGTTAGTCCAGTGTAGCCCCAGCGATTATCAAGGCCCTAGGCCTTACCATTGTTCATGAGGTGGTTCTTATACCACTATTTTAGTATATGGTTTTAGGGGCCACCCGGGCCTATCCATATTTGTGCAACTTTTGTATGTTATATGAAGTTCTTTCTTTAACGCTTGTGCTTCTGTCCTCATAAAGAGTACAGGGGATTATTCTAGTAATAAATACATATATTTTATAATATATAACTTGTGTGGTGTCCTTTCATTTGGTATTAAAGGGATTGCACATGGTAAAACAGCTGGCTTCACATGCCCTCTTGAGTTTAGCCTAAGACTGCTTTTGTCCATGCTACCACTAGGATAGCTGGTCTATAAGGTTGACTTACAACCAATCACCATAAGGGTCGTTTGGACTGGTGCAAGGTGCTCACTAGAATAGTGACCTTCATATACCAGGCCAACTTCTCACAGTGCAGGAGGATATAAATGCAAACACTTCTAGCCCTACAGCAACTATTTCCAGTGTGCAAGTTGATGATGAGACTTTCCTGAATGATAGCCACACTGATGACCAGCGCATTGTAGAAGAAGGCACTCCTTGTGCTGTGAGAACAGTTGGGGAAGTGTTATCTGTACAAGCCCTCCTTCTTCGTAGAAGTGTTGCTCTGGTTGCTGCTATTTTAGAGTTGCTTGTAGAGCTGCTGGTGAGACTTACTTTAACTGGCAATGGCTAGATGACAGTGATTTGATTCAAACTAACAAGGAGAAGCTGGATGAAAACCAGACCCAAGTTCAAATCGAACCCCATTGAAAAGATGAAACTGCAGAAAGAGGATTGTGAGCCTTCTTGATGTTCCTTGGAACTTCTATGGGCAGGTTGATAAAATGTGCTATGGATTGTTCGCATGATTTTTAACGTATCATATTTTGAGGAGTGCAGCCAAATGAATGTGTCCATTCAATCCTTTTTTTAAAAAAGTTTTTTATTAGCAGCACAGGAAAAATATAAACAAAAACAAACATGTCGAGAAAAGAAGAAATAAAGAAACCAAAAAATACACAGAATAGACATTACATCAAAGATAAATTCTAATTGGATTCCATCAAGCAAAAAGCAAGTATCGTGTCAGGCATACAACATAAATCACAGTAAATCTACTAGATAAATTTCAGTTAGTAAGTAGCTTTTTCCTAATGAAGGACCCCCAAATCTTACCAAATTACATAAGGATTTAGTACCCTTGAGCCTGGCCAGACCAAGTTCCATACCGTAAATTTCATTAAGCAAAGACCACCATTCCATAATATGTGGAGAATTAGGAGAAATCCAGGCAGGGGCAATTATAAGTTTGGTGCATGATAACATAATACTAATTAAAGCTCTTTGAGGAGTGTTAGTAACATTAACGTCAAGCAAAACTAGAGCTGGATTTAAGGAAAATATGCTCCCTAGCTTCAGTTTCATTATCCTCTCAAGAGACGTCCAGAATTCTAATATCATAGGACAAGTATACAGCATATGTACCAGATCTGCTGCAACTAGCGCACACTTGGGGCATTTAGATCGATCACTGTATGTACTGTCCGAAGCCCATTTAGATATTCTTTCTGGGGTGTGGTAAAGTATGCAAGTTATTTTAAATTGCTGCAGTCTTATACTTGATGAGAGAACAGCTTTGTTAATATTACATAAGGATGTGTTAATCACAGCCGGAGTAATATTACTCCCCAACCTCCTACTCCATTTCTCCGCTAATGTGCTGCAGTCAGTATTTCTATAAGTGTTGAAACATTTATAGCAGCAACTAATTCCCTTCAATCCTATGCTCTTGTGCATCATTGAACTGAAAAGTTCACATTGGTGGTGAGGAGCCGGTATAAGACTTAATCAAGAAGCGTATTGAAGTGGGAAACTTAAGTATAAAACTCAAACCTTATTGGGGCGATAAAGATCTTGATAAGAAGGTATTATGTAACATAGTATCTTGAGCAAAATCAAGCTCTCTAGTTGGCACTTTCTGCATTTTAAATTAGTACAGAAATCTACTTGTTATTTTTGGTTTGTATGCTACAGGTCAAGCACCATATCATTCTATATGTTCTCTGAACTGGGTATGGTCTTATAGGAAAACAGAATTAGGTATTGACGGGCATACTAGTCAGTGGTGTATTAAGTTGAGTATGCTGCAACTTTAACATCTTGTTATATCATAAATTACAGTCAAAGTCCACTATCACAGATGTAATTTAATGCCCGGGTCTTCTCACCAGGAAAATCACCAACTCCTCCCCCACAGCTGCATGCATTTGATAGAAAGCCTGCATTTTGACACACTTGTTTTGTCTTGCTTGGTTTCACTCCTGTTTTAGGGCTGCCCCAATTTCCCTGTGGTCCCAACTGTACGTTTTCTGCTCCTATTATTTTGTTCTTGTGTTGTCCATTTAGCAACATTCTTCAGGCTAAACAACCCTAAGGCAAGTGGAGAACTGGGCTACGACCTGGGTGCTCTGCGCTGTGTTGTCATTTGTTGTGTGGTCTCCACAGCTTGCTAACAAAGCGGGTACAGCGAGCAAGTAAAAAAAGTTGTTTCTACTTTGGCACCAGTATGTAATTCTGATGCTTTAAAATATTGCTTACAAACCTTCTCCCTCACCCCACCCCCACATGGTCAGTAAAACTACTATTTAGTACTGCCCTTTTGCCAGTATCACACCAGTTTGCCACTTTGATCTACCTCTGTTTCCAAAGTGGCTTGAATCATCACTCACTTGCATCCATTTTCCTGTTTGCAATGTAGTACCCCAGAATATTATACCTAAATCTAAATGACCATTATATGCCAGTCTCTTCCTCAAAAGAAAACGTCCCCCTAGAGGAAAGCGGGGGGTCATTACATAGGACCTCTACATTTCTAAAGCCACAGAAACATTTTGCAAAACCAGAATAGACCAACTTGCTGGTCAAGCAAATGTAGAACATTAGCATTTCTAGCAGCAGTTAACCATTAATTAAAACTAGATGAACTTTCTACATCGTAAAAGCGTCAGTTAAACTTTCTATCAAAAGAAACTGCAGTTTATACATTTTATATAATGAGGAATTCTGAAGCACTTTGCCTGGACGCACAATTGTAGAGAGCACTTTATATATGTTATTTCAGCCTTATTTGCGAAGCGGACTTGATGGTTCAAAGTCAAACCAATAAAAATATTTATAGCCCAACACTGCAGTCTCACAACCCCACTTCACACGTATCTGTAGTTCATATTCTTTATAACTCCTATTATTAGATGTTTAAGCTATATATATAAGTGCCTTGACATAAATGGATGATGACATGGCTGGAAACGGTATTTGTTGTATACCACCCTTCCCATCCACCTGGATTTTTTGTTGCCAGAGAAAATAGACCAGTACAAAGCAAAAGAATAAAGAAATATGCTTAAACCACACTATCTTAGAGGGCAATCATAATTACGTTTTTCAAAAAATGGATTTCCGGATTAGATGTCAAAATTAGCCCAGCTGAAAAGCATTGCACCTTGTCTTCCGATTCAGCAGACCATCACGTGAAAGACTCAACGCATAAGGCTGCTAACAGACAGAGGGCTCGGTTTTTTAAGCTCTACGTAGAATAGAAGGTGTTAAGAAAATATGCCTGATGAAGATTACAGAATTTTGTGTGTAATTATTACTTAATTTGTGCAAGTGGTGAATACCAGCACAGTAGCATAGCAAAGATGCCAAGGTCCCTTGTGCAAGCAAGAAAGTGTCCTCTTTTACAGTTGATGGTCTATTTATTTAAAAAGGTTTTATATAGCGCTGGCTAGACCCAGAGGTATCAGAGCGCTTTACATGGGCATCAGACAATAAATATCAGGTAACAGCTTTACATGGATATCAGCTTTACAAAGGTTACACAGTTATTAGAGCATGGCAATTCTAGTTACAAGTAAGGTTGAGACAAACAAAAAGGAACATATAGGTAGGGGAAAAAGCTGGCAAGGGGAGATATTCCGGGGAGTGGGGGGGTAAGAGCAGGGGAAGTAGACAAAGAGTGGAGGAGGGAAAGAGGAGGGGAGTGTTAGAGACACGGCATGGCAAGAGGAGGAGGAGGGTGACAGGGACACAAACCGGTAGACGAGTCAAAGCTGCGCCCAAAGTCCAGAAGCTGTGATCCCAGGGGGAGTGGTATCATTTCCCCATCTCTGTTGCGAGAGGCTCCATAAGCACAGTGGACTCTCTCAGAGGGGTCTCTGAGACTCAAGGCCTACTTTACTGGATCCTTCCCTAAAAAGGGGAGAGGAAGTGCTTTGGAAAGGGGTGCCATACCATACCTCAATTGTGAGTGGCTCCCTTGGCGCTGTGGACTCTCTCAGCGGGTACGCTGAGACTCCAGGGTATATAACTTGGATCTTTCCCCAAAAAGGGGAGAAGGAGTGCTTAGTCAAAGGGCACAAAAGGACAGGGGGCTAGGTGGTTAAAGCAGGTAAGGGGAGATATTCCTGGGAGTGGGGGAGGGGGGTAGGAGCAGGGGAAGTAGACAGAGAATGGAGGAGGGAAAGATGAGGGGAGGATTAGAGACACAGCAAGGCAAGAGGAGGGGGAGTGTGACGGGGACACAAACCGGTAGGCGACTCAAAGCTGCGCCCAAAGTCCAGTAAGCTGTTGTAGCAGGGATTCTGCTCCTACACAGAACTGTGCATAGAGACTTGGAACCTTAGTGAATTAGGGTGTGCCAAAACTCACCTTAGTAGCCAATATCCCCTACCAGACTAGCAATCAGTGTCTCATTGGTTCTTCCATAACACAAATGATTAGACAACCCAGAACATGGAACTTAGAATACCTCAGGTAATGAGGAACACATGAACACTCTTTCGTTATACTCTCATACCAGTCCAAAACAGGGATTAATTGGAGACACGTGCAAGTTTGAAATATTTATTTCTAATGCCGTGTTCTCATGTGCAGTATTTTAGCTAATACAAGCAAACATATTATAATCAACAAGATTATCAGCATAGTTACTATTCAGTCAGTCAGTCAGAAACCTTTATTCGATTCCAGATGAATCATAAAAGTTCACAAGGAAGACATACAATCATAAAATAAAACAATATTTACAACAAACAAAAACATAAATAATATCTTTTGCAGACAATAAAACACCCAATTACGTACTTTTACATTGCATATTGTTTCCTTATTATAAAAACAATGTTTATAAAACTAAGCACAGAGCTACAAATGGAAGCGTTTGCTAGGGAATGTAAATAATTAAAACCCTCTCTATGGGATTGGAATCAATTTTTGTTTAAAATTGGTTTAAGAAAACGCACCCTAGGGTCTTTATATAATGTGCAAAATAACATAAGGTGCACAGTATTTTGTTGGGCTGTGTTTTTACAAGGACAGGGGGGTAGCCTCTCACAACACCGCACCTGTTTTGGAAAAGCCACAAGAAAGTGCAGTGTGCCTAAACGAAGTCTAGTCATTAAAAAAACGTGCATTTCCCTGTAAGCTAAAAGACAAATAAAATTGTTGCTGTTTTAAAAAAGGGGGGTCCGATCTATCTGAGGACCTAGAAGATATATTCAGCTCAGATCCAAAAGCTTCTTTTATGGACATTTTCATGTTTAGGGGTATACACTCAGGTTTGTCATAAAAATCTTCTAACCCTATTTTATAAAAGGTTTGTTTAACATAGCGTAACCAGGGTACCGCCATTGCATTGTCTAGATTCATGCAATCTTTCAAGACAAGTCGGGAGAAATTAAGTTCCTCTGAAGACCAGATTTTCCCCCATAAAAACAGGGGTGCCATGTGTATTCTATCTGTAATATAATCCATGCCCACCTCCGAGTGACAAAATGAGGTAGGCGAACTAGACGGGATAAATAAGAGTCTCTTCAAAAATGTGTTCTCTATTATTTGGATCTGTGTACTCTTTTGCTATCCCCACACTCCTACACCATAAGTTGCTCCTGACAGACATTTTGATTTGTATAGGGTTATCAGCTCTGCAACAGGCTTATGACGAAGTTTGGCCGGAAATCGAAACAGCCCCTCAATAACTCTTGAAGCTCGTTGGACCCGAGATACTAAAAGTTGGTCCCTATTTAGGTTCGAATTAAACACATTCCCCAGATAACTAAAGTTTTTTACCTTCTCAATAGCTATCCCATTCACTGAGTATTTTCGTGTTTTCGTTGATTTGGGCCCGCAAACCATGACAAAGGATTTCTTATAATTCACCTTCAAATCTAGCGACATCATATATTCGGTGAAAGCATCCAAACATCCCTGGAGGCTGTTGGCAGTCAAGGCCATCAGGACCGTATCGTCAGCATATGACAATAAAGGTACTTGGGCACCTGCTATTCTCGGGAAGTCCAAATGTTTGTTTAACAGAAACTGCTCCAGCCCATTTGTATAAACCAAAAATAAAAACGGGCTAGGATGCAGCCTTGCCGGACCCCCTCTGTCGACACAATGGGCTTCGTCTTCTCTCCCCCTGGGCCTGGGGCTTTAGAGGCAATGCCCATTCTAAGAGCCTCCTCCACTTCGCCTAAAGTTAGGGATGCACTTAATTGCCGGGCGGATTCAGGATAAAAAAATATATCTGGCTGTTTGGCCTGTGGACTAATATAATTTGGGTTAAAAATCTTCATAAAATGCAACTCCCAAGCTGAACCCATTATGTTTGATTCCACGTTCCTGCTTACATCCGTGAAGAGTGGACGATTAATCACCTCCCAAAAGGACCTGGAGTCTCTTAGCATTCCTGCCTTATCTAAATCTTCCCAGGCCTGACGTCTGAATTCTTCTTTTCTACTCTCTATTATGTTTTTGTAGGACCGTCTAACTTCCTTAATCAAGACCCTATCCCATGGTACTACGCTTAAAGCTGTTTTTAAGGCTCTATTTGCCGCTGAGCACTCCGAATCAAACCATTTATGTTCGGGGCGATTCATTTTTTTACTGGCCTCAGCAGATTTTTTGCCACATCTTCACATATAATTTCAAAACTCCCTATAATGGAATCCGGGGGGCTAAATAAGTTAAACAAATCATCACATCAGTTAAGTTAGACTTAATTAAATTCTCCTCAAATTTTACATGATCCAAAGTATCCCATTTCAACCGTACCCCTTGATTACAGTTATATTTTATAGGACAGTCCACAGCCATCCCCTTCGAAGCCTTAATTTTTAGTGAGGCTGTTAAAGAATTGTGGTCACTCGCAGCATTCGGTTCAACCAGGAAATTTTCTAGAAGATCAGAATATCTCCTGGTAACCCACATAAAATAAATCGTACTAGTTCTGCCCTGCCATGAAATGTCAGAAAATATATTACCGAACTATCCACTAGATTGTTCGCCGGGGATAAGTCATTAACAAGGATAATTGAATTTAATGCGTCCCCCTGAGGAGTATGTTTAAAATGGGCAAGCAGTGAATCGTCAAGATCTAACAACCCGCACACTTTGTTACTGCTTTGCTTACATAGTGTGCAGTTGAAATCTCCAACCCAGATAATACATAAGGGGAGAATGTTAGTGCTGTTTTATCAATTTCTTCTTGTAATTGGTTTATGACCCTAGTGCTTTGCTCATCAAAAATGTTATAGTACGAATTGATTATTAATAAACTTACATCTAACAAATTAAAACACATATTAAGTTGGTACCAAGGTGAATCAATTACTTTTTTGATTTTGAGCACCTCGAACCCCATTGAGATCAAGGTTACCAATCCCCCCTTGCCCTCCCTGACAATAATGGTTCCGCCAAAACATTTAGAGATGAATATCCATCTATGTTAACATCCAATCTACTCCATGTTTCCTGGATACAAATGATATCAAATGTTTTAATGTACTGAACCCAAACCTCATCTGTTAGCTTTGGGATAATCCCTGCTACATTCCAGGAAAGTAGGCGTAGCTGGTGACAACTTCTTTGAGGATAGGGTATTTGCATGGCTTGACAATTTGGGCCACTCGGGGTCTGGTCGAATGGAACAGTAATTAAGCCTAAATCTCCCATGCTCTCGCTCATATTATATAACTGGATAGCCAAGTCCTCAATGCCCTGGGTTCCATTTGGGTTTCTTGGTTGCAAATGTGAGTCCCTCCATTGGGCAATGTCACTGGCCATAGGAGACTCTTCCATCTCGGGAATAACAACCAGAGACAGTCAGTCACAGTCATCTAGACCAGACAATGGGGCATATCTGTTTGTGAGGTTTGGTTCAAAAGTGTATGGTATAACCCCATAGTTATTGCAGCGATAATCACCTTTGGACCTTGCTCCGGGTACAAGATTGTGGTGGGGGCTATAGAAGAACCCTAGTGGGAGCACGGATATTTTTGCAGGATAAAACCCTTCATTCCTATTTCCGAGGCATTCAAGTATAAGCCTGACTATACGCGCGTTATTGAAATCCGCCACTACACAATCCCCCCTCTGTTCTTCACAGAATAGCCTACCCAAGAACAGCGTCTAGCCATTATAAGGTGGTTGCAAATGTCCCAGCCACAGACCCCCTCTTCTTTCAAGTGTGTATTCAGCCAATGCATAATTTTTGCCATTAACTGTTTAGTAGATTCAACCTGGCCTTTCTGTAAAATAGGTACATCCCTCAAAACTGCAACCAATGGTGCTGCAGCGGGGGTAGATTTATTACCCTGGGATCATATCTAGATATACTATTTCCCTGCCCATAGTGTGTTACAGTAGGGTTATGACTGATAGCCCCAGGGACTTGGGTTGGTTGGTTATCTAAGCCTTGCATGCTGAGAGTTCCAGCCATACTCCTGATAATCCCACCGTTCAGCCCATCACCCCCCCATCCTCGGTGTGCTCGGTATAAGCTGGGCTGACTCCCCAGACGTATTCCCATGCTCACTTCCTTCACCTAACACCACCTGGCTACCGTACCCTTATCAGAGGTAGCTGCCTCCCTCCTATTTCTGGTTTGGGACGTAGGTAGTGAAGCAGAATTTTGTGGGATACCAGGTGGCTGGTTTGGATTTGTGGGATTAATTATTATTTTAGACACTATCTCACTGGATCCATTCATCCCCCCAATAGTCCCATGGCTGATGCATGATTGGACACAGTTACTATTCCATAAAATACAAAGGGAGAAAGCATGTTACAATGCTAAATGGAAACAGGTTAGAATACTCCTATATCTTACCCTCCCTTGCTAGTAGGTAATTTTATATCTACAGAAGGTCTCTTGGGATTACAAGGGCGGCCCCATACCTCTGGTCCTAGCAGAAATGGATCACATCAGTTTCTGCACCAGCTCTCAGCATGCGAATGTTCTCCAAGTGTGTGTGATCATGCCTACGCAGTGCATTATTAAAACACGCCAAACTCAGAGGTGGCCACAGCTGCATATATGTTATGTCTAGAACGTGCGCTGATCAGTCCAAACAACAACCACTGTGTTGAAATAACCTTGAAGGCCTCGGCACTCACTGTTCAGACAAAGCTTACCAGGCAAGGCTGTTAATATAGAAAAACATATTATTCTTGTGTGAAGCAAAACACTCTGCTAAACTCTAAACATTTATAATAATGTGTGCCATGTGCAGAGGCAGCAGAAAGGAAAAATGACGTTTAAACTTCTAATGGCTCATGCCAACTTAACACAGTGTAAATGCAAGGCTCATCCCCATGACACCCTCTCTTGATCTGAGCATGGATAAGAAAGGGGCAAATTTGGAAAGCAGAGTTCAAGAACAATAGTCAGAACCAAGTTCAAATTGCCACAGTGAAAAAACGGGAACAAAACTCAATAAAATGAATGTACTTCAAATCAAGCAATACTAGCCACGGACATAGGGAAGTCAATAGGCCTTGGTAGAAAAAAATGAAGAAGAAAAAAAATATATATATCAGATGTCCGATATATGACCTCGGTCATGGAAGAGAGAGAAGCGATGACACATCTCAATCCAACAATGTATATGCAAAACATGTAGCAACAGGCTCTAATAGGAAGTCACTGTTCTCATCTGAAAACATTTCAGCCATCCGATTCAGCAAAGGTAAAGAACATACATGTTCCTCAATTACCGGAGCCTCTACCACCATCAGAGGGCAACTCGGTTTGTCTTCAATGAAGCTGCGTGCCAAAAAATCTTGCGCCGCTGCGAAAACATTCCAACGTCCCAGGACTCCATGCATCGCTGCAAAAGCCATAATCCCTCCACCAGAACAAAAGAATTCATGAGCAACTAAGGGGCTCATTAGTTGATCATAATCCGCATTGGGAGACACCGTATTGCAGAGACAAAAATCCAGGGCCCAGTCGAAATCACAACTCAGGCAATGAAAGACAGGCTGGGCGCATGTAAAGAAGGAAAATCGAAACGATAATCCATAAGCCGCACTCAATGTAGCAAGAGGCAGAGCTCCATAATATTCAAGCATTCGGTCGCGGAGCAGCAACAGCCGCAACAGATCTTCGCGCAACACAGGACGTGCATCCATTTTGAAATAAACAGAAGTGTGCCTGCAACCAGAGCGAGCATTAAGGGAAATCCACCAAACAGGCTGGAAAAATCGAATGAAAAAATGCCGGGAACACACCAAATATAGTTTGAAAAGAAGTCACAAGGCCACTGCTAACAACTTTAAAAAAGTGAGCCAGCCCCTTGGTGGAGCATGCATTAAAGATAGTGTGAATTAACTCACCGAAATGCAAGGGCAAATCCGTATTTAATAAAGCATGCACCTCTGTGCGGGTGTTTGCCACGTGAAGGACAAATGTTTCACGAGCAGAAGTGAGGGCGACTTCTTTCTGAGACAATAGAGCTCTTATACGACTCATCTTGTTGAACTCTGCTTTCAAGGTCGGAATCGTCGGCCAGATGGAAACATTAAGCTTCCCATGCGGAGGAGGGAACATTACATTTTTACAACAAACTACACGCTCACTGACCGTAACCATGTAAGGAATTCCAGCTACCATCCCACAACAATCTTCATTATTTAAAAGTAAATAACTCCCGTTTGCTAGTAATGTGAATGTGGGAATGATAGCAGGTACTGGTGTACCTTTCAAAATACACGCTAAATTCGGCTCGTTCTGGTTACAAGAGCCATGTAATTGGATATTCCTACACATTAATGAGTGGTGCTGTAGTGCAATCCTCACCATTCAAGTAAACCTCTTTCCCCCCTTAAGGTACCTATAGGTAAACGGTAGTGACCAAGCTTCATGAAGATAAGCGATGCCCAGAGGTTCATATCTGCCTATTGCATAGTACTTCATACAGTCCTCAAATTTGAAAAGGGGAAAAGGTAAAGTTATTAACCCATGGATAAGCCACGTAGCAGAATTTGTCTCAGCCAGAGAAAATGGTAACGGTTCTAACTTTTCAATATGTAACACAGAAAAAGTTGCATCTTTCATAGACATAAAACTTTGCTTTTCAGTCAAATTAAAAGGGGCAAACAAAGATGAAGTATTCATGTAGTGCCATGGCCCTTTTCCAGATTTCAATGTCTGCAAAGTCCAGGCAAACTGCAGAACAGAACGCAATTGATTTTGACCATGGTACAAAACAGACACATCTTCTTGCACAATATCAACAACACATGAAACTATATTATCCAATGTGTAAATGCGGGAAGAAAGCGTGTTAATGCTGTTATCTACAATTGCTAGCACCTTTTCTAAATTTGCTTGATCTATTGCTCTAATGCGAGAAGCAGCATCAATTTGAGACAGTTTCCAAACTTCGTTGTAAATAGCATAAATTCACCTTTTGGATCTGCCGGAAGCCGGGCCCTCCACAAAATCATTCAGATCAACATCCTCAGTCAATTTAGATAAATGTAGCTTAACTGACGTGGAATGTTTGAGCCAACTCTGACATAATTTGCCTACAGAATAGGTAGTCACAGAATGGCCACTTTCAAAATGGGGATCCACCCTAACCTGTGTGTAACCTTGAGCCAAACCCAGAAAACAATGTTGACAAGAATCTGCACTTTTGTGCCACAGCAACCAACCCTTAGGATCCAAACTGGATATGTTAAAGGTAGAATTCAGTAACAGCGTCTGTAATTCCCTAATCGAAAAAATTGTATTATTATCCCAACCAGTATATTCTTCTTATTAATGAAAAGATGGAGCATTTCAAACCATTTCTTAAGGCCAAGGGCTCTCCCCAGAGGATTTTGGAAAGTGCACGCCTCGTGCACGAGCTTGCCTGAGCCTTCTGCCTATCAGCCTGGCAGTTCTCCTCCCCTAATTATTCACTTCACTCACTCTGGCTCTTCAAAGGCTCTGCTCCCCGCCCCCCCCCCCCCGCCTGCACTTCACAGCCGCTTGTTTAAACTAATTTTTAACGTGTGCCATGCAATTTAGGTTTTCTTTTGTGATGTTTCTATACTGTCTTTTCGTGACCTTCTAGGTTATTTAAAGAAGTACAACACATACAAAGTTGTGTGCTCTCCATTGAAGCAGGCACCACCGCTGCCCGCTTTCTGCCACCCTTCCTCCTTTTAGTTCGTGTTTGAGGCACAATAGGTAATTTTGTTTAACTCTGCTTTTGAAGCACAACGCATATGATGTTATCTTTAGGCTATATTTTTGGGGAGCACAAAGGGTAAGATCACCTTTAATTGTACTTTTAATGCACACGCCTACAAGAACTTTTTTTTTTAATCCACCAACTTCGATGTACTTGTTTCCACCATTGTGTCACGCTAATTATCTTTCCCTATTTTACCTTTATATTTTGAACGCCCACAGTTTAATGTTCATTGCATCATGCCGATTAGATTTTCTAAATATCTATTTTTGTAATACTATGTTTTGGTAACTTTCAATTTACACAACTACAACCTATACTATGTTGTGTTTGCACAATTTTTGAAGCACACAGGGTAAGGTGACCTTTAACTGAATCATGATATTGTATGTATTACTAAACTGGCACACAATTTTCTAGAGTGGAAAATATATATATATATATATATATATATATATATATATATATATATATATATATATATATATATATATATATATATATATATATATATATATATATATATATATATATATTGAGGCGGCACTCGAGGTTCGTGGTGACTTCAATCCTTTATTTTCAACCATGGGCATTGACGCGTTTCGGGGGTTTACTTTCCTTTTTCAAAATGCCCCACTGGTTGGTAATTCGCCACTGTTGCTAGTAGTCCCGCTTTTAAAAGAGTGTGTCTTTCCCACCGCCTGAAGTAGTGTGGGCTGCCTCAAAAACACGGTCTGGAATCGCCTCTGTTCTCACAAGTGAACAACATTTCCCAGCATGCGGCGTCCATCTCATGCTGGCGGCGACCCCATCCATCGGTGCATTTTTCAGGTGAGTGATCGATGGACCGTGTAAGCAGGCAGGGAATGTAGCAATTGTTCTGGGCATTTTCCTGGAGTCTATCACGGTCCTCTCCCCCTGCCTTGCATTTCCATCTGTCGTGGGGCAGAGAACACCGTTAAAGTAAGGGTGTGGTCCCATTGAAGTATGGACTGCGCATCCGCAGCTGCATCCAGTTCAGATTTCGTGCGGGGCAGTCAGAGGGTCTTCCATGTAGCGACCCCCTTAACACTTGCGGGGGTGCCAGCCCAGCGCGCAGCCACACTGAGGATCGCGTAGCTGACACGCCATAAGTTCCCAAGAAAGTCTGCCCCAAAAGAAGAAGACTTGAGGCGGCACTCGAGGTTCGTGGTGACTTCAATCCTTTATTTTCAACCATGGGCATTGACGCGTTTCGGGGGTTTACTTTCCTTTTTCAAAATGCTCCCCTGATTGGTAATTCGCCACTGTTGCTAGTAGTCCCGCTTTTAAAAGAGTGTGTCTTTCCCACCGCCTGAAGTAGTGTGGGCTGCCTCAAAAACACGGACTGGAATCGCCTCTGTTCTCACAAGTGAACAACATTTCCCAGCATGCAGCGTCCATCTCATGCTGGCGGCGACCCCATCCATCGGTGCATTTTTCAGGTGAGTGATCGATGGACCGTGTAAGCAGGCAGGGAGTGTAGCAATTGCTCTGGGCATTTTATATATATATATGTTTGGGTGCCGTCTTGGTGGTAGTCTTCCAGGCCTTTAATTAAGGGCAATTCACTGAATGTTTATGGTGAGAGACAGAACGTATTTGCGGCTCCCGATAGTGATCTTTAGTGCTATGCATCACAATTTACAACACAAGTAGACATTCTTGAGTCCCTTTTCACACCTAAATCCATCTCCAACTCTTTGTGCATAAACTACAATAAGGTGTGAACGCTTTCCAAATGGCTGGCATACAGGCAGCTGATGAGCTCAGTGTCTGTAACCTCTGACCACAAAGTCAACAGCACCGCGTTACCAGGCTCATTCATGTTAAAACATAAGCTGCTGTTCCCGTTCAATGCAGCGGGAAGCCTTGTGTTCCAAATTTGGTGATGGTTGTGTCTTTTCACAGCTTGTTTTCTTTGTGTCGGAACTCCAGAGGTGATGTACAAGCTTGTCGCGGATGGGTTTTTGCTTCTGTTCAAGGCGGCACACCGCAGAGTGAGGGCTTAAGTGTGAATTAATGCGTCCATGAGCGATGGTCATTACTGAGTCTGTCTATGCGGGCATCATTAAATTTCCCGAGGTCACAAAATCGAGCGTGAAATCGCGTGGCTCCTGCTGTACAAGTATTTTAAGACAACAGTTATCCCACACTGTAGTAGCCACGTTCTTACCCTAGCGCTGCCAAGGCTTACGTTGGGTTATATATCCCGCTACGTTTAATCTGTGAAAGGCCATCTCTTCCGGTTTCTCCCGCTCCGGTGAGCATGCGCTGGCATAGGTTCATTAGAATTTTAAAACTAAGCCGGCCATGTCAATAATGACAGGATGAAGTGTGGAACACGCTATGCACTTTACCCCTGCTGGCCAGAGCGATAGTGCCCGTAGTGCCCCTACAACATGATGAAATTGGCACACCCTTCAGTGCAATTTTAACTTACATATAAGTCTCTAGTCTAGGGTACAAAGGTGTAACATGGGCACCGGACAACTATTCCAGTTGTTATAGAACCTCCATTTTGGTGTGGGCATTACATTATTTAGCTCCGATTTTCCCTCGGGTTGCTACCATCACGAAGGCACAACTTCATTCAAGCACAGCCCAAAGATTCGAGAGTAGTAATTTTTATGTGCCTAACCTTGCTTACAGTCCTGTGGGCATGTGTGAGTTTAATAGACGTGCCCGGCAATCGGTTTCGCGCGTTGATCGACGGTTGGGCGTGTAAGAATATATTTGCAGTTCTGCCCGGTAGTTTACCTCGTGAACTGTTCGCAGTATAGCAACAGGGCGCCATGGCTTCGGTGGGCTTTGCTAAATTACGGGACCCATTGTTCTATTCCTGGCGTGGTCCCACTTTCACCACCAGGGCTTGCAGATGCTTCATAGATGTGTTTTTTAGTACGTTCTCCGGGGTAACTTGTGATATTACTAAATTATATTAAATCATATGTAAGTTTCTAAGTGGTATTTTGAAGTATCTTGGGGCGCACGATGATTCGCTTCTTCAGGAGGACTAGTATTTAAGGCTTAAATTAAGGGGTTACAACGGTAATGGTGGGTTCAAGGTGGATGGTGCCTCTGGAATAGATCCCGAATGTGATATGCGGGGGCAAGTAACGCCACTAGGTAACCAAAATACATGAGGTAGCTAACAGGGCATTACAGAAGGGAAAAGTGACAAGGGGCAGGTTACAAGAGTAACTAAAAGTACAATTGGAGGCGAAATACTGTACGGGGACAATGCGGCAATAAATGACAAATGTTCCACAGGGACTTAAGAGAGGCTTGTCCATGCTATATATAAGTCCAGGCACTGTAAGATTACCAGACGCCTGTCGGTTCCTTACTTACCCAAATAACGATTTATTAGTACTATGTGGGACCTGTCACTCTATACATAAGCAGAGGCACTGTAAGATTCCAGATGTCTGTCCCTTGTCCTACCTAGTTAACGGGCATATCCAGCGGAACAAGGAAAAGTGAACAAATATGTCAATTTTCAGTAACCTCCTTTCAAGTACAGAAGGAGGAAGAGTTAAGTAATCAGACTTCAGGCGAGCAAAGACATAACTTCTGAGAAGAGCCAGAAAGCGAATTTCTGAATGTTAAATTTCGAACTGGGGTAATCATAAATGCTCAGAACCCGAACTGCCTTGGCGTGCCCGGTAGACAAAGTTAGCGCTAGCAAAGGTGTATTGTTTCCAAATGTTTTGTTTACATACTAACCAACTAATTTCTTTCAACATATAATCTACGAAAATTGTAGGCAGACACTTCCTCCTGAGACGAAACAGCTACCCAGGCTGTACTTAAGCACACAATGGGTGGGTATGAGTTTCCTGACCTCAACACATATCAAATCCGCTTTATCAATCACCAGGCTAAGCACTGTGTTACACCAGAGAATTCTGAATGGATCCACAATAAAGACTCCTCCCCCAATTATATATCATAAACCTTTATACCAACAAAATCGTCCCTGTTAGACATGATCACAAATGGCAGACGATTTTTAGTGGTGTGGCTAAACACAGGCTACTTCTGAGCAGAACAAGAAAGCGAATTTCTGAGTGTTAAATTTCAAACTGGGGTAATCATAAATGCTTAGTACCCCGGGAGTTGATAGTACCCCTAGTATTTTGGGCGGGCGAAGGGGGTGCAGCAAAATCGATTATGCCATGCATGGTCGGCAAACACGCAACCCTGAGTGGGGCTCAATAGGTATAGTACGCAATACATACCAGACACCCAGGCACAAGAACAAACATTACATAGGCAATGATGGCACTTGGGCAAGTGCAAAGGTAAACAACACTTGAGAAATAGCAAACAGTGTGTTAAGAGAGAAGTGGCGTGGCATGCACCAAGGAGTACTAAACACAGGTACAAGACGAGCACTGCAATAATGGCAAACACTTTAAACTGAGAACTGGGAATGACATTGACGTTTACGGGCATCCGCTAGTTAGCTCTAACCAATCGCAAATAATGATCTTGCAGTGATTTGCCAGGACAATCACTGTCATGATTATTGCTGCACTGTCGGCTCATGTAACTAAGGGCATGTTCTAAGACCCGTTTTAAGAAATATCCATAAATGGTGTGGCCTATGTGATTGAGAGCATGACCTGAGAACTATAGCAAGAAATCTTGATTGGCAGGTACCAATACAGTGAGAAAACGGAAGGGTACTATGATAAAGGTGCACTAAACAGCAACCGAAAGTAGCTAGGTGGTGGGGGGGGCTCTGTCATCGACGGGGGCCTCCTCCAGAGCTGTGGCGGAGTACAGGGCGATCTGGAAGCAGATGGACAGTAGGGGTACCTCTGCGGCAGAAGGATACAGTCTAAATACCTCTGCCTGGCACAGTAAGGGTGCCTGAGCCAAGAACCTGGAGCCGAGGGGGTTCCAGGAAACAGCGTCGGCGCCCCGTTAGTCCTTCGGGCGGTCGGGGGGCCTGAACCGACCGGGGGTGTGCCTCATCGCTCCGCCCTGACAGGGGGGGCGGGAGTAGAACGAAATAAAGTGATAATTTACTGCACCGTCAGAGCATCGACTCGCCGTGCAAGATGGCTCCTTAGGCATGCGGGTCAGCGAGGGGCTGCCGCATTGGATCGCCTGTAAGATGACCCACCTTATCAGCTACTTGTTGTACGAAATAAACCTGCACCACTGCTTTCCCACAAATATGTCTCATGAGTTTCCTTGGTATGTAAGAGTTAGCGTGCACAGTGTGGAGCGAGCGCTGGCGGTGTGGGCACTATGTCGCTGGCCGCGCGACACAAAGGGGAGCATGGGCGAGACAGCGTCCTAGTCCCACACGTCGCGCGAGAGGAGCCTGCAGCGCGCCAACCCCCCTCCTCGCTAACGGCCAATGGGAGGGCGCTCCCGGGCGGGGGGCATTCCCGGGGGGTTTACAGCTGGCCCAGCAACGTTGCTCGGTCTTTCCTGCCGCGTCGGTTCCCTGGGCTGCTCTGCGCTGTTCCCACCCTATCCCTGACCCAGCGGCAGAGCTGAGGGCGAAGTTGTGAACTTTTAATGGTCAATTTTGTGTTGCAGGCGGAGTCACAGGGCGATCTGGAAGCAGATAGACAGTAGGGGTACCTCTGCGGCAGAAGGATACAGTCTAAATACCTCTGCCTGGCACAGTAAGGGTGCCTGAGCCAAGAACCTGGAGCCGAGGGGGTTCCAGGAAACAGCGTCGGCGCCCCGTTAGTCCTTCGGGCGGTCGGGGGGCCTGAACCGACCGGGGGTGTGCCTCATCGCTCCGCCCTGACAGGGGGGGCGGGAGTAGAACGAAATAAAGTGATAATTTACTGCACCGTCAGAGCATCGACTCGCCGTGCAAGATGGCTCCTTAGGGATGCGGGTCAGCGAGGGGCTGCCGCATTGGATCGCCTGTAAGATGACCCACCTTATCAGCTACTTGTTGTACGAAATAAACCTGCACCACTGCTTTCCCACAAATATGTCTCATGAGTTTCCTTGGTATGTAAGAGTTAGCGTGCACAGTGTGGAGCGAGCGCTGGCGGTGTGGGCACTATTGTTCTAGCCATGGCACAGACACTGCGCTTTATATTTTAAGCACAGCGCCCCTTTTAATGGTTTCCTGTCTCGGCTACGGAATTAGCTTAACTTAAAGTGCACGTACTTCGAACTCACTCAAAGGAATGTGCTCCCCCGCCCCCGCAAGGCCGAGAGCTTGTTTTCCAATGCCCCCTCCTACCCTCCACCACTGCAAGGTCAGATGAAGATACCTCCCCCAAACCTGCCTGCCTCCAAACCAACGGACACAGCTTCAAAGGCTTCAGCCCTCCACTCAAACCTGCCTGTCCTGCAGGATACCAACGGACGCGGCTTCAAAGTGCTTCAGTGCTCCACTTAGCCAAGCGCGTGGCACTGGCACAGTTTCCATCATTCCTTGTTCTTAGTGGTCACCATGGCACAGGCGCCGCGATTTATAGTTTAGCACAGCGCCCACTTTTGAAATTTATTTTAATAGTTTCCTGACTCGTATTTTTTTTTCTTTGTTGTTCTTGCCATGGCACAGACACTGCACTTTATATTTTAAGCAAACCGGCCCTTTAAATGGTTTCCTGCCTGGGCTACGGAATTTGCTTAACTTAAAGTGCACGTACTTTGAACTCACCAGTTCCACCTGAAACCACTGACACAAATTAAGGACTGCGTAAAAGTCTTTCATGATAAAGTGATGTCTGATTTCTATCTTGTTGTAACATTTAATTACCCGTCTATTGTTCTTTTGCCGCGTCTTTCCAGATTGCAAGAGAGCGGGAATAAATGCAGAGACCTTCGTTTTCATGTCTCTTTTTCAGAAGTGTTCAGGGCAGTGAGTGAAGAGGTGGCTTAGGCTTATTGGCTTTTGTTGTCTGTAAAGGTTGTAAATAGTTTAAACTGACAATTGAGTTGGATTGTGCTGCATGTAAGACTATGTTGTGAGCTGACACTGGATAAACTGCCAAAAGTTATCCAAGCCCAATCTAAGAAAGGTGATGCCCCACACACAACCCCCCACACCCTCTCTCTCTCTCTCACACACACACACACACACACACAACCCCCACACTCTCTCTCTCACACACACACACACACACAACCCCTCTCACACACACACAAACACAAACCCCCCCACACTCTCTCTCTCTCTCACACACACACACACACACACACACAACCCCCTCACTCTCTCTCTCACACACACACCCTCCCCACACTCTCTCTCACACACACACACACAAACCCCCCCACACACGCTCACACACACACACACACACAATCCCCCCACACACACTCTCACACACACACACACACAACCCCCCCACACACTCTCTCACACACACACAAACACACAAACCCCCCCACACTCTCAAACACACACACACAGAGACACACAAATAAAATCCCACACTCTCTCTCACACACACATACACTCACACACACACACAAACCCCCCACACTCTTTCGCTCTCTCACACACACACACACAAACCCCCCACTCTCTCTCTCTCACACACACACACAACCCCCCCACACTCTCTCTCTCTCACACACACACACCACCACACTCTCTCTCTCTCTCACACACACACACCCACACTCTCTCTCTCACACACACACACTCTCTCTCTCTCTCTCTCTCTCTCACACACACACACACACACCACTCTCTCTCTCACACACACACACACACACACACAACCCCCCCACACTCTCTCTCTCTCTCTCACACACACAAACACACACACAAACACAAACCCCCCCACACTCTCTCTCACACACACACAAAACCCCCCCAACCTCTCTCACCCCCCACTCTCGTGCCACAGCACCACTCTGCGCCACAGCACCACTCTGCGCCTATGCACCACTCTGCGCCAATGCACCACTCTGCGCCACAGCACCACTCAGCGCCACAGCACCACTCAGCGCCACTGAATACTACAGCATCACTCAGCACCACTGAATGCCACAGCATCACTCAGCACCACTGGAGGCCACAGAATCACTCAGCACCACTGAAAGCCACAGCATCATTCAGCACCACTGAAGGCCACAGCATCACTCAGCACCACTGAAGGACACAGCATCACTCAGCACCACTGAAGGCCACAGCATCAATCAGCACCACTGAACGCCACAGCATCAATCAGCACCACTGAACGCCACAGCATCACTCTGTGCAACCATTCAACAACAACTGGTTTTAATATGTTCTCTCAATGTTTTACGATTTATTACAAATGTCACAAAAAGATGTTAATATTTCACTTCTGTCCTTGGATTTTCATCACAATAAAATACACTGAACATAATCTTCCCAAAAGTTATTTACAAAAGTTTAAGCTATTGCTATTATAAATTACAATAACTTTTATTTAAGTATTAATTATTTAAAAAAAGTAAAATACATTGTTATTTGTAATATGAATTCATTTAACTCATGTAAATACAACACATATTGCATTACAAATGCTATAGGCGTCACGTTTGCGAAAGTTAAAACTATTGGCATTGTAAATGATAAAAGCTATTAATTTCGCTATTTTCAAAACCAACACAAATAAAAAAATTGTCATTTACAATACCAATACCTCAAACTTTCCTAATGCGAGACCTATTGCATTGCAAATGCTTGTTTTAGTAGTAGCCAATCCAAAGCATATCGTTTGTGAAATCGTAGAATTCAAAAACAACATATGGTTTGGGATGAGACATGCACGATGCAAAGCCTCAGTGCCTTGCACTTGCCAACTTTTAGAACCCCAAACAGATTTAAGATCAATAGTATCCTTCCACAGTTCATAGCCCACAACAGCCAATTGGTCTAGAAAGGACTTCGAATATAATAAATTCGTGTGGGTAAGTCTAACCTTGGAAGTGGACTTTTCGGTCATTTTAAAATAAAATGCATTGGGATTTGACTGATTAAAATCAGTAAAATAAGTGAACCTCTTTAACACCTTGACTGCTAAGGGGAATTCCCCTCCTGTGCTACATTTACTCAATCCCCATTGTTCATGACAAGAACAGCTCGTCATAAGCACAGCTCCAGTGTACTGCATGACGAGCTGACCTTGTCATGAGCATGGAAGGGTTTAAAAGAGATGTGGATCTGCCTTGTACAGGAGCGGGACAATGTTCTCATTGTGTATAGTTAACCATATTCCTCCTGGTGTTAACCTTATGCAGGTAGTGATTGCCAAAGGTTTGATAACAAAACAAATTACCATAATTTGCAGAATCTAAATACAAATCTTCAGCATCAAAGGCAGCATAATATTTCAAATCAGAAAACAAAGCTTCTACGGCCTGAACATCCCAATCATCAGAACGTATATTTTGTTTAATTACATCCCCCATAGAAACCGTTAGGACATTTGGGACATTTATAACTTCATTGGGCCTGTGGATTTGAAATCTAATAGCATCCCACACAATCCCATCTAAGAGGGGCCAAGCAGTAATGTTAACAAAAGCCAGGTCCCTTTTCAATAGCCTAAACAACTCTTCCAAAAACGATCATTAGATGTGGATCTAGTCTGATGCAATTCCCATGTGTTCAAAAATGTGTGTCCATATTTTAACTTTTGAATGCTTGACGCAATTACATGCGCCCAAAAATATGTGCTCATATTCCCGTTTCTGCATGCCTTGAGGCTAAGCCATAACTATCATTTGACAGATGGTGGGAATGTAATTATGAAACTGAAAGGCCACATCTAGCATTTAGAACAAATAATTTATTTACTGTTTCTCCTTGTGCTTTAAATAAGTATCAGAGATATGGGTGAACATACGTCATTCTGTTTATATTATTTAAGTTGTCAAAATTTGACACTCTGTTTAGCAGACACCAATGCCTTCTAAATGGCGCTCGCCCTATTGAGGCAATCGGGACATAGACATATGGGTAAACACACGTTACCCGTCTATACTATACAAGCTGTTAAAATCTGTCATTCTATTCAGCACAGACTTACACGTCTTTCCCCACTTACAAATGGCGCTCGTTTTATGAGCCGATCGGGACACCATCCTGAACCAATCCCGTAGTTAAATCCCGGAGCCAAATAGCTTTATTTGTTTTCTTTTTTGCCTATATGGTATTACTGCTAAATACTTAAAAATATCACGGGAAACTTTGTATGCTTACTTGGCCCCTCGAACCGCGATAAATAAAGAAAAATAAACATACACTCGATAATGCCGGCAATCACTTCCGGGTCATTTCCTTTAACTACCGGGTTCCCGCGAAAGTGAATAGCGCGGGGATTCAACCCAAGAGACCATCATGTCGGTAGAATTTTAGGATCGGGGGCATCAGTCCAACAAGTAAGTCTCATGTGCATGCCGCCAAAACCGCCTTATGCGGTTTTAAAACTACGGATGTATATCATCGCCCTCCCTTATGGACGAAAGCGTCCGTAATTAGAATGTATACCAACTACATGACATTTATAATCCCTGACATGTATATTCGGCTTTTCTTTACTGTTGCACGCTGTCATGTTCTTTCGCGTGTATACCGGCCCATTATATTGTTCACGCCCTTGTTTTTCCGACATAACTTTAACATGACGAACGGCAATGCAATATCTGTACTGCTATGCAAAGAATGCACGTTTTGTTAAATCAATAGAATACAGGAATGCGATTCCGTCCGTTTATAAATGCTATATAAAAAGTGCAATGAAGATGTGTAGATCGGCCAATTATTTCTGATTATGTGTTTGTTGAATACAAAAACTAAGCTAATCCTCCCCAATAGAGGCAATCTATGACCTCGCTAAAAATATGCTATAAAGTCACCAGGGCCATTACCATTCCGTCTTAACTGCCAACAAATGATCCTATTGGATGGCAGTCCTTATGATGTAGGCAAAATAGCATTGTTAAAATCAAATAACATGCACTACCGCCAATGGGCCTGTTAAACCTTATGCAAAGATATCATGAACCTGGTTATTTTATGTTGTGAATACCTTTTTATATATAGACAGATGGTTCTTATATTGTGTAGGTTTACTTGTACCATTCGCAATGTTTCATTTAGACATACTATACAAAAGTCTGAGTGACAATATAATCGCACTTATGGTATGTTTCTGTCTGAATTTACAGAAAATGTTTTATCTTTCAAGAATTATATTTTTGTATTTGGGACTTTGTAAATATTTGGATACAAAGATTGTCTACGCGACCTAATCAACCTAGGTATTATGACTGTATTCTATTTTATCACATTGCATCGTTGTCCACCCACTTATCTATTCTTTTTCTCTTTGGTATCTTGGGATCTATTCTCTGATTGAGAAAACTGAATTTCGTCGAACTCTCTCTCACGCTCACCAGACTTTGCCGTCTTTCTTAAAACATTTCTTAAAACAAGTATTTTGTTTTTCTTTTCTTTTTTTAATTCTGCTCTGCGTGGCTCTGGAATTCTCCACACTACTGCACCTGTTTTAAGAATCACCACTCATCTTTGAGCACGAATACTAGCTTTTTCTTGCCATTCTAACACAGACTTACCTCTAACTATCCTTTCACACTTGGTGCTATTCCTGCTCACTTTGGGGTCAACTGCTCTTAGATCACATAACCTAAACACTCTCTTTTATCCTCTTCAACAGCCTTGAGAAAGCCCCGGCGCAAATCGCCAAGAGGGGGCGAAACACGTGTTGGCTGTCCTTTGCTCTAAGAAAAATAAGGCTGTCCTTTGCTCTAAGAAAAATAAAAGAAACCTCACTGCAAACAAAAACGTCTCTGTCCTCCATATTATGATCTGAAAAAATGGATATTAATCTCGAAAATTGATGCAATCTTATGTGGAGAACACACTTATCACTTTTCAAATCAGTTTTGTATCTGAAGCCCAAGAGGTCCAGAGCTTCGAGTGTGTCTCCACCCACCTATTGAGATCACTTATTCAAGTGTTGTCTAAAGCCTTAATTTCCCTGGACCTTTGCTACTTCATCCCCTTTTCAATCTGTGTGATGAGGAATGGGGAGCCAATGTTCCATTAATATGTTGAATGCATCTTCTCTCTTTAACATAGTGTCCGTTGACAAGGCGGAAAAAATACACCACAAATCCAATAGACATGAACAGGTAAATTGAAAAAAGCACCAACCAAATGTAGGTCCGAGGAGGAATCAAAAAATGTTTTTAAACCATATTGCAAAAACAGAAATTTTTGAAGGGGTCTTCGATGTGTGAGAGTCAGTGTCAAATGGAAATCTAGACTCTGTAGCCAAACAGGTTTGCAAATCAGGCATCAAAGTCAGTGGGGTAAGTATATGCAGTCTCATCAAGGTGAGCATCAGATGGAGAACTTAACAAAGTACTGGAAACTGCAGGCATCTGGAAGGCAACGTCAGGCCTAGGGTTAGGAGCCGGGCCAAAACAGAATTTCTCAAAATCGATGGACATGAGACCGCAGGAGTCATACTAAGAAGAATCGGCCACTCTGTGCAGTTTAACATTGTCAATGGAAATGTACCTTTGTTCTTTACGACCTGGTAGTGGTGGTAAAATGACTGTTCTTGTGCCCTTCATTCCAAGCACTGGAACTGGAGCTCGATATGAGGGACAAAATTCTTTCTTGTTTCCGATCTTCTCTAGAACCAGTTCACCAACTTGGGGTAGCCAGCCAGCTACCAGAATCTGCAATGCAGCATCAGAGGTGGAGGGCAAGTGCTCCTTTGCAAGATGGTTTCTCTCATCTATTGTAGATCCTGTAAAACATTACAATGTTCATCTACGTCAAAGAAGGCAGCAACCACCACCTGGTCTAGACCATCAAGGTCCGGGACGAACATTTTGATACCAAAGAGCATTTCGTATGGGGTCTGCCCACCCAGAGACCTTCTAGGGAGATTATTAAGGGCACGCTGTACGCTATTGAGATGGGCCAGCCAGTTCCTGCCAGTACCTATAACCCTAGCTGTCAAAGACTGCTTTAAATGTCGGTTCATTCGTTCCACAACACTATTACCCTCAGGTCTGTATGGAGACAAAAACTTGACTTGAACCTCCAACGAATTCATGGCATCCTTGTACGCCTTAGAGGCGAAAGCAGGACCCTGATCCGAATGGAAGGTACCACAGGCAAAAATCCCTACAAAGATACGCAAGTCTCTTATGACAGTTCGCGAATCCGCGCTACAGTGTGGCCACACCCATACAAAACGCGTGCAAGAATCAACTGCAACTAAGATGTACTTATACGCAGTATCAGAGGAAAAAGGACCACAGTGATCTAAATAAACACAACCAAGTGGTCTATTAGAAATGTACAACTGTGTCTGGGGTGGACGCGTAGCAGTTGAAGGCTTAATCTGCTGGAAAATGTCACATTGAAGGACATAATCATGCGTCTGTTTGTACAGTCCCCGCCACCAGAAACGTTGTTGCAACTGAGATACAGTAGCCGAAACGTCTGCATGTGCAGACGCAACACCCTCGTGGGCATCTGTAATCAATGTGGACCTGCGGTCCACGTTGGGAATCAATCTTTCACCAACGTTCGTTATTTTCACAAAAGGAACTTTATCAGGATTTAAGTGATATGAATACTTTGAAGGGAACCCCTTAGGATATTTACTTCCCTTCTCAGTAGCAGCAACAGCCACCAGGATGTCACCATCAACTTTACTTTTGGAACAAGTAACTGCTGCAACAAATATGTCGATATTGCTGATTATGCAGCCTCATCGGCCAAACTATTGCCAACAGCGTGAACTCCTACACGTTGATGACCGAGAGTATGAATTACATATGCGAGTGGCAACTGCTCTTTAAGCTCAGCCACTCGAACCCAGATCATTTTATGTTTTATCGTGCTTCCTTCGGAATCACGAAAATCATTCTGAACCCAAAAGAATAGGTTTTCATTGTAAGACTGGACACAGTAGTAAGAATCACTAACAATAAGAGTCATCACACTAGGATCAGCGTACTCCAATGCAAGCATCAGAGCACGGAGCTCTGCCAATTGTGCGGTACAGTCCCCTAATATCTGCGTATGCGCGACATTGGACTTGAATTCATCATTCACCATGGTACCTACCACAATGGCGCAAGCTGAGACATATGAGTGCTTAGACTCATGCGCAACTTGCGCTGAACCATCAGTATAAATGATACAATGGAAATCCTACAAAAGTTGCATAGTCAATGGCGCAGGATGAACAAACTCATACTGCAAAAACTCTTGTGACTATAAGGAGGCATCAAAAATAAACGTGACATCCAGAGACGTTAATGATGCAGCCCATTGTATCCACCGGGGGTGCAAAGCTTTAGAATGTGGTACACTGGCTTTCGTCACTGCCTCTAGTGCAGGATACGGGGTAACAACCAACATGCGTCTTCCCTGCGACAGTGCACGTTCCTTAAGAATCACCATTTGCACTGCTATCAAAACTTTTTCCACAGTGGAAAACCGCATTTCAGCCGAAGTGTACAAGTGTGACTTATAAGAGATAGGCACTGTGTCACCTTCGTTAAAAGTAAGGTAAGTGAAACCCACCACCCCAGGGATGATTCTTTTCACAAGGTTGGTGTGGTTATCATGAGTCAGTAAGAATTTCGATTCTAGAAGATCAGCCTGCAAAGATTGCAAAATGGCCGAATGTTCAGGCAGCCAGCACGATTTGGTGAAAGTAGGTTGTATCAAAGCATACAATGGCTTGATATGCTGGGCATATTCGAGAATATATGTTCGCCCGAAATTCAAAAATCCCAGCAAGGACTGTAACTTTTTCAGTGTTGTAGGAGAGCAACTGTGCGTATTTCTCCAAGAAGTGAGGAGCCAATCCTCGACCTTCATTGTTGAGCTCATAGCCCAGGAACAACACTGTGTACTCTGCAATGTGAGACTTTGCACAGTTGAATTTGTAACCGAAGTCCGCAAAGTTACAAATAATGCAGTCAATGCAACACAGATGCGCCCAAATTTCATCGTCTGTGAGATAGATGTCATCCACATACGAACACGCTTCTGGGTCAATTCTCTACTAAAGAGAGACAATGCGGACAGCAAACACACCCGGACTATTCTTATAGCCCATGGCCAGGTGTTTAAATTGGCGCTGTTTGCCGCCACTTGTAAAACTGGTCCACTGGGAACTCAGTTTTGACAAATTGTGGGCAAAAAAAACGTTGGATATGTCAAGTGTGGTTTTAAACCTTTTTCGCACAAGACCATCCACTAAAGCAGAGCCGTGGGTATTTTGTACTGCACAGGTACGGCAATGCGAGTTCAAATGCCGGTAATCCAATACCAAACGGTACGAACCGTCAGGCTTGGTCACAGTAAAAAGAGGGTTATTCCTCGGTAACACGCAAGTTTCAATCACTCCTTGATATTCAAATTGTTCAAGGATTTCCACAACAGAAGCCTTAGTTTCACGTTGGATGTGATATTGAGATTGAGGCTGTGGCATGGACTGTAATAGAATCTCCTGGTGCGGGGAAAATGTATCCCAACCACAGTGAGTACGGTACAAAGCCGGCGCAAGGGCCTTAGCCCACTCTTCTGCAAAATTCAGCACATGCTCCTTAGACACCGTGTGCGCGAAACTAGGGAGGATTACCTCCTCCCCTCTCGGAGCTGCGAGAACAAAAGGTGGGGGCCAGTCAGCCTCCGCTAACAAAATGTCATAGGTAGTTGTAAGATTTCCCCAAAATACCCCATTTATGGTACGTTGTATGTGACCTTCAATTAAAAGGACAATTTCAGAAAGTCTATCAGGGGGAGCTACTCTAGTATCAGCTGTCTCTACAACAACATATTGGTCAGTCGCTGTCACCTTCAGTAGTGGGCGCAGGGCCTCTCGCACTATGGTAATCTCCGCCGCACTGTCTAACAACGTCAGCGCCCATGTCTGATTCCGAAGCTGCGTTCTCACTATCTGTGGCATATCTCGCTGTTAAAGCGGCAACTTTCTTTTTCTGAGACTGGGGTCTTTTCTGTGAAGAATCGTCCTGCTTGCCTTTTCCGTCTTTCGGGCGGGGCTGGTCGCGACTCTGCTGGCCAACCGAACCTCTGCCGCTTCCTCCACCAACGGACGATGAGGCCGATGTGTCCTGTAAAGAACGAGGAGAGCCTTGATCAGGAACCTGACATCTATCAGGCGACTTAATCGTAGTGCAGTCGCGCAAATCATAAACGCGCTCAGTAGACGCAGGCAATGGTGATGGGGGACAGGACTCCTGTTTCTGTTTCTGTTTCCCCTGTTTTTTATTTCTGTTCCAATTTTTCTTTGGAGCTGTGGGTTGAACGTCCGACTCAGACTTCGCACCCTGAGTTTGTTTTTTATCTTTGGCAGAAAAGGGCTTGACACCTAAACTATTGCTGCCAATGGTTTTATAGCCGCCGTAATAATTCTCGGTAACTGTCAGGGTTTGTCGACATCGGGGACATCGCGTAAGGCATTAGCCACTTGAAAGTTCACTGCATCTCCCTTTATATTAGAAAGGACCAGATCGGAAACTACGTCAAATGAGCCAACGAGTCTCATTCTCAATTCAACCGCAGCCTCAGGTCCGTGTTCGTCCTGAACACACTTAATGACCGTCAGAAGAACAGCCATTGAGGGAGTGCCGAAGCACCTCGTTTACACTGCCGCAAAAATCCTACCCCACGACTCACAGTCACCGGCTTCTGGTACCAAGTCCTTGTGTAAACTAATTGTAAGAATCCTGTGTTTTTCAACGGGAGTCGAATCAGGAAATACTGCCTCCAGCTGGTCAAACTTCTCGGCAAGCCAAAAAGGCATATCATCCTTATCCTGGGGGCACTTGCCCATTACCGCATTGACAAAAGAGATTTAGTCTCGCTTGCACTCCATGTCTCCTTTAGTTTTAAAGTTGTAGCGTGCCCCAGGGTGTACCCTCCTTCAGGGTACTCTTTACAGAAATAATAATAGCGTGGCCCTCAACTGAGCAACGTCCCCTGGTCACAGCATGAAACCCATTCACTGGGCTATAGCCCAGTGAATGGGTTTCATGCTGTGACCAGGGGACGTTGCTCAGTTGAGGGCCACGCTATTATTATTTCCATTACCGCATTGACCATCACGGGACTAAGCTTCATTCCGCTCGGTCCAGCTGGAAGGGCCGCAACACCAGGGGCCCGCCCTGGAAATTGCAGGTAATATATTGAACTAGGGCCCAAATATTACGGGTGATATATTGAACTAGGGCCCGAATAACACTAATAGAAGAGTTATACAGGATCTGTAATTCAGCAACGGGGACTTGCCCCGCACGAGGATGCCGGGTCAATCCATCCAAAACCGGCCAAGAAGTGCCCAGAATGGACAAAGGACCCAATCTAATTGCTGTTACACTGTGGGGAAGGGCGCCATTAAACCAAACATGGTGCTGCCATGCAGAAATCGGAATCTCCTGTGTCCTATAAGGAACATATTCCAAGGGCACAGCTGTGTGAATATAAGTCTCAAATACCTGAGTAGCTGCCTCCACAGCGGGAAATGTCACCCATGAGTAGAAAATCTCAAACGGGTAAGCAACCTCAACACTCACCCCCAAAATCACGGCCATGCCCTCCAAACCAACATTATAAGCTTGCAAATGATTGCGAACCGCAATGCGACTATGTTGCGGTATATCAATGTTAGCCATAGTGACACATAGAAGAAAAGGTACAATGTAAAACGAAGTAGCACAACTGGGTAGTAATTCAAAAGGAAACCGTTTTGAAAGATTCAAGCTTGAAAAGACCTATGTAACTATAGGTAGGTTTGTCCAACACCACTGTTAACCGGAAACAATAGCGAAGGGACAAAGGACTGATTGAAGTACTACTCAAGCGTCATGTAATAAGACTACCATCGTATGGGCGCCATGTAGCAGGGATTCTGCTCCTACACAGAACTGTGCATAGAGACTTGGAACCTCAGTGAATTAGGGTGTGCCAAAACTCACCTTAGTAGCCAATATCCCCTACCAGACTAACAATCAGTGTCTCATTGGTTCTTCCATAACACTGATGATTAGACAACCCAGAACATGGAACTTAGAATACCTCAGGCAATGTGGAACACATGAACATTCTTTTGTTATACTCTCATACCAGTCCAAAACAGGAATTAATGGAGACACATGCAAGTGTTTGAAATATTTATTTCTAATGCCGTGTTCTCATGCGCAGTATTTTAGCTAATACAAGCAGACATATTATAATCAACAAGATTATCAGCATAGTTACTATTCCATAAAATACAAAGGGAGAAAGCATGTTACAATGCTAAATGGAAACAGGTTAGAATACACCTATATCTCACCCTCCCTTGCTAGTAGGTTATTTTATATCTACAGAAGGTCTCTTGGGTTTACAAGGCGGCCCCATACCTCTGGTCCTAGCAGAAATGGCTCACATCAGTTTCTGCACCAGCTCTCCGCATGCAAATGTTCTCCAAGTGCGTGTGATCATGCCTACGCAGTGCATTATTAAAACGTGCCAAACTCAGAGGTGGCCACAGCGGCATATATGTTATTTCTAGAACGTGCGCTGATCAGTCCGAACAACAACCACTGTGTTGAAATAACCTTGAAGGCCGCGGCACTCACTGTTCAGACAAAGCTTACCAAGCAAGTCTGTTAATATAGAAAAACATATTATTCTCGTGTGAAGCAAAAGACTCTGCTAAATTCTAAACATTTATAATAATGTGTGCCGTGTGCAGAGGCGGCAGAAAGGAAAAATGGTGTTTAAACTTCTAATAGCTCATGCCAACTTAACACTGTGTAAATGCAAGGCTCATCCCCATGACACTGTGGACCCAGGGGGAGTTCTATCATTTCCTCATCTCTGTTGCGAGAGGCTCCCTAAACGCAGTGGGCCCCTCTATGAGGGGTCTCTGAGACTCCAAGGCCTACTTTACTGGATCCTTCCCCAAAAAGGGGAGAGGGAGAGCTTTGACAAGGGGTGCTATACAGTACCTCAATTGTGAGTGGCTCCCTTTGTGCTGTGGACTCTCTCAGCGGCTATGCTGAGACTCCAGCGCATATTTATTGGATCTTTCCCCAAAAAGGGGAGGAGTGCTTAGTCAAAGGGCACAAAAGGACAGGGGGCTAGGTGGTGAAGCGGGCAAGGGGAAAGATTCAGGTGAGAGGGGATAGGAGCAAGGAATTAGACAAAGAACAAAAGAATGCTGATAAGAACAGATAGATAAGAGACTAGGAAAAAGCAGAGTCAAAGAAATATGATGGGGGTTGGAAAGACAGTGAGATGGGGAGAAAACTGTGCTCAAAGTTTGGCTGGGTAGGTGATAGTCAGGGGATGAACCAAGGCCGATCTCCTCAATATCTGAACAGAGTAGCTCCACCGGGCGTCAGCCATAGTGCTCGGACTCCGCTGTCAGGATGGGGTTCAGGAGTACGCTCAGAGATTGTCATTGTGTGTTGATTGGGTAGTGGTCACTACCACCCCTCGTTCACCTTAGCTCCATTGCTGCCTTTTTGGTCATTTTACTCATATATTCAAAGGCCAAGCCAAAGTGGGACGACCAGCGATAGCAGATCTTTTCATCTCTCAGCTTGGTGGTGATGGGCCTCAGGAGTTGTCGTCATGCGAGGGTGGCAGGCGCCAAATCTTGGATTATGGAGCACTTGAAGTTCTGGAAGGAGATGTCCGCCTTCTTCCTCGCTGCACTCAGGATGGAAGGCGTGCAGCTTGACCAGGATGTCTTGTGGCTGTCTTCGATCCCCGGCTGTGCAGTCCCCACTCGATGGGCTCGATCGATTTTAATCTTTAGCTGGTGGGCTGATAAGATCTCCCCGAAGAGGCCAATTATGAATGCTTCCAAATCCAACCCTTCTGCGCCCTCCTACAGGTCATGGATGTGAACGTTCTCCCGCCGGGATCTATTCTCCAAGTCCTCCACTTTAAATAGGGCTTGTTGGAGTTGAGCCCTTAGATCTCGTTGGGTGTCAAGTAGTGTGGTGGTTCTGGTCTCCAGATCCTGTGTCCGCTCCTCCACTTCTAGCATTCTGGTGCCCACTGCATCGACGTCTTGGCGCAAAGACACCATCTTCTCAGAAAGGTCCGCCTTCAGCTGATCTATAAAGGTCGGCAGATCTTGTTTGATCTCTGTGCAAAGGTCAGCTTTAAAGTCTTGCAGTGTAGCCACCAACTCTTCCCACGTAAGCGCCATGCTCTGCTTTTAGGGGGAATCCTGAAGTGGGGGATCTTTATCAGCCGCTGGGAAGTAGCGTGAAACTTTCTTAGTGTTTTTCTTGGGCGGCATATGCGCTGCGACCAACACCCCAAAGATGTAGGGACTCGGGTGAAGCAGCCGTGATCCAGTCCTTCGCTTCTTCTCCTGTCGCTGGGGTCTGCTCGGGCGTCAGTTGCCGAACCTGGAGCAGTTTAGGCGTCGGCCATGTTAAGGTCAGGCGTCCTCAGCGGGTCAGCTGAATGCCCCTGCGGCGCTATCTCGTCTCCCTTCAGGCAGAAAGAAGTTTGTGTAGTAAAATTAGTAGCGGCTGGTGTCCGTGCTGAGTGGTGGCAGGAGGGGGGTGAGACAACAACAACAAAATAAAAAAATATATATATTTTAAATATTTTACCAGCCCGTCAAGCCACATAGCCGCTATTCTCCTCCTTCACGCGAGCACAGACTCCCAGAATCCCCAGAAGCCAATCCTGACACAGATCTCATTCATGAGAGCAGCATGGGGATTGGCCTGAGCGCCTTCGATTTGTGCTCCCAGGGAGACAGGGACTGTGCTGGTGTTGGAGAGAGCTTCAGTGCGCATGACACTTTGGCCGGCCCGAGCTGGACCGCCAAACCGTCATGCACACTTAATCACAGTGCCCACCACTATTCCTCCATGACTGCCCCCATTCCAATGGCCCCACACCCAAGACTCGTCAGAGAGAGAAAAATAAAATTATAATAAACCTGGTTTATTATCATTTTATTTTTCAATTTTTCCAGCACCAGGCGGGAGAGGGGGCAACGCGGAGTAAAATACAGCAGCTATCACGGTTCAATGGGCCCTTAAGGGCATTGTGCCCTGGTGCCACTGCTCTGCTACGCCAATGGTAGCTACGCCCCTGTAGCAGCGCTCATTTTTAGGGCCTGGGACTTTTTTTTTCATCATTAGACTTTAGCCCAGAATAAGAGAGACAGAGAGAGGCAGAAAATGATGAAAGAAGAGAGACACAGGAAAACATCTGCAAAAGAAGAACGCCGGGATGGAAAAGCATCTGCAATAGTGACATAAAGTGACAGGGAGTGTTGGGGGTGGAAGAAAGAGGCATGAAGCTGAATCAAAACTAGACAGCCCTGGTATGCTGAAACCCGGCATTCGTCAGCACCGGCGGATGGCTTCTATGACAATCTCTAGGCCCCTGCTCCAATCAGAGGCGCAACTAGAGCCACATTTCGGGATGGGGGGCTGAATCTCTAAGCAATAGGCAGAGTGGAGCTGCAGGGGCTCTTAGAAGGGGTGAAACAACAACAATGCCTCATCAACATGCAAATGGTCTTTTAACACCTTCGCTGCGGCGGCTATTCCGCCGCAGCGCTAACGGTCGCGGGGGGTGCGAGGCTCACCTGCACGGGTGACAGAACCGTTCCGTCACGGCTCGCGGATGAGCTGTGTTTCTGACGGAACGGTTCCATCACGGCCCCGCCCGCTTAATGAAACGTGCAGCGCAGGCGCGAAATCAGCGCCGCGCAGGTGCGAAATCAGCGCCGCGCAGGCGCAGCGAGCGGGCCGTGACGGAACCGTTCCGTCATGAGCACAGCCCACCCGAGAGGCGTCGAAAGAGCTAAAGACCTGTGAAGTGCTCGGGTGCAGCTGTGTGTGTGCCCGGGAAGCAGTCTCATCCCGGGCTGCCACACACAACGGGGGGGGGGTCGGGGGGATGGCTGAAGCCCTTTGAGTCCAATGGGCGTTGCGCGCCTGGCTCCAATCACTGTATGTAATTACACTAATGACTATTTACATAGCAGACTTTACAAACTGAACTTTATGCCAATTATTAACAGATGCTATTTATCAACCATCTCCATAATGCCGCTGACCGCGCGACCCGCAGGGGAGCAATGGGTGGGGCAGCGCTTTAGTCCCACCCGGCTAGCTCCAGCGACCTATGGGGCGCCCCTCCCAGCGTCCACCTCTCGCCAGCAAGGGGGAGGGCTCACCTGGGGGAGGAGGGGCGCCCCGCTACTTATACCGCAGCAGCCATAGCTCGGTCTCTCTCCTTCCTGGATTCTCCCGCGGCTCTGCTCTGTTCCGGTGTCGTCTCGCGTCGTCTGGCCGTCGTCACTACGCGAGGTATGTGCTACCATCTCGCCTCTCCCCGGCCTCGTCCCTGGGCATGACCAGGTTGCACGGGGCCTAGTGGTATCGGCCACGGGGGGGATTAGTGGTGAGCGGGCCGGACAGTCACGGGGAGTGGGGGGGGAGCGAGCTCGCAGTACCTCACGGGCCATGTCAAAAGTTTTAAAACTATTGCGTGAGTGATCGGGTTAGTCCCTCCAGGTCTGCGCGGGAAACGGTGGGGTTCACAATTATTTGAGGTTTATCCTCGCGCTCAGCAAAGAAGGCAGATACCATTTACCCGCGGGTGCGGGGAGAGACAATTTGGCGGCAAGAGGGATCCCGAACGGGGCCTTCCGCAGCGCCTCGTATTACTGTGCGCTAAATTAACGGTCGCACTTGATTTAACGACATTCCGATCACCGAGGTAGACGCTGTCCCGCGTTGGCGCCAATTTCTAGGCCGCCATCACTAGTCCTTTGTCCGTAGCCCTTCGGACACCGTGGTAACTATTGTACCGCGCTGGCGCCAATTTCTAGGCTTCGGAAACAGAGGTAGCCGCTGTCCCGCGTTGGCGCCATTTCAGGGTTCATGATAATTGAAGAAGGTTGAAAGCAAGCAGGCCTTCCAAACGAGTTCGCTGATACTGCCATATGTGTAGGAAATCTTTAGAACCCGTGATTTAGAGTAAAAGGTTGTGAAGCGCGATGCTTGAGCAAAACAGTCCAACCCCCTTAGCAATGCCACTATGCTTGCATATGCGTTCAGTGACAACTCTTAGTATGACAGCGGCAACGGTGTCCCGTTTGGCGCCAATTCCAGAGTGGCCTTGTCGGAGGCCGCGGTTGCCTGCGCATTTCCGGTCCCCGCCTCGCCTGAGGGCGACTTCGCTGTGTCCTGCGGCCTGTTTGGGTGTGTGGCCGCGGGCCTGCCGTGCACGAAATTACGGGCACAAGGGGCTGATACTGCCGATTACTAGGGCTTCATTCAGGTTGTGCACTATTAGGCAATCATGGGGGAGCCTATCCAGGCAGGTTTAATTCCAGTGGCTTTCAGAGTTAAACACAGCCGGCTGTCTGCGGCCCATGCTCAAGGCCATCTCGACGGGGATGCAGTGCCGTGGCAAGCAGTGTTTAGGAAGTGCCGGTTTATTAGAGCCCAGCCCCTGTAGTGTAGTTCCTATTTTCCCTATAGGCCCTGCGCATTGGAATAACATAAACAGCAGTGTAGACGTAGGACTGCGGTCTTCTAGGTCTCTATTGACTATGTTAGACTTAATTTAGGTTTGCGCCAGCTAGCTCAGAGGTCACTGGAAACTTTCTTGACTGAATAGGAAGTGATCAGCTTCCCTGGCTCAGACAAGAAGGGATTCAGCTTCCGACAACCGCATAAACATGACAACTTTGCTCCTCAGAATAAGAGTCAATCTCTAGAGTCGTGTGAAACAATAGACAGCTATTTCGCTCAGTCAGTAGTGCAGATTTACTTTCACCAGAATGCAGAGAATAGAGAGACGGGCGTTTTCAATAAAAGATATTATTTATTGAGCAGTCTTCCTTCTCATGCAAGAGAAATTAATTGCCACAATTGCAAGACTTGTTATTATGAAAAGTGCGTACAGTAAAAGGAGTATTACGAAATAATACTGTAAAAGCATTGATATGGTTTCTTAGCCATAAGATAGTTAAAATGAATAAAATATATACATTCATATATACATTGGCTAACGACCTCAACTGGTGCTTCTAACTACGCCTACCCCAGTGTACCTGACCTAAGCCTAATACAAGGGAGGGAGTAAGTAGCAGTTTAAGTTAAGTTGGTTGTGCCAAGAGTTTGTTTCAAGAATTCTCTCTAAGGGTTTAGTCAGCACCGTACCTCTGGAATAGAATGCAGGAGGTCTGGTATCTCCTCTTTAGGACCCGATATCCCAGTCACCCGCAAGGGTAGGCTGGAAACGCCGGAGCTGGATTTTCTCGGCAGGAGAAAAGACAGCGTCTTTCTCAGCGCGTCAAGGAGGAGGGGCGGCATCCGTGGGCTTCTCGCATCTGCTGGGCTCTGCAAGGGGACAGCCGATATGCTCCAGTATTCACCACCACCGTGTGTTTGCTTAAGGCAACGTTGGTATATTTATACCCGAAAGGTGCAGAGTTTGACGTACGTTTTTGGACATAAGACGTCAATAAAGATGTCACTAAGAACTGGTCGTTCTTACAGTGCTCGCAGGAGTTCTATTACTAATCAAAACAAAGCAAGCGGGGCTTTCCCAGGTTGCTGGGGTTTTGGTATGTCGAAAGAACTCGGTGTGCTATCTAGGAATCTAAGGAAGTGGCTTCTGCTGTGTCATGGACTGTCATGAACTGCAGAGACGAGTTACTGAAATATGGCTCTGATCGCTATGCCATTATAGGGATATGTATTGATTATAGCAGTAAAGGGGCATGAGGTCACAATATTGATCGGGGTCCAAGATAAAACACAACACCCACTCCACAAATTTATGTCCATCAAATTACTAAAAACTAAAGCAATAAGAAGCACGTGTATTCCTACCCACCCCAAAATACATTTTGCATCTGAAATGGTGTACTTGAAATACATGGAAATGAATTGGTACTGTACGTTATCAAGCATAGTAATCATTCAAAAAAATTGCATATGTAATTATTTGAACGATTCTGTGAAGAATTACAATGAAAAAGTCTCTAAATACAGAAAAGAAGGGCGAGACTATTTCATCACATATAAATACAATTGCTGTAAAATGTGCTAGAGGCTAAGGTAAAATGTTGTCTCTAGATCTACTAAAAATAGAAGCTCTGTTCTTTATGAAATAGTTCTACTTTAAGCAAAGGGCGTGTGCCAGAAAAAAAAGTTAATATTTTGGAAAAATTTATTTCATGGTGAGCGGTGAAAAAATAGTTCAAAACGCTTTTCAGAAGCTTTTCGTTTATCAAAGCTGAAGGCCGAATTCAGAGTTCATGGGAACGCTGTGTGCCGGAATGTTTTTCCAAAAAGTTATTGTTTCTGTTCAGGGGAGAACATCATTTCAGACAGGCTCGCAAAGAATTGGTCTACATATTCAGGTGACAGTTCGACCAAGTTTGATAATGCTGTAACTTGGCAGTTGCGAGAATTATTGCTATCATCGATTTCAGGATCAGCAATGCTCACAGAAGGTCGTACCTGGGTGATGTTGCTTTCATTTCTTGCTTCACTGCCACCACCTAGTCGTAGTGCAGGAGTCTCAACGAATGCCGTCATCAGGATTGGTAACCGCTGGGGACAACACGATGCGTGAGCCGTTACTGGACTTAGCAAAGTATCGACGTCCATTGGTATTGCTGATGGTAGTGCAAGACAGGTGTCTAACACGCATTCCTCTCCGCATAGCATACATCGAAGTACAGGTAAGATGCAGGCCTGCCATATAGGTCTGAATGAAAGAAACCAGGTCATGTTTAGATCTCGTAGCCGGGCTATCCCAAGGACTTTAGTTATGCGGTCCCGGTAGCGTATTGCTAGGATCGTTTCTTCCATCCGTGCCGGAGTCATGTCTGCGTTTTGGTTTGCCATATCGGAGTAGGAGAGTCAAAAATAAAATACCTGCTACGAGTCCCAAAAGTAGTGGTACGCCACCAAAAATCGAATGTACAAAATTTGGAACGATACCCAGGACTGCTTCAAATGGTGTTAATAGTCCTGAAAAAACTGTCTTAAATACATTCGAGATACCACTGGCATTTGACATATTTAGGATTTGGCTGAGCATTTCTGTGAAATGCACGGGGCAATTTGTTGATAAAAGTGTATGTATCTCTGACGCCGTCCTTGCAACTTGGAGATCATACGTCTCTTTTGATGACGAGATGGGCACATTTGTCTGCAAAAGTACAGACTTCATTCTGCTTAAAGTATCAATTCGTATAGAAGAGATATTCAAATTAGGCCAAATCTGAGCCACTGAGTCTCCAGGGCCGTTTGGATACAATGCTTGCATACAGCAAGTGACCATGGAACTCACGCTTAAGAGATATGCTTTCCCTGGCACCAAGCCACAACAGCTGGGATCCGTTATTGGAACGTAACTCCCGTTAGAAAGTTGCCTAAAGAATGGCTCTATTTGTGCTGCAGGTGTGCCATGCTGGTGGCAAGAAAGGTTGTTTGAAGTACCCTCACAGGCCCCATGTAAGTTAATACCTTGGCACAAAAGTATACCGCTTAGTGAATGTTTACACTCATTACCACTAAGAAATACATGTTTGTTGCTGTCACTATAACATGTGTGTGTATAAGGTAATTTCCATGATGACTTAATGTATCCTTTACCCAACTTTTCATACTGGCCTGCCGGTATTTACTCAAGGCAATTTTTAAATTGGAAAGTTGTTATCGGAATTGTGATAATCCCGTGTATTATACATTCAATGACAGGTCTTTCTGACATTGTCAATGGCAATCTCTCAAGTTTTTCGATGCTCAGGATTGTATAGTCTGCTCCTTTCTGTGCCAAACTGATTTGTTTATCAGTAAGGTTAAAGATGGAAAACAATGACGTTGTGTTGATTAAACGCCATGGCACATAGCCCGAACGGAGATTTTGCAACCTCCAGCCTAGCTGTACAATAGAACGTAATTGGGACTGGCCATGTTGTAACATTAGCAAGTCCTGGTCTATTATATCAATAGAAGATGATACAATGCTGTCCAGTGAATATATTCTGGAGGACAGAGTCATTAACCCATTATCCACAACAGAAAGTGATTTTTCCAAATTAATACAATCAATTTCTCGTATTTTCTCGGCTGTTTCAATTTGAGTTTCTTTCCAAGCCTCGTTGTATGCCACATATATGCTGGCCGCCATGAAACGTTTTTGACGCTGTTTGCGTGGTCCCATAATGAAATTGCGCATGTCAGCACCATATTTAAGTAAAGACAAGTGTTGCTTAATTTGTGCCAGTGTGGATGTTTGTAGCCATTCAAGGCAGAGTTTCCCTACACTGTATGTTGTTACTATCCCTGGATGTTGTCTCTGGAAGTATCTAGGGTCTGGTCAGGACATTTTTAACCACTGTATTTTGTTCAGGAATCTATCTTGACAGTTATTCGTGTCTGTAGGCCAGATTAACCACTTTTTCCAATCAGGATGTGTTCTGATTTCATTTAAAATTTGGGATACGTCTAATTCAATATCTGTGGTTGCATTATCAGGTATTGGCTTTGGAATAGACGGTTTGTTAAGGTCTTTAATCTTGGCTAGACCAAGACAGGTTGTTTGTTGAATTGTGTCATTCAAGAACATTATTTGTTCTGGGATCATGCAGGCTCGAAATAATGCTTCTAGGCCTTGTACCTGCCAATCTTTTGTACCCCAGATGGTTTTTGTTTCAATGTTATTTTTCCAGAAATCAAAACCAAATGTAATAATTTTTTCATAAAATGCTTCTGAATATATCAATTTAGTATTTGTCAGCATGGTTTTCGTCCCTGTTTCATCCAACAGTTTATAATAAAATGTTTCTGCATTACTCGTGTTAAACCTTGAGAAGTATTGGAATTTCTCATAGAATGTTTTTGAACTGCTTTTAGGTGGAGTAGCACAATGTTCCCATTGGTTATATTTAAAAACATTTCTAGGTTGAGCAGATTTATGTAAGTAGTGGTCTGCGTAATGTGAAAAACAGTACATCTGTTCATACTTAGATGAACCTTGTAAATAATCATGTACTGTAAATTGTGCTGACAACACCAAATCCGACATCATATCATTTATACTTTTAAAGTCCCAATCATCAGAGAATGTACTTGGTTTTACAAAGTCACTTAATAAAACCTTAAACTGGTGAGGATATTTCAAGATCTCGACTGGGCCATATATTTCATAGTCTGTCTTGTCCCAAACTACCCCGCCGGGTATTGGAATGGCTGTGACATTTACTGATGATAGTTCTCTTTTCTCGACGTGAGATGATCTGTGAGGTTTCAGAACTAAGTTGATGTTCTGACTTGCTGTGTCCATTGAACTGTATTTTCCCTCAATGAATTTTCCCAAACAAAGTACCATGATGAGCCAAAGCAGGAGGAAAAATACACCTAGCCCAATCAAAAATTCTAACCATGGAGAAATAAGATAGGTTTCTTTGAGTTGATGAAAGAGTTCTATTGCTTTTTCTTTAAAAGTCTTTGTTTCTGGAGTCACTTCAGGATTGCTTTGATCTTCAGAAAAGTTGTCGAAGTTGATGAAGTAGCCAGATGCAGTTCTGTCGATTGTTGGAATTGTTTTTCCCATTTGGCTTTCATTAGCACATTCTGATGCCAAATCATTGTAGACTGGTGTTTCATGACGAACTGTTTCAATTTGTGTTTCAAGAGGCACAAGTTCCATGGCATTTCTGCATAGTCCTTTTTTATTCACTGCAGGTTTATCAAATGTGATTAGTCTTTCAGTTTGAACCTCTTGGATACTTGCAAATTTGGGTATTCTGTTACTTCTCGGGAGTCCACTGGGCCTACTATTGATTATAGGCCACATGATCGTGGTTTTACCAGGTCGATTGATACAACTCTGCTCTCCTTTTTACCAGCAAGGGGCGGTAGTACTAATGATCTTGTTCCGTTGATCGCTAAGACAGGTACTGCTTTTCTGTAAGAAGGCCCAAATTCCTTCTTCACCTCTATTTTCTCTCTGACCAGATCCCCAATCTTTGGAATCCAGACAGGTCTTGCTGGGACAGGTGGTGTGTCTTCAGTTGTGATTGGCTGTTGTTTTAACTTTATGTTGCTCAGGGCTTTTCTTGTTTCATTTAAGTCCTGTAAAACAGCCAAACGATCTTTGATGTCAAAGTCTTTATTCTTATCTTCTACTACTGAAGCAAGACTATCTAAGTCCTGAACATGCATTCTAGTTCCGAACAATAGTTCGTACGGGCTGAAACCTTTTAGAGAATTTCTTGGCAAGTTGTTAAGACTACGTTGGACACTTATTAAATGTTTGACCCACCCATCACCCGAACCTAATACCTTTGCTGTTATAGATTGCTTTATGTCTCGGTTTTTTCTTTCCACTACGCTGTTTCCCTCAGGATGGAAGGGACAAGAGAATCGCAATCCAATGCCGATGCTGGTCATGGCCTCCTTATAAGCTCGAGAGCGAAAAGCAGGACCCTGGTCACAATGAAGCATGGCAATTGCGTATGTGCCGATAAAGACTCGCAAATCTTTTATAACAGTTCTGGCGTCAGCCGAGCGCTGGGGCCACATTTTTAAAGTGAATGTAATCCTGAACAATCAATAGGACGCTGGATTGCATGTGTAGATAGCTCTATGCTACCATCATACATGGCCATGGCATCACTCCGCTTGACTCGTTACTGCGGTCTCTGTCGCAGTCTGGACAGTTCTTTACAAATTTATAATGGTGCAGACTCATCCCCGGCCACCAGTATACTGATTGTAATTCGGTCAGAGATTCCTTCATCTGTTTGTGCCTTGGACCTTCACCCATGTGTGCGTCTGCTATTAATAACTTTCTCCGATTCGTGTTTGGAATTACCCTATCCCCCACTCCAGGGATTCGAGCAAAAGGAACGGAGTTTGCATCAATTACGTATGTATAATTGAGTGGATAGTTCACGGGTAGTGCTGCACAGTCGCCTTTTACGGTCGTTTTTACTGCCAGCATGGTTTCCCCGTCTATGTATTTTTCTGAACGCTTTTTTGTGGCTACGGAAGCCGGTTTACTTGCTTCCACTGTGGCTGTATTAGCCAATGAATTCCCTGCAACGTGAACGCCATCACGTCGAAGACTCAGAATGTGTATCACGTGAGTCTTTTGTAGTTCTTTTTGTAAAAGAACTACTTGTTTCCAAAGCATTTTATGCTTGATTGTGGCACCTGTGTCATCCTTGTAATCATTTTGAACCCAGCTCTGCAAATCATTATTGTAAGAATTGAGGCAAAAATGCGAATCGCACACGATTAGTGTTGGGAATTCACGTTCGGCATTTTCAAGCGCCATCTTTAAAGATCTGATTTCAGCTCGCTGAGCCGATCATTTTCTCAGTGATTCAGTTTTTGTTATTTTCGGTCTAAATTTACCGCAGAGCAAGTGACTTTTAACAATTGCGCAGGCTGCATCGTAGGATTTATCTTCTACATTGTAATGCTGTACAAATCTGTCTGTATAGATTATACAGGAGTACTGTTCTAGAGGGAGAATTTCGATTGGCAGAGGATATTCTTTTTCATAATTTAAATCATTCCGTTTTTTCATGTGCGGGGCGAAATAGTATTTCACGTCTTCTGCAGCAAGAGAATTTTCCCACTGTATCCATTTCGGATCTAGTGACACTGTAGGCATGTGTACTGGGCTAAATAGTGCCTCGAATGCGGATTCTGCTGTGAGAACAGTGATCCTTTTGCCTTGTGCTAGTGCTCGTTCTTTCGCTATAGCAGTTTGCACTGCCTTCACAGTATTTTCTGTGAGACTGAATGTTTTTTCTGCTTGTGTGTACAAATGTGATTTGTAAGCTATTGGTACCGTTTCTCCCTCATTAGAGGTCAGGTACGTGAATCCGCATCTTCCTGGGATGACCCGGATTACAAGATTGCGTGTATTGTCACGTGTTTCTAATTTTGTTTTTGCTAACATGTCTGTTTGCAGTAATCTCAAAATTTCCGTGTGTTTTTGAGTCCAGTTGATTGGTTTAAAATCAGGTTTGATTAATTTGTAAAGAGGTTTAATCCTCTCTGCATAGTTTAGAATGTAAGTTCTTCCGAAATTCAGGAAGCCTAGAATCGATTGTAAGTTCTTCAGCGTCTTCGGTGCTTGGAGTACAGCGCACTTCTCTAAGAAGTTGTTCGCTAGGCTTTTTCCTTCACTTGATAATTCGTATCCTAAGAATAAGACTGTTAGATGGGCAATTCTTGACTTTTTAAAGTTGAATTTGTAACCCTCTGCTGCGAACCCAAGTATTATGGTGTTCACTCTTTTCAAGTGAGTATCCAAGTCGTCGTCTGTGAGATAGATGTCATCAACATAAGATAATGCCTCATCATCATATATTTGTAGTAACTCCGTTACTCTTGCTGAGAATAGTCCTGGGCTGTTCTTGAATCCCTGTGGGACCCTACAGAAATTTTTCTGTGACCCCATTATTGAGAAATCGGTTACGTACCTACTTTCTGGTGCAATGTTTTGGCAAAAGAACCCATTAGATATGTCTAATGTCGTTTTGTATTTTTTGCGAACTATGCTATTCATTAGTGCAGCACTATGCGAATTTTGTACCGCACATGTTTTGCAACATGAGTTAAGGTGTCTGTAGTCCAAGACTAGACGATACGAATCGTCCGATTGGAGACAGGAAACAAAGGATTGTTCATTTGAGAGGTGCATGTTTCAATTACCCCTTGGTATTCAAGTTGATCTAAAATCTCCCTAACCTGTTTTTTAGCTTCTTGTTTAATTGGATACTGCCTTTGTGCAGTTGGTTGACTTTTTAACTGGATTTTGTGAGGAGGAGAGTCCTCATCCCATCCTACATGATTCTTATATAATGCTGGTGCCTGGGCTACTGCCCATTTCCTTGCATATATATATTTAGTGTGAATTGGAATGTGATTTGAGAAGGCAGGCATAATCATTTCTTCGCCATGAGGGCACTCCCTGACAAACTCTGGGGGTCAATCTTTCTCGGCTAACAGGATGTCATAGCCTTTTGAGAGGTTATCCCAAAATAGACCCCTTATTTTTCTAGTCTTATCTCCCTCTATACACAGTGTTATTTCATATATTTTATGAGGTTCGCTAACTCTGGTGTCTGCAGTTTCTTCCTGAATGTATTCATTTGTGTCCACTGTCTCCAGATGACTCATCAGGATCTTGCGGGCTATGCTGATTTCTGCTGCACTGTCTAGCATTGTCTGTGCCCACTCTCCGTTTTTCAGCTGTGTCCTCAGTATTCTCTGCATGTTCGATTACTCTAATACTGGCTACCTTCTTCCTTGGAAATTGTAATTTTTTACTTTGAGCAGTTCCTTGTCTTTGGACTTGGTGTGCTCTTCCCTTGGGTCTGACCGTCCTCTTCTTTCCGATTTCTGCGAAAAAGATCGAGAGGGACGTGTATCAATACTTTGATATCTATCAGGCTTTTTCAAGTTATCCCTATTTCTAAGGTTATATCTTTTCTCAGAGTGTTCCCTCTGGGGAGACTGGTGTTCTCGAGTCGGAGTTCTTTTCCTCCGTCGAGGAGACCTTCCTCTGGACTGGTAAACTTTTTCTTTGGGAGGGGATTGTTTATTTCCTTCCCAGCTCTTTTTAGGAGTGTTTAGATTATTTTTAATAAATAATTTTTCAGGATTTTCGAGTAGTTGGGGTTTTACTGGTTTCCCACCCAAACTATCTCTACCTAATTCTTCATAGCATTTTTCTATAATTCTGGCAAGCTCAATTGGTTGATCTGTTATATCTGTTTCTTTCAATTTCTGGCGGATCGCCACAGATGCTGCTTCTCCTTTTATGTTGGCTAGTAATATAGCCGAGACCTGCTTGAAGTATTTCAGTAATTTCATACCAAGAGTTAAAGCTGGTTCTGGACCGTATTCATTCTGAATTTGTTTCAGCACATCCGGTATTACCGCCATGGACGGAACACCATGTGTTTTTGTGTAAACGGAAGCAAAGACTGTACCCCAAGTGTCACAGTCCTCCACATGTGGTGCGACCCCCATTGGAAGGCAGATAGTCAGAATTCTGTGTTTCTCAATAGAGGTAGTATTCGGGAATACTGCCTCTATTTGAGTAATTTTCTGTGCTAACCAGAAAGGAACGTGTTCCCGTTTTGCTGGAGTTTTTCCAAGACATGATTGTATGTTCTGTGGTGTAATTTTATTTGTTTTCCCCTGATGAGGGGTCAGCTGTGGAACATTAACAGCTGTTTGGACTGTTGCAGTCCGCATTACATATTGGACTAACTGTCTATGTATTTAATCAGTAATTTTAGCTGTGCTAAAAGTTCTTCCCTTGACATTTTTTCAATGTCTGGATGTGGTGTGTAGCTGGCTAGAACCGGCCACGTTGCTCCTGGTCTATCTAGTGGACCGAGCCTGGTGATGTGATCATTATGTTTTAGGGCGCCTTTAAACCAGAGCAGGTTCTCTTGGTATTTTAATGGGATTTCAATGTCCTAGAAAGGAGCGTACTCTTCCGGTGGTTCCTCTATTTTGTAATAGTGAAACTCGTGTGTTGTAGCGTTTGCCGCTGGAAAGTTTATCCAAGAATAGAATACCTCTGTCTGCCGATATTCGTGTGCCTCTATCATGAAAATGACTGTACCACCTCGTGATGTCAGTCCGTTTTCTATAAGTTTTAAAGTTATAGATTTTCTTATGTTTGCCGGGATGATAATCGCACCCGGTTCATTAATCCCTGTAACATCGGGACCCTGTTGATTTGCGTCTACTGCGACTTCATTGGTTCCGTTGTTATTGCCATTTTCTGACATTGTATTAATGAAGGTTTGCAGAGCAGGTTTCCAAGGAAACAAAGATAAGGTGCACAATATTTTGGAACACTGTATCCTTCAACGTTGACTAAACCAGAAACTTTACATAGGAATCTCTTCCTACTAAGTTCCGGCGGATTTTAACCTTTCACCCACTCCAGACGTCTATTGGAGTATTTACGGGAGAAAGGGTCTGTGTGAAAAAGCACGACTGAGTTACTCTAACGTCTTGCGTTAGTTTTATCGCCTTACCAAATGTTGGGCGCCATGTAGTGTAGTTCCTATTTTCCCTATAGGCCCTGCACATTGGAATAATATAAACAGCAGTGTAGACGTAGGACTGCGGTCTTCTAGGTCTCTACTGACTATGTTAGACTTAATTTAGGTTTGCGCCAGCTAGCTCAGAGGTCACTGGAAACTTTCTTGACTGAATAGGAAGTGATCAGCTTCCCTGGCTCAGACAAGAAGGGATTCAGCTTCCGACAACCGCATAAACATGACCACTTTGCTCCTCAGAATAAGAGTCAATCTCTAGAGTTGTGTGAAACAATAGACAGCTATTTCACTCAGTCAGTAGTGCAGATTTACTTTCACCAGAATGCAGAGAATAGAGAAACGGGCGTTTTCAATAAAAGATATTATTTATTGAGCAGTCTTCCTTCTCATGCAAGAGAAATAAATTGCCACAATTGCAAGACTTGTTATTATGAAAAGTGCGTACAGTAAAAGGAGTATTACGAAATAATACTGTAAAAGCATTGATATGGTTTCTTAGCCATAAGATAGTTAAAATGAATAAAATATATACATTCATATATACATTGGCTAACGACCTCAACTGGTGCTTCTAACTACGCCTACCCCAGTGTACCTGACCTAAGCCTAATACAAGGGAGGGAGTAAGTAGCAGTTTAAGTTAAGTTGGTTGTGCCAAGAGTTTGTTTCAAGAATTCTCTCTAAGGGTTTAGTCAGCACCGTACCTCTGGAATAGAATGCAGGTCTGGTATCTCCTCTTTAGGACCCGATATCCCAGTCACCCGCAAGGGTAGGCTGGAAACGCCGGAGCTGGATTTTCTCGGCAGCAGAAAAGACAGCGTCTTTCTCAGCGCGTCAAGGAGGAGGGGCGGCGTCCGTGGGCTTCTCGCATCTGCTGGGCTCTGCAAGGGGACAGCCGGTATGCTCCAGTATTCACCACCACCGTGTGTTTGCTTAAGGCAACGTTGGTATATTTATACCCGAAAGGTGCAGAGTTTGACGTAAGTTTTTGGACATAAGACGTCAATAAAGATGTCACTAAGAACTGGTCGTTCTTACAGTGCTCGCAGGAGTTCTATTACTAATCAAAACAAAGCAAGCGGGGCTTTCCCAGGTTGCTGGGGTTTTGGTATGTCGAAAGAACTCGGTGTGCTATCTAGGAATCTAAGGAAGTGGCTTCTGCTGTGTCATGGACTGTCATGAACTGCAGAGACGAGTTACTGAAATATGGCTCTGATTGCTATGCCATTATAGGGATATGTATTGATTATAGCCGTATAGGGGCATGAGGTCACAATATTGATCGGGGTCCTAGATAAAACACAACACCCGAGCATACCGATAGCCCAGAAAACAATGGGGGTACCGGAGTAGGGGCGCGGTACTCATAAAGCAGTACTTGCACCGAGTAATGCCGAGGTGGTGAGTTCGAGCCTTACCTGGAACAGCTGTTTGGTTTTCGTAAACCATTTCACTAAATGTACAGTTTAGACTCAAGAGTCAAGGGGGCTCGTGCTAGAGAGTCTTTATTTCTTTTCAGGAGCTGCGTGTACGACTCCTCCAGGTGCCAAATACCACATAGCGTATGCGATGCTCCTATAAACTTTCCATGATGTGCCATCTTGCAGAGCATGCAAACACCACATCTGTGCATTTAGAAATACTTTTCAAATAAATATGCAGGTACTTCATGCAGTGGTTTAGAAATGCTTTCCAAATAAATATGCAGTTACTTATAGACAGAGTCTGGGATTGGCATTAGGCATGGGCCGGGAGTGTTCATGATTGGGGGGATAGGCGTCACCCTCATCTTTCTTGGCGGTGTGGACCTGATCCTAATGGCTGGCGTTCGGCCTGGGTGTGCACATGAATGCGAGCTTCTGCAGCCATGTAAAGTGAGTAATTCGGTGTTGTCTTCCAGGTCGCGCTCAGGGACTCTTTGGAAGGACTGGCGGCTGAGTTACAGCCAATTACAAGTATATCATCAGGTAATTACAAGGGTGCGTGTTCCACGGAAGTGTGTGGTTGTAAGTAATGTAGTATGCAATAGTGTGGCCCAGCAAATTGGGATTACCGGTAGGCTTGGCAAGGAGTAGCGCAACCTCACGTATTTTCTCACCTGTAGGAACCCGCAAGGGTAGAAGCCACCGTTATGGATACTCGCGGCGCCGCGTTACCGCAAGAAGGGCTTTGGGCAGAATTTTTGGCCGTGGCACAGGGAAAGGGGCCAGAGTGGGCCCAGGGCTTCATCGAGGCGCGGAGACAAGAGGACGCTGTTCGGACTAGTGCCCCCACCCCTGAGGACGCGGCGGGTCCCTCAGGTGAAGCGACTCGAAGGTCCACTTGGAAGCGAAAGCACACACGCAAGGAATTCCGGGCCGAGCCATCGCGAGAGGAACCCCGATCTACGCCACCGCCCCCTGCGGCGAGGCCCACCGAATTGACTGTGACACCTACCGTGGTGCACGAGAGGGCCCCGGGCCTAACAGACTTGGCCCAAATGGGTAAGGCCATGGACGAAATGTTGGGATTAATGGCACTCTTCCAAAAACGTTTAGATGATGTGGCGGCGGTGCAGCAAGGTATGGCACCCCCCCCCCCGCTCCTACAACCTCTGATCCAGTGCTGCAAGTGTGGGCTCAGCAAGGAACTCCTACTGCATGGTCACACGGTCCTGGGCCTTCAGTAGCTAGCTTGCAGGTTCCCGCAGTCGCAGTGCCAGCACCAGCTGCTCCGCCTGTCAACCTGGCCACCTCTCAGGATATCGTCCAGGCGTCTGCTATGGGGTCGGCGCCCGCCCCGGCTAGTGCGGTAGGGGGTGCTGCAACAATCACAGCCAGCGGCACGGGTGGTTCAGCGGAAATAGCACGACCTGGCCTGGTGGGGGCCGCCCCAGCTCAGGTTGAAACAGGACAACCGGCCGGGGTGGGGCCGTCCAAGCCAAATGTTACACAGGCTCCATTGGCATCTGGCCGTTGCACCCTGGCACGGCAGGTGCCACAGGCTGCCAAGGAAGGGATATGGAGGAGGGAGTACATTGATATTTTGACACTGTTGATGCATGGCACCACGGGTGCAGACACTAGGAGGATAGGGGGGAAAGATGTGGAGAAAAAAGTTAGGTACCAGCGTTGGCCAGAGAAAACGATAGAGAATTGGACTGAGGCTTTTAACATCTTAGCGGCAGTGATAGTGCAGAAGGACCCGGCTCCGAGTGAGGCATTGATGGAATACGCCAGCACCATCCAACAGGAAGCAAGGGAGTCCGGGGGGATGGGTTGGTTCTGGTATGACCAGGATTTTAGGAAAGCGATGGCCAGCTGCCCTGACTTAGGGTGGGACCAAAAAGATATCCAGCTCTGGATCAAACACATGTGTAGGACAGGTAGCGGACAGAGAGACACACCATACAAGGCACAGGGTGAGTTAGACACCAAGAAATGGGAACAGTTCCCGAGGCGTCCCTTTAAGCAGCCCTTTCGTGGGGGTCGGGGGAGGGGCCAGGGGTCCGGACCGAGACGTTTCAACTCTGGAACGTGCAGACTGTTCAATGGGGGAACATGTACCTGGGGTAGAGCCTGTATGTTTGCCCACACTGTAGCAAATGTGGTGCCCAGCACGCAGCCATCACTTGTACCAACGGCCAGAACCCCCCCCCCTCCCAGACACAGAGACCAGATGGAGCACGCCAGTAGGGCATTGGGTAGCAAGGGCCCCTCCCCCATCGTGTTGCAGAATCTTCTTCCTTTAGTCAGATTGTACCCGCTTTTGTAGGAACAAGCGTTGTTGGCTGAGGGTTTTGTGGATGGCTTCAAAATACCTTACAAAGGGCCGCTGGGTTGCAGGGACGCTTTGAACCTTAAATCAGCCTGGGAACTACCTCAGATTGTTAGCGATAAAATTAAGAAGGAAGTTGACCTGGGGAGGGTGGCTGGCCCATTTCCTTCCCCCCCCTGGAAATTTCTTTAGTTTCACCACTGGGAGTTGTGCCAAAAAAGCAGCTGGGGCATACCGCCTGATTCACCGCCTATCTTACCCGGAGGGCAACTCTGTCAACCATTGGCTGGAGGAGGGGGCCTGTTCTGTGTCTTATTGTTTGCTGGATATGGCCATTGATATGATAAGGAGGATGGGCAAAGGGGCGTGGCTGGCCAAGGCTGACATAGAATCGGCGTTCCGCCTCCTGCCTGTCCATCCAGCTAGTCAACACTTGTTAGGCTTCAAGTGGGATGGCGAATTCTTTTTTGACCGCTGCATGCCAATGGGTTGCGCCGTCTCATGTGCCTATTTCGAGGCGTTCAGTTCCTTCCTCCAGTGGGTCCTCACCAGCAAGCATGGCATCTCCCAGGTTACACACTATCTGGATGATTTCCTATTCTTTGGCAGGGAGGGTACTCAGGAGTGCGCAGAAGGTTTGCGGGCCTTTGAAGTACTGGCAGGTCATTTGGGTGTGCCCCTGGCTCCGGGCAAGACAGAGGGGCCAGCACAAATACTCACTTTTCTGGGCATCGAACTGGATACCATCAAGGGGGAATCTAGACTCCCAGCTGACAAGGTTAGCGAATTGAGGCAGGACATTAGTTATACCAGCAGGCAAGGTTTTCTCTCGCAGGCTAGCAAAGGCTACGGCTAACATTGGAAAGAAGCATCACCTAGTGAGCCTGGGTCCTGGGCTGAGAGCAGATCTGCAGATCTGGGATGAATTCTTGATGAACTTTAATGGGACTGTGATCTGGAGGGCACCATGGGAGAGCAGCCAGGAACTTTGCTTGTTTTCGGATGCATCTGGTAGGGAAGGTTTCGGGGTGATTTTTGGTGAAGAGTGGTGTGCCATGCGATGGCCAAACGCCTGGCGCAAGAAAGGGGTGACCGCAAACATAACAGTACTGGAACTCTTCCCCATAGTGGCAGCACTGCACCTGTGGCCGGGTGGACTGGGCAACAGGAAAGTAGTCTTTTGGTCAGATAACATGGCCGTAGTCCAGGCCATCAACGGGATGTCAGCCAACTGCCCCCTGGTTCTGAGTCTGCTCAGGGAGTTAGTCAGGGTGGGTTTGCAAAGTAACACTGAGTTCAGGGCAAGGCATATTGAAGGTGGGAAGAATGTGGCAGCTAACGCTCTCTCTCGCTTTCAGTGGCTCCGTTTCCGAGAGGCCTGGCCGCGGGCGAGGGCGGCGATGACACCATTCCCGGCGCCGCTGTGGCGACTCCTTCGGTGGGCGAGCGGTTGAAGATGTTGGGCCAACGTTCCTTGGCACAGGCCACCCGGAGAAGATATGCGGCCCAGCTGACCACTTTCAGAACAGTAATACTGTCCTTGGGAGCTTCTGCTTTGAGTCAGGTAGAACAGGTTGAGCTTTTGTGTTGTGGGCCAAGGAGGCGGACAAGGCGCATTCATGGGTGTGCGGCCACCTGGCGGCTTTCAAACATGACACCAAGCTTAGCGGGGCCGAGGACCCCACAGGTGCATTCAGGATTAGGGCAGCACTCAAGGGGTGGGCCCAGGAGGAGGTCAGGTCAGCCGACAAGAGGGTAGGGATCGAATTTCCCGTATTGCAGCGTATGACAGACACTTTGCCGATAGTGACCAATTCAGCATTTGAAGCCCAGCTTTTTTCAACAGCCTTCTGCTTGGCGTTCTTTGGCGCCTTTAGAGCAAGCGAACTAGTGGCTAAACCCAAGTCAGATAGATCTGGGAGAGCTTTGGATATGCTGGATGTCTGTGCAAGGGACGCCCTGGTGCTGAGGGTTCGGAAATCCAAGACGGACCAGGCCGGGAAGGGCGTGACAATAGTACTACAGGCGTTGGAGGACCCCAGGTATTGCCCGGTTGCTACGGTCAGGGAATACTTGAGGATCAGGCCACTTTTGGGAGGGCACTTCCTCATCCATGCCGATGGAACACCCCTAACCAGGTTACAGTTGGAACGCATAATGGGCGCAGCCTTGGCCAAGGCAGGTTTGTCGGGGGCAGGGCAAAAATTCTCTAGCCACTCGTTCAGGATTGGAGCAGCCACGACTGCATTCAGAGCGGGGTTGGGTGAGGAAGGAGTCAAGAGGGTAGGAAGGTGGTCATCCTCTTGCTACCAGCGCTACATCCGCCCCTAGGAGGGTTGCTGGGGCGTTCTTCTGTACAAAGTTGCTATGAATCTATATCATATTTAGTTGACTGCTACGACTATCGGTGAACGAGTCGCTGTATTTATGTGTCAATCATGTCTTTCAGTGTGCAGTGTGCAGTGTGCACAAATAAACAAAGTGTGTTAACATAACGGTGTCTAGTCCTCCCCCCCTTTTTAGTTGATTGAACACTGTCTTGTCTTCTTTACAGCTGACTGTTGCGTGTGGGTGATGGGCCATTACTATGTTCCCAGGTTGGAACAATGGGCAACATCCAAGAAATGGAACTTGGCTTTCGCAAGGACACAAATTCTGTGGTTGGGTGTTCCTGGAATGAAATGGGGTCACCTGAAGTACAAGCTAGAACAATGCCTGGTGGGAAGGGGTGGTCCTCCTAATATCCTCATTATCCACCTGGGAGGGAATGATTTGGTCACGCTGGGGAGAAGGGCCCTGATTCAGGCCATGCAGAGGGATGTGTCCGCAGTAACCAACAAGCTGGGGGCCACTGAGCTATTTTGGTCAGAAATTGTCCCTCGCAAAGTTTGGAGGGGTGCTAGATCACCGGTCGCGATAGAGCAGTCCCGCAGGAGGGTCAACAGGTCCATGCAGAAGTTTATGGAAAAAAGGGGCCTGGGGTTCATTAGGCATGCACTCATACAAGACAGAACCGAAGGGTATTACGAGCAAGATGGGGTGCACTTGTCCGGGTTGGGTATGGATGTTTTCCTCCTAGACATACACGAGGCTCTGACAGCGGCAGGTTGCAAGTAGCATGATGGGTGGGGGGGCTCTGTCATCGACAGGGCCTCCTCCAGAGCTGTGGCGGACTACAGGGCGATCTGGAAGCAGACGGGGACAGTAAGGGTACCTCTGCGGCAGAAGGGTATAGTAAGGGTACCTCTGCCTGGCACAGTAAGGGTGCCTTAGCCAAGGACCAGGAGCCGAAGGAGGTTCCGGGAAACCGCGACGGCACCCCGTTAGTCCTTCGGGCGGTTGGGGGGCCTGAACCGATCGGGGGTGTGCCACACCGCTCCGCACTGACAGGGGGGGCGGGAGTATAACAAAGCTGCACCGTCAGAGCATCGACTCGCCGTGCAAGATGGCTCCTTAGGCATGCGGGACAGCGAGGGGTTGCCTGCTTTGGATCGCCCGTAAGATGACCCACCATAAAAGTCATACCTGTGTTGTATGAAATAAACCTGCTGCAGTTCTTTCCCACAAATATGCCTCCTGAGTTTCTTTGGGTGGGAATTGTAATGGTGTATTGTACAAGCGGGCGGGAGCAATGGCGGTGTTGGCACTATACTCATTTTATCATCCTTAGAAAAATGGCAAAAAGTTCTGCATGTAATCCCGAGGTAACACGTAGCTATCCTGCCAGTTCAGATGGGGCATACACCGGCTGGAAAAATATGCTTATCCCAGCAAGAATTCCCACTTATGCCTTACTGATTTCAAGCATATTTTTCCAGCCGGTGTATGCCCCATCTGAACTGGCAGGATAGCAACGTGTTACCTCGGGATTACATGCAGAACTCTGCAGAAAGCGCTGGATTCGACTCTCTGCTAGGTTTGCCTAGGAAATAAACGTGTAATTTGCTAGATGCACGCAGAGCTCTGCAGCAGGCACATTATGCAAGAGCGTGGTGACAAGTGGCATGTACAAATATAAGTAAACCTGTCTGCTAACGCATCTGTTTGTTAATAAAACACGTGGCGCGTTTCACTTCATGTTCGGTGCTTAAACTCTGTATGTTGCTTGAAGCAAAGATGGCAATCTTACAAAACGGATCCAATAAGTACTTATAACCTAATCAGTTACCACGTACTCCCTAAGGTTACGACTTTTGCCACCTTACACTTAAGTTAACCAATCATCCAGCAGAAAAAATCAGACTTGGTCCTCTTAACTTTGTAAACAAAGCCAAGCAAGAGGAAGTGATGACATACAGGCAGATGACGTTCTCCGATTGGCTATTTTCTGTAGTACTTGGATCATATCGGGCGACAGGTATTTCGGGGATTGTAGTTTTACCATGATGTCAGGTCATGATTTAATCCACTCCAAGCCCCTCATGAGGGACAAGTGCGTGTGATGCGGGGCTGGTCGCTGCGGAGGATTGATCCCAACCTTTAAAGCAGCATTATGTTATGTACAATTGTGCACGCACAGCCAGGCTTGGGCAGTCGGACTACGAGTCCCAGCGTGCACTGCACGACCAGAGGGAGGAGGACTGACCCGGAGCAGAGGGAGCCGCCTCAGACCCCGCACTGGTGAGTGTTGGGGGTGGCGGGGAGAGGGCTGCGTTGCAAAGACTTTATAAGTGCTGACCTTGGTGCTCAGTTTTAGGAGGCGACTAGAGTGTTTATGAAGGGAAAGCGACTCCCAGGACTGGTTTCCGATTATCCTTCCGGATACCTCCTGGGGGAAAGCAGCCACATAACAAATGTAGAATTCATGCAACATTGGAATGGACGCGGAAACGATAGAATGAGAGTCTGTCATGAGAGTGACAGGAAGAACCATTCGCCGTATGGCCCTTTTTTCTCACGAACATACACCCCTCCCCCACCCTCCCCAGTCTCGGAGTTCATACTTGCAGCCCTCCGAATAATATAGCACACTGATCTATTTACCGGCATCAAGGAGCTGCATGCAGACTGTGAGTTTTGGGTTTAGAATAGATCCATATTGTTTTTCCTCAATCTATTATTATTTTAATATTGCAAGGATTGGCCCCTCTGTGAATTAATAATGTCTTGTTATAGCAGACGAACTTTACCACTAGGTTACGTTTTATAGCCTGACTGACTTTGTGTTTCACCTGACAGTTTACTCTTACCATATAAAGTCTACAAATGTGGACAATATGTCATTCCTATTCCTTATAGCCCTCATTGGCTTTAAGTAACGATTGCTGTAAATGTGATTTACTCTTTATTGTGTCTTTGTGTGTGATTTATAAGCGCTTTGACAGCCTACGCTGGAATGAGTAGGGCTAAAAAAGAACTACATAGAAATATATTAGTAGGTGACATTTAAATCATTAATAGTGTGATTACATATAAATTCAGATAAATCTTGCATTGCATGCACATCTCTTACATTGGGGGTTGAACAAAGTCTAAAACCTGTCTCCGAGTCATAGTTTCTCCAGAGTACTTGTGAAGGGATAAACTGTGTCTCATTGTTGTCTTTCACTGCATTGGCGTCCAGGTGTTAGGCTCCAAGGATGATACTTCAACAAAAGGGCTGATGAACTTTTTATTCAGGCCTTTGTTTGTGCCAGGCTGGAAGTGAGAATAAGAAAGCCCCCTCTCTACCTGCAGGTTGCTGCACTGAACAGAATGCAAATAGCGTGTGAGCGCTGCTCAACTGTGTACCTATGTTGGAAAAGGACATCAGGACAAATTCTGCATATTTCCCTGTCGGCTGGATCCCAGATCTGGCGACAAATAGCTGCCAGAACAAGGACCCGGGGCGATCCCACTACTGTCCAGCCATGGGCATCCGCAGAAATTTTTCCAGGGAGGGGCTGACCTGGCAAACAAAGGGGCGTGGCTAATGTTAATCAATAGGGGCGGGGCTAAAATGGCAGACAATCAGAATCGGTGATGCTCAGACTAAACTGAGTAAAAAAAAGTGGTGAATTCTGTATTTGAAACTGGGCAACAATTAGAGCACACTTATGAACCCTAATATTACCCCCCTGGCCCCTTAAAACTGATACATTCCCTGATGCCTAAAATTAGCCCCCTGGCAACCCATACCTGCCCTGACCCCTAAAATTGTCCCCCTGGCACCCCAAAACCCATACCCGCCCTGAACCCTAAAATGTCCCCTCTTGCAACCCAAAACTCATACCCACCCTGAACCCCAAAATTACCCCTGGCACCCCAAAACCCATATCCACCCTGAACCCTAACATTTCCCCTGGCACCCCAAAAGCCATACCCGCCCTGAACCCTAAAATTACACCTGGCATCCCAAAACTCATACCCACCTTGGACCCTAAAATTATCACTGCCCCCCAAAACCCATACCCACCCTGAACTCTAAAATTACCCCACTGGCATCCCAAAAGCTGAACGCTACGGGGCAGATTTACAAGCCAACTGGCATGGGTGCAAATTCAGGACAGCAAGTGTAAAAATTCAGGACAAAGGGTCAAACATCGGGACAAAAATGCAGGTCAGTGGGTCAAAATTCAGGACAAAAGGTAAGGTTTACAGACATATACTATTGCGCAGCCTTCTCTGATGTAAGTAAGTAAATGGACAACCACTAAAGTACAAGTGAAAATAAGTTTATATTAGGTTGAGACAATCGTGCACTTCATGGTTTGTCAGTATACGCGCAGCTTTAAGCAAATGTGCAGGTCTTTTTGTGGTAACAAAACCGCCCCCACCTTTCCAGCTCCCAGAAAAAACACCTGATGCCCGGTCCGGCCAGTCTGGCCTTGCTACTACCCTCCAATGGCCCCCCTTCATCTTCACACAGACCCTCTCTCATCTGTATTTAATTCCTTCTATAGTGCTACTCATCCCAAGTATGTGGGGCAGAGTTTTGGAGTGCGTTAAAACACACACATATTATAAAGAGACAATCACTCGTATTAATGGGAAAGTCAATGTATAGGAAATGTTGCTTAAGATAATGGGGCTTACAATGTGTAATCATACTTTCATCCATCATTCAGTCTTTCACCATTCATTCTGTTCTTCCATCTGTGTGCCCAACAATGTCCATATTCATCCATTTACAAACCTATCCATCACGTTGTTTCCTTCCATCCATCATTTCACTTATCTATCCCTCAATCCACCCTTTCACTCATCCATCAATCTACCCTTTCACCCTATCATCCATACACTCATCCATCCACTCTTCCACCCATCCATCCACTCTTCCACCCATCCATCCATTAACTCACCCATTCACCCGTTCAGTCATCCATTTACCCATCCCCCTTCCTCTTTCAATTCCCCTTTCACTTAGCCATCCATCCTTCCTTCCAGCCAGCCACCCACCCACCCATCCAGCTACTCATCCACTCATGAATCCATCCATTGAACCTATCATTCATCCATCATTTCACTCATCCATCCACTCTTTCACTCCTTCACTCATTGATCCATCGTTTTGTCCATCTACCCGCCCTTTCACTCACTCATCCAGCCTTACATCCACCCTTTCACTCATCCGTCCATCCATTCACCCTTTCACTTATGAATTCATCAATCCATCCTTTCACTTATCAATTCATTAATCCATCAATCATTTCACTCATCCATCCACCCATTCACTCGCCCATCATCCACCCTTTCACTCATCCATCAATCCATCATTTATAATCTTCAATCCTGCCATCCATCCACCCATCCCTTCACTTACTTACTCACTCACATTTTCACATTAATTATGAGACCTATCAAGAACTCCACCCTTGCTGTAGTTCCTAAAGCAAGGGGTGGGTTGGAGTAGGGTTCAGTATGCCCCTGCACATAGGCAATCTGAAAAAGTGGAAGGCATGAGTCATGCATGATGCACAGTGCTTTGACGTGGGCGACTGACATGGTGTTGTTTCCAGAGCGTTAAGTGGGATGAAAAAATTAGGGGAGGTCTCTCCCAAAGGGTGTTTAATGTAATAAAATGTGTGGCTTAAAACACATAATCTAAAAATATGTGCTTCATAAAATGTGCCGCCCGACTGGCATTTTTGTTGCTTCTTTCATTGCATCCAGATATATAATACAACAAGTAACGTTTCACTTGGAACAAGTAACATTACACCTACAACAAGCCAAACTATTGCTTTGTCTATGGTTGGTAGTTGCATAAAAAAAGCAGCAACCATGGCTACACCATGGCTCCTATAATCCTTTCCTTTCAACTTCTTTCACCGCCTTCCCTTGCCTAACTGGATTCTCACCTAGCAGCAGCATGGGCGATTTTGCACTTCCATTTGACAGAATGCCCTGCCGAGGACTGAGACTGTAGGAGGCCACCACATGCTGTGCCAGCCCAGACTGACCCATTATCATTCTGTATGTGGCAATCAGCCCACACAGAATGATAATGGGCGGGGTGGGGCTGCTCTTCTTCACAGGGGAGTGCGAGGTGGCCCCATCAGGGAACTTAGGCCTTTTGCAGGGAACAGCTCGCTTCCCTGCAATGCCTAAAATTAAGGCGGATGGTTGGATGATGTCCTGCCTGAGGCAAGCCGGACGTGCAGGTACTCCAAGACTAAGTCTTTCATTAACAAGCATTGGCAAAGTCCATTGTTCTCGGCAATCCAAGAGCTATTAGAGCTGTCAATGTCTTTTAGCCATGTTGAATAGCAGCATTGTTGCCATTCAACATGGCTGAAAGTTATGGAAAAAAGTGCTATGACGCAGCTAGCTCTGGCTGCCTCATAGCGCTACTCTTTAACTTGAGAGTACGTCTCACAGACAGTGCATGCACTTTCTAGCCGAGACCTATCATATGAGAAGAAGGAAGTGGCCACAGGAGAGCTGACCAGCAGGAAGCAAGCATCTGAGAGTGGCTTTGAAGCCATTCAATGGTAAGTGAATGGCAACCTCCAAGCCCACTGACAGTAAATATGTCTTGAAGAGACAGCGCATGTGCTGTCTGGCTGAGACTTAAAAATGATGCCCGGCTTTCCAGTACAAATGCAAAAACAACAGTTGATGGACAGAATGCAGAACAATGTCATACATTCTCCCCAGTACAGAGATCTGGGCCTAGATCCATCGTTTTTTTGCACTCCACACCACCCCAGTTCAGATATGGCCATATGCAAATCACAAAACACACTATCTAATGGAGGGTCTGAGGGCAGGTTTAACGACTCGAGACTGGACACATGCCCCTATACAACTTATAACAACAAAGAGTGTCCAGGAGTCGCCGCTCAATGTTTATACTCTAGACCCCTCAACCAGTGACTATATAAAGTAGACTGTGTGTACTCAGATGTGAAAAACATTTAACTACTCATATATACGGCATGCAACATGGGTAGGAATTTTTCCCATCAGTTGCCGATCTGTACCACCATTATTACATCATGTGGGTTCTCCTTACCCAGGAGTTAGTATACAAGATCAATCACACTTTAACAGGTGTGAAGAGTGGGGAGACCGATGTAAAATGTTTGTGTGATGGTATCAAAATATGGTGTTTTTTTAAATAAAAGGTTATACATCTGAGGGAAAGCAGTGCAGTGAGTGTATAGTGATGAGTGAATAAAATTGGGTGAAACTGAGTAGAAAAGTGATTTATTAGTATCTCTCAGACCCCAAGATTAAAAAACAAGTAAAAGGTAGATTTGACAGAATATCTACCAGCAGAAGGTCAACATGTTTCTGCATACCATCGGAAGATTTTCCTTATGCATTCGTCAGGACCTAGATGGTGCTACTGCTTACAAATTAATAAGTGAAGTTTAAAAGGGAAAAATTTCACCTGAAAAGCAGGTGTAGAATCTCCACCACAGTCTACAAAAGTCACATAGGAGACAAAGAAAAGAGAAAAACATTACAGATATTAGAGAATGCACTAAATACATCGTGCTATTCTAGTGGTCACGTATTAACATTTAGACAGACGTGATAACACTCACCCAAAACTTGTGGGGATGGCGCCTCACCTCACCTGGCAGCAGCTCAGGTAGAATAGGAGCACCGCTCTGTTTAGCAAAACATAATCACAGGGACACTCAACCAATTCCGTTAAAAACAAGGCAAAAGAACTATCATTCATGTCTCCGATAACATGAGAGACAGCTTGTGAGTTTTCAAAATGTCATCGGTATCGTACCGGAGTAGTCATATAAGTATAGACTTCTACCACTGTTAGGCTAGGTGCTCGTGGCGAACAGGGTTGTCTAACCGGATTACGTAACCACACTCTTACCTCTCCGTCGGTGTCTCCAAGCGTCCCTCTGGGCTGTTCTGGGGAGGCACCGAGAACAGAACAGCCCAGAGGGACGCTTGGAGACACCGACGGAGAGGTAAGAGTGTGGTTACGTAATCCGGTTAGACAACCCTGTTCGCTACGAGCACCTAGCCTAACAGTGGTAGAAGTCTATACTTATATGACTACTCCGGTACGATACCGATGACATTTTGAAAACTCACAAGCTGTCTCTCATGTTATCGGAGACATGAATTATAGTTCTTTTGCCTTGTTTTTAACGGAATTGGTTGAGTGTCCCTGTGATTATGTTTTGCTAAACAGAGCGGTGCTCCTATTCTACCTGAGCTGCTGCCAGGTGAGGTGAGGCGCCATCCCCACAAGTTTTGGGTGAGTGTTATCACGTCTGTCTAAATGTTAATACGTGACCACTAGAATAGCACGATGTATTTAGTGCATTCTCTAATATCTGTAATGTTTTTCTCTTTTCTTTGTCTCCTATGTGACTTTTGTAGACTGTGGTGGAGATTCTACACCTGCTTTTCAGGTGAAATTTTTCCCTTTTAAACTTCACTTATTAATTTGTAAGCAGTAGCACCATCTAGGTCCTGACGAATGCATAAGGAAAATCTTCCGATGGTATGCAGAAACATGTTGACCTCCTGCTGGTAGATATTCTGTCAAATCTACCTTTCACTTGTTTTTTAATCTTGGGGTCTGAGAGATACTAATAAATCACTTTTCTACTCAGTTTCACCCAATTTTATTCACTCATCACTATACACTCACTGCACTGCTTTCCCTCAGATGTATAACCTTTTATTTAAAAAAACACCATATTTTGATACCATCACACAAACATTTTACATCGGTCTCCCCACTCTTCACACCTGTTAAAGTGTGATTGATCTTGTATACTAACTCCTGGGTAAGGAGAACCCACATGATGTAATAATGGTGGTACAGATCGGCAACTGATGGGAAAAATTCCTACCCATGTTGCATGCCGTATATATGAGTAGTTAAATGTTTTTCACATCTGAGTACACACAGTCTACTTTATATAGTCACTGGTTGAGGGGTCTAGAGTATAAACATTGAGCGGCGACTCCTGGACACTCTTTGTTGTTATAAGTCATATGCAAATCAGCCTTGACCCTGTGCCTCATGGGAACAGTCCAACCCGAACTGCCAAGCCATGTCTTTCCTGGACCGGAATCAAGCATCCTAGTCAAGTACTTTCAGGGTGTTATATGGCCACGTCTGAACTGGGGTTGCAGAGTGGGCTAAAGAACGGGGATGGATTACACCCATATCTGTTGACTGGGTGTGAGTGTTTGATTGGTTCAGATGCTCCGTCCATCACCACCCCCTTTTATACCGCTTTGTTCGCCATAAGTTGGCAGGGTATGCTCAGACTTGAGTCTCTTGCTCACTTTGCCACTGGATTCAAGCAAGCCTGGCTGAAGACGCTGTAATTCCAGAAAACGGTCCTAGGAAGCTTGTTTCCGGTCCAGGGAAGGCATGGCTTGGCAGTTCGGGCTTGACTGTTCCCATGAGGCACAGGGTCAGACTGATTTGCATATGGCCATGTCTGAACTGGGGTGGCAGAGTGGGCTAAAGAACGGTGATGGTTTAAACCCAGATCTGTTGACTGGGTGTGAGTGTTTGATTGGTTCAGATGCTCAATCTATCACCACCCTCTTTTGTACAGCTTTCCAGTACAGACAGTTGATCTGCTTTATTAGATAAGCGCATAGTTAACAAAGCTAGTAAATTGGACACAGATCATGTTTTAATTGAGGAATGAGAGCACGGTTGAAGTACATTAAATAAAAGTATGAGAATTGTGATGCATGTAGAGGAGGTGGGGTCAGTGAGAGTGGGGGCGTTGTTAAAGGTTTTGCTAAAAAAAAAAAATTCTGCATGTTTTTTTGGTGCTTCACTGTCAGGTAGCCACATATAAAATAACGTGCAGCTTAAATGAAAAATAAATGAAAAAAATGTGTTATTCAGTGGGAAATGCACTGTAGTACATTATGAAACCTCTATTAGTTAATGCACTGAAGAGGTCTGTGTGCAACCAGAGAGTCACAGAATGAAATCTTGGTTGGTGCAGTGAGTACTAGTGATTTGTGTATTTTAAGTGCTGCGAGGTCACAGACTGTGACAGAAAGCACTGTGAATATCTAAGTCACTATTTTAAACTTGCATTACACACATTACAAGATATACTGCAACAAAATGTGCAAATGATTTAAGATAAAATGTTGCATCCAAAATATAGATTTCAGTAATACCCAGATTGTCCATAATGCAATCTATATACATAACTGTCCCTTTAACACCTCCAGGTGCAGTAAGCGCTATATAAATACAAATACAATTAAAAGCACACACTTCCCAACTCAGTTGTTAACTCTTTGCACTACCACTCAAAAATAATAAATCTTTGTCATCACAAAGCTTCAAGTGATTCGATCAATTAAAGCCAGTACCGTCTACTAAGCATCCTATACATTTGCAGATTACCTTTGCATTTGCAGCATAACTCGGTGCGCACATTTGCATTTCTTTCAGGCCATCAGGCAACCTGGCAGGAAGGCTTGTTTAGCTGTCTTCCCAGCTTCGGTTTCACATCACAGGGGACTCACTGAATGACACTACAACTGAAGCATTTAAAGTATCAAAATTATTCCATCCCACACACTTAGACCTCTGGATCAGGAGAGATTAGAATCTTACTCCTGCGTGAGGCACTGTGGCAGTAAACTGTAATTGTAACTGCTGCAAGCTGACTGGGCATCACACTCACCACGTGTGAAGTCAGTAAATTCTCCGGGAAATGGGTGTGTGTTCCACAGAGCCATCTAAATTATACCGTGCTGAAGATGTCTTGGAACAGAAAAGGACAAGCAGTGCACTGCAAATCCTGTCAAACGGTCAGAAGAAATAAGCAGAAATTTGCAGCAAGTAACTAGAGGCAACAGGGGGACATATGTAAGAAGGGCCAGACTGGCCATAGCGGGCACCGGGCGTTTTCTCGGTGAGCGGGAAGGGCGAGGGCTTGTTTTAGACCGGTGGGGGGCATTTGTGGTACTGGGGCCAGTTTTACAGCAGTGCTGCAATATTGACCCCTGTACCAAAAGCAGCAGCATTGTTTCCCACCAGCACCCCTACTTAATTGCCAGGGCTAGTCTGACTTGCCAGTTCGGCCCTGTATGTAAGCAGTAGACATATGTAATTAGCAAACATATGTTATGTTATGTTATGTTATCCGGATTTATTACGCGCGCAGATGCCCCAGCAAAGGGGCGTCCTGGCGCGAGAACAGAACCAAGGGGACCGGACAAAAGGAGAAAACACAACACAACAACAACGGAGCTAAGGTGCCAAGGGGAAAAGGAAGGTTTTTACCGCCTTCCTAAAAGCGAGAAGCCCCTCGATGGCCCGGATATGGACAGGCAAGGAATTCCATAACTTGGCAGCAAGGACTTGCAACAAACAGTCACACAGTGCATTATTCGATGTAACTAGAGCAAGAGGGCATAGGCCGCAAGCAGGCTAAACAGCAAGTAAAAAAATGCAAACACATATGACAAGTGAGCGCATGGAACAAGTGAAAAATGTAATGTGTCTAGTGGTTGCATGGTAGACACACTTTTCATAGAGCTGCCAGTTGGGTAAGCATTTAAAGCTGTCAGACTTGAATCCCTGAACCATATTCATACCAGCACGCTTAGTTCCCTCTTGTTCAGAGTGCTAGTACATGGGGCCACAAAGCTAGTATTGCGTCCCAACTATGATCACTGAAGAGATCGCAAGAGAGTAATGGAATAAAACAGAAAATAAAAATGATAGGAACACGCTTCTTTTGTCATGTTTAGCCCACACTTTTTGCCTGGTGTATGATGTGATATCGAATTGAAAGTGCACTGAGTCCCTGCTAACCAGGGCGCCTATTAGGATGGTGGACGGGCCTGCGTCCGTCCGCCACCCCTGAGGTGGAGGGACCGTCCGCAGGGGCAGCGGCGGTCCCTTCAGTGGAATTAGGATGTGACCCCCACCCTGGCGGTCACATCCCGAATATTTAACATTGCGGCGGGTGGCTTCCACCGGCCCAGAGGATGCGGAATCACCGCAATCCTAATCGAGCCCCAGGTTCCCAGTGCCAGATCTCTTTCCTAAAACTGTACCACGATTATCACAACTTGAGTAACCCCATTAAGTCCCTAGTAAATGGTACCCCTGGTACCTAAGGCATAGGTACTGAAGGGTCAACAATGCCTGCAGTACAAATTGTGCCACCCCAGAGACCCCTCACCAAGACCATCCAAGTTGCCATTGGAGGCTGTGTGTCTTAGGGCAGAGGAAAGCGAAGAGTCAACATGGCATGCTGTGCCATGCGCTGCATGAGGTATTAGTAAGTCACCCCTACTGCAGGTCTTATATCCTTTAAGCAGGATGCACTATATCCCATGTGTGAATCTATTTGTATGAGCAGATTTAACCCTGCAATATCTGAGCCATTCTTTGATGGTGTAAGTGCATAGGGAAGCCATTGAGAGTGCATGGGCTGGATACTTGTCATTACGAGTTTTCAAGCTCCATGATACGTTCACTGTACCCTAAAATGTTTGGTACCAAACATCTCATCTTAATAAATTCTCACTGATGCCAGTGTTTGGATTTATTAATAAATGCACACAGTAGACCTTCTTAGAGGTTCCCTTGAAAACCTACCAAGCACTGGTGTGGGCACTGACTAGTCTTAGCCAGCCTGCTACCGCCTGATATGTTTCTAACCTCATGCGATGAGAGCCAACACTCTCAGAGGCCAGGAACAAAGTCTGCTCTGGGCTGAGGTGCTTCCAGGCCAGGATGGCAAACCAAGGCAGGAAAGTTCAAAGGCGATGCCACCTTTAAAATATGACCCAGGCATCTCAAGATAATGGGAGATGAACCCCCCCCTTTCCTGTTCCACATTTGGGGGGAGGACAGGTGGGAAAATTAGTTAAATTAGGAGGTGGGTCCCTATTTAGCCAGCACCACCCCTAAGGTGGGGCAGGTGATGTAGAGCCCACTTTTCATTTCCCTCCATCTTGGTTTGAGAGAGAATTAGCCAATTAGGGTCAGGGGAGTGCCCCTTCCCACAGGAAGTGGTCACTTAGCGGGTGTAGACAGACTAAAGCTAGATAGCCCATTGGCTACTACCTGTGATCTACTCTAACACCCCTAAATGTAGAACTTAGGTGCCATCCCAGGACCCTGAACTTAGATTCAACGGACACAGAGAGGATAAGGAGAAAGAAGACCTGCTGACCTAAAGACTGAATCCCTGCTGCAGAAAATTGGCGCCAAACCCTGCCGGCTACCTTAAGGACTCAACAATGCTGGTGTGCTGCCTCATCCTGCAACTGTGAAGCCTCCAAGAACCCCGGAGCTCCTTCAACCTTCTGCCAATTACCAAAGATTTCCCTTGGAGTGGAGGTACGGGGCCGGACTGGGAATTCAAACCGGCCCGGGCGAGCTGTTTTCTATGGCCTGTTTCGGCCGATTTTGTTACAGGGGGCCGATATTGCCGGCCCCGGTACAAAAACGGCCCCCTAGGGGCCCAAAACCGGCCCTCACCCTGGCGGCCCACTGGAGAAATGCCCAGTGCCCGCTACAGCCAGTCCAGTCCAGCCCTGCCTGCAGCTGGCTGGCCTAGGCACTGACGAACCAGCTGTGCTCCCATGGCCCTGAAGCCTTTGTGACCTGCTCCCTCAAGTGGGACCCAGCGGTCTTTCCTTTAAGTCCCCTTGTGCAGTGTGTTTTCAAGTGGTCCCCTTCTTCGTAGCGCACTAGCTCCCCACGATTTTAGCACCCTGCTCCCAGCCAAATCCAGGACACTCCTGAGAATCCTCTGGCGGAACAAAGGGCCTGGCCTTGCTACTTACCTAAATCCCAATGGTGAACTTTGAAATCCAACTGATTTTCTATTTTCTCCCATTGACTTCAATAGTGCGTAATTGCGCACACAAGTGGTTTATTTTGCGAACTTGAAAAATGCATGTCTTCAAAACAACTTCATGTAGAATGAAATTCTTGGTCTGAAAAATTACATGTAAATCTGTGTTATTTTTGTAAACTGGTCACAGATTTATTCTTTGATTGTGTGTGTCATTTATTGCCTCCACAAGTACAACAAATGGTTAGGACTACCCTCCGATAAGCCTAAATGCTTACCCACGCTACCACATATAGAGCATTAGTATTATCTTCCTGGACTCTCTACCCAGTGTACTTCATTATAGCAACTATATAGAAAGCCAACTTCCTACAAAAAAACAGATGCAATTTTATTACATGATAAAGTGGATTGTCAGGGCGAGGAGAGGTCAGGCTGTACCCAAGGCTACAAGGGGAGGAAGACTGGGGTCTTGTTTAATGGTGTAAGATCGATTTCCTGGAAGATAAAGTAGTGTGTTCAGTTGTGAGGGCCATCTGGCTGGGTTGGGATGGGGCGGGTGGGAGGGAGGGAGAAAAAGGCTACAAGAGACGGAGTGAGTGTAGATCCATATATTTTAAACATTGGCCGCTGCATGCACTGAAGCTTCACAGATATATTAAAGTAATCAGTTTAACAAACGAAACTCGTGTCATCTGTTTTTTTCCTTGATGTTTTCCTTCTGAAGAAGAAGATTCAAATATATCTCACCTGAAAAGAAACCGTCAACTGGTGTCTACCTTGTCTTCATTACTGCTGTTGCATTGTGTTTCTTGATTAAGACACTCTCTTACATATATCTCAACGTGTGCACAGGACTTTTGTTACATTTACTGAGTGGGCCCTTGCCACTGCCATCAGGGGTTATTGGGGTTTCCTCTGGCCTAGTAGCACCATATTCTCCTTTGTTGTATATCGCTATAATTCACTGCTATCAGGTAGTGCGCCATTCTTCATGCATACTCAAAACCGTACAAAGAACCCTCAAAAGAAAAAAAGTTAATGGAAAAGATGTGTCAGAGAAGGGCTTCCTGTGAGCTCACAGCATGCGTGTAACAAGGCTCCCGTGTACTTACCAGCCTGCCGCGTTTATGTGGCACAGCGGACTACAGCAAAGCATTTCATTTGTCCACTGTAGCATCCTTCAATATGCATCTGCACCCTTTTGCTGCATGATAATGTGCTGTGAAGTGTTAATCAAAAGAAAGGAACTTTAAATAATTATGGCGCCCTCTGAAACCAGTGTCTGACATTATTATTATTTATTGAATTTATAAGGCGCAACAGCTACCCAAAAGGGGTTTCCCGCTACGAGGCAGATCAGAGACTGTGTAAAAGCTTACAGGATTATTGGTTAAAAAGCCAAGTCTTCAATGATTTTTTAAATTGGGCATACACCGTTTCGTTCCGAATAGCTGTGGGAAGGGCATTCCAAAGTGAGGAACCAAGATATGCAAACGATCTACCACCCATCCGGGATAGTCTGATTCTGGGCACAGAGAACTTCCCTTGAGTGGATGAGCGAAGACATCGGGGAGGGCCATAGGGGCAGACCAGAGACTGCAGGTACTGAAGGGAAGCCCCTGTTTTAATTTTGAACATGTAGCTCAGGGATTTGAATTTTATTCGGTTCTCCACCCTGAGCCAATGCAGGTCCCGTAGGTAGCCAGAGACAGAGGCGGCCCTAGGAACCTGGCAAAGTATTCTTGCGGCAGAGTTCTGAACTATCTGCAGGCTACGAGTCACCTCCTTGTTGGATCCTAGGTAGAGAACATTACCGTAGTCTTGCAGTGATTAAAGCCTGGACTACTGTTGTCTAGGTGGGCTCAGGTAGCATCCAAATGATCTTTTTTAGCCACTTCAAGATGGTAAAACATGTGGCTGACACCTTGACAGCTTGATGATGCATAGTTAGTGAGTCATCTGTGATGACGCCCAAGTTACAGATTTGGCAGGAGGGTAAAGGAAGTGCACCCATCTCACTGGGCCAATGTTGTGGCCCCAGAGATCTTTATATGTACCAAGTATCAAGAACTCGGTTTTCTCTCCGTTGAGCTTGAGATAGTTTAACTGCATCCATGATGCAATTTTACTCAAGCCCAGCTGGATGGGGGACGACCCAGCTGCACTCTCCATAGAGAGAGAGAAGATAATCTGGAAGTCGTCCGCATAAGAAAACGGGGACAACCCAGCCTCTTCCGCAACATCGGCTAGAGGTCTGACGTATAAGTTGAAAAGTAAAGGGCTAAGAATGGAGCCCTGAGGTACTCCATAGGATGATGAATGGATATCAGAGCTGGCTGTTGGGGAAAAGACTTGGAAAGTGCGATTGGCAAGAAAAAAAATGAGCCAGTTTAAAGCTGAGCCACAGATGCCTAATGATCTTAAGGTTTGTGCTAACACAGTGTCAGACACCGTGTCAGACACCGTGTCAAATGCTGCGCTTAAGTCCAGCACAATAAGGGCCACTGTTTCTCCAGCACCCAGATGACGATGCAATCTTTCCGTTACCCCCAATAGACTAGTTTCAGTTGAAAAAACAGCTCTAAAGCACGATTGAGAGGGATGAAGGAACCATTGGGTTTCAACAAAATTAGAGAGCTGAGCGTTGCTATGTTTCTCCAAGATTCTTGAAAAGGCCAGTAGCAAAGAAATGGGCTGATAGTTGGAGGGTAAGTCAGGGTCCGTGTTGGCCTTTTTGAGAAGAGAGAGCACCATGGCATACTTGCAATCTGGTGGAACTATGGCTTCCTGTACGGAGGCATTCAAAAGGTCTATAATGACAAGCAGAGATGGCGGCTCAAGCTGCTGGAGCATTGAGATAGGCAAAGGGTCCCTGGATGATCCTGATTTGATACTGTCTAAAAGTCCTTTAAAGGAAGCTACCTTTAATAATGGCCATGTATCCAGATTGTTAGGAGGTGCGCAAAGCGCCTTCTCTTGATCAGAACGGATATTGTACATTGAGGATGGTGCAGATACTCATTGGAGGGATTTAGTAAGTTGCAGTGAAGGCGGGTAATATATTCTCAACTTTCTGGACAAAATAAGTAGCCAGGTCTTCACATTGCCGTTTATTAAGTGAGGTGAGCCTAGATTGGGATTTAGATCCAGTGAGCTCCTTAACCATACAAAAAAGTGTTTTAGAACAGTTCAGAGCATCGGAGATGGTAGTTGATACATATTCAGCTCGGGCTGACCTGCAGAGATTATGGTACGCTTTTTTTTGCCTTTTTATAAATAGTTTTGGAATCGGAAGCATAGTTCCTTCTCCACCTTCGTTCCATTGCCTTACATTTGGCCTTCGCTGTTTTCAGCGTTCAGTAAACCAGGGCGCTGGAGGACGATGATTATTAACCCTTTTTTGGGAAAGAGGGAGACAGGTATCAATGGCATTGAGAAGCCATTTGGGCACAGAAACCGAGAGCGTATTCACCATTTGTTTAGAGATGGGCACATGAGAACACAAAATATTGTTTAAAGCAGTTGTGTCTAGTTATTGTTCTTAAGGTGGGGATACTGGGTAAAGTGTTATCTGGGGGTTCCAGACAGAACTTAGTAATAAAATGGTCAGACCAGCATAGAGGGAGTGCTGGGGAACAGTAAATGCTAGATTGACTGGAGAAAATAGGATCCAGTAGGTGGCCCGCCTCATGCGTGGGGCAAAATTATGTAACTTAATGTTTAATGCTGCCAAATCAGAGATTAGGATAGTGCTAATTTTACATGTTGGATCATCCAGGTGTAAGTTAAAATCACGCAACAAAGCGAAGATGACGGTGGACTAAAATTTCTGCACCTCTGTACCGGTTTTCTCTGCTGTGTTTTCCCGCGCAACAAACCCAGACACCAACCGTCCCGTGGTGCCACTGTGCTCCAGATCCTTGACAAGTAATTAATGGTGTGCGATGGAAGAAATAGAATGTCCAGAAATTGGCCGTAGAATTTTCAATGTTCTTTATTGATCAACTTTGGTTCAGAAAAGGAAAAAGATTCAGCCAACCCGTTTCGTTCTCAACGAGAACTTCGTCAGGGCTTCTCAGGGAAGTATCCCCTCCGAAGGAAAGATAACGTCTGATTGTATGCGTCATAAAATTATATAAACCATAGACTGGATAGGCACTGTGCATCCGTTGGGGATTCTATAACTTGGAATAATGAAAATCATAAGGTATTCACGGTTCAACAAATAACAATAGCCACTAGAATTCTTAATGTAAAGAAACTCGTATGTCAGTCAAGGTCCCACGTTCAATGTAACAACATCCAATAAAAAAGAACACAGTCCCAGGAGGTGGCGTCCAGATGAACTCCTACGCAATGTGAACATACGATGAATCTGTGTGCAAAATTAGCAGGCAAATACCGTAATAGAGGCTCCCAGCAATAACTCAGGAGTCAGATGGGAATTAACCCAAGGCCAAAATAGGGGCCTGAATAATCATGAAAAAAAGGTTATCTTGGGATCAGGTCGCTTCAGTAGTGCCTACTAGAAGATCTGTAGGACCGAGGTTCCATATCTAAATGCCGGCATTTGGATACTGAGCGATACAAAAGGGGATGATGGACGGAGCGTTTGAGCAAATCAAACACTCACCCCCAGTCAACTGATCTGGGTTTAATCCATCACCATTCTTTAGCCCACTCAGCCACCCCAGTTCAGACATGGCCATATGCAAATCAGTCTGACCCTGTGCCTCATGGAAACAGTCCAGCCCAAACTTTTGTATTGCTTTGTTCGCCTTAAGTTGGCAGGGTATGCTCTGACGTGAGTCCCTTGCTCACTTGGTCACTGGATTCAAGATAGCCTGGCTGATGAGGATTATGAATCCGAAACCGGTCCGAGGATGATTGTTCCCGGTCCAGGGAAGACATGGCTTGGCAGTTCGGGCAGGACTGTTCGCATGGGGCACAGGGTCAGACTGATTTGCATATAGCCATGTCTGAACTGGGGTGGCAGAGTGGGCTAAAGAACGGTGATGGATTAAACCTAGATCTTTTGACTGGGTGTGAGTGTTTGATTGATTCAGATGCTCCGTCCATAACCACCCCCTTTTGTACCGGCATTTGGATACTGACTGCTGAGTTAGTGCTGGGAGCCTCTATTACGGTACTTGCCTGCGAATTTAGCATACATATTCATCGTATGTTCACATTGCGTAGGATTTCATCTGGACGCCACCTCCTGGGACTGTGTTCTTTTTTAATTTCAACAGAGAATTTTATTTGACAATAATAGCTGCGGTGGACCAGGGTGGACCAGGGTCGGAACATACAGGCACATAAGTAGAGCGACCTAATGTCCCAAAACTAAGTTTAAAAAAAAGGAATAAGCGAATGGTTAGAACAACAAAAAACACAAGTTTATAAGCACTGCCCAAATATGCTTCACAGAACTTACAGGCGTCCGCTGCGCGTCCGTGGCATCTGCACCGAAATAGTCCCCACCTGCCGCCTTGCGTATGACGTAGCAGGGAATGTGCCGTGCTGTACATGTCCGCCCTCCACGCAAACAGCAATAGCTGCGGTGGACAGGAGCAGAGCGTACAACCACGTATGATCTCTGTCTTTGAATGCTCAGCAAATGTGATGAGACAAAGAGATGATTTACAGCCCTGTTTACTGAAACAGTGCTTGGAGCTAGCAAAAACAACGAAGAAAAAAAAAGCTCCTAAAATGGTCATTAAATGGGAGGTGTGGATGGATAGTAGTAATTGGTCTCTGCTCTAGGGAAAGTTTAAACACAGGAAGGGGTATGAAGCATAAAAGCTATCGACAAATGGTTTGAAGAACATGGGAGTGACGATGAAGCAAACAAATGGGAAGCATATGGCTGGCTGAAGCCCGCAAAATAAATACAACATGTCTCTTCGAGACAGCGCATGCTATGTCTAGAGCCAAGACCAAAAAACAGACCCCTATCTACATTGTATATACTGAACAGCAAAGGTGCAATTATGAACCTCTGTTTGCAGCCTGTTTTTATGGACTATATTGGAGAGTTGAGCCCATGCATTACTTAATCCTGATCCAACTGTCTCAGTACAGGGTCATTGTAGCCAACAAAAGCAGTGGCAATTTTCCCATTTGTTCAGTTTGGAGCACAGCAATCTCATATTGACTCAGTCAAATATTGTTTTATAGTCCAGGAAGCAGGCCATAATTTAACCAGCTTCATGGTCAGTTGCTCAGTAATTAGTAACAGTATGGCCAAGGTGTTGTCCATTTTCATAGTGCCACAATCTAGCTGTATCTGTGCTGTGGCAAATATAAAAACAGTCAATTAATCAAAAAGAGACTAGCTAAGAATGGGGTTGGCATGATATTTATATTATAAGGATCATGGTGACTCAGTTTAGTTTTGTCAATTGGTGGTGGCACCTGCTGGGTGTCTTTAGAAAGCCCTCACCCACCAACCTAGTTGGTGGCATGCTTCATCATCGGGCCCACCCAGTGACACCTAGCGTGTCCCGGGTGTGGTACGACGCCTGATTACAGCGGAGCAGGTATGTCACTGTGTGTGCGGTGAAGGGTGATAAGTTTGTGAGTTTAAAATGGCTTGGCGGGGGTCCCAGTACCCAGAGGGTAAAGACGCTTTATTATCTGGGCCTCCGTCAGCGGTTAAAAATAAGGCTGTGGGACGTTAGAGGCGAGTTACGACCTCCCATGTCCTTTAGAGTGTCAACATGTTTCAGCCAGTGCCTTATCAATATGCTGGCTTTCTTCAGGACTGATAAAAGGGTGTGTGTAATTAAAACTAGTGGGTGTGTAGTGCAGGCTATGTGTCTACACGCCCTAAAGTGTATCTAACTGTGAGAGGAGGGATTCCCTTCTCAAGATCACCTGTACATATAACATAAAAGGACAAGGACAAAACATACAGAGGAGAAAGAGTCACTAGGAGATATTGATCATAGGTTATGACAGCCGGCTTAATAGCGGTGGGGTGCAGGCTATAAGCGGCTCAAGTGTAATGGTACTGGTGGTACCATTATGGTGAAAGATCGCACTAGAACTTCGTTAGTGAAGTGGTTTAAAAAAACGATATTTACAACAGTGGTGAGAGAGGTGCCATTTCAGGATATGAGGGTTGCACAGGCCAGTACGAAGCTCCTCGGGGTGTGGTAAGGCCAGGGTGATCCTGGAAGAATCGTAGCTTCGTACTGGCCTGTGCAACCCTCGCCCTCAAAGAAAATTATTTTGAGTACGACGGCACCTTTTACCTGCAAACAAACGGAACATCCACGGGCAGTGTTTTCGCGCCGAGTGTGGCTGGATTATATGTACATCACTTTGAAAGCACCAATATCGCTGTGGAATCCAACCCGTTCAGACATCATATCCTGAAATGGCACAGGTATATTGATGATATACTGGTCATCTGGCAGGGCTCACAGCACGAGCTGGATAGCTTTTTAAACTGGCTTAACAGCAGAGACCCATATTTGAACTTCACTAGCACAGCCAGCAACCACCAACTCCCTTTCCTAGACCTGGAAATAACAGCTAAGGATGGAACCCTCGTCACCACCACTTATTACAAACCCACAGCGAGGAACTCATTGCTTCACTACACCAGTTTCCACCCTCGCCCTCTCAAAGAAAACTTACCATTTGGCCAGTTTCTCCGTATTAGAAGAAACTGCACGAATGTGAGTGATTACAAATCACAATCAGCAGACCTAGCCACTAAACTAGGAAACCGCGGTTACCCAAAGGCCATTATTAAGAAAACACAGAAAAGGGCCAGAAACCAAAACCGTGAAGCTCTGCTTGAAGACATCACCAAAGAAGATGAGGAACAACCAACTACCTGTGTCACCACTTACAATACTGCCTCCAATGAGGTTGCAAAAATCATCAAGAAACATTGGAGAATCATCAATTCAGGACAGAGGAATTGGGAACTACCCAGGTTTGCTTACAAGAGGTGCCACAACCTACGAGACCAACTAGTCAGCACCCGACCGAAACCACCACCAAAACCACCAGAGAACACAATACTCAATGCATGGGGCCTGCCCAGGGTAACAGAACACTACCCCTGCAACGACTGCAGTGTGTGCCATCTCACATCTCACACCAAAACTTTGAACCTCGAACCCAACAAAATCTGGTCCCAAAGGAGCCATACCAATTGTAACTCACGGAATGTGATTTACTTACTTACATGCATGTGTGGCCTCAGATATGTGGGGATGACTACACGCAAAGTCAGAACCAGGATAACCGAGCATCGTAGCACCATGCGATGCAAGAAGAACATCAGTAAGTTGACTAACCATTTCATCACCCACTACCACACACCCAATGACTTTACCTGGACAGTCATTGAGCAAATCCCTGAAAGCCCCATCAATAACGACAAGAAACTACTTAGCAAAGAGCAGAGATGGATATACCGTCTCTCTACTGCTACACATGGTCTGAACGATGCCATCCCCTGGAACTCTTTGACCAACCTGTGATCCCAGGGCTCAACTACCTGTTCCCTGTTAATTGAGTAACCCCCTGAGCCTTTTTTCTCTAAATATTGGGTCGCCTTGCCCATAAGGTTTATCATGAACTGTGTCCCCAAGGTACTATCAGCCTTCACGATAATGTCCCCCCTTTATACCATTGACCTGGGTAGAGGGTAACTTTTGCCCTTTAGCGCAATTACCCCACCAGCACCACGTGCGCTTTACCCCAAGGGCTCATGCACAGGAGCCAGCGCGTGTATAAACAACTGAAGCGCCAATCACTCATGCCCAGGAACATAGCACGTGTAAAAACAACAGATGCGCTAATCGCCAGCGCATGCCGATAGGATCCCATAGGCAGCACTCCAACTACACGCACGCGCGGCAGACCTAATCCACCGCGCATGCGCCCGATGAGCCAACCGCACCGCGCATGTGCGGACATCGCCCACTACACCGCGCACCAACGCGAAGCAACCGGCACACACCTGAGCGCGATCATGACTCGACAACTCGAGTCTTTCCACCATTCCTTCCATCCTCCAGGTGCCCTCGCTCAACCAATCAGCCTCAGTATATAAACCGGCAGCCCAGGCCATTACTTACCGGTTCTGCGAAGGAGGCACAACAGGTCCAAAGCCGGCGCTGGCCAGAAATCCTGTGAGTATGCTGAACTACCATCTCTACTATGGGTAAGCGCCACCATTCTTTTCTCCCTACAGGTCTCCTAACCCCAGTGGTCCTACCTTTGTCTTCCACATAGGACCAACCCCTTGCCACTTCAATAACCTTGAAGAGAAAACAACTTAAAACTAGCGTGGGGGCGTGGCTTGGCGGGCGAAGATGGCGGTCGCAGCCTTGTAGAGCTCCCGCCGGCCCGGACTTAATTCGATCATTTATCCTGACCCCCGAGCCCACTGTCGGTGCCCAGTGATTGCTTTCGATCTAGTGAAGTCTCCTGTCTATTTTGGTGTGTTGATCCTGCAATTCCTCCCTTCCTGTGATCGAAGGGAGGCGGCGGCGGAGTGCGGCCTGGTGGCCGGCCGGAGACCGGGGTCCTCGAGTTTCGCGACGCCTGGTGGCAGCTGCGACCTGGCGGGTGCGGGTGGCATCCGCTACGCCGCCCTTGGCTCATCTCTTTGACCGCGATCGCCTGGGGATCGGGACGGTGCCAGCAGCTCCTACCCATCGGCTCACCCCCTGAACGACCAACGAGCGGTGGCGGTGAGGCGTGGCCCCGCGACAGTCTGGAGACAGGGTTCCTTGTGCCCCGAGGCGGCCGGGGATGGACTAGTGGCCGGTAGGGGCATCCGATCCGCCTCTCCTGGCTCGGCCCGCTGGATACGGCTGCCCACAGACTGCGGACCCGCAGATTCTTCCTGTTATACCCTGGACGGCTGCTTGTGGGGACGAGTGTGGGTGCGGCCTGTCCTGCCGGGGTGACGCCGGGACCTCGATTTTCGCGACATCCGGTCACGGCGGCCGGCCCGCATCCCTCCCTGGGGCCTCATCTGGGCCGCCCCGCTCAGGATTTGTGACAGTGCCCGAAGGTTCGAGGGTGGTGTCCGCCCTGCCCAGCGCTTGCCATGACCAGGGACAGAGGAGGTGGCCCGCCTAAACATGGCCCCATCGATAAATTCACCGGGCCGAGTGGTGGCGCCGGGGCGGCCGGTGGCAGCGGCGGCCCCGGGCCGGACAATGCAGCTATCCTGGCGGCCATCACCCAATCCCGAGACATGCTCGATGCCAAGATTGGAGCGGTTGGGGCGGATGTCACGCTCCTGCGCCAGGACCTTCGCAACGCGGTGGAGCGGATTGCTGGGGCCGAGGCCCGTATCACGGAGACTGTGGCGGACATTAGTGGCCTGAAGAAGCGACTAGCGGAGGTGGAGAGCGTCCAAAAGACACTGGCGGCCCGCGTGGAAGATGCGGAAGGGCGCGCGCGGCGCAACAACCTCCGCTTCATTGGCTTTCCAGAGCGGTGCGAGAAGGACAACATGGAGCGGTTCCTAACCGGGTGGCTGGAGAGCTGGCTCCCCGAAGGGGCACTGTCTCCGTGCTTCGTGATTGAGAGGGCCCACAGGGCTCTGACCCAGCGGCCACCGGAGGGTGAGCGCCCACGGCCAGTTATCGCTCGCCTGCTGAACTATCATGACCGGGATGTTATCCTGCGGGAGGCGAGGAACAAGGGCTCCCTCACCTTCGAGAATCATACCATCATGATTTTCCCGGACTACACGAAGATGGTGCAGCAGCAGAGGCAATCCTTCATGGACGCAAAGGCTAAGCTTCGGGGCCTCAAGCTCCAATACTCGCTCCTGTATCCGGCTCGCCTGCGAGTAATATATCAGTCTCGGACCCATTTCTTCAATTCGCCGGAGGAGGTGTTCCGCTGGACCGATGAGGCGGTGCGACTCCGGCCCCATGCCCAGCCGGGGCTGGACCCGGGCAGGTCTCAGGGATCGTCGCCGGAGAGGACGGATCGCCCGAACAAGAAGGGCCGCCATCGGAGGTCTCGCTCCAAGAAAAGATCGGCTTCCGCCTGTGCATCGCAATCGGGTGGTGCCAGGGACTCGGAACACTCCGATGCGGGCAGCTGAACATTGCTGGGCCTACACGCACTTTGTATGCTGCATACTGAATTGCTCTGCTTTGGCTGGTGAGACTGTTTCATTTTGTCCTTGATGTGCCAGCCGGTTCCCATGTGAAGACTTCAGTTATTGTCATGGGGACGCAGTGGGGCTCGGAGGGTACCATATGTGGGCCTCAGACCCTCACGGATGTGAGTGTTGTTGGGGGGGTGGTGTGTGTGTGTCATTGTGGGGTTGTGGGGATCCATTGGTATGGCGGGCCCTGGGTCCTCTGTTTTGGGCCCGGGTCTCTCCATGCCGCGACAGATACTTCAATGTTTTCTGAGGTATTGGGGTGGTGGGTGTGGGGCGTGGGGAGGTGTTCTGGTGTTGCACTTGTTGGGGGGGTTCTGGGTTGGGAAGGGGGCGCTGAGTTTGCGGGCTGGGGGGTGGGTCCACACATGTCAGAGGCTGTGATTCTTGTCGATTTGCGGGTTGCACATGGGTGGGAGGGAGGGCCAGATCTTGGACTGTATATTGACAATGGCTGATGCTGCGCTTGTGTCTCCTTCAAAGACCCTGCGGGTGGTGACATGGAATGTGCGGGGTATCCTGGATAAGATCAAGCGGGGGGCTGTGCTGCGGTGGGGGAAGAGGGAGATGGTGGATGTACTCCTGCTTCAGGAAACTCACATGCTGGGCTCCAAGGCCCTTAGCCTCCAGAGGTTCGGTTATCACCAGGTCTATCATGCTGGCTTTACGAGGGGATCACGGGGGGTGGCCATATTGATACATCGTAGGGTGGCCTATGTTCATGAGCAGCAATGGATTGACCCTCAGGGCAGGTTTGTCTTTGTTAAGGGCCTACTGGGTTCCGAGCCGGTGGTCTTTGGAAGTGTCTACGCCCCTCCCCCCCTGCAATGGGCACTGTCTGAGCGGCTGTTTGCGTTATGGGACGAAATCCCCGAGGTCCTGACTGTGGTGGGGGGTGATTGAATGAAGTCATGGATGTGGGCCTGGACCGCCTGAGGCGAGCGCGTGTGGTGTCTGACCCCCCCCCGCGGCTGTCCCCACCCGGTTGTGTGCGACTGTGCGTAGTCTGGGCTGGATCGATGTGTGGCGGCATTTTCATCACGCAGTGCAGGCCTTCACGTATGTATCGGCGGTGCATGGGTCATTCTCGAGACTCGATTATCTGTTTGTACCGGGTGCCTGTCTGAACCGTGTCAGGGACGCCACGATACTCCCCAGGGGCCTCTCGGATCATTCCCCTGTCCTAGCCACCGTGACCCTCCCCTCTAAACGACAACCCTTTCGCTGGCGTATGTCCGCCTGGCAGTTGCAGCGGCCGGAGTATGTGGCGCATTTACGCGAAGAGATCGATCACTTCTGGCGCGAGAACTTGGTGGGGGGTGTCGATGCCATTGTTGTGTGGGAGGCGCTGAAGCCCACGATCCGGGGCATTGACATAGCTTGGTGTGCAGCCGCTCGGCGGGAGCGTCGGGAGGCCATTGTGACTGCCGCGGCCCGCGTGGAGGAGCTGGAGCAGCGTGGTCGACTCGGGGGTGACGAGGGCGTCGTGCGACAGCTCCTGCAGGCCCAGCAGACATATTCCTCGGTCCTATACGAGGAGGCCCGGCAGGCGTGGCTCGCCACGCGCAGCAGGGTGTATCAGTGGGGCGATAAGTCCTGCACCATGCTACATAGGCTTTGCCAGGCGACTTTCCAGCCCCTTGAGCTACCCGGCCTTACGGCGGAGGATGGCTCGGTTATGACCGACCCGGATCGGTTGGCGGCTAGCTTTGCCCGCTACTACGAGGCACAATACGCTCCTCGTGACCCGTTGGTGGAGGGCGAGATTGCCTCATACTTGGATGACCTACTCCCGCAGGCAGTCCCGGAGGAGACTAGAACGGCCTTGGAGGCCCCGCTTACGTCCGAGGAACTTGGGGAGGCCCTTGGCCAATTGAATACTGGGAAGGCGCCCGGCCCGAGCGGTTATCCTGCCGAATTTTATAAAAAGTTCCATGTCCAGCTGGGACCCCACTTTCGCAACGCCCTGGAGGCAGCGCGGTCTAGAGGCGAGCTGCCACCTGACTGGCGTCATGCTGAGATTGTGGTCTTTTTGAAGCCTGGCAGGGCGCCGGACCGACACGACTCTTACAGGCCAATCTCCCTCCTCAACATCGAGGCCAAGATCTTGGCGAAAGCCCTGGCGAACCGCCTTCTGCCCCACATCGCCGACCTGGTCCACCCTGACCAGGCCGGGTTCATGCCGCACAGGGCCACACGGCATAATATCCGGCGGGCGCAGGCAGCGATCGACGCCATGGGTGCTAGGGATGAACAGGCCGCACTCCTCCTCGCGGACATGGACCGGGCCTTTGACTCGGTGAGTTGGGCGTATTTGTTCACCTTGTTGGCCCGCCTCAATCTAGGGCCTGTCTTCTTGTCCTATATCCGTCTCCTATATACCAATGTTACGGCGTCGGTCCGTGTAGCCGGTGCGGTCTCAGGGCGCTTCCAAATCGGCCGTGGTACTCGGCAGGGCTGCCCGCTGTCCCCCTATCTGTTTGCCCTGGCCATGGAGCCCCTGGCGTCGCGGATACGAATGGATGCCCATCTGCGTGGCTTTGTCTGGAACGATACCCTAACGGATAGGATTGCACTCTACGCAGACGACGTCCTCCTGTTCCTTACCGACCTGCGGCGCTCGGGCCCTCGGGTTTTGGAGATCATGCGGGGGTTTGGCGAAGTCTCAGGGCTCCACCTTAACCTGTCTAAACCGACCCTGTGGGTTTTACGTGGCGGAGTGGTTGCCGACCCTTGGGCCGCCGACCTGCGCGTGGCGACGGACGGCCTGAAATATTTGGGTGTCTTCCTCTCGACTTCGCGAGCCGTGGCCTGGACACGCAGTGTCTTGCCGGTGTGGGAACGGGTCCAGGCTGATGTCAAAACATGGTCCAGAATGCCCCTTACAATCTTTGGGAGGTCGGCCATCTTTAAGATGGTGGCGCTGCCGAGACTGTTGTACCAACTCCAACATTTCCCGCACCCTATTGGCATGGAGTGGTTCCGTCAGGTGAACTCTGTGCTGAGCCGCTTCCTGTGGGATGGCGGTGCAGCCAGGGTGGCCCTGAGGACGTGCTTTCTGTCCACTTACTGTGGTGGTTTGGCCACATCCGACCTCCTCTCCTACTACCAGGCGTCCCATCTTCTTGTCCTCAATGAATGGTGGTACGGGGACAGGAGTGACCCGGCCTATGCCCTGGAGAGACATCTCATGGGTGACCGTACGCTCCACACCATTCTTTACTCGGCCCGTATACGCCGTGGGTTGCCGTCGGTAACAAAAGTGGTCATTGCAGTGTGGCGGCAGTCTTTGCGCCGCATGGGTTGGTGGGGCAAATTAACGGCTGAAACGCCGCTGTGGCACAACGGTTTGCTCCCAGAACTGGCGGCCCTGGCCGGGTTCGAGGGTTGGGAGGCTATTGGAATTACACAACTGGGCCAGGTCGTGTCAGGCGCCACCCTCAAGTCCTTTGAGGAACTCCGAGTGGAGTTCCAGATGCCTCAGTCCCAGTTCTTCCGTTACCTACAGCTGAGGCATGCCCTCGCCCCGAGCATTGCCGGCCTCGACTCCCTGCCGGAGTTCAGCCCGATTGAGGCGAAAGTGTTTATGGGAGACTTGGGAGACAAGAAGGTCTCTAGGATTTATCAGTCCCTTGTTACTCACTGCTCGTCCACTCTCAGCTCCCTTCGGGAAGCGTGGGAGGTAGACGTGGGCGCCTTGGATGAGGACGATTGGAGGGAGGCGCTGGAGTCCCCGCGCGGCACCGCTATCGCGGTTCGGCTCCGCCTGATACAATTCAAATACCTGCATCGTGCCTATTATACACGTGAACGACTGTGGAAGGCTGGTTTGATTGCGTCACCGGAGTGCCTGCGCTGTGGGGAAGTGCCTGGCTCCCTGTTGCATACGGTGTGGTCGTGTGGTCGCCTGGCTGGATTCTGGAGGGGCGTTTGGAGTTGCCTGGCTGAGGTCCTGGGCTGGGATCTCCCTCGAACCCACCGGCTAGGCCTGCTGCACATCATGGAAGGGGTTGGGGGCAACATATATAAGCGTCACCTGTTGCTCCTGGGCCTGGTGGTTGCTAAGCGTGACTTGGCTCGGGCCTGGAAATCTGTGAGGGCCCCCCTCCTGTCTGCGTGGAAGGCTGGGCTGGACTACTTTATGGGTCTTGAGAAACCGGTCTTTGAGGCGCGGGGCTGCCCACGCAAACACTTCAAGATCTGGAAGCGGTGGGCCGACTACCGTGGCCTGTCCTTGGAACCCCCGGCGGAGCAGGAGGAGGACATTTGATCGCAGTGACTCTTCTGGCCCAAATGGCAAAACCCTGGTTGCACTATACCTGCTTCCTCTATGTGAATCGTCTTTGTGTTGCTTCTGTACATGTGTGGCGGGGGGGGGGATGGTGGGTACGGGTGGGGGTGTAGTTGGGGTTGGGATGGGTTGTTAGGGCATTTTTAAAGCTGAGCTTCATTGACACTTGCTTCGTGAATATTATGTATGTCACCATTACATTGATACTGATGTGGTGATCTTGGTGTGTGAAGATGCCACATTCTTGATACTCTTTTGCTCAATAAAATTGGTTGTGAAAAAAAAACTAGCGTAAGAAATAGACCTTACGCCTCATTTTTTCACCTCTCTCACCACTGTTGTAAATATCGTTTTTTTAAACCACTTCACTAACGAAGTTCTAGTGCGATCTTTCACCATAATGGTACCACCAGTACCATTACACTTGAGCCGCTTATAGCCTGCACCCCACCACTATTAAGCCGGCTGTCATAACCTATGATCAATATCTCCTAGTGACTCTTTCTCCTCTGTATGTTTTGTCCTTGTCCTTTTATGTTATATGTACAGGTGATCTTGAGAAGGGAATCCCCCCTCTCACAGTTAGATACACTTTAGGGCGTGTAGACACATAGCCTGCACTACACACCCACTAGTTTTAATTACACACACCCTTTTATCAGTCCTGAAGAAAGCCAGCATATTGATAAGGCACTGGCTGAAACATGTTGACACTCTAAAGGACGTGGGAGGTCGTAACTCGCCTCTAACGTCCCACAGCCTTATTTTTAACCGCTGACGGAGGCCCAGATAATAAAGCGTCTTTACCCTCTGGGTACTGGGACCCCCGCCAAGCCGTTTTAAACTCACAAACTTATCACCCTTCACCGCACACACAGTGACATACCTGCTCCGCTGTAATCAGGCGTCGTAGCACACCCGGGACACGCTAGGTGTCACTGGGTGGGCCCGATGATGAAGCATGCCACCAACTAGGTTGGTGGGTGAGGGCTTTCTAAAGACACCCAGCAGGTGCCACCACCAATTGACAAAACTAAACTGAGTCACCATGATCCTTATAATATAAATATCATGCCAACCCCATTCTTAGCTAGTCTCTTTTTGATTAATTGACATATAAACCGGGGATCTGGACTAGCTATCTGGTCCTCTCTCTCCCTCTTGATACACGTAAATATAAAAACAGTGCACCATTCCGACTCTAACTACCATTTATTTGCACCTTCCAATATAGAGTCTTTATCACGCTTACCATTGTTCCTGAGGGCTGCTCCACCGGAGGCTTCAATAGTCTCGTTATTTTCCTATTTAGGATCCTTTTTTTCCTGTATTAATCTCCTACTATACCATTTTGCACACCTCCTTTTAGCCGCTGACAATTTTTGTTTGGGTGAAGAACAGAATGAGACATTCAGGGAAGTTAAAATCATCCCACAGCGCAACCAGGTCTCAACCAGACCTCATCCTGAGCCATTCTTCAAACAAGGCCTTAATATAGGCACAGAACCTCATTAAATAGAGTTCTTTCCCTGAAGCCATACCCCATGTTGTACCTTTAAGGGCAATCACATCAGCCCTGGACCGTATCTCCTGGAAGTCACTAGATTTTGTGATATGAACCTTATCTGGACCTGGAAATGTTTCTATAATGCGCATGTGAATCTGCATGAGAATGGCCATTCAAAATTCTCTGATTTTAGCATGAGCCATAAAACTGCATAGCCAAGCCGATCTTGTTCAGTGTTAATGGAGTCGAATACTGAAATTCCCCAGTAAGAATCCTCTGGTTCCATTTCATCATCCAACAGAGGAACTTGCAGTTAGCTTAAGTTAAAATCTCTGGTCACTGCTATCCCATCTTACCAAGAGTTACTGGTTATAAAACACATGCCGTTGATTATTTTGCCAACAGCAACATCCTTTGCCTTGGTTGCGGTTGGGATTACTATGTTTGTTACAAATGATTAGACTTCTTTTCTTCTTATACAGTAATTTCTGAAGTAAATTATTCTGAGTTTAATGGATGTTGAGTAGGTTGACAACCCTTCAACCATATATTAGTTTATAAGACACACATTTTATATATTTTTTAATATTTGGATTCCACAGTTCATGAGTTTAATTCCTCAATCTGATTAACTTTATAAATAGAAAAGATCAATCATTTGGAAGACTATAAAAATACTCTATGCTGAACCAGTGAGGGGTGAATAGACTAGGTGTGTATTTAAAAAAAAAAGAAAAGATGTATCCCTATGCACAGTGGTGTTCTTAGATGTTAACTAAAACTACACATTACACAGGGATTCAACATACAGTGCACAGTGTTTGTGGCACTGCCAAGGTTTTGGTTCATAGTAGTTATTTGAATGAACCTTCATCAAGACTGGAAGTCTGGAACCGATTCGTGTGAAATAAGTATTTGATCAGTCTAGCAGTAAATTTGTCCCCCTTATCCCAAGTGTTTCTAATATCAGTTGAGCAATAGTATTTGTAAAACCAGTTTGCTTAAATGGTAGAATATTGTCTCATTTCAAGGTTTGTTTTCACACGTTTAGCACCAGACATATACCTGAAGAGCCTGCAATATTGAGTCAAGTGTGTAATAGATGGGGCTTTGCCTTAACACAAGGAATCACAAGGAAAACTCTATATGGAGTTTGCTTTCTTCATTGAAAATAGTCTTCCTTAGGGAAATGTGCTCACCAGCAACTGAGCTGACAGGAATAATTATCATTTGTTATTTTAAAACCAGTGTCTATGCTGTCCAATTTTTCTATTGTGCCATCTTCAGTCTGCTAGCCACCTTGAAATGTTCAATGTCTGCTGTGCACATTGTTCCCTGGAAACCTCTAATAGATTCCTAAAAATGTTATATAAAGATGTTCCATCAACTACCTTGGGTTTTTCTATATAAAGATCTGATAGTTGCAGAACAAGGACTTGCAAAACACTATCTGGTTAGGTTTTCTGGTCTTAACTACAGAATTCCATGGTTTAAGTGTCACAAAAAGGGGATTCAAGTTAAAAGGAGCTACAAAAAGATTATCTACATTGTCAGATCTCCGATATATGTGTAATATAGGTAGTCTAGTACATTCCTTGATTACTAACCAGGAACTTCTAACGTTGAGGATTATGACATTTTGAAATGCTTGTTTAAAAGCCAAGGTTTGGGTCATAATTAGTGATTTCCCTGTGTTGACTGTAACCTGTGTTTAGTTGAGCGCCCCATGTAGCAAAAGAATATGCCAACTATACAATAGTCATAGTGAACCACTCCATCCCAAAAGTGTACAAAGGGTGTATCAATTCTGGTTCTGAAGCCTGGTCTCCTGTGAGATGACTTCTGAATTCCCCTTGTGGGATGTGCTCAAAACCTGAATCCAGCAGGTTGATGAGGAATTGGTTCAGCTGTCACAAAGGTCCTACTGGACAATAAGTCAGCGCCTTACAATACTGTGAAGCACAGCAAACACTGCTTCCCAAAGGAAGACAAACACTCACAAAGGCTTTTGTTAGAAATCTTATTGTCATGTGAATAAGTAACATTTCTGTTTTGTGTGCACGACAGAGCAGTTGCATCCACTTTGAGTCATTATTATGTAGTGTTTGGCTTGCTGTCAGTGCCAATTCATTCTTGTCATCTTCTAGGCACTGGGCAAAATGCCACGGTAAGATCATTTAATCTCGGGTCTTTTTATTATTATTTTTTCAAACGTTGGGTGAGGTGTATATTTCCAAGTGTGTCCTTTACAGCGATTTAGGAAAGAACTGCACACCTAATGAGACTCAACCATCCAATTTTTTTAAACGCAGCTGGGTGAACTGCATGGAATATTGCTATGTGTGCCCTTCCTGATCAAAATTCATCTACATCCATGCTATTGAACCATTCAATTTATTATTCATTAACCTCATTCACACAAGGTAATTGAAACTCTGCTCTGTGGACATGGTGATTGACCCATAAGGCAGCAAAGCACACCGCTCACCCGAAGCGTTTGCTTGAGATGCTGGACAATATTTCAGCACCTCACCACACAGCCAACACAGCTTCCCAAATCAAAACAATCACTCTCAGAGGTTCAAAGTATACAGATCAGGTTTAATGTAAGTGTCACTAGCCGTGGGGTAAGTGTTAAATCTTCACCATCTATGCACAAACAGCTTCATACTCATATGAAGGATAACCCTGTATCACTCCCCAACCTCCTAGCAAGCCTCTATTTCCAGGTATTGTTGGGCAGAAACCGCAACCCTATTAAGAAATATATTAAACCTGTAAAAGTCGCTGGGGTTTATTTTAAGTCTTCTATAAGTAGATCAGTTTGGTCCTTCAGTGTCCCAGAGCGTTGCTACTTTTACTGCCCATCCAGCCAGTTGTATGTATTTCAGCCAACTTTGTGCTTTTGTCCAATTAATGCCTCCGGTTTGGGGGATGGGAGAGCTTTACAGACTAAAGGCCTCATTACGATGTCGGTCGGAAAGCATTCAATTGATTCCTTGTCGTAATCGGTTCTGACCGACTCTGGTTCGGTGAGTCTGACTGACCGATTATGATGTGTCCGAACACCATTATAGTCGATGTCCCATTGACTTCAATGGGAGCATGTGTTCCGACCGACAACACAGGCTCCCATTGAAGAAAAAAGGTGGTTGCGAAAAACAGTGCACCCCTTCGCAGGCACCCCATGGTTGTAAAGAGGGATCCTATGGGTACCCCCACGGGCCCCAACCGGAGGCCTCCAGGTGAAGGGGGGCCTGTTACGGGCCCCCAAAGTCAGTTTACATCAGCCGTTCTGTGTCAGACAGACCCATTCAGAAAGGCTGTCCAAATCCAACATCGTAATACGTCAGTCGTAAACGCAGTCCGTAGAGCTGTATAATTCGGCTTGGACCGACTAGGAGTCTCCGAATGCCAGTCGGAAAGACCACGGTTACCTTCTATCGTAATCAGTTGGACGGACATGTTTCCGAGTTGGCCGGAAACATGGATTCCGACACAGGATAGGAAAATCCGCATGCCGTTCAGAACCTTTCGGACCAATATTGTAATGAAGCCCTAAGTTCTGACCCGGTACAGCTGACAATTGACCCCGTGACCTTTTCTGTATCTTGATATCCAAGAATGCATTTGTTTGAGCACGTCCTTGGGCAGAGGTACACCCTGTGAATTTGCTGTTACAGTAGTTGACACTCAGAATAGAGATGCAAACTTCAGTAAAAAAAAATAACGATAAACGTGGTGTTGCTATTGCCTTTCCGCATGCTGCAGACCAATCTAAACATACATCCACAGGGTTTGTTCGGATAAAGCATTCACAGGCATTTTCCTGGTTGGCATCAAAATATATCCGCCCTACTTTAAGGGCTTTGTGCCTAATCTGTTTCTGAGTGGCAGTAAATTCCAGAAGAGGGAACTGATCTACATGAACATTAGGTTCAGCTAATAAATCTTTATTGCAAATGTAGTGCAACATACCTCTTTTGCTTAAAAAACAAACAAGCATTAACTTTTTGTACCTAAACCATTTTTATGACAATTGATTAATATAATAGTTTTAGTTATAACTGGCCCTGCTTGAAGTAAAATGTGGTGGGAGATCAATGAACCGACATAAGAAAAGTATGTAGAAGAGTTTGTTCAAGTTATGTTAGCACAATGTTCCGAGGATAAAATCTACTGTGCAGTTAGTACTGCCACCAAGTTAATTTAATGTGATTAACTATATGGGTTATAACCGCATAATAATAACACATTATTCTGAACAGTTAGCCATATATCTTACAATTATGGTAAAAGTATTTATTATCAATCAAAAGACTGCATATGTACATTGAATGCGTTGATGAGAAATATATTTTAGTTTTTCTATTGTCTTAGGTCACTCATTAGTGTTTTAGTTGATTAAGATATCTAGGGTATAATGATTAATCTGTAGTTAAACATTAATGCCTGTTTTAGGAAGCTGAACTGGTCTTTTGGTCAAAATTTGCAATAAAGGATTCTTTGAAGATGGGGTTTGCCCAGGGTCACACAATTCTGGCCAAGTGTGGTGAAGCTGGGACCGTAACTTCAGTCTCCTGGTTATACTGGCTGCACTTTAAGCAGACTGAGTGAACACAGTAGCGCATTTTACCTCGGGGCCACAAGTAGTTTCCCCAGCCTTTACCACATGACCCCTGCTGGTCTGTAGTATGCACGCTTGCGGGTTTTCTGTCTGTGAAAATAATGTGTTGTAAGTGCTGAGCAGCACTTATTAAAGTTTTGCACCGAAGGGGTGGTGGGCGGGGGGGGTCAGGTGTTGTAAGGTGGTGTTTGGAAGGCTATCTTACCTAAGACAAGTGATTTTCTTAGGTGACGTGCTTAGGCGGGTTTATTCTTATTAAGGAGACAGATGGTAGCTGCAGCTTTTACATTTGAGACCAAACCAGTGAGCTTGGGATTCTGTTTTTATCTGTTTTATACAGTCTGAACTTGGTCTGATGGCATTAGAGAATTTACAAGAGAATCAGATTACTTTACACTTCCATTTAGGCTCAGGGAGACAACGTGATTTGCCCAGAATAACAGGACGTTGAGCTGAGGTTGGGAAACCTTGTTCCCCACTTCCCAAGCCGGCGGTGCTAGCCGCTAGCCCACATCTCTTTCCCCTTTTACTTTTTCACTTGTATGTTCTCCCATTGCCCAACTTCCACATCTGTTTCAGCTGATGCTTTTTACATGCAGACAACACTCATATACTTCTCAATCTGAATGGGTCGTATCCAGGTGTAGTAGAAATACTATATCTGGCTTAGAAAGCGATCCTGGACTGGATGTCCCTCGACTTCTTGAACCTTAACCCGTCTTAGATGGAATTAATGATAACTAAATGTCATTTTAATGTTCAGGATCATGGATTATGGACTCCTTTCCTTGCCCTTTGCCCCTGGTTAGCTGCAGTGTTGGGAATCTTGGAACTAGGATTGAGCCTTACTGAAAAGGTTGCTCTAATGACTCAAACATGTTTCTTACATCTTGGAGTTCTTAGATATTTTTTTTTCTCTCTATCACTTCGAGACTAAAGATGATCATTGCTTTTGTTCAGTCCCAAATCAGCCTCTGTAATTTGGTCCATTGTCTCATACATAACAGGAGCATCTCAAAGCTTCAGTAAATAGATTTTATGGATGCAGGAATTCTCCTGCACCTAAAGAAATGTAACCTTGTGTCAGATACTCCATGACTGCTTCACTGGTTCCCACATTTTAAGCTGCCTGCATGATGCATCACATCTCCTAAGTTGGGAGGCCTAACTCCTAAGAAGAAAATGTGATAAACATGCTCCTTAGAAGGCTCTGAGATCTAGTGGAGAGCTTCTAATGGAAGCACCAACATTCAAACAGAAAAATGTGGAGATAAGGCTCTTGGTATGTAAGGTGCCTTGTTATGGAAGTGTGTTGCCATGAAGAGATGCAGCAAGCAATCCCACTTCAAAATACCCCAACATGTCACTTTGAGTAGCCCTAGTTTGGCACGTTTTGAAGTTACTGGTTAAAATTCGCTGTAGTGCAAGAGGCCTGTGCAGGGTGTATGTTGCACTTCAAAATTATACTTAGGGACATAATACACAGAGTTAATCTCGACCACTAATAATTACCCGATCTTTCCCTTTTATCTTTGCTCATTGTACCACCACATTCAAGGATGAGTGCAAATCAGTCTTTATGATGCTCCGTAGGAACAGACAAGCTTGAAGTGCTCTGCCCAAAGCCAATTGGTATGGCATTGGCGGCCAGACTTTTGCCTTTGCCAATGCTTGTTTTGCTTTGCTTTTTGTACAACTTTCTTGTTGGTGATCTTTTGCGACCTCGCAACAATATTACAAAAAACAAGCATTTGAAATGCAATAGGTCTCGCATCAGGAAAGTTTGAGCTATTGGTATTGTAAAGGACACTTTTTTTATTTATGTGTTGGTTTTGAAAGTAGCAACATTAATAGCTTTGTCAGTTACAATGTCAATAGTTTTAACTTTTGCAAATGTGACACCTATAGCATTTGTAATGCAATGTGTGTTGTATTTACGTGACTTAGATGTATTAATATTACAAATAACAATGGCTTTTAATTTTGTAAATAATTAATACTTAAATATATAAAAGTTATTGTAATTTATAATGGCAATAGCTTAAACGTTTGTAAATAACTTTTGTGAAGATTATGTTCAGTGTATTTTATTGTGACGAAAATCCAAGAACATTGCAGTTTGCACCTACACACACACAGAGCCACACACATATAGATGTGGTGGTGGTGGATCTGGGGGATATGGTGGTGGATGTGGTGGTGGTGGTGATGGTGGATGTGGTGGTGATGGTGGTGGATGTGGGGGTGGATGTGGTGGTGGATGTGGTGTTGGTGGTGGATGTGGTGGTGGTGGAGGTGGTGGATGTGGTGGTGATGTGGTGGATGTGGTGGTGATGTGGTGGATGTGGTGGTGGTGGATGTGGTGGTTGTGAATGTGGTGAAAGTGGTGGTGGATGTGGTGGTGGAAGTGATGGTTGTGGGTGTGGTAGTGGATGAGGTGGTGGATGAGGTGGTGGATGTGGTGGTGGTGGATGCGGTGGTGGATGTGGTGGTGGTGGTGGATGTGGTGGTGGATGTGGTGGTGGTGGTGGATGCGGTGGATGTGGTGGTGGTGGTGGTGGATGCGGTGGTGGTGGATGCGGTGCTGGTGGAAGTGGTGGTGGTGGATGTGGTGGTGGTGGATGTGGCGGTGGTGGATGTGGTGGTGGTGGATGTGGTGGATGTGGCGGTGGATGTCATGGTGGATGTGGTGGATGTGGCGGTGGATGTCATGGTGGATGTGGCGGTGGATGTCATGGTGGATGTGGCGGTGGTGGTGGATGTGGTGGTGGTGGTGGTGGATGTGATGGTGGATGTGGTGGTGATGGTGGATGTGGTGGTGGATGTGGTGGTGGTGGATGCGGTGGATGTGGTGGATGCGGTGGTGGATGCGGTGGTGGTGGTAGTGGTGGATGGGGTGGTGGTTGTAGTGGATGTGGTGGTGGATGTAGGGGTGGTGGGTGTGGTGGTGGTGGTGGATGCAGTGGTGGTGGATGCGGTGGTGGTGGATGTGGTGGATGTGGTGGATGTGGTGGTGGATGTGGCGGTGGATGTCATGGTGGATTTGGAGGTGATGGTGGATGTGGAGGTGATGGTGGATGTGATGGATGTGGTGGTGATGGTGGATGTGGTGGTGGATGCGGTGGTAGTGGATGCAGTGGATGTGGTGATGGTGGATGCGGTGGTGGTGGTGGATGCGGTGGTGGTGGTGGATGGGGTGGTGGTGGTGGTGGATGCGGTGGTGGTGGTGGATGGGGTGGTGGTTGTGGTGGATGTGGTCGTGGATGTAGTGGTGGTGGGTGTGGTGGTGGTGGAAGTGGTGGTGGTGGATGTGGTGGTGGTGGTGGATGTGGCGGTGGTGGATGTGGTGGTGGTGGATGTGGTGGATGTGGTGGTGGATGTGGCGGTGGATGTGGTGGTGGATGTCATGGTGGATGTGGAGGTGATGGTGGATGTGGTGGTGGTGGTGGATGTGATGGTGGATGTGGTGGTGATGGTGGATGTGGTGGTGGATGTGGTGGTGGTGGATGCGGTGGATGTGGTGGATGCGGTGGTGGTGGGTGTGGTGGATGTGGTGGTGGTGGTGGTGGTGGATGTGGTGGTTGTGGATGTGGTGGATGTGGTGGTGGATGTGGCGGTGGATGTCATGGTGGATGTGGCAGTGGATGTCATGGTGGATGTGGAGGTGATGGTGGATGTGGTGGTGGTGGTGGATGTGATGGTGGATGTGATGGTGGATGTGGTGGTGATGGTGGATGTGGTGGTGGATGTGGTGGTGGTGGATGTGGTGGTGGTGGATGTGGTGGTGGATGTGGTGGTGGTGGATGTGGTGGTGGTGGATGTGGTGGTGGATGTGGCGGTGGATGTGGCGGTGGATGTCATGGTGGATGTGGCGGTGGATGTCATGGTGGATGTGGAGGTGATGGTGGATGTGGTGGTGGTGGTGGATGTGATGGTGGATGTGATGGTGGATATGGTGGTGATGGTGGATGTGGGGTGGAAGTGGTGGTGGTGGATGCGGTGGATGTGGTGAATGCGATGGTGGTGGTGGATGCGGTGGTGGTGGTAGTAGTGGATGGGGTGGTGGTTGTGGTGGATGTTGTGGTGCATGTGGTGGTGGATGTAGTGGTGGTGGGTGTGGTGGATGTGGTGGTGGTGGTGGGTGTGGTGGATGTGGTGGTGGATGTGGCAGTGGATGTGGCGGTGGATGTGCATGATATTGGGTCCGCAGACGTTTTGGTAGACTTTTCTTTACCACTTACTATAATTCTCGCCAATGCGCTTGAAATGCTTATTTCTGAGAAGTGCCTGTACACTCTAATTAAAATTATTACGTCTCCCTTGAGAAGAGCCGGTACTCTCCCTCTCAAATAAAAAAAAGTGCCGGACCACAGAACCGGCCCATTTGTATAACTGTCGAATGTTAGCTAGCGGGCTGATGAGCTCTCGGTCACTGTCATTCTCTCGTGCGCACGCCCATAGGCTTTGTGAATGTACATATGCAAACATTGGCGCTCGCCCTTCCCTAAGCCAATAGATGGAAATGCTGGCGCTGCCGAGCCAGTCACGCTTCCTGAAACCCGAAAACTTGTCTTCACGCGATTGTTGTAAATCAGCACAAACGCTAACCTGTCCCTTCTGCATTGGTTGTTTCCCAGCCAGGGCAGGTGTTTGTTTATATGAAAACTATAATTAATTATAGCAAAACAGTGTCTAGCGAAATAAGCGTTTTAAAGAGGAGAAATAACTGCAGAGGTGCAGTCCCAAGGACCAATATTTTTTATAGGGAACCTGCCTCGTACGTCTGTGAAGCATGAGCGGTAGAATTTAAAGTAATTGCAGTTATTTTGTGTTATTTCCGGAGCGCAACCGTCACAGCGAACCTACGGAATACAGCAAATCCGGCCACGTGACAAATTAGTAATTTTAAATTTGTATTTTGTAACGTGGTGAGGTGGAACACAAGACAAAACCGATAGCGTTGAAATTAAAAGCCGTACGTGAGAAGGGCAGACCAAATAACGAATCATCTCGGCGCGTTTACCTTTGCGAAGGTGACTGTGTCCAGAGGCACTGCTCCCATGGTATGCAGAGCATCGTTACTTTTCAAACATAGCGCAAATAAAAGTAGCGCGAGAGCCGCAGCGGCACCACTGCCTGACGCAGCCATGGCGAGAATGGATCACATGAGCGGATCGATGCCTGCGGCGTGGGAAGTTGGGCAGCACGCGTGTATCCTGTCTGAGCTTTCAGTACCACCAATGCAAAGCAAGTTAAATTACTAGAAATGTTAATACCGAGAAATAAATGTACAGATGGTCACTGACTACAGTACGAGAGATGGCCCGGCCGTCAAAGTGAAAGTACGGCCGGCTGAGGGCATTGCTGTGGGGAGGGGGGATGAGAAATGCGACACGGCGGGCAGGGGAGGGGGCGGAGCGGGGAGAGCGGCATGAGGGTGGGAAGCAGCAGGAGAGGAGTGCTGCTGGCGATTAACTGGCGATTTGATGATGTGCACGCGCATTATAGGTCAATGCGCTTGCGCATTGACCTAAAAGCGCACGGGCACAGCATCAAATCGCCAGTCAATTGCCAGTCTAGGTAAAGCTTATTTAAGCCACTATATATCTTCGCTCCCGCTCAATGCGCATGCGCATTGAGATAGGTCGCTCGACCTAAAAATTACTAAAAGTAATTGTAATAATCCGCGAAACTGAAGGGAACCACTTTGTGTGTGAATGTGATCCTCATGAAATACCAGTATGCTGTCACTCGAAATGAAGTTAACCAATGACTAAGTTGGGCTAATCCATTACTCCATGCTATAATGGTTGGACTAGATATGTGAATGACACGACGACAGGCCAATGGATGTGGAGGGCTGGGTAAAAGCCCTTATATATAAGTATATCTTATATCAAATTGTACTGAAATCAAAAGGTTTCGGATAACGCCAGACATAAAAATGAAACATGCTATAGCACCATGAGAAAACACTATGCTTGGAATTTGTGATGAGTACTAAACATAACAAGAAGTAAATGAAAACAGCATTCTTATATAAAAATATATGGCAGTGGAAAGATAACATGTTTCCTCCTTGTTCCCTATAAAGGACTAGAACACCAATTAGGTACAATTTTAAAATTCAAAGTAAAATGGGTAAACATGTCACGGTAATTTTTTTTAATGAAACTTTCAGCTTCAATGGTTTTTGTGGGAATAGTTTCTGCCAAACTGTGTGAATGAAAAAGTAAGTGCCCTGTTTACTACGAGGCCAGCCTCTGCAGCAGACTCTCTTTGTGAAAATAAGGCAGTCCAGCCAAACCCCTGATCCGGCAGCCAGTGGTGTAAAGAAAGTTATGGGGCCTCCTGCAAGGTGCACTGAGGGGGCCTGAAAGAAGTCAAACATGAGGAGAAAATTAAGCAGAATGTCATTGCGAAAGTTGATGCTTCGAAAGAATAATTACTCTACAAAAAGTCGCCCTAGCGATAGTAACAAGCTTAGATGTTATAGGTGTGACAGCAGTTCACACTTGGCCAATTACAAGGGTTGTCCTGCAATCAAACAGAAATGTTCTGTGTGTGGGGGTTTTGGTCATATTGCTAAAGCGTGTAAAAAACGCAGCTCTAAGAAAGTTAAATGTGTTGAAGAGGGCGATTCTTGTGATAGTGATACTGATCACAAAGAAGAACGTTTCGAGAAGTCTTACATGTTGAATATTTTGGATCATTCTCCTGTTATTTTGAATTTGGATGATAATGTGATAAAGAAAAAACCCATATGTGATATGAGGATTGGCGGTGTGGAAATACAGATCTATGCAGATTGGGGTTCTCCATACTCTATTGTTAACGAGGGTGTATGGAAATCCAAATTTGTAGAAAAACTTGGTCCATCATTATTTCCTGCTGATATCAATCCTATTGGTTATTCTGGTGGAAAGATTGACATAATTGGGTTTAGAGTTTTAGGGGTCCATTAGGATGACGGGCGGACTTTGCCCGCCCGTCATCCTATCGTAAATCGGGACCGCCCGCCATAAGGGCGGGGGTCCCGGGGGTGCCATTAGGATGCGCCCGTCACAGTGGCGGGCACATCCTGTGAAGACCGCATGCCTTTCCGTGGCGGCAGCGCCGCGGAAAGGCATCTAACAATGCCCATGGTAATATTGCGGGCGGTGTCTAACAGACACCGCCTCCATGTTACTCGGTTTCCGCCCCCGCCGCTAGGCGACCGGGGCGGAAAACAGGCGGGCGGTATTTTGCACCGCCACCTTCCCGTCCGCCATCCTAATATGGCGGGGGGATTTGGGCTTGCAATGTCGGGCGGTTTGCCTCCGCCAGGCCGGCGGTGACCTCCGCCAGCCTGGCGGAGGCAAACCGCCCGACATCGTAATGGACCCCTTAGTGTTCAAATTTAAAGACCGTGAATGTACTGCTAAGTTATATGTATCCAAAAGTGGTCCTTCAGTTTTAGGTTGGTTCGATCAGGGTAAACTTGATATTGTCCTTAATCCCAAAGGTCCAGAACCAGTAATGGTCATTGGGGATTCTAGTCAATGTAGTAATGCTATGTTGGCTAAATTCCCTGAAGTTTTCAAGGACAGTATTGGGAAATTGGATAATTTTAAACATAGAATAGTTTTGAAAGAAAATGCTTCCCCAAAGATTTATAAGGCAAGAAATATTCCTATTACAGTGAGGGATGAAGTACAAACAGAACTCAAAAAGTTAGTTGAGAACGACATCGTAGAGAAAATGTAGTCATCTGAGTGGGTTTCGCCCATTGTTGTAGCTAGACGATCCAATGGTAATATTTGACTATGTATTGACCTTCGTCATTTAAATAACAATATTGTAGTGGATCAATTTCCTCTTCCTCGTATTAATGAGATGTTGGGTTCAATTGGCAAAGCAAAATGTTTCTCTTGCATTGACTTGTCGTCAGCTTATCATCAGATTGTCCTGGATGAAAACAGTAAAAAATACACTGCATTTAGAACTCCTTTCGGATGTTTTCAGTTTAAGAGGATGCCGTTTGGCCTCGCCTCTGCTGCCGCTGTCTTTCAGCGGATCATGCATGACTTATTCAGTGATTGTAAGAACGTTGTCTGTTTTCAAGACGACATTTTGGTTTTCAGCGACGACAAGTCTGCTCATGATGAAGTGTTAGAAATGGTTTTGAACAAACTCTCGAAGAATGGACTCACTGTTAAACATTCAAAGTGCAAGTTTTGTGTTAAATCTGTCACTTATCTTGGTCATGTTCTCTGTGAAGAAGGCGTCAAACCGAAACCTGATCTGGTAGAGGCCATTCAATTGGCCCCTTCACCAAATTCAAAAGATGATGTTAGGTCATTCTTAGGTTTGACTGAGTTTTACTCAAAGTTTGTCCGCAATTTTTCGTGCTGGGTGTTTAATATAAGACAGTTGTTAAAAAATAAGAACAAATTTGTGTGGGATTTGGAGTGTGAAAAAGAATTTAATGATGTAAAATCTGCCATTGGAAAAGCTGCTGCTCTCAATAGTTTTGATCCTAAGCTTTCTTGTGTTATTACTACGGATGCCAGTGCAAAAGGCTTAGGCGCTGTTTTGAATCAAAAGGTTGGAAAGAACAATGAAGTAGTAATTGCTTACGCGTCAAGGGCTTTAACTCCTACCGAAATGAAATATTCTACCATAGAGAGGGAAACTTTAGCCGTTGTGTGGGCTTTAGAACATTTTAGAGTCTTTGTGTGGGGGAAGGAGTGTATAATTAGATCTGACCACAAACCTTTAATACGCTTGCTCACTACTGATGCATGATTAGAGCTTCAGCTAGAATTGCGCGTCTGTCCATGAGATTGCAGGATTTTGTTTACAAAATTGTATATGTTCCTGGTCGTGATAATGTTACTGCACATTTTTTGTCTAGGTTTCCTCTTCCTCTCAAGGAATGTGTTCAAGATTCATGGTGTGAATTCAATATTGCTCTTGTCCATGATGAGGGTTCTTTACCTATCAAATTGGATGAATGGAAATCGGAGTTCTGTAAAGACAAAGTGTTACAAAGTGTTAAGAAATTTACGGTTCAGGGTTGGCCCAGTAAAAGGAATCTTTTTCCTGATTTGAAAGGATTTTGGGAAGTAAGGAGTGAATTATCTTTTTCGGATGATATTGTTTGGAGAGGTGAGAAAGCTATTCCTCCTGTAGGTATGAGGAATGTTATTGTTGAGCATGGTCATGAGTCTCACAATGGTATTTATAGAACTAAGCAGTCAGTTAGGAGGTTGTTCTGGTGGCCTGGTTTGGACATTTTTGTTGAGCGAATTGTCAGGAATTGTGTTCATTGTGCGAATTCTGACAAGTCTTTGAAAACTTTGAAACCTAATTTGAAAGGCCATGTCATTCCTGATGGTCCCTGGGAATCTATCGCGATGGACATTATGGGTCCTATTGGTCCGATGAATAAGTATATTATTGCTGCCATTGATTTATTTTCTAAATGGCCTGTTATAAAAATTGTGAGGAAGGTGGATACAGACGCGGTACTTTTATTTCTTGATGACATTTTTTGTGAAGAAGGTTTACCCATTCGTGTGAATGCTGACAATGGTGTACAGTTCTTATCCAACAAGGCTAAAGATTATTTTTTGAAAACTGGTGTTAAGCATTGTACCACTTCCTTATACAATCCAAGCGGTAATGGTATAATAGAGAGGTTCAATAGAGTTTTGAAAGGAGCCATACAATGTTTGGTGTTGATGATGAAAAGTGGGAAATTCAAGTGATGAAGAGTGTTTGGAAATATAGGATCACTCCTAATGACATGACTGATTGTGCTCCTTTCGAAATTATGAGGGGTAGGTTACCAAGGTCTAAGGTTAATCCATCTTGGTTAATTTCATCTTACAGATGTCAAGTGGATCTTAGCAAAGTTAAGAAGAGAATGGAGAAATCCCATTTGGTTAACAAACACAGTTTTGATTTAAGGAGTAATCCTAGGCCAGATCCTATTGTTCAAGTGTGTATGCTTGTGAAAGTGAAAAAACCATGGAGAGTATCGAAAGGTGAAAGTCAGTATATGGGACCTTTTGTGGTGAAGGATGTATTGAAGAATGCAGTAAAGCTTGCTAATAGAAAAGTTTGGCATTTAAGTAAGATTGCTATACTCAAAGGAAATAAGGATCTGTATAAAGATACCTCTGTCAAGAAGAATAATGATTTTATGGAGGATGTTCAGAAAAATTCTGTACTGGTTGATGATAATCTTAACAACAATTCTGATGTAGTTGACAACAATCTTGACATCAATGATATTAGTGTCAACGGTAAATATTTAACTGTTGTGCCTTCTTGTAAGGACACTGTTCAAGAGAATGTATGTTCATCTGACACTAAACGTTTACGAAAGAAACCTATATGGTTATCAGATTTTATAACTTCTATCCGTGATAGGTTGCATTCTTAATTTTTTTTTTTTTTATTATTTTAGATTAAAGGGGGAAGATGTGTTATGGTTACTGTTGCTATGTTTATGTTCATTTGTCTTTAGGGACGAACCTAGCCTTGACTCTATTGATGTTCTAGAGTCTTAGGTTCGTGCCGTGTAGTTTGTGGGCAGTTGAAGGCTGGACTTCGTGGTAACCGGATGTCCTTGGTGTTGTTATCATTTACGATAATAAATCCTTATTTCTACTTTGGATTCCTGGCTTATTATCTTAACAGGGCCCCTTGACACCCACATGCCATCCCCGTCCCCTGCTTCCCACCTTTACAAGGAGTTGCAGAGGGGAAACAACATTTACAACGTGGTTGTAAGTGTTTTGTATATTTGTTGCTTGTGCTTCACCAGAAATACATGGTGATAGGCTGCATACTTGCGTTCAGTGATCAAGTGGATGCCACTATAACAGCATCCTTCTACACTCAAGATAATCAAAAAAATCCTGCCGTTCATTTCCCCTACGCTACAAACGACTGTAGTAACTGCTCTTTTTTAGCCAAACTTGACTGCTGTAATGGTTTATATCTCAACTTACGTTTGCAATATGCCAAAGAGCTACAGTTCTCCAAAATGCAGCAGCCAGGCTGCTATTGGGGATTCCTAAAACTCAGTCAGCTGAACACACCTTACGGAAGCTACATTGGCTTCCAGGAAAACATAGGGTAAGTTTCAAGGCCTTGTATATTACCCATAAGGCCTTACACGACTCAGGCCCTACACGACTCAGGCCCTAAATTCCTTACAGATAGGTTCAAATGGTACCAGCCAGAAAAGTTGCTATGCTAAAGCACTGCCATGAATGTTGTTGTTTCCTACGTCTCAGCTTTGCGCTTGGGGTGGAAGGAGTTTTGTAGTAGGGCCTCAAAACTATGGAACATCCTACCAATGCACATCAAGTCCCTACCCGACCTACTCACTTTTTGAAAGGTTCTCAAAACCTAGCTTTTAATAATTAATGGGCATGCACTTCTTATCCTGGCAGCGACAAGATGCTTCTGGGTAATTGTTGCGCTTTAGAAAAACTTTTTAACATAACAAAGAGGGTCCCATTTAGGAGGAAAAAGCCACAGGGAAGGAAAAAACACTCCTTATCAGTAAGGATAGTTCTTGGTTGAAGATGAAGAGTTTTTCAAGTATTTAGGAATATGACACCAAAACTTCCCTGAGACAAAGTGGCATAATCATTCAGGCTGAAGAATCCAACATGGAAAAACTGCTGCAGAAAAGAGGCGCTAAATGAGGGCAACGTTTTTTGTAAGGTGGGCGATAAATGCCATGCAAAAAGGCCCCCAAATTGTTTCATTTTGTAAATGAACCACAACCCATCACCTATCTGTTCAGACTCTTGCAGCTCATCAAATGTGTCTTATTTTTGGTTTTAACTGTGAATGTGCATAAAATAGATTTTTCAATAATTCAGATTTTTCCAGACTGCTTCCTTACCGTGAACATTCTGCCAGTGCTCATTATTTTTCGGTGCGCCATTAGAGGTGGGTAGGGATTACCTGTCTTCTTACCATTTTTATTTTGGAGTGCATGCATACCTGTCAACTTATTCACATATGTCGGGTGCCACCCACTTTTTACTCTATCCTGTATCACCTTACATGAAAGTGTTCATTCCTCATTAATCTTAATGGGATCACCCTCTTAAAAGCCTAACCTCACCCAAATATTTGAGGCAAAAGGTTGCCAAGTATGTGTACGCTAACACCAAAGACACATAAAGATAATCTGTTGTGTCCAGGGAGGCAAGTTTTGAATAAGTGGACAAACAAAATTAGAAGTAAAATGCCTGAATCCACTGTCAAAAATAATTGTCACTAGACCAAAATGGCGCCAAGTTAAACTACTGGATTGGCTTCAATGGGTCTTTAGGGGTTGAGTACAGCACACAACCAGCGTGGAATACTTGTTAGATGCTTGTAGCTCCACTTTCTTAACTCCCACTAGTAAAGAACCGAATATCATTGAACTGGGTACCCTTGAATTGTCCTGGGATCTCCATCAATCAGCATAATTGCGTGGTTAGTATAGATTCACTTGTTCCAAGCCTACTTTAATAATGATTTGTGTTAGTTAATATGAAAGTAAGAAGAGATTGCTACAGACTAATGTCTATGTTCCATTTTGTTTTAAGCGTAGGAATTAATTTTTAAAAATTATTTCTTTTCTGCAAACATGAATGATCGATTTTGCCATTGTACAGCACGGGCTTGAAGTCCCATCACAGACAGAGCTAGCTGCTGGATAGAAAACCTGGACTGGTGGAAGGTGCCACCCAAGATTTGGGGACTTTTGGCACTGCAGCTTGAGTGGGGTGTCTGGAGCGCACATTAATATTCAAGATTCTGGTTAAATTATCTGTGGGTAGCCGCCCCGCCGCGGGTGCCTCTCGGGTGCACGCGTGCTCAATAACGCGTGCACGCGGCGGAAGACAGCTATATGGGCGGCCACGTAACTGCTGGCAATTTAGCTCCGCATTGTAAGTTTGCTATTTTATGTCGCACATTAGCCAAGGTAATTTCGTGCATATGGATATAGTGCATTAAGTGCTGGCATTTAAATATAGTGAAACTAATTTCATAGCGATTAGTTGACAGAGCGCATCGACCGCATATTGTCTGCACGGGATACAAATTGCATTGAAATGCCGGGCATTGGCACCGCTGCGCTTTCTTCAATAGGAGTGGCCACTGCGTCAAGGCCACAGGAAAAACAAGATTTACAGGCGTGAGGAGAGCCTTCCCACGCCACTGTATAAAAAGACAAGCGCAGCCACGCTGATTAAACCCAGATGGCCCCTGCGCGCAGCTGCTGGCTCCCGAGAGCAAAACGCTCTGGGAGTGAACATTTTTCTAAAAGCTGGGACATCCACACGCCTTTGGCCAATTGCGTTCTAAAGCCAGACGCAAAGGCCAATGGCGTGTGAGCACCACATGCATAAGCTTCTACTGAAGAGGAAGTGATTCCAAGAGGTTGTTTTCCTATGCAGCGCATGCGCACTGCCATAGGCTCGACCCAAAAAACGATTTTCCTATGGAAACTTTGGTCCTAACTATACCGACCTACCCGCCAGTAGGTCCAACAAAGATAGTTATAGTTAGGATGTAGTTTTGGTAGTGTTTTGTCAATCACTTTTGCATCGTTTGAAGAATCTATGCGAAACTTTTTTAAATTAGTTCGCCACTCACTTTAGTTCCACAGGAAATTTTAAACAAGGCTACAGCCCGAACTGCTGAATGGAATTGCACCAAAATTGGCAGAAAGGTAACTGTTGGTGCAGGAAGCGACCTTTTTGTTTAATGGTGTAAAGCCATTCAGTAGTAGCTGAGTTATTTAAAGAAATTTCCAGTTGTATATATAGGGACGCGGTGGATCCGCGACCCCTAACAATCTTGTGCTGTGATCTGGTTGGCTGCCAACACTTCAAACCAGGAAGTGTTGGCAACCATCTTGTGACTCGGTTGAACCAAGTAACCTGAAAAAACATAATTTAAAAAAAAAAAGAAATGGGGCAGGGTAGAAACGCTCTGACCCCTAGGCCTCTTGGTCGGGTTCCAAAGGGACCCTGCAAGGACAAAAAAGCATTAAAAAAAAATGTCAACGGGAGTCACCCTGGATCCACGACTCCCAACGAAAAAATGAACTGATTCCCACACTTTGTTTCTCATCAGCCTAGGGTGGGCCACGGCCCCCCCTCCTAAGTGCCTTAAAGCCCCGGAGACCGCCACTTTCCAGCGGCATACTGTGTAATTTATGCGGGGGTTGCCCTGGGGAACGCCACTTCCCCCAGGGCACATGTTATATTGATGCAGGGGGCCTGTACGCCCCCTCCCGGAGCCCAGGGGACCTCCTTCTCCCTGGGGCTAAATATGACAAATGCAGGGGCCATGCGGCCCCCAGCAGCCCCTGGGATTGCCAACCCCTCCGGAGCTAAATTAAATATTAATGGGGGGAGGGGGCGCATCCCCGGAGACCATCACCTCCCTGGGGCAAATGATTATAATTAAAATGCGGGGGGCTGCGCAGCACAGGACCACCCCCTGCCCGGGGCTAAATCAAACGATGGAGAGGGGCCTGGGGCACCAACAAAATTTTGCAGTGCCCACCCCTGGGATTGGGACATTGCACTTTGGTGCTCTAGCCAAGCCATAGCAAACTCTGCTCTCCTTCGAGTAAGCGAGAGCATTTAAAAAGCTCTCGCTTACTCGAAGCAGAGCAGAATTGCTTTTGGACAGCTGAAGCTACATATTTAGCAGTTCCCTCTGTCCAAAACCATTGCCGGCTCCCACATGACGTGGGGAGCCCTCAGGGACCATGGGGGCCTTCAGGCTCCCACTGCGGTCCCCAACGAAAATTACTGGGTGCCCTGGGTGGGGCTAGTAATGGTGTATAGAGTCCAGGTTCCAGAGAAGGGGGTCCCCAGAGCCAAAATCAGCCTGGGAGGGGGGCCTCCTGTTACCTCCAGTAAATTCCACAGAGCACGATTGCTGAGAAGACTATCAAGGTCACACCCTTTTCTCCACCACTCTGCAAATGCACCTCCTGGTGCACTGCTGGTTAGGGATGAAGTCCTTTTGGATGCTGAGGTTTCTTGGGGGCCCAGAAGCCCCCGTTACCTCCAGTAAGTCCAAAACTGCAGTATTCCTGAGAGTAGGTCGAAGGTCTCATCCCCTTTGTCCACCACTCTGCAAACATTCCTACTAGTTAAACATTTTTAGAAACTTTAAGACGTTATAGTTAGAAAATAGATATTGAAAAACCTTAGAAATTCCCTGACAAAAACAAAAGGTTACAGCGACGTTATAATTAGGCTCAGATTTCACTCGTACAAAACCAGTGAAATTCAGCTGTTACAGTTACTTGAGCTAACTATAACGTAAGCCCCCGCATTGCTCTGCTTTTGAGCTCACATTTCACATCACTTATGACATGGTCAGTGACATCATTATTACATCACCTCACACTCATTCTCACACCTCTCTCTCCCTCTCCGCTGTACCTCTGTAATTCCAGCTTCCTCTCCTCTGTGCTCAATCGTTCCAGGTCGACTCTCCCCATTCCCACTCTCAACTGTGCTGCTGTTTTTTTTCTTTTTTTTTCTATTTGGGAGTTTTATAGAGCCCTAACTACACCTGAAGGTATCTGAGTGCTTTACACCAGCACCACCAGAGTTACAGAGGGACACGTTCATTTTTTGTGTTTGTTTTTGTTAGGCACAGGGAGATTAAGTGATTGCCCAGAATCAAAGGATATTGAGCGTCTCAGCTGAGACTCAAACCTGATTACCATGCTCCGAGGTAGACTGCTCTAGCCGTTAGGCCACATCCTCTCCCCTAAAAAAAGTTTCTCTTTTTGAGCAATTCTCCGTTACATCCAAAGACTTGGGGGTCCCGCTTTGCTTTGGGCCCTTAGATGCCAACAACTCAGTATTTTGTATATTTGTTGCTTGTGCTTCACCAGAAATACAAGGCGATATGCTGCACTATGCAGCAGGCGGTAGCCAAGCAGCAGCTGCGCTGATTTGTTCTGCATGCCTTTGCATACAAACTGCAGAAGCGGGGAGAGGCTCAGTAGGATGGAGGCACCTGGGCCTCCAGAGCAAGGCGGGGGCTGCAGGCCCTCTGTGACACCCCTGCCTGCAGCTATTAATGAGATGGGATCTCGCCCTAGTGAAATATGCTTAATTTGGCCGGCTGTAATTTGCCCACATGTGACACATTGAGCACCACCTGCAAGCTTTTAGTTCGGAACAGCAACCTGCAAGTGGTGAGGGTGCTTTCTTATATTCACTTCCGACTAGATCCAAAACAAAGGTCTAATTTAAAGGGCCATCGGTCCATTTCGTTCTGCGTCATCCTGGCAGGGGGCTACTTTAAGCCTAACACCTGCTGCTGTATTACACACGCTGTGCATGTTCCTTGATTGCACCAGGCGCACCTTTTAAAAAGTACGCCCAGCGCAATTAAGGAAAATGTGCCCTATTAAGAGTAAATGCGCTGCCTCTAGGGCAGTCGTGAACTCGCGCTGGCCTGGGGACAGCGCATACACGTGAAAAACGGAGCAGCTTCTTTGAAGCCACTCCCCTGTTTTTACAGTGCGGGTGGCAACCCACCTGCACTTTCAAAGGGGATGTCTGGGGGGCCCATGGGACCCCCTTTCCACGTGCCAGAGGGGTGCAGTCAGGGGGGCACACTTGGAGTGCGCCACCGGCACACTGGCAGTGCACCTCCTGCCTCTACGCCCGTGTCTGTAATACGATGCACCTACCTCTGCACCCGCGTCTGTAATGCGATGCGCGCTCAGAGGCAAAGGGATTTCCTCATTTGCGTAGGGCCACGCCACCATGCAAATGAGGGGGAACGCCCAGTGCTGTATGTGCGCCAGTGCTTTTGGTATTACAGAAGGGGATGCACAAGCATCTGCTGCCCCTTCTGTAATACCAAAGTGCTTTTGGTATTACAGAAGGGGATGCACAAGTATCTGCTGCCCCTTCTGTAATACCAAAGTGCCCCAGGGGTGCACAAAGCGGGTGCAAACGCCTGTTGCGCCCCCGAGGCACTTCTATAATAGGGACCCTGGATGCTAATACAATGGCGGGAATAGAAGGCACACAGCTTGTTATCACTTCACAAGTATTTAAGAGAAAGTGTGATTTTGATTTTAAAAAGCAGTTTTTCATTTTTGGATCAAAATCTGGATGTATGAGATATGCATTTACTGTTAGATGTACGTGTCTGGATTAGTGATAACACAAACAATTATTTAAACAGCACTTACTAATTGATTTATTTTATTCTTTCATGGCACCACTCGCCCCAATGTAGGGTGTTGAAGCGCTTTAGTTCACACACATTCCTTAGACAGAGACAATAAATCATACACGTGTGTAAAACAATGTATAGGAAAGCATACATCAGGCAGTGAGGGTTGCAAGGTGAAGAAGTTGCATATTGTTGATACTGGTAGGCATTATATGTTAAAGAGTGCCTGTTATGGAGGAAGACACAATAAGCATGTAAAACATAACACAGTGTTTGGGGTTGTCTCTTCTAATTAAACTGTATTACTTTACAAATTAACATTTTTAAGCAACCTTACAACAATGACAGATTGAGATAAAAAATCACTATGGTTCGAAATCTTTGCTTGGCATTTTGCATTTAGCTCCTTGATGCCGTTCATAGCTCAATTTGCTATGTTAGATAGATTGCAACTTATGAACTGCAAGTAACAAAATAATCTCTGTGTCAAAAGCAGTAACTCACTTACCTAGATGCATAAAAAACAAATCTGTAATGTGCATGCTATATGATGTGCTTTCCTGCCGAGCACATTAACTCTCTGTGCTACTTTATGAGTCGAAACAGAGACTAGACCAAAAAAGATCTCTCCAGTAAGGGCACAAACCACCAGAGTTATCTTACTATCATTATACTCCCCCGAAAATTGCTGGGCACACCATTATTTCTGCTGCAGGGGCCATAACCCCGTAACATATGTTAAAGTGCAGCCTCTTTGTGTCTAGGATTTACTGTCACGTTTGCCCTTTTTGGCAGTTTCTTTGAATGACAGACTCTGCTTCTCATGACTCCGCCTTATAGTGACTCCACCAGGGGCGCCTCTAGGCTCATGGCGGCCCTGGGCAGGGAGCATAGGTAGGGGGCCCCGGAAGAGGGGGTCCGGGTGGGGCAGAGCGCGGAGGCCAGTGAAGAGGGGGGTGTCAGGGTGTTTGGAAGTGGAACAGAGCCGGAGGCCGCTAAATCCCTGCCAGGAGCCGCCACGCAAATATGTATCCATCCTCAGAGGATTATTATATTAAGGATATATATTGGCTTGGTGGCCCTGGGGTTTGGTGGCCCTGTGCAGGTGCACAGCTTGCACATGCCTAAGGCCGCCCCTGACTCCACTCTTTCCACTGCCGCACCTTGACCCCCGGTATGTGGGTTCCTGAGGTATTTCGTTTTTCATATCCAACGTTGGATGAAACCTCCTGTCTACCAGCCTGCCTCTATCATGAGCAAGCACCTCGGTTCTCTAATATGCAGGGAAACTGTGATTTCAATTTGAGAGGTGTTAAATGCAACAAAGAACATCAGAAACATGAAAGTAAACTGAGCATTCAACCGCCTGCCTGTCATCTCACTTTCAGTGGGTGAGAAGGGGCATGAGAAGCTGTGTTGCGCTTGTGGCGGCATTGTGACGCCACTAGGGGGCGTAGCACACATTTATTTCCAGATGTCTAGCGATTAAAAAAAAAAAAGAAATTATGTAATTATTACAAATGAGGTCTTACACCAAAGATGCTCATAATATGAGAATAATGGACAAACCATGGATCAATTATATTTACTAAAGCCATATTTGTTCAATGACAAACACAGCTAGTCCCCTACAACCTAGGGGGCCGGGAGCGTTCAGTGAGGCAGTTGAATCCCAAGTAACACAGCTATCCGTCTACAACCCTGGGGCCCACAGCTTTGCTTAGGCATTTTAAAAAGTAAATGTGAATAATCAAACAAATAGCCCCCTCCCTCCCTTCTCCTTCCATGGAAGTAGCTAAGTGGTCCATAATAATGGCATCTCAAAGCAGAAAGGTTTTGCAGGTTATATAGTGGTGTGTAACGTCAGGTTAAGGCCTAACTATTCGTTGGGGCAGTTTCATGGATCAGGTGTAGTAACCTCAGCTAGGCCGGGCCTGTCAGCTCATGGAGTTCAGAGAGTAGAATGTGACTTTAAGGCGCCCACAGATCGGAGTAAGAGTTGTGTCTAAGGTCAATCAACAGGGACAGTTTCTCCATACCTAGGTAGAACCACAGCTTGTGGAGCTAAGAAGAATAATCAGGAGTCTTGTCAGTGCCCCGTGGGAAACAATCACCTAATGCGCTGACCCCAGGGCGAAAACCATCTGCCTCTCTCTCATAGAGCGGAGCAGGTAGGTCAGGGGATTGGGAAGCCTGAGTATAGTGTAGGCAGGGAACCTTGAGATTTAGGTACTGAATGTGAGGTCAGCATCAGTCAGGATGTGATCCAAGAAGTGAGTTTATTTCATGGTGTGACATAGAAGGTGGAGTAATGTTTATGTGCCCACGCACCCCACCCCGCCAACATTACTTACTTCCAACGCCTCGTGTTCATGCCTGGAGCCTCGCTGGTGTCAAATACAAACATGACACTATTTTGTATGCAGTCTCGGTGCTTGCCATATTATGTCAGGTTCTGGAGTATCAATTCAATCTTTATTTCCACGCTTAAGCATCATAAAAGAAACATAACAATTCATTAACATTACAACTGCTGCACATAAAGACATTTTTTAAAAATCAGAAGGACAAGTTTCACAACATATTTCAGGGATCATTATCTCAAAATTCAAGACTATTGTTTATGTACACTTTCATGTCAAACAATATTCTAGGAGCGGAGATTATACGCACAAGTTAAAATAATAAGTAAATACGGATTAAAACAACAGAATTAAAACATTTTATTAAACAAATAGCCGCTAGTACATAATTTAAAAATTAGTCCCTTTTAAAAAAAAAAAAAAAAATCAATTTAGTGTCAATTGATTTGTTCACATCGATGGGCGAATTAGCGTCCAATATAAATACGTAACCTACAACTTATTTTAACATGTTAATTCTTGCGTATCCACCTTGTATTCAATATAATAGTTTTTTATTAAAAATGGAGACCCAATTTGATCCTAATAAAATTAACAGCAAGGAGAAATCTACTAACGCCAAAGACTACAACCTGACTCGTGTCAGACTTTAGGACTCTTCCAGCCTCCTTATAGGATCTTGAGCCAATCCTATGACAAAGTGGCAATATCCACTTTCTCTGTGGTGTCGCATAACTAGGGCAAAACAGTAGTACATGTAGATCATCTTCCCTCGCCTGATTAGTACATACAGTGCAAAGATTACATCTCGATTTTGACCAGCTCTTTTCGTTCACATTGGTCCTAAGTGTGCCATATCTAAATTTCATATACAGAGTTTTTGCCAATGGCGGATTGATCTCGTCTAAGAACAATTCAAAAAATGCAGTATCTTTGAACATTATGAAATTTGTTGATAGAGAGCCGTGGGCTTTTACATACACAGACTCCTAGCTCACAAATGTCCAAAAGGAAAGTTTAACAATTTTCTTTGCGCTAGAGTTCATGGCCACTGGGTCTTTCCAATAATGGGATAAGCCAATCTTGGCCATCCAGGTTCTAATGTGTTTGAGCCAGTAAACTTTGTTACAAAAATCAAGGGCCATTACTTCTTGCAAGTCTTCCTTATAGTTTAATTCGGGAGTCGTCCACAGTCTAACCCACAACATTAGGGGTCTCAGTATTGCGTAATGATCTATATGCTTCATATTAAGATCCAGAATGAGCAGGGTTAGAGGGGTATTTACAGACAGTTTTAACAGCCCCCTGAAGAACTTGTTCTCTGCTGTTTCAAATGTACTTCTACATGAGGGACCCCACAATTCTGACCCATACAATGATGCTGATTGAACCTTGTATTTTAAGATCTCTAGGGCTGGGGTTACTGCTTTGCTCAGGCATTTAGCATGTCTTTTAAGGATTGGGAGACAGTTTTGTTTAAAAACTATCTTGCTCTTTTCTAGCTGTGTCAGGTTCTGGAGTAAATATCTTCCCATTCTTTGGAAGAAAGAGTTCTACCCAGCTCAGCCTCCTATCTCAACTGCCCTTTAGAGTTAGTCAGTGGAAACCCTTTACCCAGTAAGGCATAAAGTTCTGTGATAAGACATGTATCATCTGTCTTAAGGAGCACCAACATCTTGATGGGAGTCAAAGGCCTTCCTACAAGCAGCCTCATTTGAGACTGTATCACCCAGTATCGTATCTGGAGGTACTCTATATGGCCTATTTCTTCCAGGGAGTAATCACATGTCAGCTTTTTAAAGGGGATGATCCCTTGGTGCTCAAAGAGGCATCCAATGCGTTTACATCCACTGTCCCACCAGCGCCGAAACCCTTCCTGCTACCATCCCTGGGATAAAGTCCCTAATCCCCATTGAGTTCGATACTGTGAATATGGAGTTAGTCACCGGCGAGGAGTAGAGGCCCCAAGCTCTATGCTTGAAGGGCGGCCTGGCTTCCTTCCATATGTTGGAGCCTAATACGGCTTGGTCCATAAAGGATCAGTGCTTTTCCATTCCACCAGGAATCTGAATTGGGAGGCTTGGTGGTAGCGCAGTAGCATGGGTACTGCCATCCCTCTCTCTTGCATGGGGCGATAGAGTAGATGTTTATTGTGAGAAGTTGGCCAGTAAAATGTACATTGACTCAGAAAGTTTCTACCAAAAATCTCAACTTACCCCACACTTTCAAATCTTTCAGAGTGGGAGTCTTCCTTAATTGTAAAGCTTGAGCCAAATCTCCACAAATTCAAACCTAAAAATAAAAGCTCGAGTTAAGCCACACCTGTCGTTTGACTTGTTTCTCAATACCCTCTTAAACAAATTACATTATCTAAACTTATTACGCATCAGTTACTCAGTACCCACTCAACCAAATTCCATAATTAAATCTATTACACATACCCGTATATCCCTGCAGTTCTGTATATCTACAGTACCGCTCCGTAGTCGGCGTTCTACATCAGCGCCATGTTGGAGTGCCTATTTCTAGTGTTTCACAACGGGCGCCATCATGAAAAAGGTAATCAGCGAATATCGTAAATTGCCTCCATTTCTATCTATCGTTAAGCAATCACAACGGGCGCCATCTTATAATAGGCAAGCACCGTGTAGTTGCTCCTTACAATCGTAATGAAATGATGTTCCTAAGAGAATCTCTTATCCGAGTACTGAGCACAACGAGCCACATAATTTTAAAGTACATGCCTATATTAAGCATCGAATATCGTAAGCTAAGGAGCATGTGCTTTCAGCGGGCGGCATCTTATAATAGGCAAGCTCCATCGATTCCTCATACCACTCGAAAATAAAATAGTTATGCTAAAGAGTCTTTGTACATAATATTCCAAGCATTAAGCGGCGAGTACCATAATCTAATATCAATAACAAAAATTGTAATTTGCTCTCGGACGATATCTAACTGGCATCCTACCCACTTCTATACATAAATTGTAATAATTACCTTATCCAATATTAAGATAGAACTGTACAGATCGTTTGGGTGATTTTTATTTTAAATGACAGTAATATACAGTTTAGGATGTTACATGTGTGAGCTGTTTAATTTGTCAATAGAAATGGGGCAACCAAAAAGATGAAAAGTGATAAGTGGTGATACGACTGGGAGGAACTTATTTGGGCTCTTTTCAGTATCGACCCTTGTTTAGGATTTATGATGGAAAACCTATGTAGACGAGTTATTAGACCTCTGAGCATTTAGGGGACCTAGTTGGATATTTTCTTTATGTTACATCTTCTATCCCCTTTTGCTTTACTTGGTGATGGCTTAACCTTATGGATGTACACATATTCGGGTAATATGTCAGACTGGTTATTTTTGGTTCCTTTCTATTCTTCACGGGTTTCTTTAGATTGTATTTAGTTCAAGAATGGAAATTTATACATATTTTTATTTATATTGTGATTGCAGCCCTGATGAAGTCAATGTGTGCTACTTGACACGACGAAACACGTGTTGGCTGCTGTATTTGGATGGCTGCGGTTTATGGATATTAATTTCTGGAGACAAGGACTACCATGAATTAAAATCAACTTTGATGAATAGGATCTGAGTGATTCATCAATATATGTATTATGGACTTTTATGACTGTGTCAATTTATACTTTTTCATATCTTGGATTTTGGATACATGTTAAGAATATTCATTTGAGTGCTCGGGGAGATCTGTTTATAGTTTCTGACCTACTTTTGTGGGTTTTTGGTGGGTGTTACAGGTAACCACGCCCTTCCCCCCTAGGAGCACCAGGAACGGATTGGTGTATTGAACATATCCCTATACTTTGCTGAGCGCCCTACTACCTGGGTTACCTATACATTTAGTCAGGTGCTAGAACCTCCCCGGACAGGAAACCTATTGTCCAGACTTCCCCTACCGGAGTTTCGTCCAGCAGCAGGAGGGCAGACTCGTGTCTGTGGCTGCAGCATCCATTTTGTGATGCTGGGGCTCTGTTTAACTTTAACCGGGTTTACCAGTAACTACATGTCTTCTCCCTCTAGATGGGTTGAAGCTACCCCCACCACCAGAACTGGCGGGGGGGGGGGTAGTATTCCAAAGTGTTTGACACCTTACACAACATGTTTTGATAAAGCCAAACCAAAGTTAACGTTAACCACGAGGATTATAATGCACTTAAGCTTATATGGTATGGCTATATCATAGGACAGCTATAAGGAGATGGTTCCGAAAGCTGCAGAGGGGCTCAGCTCATGCTAGGACACCCTCTCACACAAAACCAAGCACTCTGCCTCCAGGATTGTTAAGGCCTGCCATAGGAGTGACTTATAGGTTACTATGTGTCTATATATAAGGCAGACATAGGTATACTATATCTAAGTACGGGGTGATTACACCACCTTACCCAGGCTGTAAGTACAGACCTGTGGTGTCAGTTTAGAAGGCTAACCAGGGGTGGCACAATAAATGCTGCAGCCCCTGGTAGGCCTAGGGTGCACCTATGCCCTGGGTACCTAGGATACCATATACAGGGGCTCACAAGGGTGACCAAGTAACCAATCTGGTATGTACATAAAGGACATGGAGTCCATTTTATAGAGAAAGCAGATAGACTGAATAGCAGGATCCCAGTCCAACTAAGTTGAAAACCAGCAAAACACCAGGCAAAAAGTAGGGGTAACCATATAGTCAGATATTCACCTTCCTACGTTTATGAAGGCAGGGTTTCTTCTCATCCCATATAGACAAACTTTTAGAGGATTGATACCGTGTCAAGTTGTACCTAATCGGGACAATCAATTCACAAAGGACTTTATGTCAATGCAAAGGCACAAGGCTGCAGGCACATCTCTGAGGCTGCAACCCATAGTGATCTGTTACACGCTGAAGAAAGTTGGTTTAATTTCTTTTTTTTTACATTTATGCCACTATTCCTATTTTGATTCTAGGATCCATGCATGCACAACTTTAGAGGCATAGCTTCCAGCTTGGTAAAGATGCGTAGATCTCAGCCACTTTCATAAATGCGCAGCACTGGGCCTGTGTAGATGCATTCCTCTCAACCTTTTATAAATGAATAGCTCTTTGCCTGTTTTAGAAGGGTACCTCTCATCCTTTTATATAAACATATCTCTCTTCATCCTACAGATCTCCAGCTTTCGGTCAGTTGTAGATACTCTGCTCCTGGTCGGTTGTAGATGCGCTGCTCCCAGTTGGTTATAGATGTACAGCTCCTGGTTGGTTGTGGATGCGCTGCTCCCGGTCCGTTGTGGATGCGCTGCTCCCGGTCAGGTGTAAACTCACAGCTCCCGGTCAGTTGTAGATGAACAGCTTCTGGTCTGTTGTAGATGCACAGCTCCCGGTCAGTTGTAGATGCACAGCTCCCGGTCAGTTGTAGATGCACAGCTCCCGGTCAGTTGTAGATGAACAGCTTCTGGTCTGTTGTAGATGCACAGCTCCCGGTCAGTTGTAGATGCACAGCTCCTGGTCAGTTGTAGATGCACAGCTTCCAGTCTGTTGTAGATGCACAGCTCCCGGTCTGTTGTAGATGCGCAGCTCCCGGACGGTTGTAGATGCGCTGCTTCTGGTCCGTTGTAGATGCGCTGCTTCCGGTCCATTGTATATGCGCAGCTCACGGTCTGTTATAGAAGTTTAACTACCGATCTGTTGTAGATACACAGCTCCCCGTCTGTTGTAGATGCACAGCTGCCGGTCTGTTGTAGATGCACAGCTCCCCGTCTGTTGTAGTTGCACAGCTTCCGGTCTGTTGTAGATGCACAGCTCCCGGTCTGTTGTAGATGCACAGCTCCGCGTCTGTTGTAGATGCACATCTTCCAGTCTGTTGTAGATGCACAGCTTCCGGTCTGTTGTAGATGCACAGCTCCCGGTCTGTTGTAGATGCGCAGCTCCCGGTCGGTTGCAGATGCGCTGCTTCTGGTCGTTGTAGATGCCCTGCTTCCGGTCCATTGTATATGCGCAGCTCACGGTCTGTTATAGAAGTTTAACTCCCGGTCTGTTGTAGATGCACAGCTCCCGGTCGGTTGTAGATGCACAGCTCCCGGTCAGTTGTAGATGCGCAGCTCCCGGTCTGTTGTAGATGCGCAGCTCCCGGTCTGTTGTAGATGCGCAGCTCCCGGTCAGTTGTAGATGCACAGCTTCCAGTCTGTTGTAGATGCACAGCTCCCAGTCGGTTGTAGATGCACAGCTCCCGGTCAGTTGTAGATGCGCAGCTCCCGGTCCGTTGTAGATGCGCAGCTCCCGGTCTGTTGTAGATGCGCAGCTCCCGGTCTGTTGTAGATGCACAGCTCCCGGTCAGTTGTAGATGCACAGCTCCCGGTCAGTTGTAGATGCACAGCTTCCAGTCTGTTGTAGATGCACAGCTCCCGGTCTGTTGTAGATGCACAGCTCCCGGTCTGTTGTAGATGCACAGCTCCCGGTCTGCTGTAGATGCGCAGCTCCCGGACGGTTGTAGATGCGCTGCTTCTGGTCCGTTGTAGACGCACTGCTTCCGGTCCATTGTATATGCGCAGCTCACGGTCTGTTATAGAAGTTTAACTCCCGGTCTGTTGTAGATGCACTGCTCCCCGTCTGTTGTAGATGCACAGCTGCCGGTCTGTTGTAGATGCGCAGCTCCCAGTCGGTTGTAGATGCACAGCTGCCGGTCTATTGTAGATGCGCAGCTCCCAGTCGGTTGTAGATGCGCTGCTTCTGGTCCGTTGTAGATGTGCTGCTTCCGGTCCATTGTATATGCGCAGCTCACGGTCTGTAATAGAAGTTTAACTCCCAGTCGGTTGTAGATGCACAGCTCCCCGTCTGTTGTAGATGTACAGCTGCCGGTCTGTTGTAGATGCACAGCTGCCGGTCTGTTGTAGATGCACAGCTCTGGGCCTGCTGTAGATGCACAGCTCTGGGCCTGCTGTTGATGCACAGCTCTCGGCCTGCTGTCGATGCACAGCTCCCGGCCTGCTGTCGATGCCTAGCTCTCGGCCTGCTGTCGATGCATAGCTCTTGTTCTGGTAGAGATGCATAGTTCCCAAACTGGTATATATGCAAGGTTTCTGCCAGTTAGAGATGCTTGGCTCTCAGCATGGTATAGATGTATTGGTCGTGGTTTGCAGATCCCAAACACTCGGTCTGTCTCCCTGGGCACTGTGTGTGCTGTGAACTCAGCTCTATATTTGTGAGAATAAAAGTTCTTGAAAAATACTGTTCGTAAATCTGTTTATTCAACGTTGTTTCAAAGTTTAGATGTTCATTTCACATCTGATTTCATTTTTGTGGTACATGTTCATGCTTTGTATCGTTTTCAACAATGATATATATATACCACTTTGCCATTTCTCTTTCCCGATGCATTTCGGCGTCATGCGCCTTTGTCAAGGGATTAATCTGTCAAAAAAACGATATGATATTCAAAATTTTCTTACGCTTACTAATACCACCATACAAACATAATAACACATTTAATAAATGCTCTTACATCAGTCTTCTAATTTTAAATAATATTCTCTCTGACTGAGTATACTAACTTCAGAAGCCTGACTATTTTGTACATGTTGTCAACACACGATGCAATGAAAACATTCTGATTCTTCATCGTATTGTTTTAAACATTATTTAACCGCTACACGTTTATGTGTTATAACCTCTGTATAAACCGGGGAAGTTTTACTTAGTTTCACAGTCTATAATTTTTGTTAACTATCCGACTTGTTGCTAGCTTGTTACAATGATTATTTCTCCAAGCGTTAACCGCCTACACAAGATATCGGGTTCGAGGTGTGCTTACCGTGGTGGCGTTTCTAAACCATTACTCTGTTACATCGCCAGGTGCATGCTGGGCTGTATGCTGATGCGTCATGAGACGCTTTTCTCTACCCTTAATATCCCTTTGAAATCGTAACCTCTTAAAGCAACATCGCCTGTTTCTCGATTCATGAGGTTAACTGCGTGTAAAAGCAAATGATGTACCATAAATCACAATAGACAATTATGTGCCGTCACTAACTAATACTGAGCAGATACGACTGACATTTAACCGATTGGGAATACATATGATTATTTAGACTCCTTTGGCCAGATTTTATGTTACAAATAGCAAGTAAATTCAGTCCTGTCGTTTAAACCTCTCGGTTTTATAGTCTGTAAAAAATAAATCCAGTGGTTTTCTCGTTTGAGCATGGTTTTCTTATTGTCCATTCCTGCTTGTCTTTCCACCTGTTCTAGAATGCAATCTTTTAATTGGTCTATTTGGTGGTGGGCTTCAATGAAATGTGTAGCAATGGTGGATTTGATCATTTAAGTTCTTATATTGCTTTTGTGTTCATTGAGCCTTACTTTCAGTTTTCTCTCTGTTTGCCCCACGTAACCTTTGCCACATGAACAACTTAAAAGGTCTATTATATTGGTGGAATCACAAGTTCCATTCACATTTAGTTTGATGGCTTTTCCAGTAACGGGATGTCGAATGCTATCTCCTTTCATGATGTTTGCACAATTATGGCAGTTTAAGCAAGGTATTGTCCCTCTATATCTCTCCACTGGTGTCTTGAAATTCCTTGGTTTTATCAATTGGCCAATATTCTTTGATCGGGTATATGAAAACAATGGTTCCTTTGAGAAAGTCCCTTTAAAGTCTGGTTCTGCTGTTAGTAAGGGCCAATATATGTTTTTTTATAATTTTCTTGAAGTGATGACTCATGGTGGAGTATTTGCTCACACGTGATTCTTTGCTCTTCGGATTTGGTTTGTTGGATTAATAGCTCTTCTCTGGTTTTGTTGGAAATTCTCTCTTGAACTGTTTGTAACACTGTGTCTGGGTACCCTCTGTTTTTGAACCTGTTGACCATGATGTTGGTTTGGATCTCTAGGTCTTCTGGTTCCGAGACGACTCTCTTGACCCTCATCAATTGTGAGTAAGGTAAGTGTTTTTAAGGGATGGAGGATGAAAACTCTCAAACTTGAGAGTGTTATTTCTGTCTGTATCTTTCCTAAAAAGGTTGGCTTTAAAACTCGTAGGTTTGTTGGTCACTTCAACATCCAAGAAATGTATAACATCCTTGCTGGTTTCCCATGTGAATTGAATTCTCTCGTCTATGGCATTGAGTTCAATTATTTGCTTGGTCAGGGTGTCTTGTGGTCCTTCCCATGCTATAAAGATATCATCTATGAATCGCACATATAGTCGAATGTGTCTTTTCCATGGTTTTTGTAAAATGTTGGTTTCCTCGAAGTTTTTCATGAAGATATTGGCATAGGTAGGAGCAGCTGGATTTCCCATCGAAGTACCACTTTTTTGTAGATACCATTTTCCTTGGTAGGTGAAGTAGCTGTGCATGAGTATAAATTGTAACAGTTCCATCAAAAATACTTTCAGATCTTGATCGTAGTTGCTCTCTAAAAGTGCTTTCTTTGTGGCTTCCAGGCCTAAATTGTGTGGTATCGAAGTGTATAAAGATTTCACGTCAATGGTTGCAAATATGATTTGTTGATGATCATTGATGACTGTATTGGATAGTTTGTTCAAAAAATCTGTTGTGTCCTTTATGTATGATTGCGCTGCCATGGCACAGGGTTGTAAATATTTATCTAAAAACTTCCCTATGGGTTCTTGTATGCTGTTTCTGGTGGACACTATAGGTCGACAAGGCGGTCATTTCAAGTCTTTATGCTCTTTGGGTACCATATAAAAAGTTGGCGTCTTTGGATGTTCTTGCATGAGATCTTTTTTGGTACGTTCCTGTATGACTCCTTTGTCTGTTGCTTTTTGTATGATTTATTGCAATGTTTTTTGTATCTCTTGGGTTGGATCTTTATCCAATCGCATATACAGATTTTCATCCTCCAGATGTTCCATCACTTGTGTTTCATAGTATGACTTGTCCATTATGACTAGGGCACCCCCTTTGTCTGCTTTTTGACATATGATATTGTTGTTGTTGCTGATAGCTTTAATTATTCCTTGTTGTTTTGTCGTCATGTTCTGAAACCTTTTCGCTTTTTTGGTGTTGAGATGATGAATGTCTTGTTTACATAATTGTTCAAACAAGTCAATTGTTTTATGGCTCACTGGAGCCATGAATGTGCTTGATGGTTTTAGTCCCTTTAGTTGATCTTCTTCTTGCTGCTTATTCTCTATCATAATATTGTCAAAAAAGTTTCTCAATCTTAATTTCCTTGTCAATTTGAACACCCTGACCAAGCAAATAATTGAACTCAATGCCATAGACGAGAGAATTCAATTCACATGGGAAACCAGCAAGGATGTTATACATTTCTTGGATGTTGAAGTGACCAACAAACCTACGGGTTTTAAAACCAACCTTTTTAGGAAAGATACAGACAGAAATAACACTCTCAAGTTTGAGAGTTTTCATCCTCCATCCCTTAAAAAACACCTTACTCACAATTGATGAGGGTCAAGAGAGTCGTCTCGGAACCAGAAGACCTAGAGATCCAAACCAACATCATGATCAACAGGTTCAAAAACAGAGGGTACCCAGACACAGTGTTACAAACAGCTCAAGAGAGAATTTCCAACAAAACCAGAGAAGAGCTATTAATCCAACAAACCAAATCCGAAGAGCAAAGAATCACTTGTGTGAGCAAATACTCCACCATGAGTCATCACTTCAAGAAAATTATAAAAAAACATTGGCCCTTACTAACAGCAGAACCAGACTTTAAAGGGACTTTCTCAAAGGAACCATTGTTTTCATATACCCGATCAAAGAATATTGGCCAATTGATAAAACCAAGGAATTTCAAGACACCAGTGGAGAGATATAGAGGGACAATACCTTGCTTAAACTGCCATAATTGTGCAAACATCATGAAAGGAGATAGCATTCGACATCCCGTTACTGGAAAAGCCATCAAACTAAAAGTGAATGGAACTTGTGATTCCACCAATATAATAGACCTTTTAAGTTGTCCATGTGGCAAAGGTTACGTGGGGCAAACAGAGAGAAAACTGAAAGTAAGGCTCAATGAACACAAAAGCAATATAAGAACTAAAATGATCAAATCCACCATTGCTACACATTTCATTGAAGCCCACCACCAAATAGACCAATTAAAAGCTTGCATTCTAGAACAGGTGGAAAGACAAGCAGGAATGGACAATAAGAAAACCATGCTCAAACGAGAAAACCACTGGATTTATTTTTTACAGACTATAAAACCGAGAGGTTTAAACGACAGGACTGAATTTACTTGTTATTTGTAACATAAAATCTGGCCAAAGGAGTCTAAATAATCATATGTATTCCCAATCGGTTAAATGTCAGTCGTATCTGCTCAGTATTAGTTAGTGACGGCACATAATTGTCTATTGTGATTTATGGTACATCATTTGCTTTTACACGCAGTTAACCTCATGAATTGAGAAACAGGAGATGTTGCTTTAAGAGGTTACGATTTCAAAGGGATATTAAGGGTAGAGAAAAGCGTCACATGACGCATCAGCATACAGCCCAGCATGCACCTGGCGATGTAACAGAGTAACGGTTTAGAAACTCCACCACGGTTAGCACACCTCGAACCCGATATCTTGTGTAGGCGGTTAAAGCTTAGAGAAATAATCATTGTAACAAGCTAGCAACAAGTCGAATAGTTAACAAAAATTATAGACTGTGAAACTAAGTAAAACTTCCCCGGTTTATACAGACGTTATAACGCATAAACGTGTAGCGGTTAAATAATGTTCAAAACAATACGATGAAGAATCAGAATGTTTTCATAGCATCGTGTGTTGAAAACATGTACAAAACAGTCAGGCTTCTGAAGTTAGTATACTCAGTCAGAGAATATTATTTAAAATTAGAAGACTGATATAAGAGCATTTATTAAATGTGTTATTATGTTTGTAGGTTGGCATTAGTAAGCGTAAGAATTTTTTTAATATCATATCGTTTTTTTGACAGATGAATCCCTTGACAAAGGCGCATGACGCCGAAATGCATCGGGAAAGAGAAATGGCAAAGTGGTGTATATATATCATTGTTGAAAACGATACAAAGCATGAACATGCACCACAAAAATGAAATCAGATGTGAAATGAACATCTAAACTTTGAAACAACGTTGAATAAACAGATTTACGAACAGTATTTTTCAAGAACTTTTATTCTCACAAATATAGAGATGAGTTCACAGCACACACAGTGCCCAGGGAGACAGACCGAGTGTTTGGGATCTGCAAATCACGACATTATCACACTCCAGAGTAGGGAGTGATACCCAGGAGCACGTAAACCAAAGAACGTAATAGGAAACAATATCGCAGTGCACACCCACTATCCAATAATAGATGTATTGGTCTTAGCATCTTATAGATGAGTAGCACTGAGCTTGTTAAAAATGCGTTGATAGATGCACCGTCTTCCAGCCCGGAATAGATGCATAGCTTTTCAGTTTCTTTTACTAGTCTTTGAGCTTGTTATAGATGAGAGGCACAGCTTTCAGCCTGTTATAGGTACATGGCTTTGAGCATGTTCTAGAGGCATAGCTCCTATTCTGTTATAGATGTATAGCACTGAGCCTGTTATAGAGTCACAGAACGGAGCCTGATATAGATACTTTTGGCCCGTTTTAGACATATAGCTACTGGCCTATAATAGATGCACACATCTCGACCTGCTATAGATGCATTGCTGCCAACCTTTTTATAGGTGCATATCTCTCATACTGTTATAGATACCTGGCTCACAGCCTGTAGTACATGCATAGCTCTTGGCATATTAGAGAGGTACAGTTCCCTACCTGTTACAGGTGCACGGCTTGTGGCCTGTAATAGATGCACTGGCTTCCAGTTTATTATTGGTATACAGCTCTCTGCCGGGTTTAGATGCACGTCTTTGAGGCTGTTATACATTAACAGTTCTCAGCCTGTTATAGATGCATCGCTTTGAGCCTTTTGTAGAGGCATAGCTCTCAATATATGAAAGATGCATAGCTTTTAATCTTATTAAAGATGCATAGCTTTCAGTCTATTAAAGATGCATAGCTTTCAGTCTATTAAATATGCATAGCTCTCAATCTATTAAAGATGCATAGCTCTCAATCCATTAAATATGCTTAGCTCCAAGTCTATTAAAGATGCATAGCTTTCAGTCTATTAAAGATGCATAGCTCTCAATCTTTTAAAGACGCATAGCTCTCAATCTATTAAAGATGCATAGCTCTCAATCCATTAAAGATGCATAGCTCTCAATCTATTAAAGATGCATAGCTCCCAGTTAATTAAATAAGCATAGCTTTCAGTCTATTGAAGATGCATAGCTCTCAGTCTATTAAAGATGCATAACTTTCAGTCTATTAAAGATGCATAGCTCTCAATCTATTAAAGATGCATAGCTCGCAATCTATTAAAGATGCATAGCTCTCAATCCATGAAAGATGCATAGCTCTAGGTCTATTAAAGATACACAGCTCTCAATCTATTAAAGATGCATAGGTCTCATTCTATTAAAGATGCGTAGCTCTCATGCTATTAAAGATGCATAGCTCCAAGTCCATTAAAGATGCATACGTCTCAATCTATTGAAGATACATAGCTCTCAATCTATTAAAGATGCATAACTCTGTCTAGTAAAGATGCATAGCTCTCAATCTATAAAAGACTTATAGCTCTCAGCCTATTATGCATAGCTCTCAGTCTACTAAAGATGCATAGCTCTCAATCTATTTAAGATGCATACGTCTCAATTTATTAAAGATGCATAGCTCTCAATCTATTACACATGTATAGCTCTCAGTTCATTAGCGACGCATAGCTCTTGCTCCATTAAAGACGCATAGCTCTGTCTATTAAAGATACATAGCTCTCAATCTAATAAAGATGCTTAGCTCTCAATCCATTAAAGATGCATAGTTCTTAGTCTATTAAAGATGCATAGCTCTCAATCTATTAAAGATGCATAGGTCTCATTCTATTAAAGATGCATAGCTGTCATTCTATTAAAGATGCATAGCTCCCAGTCTATTAAAGACGCATACGTCTCAATCTATTAAAGATGCTTAGCTTTGTCTATCAAAGATGCATAGCTCTCATTCTATTAAAGATGCATAGCCCTCAATCTATTAAAGATGCAACAGCTCTCAGTCTATTAAAGATGCATAGCTATCAATCTATTAAAGATGCATAGGTCACATTCTATTAAAGATGCATAGCTGTCCTTCTATTAAAGATGCACAGGTCCCAGTCTATTAAAGATGCATACATCTCAATCTATTAAAGATGCTTAGCTTTGTCTACCAAAGGTGCATAGCTCTCATTCTATTAAAGATGCATAGCCCTCAATCTATTAACGATGCAACAGCTCTCAGTCTATTAAAGATGCATAGCTATCAATCTAATAAAGATGCATAGCTCTGTCCATTAAAGATGCATAGCTCTTAGTCTATTAAAGATGCACAGATCTCAGCCTATTCATGATACATAGCTCTCATTCTATTAAAGATGCATAGCTATCAATCAAAGATGCATAGATCTGTCTATTAAAGATTCATAGCTCTTAGTCTATTAAAGATGCATAGATCTCAGCCTATTCATGATACATAGCTCTCATTCTATTAAAGATGCATAGCTCTCAAGCTATTATAGATGCATACATCTCAATCTATTAAAGATACATAGCTCTCAGTCTATTAAAGATGCATAGCTCTCAATCGATTAAAGATGCATAGCTCTTTGAACAAAGATATATTTGTAATTGTGTAATAATCATATTTGTTTCTGTTGAAAGGATACTGTGCATAATCTGTTCGGTATATTTAATGAAAAATGTGCTGCATTGTTTTGAAATGCAAATACAAATATATTTTTAAAGAAAAAGATGCATAGCTCTGTCTATTAAAGATGCATAGCTCTTAGTCTATTAAAGATGCATAGATCTCAGCCTATTAATGATACATAGCTCTCATTCTATTAAAGATGCATAGCTCTCAATCTATTAAAGATGCATACATCTCAATCCCTTAAAGATGCATAGCTTTCAGTCTATTAAAGATGCATAGCTCTCAATCTATTACGGAGGAATCACTCTCAGCCTATTAAAGCTGCATAGTTCTTAGTCTACTAAAGATGCATAGCTCACAGCCTGATATAAATGATTAGCACTGAGCCTGTTATGGAGGCATTGCATGGAGCCTGTTGTAGATGCATAGCTCTCTGTCTGTTATAGAGGCGACGTTCTCAGCCTATTATCTATGCATCTGATCGGATGCCATACGAGAACCCATGGCACGTCAAGTAAAAGTGACCACATTGAAGGAAGGTGAACGTAGTTGAAATCAAGACTATTTATGAATTGAAACCTGAGATAATTGCCCCGATGAAGTCCCTGTAAGGGATAAAACCCGTTGACTGGGTCTACCATGTTTGTGAATTGAATAAAGAATTTTGAGATAACAAACAACGTTTGATGATTTGCTCTAAAGTAAAGACAAATACTTTGTATATATGATTGGAAATGGAAAAAAGAGTGATTACAGCTGATAAATCGGATGGTCTTTGAAAAAGAATAAGATTATATTGTTGCCCTAGTACTAAGTAGAAAAAAAGGTTTGTGCAGTATTGAGTTTGGGGAGCAGTGAGAACCTTAGGAGTTGGCACATTATCAAAAAGATAGAGTGGTACTTTGGCCTGTGTACTCCAAGGATCACCACTGCCACTTGTATGAAACCCTCAATGTTTGTTACAGATAGATTGTGGTCAAGCTTCCAGCCTGTTATAAACGTATTCCCCCAGCCATTTAGATATGCAAACCCCTCTGCTTTTTACAGATTCATACCTGCAAGCCTATTATAGATGCATTGCTCTCAACCTGTAATATGTGCAGAGCACTCAGCCTGTTACAGATGCAGAGATCTCAGCATATTATAGATGCATAGTACTCAACATCCTATATATGCATAGCACCAAGCCTGTGATGGATGCATAGCTCACAGCCTGTTATAGATGGTTGTATGATGTTACAATGCATGCTTTTACCCCACATGCCGTTACAACACAGTGTTGTACCCCAACTTGTTGTTGGGGGTGCGCTGGAGTTTGGAATAGTATAATTTACTAGTCCAACTCCAGTCTGTGCAACAGTAGGGAAGATGTTGGAGTAAAAACCAACACCTTATACCCCCTACAGTAAGCCATTTTTGTTGTAATGGCATGCAGGGTAAAAGCATGCATTGTAATGCATGCGTTGTAACAGTTGTTTCCCGTTATAGATGCATTGCTCTTAACCTCTTATAGATGTCTGTGTATGTTATAGATCCATTGCTCCCTGCTTGCTTGTCCTAGATAGATAGCTCTAAATGCATACATCTAAGCCTTTCATAGAAGCTTTGCTCCCAGCCTGTTATAGATACATAGCTTCCCGCTTATTATAGATGCATACTTCTCAGCTGTTATGGATTCACGGCCTGCCTGTAATGGGTGAATAGCTAGCTACCTGCCTGTTATAAGTGGTTTTGCCTGCTTTAGCTGCATCTGTTAGCTGTTCTAGCTGGATGCCTCCAGCCTCTCATAGAAGCTTCCCTCTCAGCCTATTGTAGATGCATCAGTCACATTCTGTTCTAGATACAAACGTAACCACCTGCAGCAGGTGCATGCTTACAGCCTATTCTAGATGCATAACTCACAGCCTGTCACAGATGCATAGCTCACAACCTGCCATATATGCTTTGCTCCCAGCCTGTTTTAGATACATAGCTCACAGCCTGTCACAGATGCATAACTCTCAGCTTGCGATAGGTGCTTTGTTCTCAGCCTGTTGTAGATTCACAGCTGTCAGCATATTATAGAGGCATAGCTGTCAGCATGTTAGAAATGCATAGCTCTCGGTCTGTTCTAGATGCAAAGCTCTCAGCATGTTACAGATGCATATCTCCCCGCCTGTTGTAGATGCATAGCTCTCAGCCTGTGATAGGTGCTTTGCTCCCAGCCTGTTGTAGATGCATAGCTGTTAGCATGTTACAGATGCATATCTCCCCACCTGTTGTAGATGCATAGCTCTCAGCCTGTGATAGGTGCTTTGCTCCCAGCCTGTTGTAGATGCATAGCTCTCAACCTATGAATAAATACATTTCAGCCTGTTATAAATGCACATGTGTCAACCTGTTACAGATGCATATCTCCCTGCCTATAATAGATGCTTATCTCCCACCTGTTGTAGATGCATAGCTGTCAGCATGTTATAGCTGCATAGCACTTGGCCTGTTACAGGTGCATAGCTCCCCGCTTGTTGTAGATGCATTGCTGTGAGCATGTTGTAGATGCATAGCTGTCAGCCTGTTGTAGATGCATAGCTGTCAGCCTGTTGTAGATGCATAGCGTGCAGCTTGTTGTAGATGCATAGCTTGCAGCTTGTTGTAGATGCATAGCTTGCAGCCTGTTGTAGATGCATAACTGTCAGCATGTTGTAGATGCATAGCTTGCAGCTTGTTGTAGATGCATAGCTTGCAGCTTGTTGTAAATGCATAGCTTGCAGTCTGTTGTGGATGCATAGTTTGCAATCTGTTGTAGATGCATATCTTGCAGTCTGTTGTAGATTTATCGCTTGCAGCCTGTTGTAGATGCATAGCTGTCAGCATGTTGTAGATGCATAGTTTGCAGCTTGTGTAAGATGCATAGCTTGCAGCTTGTTGTAGATGCAAAGCTTGCAGTCTGTTGTAGATGCATAGCTTGCAGTCTGTTGTAGATACATAGCTTGCAGCTTGTTATAGATGCATAGCTTGCAGCTTGTTGTAGATGCATAGCTTGCCGCCTGTTGTAGATGCATAGCTTGCAGCTTGTTGTAGATGCATAGCTTGCAGCTTGTTGTAGATGCATAGCTTGCAGCTTGTTGTAGATGCATAGCTTGCAGTCTGTTGTGGATGCATAGCTTGCAGTCTGTTGTAGATGCATAGCTTGAAGTCTGTTGTAGATTCATCGCTTGCAGCCTGTTGTAGATGCATAGCTGTCAGCATGTTGTAGATGCATAGTTTGCAGCTTGTGTAAGATGCATAGCTTGCAGCTTGTTGAAGATGCAAAGCTTGCAGTCTGTTGTAGATGCATAGCTTGCAGTCTGTTGTAGATACATAGCTTGCAGCTTGTTATAAATGCATAGCTTGCAGCTTGTTGTAGATGAATAGCTTGCAGCCTGTTATAGATGCATAACTGTCAGCATGTTATCGATGCATAGCTTGCAGCTTGTTGTAGATGCATAGCTTGCAGTTTGTTGTAAATGCAAAGCTTGCACTCTGTTGTAGATGCATAGCTTGCAGTCTGTTGTAGATGCATCGCTGCCGGAATGTTGTAGATGCATCGCTGTCGGCATGTTGTAGATGCATAGCTGTCAGCATGTTGTCGATGCATAGCTTGCAGCTTGTTGTAGATGCATAGCTTGCAGCTTGTTGTAGATGCATAGCTTGCAGCTTGTTGTAGATGCATAGCTTGCAGGTTGTTGTAGATGCAAAGCTTGCAGTCTGTTGTAGATACATAGTTTGCAGCTTGTTGTAGATGCAAAGCTTGCAGTCTGTTGTAGATGGATCGCTGTCAGCAAATTGTAGATGCATAGCTGTCAGCATGTTGTCGAGGCATAGCTGTCAGCATGCTGTCAGCATGTTGTCGATGCATAGCTTGCAGCTTGTTGTCGATGCATAGCTTGCAGCTTGTTGTAGATGCATAGCTTGCAGCCTGTTGTAGATGCATAACTCTCAGCATGTTATCGATGCATAGCTTGCAGCTTGTTGTAGATGCATAGCTTGCAGTTTGTTGTAGATGCATAGCTTGCAGTCTGTTGTAGATGCATCGCTGTCGGCATGTTGTAGATGCATCGTTGTCGGCATGTTGTAGATGCATAGCTGTCAGCATGTTGTCGATGCATAGCTTGCAGCTTGTAGATGCATAGCTTGCAGCTTGTTGCAGATGCATAGCGTGCAGCTTGTTGTAGATACATAGCTTGCAGGTTGTTGTAGATGCAAAGCTTGCAGTCTGTTGTAGATACATAGTTTTCAGCTTATTGTAGATGCATAGCTTGCAGCTTGTTGTAGATGCATAGCTTGCAGCCTGTTGTAGATGCATAACTGTCAGCATGTTGTCGATGCATAGCTTGCAGCTTGTTGCAGATGCATAGATTGCAGCTTGTTGTAGATGCAAAGCTTGCACTCTGTTGTAGATGCAAAGCTTGCACTCTGTTGTAGATGCATAGCTTGCAGTCTGTTGTAGATGCATTGCTGTCAGCATGTTGTAGATGCATAGCTGTCAGCATGCTGTCGAAGTATAGCTGTCAGCATGTTGTCGATGCATAGCTTGCAGCTTGTTGTAGATGCATAGCTTGCGGCTTGTGTTAGATGCATAGTTTGCAGCCTGTTGTAGATGCATAGCTGTTAGCATGTTACAGATGCATATCTCCCCACCTGTTGTAGATGCATAGCTCTCAGCCTGTGATAGGTGCTTTGCTCCCAGCCTGTTGTAGATGCATAGCTCTCAACCTGCTATGAATAAATACATTTCAGCCTGTTATAAATGCACATGTGTCAACCTGTTACAGATGCATATCTCCCTGCCTATAACAGATGCATATCTCCCACCTGTTGTAGATGCATAGCTGTCAGCATGTTATAGCTGCATAGCACTTGGCCTGTTACAGGTGCATAGCTCCCCGCTTGTTGTAGATGCATTGCTGTGAACATGTTGCAGATGCATAGCTGTCAGCCTGTTGTAGATGCATAGCTGTCAGCCTGTTGTAGATGCATAGCGTGCAGCTTGTTGTAGATGCATAGCTTGCAGCTTGTTGTAGATGCATAGCTTGCAACCTGTTGTAGATGCATAACTGTCAGCATGTTGTAGATGCATAGCTTGCAGCTTGTTGTAGACGCATAGCTTGCAGCTTGTTGTAAATGCATAGCTTGCAGTCTGTTGTGGATGCATAGCTTGCAGTCTGTTGTAGATGCATATCTTGCAGTCTGTTGTAGATTCATCGCTTGCAGCCTGTTGTAGATGCATAGCTGTCAGCATGTTGTAGATGCATAGTTTGCAGCTTGTGTAAGATGCATACCTTGCAGCTTGTTGTAGATGCAAAGCTTGCAGTCTGTTGTGGATGCATAGCTTGCAGTCTGTTGTAGATGCATATCTTGCAGTCTGTTGTAGATGCATAGCTTGAAGTCTGTTGTAGATTCATCGCTTGCAGCCTGTTGTAGATGCATAGCTGTCAGCATGTTGTAGATGCATAGTTTGCAGCTTGTGTAAGATGCATAGCTTGCAGCTTGTTGTAGATGCAAAGCTTGCAGTCTGTTGTAGATGTATAGCTTGCAGTCTGTTGTAGATACATAGCTTGCAGCTTGTTATAAATGCATAGCTTGCAGCTTGTTGTAGATGAATAGCTTGCAGCCTGTTGTAGATGCATAACTGTCAGCATGTTATCGATGCATAGCTTGCAGCTTGTTGTAGATGCATAGCTTGCAGTTTGTTGTAAATGCAAAGCTTGCACTCTGTTGTAGATGCATAGCTTGCAGTCTGTTGTAGATGCATCGCTGCCGGAATGTTGTAGATGCATCGCTGTCGGCATGTTGTAGATGCATAGCTGTCAGCATGTTGTCGATGCATAGCTTGCAGCTTGTTGTAGATGCATAGCTTGCAGCTTGTTGTAGATGCATAGCTTGCAGGTTGTTGTAGATGCAAAGCTTGCAGTCTGTTGTAGATACATAGTTTGCAGCTTGTTGTAGATGCAAAGCTTGCAGTCTGTTGTAGATGGATCGCTGTCAGCATATTGTAGATGCATAGCTGTCAGCATGTTGTCGATGCATAGCTGTCAGCATGTTGTTGATGCATAGCTTGCAGCTTGTTGTCGATGCATAGCTTGCAGCTTGTTGTAGATGCATAGCTTGCAGCCTGTTGTAGATGCATAACTCTCAGCATGTTATCGATGCATAGCTTGCAGCTTGTTGTAGATGCATAGCTTGCAGTTTGTTGTAGATGCCTAGCTTGCAGTCTGTTGTAGATGCATCGCTGTCGGCATGTTGTAGATGCATCGTTGTCGGCATGTTGTAGATGCATAGCTGTCAGCATGTTGTCGATGCATAGCTTGCAGCTTGTAGATGCATAGCTTGCAGCTTGTTGCAGATGCATAGCGTGCAGCTTGTTGTAGATACATAGCTTGCAGGTTGTTGTAGATGCAAAGCTTGCAGTCTGTTGTAGATACATAGTTTTCAGCTTATTGTAGATGCATAGCTTGCAGCTTGTTGTAGATGCATAGCTTGCAGCCTGTTGTAGATGCATAACTGTCAGCATGTTGTCGATGCATAGCTTGCAGCTTGTTGTAGATGCATAGATTGCAGCTTGTTGTAGATGCAAAGCTTGCACTCTGTTGTAGATGCAAAGCTTGCACTCTGTTGTAGATGCATAGCTTGCAGTCTGTTGTAGATGCATTGCTGTCAGCATGTTGTAGATGCATAGCTGTCAGCATGCTGTCGAAGTATAGCTGTCAGCATGTTGTCGATGCATAGCTTGCAGCTTGTTGTAGATGCATAGCTTGCGGCTTGTGTTAGATGCATAGTTTGCAGCCTGTTGTAGATGCATAGCTGTTAGCATGTTACAGATGCATATCTCCCCACCTGTTGTAGATGCATAGCTCTCAGCCTGTGATAGGTGCTTTGCTCCCAGCCTGTTGTAGATGCATAGCTCTCAACCTGCTATGAATAAATACATTTCAGCCTGTTATAAATGCACATGTGTCAACCTGTTACAGATGCATATCTCCCTGCCTATAACAAATGCATATCTCCCACCTGTTGTAGATGCATAGCTGTCAGCATGTTATAGCTGCATAGCACTTGGCCTGTTACAGATGCATATCTCCCTGCCTATAACAGATGCATATCTCCCACCTGTTGTAGATGCATAGCTGTCAGCATGTTATAGCTACATAGCACTTGGCCTGTTACAGGTGCATAGCTCCCCGCTTGTTGTAGATGCATTGCTGTGAGCATGTTGCAGATGCATAGCTGTCAGCCTGTTGTAGATGCATAGCTGTCAGCCTGTTGTAGATGTATAGCGTGCAGCTTGTTGTAGATGCATAGCTTGCAGCTTGTTGTAGATGCATAGCTTGCAGCCTGTTGTAGATGCATAACTGTCAGCATGTTGTAGATGCATAGCTTGCAGCTTGTTGTAGATGCATAGCTTGCAGCTTGTTGTAAATGCATAGCTTGCAGTCTGTTGTGGATGCATAGCTTGCAGTCTGTTGTAGATGCATATCTTGCAGTCTGTTGTAGATTCATCGCTTGCAGCCTGTTGTAGATGCATAGCTGTCAGCATGTTGTAGATGCATAGTTTGTAGCTTGTGTAAGATGCATAGTTTGCAGCTTGTTGTAGATGCAAAGCTTGCAGTCTGTTGTAGATGCATAGCTTGAAGTCTGTTGTAGATGCATATCTTGCAGTCTGTTGTAGATGCATAGCTTGAAGTCTGTTGTAGATTCATCGCTTGCAGCCTGTTGTAGATGCATAGCTGTCAGCATGTTGTAGATGCATAGTTTGCAGCTTGTGTAAGATGCATAGCTTGCAGCTTGTTGTAGATGCATAGCTTGCAGCCTGTTGTAGATGCATAACTGTCAGCATGTTGTAGATGCATAGCTTGCAGCTTGTTGTAGATGCATAGCTTGCAGCTTGTTGTAGATGCATAGCTTGCAGTCTGTTGTGGATGCATAGCTTGCAGTTTGTTGTAGATGCATATCTTGCAGTCTGTTGTAGATGCATAGCTTGAAGTCTGTTGTAGATTCATCGCTTGCAGCCTGTTGTAGATGCATAGCTGTCAGCATGTTGTAGATGCATAGTTTGCAGCTTGTGTAAGATGCATAGCTTGCAGCTTGTTGTAGATGCAAAGCTTGCAGTCTGTTGTAGATGCATAGCTTGCAGTCTGTTGTAGATACATAGCTTGCAGCTTGTTATAAATGCATAGCTTGCAGCTTGTTGTCGATGCATAGCTTGCAGCCTGTTGTAGATGCATAACTGTCAGCATGTTATCGATGCATAGCTTGCAGCTTGTTTTAGATGCATAGCTTGCCGTTTGTTGTAGATGCAAAGCTTGCACTCTGTTGTAGATGCATAGCTTGCAGTCTGTTGTAGATGCATCGCTGTCGGAATGTTGTAGATGCATCGCTGTCGGCATGTTGTAGATGCATAGCTGTCAGCATGTTGTCGATGCATAGCTTGCAGCTTGTTGTAGATGCATAGCTTGCAGCTTGTTGTAGATGCATAGCTTGCAGCTTGTTGTAGATGCATAGCCTGCAGGTTGTTGTAGATGCAAAGCTTGCAGTCTGTTGTAGATGCATAGTTTGCAGCTTGTTGTAGATGCATAGCTTGCAGCCTGTTGTAGATGCATATTTGTCAGCATGTTGTCGATGCATAGCTTGCAGCTTGTTGTAAATGCATAGATTGCAGCTTGTTGTAGATCCAAAGCTTGCACTCTTTTGTAGATGCAAATCTTGCAGTCTGTTGTAGATGGATCGCTCTCAGCATATTGTAGATGCATAGCTGTCAGCATGTTGTCGATGCATAGCTGTCAGCATGTTGTCGATGCATAGCTTGCAGCTTGTTTTAGATGCATAGCTTGTAGCCTGTTGTAGATGCATAACTCTCAGCATGTTATCGATGCATAGCTTGCAGCTTGTTGTAGATGCATAGCTTGCAGTTTGTTGTAGATGCATAGCTTGCAGTCTGTTGTAGATGCATCGCTGTCGGCATGTTGTAGATGCATCGTTGTCGGCATGTTGTAGATGCATAGCTGTCAGCATGTTGTCGATGCATAGCTTGCAGCTTGTAGATGCATAGCGTGCAGCTTGTTGTAGATGCATAGCTTGCAGGTTGTTGTAGATGCAAAGCTTGCAGTCTGTTGTAGATACATAGTTTTCAGCTTATTGTAGATGCATAGCTTGCAGCTTGTTGTAGATGCATAGCTTGCAGCCTGTTGTAGATGCATAACTGTCAGCATGTTGTCGATGCATAGCTTGCAGCTTGTTGTAGATGCATAGATTGCAGCGTGTTGTAGATGCAAAGCTTGCACTCTGTTGTAGATGCATAGCTTGCAGTCTGTTGTAGATGCATCGCTGTCAGCATGTTGTAGATGCATAGCTGTCAGCATGCTGTCGAAGTATAGCTGTCAGCATGTTGTCGATGCATAGCTTGCAGCTTGTTGTAGATGCATAGCTTGCTGCTTGTGTTAGATGCATAGTTTGCAGCTTGTTGTAGATGCATAGCTTGCAGTCTGTTGTAGATGCATAACTGTCAGCATGTTGTCGATGCATAGCTTGCAGCTTGTTGTAGATGCATAGATTGCAGCATGTTGTCTATGCATAGCTTGCAGTCTGTTGTAGATGCATCGCTGTCAGCATGTTGTAGATGCATAGCTGTCAGCATGTTGTCAATGCATAGTTGTCAGCATGTTGTCGATGCATAGCTTGCAGCTTGTTGTAGATGCATAGCTTGCAGCTTGTTTTAGATGCATAGTTTGCAGCTTGTTGTAGATGCATAGCTTGCAGCTTGTTGTAGATGCATAGCTTGCAGCTTGTATTAGATGCATAGCTTGCAGCTTGTATTAGATGCATAGGTTGCAGCTTGTTGTAGATGCATAGCTTGCAGCTTGTTGTAGATGCATCGCTTGCAGCCTGTTGTAGATGCATAGCTGTCAGCATGTTGTCGATGCATAGCTTGCAGCTTGTTGTCGATGCATAGCTTGCAGCTTGTTGTAGATGCATAGCTGTCAGCATGTTGTAGATGCATAGCTTGCAGCCTATAGTAGATGCATATCCCCCGCCTGTTGTAGATGCAAAGTTTGCAGTCTGTTGTAGATACATAGCTTGCATCCTATTGTAGATGCATAGCTTGCAGCTTGTTGTAGATGCATAGATTGCAGCTTGTTGTAGATGCAAAGATTGCACTCTGTTGTAGATGCATAGCTTGCAGTCTGTTGTAGATGCATCGCTGTCAGCATGTTGTCGATGCATAGCTGTCAGCATGTTGTCGATGCATAGCTTGCAGCTTGTTGTAGATGCATAGCTTGCAGCTTGTTGTAGATGCATAGATTGCACCTTATTGTAGATGCAAAGCTTGCACTCTGTTGTAGATGCATAGCATGCACTCTGTTGTAGATGCATAGCTTGCAGTCTGTTGTAGATGCATCTCTGTCAGCACGTTGTAGATGCATAGCTTGCAGCTTGTTGTAGATGCATAGCTTGCAGCCTGTTGTAGATGCATAACTGTCAGCATGTTGTCGATGCATAGCTTGCAGCTTGTTGTAGATGCATAGATTGCAGCTTGTTGTAGATGCAAAGCTTGCACTCTGTTGTAGATGCATAGCTTGCAGTCTGTTGTAGATGCATCGCTGTCAGCATGTTGTAGATGCATAGCTGTCAGCATGCTGTCGAAGTATAGCTGTCAGCATGTTGTCGATGCATAGCTTGCAGCTTGTTGTAGATGCATAGCTTGCTGCTTGTGTTAGATGCATAGTTTGCAGCTTGTTGTAGATGCATAGCTTGCAGTCTGTTGTAGATGCATAACTGTCAGCATGTTGTCGATGCATAGCTTGCAGCTTGTTGTAGATGCATAGATTGCAGCATGTTGTCTATGCATAGCTTGCAGTCTGTTGTAGATGCATCGCTGTCAGCATGTTGTAGATGCATAGCTGTCAGCATGTTGTCAATGCATAGCTGTCAGCATGTTGTCGATGCATAGCTTGCAGCTTGTTGTAGATGCATAGCTTGCAGCTTGTTTTAGATGCATAGTTTGCAGCTTGTTGTAGATGCATAGCTTGCAGCTTGTTGTAGATGCATAGCTTGCAGCTTGTATTAGATGCATAGCTTGCAGCTTGTATTAGATGCATAGGTTGCAGCTTGTTGTAGATGCATAGCTTGCAGCTTGTTGTAGATGCATCGCTTGCAGCCTGTTGTAGATGCATAGCTGTCAGCATGTTGTCGATGCATAGCTTGCAGCTTGTTGTCGATGCATAGCTTGCAGCTTGTTGTAGATGCATAGCTGTCAGCATGTTGTAGATGCATAGCTTGCAGCCTATAGTAGATGCATATCCCCCGCCTGTTGTAGATGCAAAGTTTGCAGTCTGTTGTAGATACATAGCTTGCAGCCTATTGTAGATGCATAGCTTGCAGCTTGTTGTAGATGCATAGCTTGAAGCCTGTTGTAGATGCATAACTGTCAGCATGTTGTCGATGCATAACTTGCAGCATGTTGTCGATGCATAGATTGCAGCTTGTTGTAGATGCAAAGATTGCACTCTGTTGTAGATGCATAGCTTGCAGTCTGTTGTAGATGCATCGCTGTCAGCATGTTGTCGATGCATAGCTGTCAGCATGTTGTCGATGCATAGCTTGCAGCTTGTTGTAGATGCATAGCTTGCAGCTTGTTGTAGATGCATAGATTGCACCTTATTGTAGATGCAAAGCTTGCACTCTGTTGTAGATGCATAGCATGCACTCTGTTGTAGATGCATAGCTTGCAGTCTGTTGTAGATGCATCTCTGTCAGCACGTTGTGGATGCATAGCTGTCAGCATGTTGTCGATACATAGCTTGCAGCCTGTTGTAGATGCATAGCTTGCAGCCTGTTGTAGATGCATAGCTTGCAGCTTGTTGTCGATGCATAGCTGTCAGCATGTTGTAGATGCATAGCTCTTGGCCTGTTACAGATGGGTACCTCCCAGTCTGTCGAGACGCATTGCTAAGGATCTTCTGAACTCAGAGTGCTGAAACTCTCATTACAAGACTTGGGAATTGATGTATTGAATGATCACAGTAGGAAACTGCTCCAGTGTGTCTGATCATATAGATAAATGAGGTTCGAATGCGTCAAATTATTTTCCCTTAAAAGAATTGCAGTTATGCACATTTTTCTTTGGGAAATAAACATTTCTGATCTTCAGTGACGTAAAGATCCGCTCTAACAGTGTTCCAAAGCACCGAGTGGATGGTGGCTCTTCGGGTCCAATTGCCAATCTAGACTGATGTGGCCTAAAGCAAATCCTCCTTGGTCCTACTCCAATAGGAACAGTCAAGCCCAAACTGCTATGCCAGGGGCCCTCCAGACGGGAACACACCTATATAGGCGTCATCATTGACGTCTAGCATGAGCAGTTCGGCACAGTGAGCACCGGGCACACTGGGCATACCCATGGTACTTAAGTTGTCAAACTGAAGATAACAAATTGTGATGCCAGGACCCTCAGATTGAGACTCACAACCCCAGACCATTCATGCTACTCCCCTTATGGTGGTGCAGTGGGGTATTTATACTGGAATTGGTTTCCCTATAAATAAATTGGGCATTACTTTGTTATTTCAACATGTTATGGTCCAATGCTGCAAATATAAGAGCTGTGACATTAAACAAGTGTCACAGCGAATTTGCATATCGCAATCGAGCAGCAGTTGAAACTGGCACATTATGAAGCGCACCAGACCCCATTGCTCTCAGCCAGAAAAAGCCACATTATTCATTTTCTCCGAATGGCTTAGAGGTAATTCAGATCTATGCCATATAAGAAATCAGGCTCTTTCAGCTAAGCAGAAAAGCATAGAAGGTATACTGTGGAAAAATGATTCTATCCCTGCGATAGATACTGGAAGTATTGAACAAGATATTGATGAAAAGCCTGCAGTCATGTATGAGTGAGACACCGGGTGCTCACCCGGCAAAGATGGGGAAAAAGTGTAGGTGGAGTCAGGGAGGAGAGCGTGCTGAAGCCAGAAGACCAGGCGACCGAATGACATACCACATGCAGAAATGGATGGAAGAACCTGCAAGAGGAGAATGAAAGAGCAGATTTGTACTCCAGTTAGAAAAAAAGGCATGATCAGTCACAGAGTCAAAGGAAATAAATGTCAGAAGAGATAGACAATCAACTGAATGCTGGCAGAGAGAAATCATGCACAATCTCCTTCACTGTATGACATGTGGTATAGATTCTATTAAAGACAAAGAGGCGAAGATTGTGACTCACTTGTTTACGGGAATATGTCCTGCGGCAAGAAAATATATACATGAATATAGATCCAACGTGTACAACTGAAAGCACGGTGAATTCAAACAGTTTAACAGGCCACAGCCCTATGGCGCTAGGATGTCATGGCAGACCGCCGAGGCTTCAGAACATGCAGGTCGACAAAGATTCTCATGAAATCGGACTGAAAGGAAAAGAAAACAACACATTAGAGGAGCGGTAGGGAGGGATGATTTGTGCTCTTACGTTTTTAATCGAATCTAAACCTCTGGTCAGTTTAGTTTAAGAGAAATGTATTTGAGAATAAGAAGAAACAAGGTACAACTTACATCATAAGTTATGAATGAACAACAAAACATGATGCATGATACAAGAAAACCCCCAAAAAACATTATGCAATGATACAGTAGTATTGTTAGATAACAGGCAGAAAGTAGCACTATTAAAAAAAGGTACCTTAATGAAACAGCATTTTTAATTCTTTTGTTCTATAAATTAAAAAAAATTAAAAAAGAGGAAAAAGGAAAGACCAGAAGAAAGAAAGTTCAGCACTATACCCATGTTAATCCATATTGAATTCCGATATTACCACAATAAAGGTGCTGACAATGCAATGATGACAATAAAAGAATCTAATATATACACATAAATGGAGATAAAAACTGACGAGGTCATGGTGGTTGAAAAATGGAAGTACTGTCCTGGAACTGTATTGAAAAAAAAGATAAATAATTGGTGAGTGGAGACCAAAGGGCCTCTTTTCTGAGAAGTTGGTGTGATGAAGAGAAAATGCTCTATCCAACCTATGATGATGACAGAGAAGGATCCCCCAACCGTTAAAAGTAACTTTTACCCAGGCCGATCTCACTGGGCTACATTGCGCACTGGGGAAGGTGAGAACCCCTGAAGGAGATGCATGGCCTTTTGCCTGACCATAAGATGGCGCCCAAGGTCCTTCCAGTTAGATCACGGTGACCCCAGCACAGAGAGTGACTACTGAATCCACGCACCATATGAACCGCGTGAAACCATATTGTAGCACACTCCAAAGAACCGTGTGGCCCACTTGGAGTTGGGGGTTGTGCCTGGACCCTGGTGCTCCCACAGATTCCTGACGTCAGTGCAGCTCTCCCTCCTCTGACCCTGTGGCTCTAGAGCAGAGGGGTGTGGTGTGCGACACAGAGCTGCCCCTATGCCACCCAAAAAAGAGCAGCCCAACAAGGTCTCCATCGACTTCGGGGCGCCCAAAGCAGGAGAGGTGCAGGAGGAAGAGGGCACCCAAGAGACTGGGGGAATGGCGCTCACCCGGGAGTACCTCCTTGCAACCCTGAAGGACTTCAAAAGGGAGCTCAGAGAAGACATAAAGGTGGACATAGGAGCCTCCTTCAAATCGTAAATGGGCAAAAAACTTAATGCGCTCCAAGCGGACGTGGACTCCATTGGAGCATGCACCCTTGACTTAGAAGCAAAATACCAGGACCTGGAAGGTTGACTCCAACCAAAGCCTGTTCCTGCCCTCACACCAGGACATTTACTCTGGGAACCCTCCCTCAACTGTTGAGAACTAGCTATTCTGACTGATGCCCGGTGGAGCTACCCTGATAGCTATTGGAGAGATGGGCTGTGTATTCCATCCTCAGCAGTCTCCTACCCAGCCGATCTTTGAGCAGACTCTCTCCTTCGTCTCTCCTGACCATATCTCCCTCCTCCCCCCTCATACTATCCCCTAACCCACTCTACTTATCTCCTTTCCAGTTCCTGACCTTTGTCCTCACCCACTTGGTTCTGAGTTTCCATCCTGTTTCACATCTGGACATTCTTCTGCGAATTCTCCCTCGCCTGTTGAGACCTAGCTATCTGACTGATGCCCGATGGAGCTACCTTGAGAGCTAAAGGGGAGACTGGCTGTGGATTCCCTCCTCGGCCATCACCTACCCAGTCGGTCATTGGGCAGACTTTCCTTCATCTCTCATACCGTCTACCTCCTCTTCCTCTCCCTTCTCATTCCCCCATCTGCTCTATTTGTCTTCCCTTCTTGCTCTTTAATATGTCGCATTACCCTTCTAAGCTCCATTTATTTCGTCTTCTACTCTCTTGAAATGTTTTTCTAGTAACTGATGTAACGTGTAACTGATGTAATTTTGTAACTTCTGTGGAACCTTATGTAAAGTGCTCTGATACCTCCGGGTCTAGCCAGAGCTATATAAAACTCTCAAAATAAAATAAAAAATAACTTTGGAAGCATCTTTCCAATTTGAGGTAATAACTTGAAAGGCAATGGCCAGTAAGAAATCCACAAACAATCCTATTTTACGGGCACCAAACCAAACTGGAGAAGTACTTCCTAAAAATATAGAGTTGATTTAAAATGGAAAACTCATAGAGTATATAGAGGAAATAGTTTTACAAATTTTAATCCAGAAAGAGGTAATGCTTGGACATAAAAAAAGGGAATGTAAGTATGTGCCAAGAGTAGTTGAGCAGGTCCAACAAGCACGCAGTGAATCATAAATGTATTTAGAGATAGATGCCGGAGTTAAATACAACCTATTGTAAAAGTAATATAGATTCTGAGTAGTGCTGGTATTACAAGAAGTGGGATGTAATCGGGACCACATACAATTCCAAATGTGAATTGAGAATGTTTGCTGCAAATCCGACTCCCATAAAAGTTCAACCTGGGGAGGGAATAATGAAGATATTTATAAATATAGGCCGCCCGAAGAGAGGAAGAAGTGGGCAACGGCTCTACTAAGAAATCCAATAGAAGAGAGGAAGAGATAGAAAGAGTGGAGACTTGATGAGTAAGGTTCGATTTCAAGGATTCATATTTGGGAAGTGGAGGACAATCCATATTTAGACTGAAGCTCACTGGAGGATAGAGGGTGTATTCCAAGAAACAAATGCTTCACTTGGACTATCCCCTTGTTGACCCAATCTTGCCAATTTTTTTTACGATTAACGAGTTTAATGGAACTATTATGCCAAATGGAAGAATCTGAAAGAGACACGTTAGTGATAGATTCCTTACCTTAGAATATCCCCAGGCGTCAGACTGGATCCGCAAACTTTTGCGTAGCAGTACCCTTGCGCGTCGGTAGGCGTCGTCTGCGGCTCCGCGTCCATCGTCGTGGGCACCGTGATGACGTCATCGGAGTACTTAGACGCCGCCTCCGTGTGCTGACGTCAGTTCTTCTTTTTTCCACGCCAGCCAGCGCAGATCTGGAAAAAGCAGTAACCCAGTCAATTTTTGACTAACTTTTTGGTGATAATTTTTGATCCTTTTCGAAGACTTGCGACTCCGATCGGTGCCGTAGGGATGCCTGGCTTCAAACATTGTGACGATTGCGACCGCACCATGTCGGTCACGGATCCTCACTTCCTGTGCCTGACGTGTCTAGGCGTCGACCACGACGACGAGGCCTGCCCCGACTGTCGGGCCCTTTCGAGGAAAGCCAGGCGGGGGCGGTCCCGCAGGCGGCTCAAACTCCGGCAGTCGGCCCCGCGCCGCGTGAGGTCCCGGTCCCACGGGAGGTCGAGGGACAGGTCGCGGGGACGGAGCCGTCACAGCTCCGGGAGTCGGCACCACTCCTCCGGGTCCAAGTCGTCAGGTAAGAAACACAAGAAGTCGAAGAGGCATCATCTCTCTTCTGACTCCCCCCGACGCTCGCGCGATGCGGCCGGGGGTTCGGGTGACACCGCCCATGCGGCTCCTCGAGAGTCGCAGGCATCGCGTCCGGCCCCATACCCTCCGGTCCCTGGGCTGAACGCGACGCCGGAGGAGATTGAGCGCTTCCTCATGGCCATGAGGTCCCTTTCTCCTCCGACGGGCTCCGCGGCGCCTTATGGCCCAGCGGACCCGTCTGGGGGCCCTAGTGGGTCGGGGGCTTCGACCCCGACGCTGTCGGGTGCTTCGGCCCGACGCCGCCGGCGCCTTCGGGCCCGGCGCCGCAGGGCCCCACGATCCCGACACCGCCGGTGCCCTCGGGCCCGGCGCTGCAGGGAACAGCGGCACCGGCGCCTTCGGGCCCGGCGCCGCGGGACGCCGCTGGGCCTTCCTCGGGCTCTGGATCGTCCCCGGTGGACCTTACGACCCCCCCGGCGTCGGTCCGTCCGGTGTCACCCCCGGCGCCGTCCTCGGGCGGCGCCGCCCCCGATGCCTCCTTTGTTTCGGTTCCGACGTCGGGACGGCGCCTCTCGGCGCCGCACCCGACGCCATTTGGAGATTTTTACTTCTATGAACCGACCTCATTCAATTACGACCCTGAATCTCAGGAGATGGGTGATGAGGAGGATTGGGAGGGTTCTGAGGACCCTCTGACCCTCTGACCAAGGAGTGTCAGTCTCATCAGGACTGGGCAGGAGACCTTGGGGAGGCCAGTGGCCTGGACACCTCTCCAGACACTGGTTTTGTCTCTCCTCCTACCGTGGCTTCGGAGGAGGGGGCTACCTATAGTGTGGTGTTGACGAGGGCTGCCAAGGCCTTGGGCCTTGAGCTCCCCGTCGCGGCCGTGAGGACTAACCTCCTCACAGAGGTCCTTAAACCGCAGTCATGCTCAGTTGAGCCTCTGCTGCCCTTTAATGAGGCCTTGACCGACGTTCTTTTGGGCACTTGGTCCAGGCCCGCTACGGGTTCGCCCTTAGATAGGAATGTGGCCAGACGCCACCGCCCGGCTCCGGGCGACCCATGTTTCCTGTCCTCCCACCCCACCCCCGAGAGTCTGGTCATCCAGGCCTCCAATTCGCCCGACAGGGAATTAAAGAGGTATGAGAATTATGGTAAAAAGATATTCTCCTCCCTTAGTTTGGGACTGCGGTCTTCCAACACCGCATGCCTCTTGGGCCGCTACACCCACTCTCTGTGGGAGATGGTGGCGGAGGTGCTGCCAGAGCGCCCGTTGAAGGAACGGGCCAAACTCGGCCAAGCCCTTGTGGAGGGCCGAGATGCAGCCAGATATTCGATCAGGTGTGGGCTGGATACCACCGACTCGCTAGGCAGAGCGATGGCTACGACGGTGGCGGTGAGACGCCACACCTGGCTGGGATCCGCCAATTTTCGGCAGATGTCCAGAACACTCTGATGGACATGCCGTTCGATGGCCGTCGCCTCTTTGGCGACAAAGCGGACCACGCGCTTGAGCGCTTTAAGGACTCCAGGGCTACGGCCAAGTCCTTGGGCCTCTCGGCCCCGCGCCAGCAAACGGGTTCCTTTCGCTCCTTTTGTGGCCAAGGAAGGGTTGTCCCCACACGTGCCGCCAGCCACTCGCAGCAGACTAACATCCAGCGCGGCGGCGGCCGTGGAAACCGCAGCGGAGGCGGTCGTGGAAACAGGGGAGGTCAGTCTACACCTTCCCCCGCAGCATCCGCCTCTAAACCCTCCTAGTCCGTGCTTTTCGGCCCATGTGACGCCAGTGGGAGGCAGGGTTCGCCATCACCACTCTCACTGGCGCACTGTCACTTCGGACAGGTGGGTGCTGCAGATCGTCCGGAGGGGCTACTCCCTCCCCTTCGAGACGACCCCTCAAGCCATGCCACCGCAACACCACCGCGTATCGGGGGATCACTTGCGGCTCCTGCAGGATGACGTTACGGCCCTCTTGGCCAAGGGGGCCATCAAGCGCGTTCCTGGGCCAGAAGTAGGACGTGGTTGCTACTCCCACTACTTTCTGGTACCCAAGAAGGGCAAAGGGGGCCTACGCCCTATCTTGGATCTGAGGAACGTCAACGGCTTCCTCCGGAAGGAGAAGTTCAAAATGCTGACTCTGGCTCAGGTCTTAGCTGCCCTAGACCCGGGAGACTGGATGGTAGCGTTGGACTTGCAGGACACGTATTTCCACTTCCCCGTCCTGCCGTCCCACCGGCGTTACCTGCGGTTCACGGTAGGCCACGAGCACTTTCAGTTTACCGTGCTCCCCTTCGGCCTTACCAGCGCCCCACGGGTGTTCACGAAGGTGATGGCGGTGGTCGCAGCTTATCTGCGCAGGTTGGGGATCTCAGTCTTCCCCTACCGCGACGACTGGTTGTTGAAGGCGGGCTCGGCCCAGACAGTCGTCAGCCACCTCCAGACTACGGCGGATCTCCTGCACCAGCTGGGATTTTCCATCAATGTGCCGAAGTCGCACCTGTGCCCCTCTCAGAAGCTCCTTTTCATCGGAGCGGTTCTCGACTTTGCGCAGTTTCGGGTTTACCCGCCCGAACAGCGGGTTCGAGATATACAGGCTCTGATTCCAATCTTCCGGCCTTTATCCCGAGTTTCGGTCAGGTTGACGCTGCGGCTTCTGGGGCTGATGGCCTCCTGCATCCTTCTGGTGCATCACGCACGGTGGCGGATGCGGGCTCTGCAGTGGGACCTGAAGTTTCATTGGGCCCAGCATCAGGGCAACCTGTCCGACCATGTCCTGATCTCGGAGGGCACTGCGAGACAGCTGCAGTGGTGGCTCACGGACCACGATTGGGTCAACGGCAGATCCCTCACCCTTCCCCAACCGGAGCACGTGGTTGTGACGGACGCGTCCCTCCAGGGCTGGGGAGGCCACATGGGAGAGGCGGAGATCAGAGGCCTCTGGTCTCCGGCGGAGTCCCGGCTCCATATCAACCTTTTGGAGCTGCGGGCGATTCGTCTAGCACTGAAGGCATTCCTCCCGTCTGTCCGAGGGAGTGTAGTGCAGGTGTTTACGGACAACACCACCGCCATGTGGTACTGCAACAAACAAGGCGGGGTGGGGTCGTGGACCCTCTGCCAGGAGGCTCTGCGCCTCTGGCAATGGCTGGAACATCAGGGCGTGACTCTGATGGTTCAACACCTGGCAGGTTCTCTGAACGCCAGGGCGGACGAACTCAGCCGACGGTGCTCGATGGATCACGAATGGCGTCTGAAGTCGGACGTGGCGCAAGGCCTCTTTCAGCAGTGGGGAGAGCCTTGGTTAGATCTATTCGCCACCGAAGAGAACGCGCAATGTCATCAGTTGTGCGCGTTGGAATTTCCAAGGCGGCACTCGCTCGGAGACGCTTTTCGTCGCGAGTGGAGCTGCGGTCTGTTGTACGCCTTACCGCCTATACCACTTCTGCCCAGAGTGCTGAAGAAGATCAAGTGCGACCGGGCACAAGTCATCCTTGTGGCTCCGGACCGGGCACGAAGGTACTGGTATCCCGAGCTACTCAGTATGTCAGTCGATCCCCCAGTTCGTCTGCCTCTTCAGGAGGACCTTCTGTCGCAGCAGCAGGGGACGGTCCTCCACCCGAACCTGTCCAGTCTCCACCTCCATGCTTTGAGATTGAGCGGCGACAGTTGAGGCCATTTGACTTGCCTCCTGAAGTCTGTAACATCATTCTGGCAGCCAGGCGTCCCTCCACAAAGTCGGAATACGCCTGCAGGTGGAATAGATTTGTGGCATGGTGCACAGCAAAGGCTGTGGATCCCCTCAATGCCCCTCTTTCTGAGATTCTCCTCTTTCTTCTCTCTCTTGCCCAGCAGGGCCCTGCTCTGGGCACTGTCAAGGGCTATCTTTCAGCTCTTTCAGCCTTTTTGAGGCTGCCTGACCAACCTTCTTTGTTCAAGTCCCCTATCGTTAATCGATTCCTGAAGGGCATCACTCATACGTTCCCTCCTGTTCCCTTCGTGATGCCTCAGTGGGACTTGAACCTGGTTCTTACGTTTCTGATGTGCGCTCCCTTTGAGCCACTTCACAACTGTCCTCTTCGCCTTCTTTCTTTGAAGACTGCCTTCCTGGTAGCCATCACCTCTGCCAGGAGGGTGAGTGAGCTCCAGGCTCTATATTGTAAGCCTCCTTTCCTTTCAGTCTATCCGGACAAGGTTGTGTTACGAACGAGGCCCTCCTTCCTACCCAAGGTAGTCACGGCCTCCCACATTGGGCAATCCATCACCTTGCCCACCTGCTTTCCGCCTCCGCATCCTTCGAGAGAGGAGGAGAGGCTCCACCGTCTGGACCCAAAACGTGCGCTCTCATTTTATTTGAATCGCACACAACAGTTCCGGGTGGATGATCAACTCTTTGTTGGATACACGGGCGCTAAGAAAGGGAAAGCGGTGCACAAGCGGACCATCTCCCGGTGGATTATCTTTTGCATCCAGGCGTGTTACTCCTTGGCTGAGGGCTCATTCCACTCGAGCCACAGCCACTACAACTGCCTTGGGCCGAGGTGTGCCCTTGCAGGACATTTGCCAGGCGGCTACGTGGGCCTCGCTGCACACGTTTGCAAGACACTATTGCCTGGACAATCAAGTCCGGAGGGATGGCTACTTTGGCCGTTCCGTTCTCCAGGACTTTCTGGTGTGATTATTGGTTCGCAGACCCACCACCACGGGGTTGGTATTGCTGGGGTATCTATTCTAAGGTAAGGAATCTATCACTAACGTGTCTCTTTCAGATGCACAAGTTACTACTTGTGTAACGATATATCTGTAAGAGACATTAGTTAGTGATAGATTCCTTACCGACCCACCCATCCTCCCCGTTCTGCGAACCGATATCTAGGGTTAAGGTCATCCCCTTTCAGGGCCCTAGTTTCATGGCACCAGTGTTGGTTTTTGGCATGGCTCTGCGCTTCTGGCGCGGAAAAGCTGTGTCTAAGAACTGACGTCAGCACGCGGAGGCGGCATCTAAGTACTCCGACGACGTCATCACGGCGCCCACGACGCCGACGACGGACGTGGAGCCGCAGACGACGCCTACCGACGCGGAAGGGTACTGCTACGCAAAAGTTTCTGGATCCAGTCTGACGCCTGGGGATATTCTAAGGTAAGGAATCTATCACTAACTAATGTTTCTTACAGATATATCGTTACACAAGTAGTAACTTGTGCATCAAGAAAAATCTGCAAGGGTGAGAGAGATTTTGGTGAGGGCCGGATAAATAACTGATATAGATTGTGAGATAATGGGAGATTTAAAGGCTATGGAGGGCGTGGGAAATTAGCGAGGGATGAAAAAGGATGGGGTTGAATAAAAGAGTCCTCTAAATTACGCCAAACCGTTGAAGGAGTATCCTCTGATAGGGAAAGATGAGGTAATATTTGGCGAATTAAAAAAGAAGAGTGGTATTGTCTAAAATTCCGAAAATGTACACCACCCTTGTCCTTAGGTGCGGATAGTGAAGAAATACAAGCTTTCCATTTATTCCATAAAAAAACTACTCAAAACACTACTAAGAGATTTGAAGAATTTTAATGGAATCTTCACGGGGAGCATGGAAATATAAAGGATGATAACAGGAAGCATTATCATCTTAATAGTGTCCAGCCTACCCCACCGCAATAGGTAGAGAGGTGACCATTTCTCTGACATATGGAGAACTTTATAGAGGACATTGTCTAAGTTTAGCTGGACTGTTTTAGAAATTGAGGAAGAGTTTTTAACACCCAGGCAAATTATGTGACTAGAATTCCATTTAAAACCCTGGTCAGTAAACATACATTTTAAACAGTATTTGTTTAGAAGAAGAATTTCTGACTTTGTAAAGTTTAACTTATAACACAATATGGTAGAGTATGAGCATAATAGATTGTTAAAAGCCGGTAGTGAAACGTGGGGATCAGAAACATATAACAAAATGTCCTCAGCATAAGCTGTGAACTTGATGTCAGAGGTTTTGTGATGAAACCCCTGAAATAGGTGAGAATGACATAAGGTATGAAGAATGAGTTCAAGAGATAGAATAAACAGTAAAGGAGAAAGAGGACAACCCTGACGAGTGCCCCTTTGAAGGGTGATGTAAGATGATTGAGATCCGTTAACAAAAACAGAAGTAGTAGGAGAGGAATAAAGCAGATTTATAAAAGACAAAATGACATGGCCGAATCCGTGCAATTTAAGGGCTTGCATCATGCTGCATCAAGAGTGATAGCAGCAAGTGGAGTAGAGCTCTTAGAGGCAAGATGTAATATGTTTAAAGAGGTTCTTGAATTTTCCGCTAGTGTCCTACCCTTAAAGAACCCGTATTGCTCCATGCCTATTAGATCAGGAATCACTTGATTAAGATGGAGAGCTAAAGCAAAAACCTTGCAGTCCAGGTTTATCAAGGATATGGGACGATAATTAGCACAGGAAGAGGGGTCTTTATCTTTTTTGGAATTAAACAAATCATTGCCTCCAAAAATGTGCCACAAGCATCCTTGTGGAGAAGGAAATACTGGAAAAGAGAAAGGAGATGTGGAAGTAGAATTTGTGAAAAACAAGAGTAAAATGTGACTGTAAAGCCATCAGGGCCGGGAGCTTTGTCTTTAGGTAATTGGGCTAAAGCAGCCTTGATCTCAGAGATAAATATATATTTGTCAAGGAATAAACAATCAGGAGAGGGAGAAGGGTGGGGAGGGGAAAATTGGGGGTATATAACGTTTTATAAAAAACCATAAAGCAGTGTAATATTTATTTTTCCTTAAGATGGTTAATGCCCTTGTCATCTATGATATTAGTTATTATGGATTTTTGTGACTTAACTTTCAAATAATTCGCCAGCAATTTACCTGCTCTGTTCCGTCTGCCGTAAAATTTAGAATTGATCTTTAGTACTACCCCGCAGGCCTCCTCAGTCGATTTCTTGTTGAAATTTAATTTAGCCTGAATTAGTTGTTTGAGGGTGTCATTACTATTGGTAGTATAATACGCATGTTCAAGTGATGTTTTCCTTTTAACCCATTAACCACGTTGTAAATTCTGCCGCGGTGCAGGCGATTTATTGAGCGGGCTGGCCTGTGTCGGCCAACGGACGTGCGCAGCACTACCGAGGTAGTGCTTGCGACGGCCGTTGTCCGACGCGCGTACGCGAGTGGTTAATGGCGATACAATCAATAATAAAGCCTCTGGCCGTCAGCTTAAATGCATCCCAAACAACATGAAACAGCATGTCTGAAGTGTTATTGGTATGAAAGAACTCCAGTAAGAAGGTTTAAATGTACCACAACAGTGGGGTCCTTGAGTAAAAAGTTATTAAAGTGCCACCCACTTGATTTAGAGGGTTCAGATGGGAGATCAAAATCAATAATAACCGGGGAATGATCAGACACAAGAATAGAACCAATTACAGTATGAATTAAGTTGTTAAGTAATTGACGGGTCACAAAAATGTAATAATTTTTGGATCTGTAATTATGTGTAGGGGAATAAAAGGTGAATTCCAAACTTTCAGGATTACAGATCCTCCAGGTGTCTATCAAACCCCTAGACCAGGGGTACTCATAGTACGGCCCGCGGGCCAGTGGCGGCCCGGCAAGCCTTCCCTGGCGGCCCGCGGACCCCCGAGACATCATATCTGTGTTTCCCGAGTTTTTTTTTTAAAGTGTCTGCAGCAGCGAGAGAGACTCTTGCTGCTTTGTGGGGGCTGCCGGCGGGCGATCCTAGGACTGGCCAGAGTAAAGCTGCAGGGGCCTAAGGAGAGGTGAAATACAAAGGCATCATTAACAAGCAAATGGTCTTTTAATGACCTGTGAAGTGCTCGGGTGCGGCTGTGAGTGTGTGTGTGCCCCGGCTGGCGCACAGGCAGGGTGAGGTGACAGAGGGAGTGGGAGGGAAAGGGAGGGGGAGGGGGACGGAGAGGGAGAGAGAGAGAGAGTGAGAGGGAGTGAGTGAGTGAGAGGGAGGGAGGGAAGGAGTGAGAGGGAGGGAGGGAAGGAGTGAGAGGGAGGGAGTGAGTGAGTGAGTGAGTGAGTGAGTGAGTGAGTGAGTGAGTGAGTGGGAGTGAGGGAGAGGGAGTGAGGGAGAGGGAGTGAGTGAGTGAGAGGGAGTGAGTGAGTGACTGAGAGGGAGTGAGAGAGAATGAGTAAATGAGTGGGAGTGAGTGAGTGGGAGTGAGAGGGAGAGTGTGAGAGGGAGAGAGGGAGTGAGTGAGGGAGAGGGAGTGAGTGAGGGAGAGAGGGAGTGAGTGAGGGAGAGGGAGTGAGTGAGGGAAAGGGAGTGAGTGAGGGAGAGGGAGTGAGTGAGGGAGAGGGAGAGAGTGAGGGAGAGGGAGAGAGTGAGGGAGAGGGAGAGAGTGAGGGAGAGAGTGAGGGAGAGGGAGTTAGTTGGAGTGAGTGAGTAAATGAGTTGAGTGAGTGAGAGGGAGTGAGTGAGCGGGAGTGAGTGAGAGGGATGAAGTGAGTGAGAGGGATGGAGTGAGAGGGAGTGAGGGAGGGAGTGAATGAGAGGGATGGAGTGAGTGAGAGGGAGGGAGTGAGTGAGAGGGAGGGAGTGAGAGGGAGGGAGTGAGAGGGAGGGAGGGAGTGAGAGGGAGGGAGTGAGACAGAGTGAGAGGGAGGGAAAGGGAGGGGGACGGAGAGGGAGTGAGAGAGAGGGAGGGAGTGAGAGAGAGGGAGTGAGAGAGAGGGAGTGAGACAGTCGGAGTGAGACAGAGGAAGACAGGAGAGAGGGAGGATGAGAGGGAGAGAGAGCTAGAGAGAGGGAGGGAGACCGAGAGAGATGTGTGTATGCCGGGACCGCTCAGTGAACGAAGGCGTCCGCTGCAGGGACCTATGATCAACCTCATGGTCAGTTTTATGTTGTTGCTATATCCCCTCCCTCTCCCCCACTGACCCTGCCCCCCCACCGATGCGGCCCTCGGACACAAACCAAACTGTAAATTTGGCCCCCGAGAGAAAGTTTGTGAGTACCCATGCCCTAGACCGAATAGTGTTTAAAAAGTTTTTTTGCTTTTTGTTAGGGATATACCTAGATAAGAGATTTTCTGTCTGAGAAGGGGTCCATGATCTGATTAAAGTAACAACTAACCAGAAGGTTTGGGTTAGAGCAGGATTGTAGAACATGTGACAAGGAATGCCAAAACTGAACATCAAGACCAGTAGGTCCATAAACATTAAGAAGTGACAAGGGTAAGCCATCTACCTTCAGCATCTCTCTTCCTTTTCGATCGTTGGAGATAAAGATTTATGAAATAGTATCACCACCCAATTCCGTCCCTCTTTGGCAGGAGAGCAAAAAACATGACCCAACTGATGTTTTTAAGAGAATTAATATCCCCAGTAAGATGAGTTTCCTGTAACATTGCAATCTTACATTGTAATCGAGATAAATGGTTAAGCACTATTTGTTTATTAAGCAGGTTATGTAAACCCTTCATGTTCCGGGACACAATTCGTACATTAACAGTCATAAGGTAAGAGAAAAAGCATTCGAAATTACCATGAGCAATCTGAAATTGATGACCATGAGAATTCACTGTGGAAACAAAACTGAACTATCTTATAAAAAAGTGTGAAATAAAAAGAGGTACAGGATATCCACCTTGGAGAGGGTAAAAAAGAAAAATATAACGAGGAAAGGAGGAGCAGAAAAAGGGGAGAAAAAGAGAAGGAAAAAGACTGCAGAGCAAAAAAGACAAAGGTAGAGTAGAAATCTAAAAAAAAAATAAGTAAAAAGGAGGAAAAGAAACAATGGTGAACTTAAGGTAGGAAGAGAAGTTGACAGAGAGCTGGGAAACTTCAGTCAAGAGTGAGAACGTATACAACAATTGTATGAAGAGTAACTTGGAGAGGCGAGGAAGCGCGAACGGGAAGACAGCCAACAAATGAACAAAGTCAAAAATTGCGACAGAGACCAATATAGGGCGAGGATATAAATAAGGTTAGAAACGGAAGTTAAATACGATAAAAGAGAATGGAAATAGGAACAGGAACAACCAAGAGGTAAACCAGGTACGAGAGCAGATGAAGAAGAGTGACAGGCAAAACAAATGACTGGAGTAACACATACCAACAGAAGACGAAGAACTATAAACACTAGGATTAGGAAGGAGGCTCAAGGGAATGGATACATCAAGGAGGAAAGTCTGTACAGATATAATGACAAATCAACCTGAAAAGGACAGATAAACAATAAATGTCAGATTAAACATGAGATTAAAAACAATAACAGCATTCCCTGAAATGTTAAAAATATTGTTAAGAGAACAAGAGCAGTAACATAATGGAAAAGGAAAAAAAATTCAAGTTCAGGTTTTCCCAAAGTCTACCTCCTCTCTGTGGCGGGCAATGAATTGCCTTAAATCATCTGGGCAGTCAAATGTGAAAGTCCTTTCTTTTTATGTGACCTTGAAAAAACATGGATGCACAAGACCGTATCTGGATTTCATGGAACATAGAACAGGCTGAAAAGAAAGAAATTCTTTACGTCGGGCAGCGGTCGCATGAGCCGCCTTCCTGAGAGAAGAATATTTTCTGGCCTGACCACAGCATTTGTTTTTGTTGCTTAGTCGCTGACAGAACCATTAAAAGGTCAGTATATTCCAGAAAAAGGACAATTATCCCTCTAGGGTGACAGGTCGAAGATGAGTGCGATGGCTACCCAGATTTAGGGCCTAAGCGGTGAGCACGCTGTAGATTAAGGTTAGGTTCCTCCTTGAGGCCGACACATTTAGGGATATGCACCTTAAGAAAAGACAACATGTCAGAGCCTTCTGCCTCTTCAGGGATGCCATAAATTCTGAGGTTGTTTCTCCTGTTTCGGTTTTCCAAGTCCTCAGTCTGTTGTTTAAGGAGAACAATTTCTTTAGACATGGCGTCGATCTTGGAAGAGACATCTTGGACATCGATGATCCTCTGATCCAGCGTCAACACTCTGGATTCCAAGTTGGACCATTTCTCCTCCATTCATTGAAGAGTGGTATGTGTATCAATAAAAAATGGTTTTTGATGAGCTTTATTTCTTACATAAGATCATCTAGGGTTAGAGGTAATGGGGACTTAGTAGGAGAAGCACATGGACAGAAACTAATTGTTAACTCCGTAACACAAAAGTGACAAACAAAGGTCAGTTTTTGTTTCAAAATTCTCAACAAGAAGCCATAGTATCAAGCAAGTCAATTTAAAACACTGGCTGTTACTCGCATTGGAGGATGATTTCAGAGGTATTTTCTCGATCAACCCCAGGTTTGCCTATGAACGTACTAAAAATCTCAAGGAATTGTTAAACATTAAGGAAACCACAGTGACTACAAAATATCGTGGTACCCTTCCATGCCATAACTGCAGTAATTGTAATGCCATAATTAAAGGAAATGAAATCTCACATCCAACAAAAGGAACCACCATCAAACTCAAAGTTACAGGTACTTGCAACAGCAATAACTTGGTATACATGTTGAAATGTCCTTGTGGACTAGTCTATGTCGGAAAAATTTCCAGAAAAATAAAGACACAAATTGTCGAGCACAAAAGTAACATCAGACTTAAGAACATCAAATCCACCGTAGCCGTACATTTCAACTAATTCAATCACAATCCAAGTCAGTTACGCTTTTGCATTTTAGAAATGGTACCGTTACTACCTGGTTGTGACAATCCTCAACATCTTCTAAGAAGAGAAACATCTTGGATAAACCATCAATCATCCCTGCAGCCGAAAGAACTGAATGAACGTTTAGAATTCAGTTGTTTTCTATAGACCTTTGAAGTATACCCCCATTGCTTGACTATACTGTATTCAACATGTCATGAACACACTCTCAAAGTCATTGTTCAATATACTTTGTTTTTTATTCAGTGTCATCATACTTTATCCAGTCCGGTGTACCTTGACACCCGTTTCTACATCCCCTTCACTATTTCGTGTTTTACATGTCTTTTCAGAATTTCATTTACTTTGTCACTTTTGCATTTGTCAGTCAGTCAGGCAAAAAAGCTTTATTATCGGCCTTACGGCCATAAAAGCGGTACAAAAAGTTACAATAAAAGGCAAAAATCTGGGTATTCCATGACCAACAGAAATAAAAAACAACATTAAATACATAAGATAACGCAAGTAAATATCAGACAATAAGATTATAAAGTTAAAACCATCAGATAAAAATGCCCTAAAATCAGATAAAAAGACTGACGAACAGTACATTTAGATAATCAGATAATTACAATATTATAGGCTAAGTCTATAACCAACAGGTAAAACCAATAAACATCCCACGTTTCAGGTCTGTGGGGGAGAGGCAGATACTACGCGTCTCCCTATTCCCATTGATTTAATCTTTGCACTTCTAGTACACCACATTGAAAATAAAAACCTGGACGTAACCAATGCCATCATAAAGGATGAATCGTATTTTAGAATTCTATAGACCTCGAGATAATTCCTAAGGCCCAGGTTCTTACATAATTGAACAATCCATTTAACTCTGGCCTTTTTGTATTGAGGGCAGAATAGCAAAACATGCAAATCAGACTCTACACTAACGTCCCACCCTGGATAACCCTGAACAGGGGTGGGTGCGCCTATCTACTTGTTAGTGTAGGCCCTAAGTGGGAGTGTTCCATATCTGAATTGCAGATATAATTACTTAGCCAAAAGAGGCTGTATTTGGTCAAAGAACTGCTCAAAATGATAAACGAACTTTACCTCCAAGAATCTAGAACTCAAAACACCTAAAGTACTATTTCGTGATAGGCTAGCCAAGCAATATTCCTTAAGGGCAGATGCAAGGGCTTTTTTTGAGATAAGGGGACATGTCTGTTCTGGTAGAAGCCAGATATCTGGCCTCCCTATTTCAAAGCATAGGTTCCTGACATGGGTGATCCAAGGGATCTTCCCCACCCCCAAAATAGATAACAGGTCCTTAAGTTCCTCTCTGTAACTGGAGAGCTCAGGCGTACTCCAAAGCCGTCTCCAGAAAAGAAGGGGGCGATTGGCAGATATGTCCAAAATAGGGACCGTGCCCAGATCAAGTCACAAAGGGAGGATGGGTGCTCTGGGGGAGTCTTAAAAGACGTCTGAGGAAATCGTTCTCAGTCAAAGCGAGAGAATTAGCGCTAACATGTCCCCAGAGTTCAACCCCATAAAGTGCTCCTCCCCTAGCTTGGGTCTTATAGATTTCTAATAGGGGACCTAGGATTTTCTGGGAGCAGTCGTTGTAAACCTTAAGAATACCCCCGGATGCTTGTGCAGCTTCAGGTTGGCTTTAGCGACTTGTGTCCCCCAATCCATCCGGTCATTCAGGGTCACCCCTAGGTAGTCAAATGTTGAGGTTCTCTCATGGGCCATACCATCTATATGGGGGTGATGGCAATTTACTGTGCTGGCTCGAAACACCATGCATTTAGTTTTGAAATGATTGATCTCCAAATTTCTTTTTTTACAAAATTGACAGAATGCTTCCAATGTTCGCTGGATGCCCATGGATGATTTTGACAGAAGAAGCGTGTCTTCCGCGAACATGAGAGCAGGGATCTTACGATCTGCCAATCGAGGAAAATCTAAATCTTTCTTGCCCAGAAGGTCAGCTATCAGGCCATTCAGAAAAAGAGAAAAGAGGGTGGGGGCCAGGACACACCCTTGGCTGACCCCCCTTTCCACAGGGAATGGTGCAGAAAGTTCCCCCTTTTTCCTATACAGTACCCTTGCAAAGGTGTCTTGGTGCAATCGTTGTAGCAGGTGGCAGATGTATAAAGGAATACCCATATCTTTCAATATGCCCAAGAGCTTGTCTCTTTGGACCAAATCAAATGCAGCTCTTAGGTCAACGAATATCAGATACAAACTACCCCCCTCCATAACCACAGCTTTCCAGGGAATTAGTTGGAGTCTAAATAGTTGGTCGATGGTGTAGACCTTAGCACGGAAGCCAGCCTGTAGGGGGGTGAGAATCTGATGCTCGTCCATCCAAGTCTGCAGCCTTGATAATAAAAAGCGGGCGAACAGTTTTTGAAGGATGTCGATTAAGCTGATTGGGCTATAATTCGCCGGTTCCAGAGGCGAGCCCTTTTTGAATATGGGTATAATTTCTGTCCAAAGCCACGTGTGCGAACCTCCATGCTCTGAAGAATAGCATTAAACAGCACCCAAATTTAGGGAGCCCATACCTTCGGTTCCCTGCGGAACAGGTCTCCCGGGATTCTATCCAAACCCCGGGCTTTTCCTGAGGGTATGCTCTTCAAAACCGCAACTACTTCTTGCATAGTGCAGGGCGGGGCTATCGAGTTAGAAGTATCGGGATCCAAGGAGACAGATGTCCCCTTAGGTGTAGAGGAGGGGGCGGTGAAAGGTGGCCTATTAGTTTCGGAATACAAATTTTGAAAGTGAGAATTCCAAACCTCTTCGCTTAAGTTAGGCACTATGGCGTCAGAACCCTCAACCTTACCCGTTTTAACGAGATTCCAAAAGGCCCTGTAGTCACGGCTGTAGACTGCAAATTTAATGGACATCCATCTGTCATTCTCCCACTCTTGCTTTGCCTGGGTGATTAAGTTCTTATATAAGTTTCTTGCTGTTCTGATTTTAGTGTTTTGTCCACTTTTTATATGTTTTAAAAGGGCACTTTTCACCAATTTACAGGAAGTATTAAACCAAGGGTTGGAGCGCGTTGAGCGGACCTTGGAATTGGCGGTTGTATAAAAGAAAGTTGCAATTTTATTGAAGAGGTCTTCATGGATTTTCTTTAGGGCAAGTTGATGTGGTGGGTCGAGTTTTTCCACTGGGAAGGTGGAGACGTTCTCTAGAAAAGGGAGATCATGTTGGTATAGTGTAGCTACCTTATCAACTGATTGGATATGTTTACCCCATCTGATTCGTCTACCATCAGCAATAGCAATTAGATTCGGTAGAGACGGAAGCTCTTCAGAGGGAGACAATTGGCTATACCCCATTGGGAGCTTTAATTCCAATAACAAAAGATTATGATCGCTATCGTGTCTGGAATTTACATTGAAACCCTTGATATAAATCCAGAGTTCAATGTTGACCATTATATAATCTATCGTGGTGCCTCTGCCAGGTCTATTGAATGTAACTTTCCCTGGTATATCAGAAGAGAATCTTCCGTTATAGGCTCTAAGGGAGTGGGAGATTGTAAGCTTATTTAGCTGGAGAGCTAGTGGGGTCCAGCCCCTTGTTGGATACATAGTGCATTCTGGGATGGGCCATGCAGAATCCTCTTCCTGAGTGACTGTGTTAATACCGTCTAAAGGTTCGTAGTGACAGTTGAAGTCCCCCCCTAATATTTTATGAGATAAGGCATGGAGAGTAGAAAGAAATTGATCTAACTTATTTAAAGTAGGGGATGCCTGGGAGGAGGGAGTGGGACGTGAGTAGACATTGACTACTGCTACCTTTAAGCCATCTGTAAAGGAGAGGAGAAGGCAAAGGATGTCAAGGGAGTGAGTATCAATCACTTTTGCTGAGCAACCCAGATGAGTTCCCACCCAAATACAGAGTCCCCAAGATGGACGTCCCCTCGCCCCCTGACTTGCAGGAATAAAATAAGTAGCAAAACCAAGTCTGTGTGAGGCTGTGTGCATTTGTTAATCTGCACCCGGTATCACTTTTCGAGATGTGCTATTACTTTTTTTTAAAAACTACATATTGGAGTATTTCCTCCGTTTTCACCATCACGTGATCGCTCCTTTCCCCAAGTGTGTGCTGCCACCATTCTATACACCATCGGAACACATTTCGGAGTATCTCCTCCGTTTCCATTAGTCATGTGATCGGACCTTTATCCAGTGCATCACTTCCCCGGCATTTTAAAACACTGACGTATGTGTAAATACTTCACCGCGTTATCTCGAATTTCGGAGTTTCACCGCTACGATATTTTGGTAAGAAGGACCTGCGGATCCTTTTGACTTTTACAACCTCGCCCGCTATGCTGCTGATTATGCCTAACACTTATTTTTTAATTGTAGGCACCCGCCAGTTAATATATGCTACTCACTGAATCTGACATTTAAAGTAACGCTTCAGTTCAGAATGCGGTTTATTGTTCATTTTCTTGGCACCTCGAATAAACTACCGTAGTAACTTCACTTTTCTATCACCTACCGTGCACGTTCACTTTCAAGCAGTTCGTTTTGTTTTCACGACGCACAAAGGTTTTTTTAAGTGCACCTGAATAAAGACCAGCCCTCATTCATCTACGGTTGGATGACCGCCTTGAAATACATTTTTGCTCCACACACACTCTTTTTAAAGACCCCACATTATAGTATCCATCACACGTTTGTTTTTGCAGGTACACTGTTAAATTCCGGACTACATTTGACTGCTGCTCATGCACTTTTGTGTTGTCATATACTGGCATGCTGTTAAACTTACGCATGTTGTCACATTCCTGTTACTAGTTGATGACATATATATTAATGTTTAGCGAGTTTATCGCTTTGTTATTACAAACGTGCTTTACTTGTATGCTTTCAGGATTAAGTCTCCTGAAGAAGGGCGTCTGCCCGAAATGCATTGCTCGGAAAATGTGAATACGTTTTTTGCTATACTATGAAGACAATAGTATGAAGATACATACATGAAAAACAAATATGTACAAGATTCACATGAAGAGTTAATTAAATTTATTTGAAAGTTATTCAAATTACTTATCTGAGTGCCTATTGGAGACGTTATTCCTACGGGAAACAACGTAAATTGCCTCAATACGCCCACAGCCCAGGAGGGTTCACCACTACGGCACCAACCACCTTTAAGAAAAATCCTACACGCACAGATATACCGGAGTGTGACTTCCACATTCCATTTGGATTAGCGACTTTGTAGGGGAGTTAGGCTCTTTTTTCTGTCGTTTTGAGATGGTAATGGGATCTTTGTGGACAAAGACATGTTAGTGTTTATGTTCCTTTGACCTGGTTCAAGGGCGGGCTCCATATACAAGTGTGTAAATTGCCAAAAGAGCCAAATGAGCCTATGAGCAGAAGACTTGAGTAGCAGAGTGTCAACTGTGGGGGAAGAGTAGGAAAGACCTCCAAGGAAATCACAGCGGAAGACCACAGGACCTCGTTTGCACTGAGTGAAAAAATTATCGTAGGAGCAATATGCTTCGAGATTTCATAAAAGTAGGACCCCAGGTAAATATCACCAGAGAGGAAGAAACAGTGAAAAACCAATGAAAAAGAGGAAGAAACAGCGAAAAACCAATGAAAAAGAGCAGTCCGCGATATTATGTTGCACAATACATTATTGGAATTGGCCAGGACAAAGGTAATGTCTTAAAAATGATTTTGTTTACCTTAAAAAGTTCTGGTTATGGGACCATTGCATTTTGCAGGGTGCGTGCCTGAATCACGCTAAAGACAAGATGGTGGTCGTGTCTTCGGCTCCTGAGGAGAACGCGACGCGGGAGCAGAATGGAACAGGCGCGGCTTGAAGAGATTCCAAACTAAAAATACCTGTGCCCCCGGAGTTCATGCATCATATAAACTGCTTCATGATGGAAAACGAAGCAGACTGCTGCCAAAGAAGAGCCTCAGTCTCTGTCGAACCACGGAGCTTCAAAAGGTTGTGACCATCTTGCGGACGGATAAGCCACGCCTCCCCCTCAGATCAGTTTATACAAGAGATCATGACAAGACTGGCTATAGCCGGCACCAGGGGTTTCCACAGTGGGCCGCCAGGGTGGGAGCCGATTTTGGACCCCTGGGGGGGGTTGTTACCGCAGATCAGTTTTGCAGCATCTCTTCAATATCGGCCCCTGTAACAAAACAAGCATTGGAAATGCAATAGGTCTCGCATTAGGAAAGTTTGAGCGATTGGTATTGTAAATGACACTTTTATTTATGTGTTGGTTTTGAAAATAGCAAAATTAATAGCTTTTTCAGTTACAATGTCAATAGTTTTAACTTTCGCAAATGTGACACCTATAGCATTTGTAATGCAATGTGTGTTGTATTTACGTGACTTAGATGTATTGATATTACAAATACCAATGACTTTTAATTTTGTAAATAATTAATACTTAAATAAAAGTGATTAATTTATAATGGCAATAGCTTAAACGTTTGTAAATAACTTTTGTGAAGATTATGTTCAGTGTATTTTATTGTGACGAAAATCCAAGAACATTGCATTTGCACCTACACACACACACAGAGGCACACACACACACACACACCCACACACACACACACACACACATATAGATGTGGTGGTGGTGGATTTGGGGGATATGGTGGTGGTGGATGTGGTGGTGGATGTGGAGGTGGTGGTGGATGTGGTGGTGGTGGATGTGGTGGTGGTGGATGCGGTGGTGGTGGATGCGGTGGTGGAGGTGGATGCGGTGGATGGATGCGGTGGTGGTGGTTGTGTTGGATGTGGTGGTGGTGGATGTGGTGGTGGTGGATGTGGTGGTGGTGGATGTGGTGGTGGTGGATGCGGTGGATGTGTTAGATGTGGTGGTGGATGTGGTGAAAGTGGTGGTGGATGCGGTGGTGGTGGATGCGGTGGATGTGGTGGTGGATGTGGCGGTGGATGTGGAGGTGATGGTGGATGTGGAGGTGATGGTGGATGTGGTGGTGGATGCAGTGGTGGTGGATGCGGTGGTGGATGCAGTGGTGGTGGTGGATGGGGTGGTGGTGGTGGTGGATGGGGTGGTGGATGTAGTGGTGGTGGGTGTGGTGGATGTGGTGGTGGTGGGTGTGGTTAAAGTGTTGGTGGATGTGGTGGTGTATGTGGTGGTGTATGTGGTGGTGGTGGATGTGGTGGTGTATGTGGTGGTGGTGGATGCGGTGGTGGATGTGGTGGTGGTGGATGTGGTGTTGGTGGATGCGGATGTGGTGGTGGTGGATGCGGTGGTGGTGGAAGTGTTAGATGTGGTGGTGGATGTGGTGGTGGTGGATGTGGTGAAAGTGGTGGTGGATGTGGTGTTGGATGTGACGGTGGATATCATGGTGGATGTGGAGGTGATGGTGGAGGGGATGGTGGATGTGGTGGTGGTGGGTGTGGTGGTGGATGTGGCGGTGGATGTCATGGTGGATGTGGAGGTGATGGTGGATGTGGTGGTGGATGCGGTGGATGTGGTGGTGGTGGATGCAGTGGTGGTGGTGGATGCAGTGGTGGTGGTGGATGGGGTGGTTGTGGTGGTGGATGGGGTGGTGGATGTAGTGGTGGTGGGTGTGGTGGATTGGTGGTGGTGGGTGTGGTTAAAGTGTTGGTGGGTGTGGTGGTGGATGTGGTGGTGGTGGATGCAGTGGTGGTGGTGGATGCAGTGGTGGTGGTGGATGGGGTGGTTGTGGTGGTGGATGGGGTGGTGGATGTAGTGGTGGTGGGTGTGGTGGATGTGGTGGTGGTGGGTGTGGTTAAAGTGTTGGTGGGTGTGGTGGTGGATGTGGTGGTGGTGGATGTGGTGTTGGTGGATGCGGTGGTGGTGGTGGATGGGGTGGTGGATGTAGTGGTGGTGGGTGTGGTGGATGTGGTGGTGGATGTGGCGGTGGATGTGGCGGATGTGGTGGTGGTGGTGGATGTGGTGTTGGTGGATGCGGTGGTGGTGGTGGATGGGGTGGTGGATGTGGTGGTGGTGGGTGTGGTGGATGTGGCGGTGGATGTGGCGGTGGATGTGGCGGTGGATGTGGCGGTGGATGTGGCGGTGGATGTGGCGGTGGATGTGGTGTTGATGGATGCGGTGGTGGTGGTGGATGGGGTGGTGGTGGATGGGGTGGTGGATGTAGTGGTGGTGGGTGTGGTGGATGTGGTGGTGGTGGGTGTGGTGGATGTGGATGTGGCGGTGGATGTGGCGGTGGATGTGGCGGTGGATGTGGTGGTGGATGTGGTGGTGGATGTGGTGGTGGATGTGGTGGTGGTGGATGTGGTGGTGTATGTGGTGGTGGTGGATGCGATGGTGGATGTGGTGGTGGTGGTGGATGTGGTGTTGATGGATGCGGTGGTGGTGGTGGATGGGTTGGTGGTGGATGGGGTGGTGGATGTAGTGGTGGATGTGGTGGTGGTGGATGCGGTGGTGGATGTGGTGGTGATGGTGGATGTGGTGTTGGTGGATGCAGTGGTGGTGGTGGATGGGGTGGTGGATGTAGTGGTGGTGGGTGTGGTGGATGAGGTGGTGGTGGGTGTGGTGGATGTGGTGGTGGATGTGGCGGTGGATGTGGCGGATGTGGTGGTGGTGGTGGTGGATGTGGTGTTGGTGGATGCGGTGGTGGTGGTGGATGGGGTGGTGGATGTAGTGGTGGTGGGTGTGGTGGATGTGGTGGTGGTGGGTGTGGTGTATGTGGATGTGGTGGTGGATGTGGCGGTGGATGTGGCGGTGGATGTGGCGGTGGATGTGGTGGTGGATGTGGTGGTGGATGTGGTGGTGGTGGATGTGGTGGTGTATGTGGTGGTGTATGTGGTGGTGGATGCGATGGTGGATGTGGTGGTGGTGGTGGATGTGGTGTTGATGGATGCGGTGGTGGTGGTGGATGTGGTGGTGGTGGATGGGGTGGTGGTGGATGGGGTGGTGGTGGATGGGGTGGTGGATGTAGTGGTGGTGGGTGTGGTGGATGTGGTGGTGGTGGGTGTGGTGGATGTGGATGTGGCGGTGGATGTGGCGGTGGATGTGGCGGTGGATGTGGCGGTGGATGTGGATGTGGATTTGGAGGTGATGGTGGATGGATGCACACATGGATGGATGCAAATGTGAATGGGTGGGTGAATGGATGCATGGATAAGTTTATAGTTGATAGGTGTATACTTGGATGAATATATGGTTGGATGGGCCTGCCTGCATGCGAGGGTGGATGGGTAGGAGTGGCAGCACACGGAGATGGATGAAAGTGTGAATGGGTGGATTTATAGAAACTGGATAATTTCAGATACAATTTATAATAAGTGGCGCTTTGCAGGCAGAGAAGGTAGCATTTTCAATTGCCTCAGAAGACATGGTTGATAAGTAGGTCCATCGCACTAGTGTTAAGATAATTTTGAGGCTTAATATTTTTTTAATAGATCGGTTGGGAAATTCATCCATCTATAATACCATGGAACGGTGTAATCATTCTAAAATCTACAGTTCTTTTTTTAAGCTAACAAATCAGCCACTCATTAAAATGCACTTCCTGTACATTTTACATGTCTCAGCAATTCGAAATAGGAAGAAAGCCGGGTGGCAGAAAAAAATGACGTTTTCTAGCCCAGAGTCTGTCTGTAAAGGTGTTAATTGTATAGCAAAAACGCCCGACTACAGTTGCGAATTGCATTAGAAACCTGGTATGAAAAAGCCATCGGAGCAGTTCTCAAACGACCCTCCCAGAAAAAAATATATATACTTTCAAATTAATTGGTAAGCACAACAAGCGTACACATGGCGGAAAAAAAGTTATCGAGGTAAAGCTTTGTAAATAAAGGGTGCAGTCTGTAACACTTACCTCGAAAGAAACAAGACGGAGGGCATTGCTGTGGGGAGGGGGGAGGAGAAATGCGACACGGCCGCAGCAGGGGGCGGAGCAGAGAGAGCGGCCTTTGAAGTGCACTTTGCACGGCCGGCCGGCCGTGAAAGTGAAAGCACGCCCGGCCGGCCTTGAAAGCCTTTGATGATGTACAAAATTCCACATGCGAGAGTACTTACAGTAATCAGGTAATGCATTAGCGAGGTGCTGCTCAGCTGTCAGGCCGCAGGAATGCTAGCACGTGGCAAGAAAAGCAAAGAAACGTAAAAAACATAAAAATCACGAGCCGGGGGCATCAGTATGAAATTACAGTTGCCACTCCTGTATGGAGATTGGTTGGTAGCTCATTAAACAAATACACTTTTATTCAGAGAGTGTCACAGCCCCACCCTCCCCAAATGGGTTTAGGGATTTGAGCATTTTCCACGCCTAGAACATGCACCGAAAAAAAACAGGCACTAGGATCTGTCCCTGGCATCCATTACACCTAGCTGCGACGAACCTGGTGGTACTTGCAGATCAAGTGTAGAAAGTCTTGGATGCCAGCTGGAAAAGCATGTTTTCTTTCCAGAATAATAATGGACGGCAGAATGGGGAAAAGAGGAAGTGCGGGCCCCCGTGAGGGAGGAGGAGACGGTATAGATGGAGAAGATAGGCCCAAAGGAAGGAGGGGTGTGGAGTGACGAGTGAGTGCATTAAGGAACTGCACCATTCAGTTAGTCTTAACTTTATTCGATCAACAAGGATCATAAAGTACAAACAAGTACATATAAAACGTATAAAACATCATGGTACATCTAAAAAGCATCTACTCCATACATCCTGGGCAAGAGGACACGGGACACAGCAGTTAAATGATAAATAAATGTTTCACACCTGTAAGCTTTCCGTCTGAACATTGCAAACAAGCAAAACAAGTCAAATAAGGAGACACGGCCGGCCGAGCGGCCGTGAAACTGAAAGCACGGCCGGCCGGCCGTGAAAGCCTTTGATCCGGCAGGGGGTGGAGCGGCACCAAGCTGGGCAACAGATGGCTGGCGATTTGATGCTGTGCACGCGCATTTTAGGTCAATGCGCTTGCGCATTGACCTAAAAGCGCACGGGCACAGCACCAAATCGCCAGTTGTTTAAAGTCTGTATAAGTGCCTATAGTCTCGCTCTGTTCAATACGCATGCGTATTGAGAGGCGAGACCTAAACAGCAGCAGTGTTTTCCACACGCACACCCTGCAGCCGGCCTGACTTAATTGCCAGTGCCGGTTTGCATTCCCAGTTCAGCCCTGCTCGAGATTCTGTGTTCTAGTTGAAATGCAGAGGCTCCGTTATGACAAGCTCAAAGTCTGCCAATCACATTATCTGTTACACGAGCCACCACTTGTAATAGAGCGTTCTGAAATGGGATTTAGAAGACCAGTCTACTGCCTTCATGATATCTGCCAAACAGCCAGAAGCTGTTTTCCCATCTCATATAATTTACACTAAAACATCTATCCTGAACTCCACTATTAACTCTCTAGCTCAGCATTTGCCAAACTGGATGAGGAGTCGGGACCCACTGCTGGGTCGCCAGTGGATTTATAGTGGGTCCCAAAAAAGCTCTAAATGAAGATGTCTTTACATTTTGTAGTAGTAATATTCTATAACAATAAAAAAACAATCAAATATCAAACTCAAAACAATATTACAATATAGATATATAAAAAAGATTTCTTTAAACAGAGGCCAAAAAGCATACAACCAATAAAATGGATGTCGAGAGCCATATAAATTAGCACGGAGGCCATAGGCCAGATCAGGGCCAAGCCTCCCGAAGTTAGACTGTGCTACTTAAAAAACTCCCAACATTAACACATCTGTAAACATCCTTAAGCATTAAAAGATACACTAATGCAGGCCTCTCTTGTTTACATTTTAAAAACTTTAGAATTGGTATTAAGAATTTTTTTCTTGGAAAAGAATAAAATGGACAAAAGAAGACAAAATGGACAACAGACTGTGCTGAAGTTTTGTCACACTCACAGGGCCCAAGGGAACCAATCGCAGACTAACCCCTGGGGAACCTAATGAGTTGCAAAAAAATATTTAATGTAAACCTAATTAAAAGCTGGTGATGGTACACATTGGTCACCCATGTCATTTAAGGCTCAATAGAGATTACAGTTTTTATCAGGCAGGTTTCTGCAATTCATTGCCTTCTCTTGCAGCAGTAGTATGCCTTAAAAAAGTCTATTTAACCACATGTGATCAGCCTTAATTACCTTGTTTGGATATAAAAACAGTTTCGAGCAACCTAGTGAGGCATATTGGGACTTAACCAGGGTTGGATTGGGATCAAAGATCCGCCTGGGCACACCAAAAAAAAGTGGCCTACATTTGCATATTGCCTTCCGCAAAACACTGCTTCAGCGAAGTTTTATGAAAAGAAAGGGGGTGGAGGGGTATGTTTTATTAACATCACTTTGTTAAAAAAAAATTACAGATAAGTTTACACTGCTGGACCACACATTAATGCAAGTGAGACCACTTTTTCTCAGGCCCCTTGCCCCTGCTCAATTAGCAAACATTAATGGGCCGGCCCAGCGAGAGAAAAGGAGAGATACCTCCGCCCATCTGCCTCTAGAAAGGCCACTCAGGGACCCACTGGGCTTCTGGTGGCATCCTAACAGCACAGACAGCCCACAGGCTGGCCAAAAAAGCAGCCCACAGCTGGAACTCGGCTACCAGTCCTTCGGCCATTGCTCGAGTGCCCGTGTTACCAATCCGACCCTGGACTTAACGTTCGAGCGATTCCCTGGTTGAATTACATTAACGAGGGTGAGGCAATCCCCAATGATCAGTATATTTAGGGTTGCCTCACTCTTGTACCATATTAAAATCCACTAACAGTGGTCTCATGGATAACATAAGTTGGGGTGCTTTACGGGGCGCCCTATAGGCACCTGGCACACCGATTTTCCTCAAGCTGAATAGCAGAGCAGTCCTGCAACCCCCAAATGTCGCTGCCATAACATATAGCAGATACAAGTTTGGAAGACTGAAGAGGGCCTTAAATGGTTTCTTCCCCAGCCTAGCACTACAATTCTGAACTGACCCCCAGGCATGCACCAACATGAATCTTTTGGAAGCAAGTAATGGGCTCCATGTGTTTCTACCATCGGACATGATGCTGGGTAGTTAAAGGTGTGAGTGATCCTGTATTTATTGTAGAAAAGGGCTTTCTGCTTAGCGAGTTTGGCACCAACAACCATTACATAGGATTTTATATTTATAGACAAGCCAAGACTAGTCATAAAATCAGCCAAGTTGTTAAGTAGGGATTGACACCCTAAAGCCATCCTTGACATTAGCATGGCATTGTCTGCAAATAGCACAGCTGGTAATAGGAGGGTGCCTACATAGGGTATTATTTATTTATTTGTATTTATTTATTTGAAAAGTTTTATAAAGCACAAACAAGACCCTTACGAGTATCGGAGCGCTGTACAGATTTGGCGAGAGGATGAGTAATAAAAACACAATGGTATAGAGGGTGTAGCTAAGTCATACATATAATATGGTATGTCATATTGTTTTCCCAATAACACATCCTCTTGACGGTTTATGTAAATGCTAAAGAAAATAAGGGGACAAAATGTAACACTGCTTAACACCCCAGGTAAAAGAAAAAAGGAGCCATTTGCCCCAAACCTCACAGTGGAAGACATATCGTTTTTGGCTGAAATTCATAGGGATTTCAGGGTTGGGACAGCTCCTAGGGACAGCATCAATGAAGCTTAGCACAGTTCACCTGGTCAAAGGCTGAGGTAAGATCCATGAAGCCCAAAAAGAGCATACCCTTTTTGCACAAGGTATACTTCTGAATTAGTAGATACAAGTTCATGCTCTGGTCGATGGTACTAAGACCAGGCCTGACCCCATACTGTAAATCAGAACTCTCCTTTACCCATGACGACAGCCTTTCCAGGATCACCTTGCCCATCACCTTGACAGTTCTATCAATAAAGGAGATGGGCCTGCAACATCTTGGTCAGCCTGGTCCCCCTTTTTGAAAATAGGGTAATAATAGAGTGAGACCATGAGCAAGGAGGACCCAAGGTTACCGCTGCATTTAAAACTGTGGTCAATAGTGGGGCCCAGATAGCTGCATCCCCCCTAAAAAGGTCCACAGGAACTCCGTCTGGGCCTGGGGCCTTATCATTGTAACCAAATGGTATGTCCAGATTGCTAGCTTCAGCGTACCCCGAATATAGCTAATTTTGGTGGCCCTTTGTGAGGTTGTTGACTTAGCCGCAATAACCCTCCAATTGTTAACTCAGAGGTTCCTGCTGCCCCTCTTTTGAGTGTTGCTGCCCCTAACAATTCAGGGCGTGGGCGCACTTCCGGTTCCAAGTGCATTTCCACTGACACCTCAAAGGCTGATTGCAATGTTAAAGCCCCCTGTTAAAATAACATTGATGGTTTTGTAATCTTGGTATGTGCATGAATTTGGCCTCATTACGCTGTTTCCTTTGTTTGTAGAGCTATCCCCTGAGGAAGGGCTACATATTAGCCCGAAATGCATTGGGATTATTGAGTATTGGATTACAATCTTGTGGATTATATGTATCTCATACATCTTGAAACTGATGATCTATACATGAAGTATAATGTATATGGATTAAAGATGAAAAACTACTGAATCTTGTGGATTGAACTTTTGAATGAACATTGTCATAAAACTTTAGACTCTTCAGTCAATATTGTGCTGTGCATCGGGGAGTCTTCCTCTCAACGGGGGAAGCCTTGTATTAAGGTTCTCATTATATCAGAGCTCTGTTAATAGCCTCTCTGATTATTAGGGCTCATAATATTCAGGGTTTGGAATCCAGAAGTGCTCTGCGTTTGCCCTTTTCAGCAAATATGTACAGGGGGTTGAAGTAGATAGGAAACAGTAGTCAAAGGGTTGGCACACCCTGTCAGTCTGTGCACATACAAAAGTAACTTGTGTAAGGTATTCACAAACTCCTCTCCAGTTACCTCTTACACTGGAAAAGGCTGGAATTTTACTCCTGACAAGGGCAGAGCTAAAACGTTTTCTAGGGTGGGGAAAAATAGGGTGTAGGAAAAGTGAGAATGCAGTTGTTCAGTAGATGCATATGTACATATATATATTTGCTCAAGAAAATTTGGAAGTCACCAAATGTTTGGTAGTATGGCTTAAGGCCTACTTCTGTAAACTCTTGTGAAGTACTAAAAGTTGGAAATCTCATCAATGCCAGAGCATAGCTCTGAGGGGTAACTTTTATGACTTTCTTTAAGAATTGGGCTTCTAATTTATTTTCATGCTGCCCATAATGATGGCCATAATGGTTTTACACTCATTCTCTTATATTAATCTTTTTTTAAATATTTGCATGTATCAAACACGTTTTATTGAAGGGTGTCTCAAAGAAATGGCATTGAAAGGTTCACAATAGTTTATCAGAGCGTTGTTCTTCAAGTTGCAATTTTATTTATGTGCATTTTATTTTGAAAGTGAACAAACATCATCTTGCTTTTAAGCTTATGCATGTATTTGCAAATCACCAGGGAGTATTCTGGGAGCATTATGAATAGACACAAATGGTTACGTTTTGTAAACGTGTGCATGTTTTTATACGTTTATCACTGGCCATAATGCAAGCTGAGCTCTCAGTTTACTACATTTCCTTGGAGTGCTCCTGCTAATAGTACATGCTTTGCATTATTGATTCATATGTGCACATTGGAATAACTTATATATATGGATCCAAGCCTTCCCTTAGTGGATAGCAATCCTCTTTCGCCGACAGACAGGGATTCCACACTCCTGTAAAAACAAGCTTTGTCTACATCACAGATAATTCACTTTCAGTAACTGCTCCATAGTGCATTCTAGTCCTTTTAATGCTTGTAGATACCATGGTGACTTTAGCTTTGTTGGAACTATGCAACTGCCACACCATGTTCACTGCTTGTGTAGCGCTCACATTGGCGGTTGGATTGGAACAGGGGCAGGGGGATGTTAGAGTCTGGGCCTGGTTGGGGGAGCACTATTTGCTTCTCCTATGCTGTCCTACCCTGGACACTTCTCTTCTTAGCTCAGTTCTGTGTCTGCTTTGCGGGGGGAATACTTGGGATTGGGACCAGAACTGAGGTTGGGGGCTCTGTCTCACTCTCCCATTGGGCTCATTCTGTGGCCCGGCACACTGTGCTTGAGAGGGTCCGTCTTTGCACTGTGCTCTTGCTGCTTAGGATGGGTGGAGGCAGACGTTAGGAGATCACCTCTGTCTCCGGGGCGCATTGTGGTTCTGCTGAGCCTGGGGTGGAGGGTGCTGATTGTTTCAAAATTAAAACATAGCTTTAACCCGTTGCCTGCTGATGACGGAACCGCTCCGTCATCAGCTGCGGTGGCGCTGTGCTGATGACGGAGCGGTTCCGTCATGGCCCGCTCGGAGCGCCTGCGCAGCGCGAATTCCGCGCCTGCGCTGAGCGTTCCATTGAGCGGGGCGGGCCATGACGGAACCGCTCCGTCATAAGCACAGTGCCACCGACGCTGGTGACGGAGCGGTTCCGTCACCAGCATGCGGCCGCTGCGCGGCCGCCCCACCCCCTTAGCACTGCGGCGGAATAGCCGCCGCAGTGAAGGGGTTAAACACACCTACTGCAGACTTCGACTTCCTGTTGCTCAAATGAGGTTAATTTCTGCTATTTGTCTATTTCCATTGACTTCATTACATTATTTTGATTGCAAGAAATTGCCACTCTAGGTGTTACATATTTAGTCGTTGCCTGACTCTTTTAAATGAACTGAATCTATGAAAATGTCACACATAATCAATCTGAAACTTTAGCAGCTATGCTCATATGGGTGTACTTTCCGATTTTTACATGATTCCCTCGTCTTCATTGCTTGATTTTGCTAGCGAGAAAGTGTCACTCATAGTCATTGAAATGTCACTCATAATTACACTGAAATTATGAAAATGTCACACATAGCAATCTGAAACCTTGGCAGCTATGCACATAACCGCCTGGCTGTTCTAAGCTCTAAAGTAGAACATAGAGGGTAAGGGAAAAGAGGGAAGTACAGGACATAATAAAACGTTATCAGCATTTGCTTAGAATATTTCTGTTGTTTGATTTTCCTCGCAGTAGACTTGGCATTCTGGGGAGCCTTTACTATGGCTCTCCTTTTCTCACTGTCCGACTCAGTAGCTGGGTATCTTTTTCACGTCTGTGTATTGAAAGGTCAGTCCGATGTAGAAGATAGTGATGGCTCCTATCAGCTAAATGGGGAATCCCTATGCTGGAGTTTGCATACTGTGTTTGTGTTGTGTAAATTCAATGAGTCTTAGAAGTTTGTCTCATTCAACAACAGTAAGTGGTTGACTCGAAGGCTGAACACAAGCTGTATTTTTAATGTTCAGCATTCAAGTTGCCAGACATGAATATTGTGCGTGTTGCATGTGACAGAGTGCTGACAGACTGTTTGTGGGTTTGTTGCATATTTGATGATTTGTTGTGTTAGCTACTTGTTATGTGTAGATTACAAACCAAACACATTTTGGCTAGGGCAACTGGTGGGGCTTGTATTTTAAATTATGAGCCAGATCTACTAGCTTTATCAAAAAGAAGCCAATAAAATATTGGGATACATAAAACAAGAGTAATGAATGGAAATGTAAAATAGGATGAAATATGGTTTACATACAAAAGGAAGATTTAAAGGAGGTATGAACATAAACCGCACCACATTTAGAGACACTTTCTATGGAAGATCATAGGATTTGGGTTGCAGATTCTGGTTTGGGTAGGGAGCTACTGACGACTAAGCAGGAATCATTTTTACAGGGTTAGTAAGCAATGTTTGTGAGTGTATGCGTACACCCTCAGGAATTGTGCTTGAAAAAAGACTTGTTTTATCGTCTGCATACACCTTGATGGAATGTGTATGTAAAAAGACTTGTTTTATCGTCTACACCTTGAGGAATTGTAGTTATAAAAAGACTTGTTTTATCATCTACATACACTTTGAGGAAGTGCGATTGTAAGGAGACTTGTATTATCATCAGCGTACACTCTCAGGAACTGTGCTTGTAAAAAGACGTTTTATCGTCTGCATACACCTTGATGGAATGTGTATGTAAAAAGACTTGTTTTATCTTCTACACCTTGAGGAATTGTAGTTATAAAAAGTCTTGTTTTTTCGTCTACATACACTTTGAGGAAGTGTGTGTAGGAAGGTGGATATCTGACTATATGGTTACCCCAACCTTTTGCCTAGTGTTTAGCTGGTTTTCGACTTAGTTGGCCTGGGATCCTGCTAATCAGGGCCCCAGGCTATCTGCTCTCACTATAAAATGGACTCCATGTACTTTAGGTACATCTCCAATTGGATATTGGGTCACCTTATGAGCCCCTGTATAGTGTGCCATAGGTACCCAGGGCATAGGTGCATCCAAGGCCTACCAGGGGCTGCAGCATGTATTATGCCACCCCTGGCTGGCCACTCACATTGACACAACTGGATGATCACTCAGCTGGGGCAAGGTCGTGTAATCACCCCTTGCTTAGATATAGTATTCCTATATCTAACCTTATATCTAGACACATGTACACCTATAAGTCACTCCTATGGCAGGCCTTAACAATCCTGGAGGCAGAGTGCTTGGTTTTATGTGAGATGGTGCTCTAGCATGAGCAGAACCATGTCCTTATAGCTGTTTTAGGATATAGCCATACCATATACTCTTAAGTGCATTATGAACCTTGCGGTTAAATTCTAACTCTGGTTTGGCTTTATCAAAACATGTTGTGTAAGGTGTCATACGCTTTGGAATACTACCCCCTCGACAGTTCTGGCGACGGGGTTAGCATTCCACCCTTCTAGAGGGAGAAGACATGTAGTTGTAGCTTTACCCGGTTAAAGTTAAACAGAGCCTCAGCATCACAAAATGGACGCTGCTGCCACAGACACAAGTCTGACCTCCTGCAGCTGGGAGCCCTTCCAGCGAGGGAGGCCTGGACAATAGATTTCCTGCCTTGGGAGGTGCTAGCACCTCCCCAGACAGGCTATAGAGTATTGGGGCAGGGTGGGTTGAATGAAATAAGACACTGGCTGGGGCACACAAGGTGCTCCATGCATAGCCCGGGTCAAACCAGTTGCTGAGGCACTCCAGCCCCAGCTCTGGCGCGAAACTGGACAAAGGGAAAGGGGTGTAACCACCCGCTTCCCAGGTTCCACCCATAGGAGGGACCTAGCAGGTAATCCAGCCTCTTAGATTGGTATAAAGCTAGGAGCTGAGTCTAGAGACTTGAGATTATCCTGAACTGAAACTCTGAAACGAAACTCTGGACCTTCGACATTCTACTGAAACTAGAAGACTGAAGAATCTCCCTTGTGGTCAAGGAGTGACCACCCTGTGCAAACAGGCACCATCAGTGACTTGCCGGTTTGCTTTGTCGACGCTCCCGCCGGAGCCCGAAGGCTTAGCGACGCAGCCTCTGGACTTCCAGACTTCTCTGACCACGACCCACATCCACAGCAAAGCTGAGACCCGTGGCAGACACGAGAGACGTGGGACCGGACTACCTGCAGTACCTGCTTTTTGCTAACTGTGCAGCTTCTGAGGCGTCCTTGAAGTTGTGCATTGGACCCTGAGAGGTCCAAACCCCGAGCCGTAAGTGCACCGAAGCTCAGCCCTCCACACTCCACGAGTGCCGCTAGGGGCCTGCTCTTGCATTTCTCCTTGACGCGTCTTCGCGGTTGCTAGCCTGTTGGCTAGTAGCCCTCCTGAAGACATATTTACGAAACAACACAGCTTGCCTGGTTGCTCCGGGCTTGCTCCTGCTTTCCTGTAAAGGGGAAGCTCCCCAGACCTTGCTGGTCTGAACAGAAGCCGCTCTTCCTTTCCTGCATGGGTTGCCTTTGTCAAGGCTTGTTGACTCCAATCTGGAAGCCGACACCGCCAACAGCGAGATCCTTTGTGGGACAGTCCGTATCCAGCTCCTGGTTGTCGTCGATGCCTCCTGGTCCACGTGGCTGCAGAGACAAGCTTCACTTCTTCACCGGTTTGCAGCTCGACATCGCCTGGTTCCTTCCTGGTCACTGGCTAGTGACCCAGACTCTATCCATCTGGCAAGGCGACCGTGATGATAGATTAGTTGAGAATGGAAATGAGTTTGCTGCTGATCTTTTTACTCCCGAGGTTGAAGGGAGCATGGGTCTGTGGGTGCTCTGGAGTGGATGGAGTTATTGATGGCTGTAGTGCTCTGAGTGGTGAGCTATTCCCATGTGGTGAGCGGGTGGTTGTGGGTGGAGTCTGTTAGTGTGTGGAGGTAATTGAGGTCAGTGGGCTGGGGTTCGAAGTTACTGTAGATGGTCATCTTGTAAATGTCATCACTTGTCTATATGGTAATGCTTAGGGGGTAGACGTTGTTTCATTTAATCTTTTAGCATTAACTCTCTTAATCCTAAATTTAACCATGGCTTTGATGGTCTTGTCTACCAGAAGTCCTAAGCCACCCACTATTGCGTCTTGCAACAAAAAATGTCGTAATGCTAATAAAGCTTTACATCATGCTCTAGGATGTATATTCCCTGATTCCCTTAAGCATTATATGTTCTAGGAAAGATTATATAACGCTTGCATTTTGTCTAAAATAAGAGCACTACAAAAGGAAAGTCAGGCTGCCATATCTAAATTTCTTTTGATTTTTGGAGGATGGACAATAAATCCTGGTTTTCACCAAAGGAAGATAGGGCTCTTGAAGTGAATATTTAAGCAACTACCGGGTAAATACATTTTCCTTCTTATATGATTCCAGTTCCAAGAAAAGGTTTTCTAACAAATATTCAAACCATTTGCTGTCTTTTTTCTTAAAATAATTTATTAATGCCATTAATGGTAGCCCTAGCAATAAAGCTCCTGGCCCGGACAGGGTACCTATGGACCTAAATTTAATGTCCAAATTGGCTGTCCATTGTTACCCTTTATTTTAAACAGCTCATGGTGGAATTCTGTTATAATTCCTTTCTTTAAAGGAGAAGATGGAAATGATCCTGAGTGTTAGCGTTCTATTTATCTCATAGGTTATTGGTAGAGTCCTAATGTCACAGCTTCAAGTATGGGCAGAAGACAGAGGATTCTTGGCAGAAGCACATTTGCACTCTAGACTGTCTTTGCGAACCTTAGAACAGTGCCTTAATCTTAATATGCTTGTTATGAAGTATGTTAAAGTTCAAAAGGGTTGGTTACACGTGGCATTTATGGACCTTTGATTCTGTTAACGGAGTGGGAAATAATGGCACAGGTGTTGGTAGATCTGGCTTTGATTCATTTTCTTCAGTGTATGACGGGAATCTGACAGCAAGAGTACAATATGGCTCTAGTCGGGAGTGCATGGATGCTTTTTCCTCCTTGAGTGGGGTATGCTAGCTGCTTTGGCACCCTTCCTGTTTGCCCTATGTACAAACCATCTAGAGGACACTTTGAGGGAACAGGGAAAGGATGCTCAAGATTAGTTAGGAAGCATAACTAATCTTTAGCATATCCCCATACTGCTATTCTGCGACGCTGCCGTTTTCATGTCGCAAACAACCAGAGGCTGACAGGAGCTAATCAAATGCTATGTGACTTGCACAAGGAATTTGGATTTAAATACAAACCTCTCAAAATCACATGTCAATGTCCTTAACCTTACAAATAGGAAAACCAAGGCCGTGTTTGTTGGGAAAGCAATGCTTAAATCTGTGAAGAGATTCCAGTATCACTATATCTTTTTAGGTCTCGCCTGTCAATGCGCTTGCGCATTGAGCTTGTTAGGTCTCGCCTGTCAATGCGCATGCGCATTGAGCTTGCGAGAATAAAGGGGCTTAACGAGAGCTTAACCATCTCGGGCGATTTGATGCGGTGCCCGTGAAAAGCAAGCTCAATGCGCAAGCGCATTGACCGCAAAGCGCGTGCACATCAAAGCCATCTGCCTCCCTCCCACAGGCATTCCTCCAGCGTGCGCTCTGCCTTAGGCATTTCTCCTCCCCTAATTATTCACTGCCCACGGCTGGACGGCCGTACTTTCACGGCCGCCAGGCCGTGTCTCGTTTTAACTTATTTAAAATAAAACTTTTTAAGCTTTCCAACAATTCCCGCTTACACCGCAACCGCTCTTCCCTCTGTGTTCAATCACTTTCACTTTTACCGCCGCCAGGCCGTGTCTCGTTTTAACTTACTTAAAATAAAACTTGTTAAGCTTTCCAAGCATTCCCGCTTACACCGCAACCGCTCTTCTCCTCTGTGTCCAATCACTTCGGTACACAAGCTTCTCAAGTGGATTCTCCTTCGCAGGCTTAGAAATTGGTTGTTTTACTGCAGTGAGTGTATCCTAACCCCCTTTTTCTGCCCCTTGATGCATTTGTGATCTGCTTCACGAGTCTGAAGAATCGGTGTGTTTACTGACAGCCGGTTTTGCTTATATCTTAGCTAATTCACAGAGCACATACTGAGGCTGTCCCAGATCAGAAATCGGGGTGGTTGCATATTACTATGTCAAATCGATTGTTTGGTCGTGTTTTCACCTAACTTCCCTTGCATTTAACCCATCACCTCCTCCTCATACTGAGGCTGTCCCAGATCAGAAATCTGGGTGGTTGCATATTACTATGTCAAATCGGTTGTTTGGTCGTGTTTTCACCTAACTTCCCCTGCATTTAACCCATCACGTCCTCCTCTAAGCTCATGCGACAAACCTCATGGTCCCCCTCCTCCCTCAAGTCCTATTCATTTTCATACAGGCACTTTGACTTTTTATTTTCTCACAGTTTTTTGCTGCAATTATGTAGCGCAAACTTGATTCCGATGGTATTGGAGTCCTTTACATGAGCATCACTCACATTGCACAGGATCACTTTCATTTTGAAAACATGTTGCACAGCGGCATTCGGGATTTTAGCTAACACAATACATACTAAACTAAAAAACACCCCGCTGCCTAGTTTGCCCCCTGGCAAGCCTTGATTCCGCACCCCCTCGCAGCTCAGTAGAATGCCTTCCCAGGCCACTTTTAATAAAGGGGCTGCCAAAATGCGGACACTCCTCAACCCTCTGCTTCACATGAGACTCTGCGGCTCTCCTGGGACAATAAACCACTCCAGAACAAACATGGAGTTGTCATACGCAGCCATCTATCTCAATTAAGGGCCACATAGCTTCTCTAACCTCCAGGAAAATATAGCCCTGCTATTTAATTTTGTTGCGGGATTACTGTGTAAAGAAGGTTTGCATAACGTCTCATCTGACTAACTAGTGCTTTAGTTTAGCATTGTATGTGTTTTAATAGGCTTGTGTGTATGTCCTTTAATGCATGTGCATGCTTGTCTTTTTCTGTTCAGTTCCAGTGTCCGTGTGTGCTTACCTGGATTTCCGTTTGTCTACTTTATGTGGCCTTTGTCAACGAGGCAATCCGCTACTCTGTCCAACATTTATGAAAACGAGCATTACTGTGAAGGCGCTCGCCGCATATATAATTGGTTTGGGGCTGGAGTACTTTAGTACAACGCTTCCGGGCAACGTAGGCCACGGTGCTGCAGAGGCAGTGGTGTCGTGCCCACCTTTATTAGCACCCCACCTCCATCAGTCCCTTCATCCTGCATTCATGGTCCCGTGTGTAACATATTGCAATAGTGCCTAAAAACAATTTTATCACTATGCCCTTGTTCTGACTTGTTTTTATTATCCTATTAGGCTGTTTTTTGTATTTGCTAAAAAAAAAAGCATTCTCTGTGGAACTTTGGCTTGTGTTATAGTGATTTAAACGTGATTGTAGATTTTTGTTTTCACTTTTGCGTACACCTTTTCTTTTTGTAAAAAAACGAATGAAACAAAGACCTTTCCTGTCAGTTGTTTACTTATTTGCATCTCATTGATGCTGGGAAGGAAGAGATTACTATATTTAGTGGCGATCGTCAAACACTTAATTATCTTGCCTGTTTCTTTTCTCAGCTGGCATGTCAAGCTGACATTTCACACTCTACCAGACTTTCTGTCGACCTGTTTTTTTTTCTTCTTCATTCCTTTTAGCATCCTATGCCCAATTGAAGCGTAATGCAATGTGGCTGCATGCGCGTTGTATGCACCCGGTCAAAAAAACACTTATGTTATGGTGTACATCAGTGCAGCGCAGCGCATTATGCAGTCTTACTGTTCTTCCCTGTCCTTCTATGAAATCATCTAAAATGGCACGTCATGTACTGACTTTGTTAGGCTACTAGGGTGAATTAAGTGTTGTAAATATTTAAACAAACTAGAATAATCAGCCAGCATGAAATGTGTTCACATGTCACATGGCAGTGCATTTTTACAAAACTAAACGTTTGTATTTAAAAGCCTGTTTCTTTTTATAGACATGTAAATACAACACATATTACATTACAAATAATAATAATAATAATAATATGAAATTTATAATGCGCTCAGCTTACCCTGGGGCATCCCGGCGCAGACAGACCAAAAGGAGAGGCTCAGCTAATCCATACTGTGGAAACAGGTAGGTTTTAAGAAGTTTCCTAAATGCTATAGGTGTCACGTTTGCGAAAAGTTAAAACTATTGGCATTGTAAATGACAAAGCTATTAATTTTGCTATTTTCAAGACCAACACATAAAAAAAAATCATTTACAAGACCAATAGCTCCGACTTTTCTAATGCGAGACCTATTGCATTTCCAATGCTTGTTTGATTCTCAGCTTAACCGGAATGCTCTTCTTTTAGATAAGAGGTCGATGTAAGCCAACTCAGGCGGTTTTCAGCCTCACCTCAAGACCAGGACACGAGCCCTTGACCCAGATGTTAATGGTATACACAGCCAAAAGAAATAAAATATATATCTTCTGTGATTTATGGATCTGGGGCTATGTAGTTGCGGACCGTTTTAAAAGAGGAAAATACAATTTTGAGATGTCTGTGGGTTCCCTCAGTCAACTCTCCTTTTCCCTGCATGAGGGCTTGGTTTTGAGGACGTGAAGAATTGTATTCAATTCGCCCCTTTGTTGCTTTGGGGAGCTCTCTGCAGCAATTCTGCCTCCTTTTCGAATATTAGTGTATGCTCTCATGGCATAAGTATATACCTGCATTCAGCAGGGACATCAGCCACCTATAACTTATCACCATCCAGATAAGATGTGGACTGTGGATAAGAAATGGCTGGTGGGCGCACTTTTGTAGCCAAGAAGTGTGGCGGGAGATGATATGAAAAGCTCCATAGAAGCTCATTTTTCCCTGAAAAAAAGTCAACAAGATGGAGTCATATCACATGTGGGTAGCCAGTAGGTTGGACCAGATTTATGTTTGGTATCATAAGCCACTTGTCTCTTTCATTGGAGCACGCCTTTCTAGCAATTCTAATGATGTATGCCATTGTGTTATCTAGTCAAAGCAGCCTGTGTTTTTCGTTTCCTTGTACATTCTATTCTGTTATACACAAGATACATTTTAGGATCCGTTGTCATGTTTTTTTTTTTACATCCTTTCATTGTGGCCCCCCTTGATTTATGAATAGGGCTCCCGGTTTTCAAGTATTTACTTTTTGGACATTTCCGTCTGTATTTATCCATTTTTATTTTTTGCAAATTGTACCTGTATTTATCCATGTTTATTTTGGGCTTTATGGAAAAATGAAGCTGAAATTAGTATATTTCCACATTTATTTAACCTGTAAAAATGCACTCATGCTTGAATGCCTACCAGGTTTCAATGCTGTAAACACCCACAGAAGATAAATCCAGGCACTTATAAGAAAATATGCAAATTTTAGTATCAACCCTGTGCATATCTACTGCTGTTAAAGCCTCTTTACTAAAATTCCTTTCTTTTTTAGCCCCTTTACCTATCAATCCACACAGCTATTGGCCTGGCAGTCATGGCAGAAACTATTTAGAATTACTAAAAAAAAGCAACTCAATTTCCATTTTTATCCACATTAAAAAATAAATACAGACAAGAAACTAAATATTTTTTGTCTATATTTATCTGTAGAAATCAATAAAAACGGAAAACAGGGAGCCTTATTTAGGATGCTGTGAGGAGGTAATCTATGGCAGCAGTAAAAAAACAGAAGGATTGAATTAATTTTGCTATTGTTGGTTCACTCTTGAACTAGACTATAATGACAAAATGTTTTAGGTCTAACTGTGTATTTGAAGTTGGATGTATTTTGTACACTGGCTATGTTACTAATTGATTCCTTTCCTTTGTGATTTCTGGCTTTGTTACGGAGTAAATGTAGCATATGTTTTTATTATTTATTTTGGTTTTATTGGATGTTTTATGTATTGTTGTTTTTATGTTTTATACGGTGAACGGAATTAATGTTTGTCCTGACTTGATTTCTAAAAAGAGTTCATAGTAAAACTAAAAAGCCTGTGTATTAAATTAATTCAAAACACTTTTTCTGCTTAAATAGATTGGTGACTATTTAGGACATTATAGTGCCATGGGATTCTTAAACTGCTCGATTATTTTGGTTTTCTTTGTCATCGTTGCTGCCAGAGATTTTCCAATGCAGAAAAGTCATAATTGAGCACCCAGTCAGTAATAGAATCCCAAAGCGGAAGAAAACTTATGGTCAAGGAAAAACAGAAGCACAACCGAAAGAGACAATGAAGATTATTAGGACAGGATGGAAAATAAATATACATTCACATTTTTCATTTGTTTAAGTTAAAAAGCAACAGCGTAGAGCAGTTTTACTTTCAGACTTCTTTAAAAAAAAAAAACATTCAGAAAATATTTTCCCTCATGGAGCAACTCCTTTCCTACACCAGTTTTGGATGATTTCCCTCATGTTTCCACCCTATATAAAAATGGAATTCTGTTACCTTGGCATAAGTGTGTATCATCAGACTATGCCCAAGATTGGAATGAGCAGTAGAAAAATGTGTGATTATCTACAAGCATGTTGGTTTGTGGGGGTTGCATGTCAATATAATATAGATAAAATAGCTCCCTAGAAAAATATTGTATCCATGTGAACGACTACCACTATATCGTCTAGCTAAGTATATATGGGGAAGTAATTATTTGTGATTCTTAAATCACCATCTACTTACCATGATGATGAAGAGGTAGTTAAGATTGTGGATTCGATATTTTTGTAGTTCGATGATTTGATCACGATAATGGATCCCCACCCCCATTGTTTGTAGAGCCAATCAAACTTCACTGCACATCCCCAGCTCTGGTACACCTGCCCCCCACATATGGGGGAATATGTGCTCACATGCAAAAGTATGTGTGAGTTTTGTGATTATCAATCCCCGTTTTGAAAATCCTAAATGTAATCCAGCGATTTAAAAACCTGTGCTGAATTTAGATGTGAATGTGGCTTTGTGACTGGAGGAGTCCATAAATTCACACACCTATCGCCACAAAGTCCTTCCTTATTTTACTCTGAAGCTCTTAGGAGGAAATGCCAGAAAAAAATGACTATGAAATCTACATTTTTACAGAAGGTTGTAAGGTGGGCAGCGGTCTCTCTCTGAACATCGTACTATGTTTTCAAAGTGACAGGTTGCACAGGTCTCATTTAAAACAGGAGTGTGGAATTTTCTATATAGGGCTCCCAGTTTTATGGTATTTATTGTGTTGCCTTTTCAGTCTGTATTTGTTTTGTCCATATTTAATTTTTACTAATTCTATCTGTATTTCTCCATACTTACTTTGTGTTTAGTGTAAATAATAAAGCTGCAATGGCGATATTTTCATGTTTATTTACCTGACAAATGTATACTCATCTTTGAATAACAAATGAGTTTTAGCCATTTAATGTACGATACAGTCATCTGAAATCATTTGCATTGTAGAGCAGCTTAAGCAGCTACACAGCTGCAGTTATTTAAGCTTCAGTAGGAAATATTTTTGTTCCGAGTCAGTGTGCATAGGTATTGACCTTGAACACATGATTGACAATAGTGAGAATCGCCCAATTAAAACCTATTTTTCTGTATTTTTGAATAGTTACAAATAAATCCGACAGGAAAAATAGATTTCTCTCTGTATTTATCTGTAAAATTCGGTAAAACAGTAAACTGGGAGCCTTAATTTTATATTTATAAAATATCTATCTGTAGAAATGACAGGATTCTTCCAAAATCTTCATGTCATGTAGAAAAATTAATCTTTTTTCCTTTTGGCGCCATGCAGTGAGGTGACAAATGATGATAAGGTTCTCATTATATCAGAGCTCTGTTAATAGCCTCTCTGATTATTAGGGCTCATAATATTCAGGGTTTGGAATCCAGAAGTGCTCTGCGTTTACCCTTTTCAGCAAATATGTACAGGGGGTTGAAGTAGATAGGAAACAGTAGTCAAAGGGTTGGCACACCCTGTCAGTCTGTGCACATACAAAACTAACTTGTGTAAGGTATTCACAAACTCCTCTCCAGTTACCTCTTACACTGGAAAAGGCTGGAATTTTACTCCTGACAAGGGCAGAGCTAAAACGTTTTCTAGGGTGGGGAAAAAGAGGGTTAGGAAAAGTGAGAATGCAGTTGTTCAGTAGATGCATATGTACATATATATATATATTTGCTCAAGAAAACTTGGAAGTCACCAAATGTTTGGTAGTATGGCTTCAAGGCCTACTTCTGTAAACTCTTGTGAAGTACTACAAGTTGGAAATCTCATCAATGCCAGAGCATAGCTCTGAGGGGTAACTTTTACGACTTTCTTTAAGAATTGGGCTTCTAATTTATTTTCGAGCTGCCCATAATGATGGCCATAATGGTTTTACACTCATTCTCTTATATTAATCTTTTTTTAAATATTTGCATGTATCAAACACGTTTTATTGAAGGTTGTCTCAAAGAAATGGCATTGAAAGGTTCACAATAGTTTATCAGAGCGTTGTTCTTCAAGTTGCAATTTTATTTATGTGCATTTTATTTTGAAAGTGAGCAAACATCATCTTGCTTTTAAGCTTATGCATGTATTTGCAAATCACCAGGGAGTATTCTGGGAGCATTATGAATAGCCCCAAATGGTTACGTTTTGTAAACGTGTGCAAGTTTTTATACGGTTATCACTGGCCATAATGCAAGCTGAGCTCTCAGTTTACTACATTTCCTCGGAGTGCTCCTGCTAATAGTACATGCTTTGCATTATTGATTCATATGTGCACATTGGAATAACTTATATATATGGATCCAAGCCTTCCCTTAGTGGATAGCAATCCTCTTTTGCCAACAGACAGGGATTCCACACTCCTGTAAAAACAAGCTTTGTCTACATCACAGATAATTCACTTTCAGTAACTGCTCCATAGTGCATTCTAGTCCTTTTAATGCTTGTAGATACCATGGTGACTTTTGCTTTGTTGGAACTATGCAACTGCCACACCATGTTCACTGCTTGTGTAGCGCTCACATTGGCGGTTGGATTGGAACAGGGGCAGGGGGATGTTAGAGTCTGAGCCTGGTTGGGGAGCACTATGTGCTTCTCCCATGTTGTCCTACCCTGGACACTTCTCTTCTTAGCTCAGTTCTGTGTCTGCTTTGCGGGGGGGGGGGGGGGGGGCATACTGGGGATTGGGACCAGAACTGAGGTTGGGGGCTCTGTCTCACTCTCCCATGGGGCTCATTCTGTGGCCCGGCACACTGTGCTTGAGAGGGTCCGTCTTTGCACTGTGCTCTTGCTGCTTAGGATGGGTGGAGGCAGACGTTAGGAGATCACCTCTGTCTCCGGGGCGCATTGTGGTTCTGCTGAGCCTGGGGTGGAGGATGCTGATTGTTTCAAAATTAAAACATAGCTTTAAACACACCTACTGCAGACTTCGACTTCCTGTTGCTCAAATGAGGTTAATTTCTGTTATTTGTCTATTTCCATTGACTTCATTACATCATTTTGATTGCAAGAAATTGCCACTCTAGGTGTTACATATTTAGTCGTTGCCTGACTCTTTTAAATTAACTGAATCTATGAAAATGTCACACATAATCAATCTGAAACTTTAGCAGCTATGCTAAATTGGGTGTACTTTCCGATTTTTACATGATTCCCTCGTCTTCATTGCTTGATTTTGCTAGCGAGAAAGTGTCACTCATAGGCATTGAAATGTCACTCATAATTACACTGAAATTATGAAAATGTCACACATAGCAATCTGAAACCTTGGCAGCTATGCACATAACCGCTTGGCTGTTCTAAGCTCTAAAGTAGAACATAGAGGGTAAGGGAAAAGAGGGAAGTACAGGGCATAATAAAACGTTATCAGCATTTGCTTAGAATATTTCTGTTGTTTGATTTTCCTCGCAGTAGACTTGTCATTCTGGGGAGCCTTTACTATGGCTCTCCTTTTCTCACTGTCCGACTCAGTAGCTGGGTATCTTTTTCACGTCTGTGTATTGAAAGGTCAGTCCGATGTAGAAGATAGTGATGGCTCCTATCAGCTAAATGGGGAATCCCTATGCTGGAGTTTGCATACTGTGTTTGTGTTGTGTAAATTCAATGAGTCTTAGGAGTTTGTCTCATTCAACAACAGTAAGTGGTTGACTCGAAGGCTGAACACAAGCTGTATTTTTAAGGTTCAGCATTCAAGTTGCCAGACATGAATATTGTGCGTGTTGCATGTGACAGAGTGCTGACAGACTGTTTGGGGGTTTGTTGCATCTTTGATGATTTGTTGTGTTAGCTACTTGTTATGTGTAGATTACAAACCGAACACATTTTGGCTAGGGCAACTGGTGGGGCTTGTATTTTAAATTATGAGCCAGATCAACTAGCTTTATCAAAAAGAAGACAATAAAATATCGGGGTACATAAAACAAGAGTAATGAATGGAAATGTAAAATAGAATGAAAATAAATACATACAAAAGGAAGATTTAAAGGAGGTATGAACATAAACCGCACCATATTTAGAGACACTTGCTATGGAAGATCATAGGATTTGGGTTGCAGATTCTGGTTTGGGTAGGGAGCTACTGACGACTAAGCAGAAATCTTTTTTACTGGATTAGTAAGCAAGGTTTGTGAGTGTATGCATACACCCTGAGGAATTGTGCTTGTAAAAAGACTTGTTTTATCGTCTGCATACACCTTGATGGAACGTGTATGTAAAAAGACTTGTTTTATCGTCTACACCTTGAGGAATTGTAGTTATAAAAAGATTGGTTTTATCGTCTACATACACTTTGAGGAAGTGTGATTGTAAGAAGACTTGTATTATCACCTGCGTACACCCTGAGGAACTGTGCTTGTAAAAAGACGTTTTATCGTCTGCATACACCTTGATGGAATGTGTATGTAAAAAAGACTTGTTTTATCGTCTACACCTTGAGGAATTGTAGTTATAAACAGACTTGTTTTTTCGTCTACATACACTTTCAGGAAGTGTGTGTAGGATGGTGGATATCTGACTATATGGTTACCCCAACCTTTTGCCTAGTGTTTAGCTGGTTTCGACTTAGTTGACCTGGGATCCTACTAATCAGGGCACTAGGCTAACTGCTTTCACTATAAAATGGACTCCATGTACTTTAGGTACATCTCCAATTGGATATTGGGTCACCTTATGAGCCCCTGTATAGTGTACCATAGGTACCCAGGGCATAGGTGCATCCAAGGCCTACCAGGGGCTGCAGCATGTATTTTGCCACCCCTGGCTGGCCATCCAAACTGACACAACTGGCTGATCACTCAGCTGGGGCAAGGTCGTGTAATCACCCCTTGCTTAGGTATAGTATCCCTATACCTACCATTATATATAGACACATATATACCTATAAGTCACTCCTATGGCAGGCCTTGACAATCCTGAAGGCAGAGTGCTTGGTTTTATGTGAGATGGTGCTCTAGCATGAGCTGAGCCTGTCTGGAGCTTTCTGAACCATGTCCTTATAGCTGTTCTATGATATAGCCATACCATATACTCTTTAGTGCATTATAATCCTAGCGGTTAATGCTAACTTTGGTTTGGCTTTATCAAAACATGTCGTGTAAGGTGTCATACACTTTGGAATACTACCCCCTCGCCAGCTCTGGCGACGGGTGTAGCATTCCACCCTTCTAGAGGGAGAAGACATGTAGTTGTAGCTTTACCCGTTTAAAGTTAAACAGAGCCTCAGCATCACAAAATGGATGTTGCTGCCACAGACACAAGTCTGACCTCCTGTAGCTGGGAGACCTTCCAGCGAGGGAGCCCTGGGCAATAGATTACCTGCCTTGGGAGGTGCTAGCACCTCCCCAGACAGGCTATAGTATATTGGGGCAGGGTGGGTTGAATGAAATAAGACACTGCCTGGGGCACACAAGGTGCTCCATGCACAGCCCGGTTCAAACCAGTTGCTGGGACACTCCAGCCCCAGCTCTGGCGCGAAACTGGACAAAGGTAAAGGGGTGTTACCACCCCTTCCCAGGTTCCACCCATAGGACGGACCTAGCAGGTAACCCAGCCCCTTAGATTGGTATAAAGCTAGGAGCTGAGTCTAGAGACTTGAGATTATCCTGAACTGAAACTCTGAAACGAAACTCTGGACCTTCGACATTCTACTGAAACTAGAAGACTGAAGAATCTCCCTTGTGGTCAAGGAGTGACCACCCTGTGCAAACAGGCACCATCAGTGACTTGCCGGTTTGCTTTGTCGACGCTCCCGCCGCAGCCCGAAGACTTAGCGACGGAGCCTCTGGACTTCCAAACTTCTCTGACCCAAACCCACATCCACAGCAAAGCTGAGACCCGTGGCGGACATGAGAGACGTGGGACCGGAGTACCTTCAGTACCTGCTTTTTGCTAACTGTGCAGCTTCTGAGGCGTCCTCGAAGTTGTGCATTGGACCCTGAGAAGTCCCAACCCTGAGCCGTAGGTGCACCGAAGCTCAGCCCTCCACACTTCACGAGTGCCGCGTGGGGCCTGCTCTTGCATTTCTCCTTGACGCGTCTTCGCGGTTGCTAGCCCGTTGGCTAGTAGCCCTCCTGAAGACATCTTTACAAAACAACACCACTTGCCTGGTTGCTCCGGGCTTGCTCCTGCTTTCCTGTAAAGGGGAAGCTCCCCAGACCTTGCTGGTCTGAACAGAAGCCGCTCTTCCCTTCCTGCGTGGGGTGCCTTTGCCAAGGCTTGTTGACTCCAATCCGGAAGCTGACACCGCCAACAGCGAGATCCTTCGTGGGACAGTCCGTATCCAGCTCCTGGTCCTCGTCGACGCCTCCTGGTCCACGTGGCTGCAGAGACAACCTTCACTTCTTCACCTGTTTGCAGCTCGACATCGCCTGGTTCCTTCCTGGTCACTGGCTAGTGACCCAGACTCTGTCCCCTCTGCTTTCAGGTTCTTCACTGCTTCGATCCACCCTTGGATCCAACCGGACATCTTCCTCCTGGTCGCCTGAAGCATCTTTGTGCAGTTCTCCATAGGATTCGACGACGAAACCCAACACGAAAGAACACCTATGCACCCGGCTTCCCTGGGTGAGGTAACTCGAGTACTCCAGTGCTCCCGTGGGTAATACCTATCCAAGTGTCCTAATTTAACTGGGTTTTCCCGTAGTCCACCCGGAAGTGTCCGAAATCAACTACTTTGTTAACTTTACGTTCCCATTGAAAGTCTATGAGAACCCGCATGTGTGTTTAGACACTGCACACGCATCCTGTGAGACTCCTACTTCCTAACCTGTGGTTTTTCAGTGTAGTCCCAGCGATTCCCTAGGCCCTAGGCCTATTCACCTGTTCTGAAGTGGTTCTTATACCACTTACTTAGTATATGGTTCGTGAGGCCCCTAGGGCAGAATTGTATTTGTGCAACCTATAGTATGCTTATTTAGTCACTTGTGCTGTATCTCGAACTCTGACCTCATAAAGAGTGCAGAGGGGTTGTGTTAGTAATAAATACATATATATTTGATATATACCTTGTAAGGTGTCCTTTCATTTGGTATTGAAGGGGTTATTTTTGGTAAAACAATTGGCTTCACATGCTCTCTGAAGTATTAGCCTAAGACTGCTTTGTCCGTGCTACCACTAGGATATCTGGGCTATAAGGTTGACTTTACAACCATCACCATAAGGGTTCTTTGGACTGATAAAGGGTGCCCACTAGAATAGTGGGCATCACATATCAGGCCAACTTCTCACATTGGTGTGCAGCGGTTGGGATAAGAGCTTGCTGATTGTTTTACCATAATATCTTGAGATATCATTTGAAAGATCACATTAAGGTACCTTGAGGTACATATAATAGTCTTAAAATACTTAAGTTCTACTGAACTTAGTTCTCGTAGAGCAAAGGGCCTAGCACACCCTGACTACAACTCCTAGAGAGGTTTAGTAGGTAACACTTAGTGTAGGTAGGTGCGCACACCACACCTCACTAGATCATGTCTCTGAGAGCAGAACCAAGTGGATCTCTCCCAGTGGAAGTAGATCCTTTTAAGAAAACCTTCCAGATATGATACCCTAACTTTTCATGATTTGAGGCACTTGTGCACAACAAGAAAGTTAAAACAGGGTTCCAACCCAACCCTGAAGCACCTGATTGAGCTCATGGAAGAATATGATGCTCAGAAAGCCTCTAATACAATCAATCAATCAATCATAACATTTGTATAACGCGCTACTCACCCGGCAGGGTCTCAAGGCACTTGGGGGAAGGGGTCCGCTATTGCTCGAACAGCCAGGTCTTGAGTTGTCTCCTGAAGGCGAGATGGTCCTGGGTCAGCCGAAGGTGGATGGGGAGGGAGTTCCATGTCTTGGCCGCCAGGTAGGAGAAGGATCTCCCTCCGGCGGTGGCTCTTCGGATGCGTGGTACGCCGGCGAGGGCGAGGCTTGTAGAGCGTAGCTGGCGGGTGGGCGTGTAGAAGGTCAGGCGGTCGTTGAGGTACTTGGGGCCCAGGTCGTGGAGAGACTTGTGTGCGTGGGTGATGAGCCTGAACGTGATCCTCTTGCTGACGGGAAGCCAGTGCAGGTCCCTCAGGTGGCCGGAGATGTGGCTGCGTCGGGGGATGTCCAGGATGAGTCGGGCAGAGGCGTTCTGGATGCGTTGGAGTCTTTTCTGTAGCTTGGCTGTGGTTCCGGCGTAGAGGGTGTTTCCGTAGACCAGTCGGCTGGTGACAAGTGCCTGGGTGACCGTCTTCCTGGTTTCGGTCGGGATCCATCGGAAGATCTTGCGGAGCATGCGTAGGGTGTTGAAGCATGATGAGGAGACGGCGTTGATTTGTCTGGTCATCGAGAGGGAGGAGTCCAGGATGAAGCTCAGGTTGCTTGCATGGTTTGTTGGCTTGGGAGTGATGCCCAGGGCGAGGGGCCACCAGGAGTCGTCCCAGGTGGAGGGTGATGGTCCCAGGATGAGGACTTCCGTCTTGTTTGAGTTCAGTTTCAGGCGGCTGTTCTTCATCCAATCGGCGAGGTCTTTCATCCCTTCGTGTAGGCTAGTTCTGGCGGTGGCGGTGGCGGGGTCTCTGGTGAGGGAGAGGATCAGTTGGGTGTCGTCGGCGTAGGAGATGATGTTGAGGCTGTGTTGTCATGCGATGGCTGCAAGAGGTCTCATGTAGACGTTGAAGAGGATGGGGCTGAGTGATGATCCTTCCGGTACGCCGCAGATGACTTTGGTGGCTTCGGATTGAAACGGGCGGAGGCGGACTCTCTGTGTTCTTCCGGCGAGGAACGAGATGATCCACTCCAGTGCCTTCTCTTGGATACCGATGTTGCTGAGGCGTTGAACTAGGGTGCGGTGGCAGACAGTGTCGAACGCTGCGGAGAGGTCTAGGAGGATGAGGGCTGCTGTTTCCCCGTTGTCGAGCAGGGTTCTGATGTCGTCGGTGGCTGCGATGAGGGCAGTCTCGGTGCTGTGGTTGGCTCGGAAGCCGGACTGCGAGGGGTCGAGGGATCCGTTCGTCTCGAGGAAGGCGGCAAGCTGTCTGTTGACGGTCTTCTCGATGACTTTGGCAGGATAAGGGAGGAGCGAGATGGGGCGGAAGTTCTTGAGGTTGGTGGGGTCTGCTGTAGGTTTCTTCAGTAGGGGGCTGAGCTCGGCATGCTTCCAGCTCTCCGGGAAGGTGGCGGTGTTGAAGGAGGTGTTGATGATGTTCCGGAGTTGGGGTGCGATGGTGGAGTCAGCCTTGTTGAAGACGTGGTGGGGTTAAGAAAAAGGGGTAACCCTGTGTCCCTCAGAACCTGGGCATTTGTAGTTTAAATGAAAAATGGTTCTGTTAAGTCGGACCAATTACTTTTGAAAACACAAATTAATGAGAACGCAAACTCTCTGATACAAGTCCAACAATTTGAGAAATAAATGCTCAAAAGCTTCAAGTCATGTAATCAATAAATTGTATTACGAAATTCCAAACATTTGGTATCTGAATTGCAATCATTCTTCGATAACATTCAATGCTTGAGGTGACTGTCAAGTAACAAGTGACTTTTAGTGAAGAAAAAATATACAGTGCAATTTATGTACAGGTATATACAAATATCTTCGTTGGCCAGATAACAATTTTAAACCAAGGATTCCTAGGGTTCCTATCCGGATCCTGGTATTTCTGGGCCTATGATGTTCGTCGACGTTTCGACCCTAGTGCGCCCTGGTTGGTGGTCGCGGCGGGTCTTTATCAAGACAGAGGGAGACAGTTTGGGACTCAGACTGGGCGATCTCAGCCTGAGACTGATGGTGGCGTTAATGCCAGTCAAATCTTGCCTGTAACAAATTTCTTTACAAAGAAGCCGGAGGTTCTGACTTCCTCTCGTGCCGGCGCTGAAGCAACCTCAAGCATTGAATGTTATCGAAGAATGATTGCAATTCAGATACAAAATGTTTGGAATTTCGTAATACAATTTATTGATTACATGACTTGAAGCTTTTGAGCATTTATTTCTCAAATTGTTGGACTTGTATCAGAGAGTTTGCGTTCTCATTAATTTGTGTTTTCAAAAGTAATTGGTCCGACACAACAGAACCATTTTTCATTTAGAAGACGTGGTGGGGCAGGGGTCGGTTGGAGATCCGGAGGGGATGGTGTTCAGCGTGCGGGCTGTGTCTTCGGTGGTCAACGTGGTCCAGGTGCAGAGGGTGGCGGTGGGGGGGGTTGGTTCGACGGTTGGGTGCGTGGATGGTGCGCCGAAGCTGTTGTGGATGTCGGCGATCTTGCGGTGGATGAACGAGGCGAGAGAGTCGCAGAGATCTTGTGAAGGAGTGATGTCGTTGTTGCCGGTGCTGGGGTTGGAGAACTCCTTGACGATGCTGAAGAGTTCCTTGCTGTTGTGGGCATTGTTGTCCAGTCGTTCCTTCAGTGATTTCTTCTTGGTGGTGCGGATAAGCTGGTGGTGCTTGTGGGTGGCGTGTTTGAGGGCGGTCATGTTGTCTGTGGTCTGGTCGAGGAGCCAGGCTTTCTCGAGGGTGCGGCAGTTCTTCTTGGAGTCCTTGAGTTCGTCGGTGAACCAGGAGGCTTTCTTGCTTCTGGGTCTGCTGGGAGGGTTCTTCAGTGGCGCGAGGTCGTCGATGCAGGCGGTCAGCCACTGTGTGAAGTTGCGGGCTGCTTCGTTGGGGTCCGTTGTGCTGGCGGGTGGGTTCTGGCTGAGGGAGGTGGTGAGCTGCTCGGCGGTGATCTTGCTCCAGCTCCTGTGAGGAACCTGTTGCGGGTGGTGGTGGGTCGTGGTTCTTCTGAAGCTGAAGTGGACGCAGCTGTGGCTGGTCCAGTGGAGTCCGGTGGAGTGGCTGAAGGTGATGTGCTTGCTGGATGGGAAGACGGGATCAAGCGTGTGGCCGGCGTAGTGGGTGGGGGTGTTGACCAGTTGCTTGAGTCCGAGGTTGGCGAGGTTGTCCAGCAGGGCGGCGGTGTTGCAGTCCTTGTTGTTCTCCAGGTGGAAGTTGAGGTCCCCTAGGAGGATGTAGTCAGCGGAGGGGAGAGCGTGTGGGCTGATGAAGTCTGAGATGTCGTCGCTGAATTGTGTGCGTGGTCCTGGGGGTCTATAGACGAGGGTGCCTCTGAGGGTCGTCTTTGGGTCGGTGTGTATCTGGAAGTGGAGGTGCTCGGCGGCGGAGAAGGTGTTGTTGGAGTCGGTCGTGATGCGGATGGTGTTCTTGTGTACGATGGCGATGCCTCCTCCAGTCTGGTTGACGCGGTCCTTCCGGGTAATCTTGTATCCGTCTGGGATGGCGATGGCGATGTCAGGTGCAGAGGAGGCGTTCATCCAGGTTTCTGTGAGGAAGGCGACGTCTGGTGAAGTTGTGTCGAGCAGGTTCCAAAGTTCGATGGCGTGTCTGTGGATGGAGCGGGTGTTGAGCAGGATGCACTTGAGGTGGCTGTTGTTGGTGCTCGGCTTGGTGGCTGCGGTGCAGGTCCGGAGGCAGGTGAACTTGCAGGCTTGACAGGTGAAGGGTCCGTGGGTGCGTCTCAGGGTGGCTCGGTAGCAGGCTCTGGTTCGGTTGGGTTTGAGTGCGATGAGGGTGGCGGTGTCGTAGGTCCGTCGTGTGGGCAGGCATCGTCGGGGGCCAGGGATCCTGGCGCTGGGCGAAGTCCAGGCGCAGACGGGTGCAGACGGGCATGCCTTTGGCGCGCCATCGGCGCACATTCGGCGCGCCCGCTGCGCATGGCCGCTGCGCGTCCGCGCTGTCTCCATTTAAGGCGAAGTGGGAGGGAGGAGCAGCTGGGAGGCGGGAGCGGGGAGGGCACATAAGAAAAGGGGCGGGCCGCGATCTCACGGCGGCGGGAAGCGGGGAGCGGGGGATACACCAGGGGGGACAGCGAACCTAGGCACAGAGGTACAATTTGGACAAAATACAACAGGGTAACAAGAAACAACACCAAGGCAATGAACAGAAAACAAATAACAGAAAAAAACGGCAGATCGCCGCAGCGAGCAGCAGCGGGGGGCACACACACGACTGGAGGGCCGTACGGTGCGGGGTGTCCTGAGGCATTACCTAAGAGGGACAGCCCTCAGCAGAAGATTCCCCTGATCAGAATCTAATTGATGAAGATGAGGCAGAAGAAGTGGATGAGGATGATGATGGCCAGGTCCAAGTGGGAGTACTTAGCCAGGCCAACCTAAGCCTACATGGGGCTGGAGGGGGCATAGCCCCATACAGACCACCAAGCAGGCTTAACACTGAGCACAGGAGGAGGAGATCCCTATCCAGGGAATCTCAGCACTCTGGTGTCTCACTACAGTCAGATGTTGTTAGGAGAATGTCTTCCCCTGAGAAAAGGGAACATCAGGCCAGAATAAGAGAAGTCAATCTGAGGATTGAGAGGCAAGAACTTGCCCTAGCTAAAGAGAGACTTGATCTTGCAAGAGAGCAAAGTTAAGTGGGTTAGAACCCACTGGTGGCAGCAACATCCCTAAGGATAAAGATAGGTCCTATGATTCTAGAAACCTAAGCAAGATTGTCCCACCCTACAAAGTTGGGGATGACATCCACAAGTGGATAACTGCTTTGGAGAGGGCTTGCAAAGTACAGCAGGTACCCCAAAGTCAGTGGGCAGCAATCTTATGGCTCTCCTTTTCAGAAAAAGGTAGGGACAAGCTCCTCACAGTTAGTGATGAGGATGCTAATAACTACAAAGTCCTGAAGAGTGCTCTGATTGATGGGTTTGGCTTAACCACTGAGCAATATAGGTTGCTGTTCAGGGATACCCAGAAGACACAGACTCAGGACTGGACTGATTTTGTAGATTGTGCTACCAAGGCTCTGGAGGGCTGGTTATTGGGCAGCAAAGTACATGACTATACAGGATTGTATAATTTGATTATGAGGGAGCAGATCCTTAGTAATTGTCAAAACCAGCTTCTTTACCAGCACCTGGTGGACTCTGATGTGACCTTTCCACAAGAATTGGGTAAGAGGGTAGACAAATGGGTCAGAACCAGGATTTGGCCTACAAATCAGGGTGGTGACCAGAAGAAAGATTCTACCAAGCCTCGAGAGAAAAGTGGGGATAAATCCAAGGACAAGTCCCCTACAGGGCCCCAGAACTCCACTGGGGGGGGTCCCAAAACACTTCCTCTAACCCCAAGAAACCTTATTGCCGTGTCTGTAAACAGCCTGGCCGCTGGAAGACTGACAGTAGTTGCCCAAAGGTCAACAATAAGGAGAACATTCCTCAAAGTAACACTCCAAGACCTCCTGTTACTATCAGTAGTATTCCCCCAGGTGGTGGGAGTACCCCCAAAACTGTGGCTGGGTATACTTGGGGAACTCAGGTGGACTCTGGTCTAACCAGGTCCCCTAACACAGAAACTCTAGTCTGTAAGGATGGCATGGGGTTTGCCAACTTCACTGCTTATCCCAACACTTTGGGCAAGTGCAGACAGGAGCCCCTTATCAATGGCCAGAAAGTTGAAGCCTACAGAGACACAGGGTCTGGCATCACTATGGTGACTGAGAGTCTAGTCCCCTCAGGACAACTTTTAGCTGGGTTCTACCTACCAGGTGATCAACATTGATGGAGTGAAGACTGATCATCCCACGGCAGTAGTAAATCTCAGCTGGGGAGGTGTCACTGGCCCCAAGAGAGTGGCAGTGTCTACAAACTTGCCTATAGATTGTCTACTGGGAAATGATCTAGAGATCTCGGCCTGGGCTAGGGTAGAACAAGAAACCCATTCCAAAATGGTAGGCCTTCCAGAAAAGGTAAGTTGGGCTATGTTGGTCGCAGCCTGAGCTCAAGCAGAATTCCTCCCTGAAAAGGTTGGAAGGGCTGTGATGGTCACAGCCCAAGCTCAAGCAGACTTCCCTGAAAAGGTTGGCAGGGCTGTGATGGTCACAGCCCACACACAGAGTTCCTTCCTGAAAGGTTGGTAGGGCGGTGATGGTCACAGCCCAAACTCAAACAGATTTTAGTGTTGTGAAGCCTGAAACTATGGATCACTCCACTCAAACAGAGAGCATTGGGGAGGAAGAAAAGTCCCCGTCCCCCCAGACATTAGATGAGAGTCAGCCTCCTCAGGGAACTGACCCTACCCCTTGTGAAGGAACTGCCCCAGAGGTAGTCAGGCCTAGCCTGGCAGAACCCCTGATGTCAGTGGACCCTTCCAAGGTGGGACCCAGTCTGGACAGGTAACCTGCCCCTCTCTACCCTGCCTCAGTCAGCCCAGGGCTGTAGAGGTCAGGGAGGCCAGTGGACCCCAAAGGGCCCCCTGTCCACAGGAACCCCCCCCCCATCAGCAGATTAGGGGCACCAAAGCTAGCAGCCCTAGCAAGGTGAAAATTCCAAAAACTCCTGAGGGATCTCCCTTACACTTAGTTAGGAACCTCCCCCTGATGGACTCTGTTGGGCACAGCCAAACATGGGACCCAAGGGCCCCAAACCTGACCTGTTCCTCCAGTGAGCTAACAAAAGGGACCCAGCCTCCAGCTGTATGTAGCCAGAGGTTGACCCTGAGAGCACAGTGCAACTCAGTCAAGGAAAGAAAGGCCTACATGGTGGTAAGTGATTGGAGGAAGCTGAGCCCTACAGTAGCGGAGCCTCACTTCAGTACTCCATCTCAACACCAGCCTTTTACTGTGCCAAAACACACCACAGGTAGAGATTCCCTAAGGTGGAGACCCTATGATACCCTTAGGGTAAGGGATTGCTTAGTGGACCATGAGACAGGGGGTAACCATGCTAGTGCAGGTACTTCCTTATATGGCCACTTAGGCAATATACGCTTACATGGTCAAGGATAGCCTTATCTCCTTTCGTTTGGGGGGTGGGGTTGTGTAGGAAGGTGGATATCTGACTATATGGTTACCCAACTTTTTGCCTAGTGTTTAGCTGGTTTTCGACTTAGTTGGCCTGGGATCCTGCTAATCAGGGCCCCAGGCTATCTGCTCTCACTAAAAAATGGACTCCATGTGCTTTAGGTACATCTCCAATTGGATATTGGGTCACCTTATGAGCCCCTGTATAGTGTACCATAGGTACCCAGGGCATAGGTGCATCCAGGGCCTGCCAGGGGCTGCAGCATGTATTATGCCACCCCTGGCTAGCCATCCAAACTGACACAACTGGCTGATCACTCAGCTGGGGCAAGGTCGTGTAATCACCCCTTGCTTAGGTATAGTACCCCTATACCTACCATTCTATATAGACACATATATACCTATAAGTCACTCCTATGGCAGGCCTTGACAATCCTGAAGGCAGAGGGCTTGGTTTTATGTGCGATGGTGCCCTAGCATGAGCTGAGTCTGTCTGCAGCTTTCTGAACCATGTCCCTATAGCTGTTCTATGATATAGCCATACCATATACTCTTAAGTGCATTATAATCCTAGAGGTTAATGCTAACTTTGGTTTGGCTTTATCGAAACATGTCGTGTAAGGTGTCATACGCTTTGGAATACTACCCCCTCGCCAGTTCTGGCGACGGGGGTAGCATTCCACCCTTCTAGAGGGAGAAGACATGTAGTTGTAGCTTTACCCGGTTAAAGTTAAACAGAGCCTCAGCATCACAAAATGGATGCTGCTGCCACAGACACAAGTCTGACCTGCTGCAGCAGGGAGTCTTCCAGCGAGGGAGGCCTGGGCAATAGATTTCCTGCCTTGGGAGGTGCAAGCACCTCCCCAGACAGGCTATAATGTATTGGGGCAGGGTGGGTTGAATAAAATAAGACACTGCCCGGGGCATACAAGGTGCTCCATGCATAGCCCGGTTCAAACCAGTTGCTGGGGCACTCCAGCCCCAGCTCTGGCGCGAAACTGGACAAAGGGAAAGGGGTGTAACCACCCGCTTCCCAGGTTCCACCCATAGGAGGGACTTAGCAGGTAATCCAGCCCCTTAGATTGGTATAAAGCTTGGAGCTGAGTCTAGAGACTTGAGATTATCCTGAACTGAAACTGTGAAACGAAACTCTGGACCTTCGACATTCTACTGAAACTAGAAGACTGAAGAATCTCCCTTGTGGTCAAGGAGTGACCTCCCTGTGCAAACAGGCACCATCAGTGACTTGCCGGTTTGCTTTGTCGACGCTCCCGACGGAGCCTGAAAACTTAGCGACGCAGCCTCTGGACTTCCAGACTTCTCTGACCCCGACCCACATCCACAGCAAAGCTGAGACCCGTGGCAGACACGAGAGACGTGGGACCGGACTACCTGCAGTACCTGCTTTTTGCCAAATCTGCAGCTTGTGAGGCGTCCTCAAAGATGTGGATTGGACCCTGAAAAGTCCAAACCCCGAGCCGTAAGTGCACCCAAGCTCAGCCCTCCACACTCCACGAGTGCCACGTGGGGCCTGCTCTTGCATTTCTCCTCGACGCGTCTTCGCGGTTGCTAGCCTGTTGGCTAGTAGCCCTCCTGAACACATCTTTACGAAACAACACCGCTTGCCTGGTTGCTCGGGCTTGCTCCTGCTTTCCTGTAAAGGGGAAGCTCCCCAGACATTGCTGGTCTGAACAGAAGCCGATCTTCCCTTCCTGCGTGGGTTGCCTTTGCCAAGGCTTGTTGACTCCAATCCGGAAGCCGACATGGCCAACAGCGAGATCCTTTGTGGGACAGTCCGTATCCAGCTCCTGGTCGTCGTCGACGCCTCCTGGTCCACGTGGCTGCAGGGACAACCTTCACTTCTTCACCTGTTTGCAGCTCAACATCGCCTTGTTCCTTCCTGGTCACTGGCTAGTGACCCAGACTCTGTCCCCTCTGCTTTCAGGTTCTTCACTGCTTCGATCCACCCTTGGATCCAACCGGACATCTTCCTCCTGGTCGCCTAAAGCATCTTTGTGCAGTTCTCCATAGGATTCGACGACGAAACCCAACACGAAAGAACACCTATGCACCCGGCTTCCCTGGGTGAGGTAACTCGAGTACTCCAGTGCTCCCGTGGGTAATAACTATCCAAGTGTCCTACTTTAACTGGGTTTTCCCGTAGTCCACCCGGAAGTGTCCGAAATCAACTACTTTGTTAACTTTACGTTCCAATTGAAAGTCTATGAGAACCCGCGTGTGTGTTTAGACACTGCACACGCATCCTGCGAGATTCCTACTTCCTAACCTGCGGTTGTTCAGTGTAGTCCCAGCGATTCCCTTGGCCCTAGGCCTATTCACCTGTTCTGAAGTGGTTCTTATACCACTTACTTAGTATATGGTTCGTGAGGCCCCTAGGGCAGAATTGTATTTGTGCAACTTGTAGTATGCTTATTGAGTCACTTGTGCTGTATCTCGAACTCTGACCTCATAAAGAGTGCAGAGGGGTTGTGTTAGTAATAAATACATATATATTTGATAGTTAAATTGTGTGGTGTCCTTTCATTTGGTATTCAAGGGGTTATTATTGGTAAAACAATTGGCTTCACATGCTCTCTGAAGTATTAGCCTAAGACTGCTTTGTCCATGCTACCACTAGGATAGCTGGGCTATAAGGTTGACTTTACAACCATCACCATAAGGGTTGTTTGGACTGATACAGGGTGCCCACTAGAATAGTGGACATCACATATCAGGCCAACTTCTCACAGTGTAATTGTAAGAAGACTTGTATTATCATCTGCGTACACCCTGGGGAATTGTGCTTGTAAAAAGACTTGTTTCATCGTCTGCATACACCTTGATGGAATGTGTATGTAAAAAGACTTGTTTTATCGTCTACACCTTGAGGAATTGTAGTTATAAAAAGACTTGTTTTATCGTCTACATTCACTTTGAAGAAGTGTGATTGTAAGAAGACTTGTATTATCATCTGCGAATATAATAAAACATTCCTAGGCAACAAAAGACCTGTCGAAAATCAGGTTAAACGTAAGCCATTGAGTAGTAAAGGGAAAGCCTCAATATACTAAAAAGTACCACAATAATTGTATGAAAATATATATTTATTAAAAATTTAAACAATACACATCAAATATTCAACATCAATATTTAAAAAGAAGGGAGAGAGAGGTTGCAACAGTGCATGTGATATGGCTACCTTGATTGGTTAAACACATATCATGAAGGGTATCTAATTGCATGAGTACAGTGGTAGTCAAGATATTAAACAATTCATTCTAATGTAACAATCAATCTCTTATCATCTGCGTACACTTTGAGGAAGTGTGAATGTAAAAAGACTTGCTTTATCGTCTGCATACACCTTGATGGAATGTGTATGTAAAAAGACATGTTCCGTCGTCTGCACCCTTTTCAAAATGATCATTATTAGCAAAAAAAGGAGGAAGATAAAACAATAGTGAAAGGGTAAGTGAAAGAAGTAGCTGGAATGGAAACCATGCCCGGCTGCATCCCTTTAGGAGAGGAGAGAAACTGATTGACTGATTGTAATGGTGCGGTGGCACCGCGGCTAAACGAACCGGAGATACACACAGTGTGTCCTTAGTCATGGTCTCTGAAAGGAACACACTAGCACAGGCGCTTTATCCATTCCCTGATGCAAACGGCAGGTCATACCAAACTGCTCTCACCCTTGAGGTATCTCCACGTCTCCCCCCTCCCCTGGGCACCTCACATGGCGTTGCCTAAAACATCATGACACTACATTCCTCCTTTACCATGGATTTGAAAAACATTAACAAAACAATGGAAACATTGCATGAAATAACGGCAGCAGAAATCAAAAACTCATCATGGTTACTCAGACTGTTCACAGAGCCAAGGCCAGAGGCTTGTGTCAAATCAGTCAGTCAATTCAGCATACTGCTCGGATGGCTCTGGGTTGAGTCTCAGGTGGGACCGCCCTCGGCCACTCCAGGCAGGTGCTGTGGGGAGGATCTTTCGGCATCAGGAGGACTGCATGCAGCCTGGCTCAACGCACCGGAGGTCGGGACCAGGCTTGGGAAAGGGGCAGCAAGCTGAGGTCAAGGCGTGATTGGCAGACTGGTCGCGCCCCTTGACGGTTGAACTCGTGTTCTACGTCGGTTTCGCTGCCCAGTGACCCATCATCCAGTGGGTCACACCTCTCTGAATCCAGAACAGGAGGCGAAGGAGCTTTCTTGAACTCAGACACATTACTGGTGACACTCTCAGCTCCTCTCACAGCGGTCACAATGGTACCCTTGATCGCGGTGACAGTCCAGGGCTCAATTTCGAAGGGCAGGCAGAACCTGCTCCTCGGGTGGCGAACTTTTCTCCGGTTTGGAAGGTGACCCGCTTGGCTTGGCGTTTCCTGGATGCATAGTCGTTGTGGACTTGCAGGGACTCAGTGATTTGTGGGATTCGGCTGGTCTGCCCACATGGCATGATGGGGAATTGTGTCTGTCAGTGTCTGTCCAAAACATAGCTTGCTTGGGGTGATGCCAGTTGTAATGTGAGGCGTGAGCTGGTACTCTTGCAGGAAGTTGTATATAACAGATTGGATGCTGGTAATTACGGCCACTACAATGGGGCTCACCTTAGTCATGGTCCTCACCAGGCACTCCACCTCTGTTAGCCTGGGGCCATCGGGGCGTGATGCGAAGGTGCTTGGTGGCTCTAGAGTGAAGGTAATCCACCCATTCATGGCCATTAAAGGGGGTGCCATTATCCACACGGATTTCACCAAACAAGCCGTGGGTGGCCATCAACTTCTCAATCTTTGGGATGACTTCAGCCACAGCGGTGGTTGAGACAATTTCTACCTCAGGGTATCAGAAATAGTCATCCACAACAATGAGTATATGGGAGCCATTAGGAAGCCTCCAAAAGTCTGAGCTGCTTCGCTGCCATGGAGTGGTCGAGCCTTCCTCAGTAATGATAGGTGCAGGAGGATCAGGCAGGCTGGTGGCCCGGCAGGCGGGGCAGTTCTGTATAACTTCTTCCACTCTCTGGTCCAGGACAGGGAAGTAGACTTTGCTCCACAGCCTGTTCTCTGACTTGACTATGCCTTAATGTGATCCATGAGCTAAAGGGACTGCTTTTTGTCTTAGGCTATCTGGGAGTACTAATTGTGGGCCCCTGAACAGACCGCCTTCGTCGATAATGGACAGTTCCTGGCAGATTCGACTCTGCAGTGTGAAACGGTGCCGGGCAGCGAAGAGGATGGCAGTCCTCCGGCTGGATCACTTGGATCGTGTTTTGCAAGCATTCATTGTATTTTGTCGCTTCCACCACCTCTGCGAGGTACATGGGGATCAGCCTGGATTATTCCACTACCAGGCGGAAGTATTCCCCATCTTGAGGGCATCTGCTGACTTTGAGGGGGCAGCTGGGCAAGCATGATGGGATAGGAAGTCCGCTGGGTTGCGAGTACCTGGCTGGTACTCCACTGCAAAGTTGAATTCCTGCAGTTGCAGCATCCATTTTTCAATCCTTGGAGAATACTTAGACGATAATCCTCAAAATAAGGGGACCAAGCATTTATGGTTTGTGACAATGGTGAATGGGTGTCTATACAAGTTGATGTAGAAGTGCCGGCACCCCCACTTAATAGCAGGTGCCTCCCATTCAATCTAGGAATAGCAATGCTCAGTTGGTGTCAGTGTTCGGCTAGTATAAAGGAATGGTGCCCATGTGAGATTTGCAAACTTGCAAATTTGCAAAAAAAATTACAAACTCAAACTTAGCAAAAATCAGACTTGTTTGAATTGCAATTCTCACCCTGGCAACCTTGCACACATGCTCTTCTATTGCCCTACATTGAGAGGATATTGGGAGAAGATTTTTGAATGTATAAGTCAAACCTTCAACGTAACCCCTCAAAGGGAATTCTCTTATGTTATACTTGGTACTTGCCGAACGAATGATTGACTCTTGCTCGATCTTATGCTCACTTTAGCTTGTAAAGTCATACTATGTAAATGGAAAAACTCCAAAAAAGTCTCATTTAAAACCTGGCAGGAATGGTTATCTTTCCTCAGAGGAGCTGATAATGTTGCACTACATTCCTCTCCCTGGCGGAACTCACATAGAAAACTGTGGAAGTCCCTCGAAGCTCCATGCTTCTCATATGACCCTCCTTGAACCTTAAATTGTAGCATTCATCCAATCGGAAAGTGTGTTGTTGCAACATCGTCATGGATAATCCTATATTATATTGTATTATTTACTGCCTTCACGTCTGCGTAAACACAATGATATATCATTGGTACTTTACACTGCAGTCCTGCGCATGTTCATTTAACCATATATCACATTGATCTCACTGCCCCATAACTAGACACCTGAACAACTCATATTTTTCCTCATATTAGTTCCTCTTTTATTCATTTACTTACTTATTTACGTATGTATCTACTTACTTATTTATTTAATTTGTACTTCTTACATCTCCCATCTTGGTTGCCACCATTCTTACCATTTTTGTAATTTTTTATGATTATTGGCGCCTACCATTGTCATGGATGTGATTGTTCTATTTGTTTGTATTCTGTTTGCTCTTTTATAACCTAATAAAAACTATTTGAAAAAACTATCGGTGCCCATTCGCCACACTTCTGACGCTGGGCTAGCATAGCTCTCAGTCTGATAGGACTGGCATCCACAATCAGCTGAGAGTCCTTCTTGGGATTGAAGTACTTTAGGGTTGTGACAGTGAATGGTTCAGTCTTGGTTTGTCTGAAGACTTCTTCCTGTTTCTATCCCTAGATGCAGGGGTTGGTGGACTTGGTGAGCAGCCAGAGGGATCCGGTGATGTCAGAGAGATTTTTCATGAAACATCCGCATATGTGACAATACAGGGGAAACTGCGGAAGCCTGACACAGAGGAGGGTTCTGACGCTCTTTGAATGTCCTTCACTTTGGCAAGGTCAGGACCAATCCCTGAGTCGGAGAAATGGTACCCAAAGATACTGATATTGTTTCTCAGAAAGTCACACTTCTCCCCTGTGGAGAGTTAGACCTTGTTCTTTGAGCCTTATTAGCACAGCTCTGATGAGATGGAGATGCTCCTCAAGGGTTGGGCCATGTACTAGAGTGTCATCACTCATGTTGATTACCCCAGGAAGGCCATGCAGAACCTCCTTAATGATATGTTGAAAGACTTTGGCTGCGTTGGAGATTCCGAAGGTCAACCGGGAGTACCTCCAGAGGCTGACATGTGTGGAGAACGTTTTGATTAGACGTGAGTCTGGGTGTAGCAGTAGCTGGTGGTAACTACATTGAAGGTCCATCTTGGAGAACCATTTTGACCTTCCAAATTCGACAATGTAGTCATCAATGGTCAGTGTGAGATGACACTCTTGTTTGATTGCTAGATTAGGTGTTCTCATGTCCATGCATATGCATACAGCGTCTGGCTGCTTAGGTTTTTTTCGCCACCACAATTGGAGAGACCCACAGGGTAGGAACTCGCACCTTTTCAATAATGCCAGCATTTAATAATAGTTTTAGCTCTTTTTCCACCTTGAGACAGAGGTGGAAGGCACTTCTGGGTGTTGAATCAACACCGGGGCTACTGTGTCATCAATGTGGAGGCAGATAGCTGGTCCCACCAGGCACCCAATGCCATTAAACAGGGGAGCAAGGTCCTTTAGCAGCTGGTCAAGGTTATTGGCGTGCACACTGAAGGCGAACTGTACTAGGTTAAGATCTTGGGCGGTCTGACAGCTGAGGAGAAACCCTTGTCTTTCGTGAGACATGCACACTTTGGCTCTCCAGCTTTTGGAGTCATGGGTGAGATCAGCCTGGAATACACCCTCCAGTTGCAGTGGTGAACATTTACATATACGTGGACTCTGGTTCGGCGCAGGGCTGGAGGGTCAGCAAGGCAATGGTAGACCTCCACAGCCATTAGGTTAACAGAGGCACCTCTGTCTAAAAGAAGCAAGACCGGATGGCCCTGTACATCTATGAGGCACGTCGGTATCAATTGGTGTGTTCTGCAGAGCTGGTAGATTGTCCAGACTACACAAACAGCTTCAGCGTCGTCGTCATCATCATCCATGTCGCTTTCTGTCAGTGCGGCTGAATGACACTCCACACGCTGACCGGTTTCTTAGGGGGTTCGGTCGTTGCTTCGAGGGAGAAGAATGGCACACTTTGAGAAATGGTTGAGTTTGTTGCAGGCGCTGCATGGCTTCCCTTTGGGAGGACACTTGCCTGCATTGGGATATGAGCCCCAACACCAACCACAGGTGTGACCAGATGCTTTCGTCTTGGTGAATTCTGATTTCGATTTGCATGTTTCTTTGCAAAGTGCGTTTACAGGTTCCTCTTTGATGGGTGCGGGTTAATTGAGGTCCATGTGGGCGGCACAGGCTTTCAAAAGTTCTTTGGAGCGCCCTAGAGTCAGGATGTTGCACATGGACATGTTGGGTTACTGTTGGATCCTTTTACGGAGTTTCGAAGAGGCACACACTTGGATGAACTGTGCTTGCAACTCATCAGCTTCATCTAGGAGGGTGCATTTGCTTGCAAACCCCTGTAGGCATTTAAAGAACACATTAATAGACTCATCAAGGTTTTGCCTCGTTTGGCGGAGAAGAAAACATTCATAATCGGGATTTGCATTGGGATCAAAATACACTGTGATAGCATTCTTCAGAATGGTGTAATTGCGCGGGGGCCCGGCCTCAACAACTGTCTTTGAGGTCTTGTGGATTTTAGCGCCACCTAGGTGGGGAAACATGGCACGTTTTCTGTCTGGGGCTGTCTCAACTGCTTCAAAGTAATTCTCCAGCCATTCCACCCTGGCTTTTCAGCGAGCGGCCTGCGACGCTGGGGCCCAGCGATCGTGAAGGGCTCTAGGACTGGAAAGAAAGGCATTTGTGAGGTGGTCGAGGTGTGGAGATGGAAGGGGGATGTCCTGTTTCTGGTAACTCCAGAAGTTGAGGCAGCGACTGGTGTGGCACTCTTGTACACCCTGGACGTGTGCAGCAGGCAGGGGTGATGTTGGGCAGCAACCAGCACTGGCACAAGCTGGAGGGACCGAGGCAATCTTTATCCATACCGCCAAGCAGTGGCACCTATGATGGAGGCTTGGGGCAAGAACCAGCCAGTGAGCAGTAGGTGTGGCCAGATGAGGTGGAGAGACTGCAGGTAGTGCTCAGGCAGGTAGGAATAGCAGGGGAGCAGAGTCCACAAGAAAGTTCTAGGCCTCACAGGGATGGGGGCAGCCAAGGAGAAAGTGTTTTCCCTTGAGTAGAGCGCCTCATCGGACGAAGAGCAACTGTAATTATGTGGGGCATGGCAGCCTGAGGCTGAGAGCTCTTGAACAAAGCCTCACCGTGGGAAGTGCCAATCTGGCTGTCAGCTGAGGCAAACAAGGTGTGGCAGCAGCTGTGCTTGGGTGTACCAGCCACAAGGTGGCACTGGTGTACAGGTGGCCGACATCAGCTGCAGATGCAGGCAGCGCGCTCGTGCTTGCAGAACATATAGCCAGGTGCAGTGGAGCGACCATTCCAGGCCGGCAAGCTTCTCAGCGGCAGACCAGGTGGGTGGGAAGGCTTTGGGTTATGCAGCAGATCAGGATTGTGGGCAGCCGCCTGTGGTGACTCAGGTGAGCGTGCTCCCCATTGATGAGAGGCAGCAGGCTGCTCCTAAGGGATCATTGTTGCAGGCACACGCGTGAGGATAACATGTCCCACCCTCATCGCCAGTGTAATGGTGTGGTGGCACAGTGGCTAATCAAACAGGACATACACAGTATGTACTTAGTTGTGGTCTCTAAACTGATCACATTAGTTTAGCATGGGTGCTTTATTCATTCCTATTGGAAAGTGGATTATTAGTAGTGGTAAATATGCATCTGCTACTGACAATAAGGCCACTAACACAGTCTAGGGCTCAGAATAGGTCTCAGAAAATTATTCCCATGCTCAGACCTTGGTAGCTTGGCTGCGAGCAGGCAGTCTTAACTTCAGAGACAGGTATGTAAAGCATTTAAAAACATCTATTCAGTAAATAATTAAGACATAACACACAATAAAAATCCAACACCATATATAGAAATAGGAAAACATTGTATCTTTACAATGACACCAAAATGAAACAAATCCAATGTAGGGAATCTGAGATTAATTATTAAATATTAAACCCTTTCTAGCACTTAGTCACTTTATGGAGTTTTTTTTCCAAAGTTGCTCCAAACTTTTCCAAACTTCTGGAACTTCTTCCTGAAGTTCCTCTTGAGGGTCTACAGGGTCAAAAACACAATCCAAGGGTCTAGAAGCTCCAAGATGGTCGTGGAAAGTTTGGGACCAGAATTCCCACAATGCAGCTGGCCAAAACCCTTAAAGATCCACTGGATGCACTCCAGGTAGGGCACTCTTGGAGGAGTTGATGCAGGGGAATTCTGTTAATCTGTAGCTTGCAGGGATCCCACTCTTTATTCCTCTTGAAACAAGGTACATCCAAAGGGCTGTAGTTCCAGATAACGCAGCAGGTGCAGTAAGTCACAATGCACGGCCTGATTGTGCAAATCAAGTTTTCAGCTTGGCAATCCTTCTTCTCTGTTTCAAGCAGGAGAGCTGAGAGGCTCTTTCCTCTAACACTTGCTCCATGTCCTCTGGAGTTAAGCAGGAGGGCACTCATGTCCAGTGAGGTGCAGGGTAACACCCCTGAGCATGGCCATTTCCTCCAAAGTGAGGCATAATCATCTCCCAGGCAGCAATATTCTTCCAAAATTCAAAATGGCCGAAGTCTAAGTTGAGAAGCAAAAGCTAGCTAAACCAACCTCCAGGATGGCTGATTTCCATAGCTCTCCTCCCTCCTACATCTGCAAATTCCTTCCTTAAGCCTGCTACCTGACTGGTTTTAGAGTGGAAGGGGTAGATGGTCTGGCGGTCTCTTTCTACCTTTAAAGCTGAGGCTTTATAACCCCTCCCCCCTGCTCTGGCATTCCTGTGGAGCAGGGTCCTCTTACAAGAGATAGCCTTTCTCTTTGTATACCACTTATCACTTTATCAAAGCAGCCTGACTAATCCACTTATATCTGATCAATCAGGGCAGATCACCAGAAAGCTGAATTTTGGCTTACAGCAAAAAAGCCTTAAAACTTATTTTCAGCAAATTTTTGAATTTATCAATACCATTCTCCTAAGACTTTGAATGATATTTTTGGTTGTCCCTTGTGGTAGTTATGAATTCACAAACTATTGCAATGTTAACCTATGTGACTGGGGATCTACAATGGGGAAAATGAAATGTCCAGTTTCTACAACACCAGCATTGGCGTAACATAAGCCCCCGTGGTGTGGGCCCCCAAGCTTCAGGGGGGTCCCCTCAGCACAGTACCCTGGCCAGAGATCTGAAGGAGTCTGAAGGAGGTCCTCCATGTAGTATGCCGGGGGCCTTCCTCAAGTTTCGTTACGCTAGTGAACACCAGGGCCTATAAAACTCATTTTATGAGGACCCTGCTTATAGCTACATGCCCCCACCCCTGATACACCTATGGGAGACTTTTGGGGTCCTGAATATACAAAAATAATGTAGATCCTCACTCCACATGTCTCCTAGCACAAAAGTCGATTTTTGGAAGCACTTTACTACATTGAGTGAAACTAAATGTGCAATTGCTGTATCCCCAGGGCATATAAAACTCTTTTTATAAGTGTCCTCCTTATAAGTTCCTGACAATCTCCCCCCCCCCACCCCTGGGACACCTAGGGGAGACCCTGGGGGTACCTAATCAACTACACATTTTTGACATGTCATTTTATAAGTGCCCCTAGCACCAAAGTCGAGTTTGTGGACAATGTACATTTAAATGTAGTTCTGCAACACAGGGCTGCTTTTAAAATGACCTCAGGCTTGAGCAGTGCACACATGTAAGTGCAGAAAGGGCTGCTGGCCTCTAAACTGCCATGCTCTATTAAATACTAGGGTCGTAAAGGTAGTTTTAATACCCCCACCCTATTATGTACAAGGGCCTTATAGGTGAGGTCTTGGCAATCATAAGGGTACCCTAACCCATAGTAGAACCTAGGGAGGGTGCTTTCACTGTATTCAAAGTGTTTTCAGTATAGCACTGGCCCTGGACCTGGTTAGACAGAGCCCAGGGACAATCAGAGCCAGTTACCACCAGTACCAGTCAGCAAAATAAAATGGGGATGCCCAGGGGACAGGATGACTTTGCAACAGTTCCCTGATGCAATTGTCAGGTCAAACCAAACTGTTCAAGCCCTCAGGGTGTGACCACAGCTCTCAAGTCTCATGGGCGTCCCCCATGGTGTTATGTCAGGATCCTCCCAGAGGTCCTGGCTGTCTCAGACAGATTGACGCTATGGATCCTTTTTTTCTTCCCCAGCTCCCAGACTCAGAGGTGTGCCTGCCCGGGAATAACCCGACCGGCAGAATGCATCACTGGGCCTGTAATGATCCTCTGTACGCCGACGCTGGCCATACACCCTAGAGGTGGGAACCCGAGACGTCAGCAGGTGAAAAGGAGCTATTGCCCAATGAATGGTGCGCCCCGAACCGTAAGAGGAAGGAACCGCGTCGACCCTCAAGACGGATGGACCCCTGCCGGAGGAGAGTACACCGTCTACAGAACCAATGCAGAGTGCTGAGGACCCGCCAGAAGACCAATGTTCCTACGCTGCGCCCCGCCATGCTCCTGGAGGAACGTGGCTAGAGCAGGTACGTGCTTGTCTCCTGGTCCTGGGAGATTGGAACCTGCTTTACCGGGAGGCAGGAGGCAGCAGGGAACCTGAGCTGGGAGAGGTTGGGCTTGGTACTACGCGCCACGTAATTATTCCACCCTTCCCATTTCTTCTCGGGTGGCGGTCCCCGACCCTCCACATTCCACGTCCTAGCGGTGTAGCCTCCCATCACTTCCCTCCCTTGTGTGACAAAATCGTGTCCCGAGCACTAACTGAGGACTTTCTCTGCCTTTTGTTTCCTCTGCACTCGGAGCCCCTGTCAGCCTGTACCCCGCAAGACGCCGAGGAGGGAGATGGATATCACCCTGCAGACGACGTCGTGGGAGCCACGTACAGACCGGACTTCTTTTTGTTGCAAACACTTTGTTTATTGGAAAATATACCCCTATTTATTTGATCCCAATCGGTGTGGTGTCACGTGTCTACCGCTCCCAGGTTACATGTTACCTGAAATATTGCAACACTACGCTGACTAGTGGAACACTACGGAAACCTGCATGTGTCTGTCTCTCCATAGAAGCCTAAAAAACATATCTTGGGCGATGGAATGTTACCTAGGGCGACCAAATGACTGTGACACCGTGCATTCGTTTTCCAGTTCTGTGATTTGATTTAACAAATCAGTGTATTCTGGATAAGAGAGGATTGATTTGATTCCACTGAGCTAATTGCACTAACACACATTAAGGTAATTGCTGATAAAAAGGAAGCCAAGGAATGAAAAACTGGTGTCCCAGTGTCATGTGATCACCCATATTCGTGGATAAGATTCCTATACTTCTGTGAATCCTGTGGGCATTTCAGATGTTTTGTAGATATGAATTTATTTCTTGCTCTTATTCATAAATGTATGGATTTTTTCTCTCTGAGTACTCTGTGCAACGATGTGTAATATAAATAAGTAACAATGATTTATGTTAGAATGTAAGTTTATAAATTCTGACTCCAATATGGCCATACTGTTCTAATTGGTAGCCTCACTTCGTAAAGCATTCAGACGCCTGAAATTATGTTGTCTGCTATATATAGCGATACAAAAGGGGATGATGGACGGAGTGTTTGAGCAAATCAAACACTCACCCCCAGTCAACTGATCTGGGTTTAATCCATCACCGTTCTTTAGTTCACTCCGCCACCCCAGTTCAGACATGGCCATATGCAAATCAGTCTGACCCTGTGCCTCATTGGAACAGTCCAGCCCGAACTGCCAAAGCCATGTCTTCCCTGGACCGGAAACAAGCATCCTGGGACCGGTTTCTGGCATTTCAGCCGTCATCAGCCAGGCTAGCTTGAATCCAGTGGGAAAGTGAGCAAGGGACTCACGTCTGAACTGGGGTGGTGTGGTGAGCAAAAAAACGATGGATTTAGGCCCAGATCTCTGTACTGGGGTGAATGTATGACATTGTTCTGCATTCTGTCCATCAACTTTTGTTTTTGCTATATATAAACACAAATAAATAACTGAAATGAATAAGGCAGGGAGATGAACCAGTGCTTGGGAAGCAAAAAGGAAGGACAGACAGGCCTTCCCTTCGGAGTCTAGATTTATCTCAGCAGTTGCTCTTCTGTCTAAAGCCTTGACGTTTCGGGATTGGGTAACTTCAAGGACTGCTCTGCTCTTCTTGGACGGGAGGAGATATTTCTGGCATTTAACTATTTGAAGGTTTGGAGTTACTGTACTGTAACTGTAATTGCATTCATATAGCGATTACTACCCCTGCTTAGGCATTGAAGCGCTTTACACAGGGCAGCACGCTCCATAGAACCCAGTGTTAGTCCAGTATTGTTGGTTACTGGGAATAGTCTTGTGCACTGAAGTAAAACCATTCCATGCAGTCACTATAGTTTCTTAGCGGTGAATTATATTAACAGGAGTTAGTTGTTTTCATTAGTGGAAGGGGGGGGGGGTGTTTGTGAGCTCATGCACGTGGTCGGTGGGATAAATAGATGAGCTAGAGGAGATTAGGTATTGTTAGGCTGCATGGATGTGAATTTCAGAGGAAGGAGGCGAGATTGTCATCTTGTAAATGAGTTGTGGGCAATTTGTAGAAATGCAATGCATGAGATGTAGCAAACAGGCACGTGGCAGAGTGGATGATGCTCAGAGAGAAGACACCTGCAAAGGATAAAAAGACAGGAGAGAGCAGATCGAAAGAAAAGGGGAGATGTGACATTCAGAAGTTTTAATTAAAGGTCAGTGCTAATTCCAGAATCTAGGGATACGGAGGATATTTTTGAGATAACATGCAGTTTGGGGTTGCAAGACTGTAGAAACACTATTTGCATATGAAGATTGTGTTATCTTAGCTATTTTTGATAAGCACTATTTGTGTACTAATGTATGGAGTAGGAACTGATCCACCGGCACTACACAGGGCAAACAAGGCAAGAAATAGTATGTAAGCGAACATCAGAATGCAAAAGAAGGTTACGGTCACGGCCAGACTGGGAACCGAACCCGGCCCTGCCAAACAACTCAGCTGGCTACCGGGGTCGACGGGGCGGCCGAGCTGTTCACCAGGTCCGTTTTCGGACGCATTTGTTACAGGGGGCCGATATGGCAGCTATGCTGCAAAACAGGTCCCAGGTAACAAAATCGCCCCCCCCCCCCCCCCCCTCATGGGTCCAAAACCGGTCCCCACCCTGGCGGCCTACCGGAGAAACACCCTGTGCCCGCTACGGCCAGTCCGGCCCTGGTCACTGTGGTTGAATAGCTAGCCGGTGTGATCTCAGATTGGAAACGCATAAAAGAAATTGATTTTCCTAAAAATAAAAAAAGTCAGCAAACCCTAACAATATAGATCTTAACTTCCAGTAGAAGAACCAGTTGGTCAGTGAAGTAACTGTTTGTAAATGCACTTATCTATTCGCACACGTTTGGGTTGCAGTGAGTTGTGCAGGGTGACCAAGCGTCAGCTGCTCATAGTTAAAGCAGCGTGGGCTGCCCTGGTGTGCAGTGCCTGCTGCTGCCCAGATGTGAGCCGAGTTTCATCATCCTAAGCAGATGTAAGCCGCACGCACCCATGCCACTCTCTTCTGCTTTGACCCACAAATAGAACGAATCTACATCACTGCGCTTCCCCTCTCTCCCACCCACCCACCCGCCACCACCAGACTCCTAAACAGGTGCAGACACTCACCAGAGGCAGCTTTGCTTCTCAGCTCTGCTGCCGCAGTCATTGCAGAGGACATGCTGTTGAGAGTCACAGCTGCTGCTCTGCTCCCAGGGTCCCCGATCCAGCAGCAGGAGCTCCCTGCTGATGGAAGGAATCAATCAATCAGGGGTTTGTGAAGCGCAACTACTCGCCCGCAAGGGTCTCAAGGCACAAGGGGAGGAGGTGCGGCTCCATTGATTGCTGGGATCCTCCGAAGAGCAAATTCTGGAGTTCCTTCCTGAACTGGGGCAGTGTAGGGGTTTGCCGGAGGTTGTTCCAGGCCGAGAGATAGGAGAAGGACTTTCCTCCCGTTCTGGTCTTGTAGATGCGCGAGATGGTGGCCAGAGATAGGTCAGCTGATCGGCGGTGTCTCTTGGGTGCATGGAACAGGCTCTCGTTACTGTGGGTCGAATGCTGAACGTCCTATCCTCACACTGTCTCCAAATGCTCAGTGGTATTATTACCCTTAAGACAAAAAAAACCTCTGGGGAATAGATATGCTGTGAGGAAAGCACTAAAAACCTGGCTCTTTTCAATGGCCTAACTGGTAGATCGGATCTATTTTTCTCCTATAGCGCCAAGACCCCTCGGCATAAGTGCGCTTAATAAATAATTCAGTCAGTCATGAATAAATTGTCTACCATGGAAATATGTGGTCCAGTCCCTGCTTCTCTGCTTGGCCACATTGTGTGACCCTAGGCAAATCACTAAATCTCTCTCTGTGGTAGGTTCACACTCTGCCAAAATGCAATAGAACTAAGCAAAATGGCGTGTTATCTTAAATTGTGTATAAAATGGATATTTACAATGACTGTATGCAGAGGCGCCTGGACCCTGTCTTTCCTTAAGATGATTTTAGAGCTGGGTGGGGCGGGTGGGGGGGCTTTAAGCAGGAAGAGGTTTACTTACCCCTTGAACAGGTGTAAGGAGTCTGGATTTGGGGTGAGGATTTTAAAGAAGACACAGAGCTCTTTGTTCCGCTTACAGGATTTTTGGTACCTAGAATCTACATCCACCTAGCTGTGTTGGTCGTGATGAGTGCTGAGTCGGCAGTGACATTCTGGTAACTGGCAGCCTTCCATTTGGCCCTGCCAAGTGGAATAAAAATAGGTAGAGCATGCGTGAGATCTGACTGGCCGAAGGGAATAGCTTCACTGTCAAAGGTCTGGAATTCTTTTATGTTTGTTATCTTGGTATTCTTTCTGAGGCCTCATTCTGCAATACCTGTGTACCCTAAGGGAGAGACAGGTCTACTGTGTGAGGCATGAGCCTGTCAGATCTGTGTGAGCTGAACGATTGCCAGCTCTTATATGTCTGAGTCCGGGGTCTGCAGGACCTGCGTAATCCACGGTGCAGTCTAAGGCTGAACCTTGTCAGATGTGTGTACCCTAACTGATCATTTATTTATTTATTTATTGTTCTGCTGCACTAACAGCTGTAGGATCTTGTCGCTTGTGATTGATTCATCTACTGTCTGAAGATTGCAACTGTCAAATCAACCTAAGCGTTAGCAGTACTGGTTAAAAAAGGCAGGCTCTGCAACGTGAGGCTTGAGATTTTAAGATCTATTTTGTCCGAGGTGTAACACTTAGGTCTGGGTCTGTAAGCTATGTGTAACCTGAAGAGTAAGGACTGAACGTGCAAAAATGATTTTGTAATGTTCCGCTAGCCCTGTGTCATGCGTTACCTGGCCGTGGCTTTTTAACCAATGCCACTCTGCATGCAGCATGTATTCTCAATAGCTGTATGGTCCTAGAGTTCCTAGCATTTTGTGTGGAAGGCTACAAAGGCAGGAATGGCTGAAGGTGTAACTCAACATAGGACCTCTTGGCAGCTCTTAACATCGGTTAAGTCCAGTGTTTAGGATTGCCCATTTAACATAATCCTAGTAATGACTCTCTGCCCAAGGTCTAAATCTGTAAAATCCCACTAAAGTCATTGATTGGAAGGAGTGATCTCTGTCCAGGGCCAAAGCCAGCTGTGGAAAAGGTAAACAGGTAAATACTGGAACCACAGTAAATGTGAGAAGCTGGCCTAGTATATGATGTCCACTTATGTAAGTGGGCACCTTGCACCAGTCCAGACAAACGTTTTGGTGATTAAGAAGTCTTAGACAACCTTAGAAAGCTGTGTTTTTCCGCATATTTGAGTCTGATATACTACTGGTGTCATATTATTGTCATGTACTTATATCCTTGATAAAGCTTTCAAACTTAAGAAAGCTCTCTAAGTGGTAGCTGTGGAGAGCAGCCTTCAGGCTTAGTCTAGAAGGAGTTTAAAGTAGTTTGTTTTACCAGAATGCAATTTTACAGTATAGATTAAGTGAAAAAGGACCAATCAAAGTATTTATAAAAATATGTATATATTATATAATACTCGCTAGTATGTTCCAATATCTCCAACATGGAGATAAACACAAGGCACACAATACTTTAGCAAAGAAACGCAGTAAATAGCAGAAAATACACAGTGGACTCCAGGGGGGGGACCAAACCATACACTTGGAGTCAAGCTAGCTGGGCTGATGAGAGGTGTTACCTCTAAACCGGTCCGGTCCTCGGATGCTTGATTCCGTTCTGGGAAGGACATGGCTTTTGTAGTTCGGACTGGACTGTTCCCATGGGGCAACAGGGTCAGAGCTGATTTGCATATCGCCATTGTCTAACCCAGGGTGGTGTGGAGTGCAAAAAAACGATGGATTTGGGCCCAGATCTTTTGACTGGGGTGAATGTGTGACATTGATCCACATTCGGTCCATCACTTGTTTTTGCAATTGCCGCCCTAAGTGCGCTGGGGATGCCCAGACGTGGGTCCCAGGCACTCCACACCACTTGGAGTCAAGCTAGCCGGGCTGATGAGAGGTGTTACCTCGAAACCGGTCCGGTCCTCGGATGCTTGATTCCGTTCTGGGAAGGACATGGCTTTTGTAGTTCGGACTGGACTGTTCCCATGGGGCAACAGGGTCAGAGCTGATTTGCATATCGCCATTGTCTAACCCAGGGTGGTGTGGAGTGCAAAAAAACGATGGATTTGGGCCCAGATCTTTTGACTGGGGTGAATGTGTGACATTGATCCACATTCGGTCCATCACTTGTTGTTTTTGCAATTGCCGCCCTAAGTGCGCTGGGGATGCCCAGACGTGGGTCCCAGGCACTCCACACCACTTGGAGTCAAGCTAGCCGGGCTGATGAGAGGTGTTACCTCGAAACCGGTCCGGTCCTCGGATGCTTGATTCCGTTCTGGGAAGGACATGGCTTTTGTAGTTCGGACTGGACTGTTGCCATGGGGCAACAGGGTCAGAGCTGATTTGCATATCGCCATTGTCTAACCCAGGGTGGTGTGGAGTGCAAAAAAACGATGGATTTGGGCCCAGATCTTTTGACTGGGGTGAATGTGTGACATTGATCCACATTCGGTCCATCACTTGTTGTTTTTTCAAGATTGCAAAGGCCTGCTAGAGGGGTGACTTATAGGTTTTATGTGCAGTGACCCTAGGTATAGGAAACCTATATCTTTAGTAAATTATGCAAGCACCAACTAACACAGGCTGAAATGGCAGGCCTGTAGTTCCATTTTGAATGGTCTCCCATGGGTGGTACAATGCATGCTTTAGCCTATGGGGGACCTCCGATGTACCTATGCCCTGGGTACCATGTACTAGGGACTGATAAGGGTACCCAGTATCCAATCTGGGATGTACCTAAGCACTAACCACAACAATTTAAGGGAGAAAGCAGATAGACTGGGGTCCTCATTAGCAGGATCCCAATCAGACTATGCAGAAGGATCCTACTTTCCTACAGTAAACATCCAAGTGAGACTGTTCAAGCCTTGTACTTCTCCTGGAGAGATGCTACAAGGCATGTGCAGCTGGTGAACTGTGGAAGTGATGTGGCTTATGTAGGAAGGTACCTCCTGACTATGGTTGCCCCCAACTTTTTGCCCTGTGTTTTAGCTGGTTTTTGACATAGTCGACCTGGGATCCTGCCAATCAGGACCCCAGGCCTACTGCTCTCTCTGTAAAATGGATTCCATGTACCTTAGGTACATTTCCAATTGGTACTGGGCCACCTTATCAGACCCTGTAACTCAGGGCATAGGTGTACCCAGGGCCTACCAGGGGCTGAAGCATGTATTATGCCACCCCTGGCTGGCCTCCTAAATTTGACACAACTGGCTGCATGACAGCTGGGGCAAAGTCGTGTAATCACCCTTTGCTGTAGATATAGTATACCTATATCTAACCCTAAAATGGACACACAGATTCCTATCAGTCACTCCTATGGCAGGCCTTGACAATCCTGAAGGCAGAGTGCTTGGAATCGTGTGAGATGGTGCTCTGGCATGAGCTGAGCCTGTCTGCAGCTTGCGGAACCAAGTCCTAATAGCTGTTCCATGATAACGCATACCATATACTCTTAAGTGCATTATAATCCTCGCGGTTAAATGCTAACTTTGGTATTGCTTTATCAAAACATGTCGAGTAAGGTGTCATACGAATTGGAATACTAACCCCTCGCCAATTCTGGCGACGGGGTTAGCATTCCGCCCTTCTAGAGAGACACGACATGTATGTAACTGTGAACCCCGGTTAAAGTTAAACGAAGCCTCAGCTCCACAAAATGGATGCTGCCACCACAGACACGAGTCTGACCCCCTGCAGCTGGGAGCCCTTCCAGCGAGGGGAGCCTGGACAAAGGGTTTCCTGTCGAGGGCGGTGCTAGCACCGTCCCAGACAGGGTTTTGTGTATCCTGGGTAGGCAGGGCTTTACAGGAAGGTGACTGCTGAGTGGCACCCCGGTGCTCACTACGCATAGGCCGGTCAGAACCAGTTCCAGGGGCACACCAGCCCCTGGCCTGGGGAAAGTCCGGCATGGGAGAGGGGTGTAACCACCCCCCTCCTAGTCCCACCCATAGGCAGGACCTAGTCACCGGGTCAGCCCCTTTTCTTAGTATAAAGATAGGAGCGGGCCCCCTGTTCAAATTAGATCATCTTTGGAATCAAGACATGACTTTCTGCGAAAGGACATCAAGATTTCTTCTTCAAGATTCTCCCTTGTGGCTAAGGAGTAGTCACCCTGCATCCGCAGGCACCATCCTAAGAACACTGCGGTCTGCTGCAAGTCCTTCCTCCGGAATCCGACTGCCCAGCTCGACGAGACCCGGCTTCCCTGGCACCTCTGACCTCTACTCACCTCTACAGCCAAGCTGAGCAGCGTGAGTGCGACGAGACCTCGAGGGACCGACAATCGCCAAGACTGCACGACTTCTTTGCAACAAGCCCACCGTGTGCTCCACTGGTGAGTGCTTTGGGGTCCGAGAAGCCCCAACCCTGAGCAGCTCCAGCACCGAAGATCAGCCCTCCAGCATCTCCACGATCTGCGTGGGGCCCTTCTGCTTTTGCCTGCTCACCGCGCTGTGTGGCTACTAGCCGGCTGGCTTGTGGCCTTCTTCACGACGCCCGACGACATCACTGCTGCTGGTCTGGTTGCTCCAGACTGGCCCTTGCTTCCTTCTTCAAGAGAAGCACCCCGGACCCTCCTGGTCCACTCCAGACGCCATTTTGAGTCCACCGCGTGGGCTTGAATTTGCCAAGGCTTTGTTGCCCAATCCTGGGTCCAGCGACGCCGACAGCTTAATCCATCGTGGGACAGCTCGCTCCTCCATCCTGGTCGCCGACAACGCCTCCTGGTCCGTGAGATCTGCGAGCACAGCGTCACCCACTCACCTAGTCGAGGTGGCTACCATCCGGTGCCCTCCTGGTGCCCACTGACTACTGGCTAGTAGTCTCGAACTTGGTCCCCTCTGCTTTCAGGTGTCATCTGTCTTCAAGATCCAGGCTTGAATCACTTCGAACTCTCTTCACTGGTCGCCTGCCAGCATCTTCCTTCCAGGCTCCTGGTCCGTCTACGAGGATTCCCGACGTCTTTTGAGACCTATGCAGCTGCAGCCCCTGGGCTAGGTAACTTCGGCATTTCGGTGCCCCAGCATAGCCTCACTATCCAAGAGTCAGAATCCACTTTCGTTTTCCTCCTACCAGGTCGGGTTCGCCCGAGAACACTGACTCTGTGAAATCTAGCTACCATAGACTTTGTCCCGCATCACGCGTGAGAGTGCACACTCTGCACCCGAGTCCCCTAGGCCTCCTGTAAGTAATCTGAAGGTTCTATAGTCAAGACCTAGCGATTCCAAAGCCTATTAGTACTGTACTTACCTGCTAGTAATTTCGCATTCCACTTTCAGAGTATATGGTTTTCCGTGCCCCTTGGGCATTTGTATATACTGTGCTAACTTAAGTATTTTCGTAAGAGTTTTGTTTTGTGCTTAGTACCCTGTCCTCATAAAGAGTACAGGGCTGTTGTGATTTTAATAAATACACTGTTTATTTTCATAACACTTGTGTGGTGTCCTTTCACTTGGTGTTCAAGGGGTATATGTGTGGTATAACAGCTGGCTTAACACGCCCTCTCGAGTCTTTAGCCTTAGACTGCTCGTATCCATGCTACTAGGATAGCTGGTCTATAAGGTTGACTTACAACCAATCATCAATAAGGGTTGCTGGACTGATACATAGTGTTCACTAGAATAGTGAGCACTGCATATCAGGCCACCTTCTCACAGCTTAAATACCTCCCACAAAATAGCCCAAGCAAGCAATCTTCATTGTCACTGGGTGATTTGGAGACTTCTCCCTCAAGACCAGTTTTGAAAATCAAAACGGGGCCAAAAGCAGAATTTTACAGCACACTGTCAACATAAACTGGTTAAAGATCCATAGGTTGTGAAGGAGCTCTAATTAAATATTCCAGTACTTTCATGGTGTTCCAGCAAAGCTGTACCCTTTCTATGGGTTGTTTGGAGTTCACTCTCCCCTTTTAGGCTTCGGACAAGTGGCAGCAAATCGTCTACTTTTCATCACAATCTCCCCAAATACTGCTTGTAGAGCATCAGGCATGAGAAGACTGTTAAAAGAAATCTGGCTAAGAAATTTCACAGGGCATATCATTTTTAAAAATGTACTTAGCTTATTGTTTTTCCTTTCATTTTCCAGCCTGCCCATTCCCAGTGAATTCTCTTTCATATGGTTATGACTAATAATCTACTTGGAAGGCACATTAAGGATAAATCAAAAGTTACAAAATCCCTGACGTGGACAGCAAAAGTGGACATATATTATAGCCTTAGAGTCGTTCGTAGCGGGCTCTATCGGTCATTAAAGACCCACTCCAGCGTTAAAGGACTGAGCCAAAGGCCAGAGTCTTTAACAAGGGAGCAGGCCTTTACTGGCCGGTAGAGCCCGCAACGAAGGGCTCTTAGGCTATAAGACCATTCCGCCCCTAGAGGGCAGACGTTAAAGGACTGAGCCAAAGGCGAGAGCCTTTAACAAGGGAGCAGGCCTTTACTGGCCGGTAGAGCCCGCAACGAAGGGCTCTTAGGCTATAAGACCATTCCGCCCCTAGAGGGCAGAATGTTCTGATTTGTAAAACAAAGGCCTCACGGAGCCCGAGGGGGTTGAAATCCCCTTGGGCGCCATGAGGCCTTTGTATACAGCTGTTGCTGTGACCAAACATTGGAATGTTGATGCTCTGGGATTCTACCAGCCATTAGAAGCCCAGAGCACTCCATTGTCTTTAATGGAGCGCTCAACATTCCAATGTTCCAATATAGCCTTAGAGCCCAACCTAGCATGCACTACCAGCCATTAAAGGCCTGCTCCAGCGTTAAAGAGCTGAGCCGAAGGAGAGTGCCTTCAACAAGGGAGCGTGTCTTTAATGGCCGGTAGAGCCCACTAGGAGGGCACTAAGGCTACTAGAACATTCCACTCTAAAAGGTAGAATGTTCTAATTAGTCAAAACAAAGGCCTCTCGGAGCCGGGGGTGGGGGGGGGGGGGTTTAAATCCTCTGGGTCTCCAAGAGGTCTTTGTTCACAGCAGCAGCTGTGAAAGGAAACCAACAATGGAATATTGCTCCCCAGACTTCTACCAGCCAGTAGAAGCCTGGAGCACTCCATTGTCTAGAATGGAGTTCTCAATATTCCAATGTTCTAATAAAGAATCCTTCACCTAGGCTTGCCTCAATGTGCAGAGACCATACATGATCTGAAAGCAGCCAGGTTACAACAGTTTTGCATATTCAGGCCTGGGACAGCAGTATTGATAATATGAAAACAAGTTACTTACCTGTAACTTTAGTTCTTCAGTATTGGAAACTTTAATAGATTCCCATGCTTGAATCATAGATTCCCATGCTTGAATCATTCCCCGTCGTCGAGATGGGAGTCCCCGGTATACATAAAATAGCAACAGAAACCATTACAAAAGAAGAAACTAGGCCTAGGCCCATTCTAGTTTTGTAACATATCCAACTCCTTTTTAGGTCGAGTGAAACTCGGGCCTATTGTTGTCAACCCAAAAGCTGACTTTTTACGAGCGGATTTTCGAAAGTTCACGTGAAATCACGTGACCACAAGCTCCTTTGTGCACAAGCTTGCATTTCACCCACAGGCTTCCCCTGCCAGCAGCATTTGCCATCACGGCCGCAGGCCGTGACTTCAAAGGGTTCCGCTGCCCCTCCCCCTGCTTCACGGCCATCTGTTCCCCAGCACCTCCCCTCTCTCTCCCCTACTGGCCGGCTGGTTTTCCACGGCTTTCGTTTTCCGCTTGTTTGCCGAGCTTCTCACAGATGAACACCGATTACGGTACTTTAAATTACCAATAGAACAAGAGTATTTTAGGCATGACTGATTGTGCTTTGCTGTGACGGGTTTATTAGTACTTTGCACAGGAGCGCCGATCTTCACTCCCAGAAACTTAAACATGAACTGCTATTCAAAACTAAAGCTTTTGGGTTGTAACCAATCTCACATATGCTTACTATAAGGATTATACATTTAAAGTGTCAGAGGTCGGTGACTAACTTCTAAAAAGGCTTATTTCAAATCGTTATTGTGTTCATAAGTGTAGATGTGATAGGAGACATAAAATGTGACATATATATATTTTCCCAAATCATTTGCCATCACGGCCGCAGGCCGTGACTTCAAAGGGTTCCGCTGCCCCGCCCCCTGCTTCACGGCCATCTGTTCCCCAGCACCTCCCCTCTCTCTCCCCTACTGGCCGTCTGGTTTTCCACGGCTTTCGTTTTCCGCTTGTTTGCCGAGCTTCTCACAGATGAACACCGATTACGGTACTTTAAATTACCAATAGAACGAGAGTATTTTAGGCATGGCTGATTGTGCTTTGCCTGTGACGGGTTTATTAGTACTTTGCACAGGAGCGCTGATCTTCACTCCCAGAAACTTAAACATGAACTGCTATTCAAAACTAAAGCTTTTGGGTTGTAACCAATCTCACATATGCTTACTATAAGGATTATACGTTTAAAGTGTCAGAGGTCAGTGACTAACTTCTAAAAGGCTTATTTCAAATCGTTATTGTGTTCATAAGTGTAGATGTGATAGGCGACATAAAATGTGACATATATATATTTTTCCAAATCTTTCTTTGCTGGGCATTGACTTAATTCCAGATATTCTTTCAGTGTGTTTGGCTGGGAGTGGTCGAGTTTTTATTTTTTTCGTTCGAAACTACGTTGGGTGAAGACTTTTTCTGTTTCCATTACTACCGCCTCAGCCCAGAAGCCGTGGCACGCGCTTCTTCTCCCTGTGCGCGCGCAGCGGTCGTGCGCTTCCCGCTTGGGCTGTTTGCCCGCTCACAGTTGCCCACGCCCACTGGGGCTCACGAGGGCTTGGCTGTGCCTGTAATGGCGGTCTTCTCCGTGTGTCGAAAATCTCGAAGCTGCCACTGACGCGCCGGGCTGTTTCGTCGCTTAATAGGTACCTCACAGTGGCCAGTTTAAAGGAGGCATACAAACATTAAAACAGGCTTGGGAGAGAAAGAATAAAAAAAGTGCGCGGGGGCATTGGACTGGGAACACACTTGTTATCTCTTCGTCCCCACCCATGATTCGTCAAAAAAGTACAACGCCTTTTCTATTTGTGACACTCCCAGTTCTCGCATTTCCCATAAGCGCATTTAGTGACGTTAGATGGCCCGCCCGCCCTACAACCACGCACTTAAGTATTTTGCGCCAGTCTAACTTATGTGTTATGGAGTATATATGTATATGGTATGTTGTGGATTTATGTGGCTTGAACTAGTTAGCAGTTTAATTGTATGGAGTGGATTTATGTATTGGAATTATGTGGTACTTTGTGTTGTAGAGTGGTATGTAGTGGAGTTTAATGATGTGGTGTGCTGTTGAGGGCTGCCTTCCATGGCACACAACGCCTGTAAATAATACTTTTTAAATTACATAATATACAATGTAAATAGCCAAACATGAATGCACTTCATGCTGACTGTTCTTAATTAAATTATATACTGGTTTATCGAGGGGACATGGGAACTTTTCTTCTGATGCAAGTTTGCTGTTTCACAAAAATGAGCGGGCAAGAAGGAATAACGGAAGTATCGATAACCACCACCACGGGTAAAAAACTAAAACAAACAAAAACTAAACACAGCAGGAGTGCCGTAATATCAGCTCCGAGCTGCAATCTAGCACTCTTTGTTGCCATAAGCTGATGGAGCAGTATCTTACCTTTTTATGATCATGCAGTTCTTGCGGCCAAGCTATTTTCTGTTTAAGATGCGATCTCTCCTCATCAAAAGAATATCAGGAAACACTGCAACCTGAAGCCTGAAATACAGTGGTGGGCGCTTCTAGCTACTTGATTCTGCTGCTGAGGCGTGTGATAACGGATCACACAGATTCGGACAAAACAACAAACCTCAACCACCATCAGACGTGTCTTCCCCCCTCCACAGTCCTTCAACAGCACCAGCTACACAAGGAACCACAAGCTCACTCTATCTATCGCCCTCACTCTATCTATCGCCCTCACTCTATCTATCACCCTCACTCTATCATCGCCCTCACTCTATCTATCGCCCTCACTCTATCTATCACCCTCACTCTATCATCGCCCTCACTCTATCTATCTATCTATTGCCCTCACTCTATCTATCGCCCTCACTCTATCTATCATCCTCACTCTATCTATCTATCGCCCTCACTCTATCTATTGCCCTCACTCTATCGCCCTCACTCTATCTATAGCCCTCACTCTATCTATCTATCACCCTCCCTCTATCTATCGCACTCACTCTATCTATCTATCGCATCACCACAGCATCACTTAGCACCACCACAGCATCACTCAGGGCACCACAACATCACTATGCGCTACCACAGCATCACTCGTCGTACCACAACATCACTCAGTGTCACCACAGCATCAATCTGTGCAACCATTCAACAACAACTGGTTTAAATATGTTCTCTCAATGTTTCAAGCTTTATTACAAATGTCACAAAAAGATGTTAATATTTCACTTCTGTTCTTGGATTTTCGTCACAATAAAATACACTGAACATAATCTTCACAAAAGTTATTAAAAGTAGTTTAAGCTAGCTATCGCCATTATAAATTACAATAACTTTTATTTAAGTATTAATTATTTAAAAAAATTGAAAGCCATTGTTATTTGTAAAATCAATACATCTAAGTCACGTAAATACAACACATATTGCATTACAAATGCTATAGGTGTCACATTTTCTAAAGTTAAAACTATTGGCATGGTAAATGACAAAGCTATTAATTAAGCTATTTTCAAAACCAACATATAAGTAAAAAATGTGTCATTTACAATACCAATAGCTCAAACTTTCCTAATGCGAGACCTATTGCAATGCAAATGCTTGTTGTAAAAGAGACCAAATAAAATGAACAACCAATCAGATTAGCCTCACCCTTTAGAAACTTCCTGGGAGAACCTCAAACCCTCAGATTTTTGTAGCCGTTGTGTAACAATATAACTGAAGATGCTGAAGGTTGAGCTTTCCCATAGAAGGAGGGTGAGTCACATGGGAATCTATGAAAGTTTCCAATACTGGAGAACCAAAGTTACATGTAAGTAACTTGTTTTCTTACTCCAGTATTGGAATTTTCATAGATTCCCACGTTTGAATCAGAGTAGCTAGCAGTTATGAGCACATTTTTTTGATCTTTGATTCCTTATTTATCCATTATTGATTATTAAACCAGAAACCCATGAGACATCAATAGGTGTAAGCTAGAAAAGAGAAGTAGCCAATTCACCGATATCACAAAGTCAATGGTAAATAAACACTTTTGTAACATAAGGAAAAAGGAAGAAACAAGCAAATTAACTTCAAAAATGTGCAAAGAGCTTAAACAGAAAGACGGAAGGAGAGTTGAAAGGGAAAAGCTCACCACTTAATGAAAGAGGTTCCTCAGGACTGCCTGGCCCACTGCTGTGTCACTTTGCTTTGAAAAATCCAGGCAGTAATGTCTTGTAAATGTATGAGTACTGCTCCAGGTTGGTGCTCTGCAGATGTCCCGGACAGGAACTCCGGCAAAGAGGGCTGCTGAAGAAGAAATCGCCCTCATGAAGTGAGCACAGACCCGACCTTCAAGAGGCTTACCCGCTGCTTGGTGACAATACTGGATAGCGCTGGTAATCCAACAAGCAATCCCCTGTTTGGAAAGGGGAAAACGCTTCTGAGGGGCGCTGAAAGCCACAAAGAGCTGAGGTGACTTCCTGAAGTCCTTAGTATGTTGAAGATAGAACTTCAAGCACAGCTGAATGTCCAATGTGTGGAGTGCTTTCTCCGCTGCAGTAGTAGGTTGAGGGAAAAAAGCTTTGAGTATAACCAGCTCATTCAAATGAAAGCCTGAAGGCACTTTCTGTATGAACTTTGGGATGGTACAGAGTATCACTGTCTCCTTTTTAAATTGGAGAAAAGTTTCCTGAATAGCGAGTGCCTGTAATTCACCTACTCTCCTGGCTGAAGTTAAGGCTAGAAGAAGAGCCACCTTCCAGGAGAGGAATTTCAAGTCCGCCCAACGAATATGCTCAAAGGGATGCTTCATGAGCTGGGTGAGAACAAAATTAAGGTGCCAAAGAGGCGGCGGATGCTTGACTGGAGGGAAAACTCTAAAAAGTCCCTTGAGAAACTGTTTTTATTATCCTTGCTGATCATAGGGAAGGACCAGAAGATGTTCATCTGAAGCGAGAGATGGCAGTGAGATGAACTTTGATGGATGAGTGAGCCACCCTGCTTTCACTAAAGAAACAATGTAAGGAAGAACTTCATGCAATGCGGAAGAAACAGGGTGAATGCCCTCCTGCAGTCACCAATGACAGAAACGCTTCCCCTTTAGCCGGTAGGTTTTGTTCGTACTTGGAGCCTGTGCTTGAGAAAGTACATCTCTACATTCTGCCGAAAGGGTCAAACCGAGAAATTCTCGGTGCTCAGGAGCCATGCCAATAACTGCAGGGATCGAGGATCCGGGTGCCAGACTTGGCCCTGGGACATTGTCAGCAGCGAAGGAGTCGGCTGCAAAGGAAGTGGACGCTCCAGGGAGAGGAGATGCAGCTCTGTGAACCAAAATTGGCGGGCCACACAGGAGCTATCAAAATCATCTTGCAAGGCTCCTTGAGCTTCATGAGAAGTCTGGGGATCAGAGGAATGAGGGGAAAAGTGTAGACAAAGGCGCCTGACCAGGCCATCGAAAGCGCATTCCCCAATGATCCCGGATAGTGAAGCCTGCTTGCATAGAATCGGCATTTCTTGTTCTCCAGCATGGCAAAGAGGTCTAAAATCGGCCTGCCCCATAGGCGAAAAACCTTCTCCATTGTGGACTAGTCCAGTTCCCATTCGTGGCTGACTGATTTCAGTCTGCTCAGCATGTCCGCCATCTTGTTGAGAACACCCGGAAGATGCTCCGCTTTTAGCGATATTCCATGCTGGATCACCCATTCCCAGACTGTCTGAGCTTCCTTTGACAAAAGACGAGACCTGGTACCGCTCTCTTTGTTTATGTAAAACATGGCCTTCGTATTGTCTGTTCGTACCAGGACTGCAGACTGCTCTATCCGTGGGAGGAAAGCCTGTAAGGCATGGCGAATCGCTCTGAGCTCCAGCAGATTGATATGTAGAAGATGATGTTGGGGTATCCAACGGCCGCGTACGTGAAGGTCTTGCAAGACCACTCCCCAGCCATCCAGCGAGGCATCCGCTGTAATTATTTGAGGAGCTGGGGTGACCCTGAAGGAGAGGCCCTGAGAAATGTTTTTCTCGCTCGTCAACCATGATGTGGCTTCTCTTATGGACATGGTAATGAAGATTTTGTCCTCGAAGGACCCGTCCACTTGGCGCCACTGCAAGTCTAGCTCCTCCTGGAGAAGGCGCATCCATAACTTGCAGTGGGGAATCAGAGGAAAGCAGGAAGAAATGGACCCTAGGAGGGGCTTGTAGAGGCGAACTGAAAGTGACTGCCTTCTCATAAGTAGACGAGACATGACCATCAGCTTTTCTCGTCTCTCCAGGGATGGAAAGGCTTTGTTGCGAGATGTGTCCAGGATGGCCCCCAGGAACTGGGCTTTTCTGGATGGACACAGAGTCAACTTTTCCGTGTTGAGAGTAAGACCCAGATTGTCAAAAAGGTGTGTGCACGCCGCGACCGATTCCTCTGCCTCGTGCTTGGAAGGAACCTTTAGCAACCAGTCGTCCAGGTAAGGTACAACCTGATGCTGTTGCTTTCGCAGAAAAGCTGCCACGGGAGCTAGTACTTTTGTAAAGATCCGCAGATCTGAATCCAAATAGTAGGACCTTGAACTGAAAGTGGCTCTTGGCTACTGTGAAGCGAAGGAACTTCCTGTGGGCTGGATAAATGGGTACATGAAAGTATGCGTCCTCTAGATCTAATGTGGCCATGTAATCTCCTGAGTTGAGGAGTCATAGGATGTCCTGCAAGGAAACCATTGGGAACAACTTTTTGATGAGATAGGTGTTGAGCTCCCTCAGATCTAGAATAGGGCGCCACTTGTCCAAGGTCTTCCGAACTAGGAAGAACTGGGAGTAGAGCCCTCTCTCCGTTAAGAGAGAGGAACCGCCTCTAGAGCCCCTTTCAGGAGCATTTGATGGACTTCTAAACACAGAAGACAAAGATTTTTGACTCTGTGGCGCGAGGGGGCTTGGAAGGCAGTGCATAGACAAACTATGGCAGCATTGAATGATATTCAGAACCCAACGATCCGATGTTATATATTGCCAGTTGTAGAACTAATGTGAGATTCTGCCCCCCACTGGTGTTACAGGAGGAGAAGGAACAGTAGTTAGAGCCAGCAAGTGCTATTAACGCTTAGAGGAGACTAACTCAGGCGTCCTTGTCATTCTTTGGTGTTAGATCTAGAGAAAGAGGAGGATTGACCTTGCTGCTGGTGATTCTTCGGGCGGTAAGATTGGGAGGCTGATGTATATGAAGAATACCGTTGTTGCTGGTATCCTCCTCTGTAGGTAGGAAGGCCTCTGCCTCTGGCCCCACGAAAGGGGACCTTGTGGTATTGCAGAGTCCCTAAGGATTTTGCGGTCTCCGTGTCTTTTTTAATGTCCTGGAGCACATCATCAGTGTGCTTCCCAAAGAGCGCCTCTCCATCGAAGGTAAGATCCAAGATTTTGTTTCGGACCTCTGGACTAAACCAAGTAGCTCGAAGCCAGCCTTGGCGATGAAGGACAGCAGCTCCCGCTAGGGAGCGGAACGCAGTTGTGGCAATGTCCATAGCACAGTCAATGACCTCTGAAGAGGTTCTCCCTCCCTCCTGAAGAATCTTTTTCGCTTCCACTCTAGCATCCTCTGGCAATTGATCCAGATAGGGGGAAAGGTCACACCACATCTGTTGATCGTAGTGACCAAGGATTGCCAAGGCTTTTGGCACCCTGACCATCAGGCTGGACCTGGAGGAAAACCTCTTGCCAACGTTATCCAGGCGTCTGCCCTCTTTATCTGGAGGTGTTGTGAGGGGAGCTGAAGGATTTTTGGACTTTCTTTGGGCTGCCTCGGAGATGACAGAGTCCGGTTTAGTCTGACTGATCAGGCAAGCCAGCTACCCTCTGGGGCTTTATATTTCTTTTCAAAGCAAGGCAGTACTGGAAGCACCATGGATGGACTTCTCATCACCTTTAGACCCTCGTCCCAGACATGACCAACTATAGGAATGGTCCGAACTGATTTTCTGTAAGGCTCTTTGAAGTCATATAAGAAACATTCGGACGGCACCGTGGACATGGGCAGTTCGAACCGCTTAGCAGCTCTTTCCATCAAATTATGGAAGCCCCCTATGTCTCCAGGGAGTGAATCCACTGGAGCTGGTGCCGGCGAAGCTGGATCAATAATGATATAGTCATTCCACTCCGTGTCTGGATCCGGAAGAGTGGCGTAGCCCTGGTCCTCATCAGAGGTATCATCCTGGGTGAGAGGGACGATTGGCGGTGGATTTGGAGCCACGAGCAGAAGTGGTGGCGGTGGCAATTGAGGGGTAGAAGGCAGTGCAGGTGGAACAGCTGTCACTGCTACCCCAACCGGAGCCAGAGATTGTGTTAGGAATCTCCGTCTATAATCCGAAAGCATGAATTGGAAGTCCGTTAGTAGGGTGGAAGGCATAGAGACCATCTGTTGCTGGTAGCCCTCTTGATAATCCAAGGGAGGATCATACTCCTGCTCCTCCACGTATTCTTCCTCATGTTCAGTGCCCTGATACTTAATGTGCAACCGAGACGGGCTATTCGCATACCCATACAGCCTGTCATCCTCCTCAGATCCCTTCTCTTCAAGGAGGAGTGCAGTCGGTAGAGGTGTCACCCTCCTGGGGGAAGCCATCTCCGGGGTAATGTGGTACTTCCTGATAGTGATTGCAATTTTTCCCCTCGTCGATGAGGTTGTTGACTGGGTCGTCAACTATGATGTGAGGGACTTTGACGAAGACATAAACGCCATCGATGGTGCCGTCGTTAAATTCGTCGTCACCACTGTGACGGATGCCCCCGTTGTCGTTGTAGTAGTAGACGTGGTTGCAGTCGTCATCCTTGTCAAAGTTGCCAACGCCATTGTAGACGACAGAGTTGCCACCACTGCGGATCCCACAACCAGCGTCAATGCCGTTGACGCCGAACCTTGCAGCGTAGGCAAAGGAGACAAGGAAATCTCCGTCAACGAGCCCGTCGAAGGAGTCCGATTTGAAGGAGACGAGGACTTTTGACTGTACCTCTGAAGTCTTCGTCGATGGAGTCATTGACAACGTCGTAGACGGATGAATTTTCTTCACAGGTCTGCCATCGTAAGGAACAGATGAGGGCTTTTTGAAAGCTTTTGGACCTTCCGGAGGAGAAGATGGATGAACTGAGCTTGACTTCCTCTCTGATGTCACTCCTGCTGACAGTCCTTCCCTCTCCTTTACACCTCGATAAGGAGATTTGCTCGGACTGCGCCTGTCAGACCTATGAGAGGTCTTTTTCAAGGCATTACTTGGATGATCTTTAGAAGGTGAAGGAGAAGACCTACCCCTTTTAATAAACCTCCTAGAAGATGAAGCGGAGGAGGCCTCATCACTGTCACTGGAGACTGGCTTCTTCCTTGACTTAAGCTTCTGGAGCAAGGTCAAGAGACGCCCCTCACGGTCTCTCAAAGTTTTTGTTGAGAAAGTACGGCATACCTTACAGTCTGCTGCCTTATGGTCTGGGTACAGCAGTAAAGGCAATCCTTGTGCTTGTCCTCCACATAAAGTCTCTTCTTAGAGCAGGTTGCACACGGTTTAAAGAGGGCTTTCTTCTCCTTGTCAGACATGTTGGCACGTAGTCTAAGCAGTTGTTGAAGAAAAACAGGTGAAAAAACTGTAGAAATAAGGTTGATAGGAAAAAACTGAGCAGAGCTCAAAGGAGTCTCCCTTGCACAACGTGCAGTAGAAAATATGAGGTTCTCTCAGAAAGGTTCTAGGGGGTGAGGCTAATCTGATTGGTTGTTCGTTTTATTTGGTCTCTTTTAAAAAAAGAGGTGGATATGTTACAAAACTAGAATGGACCTAGGCCTAGTGTCTTTTTTTGTAATGGTTTCCATTGCTATTTTAAGTATACAGGGGACTCCCATCTCGACGACGGGGAATGATTCAAGCATGGGAATCTATGATTCAAGCATGGGAATCTATTAAAATTCCAATACTGGAGTGACATCAAATGTTCCACCAATTTAGATGATAGAATCTGGATACACAAAAATATAACAACCACAGTAGTATTTTCCCTCATCTCCTTGGGAATCAAGAATAGCAATATGCCTGCCAGAACCAGTATGAATTGTCACTCAGATATAAACTTTAAAAATATTTTCCCTTTTGGCTTTAAACATCATCTTTTCAGGTTCTGAAAATACACACATTTAGCAATTAAATACTGACTATTTACATTTTACCTAGTACTTCATGTACTACTGATACTGATGGAGCGAGGTGGAGAAACAACATTTTGTATACCCCTCGTGAAGTAATTTCCTCATAACTGTAACCTTTATTAATTGTGTGGTTTGGAAAATTAATCAACGTAGTATAAAAATGCACACACACATACACGTGGGAACACTAATCTGCTTGCATGGAAAACTATAACTGACTAATTTAGTAATGTCGTCATGTTGTTTATTAATGCAAAGCTTTAAAATAATCAAAAGCGGCATAAATGTGCTTTCTGTTTGTGTTTTGTGGCAAAAACATGGGGATAAGTGAGTATACCACGCATATGTGTTGCTTATTTTGCTAGGTAACAACTAATGGGGAAACCTTAGTATGAGGGGAGGTAAACAGAAGGGTTATATTTCAATAATTAACATTTATTTGTGTTTGTTTCTATGATAGTTCCCGTTCTGGCCCGTGAGGCCTAGTAAAAGATGGCTGCTTTATTAACTGTGAATGTAAGATAAACTGAGCATGCGCAGCCCAAAGCCGAGATTGAATGTGAGCTGCCTGTGCCTGAACGAAAGCAGTTCAAGGACGACTTGCCCTGGAAGTCCTGATGACTGCCAAAAGAATGAACATTTGAGTTACTGATTGTGGGAAAGGATCCAGTAGTAGCTAGTCGAGGATGTGACTAGGCCAAAGACTTTCTCAAACAAAGGACTCTTTAAAATTCAGCTGATGCTACGGAAATTGAATATTAGAATGATGAGGTGTTGTTCATCCGCCCTAAAATTGTCCAATCAGAACTTGAGTTTGTACTGACAGTTACTTTTGTAGATAGATAAAGTTAGTGAAAAAGGTTTAAAAAGTCATGATTTTCCTTAAGAAAAAACTCTCTTTTGATATCCTCCTGAGATGCTGTCGGTATGCTGATTTTCCTGAGATGTAAGATTCTTTAATAAATGTTTTATTTCTTTGAATCATAACTGAGCTTTAGATGAGGTTATTAGTTAGGGAAGTTAGGAGAAAATGAATTTTGGGAACTATCGGTCTTTTGCTAATATTTGTGTTCTGAAATCTAAATAACAATGTCTATTTCTGAATTTCTGAAATAAAATTAATATAATTGTTTCAGATAAAACTTTCTTCTTTAAAGTAAAATTTTGAATAAAGAAAATAAATAAAGCGTATAAACTGTTAGACATGCTAAACTTTGCTTTTAATACACATTAAATAAATGGAGAATTAAGCTCGTCTTGTATTTTCCTACGCCTAATTTTTACTAGCAGATCCATTAACCATAATGGTGGTGTGTCTGAATAAAAGTCTTGTTGATAAAAACCATGGTAAAACTTATCTAAACTGCAGGTGTAAATAGTATAAATATTTAGTTTTAATTTAGACACTCCGCTATGATACAGCAGCTCTCCTTTGAATCTCGCCGATCCATGAAGTAGGATGGAAGTGTTTTGTGAGTAACTCGCAGTGTTATGGGCCCCACTGATGAGTAGATGTATGATTTAGTACTTCAGGGAAAGGTGATATGGTTTTAGAGAATATTTCCAGAGTAGCACTGCATCAATACACAAGGAGAGACCCTGATGTCCATTTATGATTACCAAATACTTGAGATGCACTTCATGTGGAAGGAACTTTCCTCAGGACTCCAATAGGCTGTCCAATGGTCTTATGTGAATGCAACATGGCCTTCCCTGAAGTCCATAAGGGCCCTGTGTTTGTAGTCATTTGCAAGTGGCTACCACCTGCACCCTGTAAAAACAAGAAGGCATCTCCCTCTCCAAACCTGAAATCTCTCCCTCTACCCTTCCTAGTCCGTTTTTCCCTTGCTTGGAAAACAAAGAGGAGGGATCAGGGCACAGTCCACCATCCCATCGCACCTCCTGAGGTACTTTATATACCTGGCTGGGTCCCTCAGTCACGTCTCTCTCTTCCCTGGGAGGGGAATAATTGGATGATGCCTGCTGGAACTACCACTGTACTCTGCTGGGATTGGTATCATCACTGTGTCTGGGCGTCCCTTTAAAGTCTTCAACCTGCCTGTGGGAAAGTGGGTTGCAGTACCCGCCCACACGCAATTTTTGCCTGGCTTGTGATACAACTTTGACTGTAGAGCACTGGGTCCCTGCTGTCTAGGTTCCCAGTACCAATGTTTGGTCCCTAAAACTGCACCACAATTGGCACAACTTCAGACTCCCCTTGTAAGACCCTAGTAAATGGTACCCCTGGAACCTAGGGCATTGGGACTGAAGTGGGTCCCCTAAGAACCCCTCACCAAGGCCCTGCTAACTGCTACTGCAACCTGCATGACTCAGTGCAGACAAAAACAACAAAGTCAACTTGACACACTGCCTGTGTGCCATGTTCAAGCAGCACTACATAGGGTATGGGTAAGTCTCCCTTTATGCATGCCTTACAAGCCCTAAGGCAGGGTGCACTATATGTCCAGTGTGGGAATAACTGCATGAGCATGAATGCCCCTACAATATTTAAGTCTATTCTTAAAATGTGCAAGTGCCAGGGAAGCCATAGAGTACATGGGCTGGAAACTTGACAACTCGAGTTCACCACTACGATGATGGTTTCACTGAACCTAGGAGTATTTGGTACCAAACAACTCCTCTCAGTAAACCCACACTGATATTAGTGTTCGATTTAGTGAAACATTACTCAGATTTCACCTCAGAGGTGCCCCTTAAAAACCTACCAACCCTGGTGTGGTCTCTGACTGGCTTTAGGCAACCTGTCACCACCAAACATGTTTCTGGACCCCTGGGTCAAGAGCCCCTACTCTCTGAGGCCAAAAGCAAAGCATATCCTGGGCGGAGGCATCACACCTCCTCCCCCTGGAAGGCACAGTGCTCCAGAGGGAAGCTTCAAAGGCCCTGATGTTTTTGTAATGTGACCCCAGCCTTTGCTGCTAGCAGCAGATGGCTGCCCCTGGTTCAAACCCCCAGTTTTGTCGGGAAAGCTACGTTAAAATAGGAGGTGTGCCCCCTTCGGCAACTCCACCCCTCAGGTACTGAAGGTGAAGTTACGCACATTTATCAGTGCCCACCATCTTGAAGAAGGTGGGACTTATCTAATCAGGACTAGGCCTATGCCCCCCTCCCACAGGAGGGTGGCATATAGTGGGCGTAGACATCCCAGGTAAGAGACCTATGGTTTCCTACCTCTTACTCCCCTGTAACACCCTTTTTTTAGAAATTGGCAAACTGAAGTAGCCATCCATGGATGGACATCTTTTTACCAGAAGAGAATGTCTTTTTTCACAGCTTAATAAAGTTAAAGAAAGCATGGGGTACTGATGTATCATCCCTTATGTGATTTCAGGGTCTACTTGATGCTGTGTCCCTTTCTTCTAATATCTCAAGGTATTGAAAAGAGCAGGGATGAAAGGTGGAGGTAAAATAATTGGCCATATGCTGTCCCTGTTGCCAATGTTACCCATAACTCATGCAAATGTCAGTAAAGTCTCATTGGATAATTCTGATTCACCAGTCCACTCTCATAGTTATTGTTCTCGTTCAATCAACTCAAAAGAGACAATGCTTCTGTGTATGGATCTTCAAAGTTTGAGTGAGTTAATTCCTGCATATAGCTATCACTTCATCCATTCACCCTAAGTCAATCATCATCACTGGTGCAATTTTGAATTTTGATGCATGCCAAAGACCTCTAGGCTCCTTCGTGTGAGCCAGTTAAAGTACTTGGGGCCATATGTATCAAGCCTTTTTCCCATTTGTAAACAGGCAGATTCTCAGAATCGGCCCATTTGCGAATTGGAAAAAGCCTTTTGAGATGTATCATCCCAAAAGATCATCGCAAAATAGAGAATTGCAAAATTTGCTATTCTCTATTTTGCAAATGAAATTAAGGAATTGCAAAATGCGATTCCTTAAATCCAATTCTGGAAACACCAGAAATTTGCTATTTGGCCTTATAGAATTGCAAATTACCACCAACTTCAAGTTGGTGTTAATTTGCGATTTTCTTTAAAAAAACACTTTTTTGATTTTTTTAAAGTGCCATATGTCGCACATACATGCCCTTAGGGCATAGATGTGCGCAAAATGTGCACACATGCATAATTCAGGGGTGCAACAGGGTGTCCTTTTGGCACCCTTGCAACCTTGAAATTGCGATTCTCTAATTGGTAATCGCAAATTGAGAATGTCTTCCCATTCATTCCTAAGGGCCACCTAGCCCATAGGAATGAATGGAAAGGTATTCCTTATTTGTGAATCTCAATTTGAGATTTTCAAATAAGGAATATGTAGGAGTCGCACATTTTTAGCAAATCCTACATACACATTGCATTTTGCGATTCTCTAATTGCAATTTGCTAAAAATCGCAATTTGAGAATCGCAAAACTCTTTTTTTGATACATATGGCCCATGGCTTCCTTAGAGCTGGGGTTCTCTTAGTAATAGTAAAGTCTACCTCTAGAAGTCAGTGGGTGGCTATCCAGACATTTAGAGGTTCAGAAATGGCTATCGTGTCTGATTTGCTGGCAGACTAGTTAAAAGTTTGTGTGAGAACAACCACATCGCTCTACAATACCCCCCTAGTATCTTTCCCTGGAACTGCAATATTTCCAGGTTTCCCTTTTGGACCACTGCAAGAAGTGGGTTTAATTTGTTTTTGTCTATTAAGGTTCTTTTTGAGTGCCCATTTGTTGAGCACCACACATTGTTTAATTACGGGCTCTTCTCTCCTCTATTACTTTTGTGCTTTTCTTTTCAGACAATGTCGTTTTTAGGTCGAGCTGGTAAAAGCAATGCGAAGCATTGCGTCCAGCGAAGTATCTATTGTTGCGCACTTTCTGGGAATCTGAGACAGGGGTCGGGCACGCGTGGCGATTGGGGTCTGTGGACGCGCACGTCCAGGCCGGCGCCGTGCACATCTCCTGACTCACATTCACTGAAGTGCGCAAACACACACACACATACACACATGCTCACACACGTAGGCAGGCACACACACACGCACGCACGCACACACACACACACTGCATACACACCCACTCGCACGCACACACAAACACACCCCCCCCCCTCTACAACTAAGCCCCACTCACCGGGCTACAGGATCCGTCACGCGGGGCTTCCGATTTAGAAGGCTCTGTCCAGCACTTCGAGCAACCAGTTGCCTTCACGCGAGCCTCTTCAGTTCAGGTCATCACTGCATACCATACCACGAAGTACTTCGCTTCTCTTCACCCGGAAGTACATATACTCGTCAAACGCGCATGCGCAGTGACCAGACGCTCCAGCCAAAGCAGCTCTGCGTAAGCAAGATGTAACACACCAGGCTCGAGAGACTAATATAATGTAAGAAACCGCGGGAAAAGGATTTGGGAGCCTGGTTTGACTAAGCATGAGATTGTGTCCACTGTTTACTTTTCAGTGGGACGGCTTGTTTAGTCGCATGCTATCCGTTGAGCTGTTAGTTGGGCAGCAGTCGAAGACATTACAGCTGTGACTGGGCTTATCTTGGTTAGAGATCAGTGAACCGGTGACTACTTATGTTAAACATCAACATCACTCAAGTTCATGGGCGCTCTTTTCATCTAGCGATGAGCTACTCGCGCACAAAACTGGACTTGAGAGTTCTAGACATCAGGTCAGACTTCGAGGTCGAGATTCCTTTTTTAAAAACAAGTTTTTACTAAGGTTTTGACCAGTGACAAGTACAGCATCACAACGTTAGTCATTTTTTAATCAAGCAATATAAGTGACATGCATTATATCCAGAACTCCCCAACATTCTTTCCCTTCCTCCCCTCAAGCAGGTAGGGCTAGTCCATCTGGTGGCTCAGTCTGTAATCTCCGCCATTATATTCCGCCTAGTAATGGGTCCAGAACCCTTCCGATAATGTTACCCCGGTCGCCAGATCTTCCCCCACTTTATTATCCCTTCGGGTCTGCTTAATATGCGGTTCATCCGTAAGTGCCTACTCCATCAGGGCTGCCTCTCACGCTGCCAGAGGGGGGCCCTGACCACCTTCATGGTTGTTGCACCCCGTCTCCTTGCCAATACCACTCAAAGTGCCAACATTCTCACCTCAAGACTTTCCCTGCGAGGCACCACCCCCATCCAGCACAGCTTCATAGATCCCTCCACCAAGTACGTCAGTATTGCCAGTACTAGCTGCCAATATTTCATGGACCAGGCCGTGTGTAGTTAACCGGCAGAGGAGCCCACATTTGCGCAAGTCACCGACCTATCTGGGTATATTTGTGTCTACTTGTCCAACATCAGGTAGGTTCTGTGTAGATAGTGGGAGCTGGACTGTGAGTTTGAACCTGCCATTATGGTATACCTGTCGCACCTGCTATCTTGCTCTCTGCCTCAGTGATCGCCTCACGGCTATCCGCACTCTCCAGCCATTTCCATGGATTCATTCACCTCTATCCAGCACCAACGCTGCCGGGAAAATGTCGCCAATTGCCTGCACCCACCATGTGTGGCTTGTCTAGAATAGAGGGCTGATTTGTATTTTACAAAATAGCTGTTTAAAGAAATCAAATTGCCTGGATGTGCCCATAAGGAATGCATCTGTCATTATATGATGTATAACAACTCACTACCGTCTCGCGCTATCCAAAAAGTCAAGCATTTAATGTATGAAAGGCCCTGTGGAACCTTGCTGCCAAATGGAGGGGACAGATGCAGGCTGTACCATCCCACTTACTAACTATTCAATGCTAGCCGGACATGCCTGCAAAGACCGGAGAGATCTGCCTCATGATGCTGGTTCCCGGAGGACGCGCCCCACCCCCCACCCCACCCCACCCCTCCTCTCTCCTCCCCTCCCAAACACCCGCAGGTCCTGAAGAGCACTTTCTGTGAACAACAACTGGTTCAAATATGTTCTCTCAATGTTTCAAGCTTTATTACAAATGTCACAAAAATATGTTAATATTTCACTTCTGTTCTTGGATTATACCCACAATAAAATACACTGAACATAATCTTCACAAAAGTTATTTACTAAAGTTTAAGCTATTGCCATTATAAATTACAATAACTTTTATTTAAGTATTAATTATTTTAAAAAAATAAAAGCCATTGTTATTTGTAATATTAATACATCTAAGTCACGTAAATACAAAATATGTTACATTACAAATGCTATAGGTGTCACATTTGCAAAAGTTAAAAGTATTGGCATTGTAAATGACAACGCAATTAATTTCACTATTTTCAAAACAAACACATAAATAAAAGATTTGTCATTTACAAGACCAATAGCTCAAACTTTCCTAATGCGAGACCTATTGCATTTCAAATGCTTGTTAAATCAAGTCTGTATTTTCTTTCCATGTTCCAAGTGGTTTCCGCTGTATGCAGGAATTGGTTCTTCCAGCTTTTTTCTTTACCCAACATCAGAAGAAGAGAGAAGGCTTCACACTCTAAACATAAATACAGCTCTTTTGATTTTTAGAGCATACATCACCTTTCCACACAAGTGATGCACTGTTTGTTACTTTTGGTTCTGTGGGACAAAATCATTGCTCCTCCTGACCACCCACTATTAGTCATTAGCTAACGCTTATGATTTTACTACTGTGTGGTACAATAGGTATGGATCATTTGGTTCCTGTTCTGGGCAAGTCTAATAGGGCATTACTACTTGTCGGGCAGCTTTCAAAGGTGCTTCATTATAGCATATTTGTTTTGCTGAAGTATGCTCACCACTTCTTTTATGAGTCATTAGAGATGGCATTTAGGGGCGGAGACTTTTTTTGCAATTTTGTAACACAAGAATTTCCATCAGTTAATGACTTAATGGGGTATACTTATCAACCCCTGTTGGCAGTCTTTTTCTTCTTTACTTTTCTTTGTAGGAAGGATTGTACTTAAATTGAAGACCCATTTGGATTGACACTTCTAGCGCTACCCATAGTGAAGGAGAGTTTCACCCCCTTTTTTTGCCTGAAACTGACAGATAGAAAGAAACTAACTGATGTTGCTACCCTTTACTCAAGGAGCTGGCAGTAGAGTTGACATTCTGGATATACATTTTTTATCTCCTTACAGAGGGTAGAAATATTTTTATGAAGATTATCACTATTAACTGCTGATTCTACATTGGTAAATGACTCTTGGGTGTAGCAATATCTGTTTTGTTGTTCTGTCCTTGGATGGTGGTCAAGACACTTTGGATATAGTCTCAATTTTGTTAGGACTGGGATGAGTTAGACAGCTGAGGAGGCAATGACTTGCTTACTTATCTGTAATCTTCATTACTGCAAGTCCAGGTCTTCCTCGTAACAGTCCGAGACTCCTTTCTGCCCACTGGGTGGGGTGCTCTTGTGTGTTCTTTTTTAAATATTTGATAGAATATTACAGAAAGTGGAGAGGTCATAATTGCTTATAAGGCTACTAAGGGGGGGTGGAACCTAAATTTCGGAGAAATTAAATTTCTATGCTTTTTTGTAGCTTCTTTTATAAATATGGGAGTGAGTTCTGTGTGACGAGGTAAAACCTCAGTTTTCTTAGAGCTGTGATGAGGATAACCAGGGCTCTGAGTAATGAAGATTACCAATCAGTAACTTGGTCACCCACCAGATATATGCATGAGGAGCATGGTGCACTTCGATACCTGGCCTACAACTCTCTTATAGCCTTAGAGCACGACTTAGCGGGCTCTACCAGCCATTATAGAACCGCTCCAGCGTTAAAAGCCCGAACCGAAGGTGAGGGCCTTTAACAAAGGTGCGGGTCTTTAATGGCCGGTAGAGTCCGCTAGGAGGGCAGAATGGTCTAATTAGTAAAAACAAAGGCCTCTCGGAGCCGAAGGGGGTTTAAATCCCCCAGGGCTCCAAGAGGCTTTTGTTCACAGCAGCAGCTGTGAAAGTAAAACAACATTGGAATGTTGCTCTCTGGGCTTCTACCAGCCAGTAGAAGCCTGAGCACTCTATTTTCTACAATGGAGGGCTCAACATTCCAATGTTCTAATCCTGGTTAAAATATGGTGACTGGGTCTTTCTGCACCCCCACTAGAGCCACTATTGCAGGCAGCAGGTGCACGATGGCTACTATAACAGGCACTGAAAACAGCTTTTAACCACAGCCAAAGGTATGACATTATGGCAGCAGTCCATACACATACCTATAAGGTAGCTTCATGCCATCACAGTGACTTTTAGTCAATCCTGGACTTTCAGCGAACAGTACTATAGACACTGAAATAATGTAATTCAATAGGCGCGCTGCATTTTCCACATAATTATGGGTTCACTGCATTTACAACTTAATCCGCCATCTTCTGCTTAATTTGCAGATTTCAAGAAAAAATGTATTTCTTATCTCAAAAGGATCAAAGGTTACTTTAAAAAAGTGCAACACATAGTGCCAGTAGCAGATCATTTGCAAAGGGTAAATGATCGTCTTTCGGGTGATGATTGTTGTACTAAGGTGTTTAGCTGGTACTTATGAGATGAAACATTACTCAGACAGTATGAATGTGTTTTGAAATTACAAAATAGCACAATAACACTACCATAGAATGTGTACTATTAAGCTACATAATTTGCCTTTTCTTGCCTCATAATTTAGTCAATCTTGATACCTAACTTGGGTCTCCGTTGCTGAATAGTTTCAAGGTCTCTGATTATTACCAGACCTCTGGATTTATGCTTAGTTGGAGGCCCAAACTATGCAGATTGTTGACAATGTTATGCAGCATAGAAAAGCAAAATATGCAGTATATTATGTAGAACGTCACATTTTATTAGACACGCCCTTTCTTCTTTCCAGAGTAAAACAGTTTGTGTAAAACAGATTAAATGATGCATTCACAAGAAAATAGGCATACGTATAATATTATTGTAACAAAAGTGTGCTCTATCCATTGTGACCATCTGAGACATTTTCTAAAACTTTAGCACCTTTTAGAATGGCTGATTACAGTAATCAATAGCTGAAAGCGGACTAGTTAATTTCTGCAGAGTGCCCGCTGTGGCGTTGCATCCTGTTTAATAAACATTTTTGACCGTTGCGCTAGAAATAAATGTGTTAATCTGCATGCTATGCATCAGGTAATGGACCGTGTGATAGGTCTGATTCTCAATGACCTATAATCCCTTGAGAGAAGCAGCAAATCTCTTTTTAGGTGGACTGTCTGGTTACTAAAGGCTTCTTGGGGACATTCGGAAAGCTGACCCAGGAACACATTTCGCCCATTGGCTTTATGGTTTGTAACTCACATTTGCTTAGTTTCTATTTGTTGGCTTTATTTGTTTTAGGTTGTCGAGCACATCTTTGTCCCTCCCGAGTGAGCATATCCTGATCGCTGTATTCTTCCACGAGTTATTGTTTTCTGTACACAGGCCTTTACATTTGGTTCTTATCTGGTCCCATGTGCTGTACATTCAAAGAGTTTGAGTTCAAATGTTAGGCTCTGCCTTCAGAGGGAACTTGGTGTTAACGTTTCTTTCTCTGACTTCAAAGTGAAAGAATTTTTCTGACCGTCTGCGAGGTGTGAAAGGAAAGACTTTTTCCGAGCATACAACAACGTTTAAATGTCTGTAAATAACCTATGTAAATCTTTTAGAATATATCACAATTAGGAAAACACAAATGAATCCGTTTTTTTGTGTAGTTCTGAAGTGCGCTGAAATCATATTTTAATACAGTCAAACCAAATCAATACACTAGGTGATGCCATTTCAACATATTATCGTTTATGAGCTGTATAGGTTTATCAGTAAAAATGTATGTCTATGCAAATATAATGGTCATTTCAATTGAAAATGTGTTGTCTGTCGTAGCAGTGTGCTAGCACACCACGCATACTCCAAACTACACCTCTCCACTCTACGCCACTCTACTCTATGCCATCCTTTTGCTCTCCACTGTATGCCACTCCACGCCACTTCAATCTTTGACACTCCACCCTACGAAACTCCTCTATGACACACTCTCCTCCACATCACTCCACCATATGCCACTCCACAGCACTTTACAATACTCTATGCCAATCTATAACACTGTATGCTACTCCACTTCCCTCCACTCTGCGCCACTCTACGGTACACCACTCCATGCCACTCTACGCGATTCTATGCCACTCTGCACTACTCCATGCCACTCGCCGCCACTCCACTCCACTCAAATGTGCAACCCTCCGCTCTATAACCCTCCACTCTACAACACTCTACGACACTCCACCCCACTCTACGACACCCCACTCCACAGCACTATGGTACTCTACTCTATTGCACTAGATACACAACTCTACAACACTCTACTTCCCTCTACGCTCCTTCAGAACACTCCATACCGCTCTACTCCATAACACTTTACATCCCCTCCACTCTGACTCTCACCCTATGACACTCTATTGTGCTCCACTCTACGACACTAAATGCCATTGTACTCCACTCTTCGCTACTCTACTCTTCACCACTCTACTCTACTACACGTTATTCCTCTCTACAACACCTAACTCCACTCTACGACAGTTTACTCCATGCTACTCCACGACATTCTACTCCTCTCTGTGCCATGACACTCTCTACCCCTCTACTCTATGTTCCCCCAATCTTCTTCCCTCCACTCTATTTCCCACCACCATACTCTACTCCACTATGCACAACTTCCTCTTTGCCACTTCATGCCACTTTACTCAACTCTACGCCACACTACTCGATTCTGCTCCACTACACACCACTCTAGACTACTCTATGCCACCCTACTCTACAACACTCCACTCCCCTCATCAACCCTCCACTCTATGCTACAACCCTCCACTCTATGCCACTCCACTCTAAGCACTATATAACACTCCACGCCACTCTCTGCGAACCCACTAACTTAGCTATGCTGAACAGCGGCCACGCTGGTGTACAACACGGTTAAAACCCATTGGCTAAGCCAATAACTCTTGCATAGGCGAGACCTATTGGCTTTGACAGTGCTTGTTTTCCACAAGGCTTTCCTTACAAACCCACAGCTATAATGAAAAAGTGAACTACAAGTTTCAGCATGCATAGTGCGTTGAGCTTAAAACACCACAACAAGGTGGCTATCACCCTCTTTAGTTGGTGTTAGTTGACACTTGTAAGTAATGGATTGAGACTTGGGTAGCCAGTGGGCAACTGACGGACACTGGCGCAATGGAGAATATTGGCAAGGTGTAAGGCAGGTATGATTGGCAGGGTATAAGGCAGGCATGTGATATTGGCGCTGTACGGGGACTGGGGAAGGTTAACAAGTGGCAAACACGCAGGTTTATTTTTTTTTTTAGAAAGTTTTATATAGCGCAAACTTGATCCTGAAGGATATCAGAGCGCTTTACATTTTTACACAGATAATAAAAACAAAAACAAATCTTTGTATGAGAAGTTTACTGTGTTGTGAAGGTCAACCATTCTTTGATTTGGGTCCCGCATCTGTTGGTCCACTTCATAAAGTATCCACACAAAAATTATATACAGTGCACAGTTCTTATTGCACCTACATTAAAGCAAGACACCGTCACCTAAAAACGTTTGCATGTTAGAATTAAAAGGACATATTTTAAAGCCATTAATGCTTAAATGATATGGTACGTTGTGGGTCTTTGCAGGAACTTATCTGGAGACTTCCTAGGTTGGCAGAGAATTGATAGTGGCTACGGACACATGTGTTAGACCGTGGCAGGGCATATGTACTGGCCTGCACTGGCATCCGATGAACACACTGTGGATACAGGTTAGGCACAGCGGTGGCTTGTTGGCACAGGACTGACTGGCATGTAGTCAGCACATCACGAGTACATGAGCAGGCAGTGGCAACGCACAGTGTTGCCCTGGAACTTACAGTACACCTGACAGGGACTGGCAGCCGCTGCTGGTCACCCAAAGCTGGCAATGGGCTGGCGGTCTGCTGCCTGGGGGTAGGATTATACCATGCTTGAAATAAAATCGGGCATTGGTAATTACTCGCGTCGGGTGCAGCTTGCTTCCAGTAGCACAAAGTAAGGGCAGCACGTGTGGGCACACCCGTCGCACGGGGGAGAGGCTGGCAGTGCCAACAATGGAGAGTGACTAATTGTGTAAAACTGCTGAGTCCAGAGAACGCGCTCATACACTGCTTATGAACTTCCTGGAAAATCGGAACAAGGGCTCGTTTCTATGACTACATAACAACTGTGGTTAAATCTGAGTGGAAAAGGCCAGCCCTGCTCCTCGGGTTCCCCTTTGAAAGGGGAACCCGAGGAGCAGGGCTGGGGCCCAGAGACTTTCCACATACTTATTTTTAGTCTCGATTAATCTATCCCGCAGGAATGGATAGGCGAGATTATAGTAAGCGGTCCGAAAAGTCTACCTAGTTGCGGATCGCGTACAGTTCATGTGAGCCAGGCGGGTGCACATCATCGCCAGCCACATCACACACCACCATTTGTCTGTGCATCAGCATCAGACTTCAAAGGCTGCCGCTCCCCCGCCCCCCCATCAGACTTCAAAGGAAGCCGCTTCCTCCCCCTCCGCGCAATGCCAGAACATCCTTTTAGGGCTGCGACAACCCACCCCGCCCCCCTCCCTCCCCCTCCCCCCTCCCTCCCCCTCCCTCTTCTTCCTCGCACAACTCGCGTTTATTAAAAAAAAAAAATTTCATATTGCCAATGCTTGTTTTCCCTTCGCTTGCCCCGCAATCACTTTAGCAGCGCCCCTTTGATGTTCTCCTTCAAAGAAAATCCTTTTAGGGCTGCGACAACCCGCCCCCTCCCTCTCCCTCTCTCCTCTTCCTCTCACAACTCGCATTTATTTTTAAAAAAATTATTTCATATTGCCAATGCTCTGCTAAAGCACCTCAGTCCTACACTCACCCCCGCCCCTCCACTTATACTGCTACTGGGACACAAACCCCGCTCTGCCAAAGCACCTCAGTCCTACACTCACCCCGTCACCCCTTCACTTATATCGCTACTGGGACACAAACCCCGCTCTGCCAAAGCACCTCAGTCCTACACTCCCACACCCCCCACATCTCCACTTATACCGCAACTGGGACTTAAACCCCGCTCTGCCGAAACACCTCCATCCTACAGCCCCTCCACTTATACCGCCACTGGGACACAAACCCCGCTCTGCCAAAGCACCTCCATCCTGCAGCCCCCCCTCCACTTATACCGCTACTAGGACACAAACCCCACTCTGCCCTGCTTTACCAAAGCACCTCAGTTCTACACCCCCCCTTCCACTTATACCGCTACTAGGATACAAACCCCGCGCTGCCAAAGCACCACAGTCCAAACCCCCCTCACGCCTCCCCTCCACTAATACCGCTACTGGGACTCAAACCCCGCTCTTCAAAAGCACCTAAGCCCTATACCCCCCCGCCCCTCCACTTATACCGCTACTGGGACTCAAACCCCTCTCTGACAAAGCACTTCAGTTCTACACTCCCCCCCCGCCCCTCCGATTCTACCGCTACTGGGACACAAATCCCGCTTTGCCAAAGCACCTCAGTCCTACATCCCCCCGCCCCTCCACTTATACAACTACTGGGACACAAATCCCGCTCTGACAAAGCACCTCAGTCCTACACTCACCCCCGCCCCTTCGCTTCTACCACTACTGGGACACAAATCCTGCTTTGCCAAAGCACCTCAGTCCTACATTTCCCCGCCCCTCCACTTATACAATTACTGGGACACAAACCCCGCTCTGACAAAGCACCTCAGTCACACACTCACCCCCCCACCCCTCCACTTATACCGCTACTTGGACAAAAGCCCCGCTCTGCAAAAGCACCTCAGTCCTACACCCCCAGCATCTCCACTTATACCGCTACTACCCCCACCCCTCCACTTATACCGCTACTGGGACACAAACCCTGCTCTGCCAAAGCACCTCAGTCCTACACACCCCACCCCCTCCACTTATACAACTACTGGGACACAAACTCCGCTCTGCCAAAGCACCTCAGCCCTACACCCCCCACCCATCCACTTATACCGCTACTGGGACACAAATCCCGCTCTGCCAAAGCACCCTAGTCCTACACCCCCCCTCCACTTATACAACTACTGGGACACAAACCCTGCTCTGCCAAAACACCTCAGTTCTACACCCCCCCGGACCTCCACTTACACCGCAACTGGGACACAAACCCCGCTCTGCCAAAGCACCTCAGTCCTACAACCCCACCCCTCCACTTATACCGCTACTACGACATAAGCCCTGCGCTACCAAAGCACCCTAGTCCTACACCCCCCCTCCACTTATACAACTACTAGGACACAAACCCCGCTCTGCCAAAGCACCACAGTCCAAACTCCCCCCCCACGCCCCCTCCACTTATACCGCTACTGGGACTCAAACCCCGCTCTGACAAAGCACCTCAGTCCTACACTCATCTCCCCTGCCCCCCCCCCCCCCGCCCCTCCACTTCTATCCTACTGGGACACAAATTTAGCTCTGCCAAAGCACCTCAGTCCTACATCCCCCTGCACCTCAACTTATACAACTACTGGGACACAAACCCCGCTCTGCCAAAGCACCTCAGTTCTACACCCCCGCCCCTCCACTTATACAACTACTGGGTCACAAACCCCGCTCTGCCAAAGCACCTCAGTCCTACACCACCCCGCCCCTCAACTTATATCGCTACTGGGACACAAACCCCGCTCTGCCAAAACACCTCAGTCCTACACCCCCCACCCCTCCACTTATACTGCTACTTGGACATAAGTCCCGCTCTGCCAAAGCACACACGCAACCATACAACCACACACACACACAACCACACACACACACACACACAACAACCACACACACACACACACACACAACAACCACACACACAACCACAACCACACACACAACCACACACTCAACCACACCGTCCGTGCACACTTTCACCAGGTACAAACTCCATCAGACATCAGTGCACGCTTTCTCCAGGCACACACACACCACCAGCTGTCAGTGCACGCCTTCACCAGGCATACACCACCAGCCGTCAGTGCACGCTTTTACCAGGCACACACACCACCAGCCGTCAGTGCACACTTCCACCAGGCACACACACCACCAGCCAGCAGTGCACACTTCCAACAGGCACACACACCACTAGCCATCAGTGCACAATTTCTACAGGCACACACACTACCAGTCATCAGTGCACACATCAATTGTTAACGCATCCAAAATTAACTATTGTAGCAATCGCAGTATGGCGCACTTTACTAAACATATTCATTTAAAGCGCAGCATGCCACCATTGCTAATAAAATAAATACACATTTTTTTGTCCTACAATTTAAAGACTTTTGTTGCACTTGGTGTTGCAATATTTAGCAATGCCAATAGCTCAAACTTAATTAATGCGAGACCTATTGCATTGCAAATGCTTGTTTCGGGCAGCCATCTTACCATGAACTTTTCCCAGGCTGTCCGAATGGGGATGTACAGGAGCAGAGCTGCGGGTGCGTGGGGGGCGCCGCACTCGGCATTCTTATTAGTCAGATGGCCATCATTCTTTTAAATGCATGTATACAATTGCATACATGTCACCATAAAGGTAACCATAAAGGTAAAATAACACGCAGGAGAGCTCAACACTGGGATTTAGAGACCGAAACCGGGGAATGTTATTCACTCACATTGGAGTAACTCACCTAGATGTGAACCACACGATGCCCCGGAATTTAAAACAGGCAGACCCCAGAGAACGGAACATCAGCACTGGAAACATCCTCTGCCAGGGCACACCCAGCTGTGTCTTTCAGCCTTACCTTTTTTCAAAAGGTCCCTCATCCATATTTAAGGCAACATAGTATTCTTAGACAGCCAGGCTAAGCACGGTCTTTAATACGGATAAAGAAAATGGCGTGTGCCAAAAAAGCGTGTTGCTTGTGAGACACGGCCTCTGCACGAATCCAAGTGGAACAGAATCCTTTGTCTGACAAATTCATAAATGGGATCTCACTACATAAAGCATAATTAAAAGGAACAGGATATGTTATTTAATCGTTTATAAAACAAATGCATCCAGGCTAACTCGACAAAGTAAGTTTGAAAGTAAGTGGCAGTACTTTAGTTATTCAGTGACAATGAAATTAGGTTTTAGGTCCTGATACTGCCACTTACTTTCAAACTTCGTCAGCACACACGCCATGACCTCCACAGACTACATCCTCCTCGGAGACCTGAACTTCCACTTCGAGAACAACAACGACATCAACTCCACCACCCTGATCGACAACCTCGCCAACCTCGGACTCCGACAGCTCGTCACAATGCCCACCCACTCAGCCGGCCACACGCTTGATCCCATCTTCTCCGCAAGCTCCCACATCTCCTTCAGCCACACCACCGAACTCCACTGGACCGACCATCGCTGCATCCACTTCACCTTCCAGAAACCCGCTTCGCACCATCGCACCCAACAGATCCCCTGCCGCAGCTGGAGCAAAATCAGCGAGGACCAGCTAAACACCGCCCTTGCATCAGCGAGGACCAGCTAAACACCGCCCTTGCCCGAAGCCTACCCGGTGACCCCACCGACCCCGACGCCGCCGCCAGCAACCCCAGGCGCTGGATCGACGACTGCGCCACCACCCTCGCCCTGATCAAGAAACCCTTCAACAGACACACCAACAAGAATGCCAGCTGGTTCCCCGCAGACCTCCAAACAAACCCATCGAAGACTAGAGATAAAATGGTGCCGGGAACAGTCACCGGAGAACCACGTCGCCCTCAAAACACCATACGCCAACACCACCACCTCCCCAGATCCGCCAAAAGGACCTCCTTCAAGGACCGCCTCGACAACAACGCACACAACAGCAAGGAGCTCTTCAACATCGTGAAGAAACTCTCCAACACCAATGACATCCCACCATCGCAAGACCTGTGCAACTCCCTGGCCACCTTCTTCCATCGCAAAATCGCAAACATCCACAACAGCTTCAACAACCAGACCACCACGACAGCCAACAACACCTCAGACCCCACGACCACCACCCGCAACGACCACCTGCTCACCTGGACCAACATCAACAACGACGGCACCATCAAAATCATGAACTCCATCTACTCCGGCTCCCGGTCAGACCCGTGCCCACACCTCATCATCAACAACGCTAGCGCCACCATCGCACCCCATCTCCGCAAGGCCATCAACATCTGCTTTGAGACCGCGACCTTCCTGGAGAGCTGGAAGCAGGCCATGATCAACGCCTTGCTCAATACACCCAAGGCTGATCCGAGGGACCTCAAGAACTTCCCGCCCATCTTCCTGCTCCTGTTACCGGCAAAGGTCATCGAGAAAACCGTCAACCAGCAGCTGACCCACTACCTTGAGGAGAACAAAATCCTGGACCCTTCCCTGTCCGGTTTCTGCAGCAACTACTGCACCGGAACTGCCATCATCGCGGCCACCGATGACATCAGGTCCTGCTGGACAACGGCGAAACCGCAGCCCTCATCCTCTTGGACCTATCAGCCGCCTTCGACACGGTCTGCCACAACGCAGGGATCCGAGACAAGGCTCTGAAATGGACCACCTCCTTCCTCTCCGGCAGAACCCAGTGCATCCGCCTTCCCAGTTCCGCTCCAAGGCCTCCAAAATCATCTGCGGCGTACCCAAAGGATCATCCCTCAGCTCAACACTGTTCAACATCTACATGGCCCCGCTCGCCCACGTTGCCAGACTGCACAACATCAACATCATTTCCTACGCTGACGACACACAGATGATTCTCTCCCCCACCAAAGACCCCTTCACCGCTAAGACCAACCTTCGTGAAGGAATGAAAGCCGTCGCCGAATGGATGAAGAACAGCCATCTGAAGCTGAACTCGGACAAGACGGCTCCACCCCCTCGGCCTGGGACGACTCCTGGTGGCCGACCACCCTGGGTGCAGCACCAACGCCCACGACCACGCACGCAACTTGGGGTTCGTCCTCGACTCTACACTCTCCATGACCAAGCAAGTCAACGCTGTCTCATCCTCCTGCTTCAACACCCTCTGCGAACGCCTCGGCCCGCCTGATCCTCGACATCCCTCGACACAGCCACATCGCACCCCACCTGAGAGCCCTGCACTGGCTGCCGGTCAACAGAGGATCACCTTCAAGCTCCTCACCCACGCACACAAGGCACTCCACAACACCGGACCAGCAGACCTCAACAGTCGCCTCACCTTTTACACCCCGAACCACCAGCTCCGCTCCGCCGACTGTGCCCTCACCACCAACCCCCGCATCTGAAGAGCGACCACCGGCGGCAGATCATTCTCCTACCTCGCCACCAAGACCTGGAACACCCTCCCCATCCTCCTACAGCAGACCCAAGACCTACTAACCTTCAGAAGGCTACTCAAGACCTGGCTGTTCAAGCAGTAGCAGCACCCATCCCCCCCCCCCCACCTGCGCCTTGAGACCCTCACGGGTGAGCAGTGCGCTTTACAAATTCCTTGATTGATTGATTGATTGAAACTCCAACGGAAATAAAAGTAGCCATCCTGGGCCACAAAAGGGGCTTCTGGTGGTGACACTGCATTGCAGCACTAGCATCTGACCCGCAGGCAGGGATTTTCACACCTGTGAATGACCGAAAGAGAGGGCTCCTATAGGGCTTTGGTTTATTGTCCATTTTTGTTTTTCCCAGGCCGAAGCTCTGGCAGGCCCCGGTACATTTAGAGTAACTCTAAGCTATTTTTCGGACCCATTCAGCTGGTGATGAATCCAGACACAATGATTTCATTACGCCGTACAGATATCTGTGCTGTTTGCTCCATGTTGCTTGTGTATGTGTATTTGTGTTTTAATGTCTATATGGTTTGCCAGACCATGTTACGGAGAGGCAAAGGGCAGACGGCTAAAGGGTCCCAATCATGGTGGCTGACATCATTTGACACTCGTGTGCAGGTGTCTGTCCGTATGGTGCTGCAACCTGGGCCAAGTACAAACCGTTCCCTGTTGTGCTCTGCTTTTGAGGATTTCCCAGCGCTCAGAGTGGCATGTCTGAGGTCTGCAGCGGGAGGCCCAGGCCGCGTCGCCAGTCCTCGCACCACCCATCAGAGTAGCTAAGCCTCGTAGGTGGCACCTCAACGTCCTCAGGCCGCCAGGAATTAGTTACCTCACGCTCTCTGGGAGCGCGGCTCAAGCCCCAGGTTCGAGCATCTATCTGCTCCTTTCCGCAGAATCAATGACAGTCCCAGCGGGTCACACACGGCCGATGCAAGGCCCAGGTCCAGCGGGGTCCGGTCACAACTCCAGCTCCCTGCCAAAGCCCGTACAGATGGTGCTTCTGACGTTTTTCAGGCGCCAGAGTTTTCCAGGCCATGTCCCTGCAGTGATTATCTTTAAATCCAACATGTTGCCACCCTAATCACCACCCACCTCACCACGAGAATCACCCCTCACCACCACTGACTACAACTTACCACCACTCTACTAACCAACACAACACTGTTAACCATCACCATTCTACCATTACCACCACCACCTTTACCACCACCACCCCACCCATCCCAACAGACACCACCGAGTCACCGTAGCACCACCCAGACCACCATCCTAACTACCATCACCTGAGCTACCACATGCCTAACCAGCCTACCACCACTACCATACCCCTACCGCCACCACAACTACCCCTACCACATCCCTAACCACCTCACCCTAATCACCCTGTAACCTCCACCACCCTACCCTAACCACCAACAACTTCACCATCCTCACCAGTGCCCTAACTACCACCACCACTGTCACCTTAGGGATTTTGGTGGCCCTGGGCAAACCATGTTTGAATTTTAAAACCCATTCCAACCCTTCATGATGCTAGACAATACTAAATTGTGTGTTAAATTTGAACAAGGTCATATAAAAAATGTTAAAATATGTCTTACCAAAAATCCTTAATGTGGCACTGATTTTGAGAGTCAAAGTTAGTAACGACGGGCAGTGAGAGGTAGAAGTTTAGAGAAAGACATAGAATAAACAGAGGCAAAATAGAGATAGTGTTCGTTTAACCATGGACCCTTCTACGAAGGTGGGGGCCATGGCTGCCCATGCATTAAAACTCCTCTGCATACCATCCTCAGCACCACCAACTTACCACCCTCACCAGTTTTATCGCCACCACCACCTCCGTACAGAAACCACCCCCACCCTTTCACTAAAATGGCTCTCAGGGGCGGCGTAAGGGTTGAGTCAGTAGAAAGAATTGTGAGAGGTTGATTGAGCCAACTAGATTAGAGTACTGAAGCAAAACTATGGGCTGCGTGCAATGCAGGCCACTGGCTAGATTTCAAGCTTAGTTCGATACCTTCATCTTTCTGCTGTGAGCAATCCATTTGCCCTATGGTACCCCAACAACTTTTTAGCAGTTTCTGGATGCTTTTCTAGGGTTGAGCGTGCAAGAGCATGTTTTAGTGCATGCGTCTCACTTGGAAGACAGTCTTGCATCCAAAAAGGGCCAGGTGCCTGGCCGTTGCTTACCATTTGTCTCCTTCAGGGTCACCTTCTTTGCAGGCATGGTTATTGTCCAGTGCAGCCGAAACATCAATTCCAAAGCTTGCTGTGGAGCAGGGACCAAGCACAGATTCATTCTTCTTAATCCATGCCCATCCACTGTTCCTGACGTGATTGAGGTACTTTTTCTTCCCCCCTCCAACTCTATCCCTCCCTCCTGCTCCAACCATAGCACTTGCATGGGTTTCAAATTGCACTAACCCCTACTACGCATTCTTGCTCGCCCCATTCCCCAATCACCCTCCTCTCGCTGTTGCTCGCTCCCTCTGCGCCCCTGTGGCTACTAGCCCATCCCTCTTGCACCATCATGGGGTGTTGCTTGTATATAGGGTAAACCTGATCTGAATGTATCAGAACTCTTTACATGAGCACAAGTTGCATTACTGACTGACACATTCATTTTTTTAAAGGAAACACAAGTGATGATGGACGGAGCGCAGAAACTTAACAGAAACCCACCCCCAGTCACAGATCTGGGTTGAATCCATTATCATTCTTTAGCTCACTTCGCCACCCCAGGTCAAACCCACCCATATGCAAATCAGTCTTACCCTGTGCCTCATGAGAAGTGTCCAGCCCAAACTGCCAAGCCAGGTCGTCACTGGACCGGAAACAAGCATTCTTGGATCAGTTTCGGGGTAACACCCCCTAATCAGCCAGGTTAGCTTGAATCCAGTGGCAAAGTGAGCAAGGTACCAACGTCTGGACATACCCGACCAACTTAGGGCAAACAAAGCAAACACAAGGTGATGATGGACGGAGCACTGAAACTTTTCAGACACTCACCGCAGTCACAGATCTGGGTTGAATCCATCATCGTTCTTTAGCTCACTTTGCCACCCCAGTTCAGACCCAGCCATATGCAAATAAGTCTTGACCCTGGCCTCAAAAAATTTAGGCATCAAGAAATTAAGCTATTTGACCAGAATCATAGGATGCTGAGCTTCCCGCCGTGACTCGAACCCGGTTCCTCAGCTTCAAAGTCGACCACTCTAGCCATTACGCCACATCCTCTCTCATATGAATACAAACCTTGCTTAGTTTTGAATTGTGATTGATTGTTTTATTTGTCATGCACAGGAAATGTGCTTAGGATCAGAAGATGTTGAGCCCATGCTAGGAAACATTTTTTCGCCCCTTCTCCTCCTCTTCCCTCTACCAACTGCTCTCCATATTTTGTATGTGTGCTTGCATGAAAGAAAGTGATAGGAGAGAAATGAGCGAGGCATCTTTTTTTCTTTTTTTACTACAGTCTCTGATTTAGTTTCATTAAAGGCAGCTCGAAACTGTTCCAGGAAAAACAACAGAACGTCGCCAATTCTTATGAGCAGACTTCCACATCTAGTCGCACTATACAGGCCAGTATTTAGGAGCGGGTTACCTCGCATACATTTCTTTGCTTTTTGTGACTTAAAAAAAATTGCAAAAGGTTGCTTTATTGGGAAAGGATGGTTAAGAAAGGGAGATCTCCAAAAGGCATTCATTCATAATATTAAACTTTTAATTTAGAATCCGTTTTTTTGTCTTTATTGCCTTTTTAGAAGGTTTGTTGCAATGAAAGTAAGGTAGAAGGCGCTTTTAACTGTTGCAGCCTTGTGCGCTTAGTGTTTTTACTTTATGGAATTCAATGTTGCAATCTAAATAAGGTTGCACTGTTGTCAGGACCTGTATTCCGCCTACATTGCAGGTTGTTTAACAGTGTGTCGGTATTTTATAAGGGCTTGTCCGAGCTGACCTGGTACAACTGTGAAGTGCAGCTGATTTCTTGTGATAAGTAAAAGCTAAGACTTCTGTTTTTATATTATTAATGCACATTTTCATTTGGCACATATACGGCAAACACTAAACAGATCTCTCTCAAGTGACCCCTTGTAATGTAGTTAGTTATTAACCGTCTCCTTCCTTCGCTAATTTTGTCATGTACATTTACTGCATTTTGCCAATTTTGATGTCATTCTCGATTTTTGTTCTAAAGGGCATCATCTATGATTCCCAAGGAATCCATTCCATGTATCGCTTTTGCAAAGTTGCTCCTGAAAAGGCTGATGGTGTTTGGGTGTTTCGACTGAAAAAGGAACACCGAACTAACCAAATGACTGAATGTTTGCAAGATGTCTCAGTGAGTTAAGCAATAACTGCTTACCCCTGATGTTGCTCGACTTAAATCATGGCAAAGCCTAGTATGACATCCTTTGAGTGTAGATTCTGTTTCATTACATTTAATGGCAGTACTACATTGTAAAAGCCATTACGTCAGCACTCGCCTGTTAAAGGCGAGACCTATTGGCTTGGCCAATGCTTGTTTATCTCAGCTGACAGCATGCATCAAAACAAAGTTATTGCAGTGTGCTGTAAGGGCTACTGGCCCTGACTGTCGCTGGGCATTTGAACCAGCATGGCCACACCAATGTAAATGCAGAGCAGCGTGACGGCTGCCATCTTGAATGATTGCAGCCAAAGGTCACTACAGGCCTAAATTAGAGATGAGGCCATTTAATTTTTTCCTGCCATATTTATAGCTGAGACCCAGACGTCTGAGCACAAAGCCTCCTTTTTTAAAACAAAACGGCTACTGTTCTACATTGCTTTACATAATGTCAAATTGTTCAGAAATTGTAGGTCCATTTTAGCAAGCTTCCCAAGCAGCCGAAAATTACCCAGATGGGTTTACATTACCCTTGAATTGGAAATGTGCCAATGATAACTGTGTCTCACACAGATGCAGTATGTGTGGGTTAAAGGTAGGATTGATATACATTTTTAAAAACGTGGCAGGAACTTTTGTACTCTTAAACCTTTCAGCATTGGTGGATATGGTATGCATTTTATGATTAGATTTGGATACTTTCTAATTATTTTTCCAACACTGTTGAAACCAATCAAATAAAGCACAGATACTGCCACTTTAACGGTTCTTGGAGGCAAGAGGAACACACATTTTTCATTCCCCCTCTTACCCCCGCCCCCTCATGAAACAATTTTAAATGTCTTGTCCACTTTCAGCTAATTAAAACCCTCCTCAAGGCAAACAATATATACTTTCATGAACAGCCTCATGCGAGGGAACGTTAAGAACAGCCGAAACCTAAAAGTGCTTGGCGTAGACCAGACAAATAATATCAAAAGAAAGAATGAGAAAACATTGATGAAATCATTTCTTTTTGGGCGTATATCAAGATTTTGTGTGTTACACAATCCGTTTCTAACGAGCTTGCCCCTCTCACTGCAGGAAAACGCAAAGGTGGCTTGGCGGATATTTAGTGGGCCTGTGCACACATTACTTGAAATTATAGATTTAATTATAGATACTTCACTACAGGCATTCAAGCTCCAGCAGTGACAATCAAAGCACCGATCGGAGGCTTTTGACCATTCCTTAAAATGACATGTAATCTCTGTCTACTTATTCTATTCCCTCGCTCGCCCCTTCGCTCCTCTTCCTATGTGCCCATTTCTCTGACTAGACGGTGACATCCCGCTCTGCTGGCGGTTGCTTGGGGGGGGGGTCTGTGAAAGGTGCAGCGGCAAAGAGAACACCAGCATCAGTATTTCCACAGTCCGCTATACCATTTCCTAAGTTTGCATTATACCATATTGTAGTGTTAGATGGTATCCCTTGTATATTCTCGTAATCCTGTATTCAATAGGATGCTTGGTACTGTTTCGTAAAATGTAATAAGAAAGGTTTGAAAAAAAGAGAAAACTATAATGAGATGGATAAAGTAGAGGTACAAAGGATGCAGTGGTGGGTAGGGGTGGAGAGAGGTGGCTAGGGGTGGCTAGGGCTGGATAGAAGTGGGTAGGGGTGTTTAGATGTGGGTAGGGGTGGGTAGTGGTGGGCAGGGGGTGGGTAGTGGTGGTTAGGGTGGGTATGGGCGGCTAGAGGTGGGTAGGAGTGGGTAGAGGTGGCTAGGGGTGGGTAGGGGTGTGTAGGGAGATAGGCGAAGAATGGGGAGGCTGAGATAAAGAGAGAACGTGTGTTAGCCAGAAAGAAGGTACAGAGAGACAGGAAGAGGCAGATACAGTAGGAGAGGAAGGATTTTAGAGTGAGGAAGATGCGAATAGAAGGAATAGGAATTTTATAGAGGGGAGGAGTGCGCGGAGGGGCATTAGAGAGTGAACAAGTAGGAAGTCAGGAGAATTAGAGCAAGGTGACGGCAGACAGAGGTATGGTAAGGTGAGGTAGTGAGAGAAGTATAGAGGGATACAAGGTACAAAAAGTGATGAGGTACACAGTCAAAACGAGAAGACGTAGAGAAAGACAAGTCAAGTAAATAAACATTAATCGAGAATGGTAGAAAGATGAAATGCAAGGAGAAAAGAGGTGACAGAGAAGTAGAGAGGAAATAAAGAAAGAGGCGGAGTTTTTCACATGGGGAGAGACAGTGGGGGAGGTAAAAAGAGGTAAGGCAGATAAACTACTGATATGTAAAAAGAGCAAGGTAGAGAGAGGTGCGATAAAGAGAGTGAGTTGAAATACAGAAGGCGGTGGAGAGAGCAGAGAAAGTAATGAGAGAGCGAAAAGTCAGAAGGTAATGATAGAGGAAAGAGACAGAGGTAGAGAAAGACATTGCAGGAAAGGAGAAAGATAATGAGGTGTGGTAGAGAGCAGAGATAGTAGTAAGAGGTACACATGTGAGGTAGCAAATGAATGGAGAGTAAAACTCTTAGGTTAGGCAGTGAGAGGGAGGCTGGGTTGAGAGATGATCGACCCCAAGACCACACTCAGAGGCACCCTCCTTTACAGGCCACCAGGACCCCGCGCACAATTTAGTGAAGACATCACGGACTTCATCACTCCACACGCGCTCCCCTCCGAGGACTACATCCTTTTGGGAGACCTCAACTTTCACCTTGAAAAGAACAACGACCGCAACACCACCACCCTTTTGGACAACCTCGCAAACCTCGGACTTAAACAACTTGTCACTACCCCCACCCACATCGCAGGTCACACACTCGACCCTATCTTCACCTCCAGCAAGCATGTTTCCTTCAGCCACACCACAGCTCTCCTTTGGACTGACCACAGCTGCGTTCACTTCACCTACAACAAGCCCACATCCAACAACCACCCCCAACCCACTCTGCAAAGAAACTGGAACAAAATCACCATCGACCAGATCTCCTCATCGCTTCTTCAAAAGCCCCCCGCCCACTCCTCAAACCCAGACCAAGCAGCCACCAACCTCACCCAATGGTTATCCAACAGCACCGACATCCTAGCACCACTGAAAAAACGACAAATCAAACTAGGCAGCAAGAAGGCCTCCTGGTTCAACGATGACCTTAAGAAATCCAAGAAACTCTGTCGCTCCCTCGAGAAGGCCTGGAAAAAAGACCCAACCACCAGCACCAAGGACGCCTTCAAAAAAGCCACCCGCATACACCACCAACTAATCCGAAATGCCAAGAAAGCAGCCTTCAAGGACCGTCTAGATAACAACGCCCACAATAGCAAGGAATTATTCAACATCGTCAAGGAATTTACCAACCCCTCAGCCAACTCCAACGACATCACCCCCTCTCAAGCCCTCTGCGACTCCCTAGCCTCATTCTTCCACAACAAAATTGCAGACATCCACAACAGCTTCGACAACCAACCCGGAGACCAACCCACCCAATCCCCTGCAGGACCCCCACCCCCCCTGAACATCCTCAATGACGAAGCCAATCTTCACTGAGGACACCATCCGTCTGATGAACTCTATCCACTCAGGATCCCCCACAGACCCTTGCCCTCACCACATCTTTAACAAAGCAGACTCCATTATTGCACCGCACCTCCGAGACGTCATCAACTGCTCCCTCAACTCCACAACCTTCCCGGAAAGCTGGAAACATGCCGAACTCAGCGCCCTCCTGATGAAACCCACAGCTGACCCCACCGAACTCAAAAACTATCGCCCTATCTCACTCCTTCCATTCCCGGCCAAAGTCATCGAGAAAGCTGTCAACAACCAGCTCACCGCATTCCTCGAAACCAACAAATCCCTCGACTCCTCACAGTCCGGCTTCCGAGCCAAGCACAGCACCGAAACCGCCCTCATCGCAGCAACAGACGACATTCAAACTCTACTGGACAATGGAGACACAGTCGCCCTCATCCTCCTCGACCTCTCCGCAGCCTTCGACACAGTCTGCCATAGCACCCTTCTACAGCGCCTCAAAAACATCGGAATCCAAGGAAAAGCACTGGAATGGATCACCTCGTTCCTCTCCGGAAGAACCCAGAGAGTCCGCCTTCCACCATTCAAGTCAGAGGCTACTGAAGTCATCTGCGGCGTACCTCAAGGGTCCTCACTCAGTCCCACCCTCTTCAACGTTTACATGAGCCCCCTCGCGGCCATCGCACGCCAACATAACCTCAACATCATCTCCTACGCCGACGACACTCAACTGATCCTATCACTCACCAGAGACCCTAACACGGCCAAAACCAACCTACACGAAGGAATGAAAGAAGTAGCCGAATGGATGAAGCACAGCCGTCTGAAACTGAACTCAGACAAAACAGAAGTCCTCATCTTAGGTACCTCCCCCTCCGCCTGGGACGACTCTTGGTGGCCAGAGGCCCTTGGAAAAGCACCCATCCCGACGGACCACGCACGGAACCTGGGCGTCATCCTGGATTCCTCACTCTCGATGAACAGACAAGTCAACGCCGTTTCTTCATCTTGCTTCAACATTCTTCGCATGCTCAAAAAAACATTTCGCTGGATCCCTACCGAAACTAGAAAAACAGTCACCCACGCTCTGGTCACGAGCCGACTGGACTACGGAAACACCCTCTACGCCGGCACCACCGCAAATCTCCAGAAAAAACTACAACGCATCCAGAACGCCTCAGCCAGGCTCATATTAGACATCCCGCGTAAAGAACACATCTCTGATCACCTGAAAAACCTCCACTGGCTCCCCGTCAATAAGAGGATCACTTTCCGGCTCCTAACCCACGCACACAAAGCACTCTACGAAATCGGACCCGAATGCCTCAACACACGACTATCCTTCTACACCCCCTCCCGCCAGCTACGATCCTCCAACCAAGCCCTTGCCACTGTACCTCGCATCAACAAAACCACCATGGGAGGTAGATCCTTCTCCTACCTAGCAGCTAAAACTTGGAACTCACTTCCCACTCACCTTCGCCTTACTCAGAACCACCTAGCATTCAGAAAGCAACTCAAAACGTGGATATTCGACAAGTAACTCCCCACCCTTCTTCAAGCGCCTTGAGACCCTCTGGGTATGTAGCGCGCTATACAAATCTTTTGACTTGACTTGACTTGACTTGAAAGATGTGGAATATAAAAATGCGGTAACAAGAGAGGTGGGTAGAGAGTGTGAGGAAGAGGGTGGACTGAGAGAACCAGAGAGAGATGAGGTATAATGAGATGACCCATGATGGCAAGGCGAGCGAAAGAGACATGATGTTGAAAGAGAGAGCTTTGAAGCACAAGTTACTTACCTTCGGTAACGATATATCTGTAAGAAACAGTAGTTAGTGTTAGATTCCTTACCTTAGAATATCCCCAGGCGTCAGACTGGATCCGGAAAGTTCTGCGTAGCAGTCCCCTTGCGTGTCGGTAGGCATCATCTGCGGCTCCGCGTCCGTCGTCAGCGTCGTGATTGCCGGGATGATGTCGTCGAAGCACTTAGACGCCGCCCTCGAGCACTGACGTCAGTTTTTGTACATAGCTTTCCGCGCCAGGAACGCAGAGCCATGACAGAGACCGACACTGGTGCCATGAAACTAGGGCCCTCAATAGAAGATACCTTAACCGTAGATATTGGTTCGCAGAACCGGGAGGATGGGTGGGGCGGTAAGGAATCTAACACTAACTACTCTTTCTTACAGATACATCGTTACCGAAGGTAAGTAACTTGTGCTTCTGAAAGAAACAGATTAGTGTTAGATTCCTTACCTTAGAATAGATACTCCAGCAATACCAACCCCGGTGGTGGGTCTGCAAACCAAGATCACACCAGAAAGTCCTGGAGAACGGAACGGCCGAAAAAGCCATCTCTCCGGACTTGGCTGTCCAGGCAGTAGTGTCTAGCAAACATGTGCAGCGAAGCCCACGTAGCTGCCTGACAGATGTCCTGCAAGGGGACTTCCCGACCCAGGGCAGTGTAGCCGCCTTGGCCCGAGTGGAATGGGCCCTCAGCCCAACAGGAGGCTACTTTTTCGCCAAGGAGTAACAGACCTTGATGCACGACACGACCTACAGAGAGATGGTCCGCTTGTGCACTGCCGGTCCCTTCTTCACGCCCACGTAACCAACAAAGAGCTGGTCGTCCACAGGAACTGGCGTGTGCGGTCTAGATAAAAGGAAAGCGCACGTTTTGGGTCCAAACGGTGGAGCCTCTCTTCCTCTTTCAAGGGATGCGGAGGCGGAAAGAAGGTGGGCAAGGTGATGGACTACCCGATATGAAAGGCTGTAACCACCTTGGGCAGGAAAGAAGGACGAGCTCTCAAGACAACTTTGTCCGGATGGACAGAGAGGAAAGGAGGTTTAGAAGATAGAGCCTGGAGCTCACTCACTCTCCTGGCAGAGGTGATGGCAACCAGGAATGCAGTCTTGAGAGTCAGAAGACGAAGAGGGCAATTGTGAAGTGGCTCAAAAGGAGCGCACATTAAATAGGTTAGAACAAGGTTCAAGTCCCACTGAGGCATCACGAAAGGAACAGGAGGAAACATGTGCGGGATGCCTTTCAAGAGTCTATTTACAACAGGGGACTTGAAAAGAGAAGGCTCATCAGGAAGCCTCAAGAAGGCTGAAATGGCAGAGAGGTAGCCCCTAATAGTGCCCAGAGCAGAGCCCTGCTGGGCAAGAGAAAGAAGAAAGAGGAGAACCTCTGAAAGGGGGTAGAAAGTGGATCCACAGCCTTTGCTGTGCACCATGCCACAAATTTGTTCCACCTGCAGGCTTATACCGATTTTGTGGAGGGACGCCTGACTGCCAGAATCACATCACAGACTTCAGGAGGCAAGTCAAATGGCCTCAACTGCCTGCGCTCAATCTCCACGCATAGAGGTGGAGGCTGGACAGGTTCAGGTGGAGGACCGTCCCCTGCTGTTGCGACAGAAGGTCCTCCTGAAGAGGCAGACGAATCGGGGGATCGACTGACATGCTGAGTAGCCCGGGATACCAGTACATTTGTGCCCAGTCCGCCGCCACAAGGATGACTTGGGCCCGGTCGCGCCTGATCTTCTTCAGCACTCTGGGCAGAAGTGATAGGCGGAAAGGCGTACATCAGACCGCAGTGCTACTCGCGACGAAAAGGGTCTCCGAGCGAGTGCCACCTTGGAAATTCCAACGCGCAGAACTGATGACATTGCGTGTTCCCTTCTGTGGCGAATAGATCTAACCAAGGCTCTCCCCACTGCTGAAAGAGGCCTTGCGCCATGTCCGAGTTCAGACGCCATTCGTGATCCATCATGCACTGGCAGCTGAGTTCGTCCACCCTGGCGTTCAGGGAACCTGCCATGTGTTGAACCACCAGGGTGACGCCCTGGTGTTCCAGCCATTGCCAGAGGTGCAGAGCCTCCTGACAAAGGGTCCACGACCCACCCTGCCCTGTTTGTTGCAGTACCACATGGCGGTGGTGTTGTCTGTGAACACCTTCCTTGACACCGGAGGCACGGCAGCACTGGTCCTGTTGGACCTTAGTGCTGCCTTCGACACGGTGTCACACGAGGTCCTCTTGTCGAGATTGGAGGAAATTGAAATCACAGGGTCTGCTCTGGGTTGGTTTAGAGACTTCCTTTTCAACAGGTCTTTTAGAGTCTCTACCCCTCCTCACATCTCTGAGGAACATAACATTGGACAGGGAGTGCCGCAAGGCTCTTCCCTGAGCCCTACCCTGTTCAATGTATATGTCCGCCCCCTGGCAGAGGTGGCTAGAAGAAATGGACTTGCCCTGGTATCTTATGCAGACGATACCCAGTTGGTGGTGGCACTTAATGACAACAGTGGTCTGGAAGCACAACACTTTAAACAGACACTCACTGACATCACCAACTGGATGACGGCGAATTTTCTTCAATTAAATGCCGGGAAAACGGAGATTCTCCTCCTGGGCAAAAACACTTCGTCCTGGGGTGACAGCTGGTGGCCGGATGCGCTAGGCCCACCCCCTACGCCTAAGGAATGTGTCAAAAACCTGGGAGTTTGGGTGGACTCTGCTCTAAAGTTCACGCACCACACAAAAAAAGTTGCCGCCACATGCTTTGGCGTCCTGCGTAACATCAGGCCCATTCTGAAGTTCTTTGACTGCCGCACTCGCCAACTAATCGTCCAGGCGACCATCCTTTCCAGACTGGACTATGCCAGCTCCCTTTTATTGGGGGCTAATGTAGCTGAAATTACTAGATTGCAAAGAGTTCAGAATGCGGCTGCCAGGGCTCTGGTTGGTCTCCCGCGCCTTTCCTCGGTATCGGGAACCTTGAAGAAATTGCACTGGCTCCCGGTGGGCAAAAGGGTCCAGTTCAAAGCATTGTGCCTCGCTTTCAAAATCCTTAAAACCTCCTCCCCCCCAATGCTTCGCCCACTTCTGTCAGAGTACATCCCCAGGAGATCGCTCCGGTCAGAGGGGCAGCATCTTGCGATCATCCCCCGCATCAGACTGGCCAGAATGGGCGGCCGCTCTTTCAGCTTCCTAGCGGACAAGTTATGGAATGGTCTTCCTAAAGCTATCCGTGGGATACAAGATCTCCTAGCCTTCAGAAAGGCTGTCAAAACACACCTCTTTCAACAATAGCTTCATCCTTAGCGTCTCCTCCTCACTGTAAACTGTCCTTCTGCAGCGCCGGGACGCCCCTTCGCTGGGGCAGCCGTGCGCTATACAAGTCACCATAGCATAGCATAGCATAGCACCTGCACTACGCTTCCCCCGACAGAGAGAAGGAATGCTTTCAGTGCAAGCCGGATCGCCCGCAGCTCCAGAAGGTTGATGTGGAGCCGGGACTCCACCGGAGACCAGAGGTCTCTGATCTCCGCCTCTCCCATGTGGCCCCCCCAGCCCTGGAGTGACGCATCCCTCACAACTACGTGCTCCGGTTGGGGTAGAGAGAGGGATCTGCCGCTGACCCAATCGCGGTCCGTGAGCCACCACTGCAACTGTCTCGCAGTCCCCTCCGAGATCCGGACGTGGTCGGACAGGTTGCCCTGATGCTGGGCCCACTGAAACTTCAGATCCCACTGCAGAGCCCGCAACGGCCACCTGGCATGATGTACCAGAAGGATGTAGGAGGCCATCAGCCCCAGAATCCGCAGCGTCAACCTGACTGAGACTCGGGATAAAGGCTGAAAGATCGGAATCAGAGCCTGAATATCCCGAACCCGCTCTTCGGGAGGATAAACCCGAAACTGCGCTGAGTCCAGAACAGCTCAGATGAAGAGGAGCTTCTGAGAGGGGCACAGGTGTGACTTCGGCACAGTGATGGAGAACCCCAGCAGGTGCAGGAGGTCAGCCGTAGTCTGGAGGTGGCTGACGACTGTCTGGGGTGAGCCCGCCTTCAACAAGCAGTCGTCGAGATAGGGGAAGACTGAGACCCCTGATCTGCGCAAATGAGCTGCGACCACCGCAATCACTTTCGTGAACACCCGAGGGGCGCTGGTAAGGCCAAAGGGGAGCATGGAAACTGAAAGTGCTTGTAGCCTACCGTGAACCGCAGGTAACGACGGTGGGCCGGCAGGACGGGGATATGGAAATATGCGTCCTGCAAGTCCAATGCTACCATCCAGTCTCCAGGGTCCAGGGCAGCTAGAACCTGAGCTAAAGTCAGCATCTTGAACTTCTCCTACCGGACGGAGGAAGCCGTTGACGCTCCGGAGGTCCAAGATAGTGCGTAGGCCTCCTTTGCTCTTCTTGGGTACCAGAAAGTAGTGGGGGCAGTAACCACGTCCTACTTCTGGCCCAGGAACGCGCTCGACGGCCCCCTTGGCCAAGAGGGCCGTAACTTCCTCCTGCAGAAGTTGCAAGTGATCTCCTGACAAGCGGTGGTACTGCGGTGGCATGGCTGAAGGGGTCGCCTCGAAGGGGGGGGAGTAGCCCCTTCGGACATTTTGCAGCACCCACCTGTCCGATGTGATGGTAAGCCAGTGGAGAAGGTGATGGCAAACCCTGCCCCCCACTGGCGTCGAATGGGCCTGAAAGCTCGGACTAGGAGGGCTTTGAGGCAGATGCTGTGGGGACGGATGTGAACTGACCTTGCTGTTGTCCCCCGGCACCGCCACAACGGTTACCACGTCCGCGATGAGGTTGGTTCTGCGGCCTATGGCTAGCTGGACGTGTGAGGGGCGCTCCTTCCATGGCCATGAAAGGGGCGAAAGGTGGAAGTTTGCTGGCGTTCGCCGAGGCCCAAGGACTTGGCCGTAGCCCTGGAGTCTTTGAAACGCTCCAGCGCACTGTCCGCCTTGTCGCCAAAGAGGCGACAGCCATCAAAAGGAATATGCATGAGGGTGGACATCCCCCGAAAAGTTGGTGGACCTCAGCCAGGCGTGGCGGCGAACCGCCACCGTTGTTGCAATCGCCCTACCCAGCGAGTCCGTGGTATCAAGTCCACACCGTATCGAGTAGCGTGCTGCATCCCGTCCCTCTGCTAGGGCTTGGGTAAGCTTTGCCTGGACCTCCACCGGGCACTGCGGCAGCACTTCCGCAACCGTATCCCACAGAGAGTGGGTGTAACGGCCCAAAAGGCAGGCGGTGTTGACAGACCGCAACCCCAAACTCAGGGAGGAGAACAGTTTCTTCCCAAACTGATTGTACCTTTTGGATTCCCGATCCGGAGGAGCGGTCGGGAATACGGTCTGGGATGTAGAGACCTGGATCACCAGGCTCTCGGGGTGGGATGAACAGACAGGAAGCTGGGCGGTGGCGTCGGGCCACGTTCCGATCTACAGGGAGGCCTGTAGAGGGCTTGGACCAAGTGCCCAACAGAAGGTCGGTGAGGGCTTTGTTAAACAGCAGGAGAGGCTCCGAGGAGCTTGCCTGCGGTTTGAGCACCTTCGTAAGGTGGTTAGTCTTCTCGGCCGCGACAGGGAGCTCAAGACCCAAGGCCTTGGCTGCCCCAGTCAACACCACGCTGTAAGCAGCCCCCTCCTCCATAGCCACGGTAGGAGGGGAGACAAATCCAGTGTCAGGCGAAGTGTCCAGACCACTGACCTCCACCAGCTCGTCTGCCTAGTCCTGGCTCAACTGGCTCTGCAGTGCCAGAGGGTCCTGAGACCCCTCCCAGTTTTCCTCGTCATCCATCTCCTGATAGTCAGGGAAAAATGATGGAGCCGGGTCGTTGGTGAAGGGCTCACCGATCGGCGTCGAAGACTGCATCGGTGCGACGCCGGACCCGGAATTTAACCTGGGACGTCGTCGTCCGGGGACGGCATCGGGGGCGACACCCTTGGTGACGGTGCCATTGGAGGGGTAGCAAGGTCGACTGGCGACGTCACGGATCCAGGCCTGGATCCGGAGGTGCCCTGCGGCGTCAGGACCGGAGTCGTCGACGGCGCCGGGGCCGAAGCACCCGACGGCGCCAGGGCCGGAGCCGTCTGCCCGCTAGGGTTTCCAGACGGACCCGCGGGGCCGGAAGGTGCCTCGGCGAGTTCCCACAGAAGGAAGTGCGACCTCATGGCCGTGGGGAAAGCACTAATCTCCTCGGGCGTCGCGTGCAGCCCAGGGACCGGCGGGTATGGAGCTGGATGTGGCGCTTGGGGCTCCAGCGGAGCCGCCCGAAACCCCGCCTTGTCGCGCGCACGTGCACTGACACTTCTTCGACTTCTTTTTTGAGTGCCTCGACTTGCCTGAGGACTTGGAGCCCAACGAGTGGTGTTGACTCGTCGAGCGGCGATGACTTCGGCCCCACGACCGGTCCCTCGACCTCCTTCTGGACCGGGACCTCGAATGGCGCGGGCCGACTGCCAGAGCTCGAGTCGCTTACGGGACTTCGAGGTCAAGGCACGGCATTCGGGGCACGACTTGTCATCGTGGTCGGCCCAGAGACAGTAAAGGCACCGACGGTGAGGGTCGGTTACCGACATCAAGCGTTGACAATCCTTGCAAGGTGTAACCCCTTTGATGCTGATGTCGAGCTGGGCTCGTCATGGCGTAGCCTCCTCGCACGCTGATGACGAGCCCAGCTCGTCACGTAAAGTGCGTTTCCGCAAAACCCAGCGTGCGAGCGGAATTCCGCTAGCGCGCATGGTGTTAAACCCGGGCATCCCTACCAGCACAGCGAGTCAAAGATCGACTCGAGAAGTGATCCAAAATAGATCAAAAGATTAGTAAAAAATGACTAAGAGTACTGCTCTTCCCGAATCTGCGCTTGCTGGCGTGGAAAAAAGAACTGACATCAGCACGCGAGGGCGGCGTCTACGTGCTCTGACGACGTCATCCCGGCGATCACGAGGCCGACGACGGACGCGGAGCCGCAGACGACGCCTACCGACGCGCAGGGGTACTGCTACGCAGAACTTTCCGGATCCAGTCTGACGCCTGGGGATATTCTAAGGTAAGGAATCTAACACTAACCTGTTTCTTTCAGATGGAACCATCAGTGATGTGCAGAGAAGTGGGAGGTAGAGAAAGATTTGAGGTAAAAAGACAAGGGGAGGGTGGTGCATTGAGAGGTGAGGTAGGCATAGGTGTGGTTTGGAGAGCTGAGACAGAGAGTGAAAGGGGGTAGGAATATAGAAATATAGAATAAGGTAAAAAGGGCGAGGTAGAAAAAATGAAATTAAGAAAGGAAAAGAACCAGAGTCATTAATCTCAGATTTGATTGCCACCAGCTGCCTGCAAGAACAGAGATGAAGGTCAAGCGGGCCAGGCATGCCAATATAGCAAATTAAAAATGAATCAGTTTGTTATGCCTGCCATTATCACTTCACCAGGGGGCTCCTTGGAAGGTGGGGCTCTGGGCCATTGCCCACTTTGCCCATGCCTTGATACATCTCTGAGGAAGTAGGCTAGAGGGGGCGGTGTCAGTCTGTCCCCTACTAAAAGAGGGCCAAGACATTTTGAGGGTAAAATCAGTGGTCTTTTTAAAATCCTCCACCGCCCACTCCAGTGACTATAGAAGGGGATGTGGGAGACATGATTGGGTCACTCTAAAACTTTGATTAGTTATGTATAGGTCCCTCTCTGTTTGAAGGTCTTCAAACCAAAGCCCTTACGTTACAGTAAGGGAATATTCTGGCACTGCAGAATGGTGGTGGTGAGGTCAGCCAAAGGAGTGAAGTGATGGAGTAAAGCGCCGGGATACTCCGTGGAGTGGCCGTGCGCTATAGAAGTATAAAAATAACATAACATAACATAACATAAAAGAAATAATGAGCATTGGTAAAGTAGAGAGATAGAGCCAAATGGAACAATTGAGGGAGTGAGAAGAGATTAAAATAGTAAGGACGAGAGAAGAAATAAAGATGGGAAGAAAAAAGAAAGGGGAAGAAATGGAGAAAGAAATTAAAAAGGAGACAGGTAGACAACAGAAGGAAATAAGAATGGGGGAGTGTGAGGAAAAAGGAAGGGAATGGAGAAAGAGAGAAGGAAAGAAAGGGAGGAAGAAATCGAATAAAAAGAAAAGGTATCAGATAAAGGGAGAAAGACCAAGGTAGAAAGAAGGACGCTGAATGGGTGGGAGAACTAATGAGAGATTAAAAATAGAAGCGGCAGGGAGAATGGCAGAGAAAAAGAATGAGATCAGAAAGAATAAAAGAATAGGAAAAAGAAAGCGATGAAGAAAAAAGGGAGTAGCAAAAGGGGAAAAGGAAAGAAGAAGAAAGATAGGATTAGAAAGAATGAAGAAGAAGGAAAGGAGAAGGAATGGGGCACAAATAAAAGCTTAGAAAGAAATGTGAATAAAAGAGAAAGGACAGAATGAAAGTGAAATAGAGCAAACTGTGAGAATAAGAGAAAATGGGAGACGGTGGAAAGTAAAGAAATAAAGAGAAAGTGGTGAAAGAGAATGAAAATAGCAAAAGAAAGAAATGTAGTGAAAGAGGGACCAGAGAAACAAGGAAAAAGGTGAATAAGAGAAACATGAGTGCATCCATGAGAGAAGAGAACAGAACAAAAGAAAAAAATGTCAAAGCGACAGACATTAGAGAAGAAAGGAAAGAGGGAAAACAGACATGAAGGTAAAAGTAGAACATAAAGGGAAAGAATGAAAGACAAGGGAAAAAGAAAAGAAAGATAAAGGAAAATAGAAAGAGCAAAACAATAAGAAGGAGAGAGGAAAAACAAACAAAATTGAAAAGACCCAAAGAAAGAAAAACAAGGGAGAGATACATAAAGGAAATACTGAAAGTAAACAGACGGAAGAATTGGGTAAAGACTAGGTTAGAAAAACAAAGAAAGAAAAAGGAAGATCAAGAAGATAATAAGACAAAAGGAGACCAAAAAGAATAGGAATGAAAAGGTAGAACAGAAAGAGATGAAAATCAAAGGAAAAAACAAGCAAGAAAAATGACGTGAACATTTAGAACTTCCTGCTCCTCCCTGGCTTCCTAGCACAATTTCCTGGTGGAAGATGCATAACTTGGACAGCTTCACTTTTGCAAATCAAATACCACAGCCTATGAGGTGTCAGTATGTGATCAATGGATAGTTGCCGCAATGCAATTGCAAACCATTAATACATTCCATTGTTGCTTCTAAATTATGTGGGGAACGTGCCTTGACTTCACCCCTCATATTGGTTATTCGTTATTAATTGCAGTACCACTTTTGGGAGTGGAAAGGGCTTTCTGACTTGCAAAAGGGGTTTTGTAGATTTCAAACTGGTGTTTTGTGGAGGCAAACCCAGTGATTTTGTGAACTGCTTGCTTTGCAGAGATCGGGACATTCTGTTGATCATCTGGCTCAACATCTTTTAAAGTGATAGTGATTGCACCAATTGATTTCTGCCTCTATTATGTTGTAATTGCATTTATATAGCGCTTACTACCCCTGACGAGGCATCAAAGCGCTTTTTGGCGAGTAGCATGCTACTCTGCAACCCATAAAGGATTAGTGGTGAATTAGTATAGTGAAATATGAAAGTAATTTGAGTGGTGGATATTAGTCAGTTATTTCGAGTGAGAAGGATAGCGGAGGGATAGAAGAGGGAAAAGGGTCTGTATTTAAATAGCGTTTGTTAACCCTGATGGGGAATTGAAGCGCTATTTTGGCGAGTAGCACACTACTCCTAAACCCATAAAGGATTCGTGTTGAAAATTAGTATAGTGAAATATGAAAGTAATTTGAGTGGTAGATATGTTATTCAGTTATTTGGATAGAGAAGGGTAGCGAAGGGTTAGACGAAGGAAACGGTTTGCATTTATATAGTGCTTGCTACCCCTGATGAGGTGTTGAAGTGCTTTTTCGGCGAGTAGTGACTTTTTAAAACAGTTTCCACTCGGCAGCGCTAGGTTCCCATACGTTACGAACTGGAAACAACTGAACACAGAGGCGCAGTGTTACTACTGCTTATGTAGATCGCTTTACAACCATGGGCAAATATTTGTGTAATTTCCTTTGTGAAAAAAATGCCAAAAGTCCCCAAAATGAAGGGGAATTACACATTAGTACATGAAACGCCGGTCCAACATTTGACTATTTTTATCACCATTTTCATTTTTGTGCCCGTTTTAGACATGCATTCTGTTCATTCCCTTAGTATGCTCTGCTTCCATTTCTGACTATAGCCCACTCGTTTGTTCACGTATTTAGTGTTGAGTATTATAAATGTACACTCCGGATCTAGCTCACCTTACTTTACATCGCTTTCACTTTCATTACATAAGCATTGTTTTTATATGTACAAATGGTCCTGTTCCTCTGATCTCAGTGACTTGATTCATTCCCCTCAGCCTGCCAGATATCCATTTAAAAAAAAAATATATCCTTTATTGGGTTCACAGGATGAAAGAAAACATGAATTGCACATTATACAATATCTCGCAGCTCGAGAATGTATACGTTGGTCTCGGAGCAAAGCACATAGTACACAGTTACATCACATTGAATACAATGGTGGAATTATAGCTCAATCATGTCAGTCTCATTAGCATTGAGTAAAGGAAAAGTACAACTAGAAATAAAGGGGGGGTTGCTAAACTTGGAGGTGTGTGGTGCTTGGTGTGGTGGATGTATGTCGATGCAGGTGGGGGCTCAGAGGTGATATCGTAGCCTGCCCATGGTTGCTCTACCAGCTCGGGGAGGGCGGTGTGTCATCAGCGGTGGGTGTATGCTGCGGGTGGGGCGCGGGGGGGGGGCGGGATCCCGTCCTGCCGGTCAGGTGGGATTGTCATCAGCGGGACCGCCATCAGCAGTGCCTGGTGGTGCGTGTCCGTCTCCGTAGTCTCTGCTTGGGGAGGTGTCGCCTGTGGGGGCTCCCGGCGTCTGGCATTCTCTATGGAAGGAGTTTAGCATCTCGTCCCGGAGTGTCGCAATGGGGAACTGCCGCAGTCCTGCCGTCTCCTCATTGTGGAGGGAAATGCTTTCCGCTTTTGCCCAGTTGTCCAGGGAGGTGCGCCAGTGTTCTGTCATGGGCGGTTCTGCGCGTTTCCAGTGTTTGGTGATTAGTCTCTTGGCCGCGATAAGGCCAAGATGGATTAGTTACTTACCTGTAATCCTAGTTCTCTTCCAGGGGTATCCTCATCAAAGTCATAAGCATTAGAATATTCCCGCCCATGCGCGGGACCCCGGAAACAATATATTATATGTGCCCCACATATACATATACATATATATATAAATATATATATATAAAAATAAGCAATTGCAGCCAAATAAAACAGTAGAGCTGGAATATGCTGTGAAGAATTTCCACCATACATGTGTATTAGCATTAGAAACATGATAAACAACACCAATGCTTGTTTAGAAACTGTTTTAATGCTTAGAAAACAGCAGAAATTCTTATAAGACACTGTAAGCATATACAGCTCCCAGGCTGCATTGCAAATACCCAGTCTAAAAAGACTGAAAAGCTAACCCTGTGGCTGCATGTACCAAAACTGACGCTGTGCCTTTAAGGCACCTCTGCCCCTAGCTTCCCATCATGCCTCAGGGGTTACAGTTAGGTCAGTTGTTCTTTTCGGAGACTGAAAACAACACCATGGTAATAACAGGTTAAAACATCTCCTACTTAATAAACAAAGTCCTTTGCCCGGGGAGGCGGGAGGGTTGCTTATGACTTTGATGAGGATACCCCTGGAAGAGAACTAGGATTACAGGTAAGTAACTAATCCTTCTCTTCCAGGGGATCCTCATCAATAGTCATAAGCATTAGAATAGAGTAGCGAGCCTCACCTCATCCCTGCGGGCAAAGGAATCAACAGGTAACATTCACATTCGTAGGCCCAAAAATAGGCCTTATTCTACCCAAATAGGTTTCTCAAGGAGGCTTGCCCTACTTGAGAATCCGCTCTGGAATCAGACTCTAGGCAATAATGCCTCGTAAAGGTATGGACTGATTTCCATGTCGCAGCCTTGCAAATTTCTGACATGGGAATGTCATGTAAAAATGCTGTTGTGGCTGCCTTCCCTCTAGTGGAATGAGCTTTGGGTGATTGTAACAAAGGTTTGCCAGCCAGCTGGTATGCTAGTTTGATACATGAGACAATCCATCTGGAGAAGGACCTCTTGGCTGCTGCAAACCCGGTCCTCATTGACCCATAATTGACAAAGAGTTGGTCTGTCTTTCTGGTGCCTTTTGTTCTTTCTAGGTAAAACTTTAGCACCCGTTTAAGATCTAACGAGTGCAACGACCTCTCAGCTGGGGTCGATGGGTTAGGAAAGAACGAAGGAAGGGTAATCGTTTGGTTGATATGAAAATCCGATACCACTTTTGGAAGGAAAGAAGGGTGAGCCCTCATTACCACTCTGTTGTGGTGAAACACCGTGTAGGGTTCCTTGGTGCAGAGTGCTTGAATCTCGCTAACCCAGCGAGCAGAGGTTATTGCCACCAAGAAGGCCGCCTTCCAAGTGAGATGCTGCAAGGAGGCCTTGTGTATAGGTTCAAACGGTGCAGACATCAGCCTGGAGAGAACCAGGTTCAACTCCCAGGGAGGAGAAGGATTTCTCACAGGGGGATAGACCTTCTTCAATCCCTGAAGGAAATCCTTAACCACTGGGACCTGAAAAAACGATGTTTGTGTAGGTGATTTTCTGTACGCTACTATGGCAGATAGGTGAACCCTGATAGAAGCGTATTTCAACCCTGATGTCGCTAAGTAAAGGAGGTAAGGGAGGACTACCTCTTCTTGTCCTGTGGTGGGATCAAAGCCATGGTCCCTACACCAAATGAAAAATCTCTTCCACTTGAATGCATAAGACGCCCTAGTGGAAGGCCTCTTTGCCTCTTTTAAAATATTCATACATTCTGGAGGCAGATTTAAGTGTCCGTATTGCAAGACCTCAGGAGCCATGCAGTCAGGTTCAGTGACGGGAGGTTGGGATGCAGGACCCTCCCGTTCATTTTGCTCAATAGGTCTGGTCTGCATGGCAGACGTCTGTGTGGACACAGCGACAGATGTAATAGGTCTGGATACCACCATTGTCGCGGCCAATCCGGAGCAACTAGGATCATGTCCATGCTCGATCTGATGAGCTTGGCCACCACCTTCGGAATCAGAGCCAGAGGAGGAAACGCATAGGCGAACATTCCTGTCCACTCCAGCAGGAGAGCGTTCCCTTGCGTCCCTGGTCGGTGGAACCTGGACGCGAAGGCGTGGCATTTGGCGTTTTCGTCGTCCGCGAATAAATCTATGTCTGGACGGCCCCAGCAACGGAAGAGATCTTCGACTACTTCGTCGTTTAGCACCCAGTCTGGCTGATCTTCGAAGTGCCTGCTGAGTGCGTCCGCCTTTGTGTTTAGCTCGCCTGGAAGGTGTACTGCCACCACCGACAGTCCCCGAGCCAGAAGCCAGTGCCATATGGCTTGGGCCTCCTGAGACAGAGGGCGAGACCGTGTTCCTCCCTGCTTGTTCAGATAGAACATTGTTGTAGTGTTGTCCGTCTGAACCAAGATCTTGTCCGTTGTGATTGCTGGAAGGAACGCTTTGAGCGCCAGATGAACTGCTCGAAGTTCCAGCATGTTGATATGGTATGTCTGAAGGTTGGTCGACCAGCGACCCTGAATCTGAAGACGACCCATGTGAGCAGCCCAACCTTCCAGAGATGCGTCCGTTACCACAGACATCGAAGGAAGAGGCTGCTGAAACGGGACTCCCTGCAAGACATTCCGAGGGCTAGTCCACCACTGTATTGAGGACAGTGCTGCTTGAGATAAGATGATTCGATCCTCCCAATCTCCAGTCGCTTGGTCCCACTGGTCTTCCACAGACTCTTGAAGAGGACGCATCCTCAACCTGGCGTTTGGAATTAGGAAGATGCAGGACGCCATGGAGCCCAGTAGAGACGCTACTTCTCGCACCTTTGGACGAGGAAACTGAAGTAACTTTCCGCATTTCTGCCCCATGGAAGACAGTCTCTCCTGCGAAGGAAACGCTCTTCCTAAATTTGTGTCTAGGACTGCTCCCAGATAGTGGATGGTTTGCGTGGGATGCAGGACTGACTTTTCTGTGTTCACGTGGAGCCCAAGCCTGTGTAGTTGTTGAAGACACAGACGACAGTCTTTGGTGGCTTGATGAGGGGACTGGCTCTTCAGGAGCCAGTCGTCTAGATATGGGTACACAAAAAGACCTTTTTTGTGTAGACATGCCGCTACCACTGCCATGCATTTGGTGAACACCCTTGGTGCGGATTTCAGACCGAACGGAAGTACTTTGTACTGGTAATGCTTGTTCCCTACCAGAAACCTCAAGTACTTCCGATGACCTGGTGTGATAGGAATGTGGAAGTACGCGTCCTGTAAATCCACCGAACACATCCAATCTCCACTTTGTAGATGAGGACATATCTGATGAAGTGCCAGCATGCGAAACTTCTCTTTGACCACCACTTTGTTGAGGGTCCGAAGATCTAGAATCGGTCTGAACTTGTCCTCTTGGTCTCTTTTGGGGACTAGAAAATACCTTGAGTACACTCCTCTCCCCCTTTGGGATGGGGGTACCTCTTCGATTGCGTTTTTCTGTAAGAGGACGCTCACCTCCCTTTTGAGGAGGTTTAGATGGTACGAGCGAGTCTTTTTTGGAGGAATCGGTTGTGGTCTGTTCCGGAAACGTAGCGCATATCCATTGCGCAGTATATTCAGCACCCACTGATCTTTTGTGATGCTGACCCACTCTTCCAGGTGTTGCGAAGCACTTCCTCCCACTGGAGTGGGTAACGGCGCCAGAGGAAGCCACTGCTCAGGCCTTGCCTCCTCTGGGCGTGGCAGAGGACTGATGATGTCCGCCTCTGCCTCTGCCCGATTTTCCTCCTCTGTATTGTGTCTTCCCTTGTGGCTTGTTCTGAGACCATTGAGGGGTTTGAACCCTCTGTTGGCCTCCCCGGTTCTTGTTGGTCTTGAAGCGTCGCTTGAACGGCTCTTTCTTCTTTTCCAGACCAACCGCCTTCACCGTGTCCAATTCGGTTTTCATGCGGGTCATTTCCTGATCGGCATGCTCCCCAAAGAGTGAAGATCCTGAGAAGGGCAGATTGAGGATGCGTTGCTGGGCATCTGGTTTGAGACCCGTCAACCGCAACCAAGAAGATCTTCTCGCGCAAACCCCATGCGAGTAGGCATGTCCTGCTAGGAGTGCGTTATCTGCGGATGAACTGATCATTTGGTTTGCCACCAAACAGCCCTCCGTCACTGTTTCGTCAAAGTCCTTCTGGTCCTCCTTGGGCAATTTCTCTTTGAATCGTTCCATGGAGTCCCACAGTGCTCTATCATATCTGCCGAGAAGTGCTGAGGCACTAGAGACTTTCAGTGATGAAGCTGCTGTGCTGCACACTCTGCGTCCCCAAGAATCTTGGGTCTTGCTGTCCTTGTCAGGAGGAACTGAAGAAGAGGGTGCGACTGCGTGATTCTTCCTAGCTGAGGCTACGATAACAGAGTCCGCCGCAGGCTCCCCTTTAACAAAGATTGGATCCGAGTCGGCCGGCCTATACTTTTTCTGGATACGTGCCGGAACCGCCCTGATTGCCGCTGGCGTGAGGAAGACCTCCTTGATTGGGTCCATTATCCCTGGAACCAATGGCAGCAAAGGCCTTGAATATGATTTGTGCCGAAGGGTCTCAAAAATTACAGTAGTGGAAACTTCTGGAACAGCCATTTCTATTTGAAGTTTTTGAGCGCCCCTTTGAAGAACGTCCAGGTATGTGTTGACGTCGTCAAGCGGGGAAGCTCTGGAGTGAGGGCTGTCTGCCAGCGTTGGGGAGTAATCCCCTTTAGAAGATCTTGAAGAAGATGAGGAGGAGGTTGATGGTGTTCTCCTTCTCCTGTGGTGAGATTTTTCCTTCCTCACTGGCGATCTTCTCGGTCGGTCTTCCCTTCGAGGAGAACGTGATTCTCTCCGACGCTCCCTTCGTGGAGATCTCGACCTCTCAGTTCGTTTCTCCCTTCTCGGCGTTTGAGATCTGGGATGCTCTCTCCGTGGTGATCGGGAGACCCTGGGGGTATGCGACCTTTCCGCTCTCCTCTCCCGAGAGCGTGATTGGTGCCTGATAGGACTCTGTTTGTCTGCCTCTTCTATCAGTCTCTGAAGGGGTGACCTGTGGTGTGGGCTTACATATCTGTGCAGCCTCTCCGTCGCTCCAGAATCCTTCCACGTGTGCAAAGGAGCATACCATCTTGGCGAGAGTGTTATCTTTCGCTGGGGCAACGGACTTCTACTCCTGGAAGTGGACCTCGATGAGCTAGAGGCCCTTGAGGAGGAATGGTGAGAAGCCGATTGGGTCACCAAAATAGTCGAAGGCACTGAAGGGGATTTTCGTCTCACCGGTGTTGGCGGACGTCTTAGAAGTCTTTCCCTTGACGTTGGACGCCTCTGCGGCGTCGACGGAGTGATAATCTTCGACGTCGAACGCCTCGATGATGACCCGTGTTCTCTCGACGTCGACCTGTGATGTCGAGCCGCTGACGGTGTCTTTTCCCTCGACGTCGAACGGCGTCGTCCCGCCTTCGACGGAGGTCTCGACGTCGAACGGCGGTGCCCTGCCGTTAACGGAGGTCTCGACGTCGAGCGGCGTTGCCCTGCCATCGACGGAGGTCTCGACGTCGAACGGCGTTGCCCTGCCGTCGACGGAGGTCTCGACGTCGACCGACGTTGGTCTGTCGGCGACGGAGATGGCCTTCGACGTCCTGTCGTCGACGAAGCCCTCGATGTCGACCTGGCATGTGGCGACGGCGGAGGATCGGACATCCTCGACGTCGAGCGCCGACACGTCTTCGACGATGATCCCTTCCTCGACGACGATCGTCCGAGGGGGCTCTTGTTCCTCGACGCCGAGCGCCTCCGTGGAGACTTCGGCGGAGGTGTCACACTCTTCGAAGCCTGTCGACGTTGAGACGACGGCGAGTGTATTCTGTCTCTCGACGCCGACCGTCGCCTGGTTGACGGCGGCGGAGTTGACTTACGTCTTGACGTCGATCTTCTCGTCGACGGAGATCTCGTGGCTTCTCTCGACGCCGATCGTCGCCTAGTTGACGACGGCGGAGCTTTCTTCGTCGTCGGTGATTTTCTTTTCGACGACGATTTCCTCGTCGACGCCGGTCCCGACGTCGACGGAGCTTTATCTTTCGATTTTTCCATCAGATGTTGTTTTTTCAGCGCCGAGCCCGGCGCTGAGGTCGATGGACGCTCTGACTTGCCTTTGGAGGGAGTTCTGGGTCTCTTTGAACTCTTCCTCTCTGTAGATCTTCCCCTCATGGATCTTTGGGCCAAACCATAGAGCCTGTTCCTCTCCCTGTCTTTTAAAGTTCTGTCCGACAGGTTTTGACAATGAGAACAGTCCTTTGGATCGTGATCTTCTGGCAAGCATAAAATACAGACCTCATGAGAGTCCGTTTTTGCCTTCTTGTGGCCACAAGAAGGGCAATCATCGAATAATGAAGGCATCCTGACAGGAAAACCTCACAAAAATTCGACTGCTAAGCAGTTATTTACTTGACCCTGATGTAAAAAGTCAAAGTAAATCAAAAAAATGTTCTTTAGAAGCTTTTCTGACTGAAAAAGGCAGAAAAACTGTGGAGCTGTGTATCCAGGGTCCTTCCTGAAGGAGCCGGAAAGAACAACTGACCTAACTGTAACCCCTGAGGCATGATGGGAAGCTAGGGGCAGAGGTGCCTTAAAGGCACAGCGTCAGTTTTGGTACATGCAGCCACAGGGTTAGCTTTTCAGTCTTTTTAGACTGGGTATTTGCAATGCAGCCTGGGAGCTGTATATGCTTACAGTGTCTTATAAGAATTTCTGCTGTTTTCTAAGCATTAAAACAGTTTCTAAACAAGCATTGGTGTTGTTTATCATGTTTCTAATGCTAATACACATGTATGGTGGAAATTCTTCACAGCATATTCCAGCTCTACTGTTTTATTTGGCTGCAATTGCTTATTTTTATATATATATATTTATATATATATGTATATGTATATGTGGGGCACATATAATATATTGTTTCCGGGGTCCCGCGCATGGGCGGGAATATTCTAATGCTTATGACTATTGATGAGGATCCCCTGGAAGAGAACCCAAAAACGGGAGGGTACTTCGTTTTGTTTGGTTCTATGGTAGAGGCCTAATAGGCATGCTTCCCACGTGTGAGGAATCGGCATTGCCGTGCTCCGCTCGAGGATCGGCAACACTGACCGCCAGTATGTTTGGATCTGCGGACATTGCCACAGCACGTGTAGGAGGTCCGCCCCCTCTAGCGAGCATCTCGGGCAACCTGCCGCGGCTCCTGGGAAGTATTGGTTGATCTTGTCCGGAGAGAGGTATGCTCTGTGTAATATGTAGAACTGGATCTGCTTGAAGCGTGCGTTGCGGGGGATGTTCTTGGGGCTTGCCAGTACCACCGCCCACTCCTTGTCTGTCCAGGCTCTCCCCCTGTCTACTGCCCACTTATCCCGCAATGGTTGTAAGGTGTGTTGTGTGTGTGTTAACAGCGCTTGGGTCAACCAGTGCACCACATGTGTGCCATTCCCCATGACATGAACGCATTGTATCAGTTGGTGTGTGGGAGGTTCTTCAGTGATGTTTCCCCACTTTTGTGTGAATGCTTTAATTACGGAGGCGTGTTGTAAGAACTGTCCCGCCGGTAATCCCGTGTCGGTGGCGAGCGTCGCGAAAGGGATCAGGGCGCCGTCAGCGTATAAATCCGCCATGGTTTCTATTCCCGAGCGTGTCCAGTGCTCCAGAGCTGTTTCCTGACCACGGCCGTAGTCTTGGGGGTACCTAGGAGTGGGAGCGCTGGGGCGTACGGTTTAGTGGCTTTGGTAAGCCGTAGGCATCGAGAGTAGCATTTTACGGCCACCGCTACATGCAGTTGGGCGTGTTTCCTTGCGCCCATCAGTGGGTGGAATAGTGAGTGTATCTGCAATGGGGATAGTGTATCCACAGCTGTGGCTGTGTCTTCCTGATGTCTGCCTGATAGCCAAGCCACTACCCATTGCAGTTGTGCCGCCAGGTAATAAAGTTCCAGGTTTGGAACCGCAAGGCCAGCCTGCCAGATATCCATGATGGATAGGACAGTTGTTTTTTTCCCCATCACCATCCTCCATGTACTGCTTTAAAAACTTGGGCACTTCCTTTGATTCACCCAAATCTGTGGCAGGAACGTCTTGGTCTATTCAACTTTCGCCAACACTAATTATATTTGAAAATATCTTAAAGACCTTATCATTGGTTTACATTTCGACGGCCAATGTTGATTATTTTTTGCTTGGCCCCTGTTGAAGTTTTTCTCATTTTTTCAAGCTGACTAATTTTTTGCATCACCACTTTTATTTAAAGTGCTGGATAAATTAAACTAATGTAGATGGATAGATGGATAATATATTTAGGTAAATAATTCAGAACTGCAACGAACTACCCAATAACTTAAGATTTCATCATGTTTACAAAGACAACCAACTACATTTTCTTCCATGTTCTGACATGCCGTGAATCTTAGTTCTCTTCCGGAATTCATTGCTTCATTACATTAGCTTGGGAGCGCAGGGGAACTACCGGAATTAGGCTGTGCACCGTGATAGGATTTGAGAAAGGGAGGGGGAAAATAACTGTGCCATGTTTTTTACTTGCAGTGTGCTCGAAGTGTGACAGTCTATAATAAAGTTATCAAGTAAAATTCTAATTAAATCTATGTTTCATTTGAAGGAGGTTCCAGCCGTAACCACACCCTTAGAATAAAACGGCCAGTTTTCATATTTTTCTAAATCAATCCTGATTTCTAAAAAAAAATCTATTGTATATGCTCAATAAATTACTTAGACAATAGCTGCTTGTGCTGTGAGAAGCACAACAGTCACATGTCATTTTTGTTGTTGTTCAAATAATAAAAACACATGAAGTATGTTTAAACTGTTTATAGGAGTATATAATGTTATTCAAATTTGTATACTGTCAACTATGTTCTCTATCTGTAGAGATTAAATACCCAGGATACCTCTCTAGTGGTTAAAATGTCATACTGTTGTGTAGTGATTTTTTTTGGGGATTGATTACTAAATTTACTATAAGCAGTATGATTCAATTCGATAAAATAAACACATCAACAGGTACATACAAATACAGTTTAAACAAACATTGGCATAGCCAATAGGTCACGCATTTGGGAACTTAAAAGTATTTAGTTATGCAGCATAATATCCTGGTGCAACAACGTCAACTGTTGCATGGCTAAACACTTATAAGGTCCCAAAGGTGAGACCTATTGGCTATGCCAATGCTTGTTTAACAGTAGGCAGAGGTCCGTGGAACCACTGCATGCTCTTATAAAAATATATATTTTTTAACTTTCTAAGATGGGAAGGCATCCCAAGGGGACCCTTCCCATTTGGAAATGGTTACTTCTAATTTTGAGTTGGTGGTAAAGTATGAATGTTTTCCACGCACATTAGTACATACCATTTAGACTTCCTACTTGGAAGGTACGCCCTCTGCGCGCCCCTTCACGTTGTTTTGTGATAGATAGGGGGCACCTGCGTTTTTCGTCCCAAGCTCGGTGGCCATCTAGGGAAACCTACCAAACCCAGACATTTTTGAATACTAGACACCTGGGGTAGTCCAGGGAAGTGTGATCCCCCAACATTTTCTTACCCAAAATCCCCAGTAAACCTCAAATTTAGCTAAAAAGTCACATATTCCTCACATTTCTCTGTGGGAAAGTTGTGAGATCACAGTCAGCACACATTTCCCACCACCTAGCATTCTCCTCAGTCTCCTTATAAAAATTATACCTCACATGTCTGGGTGCGTAAAGCAGAGTCAGCCTAAAAATGTATTTTAAAAACTGCCCACTTGGATCCACTTTGGTTCCCCCTCAGTTTTTTATTTGATCTGTTTTTATGTCCTCTGCTTTGGGCACCCCACAAGTGAGGTATCATTTGTTATCAGAAGACTGAGGGGAACGCTGGCGAGCAACAGTACACACACACTACCAGCCAAGCGACAGTGTACACACACTGCCAGCCAAGTGCTAGTCGACACATACTGCCAGTGAAGCGCAAGTCAACGCACACTGCCAGCAAAATGCAGTTCACACACAGCCAGCCAAGCACAAGTACATCCATGAGCCGAACTTCAAGTCACACACACTCAAAATCTTTTGCTAGTGATTTTCTGTATCCCTTTGGAGCATATGAGCCTACAAATAGGCTGATCTTCTCCGAAGGGAGGCACAAATGGCCAAAATGTGGGTACAAAAAAGGGGGAGCGGCCCTTGCACAAGGGACGACTCCCTGATATGCACATAAACACATCTTTGTTACCTAGTGGGCATTCTGCCCCCCCGGGGTCATATCAGGGGCTTTTGTCTCTATCTGCGCCCCGGGGAGGGGGGGAGTATAGCTATTTTTTGGTAGAGGGAGTAGCATGCCCATTCTGGGAAACCCTTCCCCCATAACATGCAAACAAAAAAGTCCCCCCATATGCCTCCCAGGGGGGGGGGGGGAGGGGAGGGGGTTCAGAAAGACTGTGCCCATTTTGTTTTTGATTGGGGTTGGGGCATTGGCATGCCCATTCTGGGCAGCCCTCACCCCTGCTATTCTAAATAAAATCGTCCCTGGCGTCCTAGTGGGCTTGCTGTCTCCCTGGGGGGCGGTTCGGGGATAATAGCCCCCATCTGCTCCCTGGGGGGCAGAAAGACTTTCCCTTTTGTTTTGGGTGGTAGGGGGATTGGCATGCCCATTTTGAGCAGCTCATCGGCTGTTGCTCCCATCTGACCCCGGGAAGGGGGGGGGGGCAGAAAGCCTGAATATGCTCAAAGTAATATGGTGGGAGCAGATGCCCTTGCCCAAGAGGCGGCTCCCCCTCCCTGGTGTCTAGTGGTGGATTCCTGCTTGGAGATCGTCCTCCTGCGGCCAATATATATTACTTTAGTTCTGTATTTTTGTAAAAAAAAAAAAATTCTACGGAGTTTTGTATAGCGTGAACTTGACCCGAAGGTATCGGGTATCAGAGCGCTTTACACGAGCACCAGTTGCATTACATGAGGACACATTCATTTTTGTTAGGCACGGGGGGATTACGTGATTTGCCCAGATTCACAGGATGTTGCGCATCCTTGCTGAGACTCGTACCCGGTTCATCAGATTTGAGGTAGACCGCCCTCACCGTTAGGCCAACTCCTCTCCTTAATCATTGAAAGATTTTCAAATTTCCAATAATTCTAAGAATCAGTTTGGGTTTCCTCTGAAATTCGACCTAGTTCTTTTAAATACAGAATATCATTTTTTACCCACCACCCCCTGCAAACTAAGGGGATTGAGGTCCCACCTAACCAGGTGATTACGGCTTCTCTGCATGTTCGAATGTTCATGTTTATAAATATTTATTTTAATAATATCTTTCTTTCTTTTAATAACTTTGAGCATGCATAGAGAATTGTGTTTATTTCTTCTACAAAGCCAAATTAAAACAAGCATTTGCAATGTAATAGATCTCGCATTCGCAAGATTTTGAGCTATTGGCATTGTAAATGACAATGCATTTTATTTATGTGTTATGAAAACCTGGAAGCGGTGCATAAACATGCTTTTTTACTGATAGTCATTGCTTACGAGAAGCAAAGCTGGCATTAACTGCACTTCTTTTACTGCCAGCCTTGCTTCTGGTAAGCAAGGACTCTAAGTACAAAGTGCGTATTTATGCACCGCTTGCAGGTTTTCAAAACACATAAATGAAAAAGTAATTTTCATTTACAATGCCAATAGCTCAAACTCTCGCAAATGCAAGGCCTATTGAATTGCAAATGCTTGTTCCCTTATGCCTTCCATGTGCCTTAACACCTTAGCTGCTTTGGAACGTCCAGCTCCAGTGCTGAACGTTCCATTGCGCAGGTGCAGCTGGAACGTCCAACGGCAGCACTCCCGAGGTAGTGGTGCTGTCGGCCGTTGGTATAGGCGCAGCACTTAAGAGGTTATCCTCCATTGCACTTCCATAAATATTTTGGTACCCATCGTATTCTATGTACTTTGAAGCCACTCAATTCTTTATGGTTTTTGTTCATTTGCACAATTGGAAGGCAGTCATCGTTTTAATTGGGGACTGAATGAGCACCTTAATAAAACTAAAACTGACCTCTAAATATCACAGCTCCCCTTGACCACAATACTTAAAGGATTGGATGCAGCGCCCAGCTTTTAAAAAGTATTTTGATAGTGCCCCCAGGTAGCACCTTCAACACCAAAGGACAGTTGTGCATAATGTGTCCCACACTTATTTCTGGAAGTGAAAGTCTTTTAAATTGCACACCTGTTCTGAACCCTAACTGGTCACAATATTGTAGCAGCTCAGTCTACACCTTCCAGGTAACATAGACGGAATAGTCCTATACCTACTGCACTTCATCCTGTTCGCCAATAATTTCACAGTTGGAGAAAGTGAGAGCGCGCATGAGGTGTTGAAAATACAACAAGAAGCAGTGCCATTGCTATGCGCTGTCGCGCTGTAAATTTAAGAAGCGGTGCCATTGCTATATGCTCTGTCCTGCCTGCTTCAGCAAGACATGAACTAAGTAAATAGTGCTCCCTAACTGCTAATGAAAGGTAGGGTGTAAGGACACAAGTAAGAGGGGCTGTCCTTATGGGGGGTAACAACAGAAGAGAGCTAGGTACTAAAGAGGGACTACTTAGACTATTTTCCAATCAAAAGTCATCATTTACAAAGGACAGGAAGAGGAGCCAATTGTAAAGATGGGCGGAAAATAGGAGGATCTTAAAGTCCATATCTGAATACAGTATGTCTTGAAGAGACAGGGCAAGCGTTGCCTAGGGGAGACCTAAAAACAGTAAAATTACACTGAGGGAAAAAAAAGAATATTGTTAAATTATTCATCTGGACACATCACTGAAATGCCAAGGATAGCTGAAAATGGCATCACACACCCTTTAACCTTGATGACATCACAGGTTTGACCATATGTTCCATCTTTAGGACTTGTAAAATGTAATCTGCTTAGGTGCTAGGGGAGTGTAAGGATTGGACACCAAGGCCCTTATGTATCATAAAATTGTATGGTCCGTAAGTTTACGAACAGTAAAATCTGAGCCTTTCTGACAGCAAATGGCATTTTTAAATTCACCAAACCCAACTTACAATTTGGTAATATGTTACTGAATATTACTGAATCACTAATTTGGTTTGGTAATAGATACTGAATCGGTATTTGGAAGGGACGTGCTAGGGGCATACATTCCAAATACTGATTCCTTTAGAGATTAATTAATGTTTTGTGACAAAAATCTGGTTGCTAATCATGACATTTTACCACCTTCTCAAATGAGGGGGTAATCTATTCTCAAATGGGAAGGCATCCTCTAAGGACCCTTTCCCCTTTATGAATGTAAACAAAAATGTGTTTTGTCAGCATGCAGTTGTCTATGTGACCACTGCCTGCTCATAAAAGAGCTTTGGGAAATTTTATTAAACATATCACCTTTTCCTTTAAGGAAAATGGGCTGCATTTGAAAATAAGATGGGTTTACTTAATCACAGTCACAGACATGTTGGTCTGCTGACCCCAACAGGCCACCATGTATGTCACTGTGGCCAATCGCAGTGGATCTCAATGTACGACCTACCTCATGCATATTAATGCGGTAGGTTGAATTGCAACGCACTACGAATTGGTATTTTGATAACCAACCTATTAATGCATAGGTCAATTATCAAAAACCTACGGATTCATTAGAAATCAGTTCGCAAATTATGACAGCGTCTAACAAATTCATTTTGTACATTTCATTTAAGGAATTGCAAACCATTATTTGTCTCAATTTACAATTACTTAAATGGAGTCTTTGTACATGAGTGCCTAAAAGAGGTAAGCATGGATTTAAGAGGTCTGTTTAGTACCGGTTATTGACGCTGCTCTCATGGCCTCTGGGGTATCAAGGGCAGTGCCGGGATTACCAATTGACATGCCAGGAGTTACAGCCGATATCTCTGGCTACCCCTCATTGGTGTCAATGCCAAAGAGCAATTCTTAGGTAAAATAAACTGGGGACAACCTCTACTTTACCGCTGTGCATGTGACATTCCTTGTTCACACATTCATCTGCACAACTTGCAGTGTTGAACAAATAGAGGCAATTTCTCCTGCTGCCTTTTAAGGCCATTTATTTATAAGGGAAGCTGGAACAAAATGTTAAGAGCAAAACCATGAATTAGCATCCTCAAATAACGTATCTAAGGCGCAAGGGGGAAGAGTGTGCCTTGGTGCCAAGGCAATCAAAAGGAAACACAATGAGATGATGAACGGAGCGCTGAAACTTTTCAGACACTCACCCCCAGTCACAGATCTGGGTTTAATCCATCATCATTCTTTAGCTCACTTAGCCACCTCAGTACAGACCCAGCAATATGCATATCATTCTTGACCCTGTGCCTCATGGGAACAGTCCAGCCCAGCCCAAACTGCCAAGCCAGATCTTTCCTGAACCGGAATCAAGCATCCTGAGACTGGTTTCTGGGTAACACCCTTCATCAGCCACGCTAGCTTGAATCCAGTGGCAAATTGAGCAAGGGACCCAGGTCTGGGCATTCCCTGCCAACTTAGGGTGAACAAAGGAAACACAAGGAGATGATGGACGGAGTGCTGAAACGTTTCTGACACTCACCCCCCGTCACGGATCTGGGTTGAATCCATCATCGTTCTTTAGCTCACTTCGCCACCCAAGTTCAGACATAACTATATGCAAATAAGTCTTGACCCTGTGCCAATCCATCCAAGATTTGCAATTGGACTGGGCTACTCCGTCAGAGTGTAGGAGGTCAGGCTGAAATCTCGGATGAGGGTGAGAAGAAAAGGACAGAATTGGGGGAGCGAGGAACAAACAAGCAACAATTAATATGACATATGCATGATGGGAAACTATTTTCCCTAATAGAATGATGTTCTTGTCTTAAAGTTTAACACATGTGTCCTTGTGTTGGAAAGATGTGACACAGAGAGACTCTTCAACGACCCTGTGAACACAAAGGTGTGGAGCTCCGAGGGATGAGTGTCATTTGAAGAGGTCTGTGTACCCAGACCCCCGACTCAGATTAAATCCTTTTGAAGCTTGTAAAATCATGAGTACAGTCAGTTGTAATAATTATTACTTGAGTGCAAAAAATAAGTTGTGTTTTGAGTCCTATAAATTATCCTTCGTAGTAGCATTAAATACAGTACAAAGTCCTACAAAGGTCTTTGTCATTGTTTTAACTAGTGGCTTGGCCCCTTAGTGTAACATTAATACATATATGAATAAAGGATATGGACAAATGTCCCATATCCAGCCCCATACTCTAATGACTGCAATTATGACTGGAAACATATTAAGTGATGTATTTCTGTCTCATTTGTATGTAGGTATCTGAGGCGTTCTTAATGAGGAGACGAGATCTCTAAATGAATGTGCTGCAGAAGTCTATCGTTGTAACAGATGCTTAAACCCAGTTTTTTTCAGTATTTAATGACCTCCCGCGAAATGTGCAAATGTAAGAATCCGGCCTTGTTATTGGAGTTAGTTACAATAGCAATGGTCAGAGTCTATCGATTCATTAAAACAATAAATGTTGAACAAGCAATTAATCAAGTCTAGAACAAAGTGATGTAGTATGCCCAAGTGTGCTGATATTATTTAATCATTAGTTCAGCACAATGTTTTAACAGGTACCTGGTTCAATTCAACAGGTATCTAGATACAAGGAGTATCATTGTATACAGACAAAAAGAAATATAATTATTCAATTACGTCATTGAATCATAAATGCATCAATGGACATTCGTCTCATAAGAATATACCATTTAGGAGCTTCATATAAAGAAACAAGACAAACGTTGTACACCAATTATTTACATGAATGTCGCGCTCAAAGTGATAGAAATGGGAAAAGTTAGGTAGGATAGGTGTGATGGGGAACAGGTGAGGACTGGGTAAAGGTGGTTGTGACTAGAAACAATCACAGTGGGATAAAAATAAACCCTTTACAGTCTGTATTTAGATCTGAAGTTCCAATATACACATATACATAGGAGTCGTGTTACTCTGTTGATTAATCCTATGATTGGCGAGCGATTGTGATCAAGTCTACGTTTCGACCCCCTGGTTAAAGGGTAGGTTTGATCCTCGTATCGGGGTCTTCATCAGGACAGGGAAAAACAGGAGCGCCTATGAATGATAATTTCAAATGAGTGTATCATGTTTTAAGGAGGCTAAAAGGCACACTAAGGGAACATGTAAAAAGTGAGAAATAGCTTACTTTAGTGGGGGCCCTTACGTGGCCATCGCGGTAGGACCTTCAAGGGTTCCTTTCATTTGGAGTAGTTATCCCGCCTTCATCTGAAAGGGGATTGTTGAATTACTGATACAAATAATTAAGGGCGTGGAAAACGCATTAGTTATCTAAAGATCCTAGGGGGGTACTTACTGGGAAGGGGGGCCTTCCTTCCAATGGGTTGATTCTCTGTTCCAGTTAAATCAGCGTAAGTGCGGTCATAATTCACGCACCTCAAGTGGTTCTGGAAAAGGAGGAATATAACAAAGCCAGATGTTAATGGCAGTTGCCTGGACATATGGGAGACATTGTTATCTTAGTTTTTAACAAATAAACGTAGAGAAACGTTCTATTTTTCAAAAATGAAGAAATGGCGCTGAAATGTAGCGCTAGGTTGGCCGCCTAAAAAGGCGAGCTGGCATCCAGCATTGTGCACATGGGAGACATTTTAGGCAAAGGAACGCAGAGATACGTTCTTAGCTAAAAAATGGGGCATCTTCATTATGGATAGGCGCTAGGATGTAGCGCTGGGTATAACCGCTAAAGAATAGCTGGCATATCACATAATGCATAGAAATCTTTCACAGCGCAGCGCGCCTTAGATGTTAATACCCGCTAGGGCCGCGGAGGGGGTGGGTTAGTCAGTACAGGACTGATTAGAAGGCTCACCGTTATGTATGACAGCAGACGCTGTCTACACGGTCCGTCGTACTCGCTTGCCGGCTGGGTCTGCGCCGCGAGGTGCAGCCGCCGGATACTTCCCGGAGGCTCGGCTGCTCCTGGCCAATCGGAGCATCGGGTTGTTAAGGGAACGTGGCAAAAGTCCCTCTATGAGGAGTATATGTTAGGGACCATTTTGGGGTCTCATTGTGTTGTGCTTGAAAGGGCGGCACATTGTCTGAAATGACTAATGAAGTTTATATGCGAGTAAAACCCGATCATTTGGTCAGTCTATCCGGATTGCGTTAAAACAGAGCAAAAATTCACACCTGGTAAGACTGTTTGCAAAATAATGTTGACACTACTATGTTAGTTGTATTCAGGTGAGGATAAAACCATACAGTGACACATATTCGTGCTATTTACAAGATGCTGATACAGGTACCACATATCATCTAATTAGAAGCCTACAGTTAGACAATTAAGTGAATACTGTTGTCATATGTTTTAACGTAAGAGCAATCATGCATAATCCATAACAGATAATATTAACCTCTATGAAAAGAGACTGGATTATACCTTAAACCTACGTACACATGGAAATCAAGCATCCTAGACAGCAGCTAAAGTCCATAATACTGCATATATAGTGGCTATTGGCTGAGTAATGCCATTTGGGAAAAAGTTGCATCCTGTTCATTCAAACCATTTTGGACGGAGTCAAACGACTGCATCCACTTGCATTCACGTACATTCATAATTGAGTCTAAGTCTCCACCCCGAGAACCAAGTGTAATCTTCTCAATGACCACCCATTGGAGAGATTCAGGTGTATGTGACTTAGTCATAAAATGTTCAACTAAAGGTGCTCCTGTGGTTTGACACCTTATCCTGCTGCAGTGTTGCAGTATCCGGTTCTTTACCCTTTGCTTGGTCTGGCCTATGTATATGTGCCCACATGGGCAGAATATGGCATAAATCACTCCCTGGCTGTTGCAGTTGGTTAGTGTCTTCAGATGGATAGTCAGATTGTTATGTGTGACTGTCTTAGTCTCTATACACATCGCACAGGCTTTGCATTTGGTGCATTTATAATTGCCCACTGTGGTAGGCAGATTCCACATGGTTTGTATACTTGGTGCTGGAGGGGTGTGGAGTAGTGAGCGGACAACATAGTCTCTAACGCTTTTAGCTCTCTTGAATGCATGCATCGGTGGATTGGGTGTTTCTATTGTCTCTGCTATGACGTGCCAATGTTTGTTAATTGCCTTGCGGATCTCATTGCTTTTGCTGCAGTATGTGGTTACACAGATCATCCTATCTTCAGGCAATGTGCGTTCTTTTGGTATTAGTAAGGTTGTTCTGTCACTGAACCAAGCTCTCTTACGGGCTCTCTTGACCAATCTCTTGGGATATCCTCTGTCAATTAATCGTGAGATAAGGTCATCAGACTCAGCAAAGTAGTCGTCTTTCATGGTGCAGTTCCTCCGGATCCGGAGGAACTGGCCGAAGGGAAGATTATCTCTTAGGGCCCTGGTATGGTGGCTTGAGTATCTTAACAATGTATTGCGTTCAGACTGTTTCCTGTACAATGTGGTGTAAAGTAGTCCTTCATGTTCCTTGATGGTAATGTCCAAAAAATCAATTGAGTGGTTGCTGCTACTACTGGTGAACTGGATATCTTTGGATTGGGTATTCAACCATTGGATAAATTCTTCAAGGTCCTCCTTCTGTCCATTCCAAATCATCAGGATATCGTCGATGTATCTACGATATTCCGTGATTTTGTTGGCAAACGGATTATGAGATGAGAGGATGTAATTCTGCTCAAATTCACTCATATAAATAATGGCTAGATCTGGGGCAAATGCTGCCCCCATTGCCACTCCCTTACATTGCATGTAGTATTTGTCCTGAAAAATGAAGACATTTTTCGTCATCGCGATCTCCAAGAGGTCAATCAAAAATTCCGTGGGTACCTCCGCTGGTTGGGGCCTAGTAGACAATGCTCTTTGTATTGTAGGTTGTTGATCGATGAGGTTGATTACCTGCATGGTATCCCTCAAGTAGGTGGGGGTCGCCTCTGCCAAGGGTTTCAAGAAAATGTCAACGTATTTACAGAGTGGCTCCAGGAGGGAACCACACCCTGAAATAATCGGTCTACCAGGTGGTTTGGTGGGGTTCTTGTGAACCTTTGGTAGCACATAGATGGTGGGGGTACGGGGTTGATCCACGTTTAAAAAGGCATATTCTTTTTCTGTCAGGAAGCCAATCTCTTTGGCTTTTTCAGTAAGTAGTTGGATTTGACGCCGGATCTCAGTTGTGGGATTTGTGGCTACCGGCCGGTAGCTTACCCTGTTGTTTAGTTGGGAGTTAATCTCTTGTCTGTAGTCATCAACATCCATAATGACTATTGCTCCCCCCTTGTCGGCAGGTTTGATGACCAATGTTTTATTGTCCCGGAGTTCTTCCAGGGCTGCTCGCTCATTCTTGGTAACGTTGTGTTTCACGTATTGCTTGTTGTTGCAAGTCTTGAGAACATCCCTGAGGACCAAATTCTCATAGGTCAGGATCCGGTGATCAGTCATTGCTGTGTGAGGAGTAAAAGTGGAAGGTGGTCCTAGGCCGGTGAATGATCTATCTGAAAAGGGGGTTTTGTGCATGAAGAAGCTATTAAGTCTTATCTTGCGAAAGAATTTTGTTAATTCTGTTTTCAAATTAAACACATTCGCATGGGATGTGGGGACGAATGTAAGGCCCTTACTCAGGATCTTCGTCTGGTCCTGTGACAGCGTATGACTGGATAGATTCATAATGGGGTTCGCTTTAATCACCAACGATAGGTTTTCCTCCTGGTGTTTATCTCCCCGTGGTTGTCCGGTTGGAATCTCACTTGCTTGTTGCTGTATCCCTGCTGTCTTGACTCGTCCCAATTCCTGGGGTTTTCCTGGTGTTGGCCTCTGGTAGGTCGTCTGTTCCATCCGCCTCCTCTCCCTCGAGGGGGCCTCCAAGAGCTGTCTTCTAAAAAAGGTTGTTGTCTGCTCTGTGGGTCCTGGGGCGATTGGTACCACTGGTCTTGATTTTGGTAGTTCCCACTGGTTCCTGCTCCCTCGTTGTCACTACTTCCACTGTATGAAGAATCAGAGAAATTTGTGTACCTTCTGTGTACCTTCTGCCCCCACGTTGGCCACAAACCATGTGGAATCTGCCTACCACAGTGGGCAATTATAAATGCACCAAATGCAAAGCCTGTGCGATGTGTATAGAGACTAAGACAGTCACACATAACAATCTGACTATCCATCTGAAGACACTAACCAACTGCAACAGCCAGGGAGTGATTTATGCCATATTCTGCCCATGTGGGCACATATACATAGGCCAGACCAATCAAAGGGTAAAGAACCGGATACTGCAACACTGCAGTAGGATAAGGTGTCAAACCACAGGAGCACCTTTAGTTGAACATTTTATGACTAAGTCACATACACCAGAATCTCTCCAATGGGTGGTCATTGAGAAGATTACACTTGGTTCTTGAGGTGGAGACTTAGACTCAATTATGAATGTACGTGAATGCAAGTGGATGCAGTCGTTTGACTCCGTCCAAAATGGTTTGAATGAACAGGATGCAACTTTTTCCCAAATGGCATTACTCAGCCAATAGCCACTATATATGCAGTATTATGGACTTTAGCTGCTGTCTAGGATGCTTGATTTCCATGTGTACGTAGGTTTAAGGTATAATCCAGTCTCTTTTCATAGAGGTTAATATTATCTGTTATGGATTATGCATGATTGCTCTTACGTTAAAACATATGACAACAGTATTCACTTAATTGTCTAACTGTAGGCTTCTAATTAGATGATATGTGGTACCTGTATCAGCATCTTGTAAATAGCACGAATATGTGTCACTGTATGGTTTTATCCTCACCTGAATACAACTAACATAGTAATGTCAACATTATTTTGCAAACAGTCTTACCAGGTGTGAATTTTTGCTCTGTTTTAACGCAATCCGGATAGACTGACCAAATGATCGGGTTTTACTCGCATATAAACTTCATTAGTCATTTCAGACACTGTGCCGCCCTTTCAAGCACAACACAATGAGACCCCAAAATGGTCCCTAACATATACTCCTCATAGAGGGACTTTTGCCACGTTCCCTTAACAACCCGATGCTCCGATTGGCCAGGAGCAGCCGAGCCTCCGGGAAGTATCCGGCGGCTGCACCTCGCGGCGCAGACCCAGCCGGCAAGCGAGTACGACGGACCGTGTAGACAGCGTCTGCTGTCATACATAACGGTGAGCCTTCTAATCAGTCCTGTACTGACTAACCCACCCCCTCCGCGGCCCTAGCGGGTATTAACATCTAACGCGCGCTGCGCTGTGAAAGATTTCTATGCATTATGTGATATGCCAGCTATTCTTTAGCGGTTATACCCAGCGCTACATCCTAGCGCCTATCCATAATGAAGATGCCCCATTTTTTAGCTAAGAACGTATCTCTGCGTTCCTTTGCCTAAAATGTCTCCCATGTGCACAATGCTGGATGCCAGCTCGCCTTTTTAGGCGGCCAACCTAGCGCTACATTTCAGCGCCATTTCTTCATTTTTGAAAAATAGAACGTTTCTCTACGTTTATTTGTTAAAAACTAAGATAACAATGTCTCCCATATGTCCAGGCAACTGCCATTAACATCTGGCTTTGTTATATTCCTCCTTTTCCAGAACCACTTGAGGTGCGTGAATTATGACCGCACTTACGCTGATTTAACTGGAACAGAGAATCAACCCATTGGAAGGAAGGCCCCCCTTCCCAGTAAGTACCCCCCTAGGATCTTTAGATAACTAATGCGTTTTCCACGCCCTTAATTATTTGTATCAGTAATTCAACAATCCCCTTTCAGATGAAGGCAGGATAACTACTCCAAATGAAAGGAACCCTTGAAGGTCCTACCGCGATGGCCACGTAAGGGCCCCCACTAAAGTAAGCTATTTCTCACTTTTTACATGTTCCCTTAGTGTGCCTTTTAGCCTCCTTAAAACATGATACACTCATTTGAAATTATGATTCATAGGCGCTCCTGTTTTTCCCTGTCCTGATGAAGACCCCGATACGAGGATCAAACCTACCCTTTAACCAGGGGGTCGAAACGTAGACTTGATCACAATCGCTCGCCAATCATAGGATTAATCAACAGAGTAACACGACTCCTATGTATATGTGTATATTGGAACTTCAGATCAGAATACAGACTGTAAAGGGTTTATTTTTATCCCACTGTGATTGTTTCTAGTCACAACCACCTTTACCCAGTCCTCACCTGTTCCCCATCACACCTATCCTACCTAACTTTTCCCATTTCTATCACTTTGAGCGCGACATTCATGTAAATAATTGGTGTACAACGTTTGTCTTGTTTCTTTATATGAAGCTCCTAAATGGTATATTCTTATGAGACGAATGTCCATTGATGCATTTATGATTCAATGACGTCATTGAATAATTATATTTCTTTTTGTCTGTATACAATGATACTCCTTGTATCTAGATACCTGTTGAATTGAACCAGGTACCTGTTAAAACATTGTGCTGAACTAATGATTAAATAATATCAGCACACTTGGGCATACTACATCACTTTGTTCTAGACTTGATTAATTGCTTGTTCAACATTTATTGTTTTAATGAATCGATAGACTCTGACCATTGCTATTGTAACTAACTTCACTGACCCAGGTCAGAGGTTTCTTAGGGTTTACCCCATTGAAACTTACTACTCTATGTGCAAGAGCTGTCTTGCGAGGGTTTTTTATAAAAAAAAATTGTTTTTGATTCATTTCTGTTTTGATTGAGGGCTATATCATGTTTGAGTCTGAAACCCTCTCTTATAGTGAAGACCATATTAGAGACCTTATCGGGGGAGACGCTGGTTCCGCCTTCCTTTCAACTAATACCACCACTGTTGATTTCTCACTTAATGAAAAAATCAATAAACTAGAACGACTAGAAAAGAAACTAGTACGCACCAAACTACATGGCCATCTCCTCACAGGGTACCTTAGAGCCAATGTAATTCCGACAGGCCTACAGGTTCGCAATGAACCAGCAATATTTGTGGACAATCCGAAGTTTAAAGAGGGGTTTAGCTTTGTAGCGAATAACTGTTCTCGCCACTGGATGGTGCTAGGGGTGGAGACAGCACGTGACCAGGTTGAACAGTTAACCAAAGAAATTTCAGAATTTAAGTGCTGAAATAACAAGCCACTCAGCATTTGCAAGTGCCAAGGAAACACTAGAGAGATTGAACAAAACTCTCAAAGACTTTGACGTCGAATCACAAAACAAGAAACTTGAGAATTTGGCAAAAGACATTCAATATTACAATAAGAAAAGAACGTATCCATACTTGGCGGAAGATTATTTCAAGCAAGATAATCAGGGCCGCTTTTTCAACAGAGGAAGAGGAGGATACAGAGGTGGCCAACGTGGGGGCAGAAGGTACACAAATTTCTCTGATTCTTCATACAGTGGAAGTAGTGACAACGAGGGAGCAGGAACCAGTGGGAACTACCAAAATCAAGACCAGTGGTACCAATCGCCCCAGGACCCACAGAGCAGACAACAGCCTTTTTTAGAAGACAGCTCTTGGAGGCCCCCTCGAGGGAGAGGAGGCGGATGGAACAGACGACCTACCAGAGGCCAACACCAGGAAAACCCCAGGAATTGGGACGAGTCAAGACAGCAGGGATACAGCAACAAGCAAGTGAGATTCCAACCGGACAACCACGGGGAGATAAACACCAGGAGGAAAACCTATCGTTGGTGATTAAAGCGAACCCCATTATGAATCTATCCAGTCATACGCTGTCACAGGACCAGACGAAGATCCTGAGTAAGGGCCTTACATTCGTCCCCACATCCCATGCGAATGTGTTTAATTTGAAAACAGAATTAACAAAATTCTTTCGCAAGATAAGACTTAAAAGCTTCTTCATGCACAAAACCCCCTTTTCAGATAGATCATTCACCGGCCTAAGACTACCTTCCACTTTTACTCCTCACACAGCAATGACTGATCACCGGATCCTGACCTATGAGAATTTGGTCCTCAGGGATGTTCTCAAGATTTGCAACAACAAGCAATACGTGAAACACAACGTTACCAAGAATGAGCGAGCAGCCCTGGAAGAACTCAGGGACAATAAAACATTGGTCATCAAACCTGCCGACAAGGGGGGAGCAATAGTCATTATGGATGTTGATGACTACAGACAAGAGATTAACTCCCAACTAAACGACAGGGTAAGCTACCGGCCGGTAGCCACAAATCCCACAACTGAGATCCGGCGTCAAATCCAACTACTTACTGAAAAAGCCAAAGAGATTGGCTTCCTGACAGAAAAAGAATATGCCTTTTTAAACGTGGATCAACCCCGTACCCCCACCATCTATGTGCTACCAAAGGTTCACAAGAACCCCACCAAACCACCTGGTAGACCGATTATTTCAGGGTGTGGTTCCCTCCTGGAGCCACTCTGTAAATACGTTGACATTTTCTTGAAACCCTTGGCAGAGGCGACCCCCACCTACTTGAGGGATACCATGCAGGTAATCAACCTCATCGATCAACAACCTTTTGATAGGAACAACCAACTCCTTGTAACAATGGACATCGTGTCACTCTACACGAGTATCCCGCAATTACCAGCTTTGACTACAATACAAAGAGCATTGTCTACTAGGCCCCAACCAGCGGAGGTACCCACAGAATTTTTGATTGACCTCTTGGAGATCGCGATGACGAAAAATTTCTTCATTTTTCAGGACAAATACTACATGCAATGTAAGGGAGTGGCAATGGGGGCAGCATTTGCCCCAGATCTAGCCATTATTTATATGAGTGAATTTGAGCAGAATTACATCCTCTCATCTCATAATCCGTTTGCCAACAAAATCACGGAATATCGTAGATACAACGACGATATCCTGATGATTTGGAATGGACAGAAGGAGGACCTTGAAGAATTTATCCAATGGTTGAATACCCAATCCAAAGATATCCAGTTCACCAGTAGTAGCAGCAACCACTCAATTGATTTTTTGGACATTACCATCAAGGAACATGAAGGACTACTTTACACCACATTGTACAGGAAACAGTCTGAACGCAATACATTGTTAAGATACTCAAGCCACCATACCAGGGTCCTAAGAGATAATCTTCCCTTCGGCCAGTTCCTCCGGATCCGGAGGAACTGCACCATGAAAGACGACTACTTTGCTGAGTCTGATGACCTTATCTCACGATTAATTGACAGAGGATATCCCAAGAGATTGGTCAAGAGAGCCCGTAAGAGAGCTAGGTTCAGTGACAGAACAACCTTACTAATACCAAAAGAACGCACATTGCCTGAAGATAGGATGATCTGTGTAACCACATACTGCAGCAAAAGCAATGAGATCCGCAAGGCAATTAACAAACATTGGCACATCATAGCAGAGACAATAGAAACACCCAATCCACCGATGCATGCATTCAAGAGAGCTAAAAGCGTTAGAGACTATGTTGTCCGCTCACTACTCCACACCCCTCCAGCACCAAGTATACAAACCATGTGGAATCTGCCTACCACAGTGGGCAATTATAAATGCACCAAATGCAAAGCCTGTGCGATGTGTATAGAGACTAAGACAGTCACACATAACAATCTGACTATCCATCTGAAGACACTAACCAACTGCAACAGCCAGGGAGTGATTTATGCCATATTCTGCCCATGTGGGCACATATACATAGGCCAGACCAAGCAAAGGGTAAAGAACCGGATACTGCAACACTGCAGCAGGATAAGGTGTCAAACCACAGGAGCACCTTTAGTTGAACATTTTATGACTAAGTCACATACACCTGAATCTCTCCAATGGGTGGTCATTGAGAAGATTACACTTGGTTCTCGGGGTGGAGACTTAGACTCAATTATGAATGTACGTGAATGCAAGTGGATGCAGTCGTTTGACTCCGTCCAAAATGGTTTGAATGAACAGGATGCAACTTTTTCCCAAATGGCATTACTCAGCCAATAGCCACTATATATGCAGTATTATGGACTTTAGCTGCTGTCTAGGATGCTTGATTTCCATGTGTAGGTAGGTTTAAGGTATAATCCAGTCTCTTTTCATAGAGGTTAATATTATCTGTTATGGATTATGCATGATTGCTCTTACGTTAAAACATATGACAACAGTATTCACTTAATTGTCTAACTGTAGGCTTCTAATTAGATGATATGTGGTACCTGTATCAGCATCTTGTAAATAGCACGAATATGTGTCACTGTATGGTTTTATCCTCACCTGAATACAACTAACATAGTAATGTCAACATTATTTTGCAAACAGTCTTACCAGGTGTGAATTTTTGCTCTGTTTTAACGCAATCCGGATAGACTGACCAAATGATCGGGTTTTACTCGCATATAAACTTCATTAGTCATTTCAGACACTGTGCCGCCCTTTCAAGCACAACACAATGAGACCCCAAAATGGTCCCTAACATATACTCCTCATAGAGGGACTTTTGCCACGTTCCCTTAACAACCCGATGCTCCGATTGGCCAGGAGCAGCCGAGCCTCCGGGAAGTATCCGGCGGCTGCACCTCACGGCGCAGACCCAGCCGGCAAGCGAGTACGACGGACCGTGTAGACAGCGTCTGCTGTCATACATAACGGTGAGCCTTCTAATCAGTCCTGTACTGACTAACCCACCCCCTCCGCGGCCCTAGCGGGTATTAACATCTAACGCGCGCTGCGCTGTGAAAGATTTCTATGCATTATGTGATATGCCAGCTATTCTTTAGCGGTTATACCCAGCGCTACATCCTAGCGCCTATCCATAATGAAGATGCCCCATTTTTTAGCTAAGAACGTATCTCTGCGTTCCTTTGCCTAAAATGTCTCCCATGTGCACAATGCTGGATGCCAGCTCGCCTTTTTAGGCGGCCAACCTAGCGCTACATTTCAGCGCCATTTCTTCATTTTTGAAAAATAGAACGTTTCTCTACGTTTATTTGTTAAAAACTAAGATAACAATGTCTCCCATATGTCCAGGCAACTGCCATTAACATCTGGCTTTGTTATATTCCTCCTTTTCCAGAACCACTTGAGGTGCGTGAATTATGACCGCACTTACGCTGATTTAACTGGAACAGAGAATCAACCCATTGGAAGGAAGGCCCCCCTTCCCAGTAAGTACCCCCCTAGGATCTTTAGATAACTAATGTGTTTTCCACGCCCTTAATTATTTGTATCAGTAATTCAACAATCCCCTTTCAGATGAAGGCGGGATAACTACTCCAAATGAAAGGAACCCTTGAAGGTCCTACCGCGATGGCCACGTAAGGGCCCCCACTAAAGTAAGCTATTTCTCACTTTTTACATGTTCCCTTAGTGTGCCTTTTAGCCTCCTTAAAACATGATACACTCATTTGAAATTATCATTCATAGGCGCTCCTGTTTTTCCCTGTCCTGATGAAGACCCCGATACGAGGATCAAACCTACCCTTTAACCAGGGGGTCGAAACGTAGACTTGATCACAATCGCTCGCCAATCATAGGATTAACCAACAGAGTAACACGACTCCTATGTATATGTGTATATTGGAACTTCAGATCTAAATACAGACTGTAAAGGGTTTATTTTTATCCCACTGTGATTGTTTCTAGTCACAACCACCTTTACCCAGTCCTCACCTGTTCCCCATCACACCTATCCTACCTAACTTTTCCCATTTCTATCACTTTGAGCGCGACATTCATGTAAATAATTGGTGTACAACGTTTGTCTTGTTTCTTTATATGAAGCTCCTAAATGGTATATTCTTATGAGACGAATGTCCATTGATGCATTTATGATTCAATGACGTAATTGAATAATTATATTTCTTTTTGTCTGTATACAATGATACTCCTTGTATCTAGATACCTGTTGAATTGAACCAGGTACCTGTTAAAACATTGTGCTGAACTAATGATTAAATAATATCAGCACACTTGGGCATACTACATCACTTTGTTCTAGACTTGATTAATTGCTTGTTCAACATTTATTGTTTTAATGAATCGATAGACTCTGACCATTGCTATTGTAACTAACTTCACTGACCCAGGTCAGAGGTTTCTTAGGGTGTACCCCATTGAAACTTACTACTTGTTATTGGAGAGCATAAGGAATGAAAGCTCAAGTCATGGACATTGAATTAATATGACGTATGCATGATGGGAAACTATTTTCCCTAATGGAATGATGCTCTTTTCCTAAAGTTTAACACAAGTGTCCTTGTGATGGAAAGATCAGCCCAGGCCTTTCCTTAAATGAGAGCTGTAAGCCGTATCAGTAAGAGGCTTTTTCTTCTCTTCTAGGATCATCGCTGAGCCCCCGAAGTTCCCGTGTGCCTCCATGGCACCCCCCCGAGTAGAGTGGACAGTCCTTGTCCTGACCTGCCAGCACAAGGACAGTGTGGCCGCATTCCAGAAAGGCAAGTGGAGTGTTTCCTACAGTGGTGGGCATGGTGCCAGCCTTGGTTTTACAGTGTCCAACATTGTGCTTTTGTCATCTGACATACGTTGCTCCCTCTTGTATTGTCAAGGACTGCGAATGAGAAGCTCCTTGGCGTCCATCTGTGGGCGCGTGCCCCTGAGAGCCAAATTCTGCTCTTCAAAATGGAGTCATGGGTTGATTTTGCCAATAGTGAAGCATCTTCGTATTGTGATAGATCACAGGGATCAATTTGTAGCCAAGCCCTCCCCTCAGAATTATGCAGTAAAGTCTCCTACCTCTCTTTAAAAGCCCCCCAACATATTTACCTTATTACATTGTAAAAATCTGCAGTACCCTTTAACGAGAAACCTTGCTCTTTTTTGACTTAAACAAAAAGCACACTTTATTCAGAAACATTATTATAAAGGACATTATTAATGAAAGCCCTACAGTTTAACCGTTGTTTTTCACACATATCTCTATTTATTGTGTCAGTGTTCTATCTGGTTCTGAAATACACTTAAGGGCTTCAAAAATAGTTTGCTTTATGTGATGAACCTTACCATTGGCCGTGTGACATCACCTATCTGTAGAATATGACCCAACTATTTTCATGATCATTGGTCTGTTGAACAGTATCCACAAGGCAAAGCTGATGGCTTTGATTTAGAATATGGAGTTAATGGAAAATCCTCGAATGTGTGCAGCGCGTTGTAAATCCTCCAATCGTGCAGTGGAATCAGCAGGATATAAGCAGAGATCCTGTCACCAGAGAGTTCTCCAACTGAGGACTCACTGCTTCCTTCATCGATCTGTGGCTCCCCCCTCGCAACCCAACTCTAGATAAAGCCCTACCTCAAAGGACATCAAAGAGGGATAGCCAGTGGGGGCAGTGCTACCTCTTGTCCTTTACTAACACCTGCTCCTGCTACCTCTAATCACATGGCTCGTGAATGTAGCAGCAGGAACAGAAAAGAAACAGGGCTTGAAGATCCTTGTTGCCTTTCTGTGGTTGTCTCGGTGTGCCCTTTCATTGCCCTTTAGCAGCAAATAGGAATCTCTTGAAGGCCTAAGCCACGTCTGGGACAATAGATGAATGATGTGATACCATTGGGGGTCAAAGGTTGTGTGATTCACTTTCACTAGATTTGGAACTTGGTACATCTCCTTCCATGCTTAAGTCCCCAGGGCCAGCTGAAGATAAAGGGGCCCATTTATTTCAACGAATGGGGCCCCTGAACATATCTGGGCCACAATCCAATGGCAGATGTGCACTATGCATATACTAATGAAATATCAGAACATTGAAACATACAAATACTGCAAAAACATTAACTATAAGCGCAGTATAAGCACCTCGGGTGGGACCAGAGCATACTATAAGCAAACACAGCCTCGCTTTAGCTGAAGCTGCAGGCTCCAAGCTCCTTCCATCATGAGGAGAGGCCCACAAGACAACAGGACCTATTTTGACTGAAAGGGATGAAATGCCGGTACACTGACACTTTAAGACCCTACATGGGAGAGACGGGTAAGGCCTTGTCCTTACATGTCGGTCTCATTGAGCCTTGGCATGTGGATGTATCCGTCTCCCAGAAAAAGGGCATTCAGATCTAGAGAGGTAGAAAGCTAGTACGCCACAAGCAAAGTGCATAGTATGATTAATGGAAGTGTGAGGGCATGTTATTCGTTTTTAATGAAACATGGACATTACATTATCATTTTTGCCAGTAGTTGCATATCATACATCGCATAAGTGTGGAATACTGTGTCATGTGATATAGTGCAGTCAATGTTTCTGGCGTGCCTATCTATTCTGGTTCTGAGGTATGCCATATAGGCCGTCCTCGCAGAGAAAGAACCCCATATTAATTTCAAGGGGCTGTAGGTTTGCTGTCTCACATACTAACATACTCTTTCATCTCAGAAATTGATTGTCCTGTCTTGGTAAATTTGTGTGGGCTCTGTAGGGCACGCAGGGGAGGTGGCATTTCAAGAGTAACTACAACGAAGGTGATCTGCAATTTATGAGGTCTCATAACAATCCCAGGTCAATAGTCCCTTCTTATTTCCAGGCAGCCTATCGACATTTGTAATATTAATAAATGAGAGCACTTACTCCTCCCACTCCCATATCCTTATAGTCGCCCTATTCCCCCTGAGGCGCTTGGAGGCAGACTACCCCTGCCATATGAACCCAAATGCTGTACTTTTGACCCATTGCTAAAACCTTTGATCTACACAGGAATTGCAGGGGTCTGTTGTGCACCTTTTCCCTATCACCAAACCCAAATCATGATACATGTTACCCATGTTGTTCTTTTTGTGACGGGCTTTAAATCTATCAGACACTCTTTGGGACTCATGACAGCAGTCCTAATCAGCATTAACTCAAGCACATTTGTACTTTTCTCCCAATATCGTGAAAGCAATGGGCACCGCATACCGTAAGACAGAAATCCGCCTTTTGCTCTCCGCATCTAGTACAGTTGGATGGTACTGTAAGGTATATACTAGACAGAAGCTTGGGCGCCAGTCATTTACTATGCAAAAAATGTAACTGTTACATTTGGGATGTTTCTGGAAGCCCGCATTATCGCCTATCCTGTGAACATCTCTCTTTAAGGTCCATGAGGTTAATTTTCTTATATTCGATTACAATTACCTTTTACAGGATGATCACCACTTTCTTCCTTGCCCACATCGTAAGTGGCAATTTTAGGACCAGAAATTAGGGTGGCTCTAGGGTAATATCTCCCCACATAGAGAATGGATAGATCCAACCAGCATGACATAGGATAGGAATTATCCCACTGTTGCACCATGGCCTTGCCCCAGTTCTTAAAAGATCTATTTTTCCCTAGGTGTAAGAAAACAGGCCCTTTTTCCTGATGCCCCCAACGTTTGCCCCCATTTGAACTGCTAGATGCTGGTTTTCGACTCTGACAGTGCACTGAAACCTGTTAACCAGGTTCCAGTGCCAGTGCTCTCTCCCTAAAACTATTATGTGTAAATTGGCAACACCAACTGACAAGGACTTTACTCCCTAATAAGTCCCTAGTATATGGTACCGTGGTAGCCAGGGCATGGGTGGTAAAGGGATCCCCAGGGCTTGCAGCACTATTTTTGTCACCAAAATAAACTACTGACAGCAGGCCTGCCGTTGCAGACTACAGGAGCAGTGCAATCTGCTCAAACTCGACTTTTTTACAAACTCGACCCTCACCATGTGTGGCAAAGTCAATTCACTGTCTTTGATATATGCCAGTCACCCATAAGGAAGGCCTCCTAAAGCCCAGGATGTATTATATCAGAGGTGTGGACATGTAAGTGCAAGCTTATATGACCCTAAAGTACCCTTTACCATTAAAGGACACTATAAGTGATAGACGGTGATAAGAAAAGATGGGCTGGCACAAGGGCAAACCAGAGGCTGGCATCTCATTTATGGTACAGCCTAAATGTGTCATGTTTGATATCAAACAACTTGCCTTCTCACCCCTGACATGACTCTTGTGTCAAGGGTAATGTGGCATGCACCCAAGTGACTACCTTAGACCCTGGCCACCTGGTTGCCCCAACTTCTCTGTGCTATGGCTGGCAAGCCCGTGCTTGCTGGTGCCAAGACAGGATTCTGACCTCCTACCAGGCAGTGTGAACACTCCCAGGAGTCAGGAACAAAGGCCTGGGTACGAAGAAGGTCACATCTCCTCCCTCCTAGGCAGGTTAGTGAAGTGGCACGTCAAGGCATTGAGATTCAAAGGCTGCACTGCCTCTGTTATGCCTCAGGGCTGACTACCAGAGGAGGAAACAGCCTTCCACCTTCCCTATGCACATTTGCACCCAGGCAGGCCGGAAATTAGTACTTGGAGGTGTACACCCCCAGAAGTTTAGACACACCTCCAGGGTGGCATCCCAGTCAGTACATTGGAAGAAGGGTTCTGCCATTTTTAGAAGTGGCACAATACAGGATTCCGGGTAAAAAAGGTGACCCACATCCCGATGGCATCATCTCAGGGTGGAGTAGCTGTAGGGAGTAGCAGCCCATTCGCTACTTGCTCCCACACCCCTAACTCCCCTAAATCTAGGATTTAAGTGACACCCCTGACACCAGAATCTCAGTTCTGAACAACCTGCTTCAAAGAGGGCAGAAGAAGAGAACTGTGTCTGTGACAATAGGCATTGCATTATGCAAAAGAGAGATACTCTGCACCTGTGGCAACTCTCCTGGAACTGCCTGATCGAGACTCATCCTAGGCTGTCTCTTGTTTCCCCCAGACTGAGGGACTCCTGTGGAAGCCTAAAGCGCCCTAAGACTTCCTTGGACTAGTGGCACGTACCCTGCAAACTACAGATAAAACAATGCTCCAGATCCAAAGAATCACTGGCCACTGGGTCCTCCGTGGGATTGCCCAAATTCAGATGGCCTAGTGCATTGTGGGAACTGCAGTCCTGCCTTCCACAAAGGTACAGGGAGCTATTGCGTTATCTACAGCGTTCCCCAGGACCTCCGGACGTCGAAGTACATTTTTGTTCCACTTACTGCTGCCAAGGCTTGTTGATCGCCAGTCCAGCAACCAACCTTTTCACTCAATACTGCACCTGGAGGGAACTCCATCTGACCGTTGACTGACGTCGGTAACCACCCATTGCTGTGGTTTTGCATCTTTTCCACCAGCAGCACAGTTTCAGAGGTAAAAGCAGCTCTCCAGCGGCTCCTGTTCTGCACCAGGGACAGCAAGGACAACTCTACACCCAGGATCCATGGGTGACGTAAAACTGGACTGTCGTGGCCTGGTCCAGGGACTTGCATTATCTTAATCCTGCAAGAGTTCAGTGCAATTCGATCTGCAAGTGGTTCTTCCCATTGACAACAATATTACATTTTCACTGTATTATTTTGCATTGATTTCATACTGCTTCTAAAATCTATAAATCCGGTTTATATGTATGCTATTCTGTTAATATTTGTGTCTAAATTAAGATAAAAATAGACTCGATTTTTATAAATTGGTGCTGGATTTCTCTCAAGTCGTATCAATTACTTATCGTCCATGTTGGTACCCTGAAATGCTTAACACGTGTTCCTCTAGTAAAGCTCGACTGCACTTTGCCACTCTGTCAGGACAGAGCTTAGGATTTATTAGTGTGAATCCAAGGACCACCTTTAAAGCTTGTGACAGTATTGCACAGTGAAGCATAACCAGCAGTACCACATAATATTCCACCTTCCTACACTAGGCATTCAGCTCGCCCTACTCACATACTCTGTAACCTTCCCATTGCAGCAGTTCTCTCCCCGGTACACCAGTCAATGGATCAGCCAGAGCTCCAGGTGCAAATAGAAAGATTCCTTCGCAGACATTTCTCCCAGCAACTCTCAACAAACTTAAGCAGACCAAGGAAACCTCTCTGCATTCGTCTTGACACCAACACAAAAGCTGTGACACCATTGATGCTGTACTCCACTATTACTGACCTTTTCTTTGCCAGAGTGAGGACCACCCATTGCATCTGCAGCACAAACTAATAGAGCTCATAGTCCAGAACTGAAAGCTCTCTCTTCAAATAGGGAGGCCTGAGCACCTGCAGCAATACCCTATGCTAGTCAGAGTTCCAGGTCAAGGCCGTCAACAGTCCATCCAGTTATTTTAAGATCGTAGCAGGTACTGGAAAGGGCAAATTAACAACATTATTCAAAAGGCAGGCAAAAGCACCATCTTCAGTAGCACCACCTGGCCCATTATTGTGATTGGGAGTTTCTTCCAAAAGGTGACACAGCCTATGAGAGATCTAATTGGCCTGTCCACTCAGTGTTATCCTTAACATTGTTCTAAACCTGAATATCCATATAAAGAAATGTCATAGATCCCACTTGGGGTTATTTGCCAACACTAGATTGTGTAAACCTACATCTTCAGGCCTAATCAGGAACACACAGGATTTAGATCTATTAACTCGTAATCCTGACATGTGTCCGAAATCTGAACTCTTCTATCACAGTCGCAACATGTGCTAACCCAGTGGGAGCATCCCACAAGTAACCAGTACGTCATCTGTATACAGAGAAAATTCCCCTGAGGTTTCAAAGTATGTTCAGTGGATAAGTAATATCTGACGATACCAAAGTGTACATAGAACTCATGGGAGTCGTGATCACTGGATGGAACTAAAAAAACTAAAATGTACTTACATTTCTACCAGTCGTGAGTGCAGTGTATTGCAGGAAATCACCATCCAGTAGGTCAGAACGGGCTCGTAGATCGTCAAAAGGTATCAGGGCACCTTCTTCGTAAAGGTCCCCTATTGTCCATACTCCCTGCTGTTCCCAGGTCTCCAATTTCTGCCAGGTGCCCCCATGTGGTAGGGCCCTGCACATCTTCAGCGGTATGTCAGGGGCGTAAGGGGTCCCTATAGACATTCTCCGCAGGTATTTGTTCCAGCATTTCCGGCCTGCGGCAAATTCCAGGGTAAGGTGTGTGGTCCCGAGCGGGAGCCGCAATACTATGCGGGATAGGACAACCAGGTGACCCGCCAGCTCTCCGGGTCCACCTTCTTCTCTAGTGGCCCTCGCCACCCATTGTGTAAGCCATTGGAGCTGGGCTGCTAGATAATACGTTTCATAATCCGGGACCGCTAAACCTCCCTCCGCCCGGGGTCTCATGAGTGTGTTGAGGGCTACTCTGCGTCTGCCCTTACCCCACAGAAAAGAGATGACCATCTCTCTGAGCCGCTTTAACACCTTGGCTGCTAGGTGTTTTCCCCCCCGGTGCTGGATCCTTTGCTTTCCCATTGTTCATGACGAGCTCAGCTCGTCATCAGCACAGCTCAACCGTGCATCATGACGAGCTGAGCTCGTCATGAGCATCGAAAGGGTTAAATAGGCTGTTGGAATCCAGATCGGCAGGGCCCTGAAAAAGTACAGTAGACGCGGATGAGTCACCATTTTAAGTAGCGTGCCCCTTCCCACCCTGCATGCCTCGAAGATCACCCCTCCCGTCTTTACCCTGGCGGTCGAATCTGCATACAATAGGGCCGTCCACCTCACAAAATCAGGGCCGAGGCCCATTTGTCGCACACATGGAATAGGTACTCCCACTCTAAGCTGTCGAAGGCTTTTTCTATATCAATAGCAAATATTGCGGCGGTGTCCACATCATAGGAATCAGCCTCCAAGATATGTAGGAGCCTTCGTATATTAAGCGCTGTGTTGCGAGCTGGGATGAACCCAGATTGGTCGGCCCGGATGAGGGTAGGCATGTGGGGAAGCAGTCGAGTGGCCAGTATCCTGCTCAGGATTTTGTAATCAAGGTTGAGCATGGATAGCGGGTGGTAAGCCGTTCTGTCCCAAGGTTGTTTGCCTGGCTTTAGTAAGGGAATAATGATCGCCTCCCTAGTGGAATCTGGCAATCTACCTATTCTTCTAGCCTCATTACATATGCGCATGAGGTGGGGAGCAAGGAGATCAATGTAAGTGAGATAAAATTCCACTGGGAGGCCATCCGAGCCCAGATTTTATTACGGGCCATACTTTTGATAGCTACTCGCATCTCCCGCACGTCGATGTTCCGCCGCAGCATCTAACTTCGACAGGGCAGCACCCTCCGTAAATTCCTGCAGTTCTTCCTCAGAGGGGACCACTCGGCTGCGATAATGCTCAGTGTAGTAATCAAAAAACAGATCATTTATCCCCTGCTGATCAAAGGGGCTATCCCCATCTGATCCCTCAGCTCCAGTATGACTGAGCCGCGACGAGCCGGATTGGCCAACCAGGCTAGGATGGCCCTCGACTTATCCCGCTCTGAATGCGCCCTTGTGACATATTTTTTATAATCAAAGCACCGCAGGCGCTCTACATTAGCTGCCACTGCTTCTCTGGCTTCTAACAGTTCACCCTGCTTGGTCGAATTTTCAGGGCGTTCCCTCTCCAGGGTGCGGAAGCGCTCATCATCCCTTTGGATGTCTTGCAGGAGGACCTTTCTGGTCCCAGCCACAGCAGAAATGCATCTCCCCTAATGACCGTCTTACAGGCGTCCCACTCCACGGTCACCGCCCCAGCCGTTCCCTCATTAAACTGGAAGTATTCAGTAATAGCCACTGCAACGGTGGTGCGGAAAACCTGATCATCAAGTGCTTCCGGCCGCAATCTCCAGGTGGGGATTTTGGGGCGTACTCGCGACCATCCCAACTGGGCCAACAACAGATTATGGTCAGAAATCGTCCTAGTGAGGTATACACTACTGCAAATCTCCCCGTGAACGTCCTGGGAGCACAAGAAGGCGTCGAGGCGGACTTGCAATTCATGTAGGGCAGAGAAGAAGGAGTAATCTCTGGTCAATAGGTGTTGGGCCCGCCAGGTGTCAACTAATTCCCATGTCTGTTGCCAGGTATTACGCACCCCTGCTAGCTTATGCGCCGGCGCATTCGGGAGAAGGGGGTGGGAGCGATACAAGGCAACATCCGCGATACAATTAAAATCACCCCCTAGTAATAGTGGTCCTGTGAGGGCGGTCGCTAGTTTGCGTGATAGTAGGGAGAAGAAGGCAGGTTGGTCCGCATTAGGCGCATATATACACACTCAGAGTAAGGTCCCTACCATCTAATTTCCCCTGTACTACCACATATCTGCCCTCTGGGTGAATCAATTATGTTGTGCATTGGAATGGAACTCCAGCCCTTTTCCAAATCAGAACCCCCCTTGCATATGCAGAGTATGTAGTGTAATAAACCTGACCCTCCAGCGGCGCTGTAGTGCTTTCCCCTCTTTCGCCAGGAGGTGGGTTTCCTTAAGGAATGCAATGTGTATGCCCCTACTGGTCAGAAATGAATGTATCTTGTGGCGCCTAATCATAGTATGCATGCCCTGTACATTCCATGTGAGACATGCGTAGTCTAATACGGGTCCCATTGCATGTAGTGGCATTGAGGATGTCCCACAACTCCCACCCACGTGACACACCTGGTTCCCCTTAAAAAAAACAACAGGTAAAACATCCCCAACTCCCCCTCCCCAGGACAGGCACCCAACGAGGCAACCCCATCCAAACTATGGAAATGTGCATACAAAGATCTATCAAGATAAGGCTGCTCAAGATTCTACCACGATGTCCCCAGAACCCCGACCCCCCCTTCGATCTAATACATCCACCCAGGCCCCCCATGGACCTTGCGGAGAGTCCCTGCAGCCCACCACCACATGACAAAGGAGTCTCGAGGTCCAACAGTCAGAGCAGACACCTTACCAACCTTGTTGCGCCGCCCCTGCTGCCCCATCACCCAAACATCCCGTCCGCCGTTTGTGGAGTAACAACTGGAAGATCTGCATCCGAGAGCCCATGGGCACTACTCGAACTTGGGCTCTCCGCTCCTCCGCTCCACTCTTCACGTGCTCCGAGTTGTTGCTGGTTGCACTAAGAGCTCTCTGGCTGATGGCAGCCACCGCTAAAGCTGCCCTGTCACGCTCCTGGCGCCAATCCGTGGGAGAGACAGACCTCTGTGTGGGCGGTGCGGTGGACAGCTGTCCTCGAGAGGAGGTCGCCTGTGGCGAGCACGCACCGGGTCCCCCCGGGCTTCCAACCAGTCCCAGGCGGCCTGCGGTGTGAGAAAAAAGTGTGTGTCCTCTTCGGCAGTCACTCGTAGCCGAGCCGGGAACAGCATGGCATAAGGGAGGCGTTGTTGACGCAACTTCCGTTTGACTGCCAAGAAGGAGGTTCTCTGGCACTGTACCTCCCTAGTATAGTCTGAGAATATCATTACTTTGCTGTTCCCAATTCGTAGATTCTGTTGTTCCCGGGCCCTCTGCAGTATGAACTCGCGGTCTCGGTAGTATAGTAGTCTCACCACCATGGGGCAGGGCGGAGCCCCAGGCTTAGGCAGGCGAGCTGGAACCCTGTGTGCCCGCTCCAGCGCGTAAAATGGGGACAGGCCCTCCGGTGCCACCTCCGCTTTCAACCATGCCTCCAAGAACTATACTGCATCTGCTCCCTCCTCTCGCTCCGGGATTCCTACTATTCGGAGGTTGTTGCACCTTGAGTGCCCTTCACTGTCCTCTGCCCTCACTTCCAACACTTTAACCCTATGCACCACCTCATTCAGTGACTTTTGCAAGGCGGTAATCGTATCAGGAATGTCTTTCATGGTGGTCTCGTTGGTCACCACCCGCTCTTTGAGTTTCCTATGGTCGTCCTTTAACAGGGAAAGATCCGAGCCAATGGCATCCATCCTCTTCTCCAGCACCTCCCTCGAGGCTATGATGGCCTGCATGATGTCACCCAAGAAAGGGTCCCCGAGCTGCCTGGGTGCACCACCCCCAGGGGTAGTCTCCTCTTCATCCATATGTCGATCCTTCTCCTCTATTTTTAACAAAGAAGGGAGGTAGAGTACAAGGTAGGATTCCTACTCCACGGGCACTGATAAATAAACAAGAAGAATCCTACTACCAGTGTGAAAAGAAGGGGAGCACTCAGTGTTGTGTAAAATACCCCTCACACACCAACAGGCCCCTTGGTGTCATGCTTCATCATCGGGGTCTTCGCACCCCGCTAGAGAGATGCGGCACGCTGCGACCTACGACTACGCGGGAGCGTTGACAGAGTTAGACTATGTGTGGTGTGTGTTGAGTGTGAGTGATAAGAGGATTACATGTGAGTGGGAAATGTGGTGAAAAAATTAAAAAGTACCTGGCTAGTGGGAAAATGAAAAAAACTTTATTTCGGACCCCTAGCTGGTGCTATTAAAAAGGTGTGCAAAGAAAAGACGAGGTTTGTTTGTCTTAATTAGGGACAGAACCTCTGGTGTGCGTCGACATGTTTCGGTACGTGTGTACCTTCTTCAGGACGGGGCACAACTCCCAACCCTACTCACGTATTTCTAGAAAAAGGGGGTAATTATTTTAATAAAAAGTGAAATCACTCATTTAAAGTTGGCTACAATGTGCCTACAGCGGTTCTTGGGATCATGTATTTACATGTCCTGAAAAAAGAAGAAAAAACCATTAGGTTTGGTTACCATATGGTATTGGCTCAGACAGGTGCAGTCACCTGGAGCCCCAAACATTTAAACAACCTGTAAAGAAAAAAGACATACTAGACACACAACACATAAGACACACTTAGGTTTTTTGTACTCATTGTTTTTTGGACATACTCGTGGTCTTTGATGTCTACTGCATCATGAGCAAGTCCTGAGCATCAAGGTAGGTAGGTGGATCCACAATCTACAACGATAGAGAGGTGGACTCAGTGCTGTTACTTATATTCACTTCTTACCTCCTCCATACACCTAGGGAGGCTGGATTCTGTTTAAAAAGAATACTCACGAAATCCGCCTGTATTGGCCTCCTTCTACCACCCTGTGCTGCTCCGCCGTGAATGAAATGCGGACGTGTTCGGTGGTATATAAAGGGAGACTGGGTGTGTTCCCATTGGTTAAATGCCGGAAGTCACAGGGACCATGTATGAAGAATACTTGTTTCGGCCTCTATACATGTGATCTAATCACCTTTGACATGTGACCCATTGTTATTTGTTCATTACCGGAATGCCCATAAATGGCCTTTCCGCTCCATAGCCAATCATGGGCTGTTTATTGAGTCCGGCGCTGAATAGAAGACAAAAACGGGGAGCGCCGCTGTTTATCCGACCGTGTGTCATGTGTGCATGCGTATGAGTTGTTTCCCATTAGTGTCTATGCGCATGCGTGTTGGCCGGTTGAAGGCAGCGCATGTTCAAAGATGTTGTTTGTGGCGCTGGTCCTAGTGGACAGATACCAGCCGTAGTAGTCAAGTGATTTGGCTCCACGGTATGTCATCGTTTAGTCCCGTGATATGGGTTCCCAGGTGGAACAGGCCTGTTTCCGTAGATAGTCGCTCAATGACAGTCCAGCGGAGATCATTGATGCAGTGCTGTTGTGACAGGAAATGAGATGCCATTTTAGTTGTTGATTTCTTACAACGTATGTTTGATTTATGTTCACCTATCCTTATTTTGACGGGTCGGGTGGTCATGCCTACATATTCCAGTCCACATGGGCAGTTTATCAAGTACACCACATTTTTCGTGTTACAGTTCGAGAACTGGCGCTGTACCCATGTCGTGCCATTCCTGAAGGTGAGGTTTTTGCTTTTCTGAGTCTGGTGGCAGCAGCTGCAATCTCCGCATGGGAAGTGGCCCTGTACACTGGTCGGATTCTGTCTCGCAACCTGGTTTTCCCGTGGTCTAGTGTGGACCACGATGTCTTTTATGATCCTTCTCCTCTACCTGCAGTACCTCGAACCCCTTTCTCTTGGTCACTCTGCCCATCTTGATATCCTCAGGCAACCATAGACAGCAAGAACAGCGGAGACTATATGCTCACCCCCCCTCGGGCAGGGGTTCGATGTCCCTCCTCTTGCCCTGGCAGGGCTGCACGGGCCACTCCAAGGAGCAAGGGGTCTCTCCCTGTCAGCGGGGCGCACTGCACGCCAGACCCCTGCTCAGTGAATCCCGGGGTCGAAGTCTGCCAGAAGACAGTGTGCCCCAAGCACCTCGTGGCCAGGAATTACGCCGCGCAGCAACCCAGCGCATGCCGCAGACTCCGAATAAGCTGCCCGCACTCCAAAGCCACCTACAGCATCAGTCCCTACCGCAGCCTCGTCGCACAGAGCCGCAGCTTGGGTCAGGTTCAGTATGGGCTGCGGTGTGTCCGCCAATGCTCCCTGGGTCGTGCCAGACCTGTAGTCCTCGCAGTGCACTGTAGTTAAGTCCTCCCGGGAAGTCCGGTCAACGGTCGCCTTCACCTTCAACCCGGAGTACCTCATTTAAGTGCTGCTCCTGGACCTCGCATCTCACCTGGGGTCCAAGGAAGTCAGAGCTGCTTCCACGCTGCTTCGGTGATTGCTCGAATCGCCCCCAGGACTGTACACTTCATCATATGTCTGATCATTCGTGGAGGGCCACCATGAGAAGCCCACAGTCAGGTGGGTCGTCGCAAGCAAGTGGGAACTCCACTCCCTGCAGCCCGGGAGGCTAGACTGTGGTCCCCTCACCTCAGTCTCCGGGTATTCTTCAGCGCGCCCCCGCCCACTCGGGCCACTGTTCAGGAGACGCAGCACTCTGGTGCAGTTTCCAGGGCCCCACTAGTACCTCTGCGCAGCGCTCTGCTCCATCCACCAATCCGAAATCCTCACCAACAACAGAGGCAATGGCGCCAAGTCACATCGCGGGCGTCGCCATTTTAAGGTCAGGGAAACGCGGCAGCCCAGCAAACCAGTAACAACTGCCCAACCCTGCTGTCTTCTTACTGTGAATTGCCAGGGAGAGCCGCTCCTTCGCCACAAATGGCCGCCATTTTGAGGCTCAGCGCCACGACCCGCGTTGAGTAAAGGAAAAGACTTATTTTGTGCGCTTGTTGCCCTCACCAATGTCTCGCACTCTTCTCGATGCAAGCACCGGGCTTTCCGCCCCACAATGCGGTGTCGGGGGCCCGGTTCAGAAGTCAGGATCAGTGAGCAAGAAGGGCGGCTGCGGAGGAGCTCCGGAGACCGCTGCCGCTCACATCTGCGCCAAAGCCACGTCCCCCATTAATTATGTTCTTACTATTCTTAATATTCTCATCCATTCTCACTCAATCATTCCTACATTCTGACCTATGTCCCCTAACAATTTTTTCTGCATACCTTAAAAAAAAATTGGTTGCAATTCTTCCGTCAATCTGGGGAAGCTGCAATGTATTTTGCACAACTCTCATGTTTCTGAAAGATAAAATAAAAAAATTCCACCTGTTCTTGTATTCCTATCGTGCTAAATCCTAAAATCCGTTAAAAATGGGTATCCACTCACCCAGATAAATCCAAGTGAAAGTGAGGAACTTCTCACTCTATAGTCGGGTGGACTCGCCGGTGGCGTGTATGCTTTATTCTACTATTTCCACAGTTCAATTACCTAATATAACAAGCATTTGCAATGCAATAGGTCTCGCATTAGGAAAGTTTGAGCTATTGGTATTGTAAATGACAAATATTTTATTTATGTGTTGGTTTTGAAAATTGCGAAATTAATAGCTTTGTCATTTACAATGCCAATAGTTTTAACTTTCACAAACGTGACACCTATTGCATTTGTCTCTATAACATGCAAACTCATCTTGAAACAAACGTACACTGCTAGGCTAAACAGGGACTTACAGGACAACTTTCACATAATGCAATCGCAGGTCCAAATGCAATTCTGACTCAGTAGCGTCAAGAAGGAAACGCTGGAAAAAAATCTGATAGTTTCACTGACAATTACTGCAGGCAGAAAGAGTGCAAGATAAGACACGCAACAGTTTATTCCGCACTGTCAGGATGGGGCGGGTCTGATGCGCTGATGATGGGGAATAAAAAAACATGTATCAACCGGGCTTGTTCTTTTACAAAATATTATTTCTCAAGAAATATAGTTTGAAAACTAGTTTTAAATGCGTGCATGCTGTTTGCGAGGAATGCAGCTAGAGAAAGCAAATTTAAAATACAAAACACGTGTGCAATGTTATCAAGTGGATTCTTGACGTAAAAACAGTGTTCGGTAAGTGTCAAATACTGACCAAAGACAAATACTGCAGCTTTCACATAGGACATGCAAAAGAATTGTCAATGGCAACGGGCGCCGACTAGCAGGAAATGCAGCAGGAGGTGGTGCGGGACAGCACGCAGCGTCCCAAAAAAATAAATAAATAAATACCGCCTTCGGGTAAAGTCCGCGCTATATAAAAATGCATAAATAACTAAATAAATAAATACCGCAAATCACCGCCGTCACTCTGCCGGCCTGCGACCAGGAAGTCAGGCAGGCCGGCGCGACAACAGGAAACAGGAAGTAGGAGGGCGGGAGCCTACCCCGCCTCCCACGGAAGAGCCGCGATTGGATGGAGCCGTGTTTGGAGCACCGGAGCAGGCAGGAGCCTACCCTGCGCCCCGGTGCCGAAGGAGGGAAGAAGAGTCCTGCTGCCGGGCCCTGCAGCTGAGGAGAGCCGCCGCACGAAGGAAGCCGGTGAGTGGGTTGCTGGGGGGGGGGGGGAAGCATGTGCGCGCGCGCGAGTGCGGGGGGGGGGGGAGCATGTGCGCGAGTGCGGGCGGGGGCGGGCGGGCTTTGTATGTATGTGTGCGTGCGTGTGTGTGACTGTGGGGGAGGGGGGTGTGTGTGTGTGAGCGAGTGTCTGTGTGACTGTATGTGCATGCGCTCGCCTGTGTGTGCGTGCGTGCATGCAGAGGGGTGGGGGCTGCCTGCCTGCGTCTGTGTGAGCAAGGGCTGTGAGTTACTCTGCGCATGCGCGGGTACTCTGCGCATGCGCAGGTCAGACGCGCGCTCCCGCGGTGAAAACTGCGAGGAAAAACGCTCGTAACAGATTGGTGTCCTCATTCCCAATAATGGGCGACAAAAGGTCTGAAGCAGACACTCTCAATGCTCACGCATTGAGAGTAAGGTCTGCTCGACCTAAAAAGGACATTTTTAAGGTTACATGGTGTTCTACGTATTCAAGAGTAATTAACATTTTTGTCCATTTTGTTAAAGAATCACCAATAAGGAGTTTTTTATTTTATCCCTCCTCACTTGGTAGAAAAGGTTTTCACTTTGCGGTACGAGGTTGGCTTTTTAATCACTCTTCTTTCTTGATGGGAATTTTCAATTCTCCCAGAGTATTTATCTAAAAATTAAAATATGTATCTTTATGAATGCATACCTTAGTCCTTCATTTTATTCTTACTCGCCTTTTATATGAGTGCGCAAAATGGCACTTTTATATAGTGCACTGTTCTTACAGAGTACAATTAGCGTCTCTCTTACTGTTAATATTGCGCTAATCCCTCTGGTCTCACTCTATTTGTAAGCTCCTCAGGTTTGAAGCTAACAGCCATATTAATGGACAGTTTTTAAAAACTATTTAATATTTCGCTCTTTGTACCCTTATCAATATGTGTTCTTATGCGCGACTTCAATGCGCTAATATGTTTGTCATTTATTTAGATATTTACCGTGTTTCAATTTAATTATACAGAATATGTTTCTTATGTTTATTTATTAAGAAAATAATTTTTTTTTAAACAATTATAAACGATTTGTCACATTTTAATCGCGTTCTACGTTTCATAGTATGTTTACTGAGTATCAACTTCTTAACGCGGCGAATACATACCCTACGGTGATGTATCCCAGATTCTTAGAACAGTTACTCCACGCGATATGTGACATTCTATTCGCGCATTCTATTATAACATTCATTTTGCGCATTTTGTTAGTGCTTCGCGATAGACCCTGGTGCCGTCTGTCTCCCCACCCGTTGGCATCGCATCTAAGGAATCCTTTCTTTTACATTTATATTTCCACATCCCAGTGCCCACCAATTACGCTAAACACTCAATCTGATGTTCTAAGTTTCTCACCTTTAGTCAATACCTCGCCCTGCCTCACGGTGCTACCGACGATGCGGCAAATGGATTCTAAACACAGCTGGTGCGCCATTTTAAACGTTTTGAATCTGGACAAACTACTTCTGGTAGCGTAGTCCCTCTTTACTAATGATAAGAATCCTAGTCATCCATGACAGCCATCTTATAACGGCTATAAAGTCAAGGAACACCATGTATTGCTGATGGATATTGGCGTGTCTTTAGATTTATATTTCATATGCACGTTTAATATTCTGTCCCTTCTAATTACTCATAAAGCTCTATGCCTGACATACCTAAGACGGTATCAGGCCTTAAAAGCATGATGTTCGTATTCTGGGTTTTAGTATCTATTATGGAATATTATCTTGATAACCAACCTACCACCTATTTTTAACACAGTTCGTCAGTTTCATTTTCTTCAAGTTAATGAACCCCTTACGGTGGTTCTAGACCAATCCTTCCCATTTTGGCACCTATCGATTCTAAAGGCCCCATGTATACTTTCCATTCATCTACTCCTTGTATATGGGTGCCATCTTACAATGGGTAAATGGTCCTAATGCGTCCATTGGGGACAAAAAGATATCAGTGTGCCCCTCATGTTTTATATTTCAAACGTATCATTATTCTTTTATATGCATGTACGCCAATGTTATACTCAGGTTCTTAACGCATTGCCCTATAAGTCTAGATCTGATGTAGGAAAAATAAATTTTAAATTAATTTAAAACATGGAGGCATTTTCATAACACTCATGGTTTCCGCTGCTAGTTAGTCTTTTAAATAAAGACATTTGACTCTCTATGGCTTTACTATTATAATAAGGTTAAATACATCTGTGGTATCACCCCCACAGTCATATTTCTAACGTTACTAGGTCCGCTACTTTGCTGCTCCTTTAGGTTTCATTCCTATTTAGTTATTACAATTATTATCCAAAATGTATCTGTGTATATATATATATATATATATATCTATATATATCCCTAAACTTGATGATTTCCATCTCTTATGCAAGGATTATTTTATTGGGTAATCAATGTGTTATCAATATATCTGCTCACCTATATAGCCTTTCCCATTCTTCACGACTGTTTAGGCCCTGTGTGAATGTTTTGAATTTACACATAAAAAACTGTTCTCTTATCTTTTGTTTTTTATCCAGGTTGCCGCCTCTTTTAGTTATTTCAGTCTTTTTGAGTATGCACCTTGACAATTAATCTACCTTGTGTTTATGCAAGCTCCAGTGTTCAGTTAACAGAGCATTGCATTTATTTGTTCGTATTGCTGATCTATGCTCATTAAGGCAAACCCGGATTTCTCTCACGGTTTCACCTACATATCCCTTCTCGCAGGGACACATATTTAACCCCTTCGATGCTGATGACGAGCTCAGCTCGTCATCAGCCACGGGGGGCGTGTGCGGATGACGAGCTGAGCTCGTCATCTAACGCGGCTTTTGAAAAAAAGCCGCACAGCGCGAAAATAACCGCCGCAGCGATGCGGTTAAATAAATTACATTCTTTGATCTGCAATTGAACATGTTTTTGAAACTATGATCCATACCATTTAAAGTAATTTTCTGTCCCTTTATCACTGACTCTTTATTGGTGAGTCTTTAACAAAATGGACAAAAACTGTTATTACTCTTGAATACGTAGAACACCATGTAACCTTAAAAATGTCCTTTTTATATCAGGTAATTGAACCGTGGAAATAGTAGAATAAAGCATACCCGCCACCGGCGAGTCCACCTGACTATATAGTGAGAAGTTCCTCACTTTCACTTGGATTTATCCGGGTGAGTGGATCACCATTTTTAACAGATTTTAGGATTTAGGAAGATAGGAATACAGAAACAAGTGGAATATTTTTATTTTATCTTTCAGAAATATAAGAGGGGTGCAAAATACATTGCAGCTTCCTCAGATTGACGGAAGAATTACAGACTTTTTTTTAAGGATGCGGAAGAAATTGTTAGGGTACATAGGTCATAATGTAGGAATGATTGAGTGAGAATGAATGAAAATATTAAGAATAATAAGAACATAATTAATGCGAGTGCTCTTCACGTGTGTGTATCTACATATACATGTATACACACAAACATAAATGAGAAGGATGAATAAATATAGATGGTACATTGATCATGATGTTGATTGGTTAGAATGGATTTAAATTATAAAGGGGAAAGTAGTACCACAAATAGCAAATAAGGGGACTTGGCCAAAACAATGTTGACAATATTGGAGAAATATGCCCCAAAAAATATGTTTATGTAATAGTGATTGTGTATTTTTAATTTCTATTCACAAATTGTTGTGTTTTTAACATAGTCCTGAGGAAGGTGGTGCATAATAAGCAGGACCCACCGAAACACGTCGATATATATGTATTCTTTTTGGTATTGGTATTGAATGTTTATATAAAAGGAAAATGCTACTTACCTGTATGCATCTGTTCTTGGCATGTAGAGCTGCAGAGTTACACACTATGTATAGATGGCCACCTAGTGTTGGGCCCGGATGTTTGCAGTTTGTTTTGTTGTAAAAAAGTCTTTGGGAGTCACGGGATAGGTGACTCCTCCTTAGGATGATACTGCGCATGGGCATCGGCTCCATCCCCAGATTGTTTTTCGCCATTAGGGAAGTGATGGAGCTCTACAAGAGGTAGTGATGTCCATGTGATTTATATCTAATTAAGATAATGTTTGGGGTTGCGAGAAAAATACGGGCAGGTCAACAGATTGATTTAGATGGAATGGTGAAATGACTTTAGGAAGGAATTTAGGATTAGTACGAAGAACCACTTTGTCATGATGCATTTGCAAAAAGGGTTCTTAAATGGTAAATGCTTGTAGTTCACTAACCCTTCTAAAAGAAGTAATTGCTACCAGGAAAGGTACTTTCCAAGTTAGGAATTGCAATTCACATTTATGTAATGGTTCGAAGGGAGGACCCATTAACCTTGTAAGAACAATGTTCAGGTTCCACACTGGTGCTGGTAGCGTTCTGGGAGGAATTATTCTTTTGAGTCCTTCCATGAAAGCTTTAATAGCTGGTACTCTAAAAAGAGATAGATGTTGTCTATTTTGTAAGTATGCTGCAATGGCAGCCAGGTGAATCCTGATAGACGTATAGGCTAGGTTACACTTTTGAAGGTGTAATAGATATCCTATGATGTGTTGGATAGACACGTCTAGGGGATCTATTTGGTTGTTTTGGCAGTATATGACAAAGCGTTTCCATTTAGCAGCATAACAGGCTCTGGTAGTGGGACGTCTAGCTTCTTTAATGATGTTCATGCATTCTGGAGGAAGGTTGAGGTAACCAAACTTCATGACCTCAGGGGCCAGATCGCTAGGTTGAGCTGAGCTGGGTCCGGGTGTTTGATCTCTCCATGGTTCTGTGTTAATAGGCGTGGAGATAGATTTAATCTTTGATGTGGTACTACAGACATTTGCAGCAGCGTGGTATACCACCGTTGTCTGGCCCAAGTTGGAGTGACTAGAATGAGCGTCAGGGAATGTTGTTGTAGTTTGCGCACCACTAATGGAATTAGTGGGAGAGGAGGAAAAGCGTATGCAAATAGTTTTGATCAGTTCATCCATATCGCATTGCCTTTGGACAATGGGTGTGGGTATCTGGCGGCAAAGTATGGGCATTTTGCGTTTTCGTGGGTGGCAAAGAGGTCTAGCTGAGGTTGTCCCCACATTTGGAAGAATGGATGAAGAACTTGCGGATGAAGTTCCCACTCGTGGATCTGCTGTGTTTGTCGACTTAGCAGATCTGCGATAGTACTTTGTACTCCTGGGACGTGTTGGGCTAATAGGAAGATCTTTAGCGGTATAGCCCATCTCCATATCTGCTGTGCTAACTGAGAGAGCTGCAGAGAGTGCCCCCCCTGTTTGTTTATGTAGTACATAGCTGTCATATTGTCTGTGCGGACTAAGACAGCCTTGCCTGACACTTGAGTTTGAAATGCTTTTAGAGCTAGAGACACAGCTAGCAACTCCAAATGATTGATGTGGAGTAACTTTTGCTGCGGTGTCCACCTGCCTTGCATGGTGTGATGCAGTAGATGGGCTCCCCAGCCGGAGAGCGATCCGTCCGCTGTCATGACTATTTGAGGAACTGGCTCTTGAAACGGTCGTCCTTTGGAAAGGTTTTTGGTGTTCCACCATTGCAGAGAACGATGAGTCCGACCGTCTACCAACACTAGGTCTGTTAATTGACCTTGAGCCTGGTTCCATTGGCGTGCTAGGCACTCTTGAAGTGGACGCATTTGCAGTCTTGCGTGAGGTACTACAGATAAGCAAGATGCCATCATTCCTATGAGCTGCATGAACACTCGAGCTGGTAGCGAGTGTTGTGGTTTGAATTTTGTTAGGAGAGTTTGTACACTTGTTATCCTGGCTGGAGAGGGATAAGCTAGTGTTAGTTGGGTGTTTATTGTAGCGCCGAGAAACTGTTGAATGTGTGAGGTTTGCAGATGCGATTTGACGTAATTTACTGTGAATTCCAAATCGTGAAGCAGTTGAATAGTAGCCTGCGTGTGTTGCAAACACTGTCTGTATGAGCTGGCTTTTATGAGCCAGTCGTCCAGCCGTGGCTGTGCTGTCTTCTTAGGTGTGCTGGTACTACTGCTAGGCATTTGGTAAACACCCTTGGCGCTGTTGTGACTCCGAATGGGAGCACTTTGAACTGGTAGTGTTGTCCGTCTAGCACAAATCTGAGATATTTTCTGTGTGCTGTGTGGATGGGAATATGGAAGTAGGCGTCCTTGAGATCTAGAGTGACAAGTAAGTCGTTTAATACCAGTAATGGGAGGGCCTGTTGTAGTGTGACCATATGAAAATGATCCGACTGTATGTAAAGGTTTAAAGGTCTGAGGTCTAGGGTGGGTCTTAGAGATCCATCCTTCTCTGGTATTAGGAAATATAGGGAATATACTCCTTCGTTTTTCTGATGCTCTGGAACTATTTCTATTGCATTTTTCTGCAGGAGGGATATTACCTCCTGTCTGAGCAATGATAAATGTTCCTGTGACATTGGACGCTGCTTGGGTGGTATGTTTGGAGGGGGTAGATGTTAGTTCCAGACAATAACCTGATTGAATTATTTGAAGCACCCACCTGTCTGATGTGATGTTTGCCCAGGCTGACAGGTACTGTTGGAGTCTTCCCCCGACAGGAGTGGAATTGGGCGGGGGAAGGGAGTCATTGGGCAGGGGTAGAGGCAAAGCATGAGTTGTTATTTTTGCCTCTGCCTTTGTTATTGTTATCCCTGTACCCACCCCTTTGGTAGCCTTTACTGTAGGTAGACTGTGTAGGGGCTTTGTACGAGGTAGAAGCTGTGTCTGAAGTATTTCCCCTGGTGGCACCTTGATAGGATGAGCGACGAAATGAACGTCTGGGAGCCTGCGACTGCAGGGCTCCCATAGATTTGGCGGTGTCTTTATCTTTTTTCATTTTCTCTAATGATACATCTGCCTCTGGTCCAAATAGGTGTTGTTCGTCAAAGGGTTGGTTAAGAATGGCGCTTTGTACCTCAGGCTTGAACCCTGATATGCGTAGCCAGGCGTGTCAAAACGCTGGTGTTAACTGCCCTAGAGGCCGTGTCTGCTGCATCGAGGGCATACCCAATAGAGGTGTTTGTGATATTCTTCCCCTCTTGGATGAGCTTGTCTGCTCTATCCTTGTATTTATCAGGGAGGTGCCTCATCAGTGACTCTAGCTCATCGTAATGTGCTCTGTCATATCTGGCTAGCAGTGCCTGTGTATTGGCGATACGCCACATGTTTGCTGTTTGAGACGCTGTTCTTTTGCCTGATGCGTCAAGTAGCTTAGACTCCTTATCTGGCAGCTTCTCCCGATGTTTGTGAGTTAGCTCTCTTGCGTGCGTTGGAAACTACAAGTGAGTCTAGTGGTACTGGGCCTTTAATATATGCTGGGTCTGAAGGGCCAGCTTTATATTTTTTCTCTATCCGAGGGTTAATGACCTGAGTTCTGACTGGGTCTTTGAAGACTTCAGGGGCATGCTTGATCACTCCTTTAAGCATGGGTAAAATGGATGAAGACCTTTGTGCATTATCGAATGTATCCATTAGGAAGTCTTCCTCAACAGGGTCTGTATAAATGTCTACCCCATGATAATGTGCAGCCCTGTGAATTAATTCATTAAACCCTATACTGTCTTCTGGTGGTGAAGGCCTTGAGGGGTATATGTCATCCTGAGGGACATTTGGGACATCTGGGGTGGTATAATTGTCCCACGGGTCTGGGGATCCTGTGGGCGTGGTTGGATCAGGTATGTTACCCCCCATATCATCAGAGCTATGATCCCTGTGTGGTGTGATAGGGGATGCTGGGGAATTCTGTGGTACAAGAGGTGCTGGTGATGGTACAGGTGAAAGAGAAGGGGAAGGCCGTCTTAAGGGAGAGGTAGCCATGCCCTTCTTCTTTGAATCTGGAGCTGGTGTGTCCAGTGGTCGCTTTTTTGGAGCCAAAACTAGGTGTCCAGTGATTGGGTCCTTGGCCAAAGTCTTTTGAGCGGGGTCTGTATAGGGTAAATCCACTGCTGGGGATTGATCTTTTGGTGCAGAGGAAGTCTTGTGCACCGAGATGGGGAAGGCAGTCTTAAGGGAGAGGTAGCCATGTCCTTCTTCTTTGAATGTGGAGATGGAGCTGGTGTGTCCAGTGGTCGCTTTTTTGGAGCCAAAACTAGGTGTCCAGTGATTGGGTCCTTGGCCAAAGTCTTTTGAGCGGGGTCTGGATAGGGTAAATCCACTGCTGGGGATTGATCTTTTGGTGCAGAGGAAGTCTGGTGCACCGAGATGGCTTGTTTTGGCTTCTTGGTAAAGTCTTTCACTGGGTAGGCAGCCGTCTTTTTTGGCTCCGAAGCTTTTTTCGGTTCTGAGTATTTTTTCGGTTCCGGTATGGTTTTTGGATCCGACATCTTTTTCGGATCCGATGATTTTTTTGGTTCCGGTGGTGTTTTGGAACCAGAAGCGGGTTTGCTTGGAACCGGTCTGGGTTTCGGTGCCAAAGGAGTAGTAGTGTGCTTCGGTGCCGATGTTTTGGATGTCGGGCCGTTGTCTTTTTCGGTGCCGGTATGTGTGCGCCGGCACAGTGTGAAGGTCGACTTGAGCTCGAGTCGCCTGAAGGCTTGGTTAGCTTCTTAGCCGGGCCCGAAGGTGGGGCAGTAGAAGCAGTTTGACGGTGTGCACCCGAGCTGGAGGGCGAGGGTATGACCCGGCATTCTGTGTCGAGGAGGGGTCGGGGTCGACTGTCTTACTTACGACCCACTGCGCTGGAGTGATGTCCTCGACTTCGGAATCTTCTGCTTCGGAGCTGCTGTCGACGTCGTGCTGTTCTGGGACGTTGACGCCTTCCTCGAAGATGTCGTCCGGAATCGGAGCTGAAGATCTTTGAGCAATTGTTCTCCTCGCTCTTCGGTCCCGGATAGTCTTTTTGGACCGGAAAGAGGCACAACCTGAGCAGTATTTCGCCTCGTGCTCCGGAGAGAGACAGAGGTTACACACCTCATGAAGGTCGGTGTGGGGAAACTTCGACCCACATTGAGGACACTTTTTTAATGGCGTCCTTTCCATGAGCTGGAGTCGAGGCCTAGGTAGGCCCGAAGGCAGTCGACGATGACCGGAATCGAGATCCTCGATGTGTGAAGAATCGCGTTGACTGGAAAGCGTTCGAAACTAAGTTTGGTGAGAATTGCGCGCGGAAGGAAATCCGTTCCAACATGGTGGAAACACATCCGAGCCCGGTGGCGGAAAAAAACAATCTGGGGATGGAGCCGATGCCAATGCGCAGTATCATCCTAAGGAGGAGTCACCTATCCCGTGACTCCCAAAGACTTTTCTACAACAAAACAAACTGCAAACATCCGGGCCCAACAGTAGGTGGCCATCTATGCATAGTGTGTAATCTGCAGCTCATATGCCTCGAACATGTGGTTTTAATCTTCTTGGAATTCGAATCATCTGATGGCAAATGCTCTCTTGAACAATAAATTTTATGTATTTTGTATGAACTAATATAATCAAGAAACAATTGTTTTTAATGCACAGAGTGTATTTGATATATGTTTTTAATAAAAGCCAAATTCACATGTGAGCAACATTGTCAGGTTAAATTTGTAATAATATAGTGCTTTTGTAGTTCTATCTTCATATGGAGGGTGGTACACTTTAAGTATAAATGCAAATACTACCCAGTAGATACAAATCTAGAAGTAGGCAATCTTAGTAAGAGGGCCCATGTGATAATTTCACCATTAAATAGAATCTTGCCAAGGTAGCATACTGCAGTACATAGGATGGAGCCGCTTGTTTCCTGAAGCCAGTGTGGCCATCAGTGCAGGAAACGCAGTGGTGATGAAAGTTCCTGAGGGCTGCAGCCAGTATTGAAAGGATTCCTTAGATCTCTCGGAGGTCGGTGCGGAAGAGGGTGGCGGTCACACAAAGTACATACTGAGGTGACCTCATGGAGTGGCTTGAAACATGATGATACAGTGCGTCAGTGAGTCAAGGTAGATCATTTTGGGAGGAAACCCTGGAGGTCATACTCAGTGCTTGAATTTCATATTTTGGGAAATGAGAAGCCAATGCAAAAAGGCGAAAATATATATTGCCCCCTTTAGCTCAGCACTGCTCGAACAAATTCCTTCCCAATAATCTGCCTGATCCTCAGGCAGAGGGAAGAGCCATAATGAAGACACGTTTGCATAACTGCAGCAAATGCTAAGATCATGTTAGCCAGGGAAATGAAAGGGAATCATTTGATCTGTTCACTGCTAAAAAACTGTGACACTATGTTAGGCAATTAAATAAAAAGTCCAAGTTTTGATGTGATGGCAGGACGATAGTGTGGCAGAAGCCCCTTACACTGTCAAAATATCATCACTATGTCATTAAATGGCTGGGGTTTATTGATGCTCTGCTTATTCTTTGGTTGGGAAATGAATTATTACTGTTAGGATTGTGTTCAACATTTGCATGCTAGTTACCTGATACTTAAAATGATAGAAAATAACTATCAGTAGTCAGTTAGTAGTTAATTTGGATCTGAACATGAGGATAGAATTGTTACCTCAGTAAATCAAATTATTTTGGGCACAAACACAATTACTTTGGTTATTTTTTTTAAGGGAAGGAGAAGGCACAGATGGATGTGTCTATCCAACCATGTACTAAAGGCAGCTATATAGAAAGGTGATCAAACATGAACAGAGTTTTAGAGGCAACTTCCACTAAAAAAGGTTCGAAGATCATCTACTCTGTATTAAATGTTTCTGCCCAATCGCAAGATTTGAAACGTATAAACTGGCATTTCATAGTGTTGGATTATCTAAACTAGATACAGTTTACTAGCTAGGGGAGGTAAAGAATAGTCCTAAACGTGTTCTAAGGATGGTACCATTTTAAAATCAAGAAAATTGTCCACAATCTCTCCGCTTTTGCAGTTCTGAAAACTCTCCACCATCACTAAGTTCCAGTACTTCTCTTTGATTAATGACCTGGAAATAGTGGCCATCTCTTCAAGGTGTTCTCAGGAAATTCACATTCTTAAACTGGTCAGTGTGGATTTAATGTAGTTCAGCCATGGTATCCTCCTGCTGTTGTACAGCGGAGAAGTTCTCTTGGGCCAACTCGGTAAGGACAAGCTCATCTGTTGTCCACAGAAGATACTAGTATAAGACTGTGCGACTGTGTATCTTTTGTACGATACACTTAGGGACAGATCTAAATACATTTAGATTCAGAGAACTCTATCCTCTGTGGCAGATAAAATATCATAGTTCATGTGGCCCCATAGTTCAGTGTTGTATAAAGCTACCCTGAATGCCTTGATATTATACATTTCTATTGCAGGTGAAATTTCCCTTGTGCAGTCTTCTTATGCTCGAACTATACTGTTGTAAAGTTGCTTGACCTTTCTGTAGCTGGGGTGGGGGTCCAGGACAAATCATGGGTTAACCTTATTCCCAAATAACCAAAGTTGGAGGCATGCCCAATTTCATCTATGCCTACTTGCATTTGTATGTTAGGGCTTTGTTGTTGCTAAAAACATATATTTAGTCGTGTTAGTATTGAATTTCACCCCTCTACCTTTGGAAAATGACTCAAAGGCATTTAAGAGCTACTGACCGCAGGGGGTTTTAGACTGTAAAACGGTGTCTTCTGCAAATAGAAGGGCAGGTATCCCCTGCCCTCCCATGTTCAGCATGTCTCAGCCATCCCTGTCTAGCCAGCTCACCACGTCATTGATTCACAGAGAAAATAACATAGGGGCCAAGACACACCCCTGTCTAACTTCCCTTTGGATTATGGTGGGGTCGGAAAGTTGCCCTCCAGTGTTCCATCTTACCTGTGAATAATCAAGGGCATGGAGCCATACCAATATGGAGAATAGGTTAGGTGGACGTTACATATCATCTAGGACTTCCCAGAGCTTGTTTTTTGGGATCAGATCAAAAGGACTAGCGTAAATCAATGAAGGCCACATACAAATGACCCCCTTGATTAATATGGTCTTCTAATAAATATTAAAAAAGTAAAAAACCTGAACATGCATACTCCTCTTAGATCTGAATCCCGCCTGGTAGGATGACAAGATATCGTTTTCCACAATCCTGTCCTGGATTTTGTCAAGTATTTGCCTGCAAAAGACCTTCCTCAGGCCTATAGCTACTGGGAGATTCACAAGAACCTTTTTTTAAAATTAGAATAATCTCGGCAGCATTCCAAGATTTCCAAAATCCATGCGTGAAAATGTATGTGTTCTTTATTATATGTTGGAAGCACAATCCACAAATGTAAAACTTATTCAGATGCATCTTCTTTTTCAAATACCCTAATTTCATATCCACTCTCATTGTGTATTTCTAACATGGATTGCGGCACCTAAGATGTTTGCCCAGAAAGCCTATTTAGGGCATTTATAAAAGATATGAAGAACATTTCTTTCCCCTATTCCCTGCACAGTAGCTACAATGAACGTCACCAATTTTCTCATTATTCGTTTTGTTTAAAACAGACATAACACAATGCAACATACACCATTCTAAATCCATAATGCAAGCTATAAGAATAGTAAAATGCAATCCCAGTTAATACAAACATATTCATCAGTCATCAGTCTTGAAGCACCTGAGTACACACTATTTCATATATGAATTTGACCACAGTAGATGATGATTCCTACAAAAGCAAGTTTATAATATGGAGAAATAAAGCAATGTATTGTGTCACCCTTACAAGAAAAGACTAGTGTAAAAGGTGTAACACGCTCCTGGACAGGAAATACCCTGAGTGAAGCTGAGTGAGTTACTAAGTTGTAAATGAGGGGACATATATGCAGTTTTAAAAATGCACAGTATATTGAATGTTCTGTGAGATTTAAATATTTTAAGAAACTTTGTGATTACATGGTTGAGCACAAAACGAAAATATAACCTAGAGAAGCTGTCTTTAATTTGGCTATACTGATGCATTAGACAGAAGCTCTTGCCTCACATCAAGACAGCGTTTCGACTTGGCCACTAAAGTGTTGTTTAAAAACATTGCTGTGTATGTAAATTAACCAGGCACGAGCTCCGTGATTAAATACTATTGAAGGACACTCACCCTCAATTGTGCTGCTTACAATCTCATTCCTGCACATGCTGTTTAGAGGAGCTACAGTCTAACATTTCAATGTGATTCTAGAAAATACAGCTGTAAACTATAAATATGCGTGTTGTTGATCCTATGGGAGCTGCTCTGTTTTGTAATTCCCAAGGGACTGCTGCCCACATGTTTTTAATACACACATTTTGCAGACTCACTCCCAAAAAACAGGGCGCTGAAGCTTTCTTTGACAACTGTATCTATTTGATAATGTTTTCCTTGGAAATATATTACTCTAAAAAGCAAGCCTAGAAATGAAATGGTGGAAATATTGGAAAAATAAATATATTAAAAAACGATGTATGTTTGTATGTTAATATTTGAGCAATGACAGACCAGACTTTCATCCTTCCAATATGAATACAAGTAGTACCATTAATTGGGGCAGTAGTAATAGTTGTTGTTTTCAGGGATTAGAATTGGCAAAAAGATGGTTTTAAAAGTTATAAAGATCAAGTTATTATTTTATATAGCGATACAAACCATACAAGCACTTGTTCTTATGAAGGACGCTGTGGCCAATGTTGTATTGGTTAACAAATGAGGTCAGCAATATTGGTTAGCACCAGGCAGGATTTGAAGACCAATTTTTCTTTGCTTGAGAGTTTCCCTGTGAAGTTCGGGGATATTAATTTACTACACTGTATTACAACTTTATCAGATTTAAGACTACTATGCAAGGGGCAGAGAGGAAACTCGCCCAATGTTTTTTTGGGAAACATAGCAATGTAGTGTAGGATGAAAAGGCAAATAGGATTTAAAAAACACTTTATATACAAACTAGAGTGGCCTGTTCCTGGAACGTCTCGGACAACCAGGACCTGTCGGCAGCCTTCGACACCGTCTGCCATTACACCCTACGCAAACGCCTCCACAAAGCAGGGATCCGCGACAAAGCCCTGACCTGGACCACCTCCTTCCTCACCGGCAGAACCCAGAGTGTCCGCCTCCCTTCATTCTGTTCTGAAGCCACCAAGATCATCTGTGGCGTAATCCAAGGATCATCCCTCAGCCCGACACTCTTCAACGTCTACATGGCACCGCTCACCAACATTGTCTGATCACACGACCTCAACATCATCTCATACGCCGACGACACCCAGCTGATCCTCTCCCTCACCAAGGGCCCCACCAGCGCCAAAAACAACCTCCACAAAGCAATGAGGGCTGTCGCCGAATGGATGAAGAACAGCAGCCTGAAACCTAACTCAGAGACAAGACGGAGGTCCTCATTCTCGGTCCCACCCCCTCCACCTGGTGAGACTCCTGGTGGCTGGCCCACTTGGAGCCGCCCCGACACCCACTGACCACGCACGCAACCTGGATTTCATCCTAGACTCAACGCTATCAATGGCCCAGCAAGTCAGCGCCGTCTCATTCTCCTGCTTCAACACCCTCCGCATGCTCCACAAGATCTACAGGTGGATCCCACCGGAACCAGAAGGACGGTCACCCAGGCCCTCGTCAGCAGCAGACTGGACTACGGCAACACCCTCTACGCGGGAACCACATCCAAACTCCAGGAATGACAGCAACGCATATAGAACGCCTCTGCACGCCTCATCCTCGACATCCCCTCCACAGCCACATCACAGCCCACCGTAGAGATCTGCACTGGCTCCCCGTCAACAAGAGGATCACCTTCAAGCTCCTCACCCAGGCTCACAAGGCGCTCCACAACACTGGACCAGCATACCTCAACAAACGACTCATCTTCTACATCCTGAACTGCCAGCTCCGCTCTGCTGCCCTCGCCCTCCCCACCATTCCACGCATCTGCAGAATGACCGGTGGCGGCAGATCATTCTCCCACCTCGCCGCCAATACCTGGAACCCCCCCTCCCCATCCGCCTGCGGCAGACCCAGGAAATTTTGACTTTCAGGAGACTCCTCAAGACCTGGCTGTTCGAGCAGTAGCAGCACCCCGCGCCAAGAGACTCTCACAGGTGAGTAGTGCGCTTTGCAAATTATTGATTGATTGATTGATCCAAAGCCTTGACATTGTAGGGTTCACCCATCATTTTTGTCTAGTTACAGGCACACAAATACATAGACGTACACAAACCACTTTGCAGCAGGCACTTAACCTGCTAAACTGACTTACCTAGACCGAAGACTGTGCTATCAATGCAATGCTATGCACATAGCATTGAGGCCTCTGCAGCTGATTCTTTGACCCATGGAGCAACTTACAGCTATTGGAACGCGCAACCTCGAAGATCTACACAGATCTCTGTAGCAGATAGCCAAATGTTTCAGTCAGACCAGTGAACTTCAATTGGAGGCTCAAATTGGCTCAGTATTTCTTTGTGAGATGAACCTAGTAAGTTTAGGGCAATGTGCCACATCACTGGAATCATGTATTTTGTCACTGGCATTTTACTTTTACACAGCTAACAAGTGAACCTATGTCATGTGACGCCACCATCTACCATCACTATGCATGCTGGGAGTTGTAGTTTCACTTTTACCGGAATAAATATGATGAATTAATTCTATTAAAAAAAGACAAGATAATACTTTTCGATAGACCACGGGTTCATTCAGCTACATACAAAAAAGTGCTGAAATACTGCAAAAAATAACGGTTCGAGCTTGTCGGGCAAGTGGGCATTGTGAGAAATGTTCAGCAGCCTACCGCAAAATACCATCATGTTTAAACGAATAGCGGGTTTAAAAGATGTGGCCGAATGACTGGCTTGAGGAGCTGGTATTGGAACATGGGGAACCAGGGTCTAATCTCGACCTCAGCTCAACACCTTGGGATCCGGGTCAGCTAACTTTATCTCCATGTGCTTACTGTAGTGAGCCACCCAGGGCTATCCAGGTTTTCCAGCGAGGCGACGCTGGAGGGGGGAGTGGGGGGCAGCAAGTTTACTAAAAGGTTGAAGTACACCCGCGGATGATCCATTTCGAGCTCTTTTATGTCGTCTTTTGCCAGGTCACTGACAGTGAACAGGCACACTCGTCAAAATTCTAAATGTGTTTACATCTAATACTCGGGGATAGTGATGTGTGTTGTCAGTATTGCAACACAGCAGTTGCTCACTAACTTTACTGGAAATAATCTCTGTGACAGTCTCCCATTTCTCATATATGAGGGCTTGTCTTGATTTAAAAGAAACTTTTTATTATGGATGTTGCCAGAAATATAAACACATTTCTCTGGAAAATATCTGTAATAGACTCATGCTTCACCCACATAAAAAATAATCGAAGGAATACAGGGCCATATGTAGGTGGCCAAATACCGATCGGTAACACCGAAAATAGCTAATTTTCGGTATTACCGACAAATATGTAGCCATGTGAGATGTAGGTAATACCGAATAGGATCGATAATAACGAATCGGTAAAAACCTTCCGTCACCGAATCGGAATTACCGAAACAATGAGATCCGAATCGGTAGAAACGGATCGGTAAAACCCCCAAATATGCTATGTAGCAAACCCCGGTATTACCGAATTTGGCCAAAATCGGTGATAACGATTCGCTAATTACCACGTTTCTGGAGCATGTGGTAATCAGGAGGAGTCTATATAAACACACCCAAAATGCATCTGTATGACCACAATGGCAGGCCTCTATCTCATAGCAAGGCGCCTACGGCTGGGAGCAGCAGGAATGAGGATCTGGAGACGTGAGGAGCAGGTGTACAGAGTACGCATCACTCTGTTCCAGTTGACAGACGCTGAAATACACGAGAGATACAGATTGCACCCAGACACCATCCTGGAGCTAATACGGGACCTAACACCCTATCTGGAGCATCAGACACCAAGGGCCCATGCAATCCCCCCCCATGTCCAAGTACTCTGCTGCCTGCACCTGCTAGCATCAGGAAGTTTCCAGGGTGTGATAGCAGCAGTGGGTGGAGTATCACAGAGCTGCCTCTCCCGGATCTTCAACACCTTCCTAGACGCCATGATGGACAGAATGGAACATTACATATCCTTCCCCAGTACGCAGGTGGAGCTGCAGAGAACCAAGCTGGAGTTCTATCAAATTGCCCACTTCCCCCACGTGATCGGCTGCATCGATGGGACCCACATTCCCATCTGCCCACCTGCAGCAAGTGAATACATTTACAGGAACCGCAAATCCACCCACTCAATCAATGTGCAGGTGATCTGCAATGCCAAACACATTATCACAGACATTGTGGCCAAATACCCCGGGAGTACCCACGATGCTTACATCTTCAGGAACAGTGGCATACATACACGTCTGCTTGCTGGTGAATTTGCCGACGGACACATACTAGGTAAGTAAATGTCACACACCCTGATGTACACCCTGCCACAAGCTGTTGGTCACACCAATCAATGCCACTTACTTCTCTTCATAGGTGACAGCGCATATGCCCTCCGGCCGTATCTCCTCACACCATATCTGAACCCAACCACCCGAAGGGAGAGGAGATACAATGTGGCACATAGGAGCACACGCAACGTGGTGGAGCGCACTTTTGGTATGCTCAAAAGCAGATTCCGTTGCCTCCACAAAACAGGAGGTGCGCGTCTGTACAGCCCCTTAAAATGTTGCAAGATTATTGCTACATGTGCAATGCTACACAATCTGGCCACCAAAAAAGGAACTGCAGTGGAACTGACTGAGTCAGAGGACGAAGACGAGGACAACCCTCAGCCAGAGCCCAGCGCGGCTGGTGCTGCAATTGAACATGATGGGAGACATAGACGGGCAGAGATAACATCACACTACTTCTGAGTGAGTAACGACACTGAGGCATTTCCAATTACATGTACAGGTGTTTATTTGGCACTCCTACAGCATTCTGAGCAATGTCCAATTGGACATGGGTTACATCACCCATCACATGCATGTGGACAGCCAGAGTCCTTCACTTCTTGCGTCCCCGTGCTGCACGTGCATGTTCCCCATCCACACTGACTTGTGAGTTGGACCGTTCCTGTGCTGGGACAGTACGTCCACTACGCCTCCTGCACTCGGTGGGTGAGGGTGTGACGCTACCACGGCTGGAAGCCTCCTCACTGTCCCCCCCCCCCTTCCATATTTGAGGCATTAGCATTCTGCATGAGCTCTAGCACTGAGGTCATGGACACCATCCCCCTGGCCACATCCCTGCAGCAATGCGACATCTTCTCCTGCATGGCGATGGACCGGCGACACATCAGTGCTGTCGTACTGGCCAGCCGGTTCACAGACGAAGTATAGTCTTGGAGTCTCACTCTCAGTCGGCGCATGCCAACACGGTCCTGCTCCAGCTGGCTGCACAGGTTGTCCACCGAGGTTGCTACCCTCTCCATCCCTGCAGACATATTCTCCCCCATGGCACTGATACCCTCCTCCATCTTGTGCATATGTCTGTTAATGTCTGCCACCTCCCTGTGTAACGACTTCATCTCCCTCCATTGCAGGCGCTGGACCTTCAGCATCTTTCCTTCCAGTCCAGCAAACACACTGCCACCCTGCTCATCTTCCACTGGACTGACCGGCCTTGCCCTGCGGCGTCGTGATGAGATGTTCGCACCCTCGGATGCTGAACCAGCCCGCTCCCTGTTGGATCTCTCTACAATGGGACTTTGTTGGCGCTGGCTGCCCTCCTCCTCCGACTCCTCCATCTGCTGGAGGGTGATCACGGCATGCCTCCTGCCTGACTGTGGGTGTGGTGGTGGTGGTGATGGTGGTGGTGTAGGTGAACGTCGCAATGGTGACTGAGTGAGAGGGGATTGCGGCCCTCCCTGGCGCTGTGGTGATGTCTGTGGTGAACGATTGGCTGGCTGCGATGGCGCAGAGCTGGTGTTCCCTGCAGCCATGCTGTCTTCATCGTGTTCACTCCCCTCTGGCCTGGCTGACCTGCCTCTGCTGCCCTCAGCTGCACTGCGAGATGACTCGCCTGAAATGACACAAATGTAAATTTTCTCAATGCTCTGTCTGCAATGCCATTGCATTAAAGTACATGCCAACAGTGCACAGTGGTTATCCTGACCTGTCCAATTATGTTACCATGCTATTGTGTTAGCTGCCCTGACAGTCCTGATCATGATTTCACACTGACTACATCACCCAGTATGCATTGCAGGTAAGCAGTAAGACATGGTGTGGAGTGGGAGCACTTTTACCACTATGGGGGTTGGGGTTTGGGAGGGGTTAGGGCAGCATGCTGGGCATGCTTCTTACCTTGTTTTCTAGCTGCTCTGGCGGAGCTGTCTGCGTCTCCTATGCCACTCACACTCTCCCGCTGGATGGTGGACTCCACCATCTGTTCCAGTGGTGTTGGTACTGGGGCTCGATTTTTTCCTCCTCCAGTTTTCCCTGCCAGCCTATGTCTCTCTGCCATCCTCTGTTTTGCAGTTTTTCTGAGGTCGTACCACCTCTTTCTGATGTCCTCTATGGTGCGCAGGGTCACACCTATGGCATTGATCTTGTCCCGAATGCCACTCCATATTTGCCTCTTCTGTGCGTCTGGCACTTGGTGGGACTGGGCTCCAAACAGCTTGTGGTACACTTGGGTGACTTCCTCAATCAGGATCTCAAGCTCCTTGTCGCTGAACTTGAGTTTTCTTTTTCTATCACCTCCCTCCTTCTCCTTGTCCTGGCTTGCCATTGCAATGCTTGTTCTGTTTTTCTTCTCTTTTCTTTTTCTGGTCTATGTTGCTGCTGCCTCCTCAGCTCTCCTGCCTGCCTGGCTGCCTCACAGTGAGCTCCAGGCCCTGTGCACCTGGCTGGGTGTGGCAACTTCCTGTTTGGGAAGTAAATGGGTGTATCAGGATTGGCTGATTCACCAAAACGCTGTTTTTCGAATTACCGATTCGGTATTTCCGATTTTGGGTGTGGATTCGGTAACATCGATTCGGTATTAGCCTTTCGGTATGCATTTTTATTACCGATCTGGTCACAATCGGTATTTAATACCGATTAGGAACGAATCGGTAATATTTAACGAATATTTACCTACATCACGTTTACCTCATTCTTAATACCGATTCGGTATGAATCGGTATTACGGAGTCGGTATTTGGAAATTACCTACATATGGCCCACAGTATTTAAAACAATCTGTTTAAGAATTATTATAGGTCACCAGTGAAAGATTCTCTGAAGAACAGAGTTGGTTCTAAAGGGGCTCCTGAAAGGCTGGGGCCTGGGCCAGAGCCCACTTTGCCCATGCCTTAAAATGTCTCTAACTGGAAAGCATGCATGGCACTTGCCTGGCGCACTTCGGCGGGGGAGGCTGTGCGGCAGCGTGTTGTGGCAGTCAACGTCGTCCTCATGAGGAGCAGTGCCGCAGACAGGGTCGGAGTGCACAGCCAACTCCAGAAACCAAGCTTTGGCCAGGATCGACAAGCAGGTGGGACACCTAGGCGGCGGTGAGGGCAGTCGACATGTGGGAGCAAGGCTGTGCAGAAGCTGCTGGGTTCTGGAGCTGACCGGAAGAATGGTAGCAGACAGCAGGTGCTACTGCAGTGGCGGCTTCTCTGCTAAGGCAGAGGAGCATCATCTCACAGCTATTTTAGCAGTGTGAAAAATAAAAATAAAATGATAATAACAAGTAGTTATTATCATTTTTCTGTGCGAGAAAAGAGCCTGGTCGGGGATTGGTTTGCACTCCCTAAGTGCGCATGAATGTTTGGGCGGCCCTCTTCATGAGCACTTGACATGTTCTCCACCTGGCTGTGTTGCATATGCAGTCTACGCCCCTATATTTTATATCCTCTGGCCAGAGGATGTACTTAGTGGCAGCCCCGGACTCCACCCCTGGTGCACAGCGTGAAAGGCGGTTGTTACAGCCTTAACAAACATGACCCCATGCAGCTGAAGTCAGGGCAGCGGCTAATGTCAGAGGCAGAATGACAATGGGCTGCTCCTCTCTGACTCTCACATCATGAGGTGTGCCTGCCTCCATCCAGTTGTGACAGAGGCTTCAAAGACTTGCTGATGGGAGGCCATTAGCACTTACTTTTCAGGGGCCTGCAGCACTGGAGAGGACTGGAGCATTGGGTGGTGGGGTTTGTGAGAACCAGCAAAGCGCCGCCTCCGTTTTTTATCCTCCTTCACTGCATGCAAGCAGCGGAGATAAGTCAAGCTCTGCTCTTCTCCTTTGTCCACCAGGTAACAATTACTGCAGTCAACAGGGTCAGGTTGTGGACTTAGTTGCCTTGGGGAACCAGGCTCCAGTCCCAGCGTCTGTTCGGTAGCCTGTGGTTCTGGGCAAATAACTTAATCTACATGAACCTAAAAAAATTAATAAGACCCTCTGTAACGTTACCTGGTGCTCAGGTAAAAAGTTCCAATGCCTCTGGGCTTAGTTCATGCTATATAAAACTGCATGAAAGGAAAGTGACAGTAGTTTTTGTTTATTTTTGCATTTACGCACCAGCATCATTCCCTTTCTCAGAATGTATAACATGATGCTAGCCACAAGTAAAACAAAAAACACAGATGCACCTTTCACCAGTCTCAGAACATTGGATGCCTCTCTTTGAGTACTGCAAAAAAAGAAAATGAATATCATAAAAAGTGAGTATAAAAGACATATGTTTCCCAGTGAACATTAATCAAAACATCCACAGCAAACGTATGAATAAAAAACACAATTAAAAGTGAGTTCCTAGTATTTTTGATAATTCTGTGCTTCTAAATTATATATTTTTTCATTGGAAAGTTAATTTCCTATTGAAGTACTAGCCCTATAAGCTTTAAAATACTTTTATTACCGCAAATGTTTGTCATCAATTTGCTCCATTATCCTAACTAGGCAGTGAATGATGAAGGGTAGCAATCTGCGAATGTGGGGTGCTTTTTTTGGCTGCCCGGGCAGAATTGTGGCCACAATCGAACCCTGCTCGGTGGTGCATCCGGGCGAGGGCCTCCTTGGATAGCCCGGGTGGATCACCACACCTTCAATGGATACAACCTGTGTAATGTAGTCCGGTTCGGTTCTGTTGTGAAGTCCCTAACGCCCTTGGCCCATGTCGCGCTAAACAAAATTGCCAAAAATGCATAAATTACACATAAGTGGATACACTCTGGCAAGTTGCCTGTTCTTACGTCGCTGTCTGGCAGCACGGAATCTCTTTTCAGCAATTCACCGGTAACATATCAGAGGGCTTCACGGGGCGTGAAAGCGAGCCGTGATTCCCGTCAGAGGTCTGGCGACGCTCTGTTTTCACAGCTGTCTTTGTGACCCTGTGCAGAACCAGTTTGCGGTGGGGTTTGAGGCCTGGCACAAGGTCACTAAGAACCAACACCACGGAACAGAGCGAAGGGTGTATTAGGGCTTAATTGCAGGCCGCGGCTGCAAATGTTAATATGTTCGTTTCACCGCTTCCCACGACCTTAGCCCGAGGCTCTGCTCCTAGGAAATCTGAGACACAAGGCGGAATATTTACAAATTACACATACGCAGTCATTTGTTTTAAAGCCCCTTTACTGGCCACAGGGGGAGACGGGGTGGGGCGCCCCATTCATCCCATGTCGATGAACATGTGCGAGATATTACCAGGGCTTAAGTGGGCTGGGTCCTGCCGGTGCTCGGCAGTTCTCAAAAGCAGGTGGCGAGAGGGGTCCCTACGGGGCTCTCCGTTTGTGCCATCACCATCAGGGTGAAAAACAAATCTTATCTCTGCAGCAGTGCCACCCTTTACTGTCTTTGATGTAACTTCAAGAGACTCGTTATAGTACTTTCACAGTCTCATAATTTCAGAACTGAAGCATTTTCAATATTATATACAACTAAGCCATAGTTGTTGCTTATTTATCTTCTGCAACTAACAACCATTGACAAAGTCAATAGTTCTGGCTTGTTGTAGGTGTAATGTTACATGTTGTATTATGTCTGGGTGCAATGACAAAAGCAGCAAAATACCAGTGGGGCGGCACACTTTGCTAAGCACAGATTTTTAGCTTCTGTGTTTATATGCCACGCTCTTAATTATAGCGACCACACCGCTTTGATAGACCCCCTAGATTTTTCATCACACTAAACCCCTTGACTGCTTGGGTCATTCTCCTGCCGTGCTGGGGGGAGGGGGGCACGTACAGCGCCTCAGTGCTCATGACGGGCTGATCTCTTCATGAGCCACGGTGGTTGTGTGCTCATGACGAGCTGGGCTCGTCATGACCACACCCGTTTAATTAGAACGCTCGCACAGCAGGGGAATTTGCCCAGAGTGCGAGCGTTCCAACGGTCATGACGAGTTCAGCTCGTCATGAGCACATGAGAACTGTTGCTCATGACGAGTCATGACACCCCCTGCACCCTTGCAGGATTCGGTATTTACCGATTCGGTAAATACCGATTCGGTATTGCCCATTGATTCCTATGGGCTTCATGGCCCATAGGAATCAATGGGCAATACCGAATCCTACCGATTCGGTAATTCTTAAATTCGAATTACCTACATCTCCCCCCTTCCTATTTACTGACTCTTAAATACCGAATCGGTAAAATTCGGTATTTAAGAGTCGGTAAATAGGAATTACCTAAGACATGTGTTGTCTTCCCCTTCTTCTGTTTTAGGTTCAAGTACTGATAAGGATACCCCAGTATCCAATCTGGAGTGTACCTAAAGTACATCCATAGGAATTTAAGGAAGAAAGCAGATAGACAGGTGTCCTGAATAGCAGGATCCCAGTCAGACTAGTCCAAAACAGTGAGACTTCAGCAAAAAGTGGGCGTAACCATAAGAAGCAGATACTACTTTCCTACAATGTACACCTATCTCCAGGGCCATTTGAATTATTCAGCGATCAAGGGCCAAATTATGCAGCAAAGGAGAGACAAATTATGCAGCGATTATGTGATTGAAAGAAAAATATGCGGCACATTCTGCAACAGTAATTACTAGCCAATTTTGATTTATTCAGACTAGGAAGATAGTGTTATAGAATCAACTTAATTGTATTAATAAACAAAATTATACATATTTTGCAAATCCTTATAAAAAAATATCACTCACCACCAATTAATTTTCCCATTTCATTTGTTCATGTTGGCTAGGCATTAACTATAAATCGATTGGCAATATAAAAAGATTTCAGGCAATAGTCTATAGAGACAGAGCTCTGTAATGAACTCCGGTCCTTCTTCACCAACAAGTGCAGTGCTCTCAGGGTGAACATTTGTGCATTCATCCAAGGCAAGGAGACAGACCAGCTGTCACTAGCTTAGAAGCTCCCTTTTTAGGGCTCGGGCCTCCCCCACGAAGTGGGAGGAGCTTCCGAGCTCTTTAGTATTCGAAAAAAGAATTCAGAAAGGGGTCCAGGCTAGCACATTCCTTAGTGTTTTATGGCATCTGCCTAGTGATTCGTCTTCCCTGTGCGGTCTATTTAGTAGCCTTGACGTGATAGGCTATATTTACTTTTCGTCCGTCATTGATGTTAGTTTCATGGCATATTCTGTGCGCGAATGAGCACGCAGAGTGATTAATCTTAATTAGGAGCTGTCAGAGTGCCCGTGTAATGCAATCCAGATGTTGCGTGCGCGTTCACCATTGCATTGCATGTATCATGCCATGCGCGCGTTTAACATTGAATGACAGGGCCCGGGCTGCCACAGGTCACGACGCAGGCGCCCTGGCAGAGCAGTTTTAATGCATGCGTTATCTGAAACAGATAAGAGCAGGCTGCCCGCGCGCTGAGTGAAGCAGCGCCCCGCCCCTCCCCCTTCCCTTCCATTCTGAAATCCAGCGAGTTATTCTAGGAGAGTGACGGCACTCAGACGGGGCCTGGCGGGAAGCTGGCGGCGGATGGGGGCGTGGAGACCGGGAGCAGGGGAAGCGGCGGCAAGGGAGCATGAATCAGCTGCTTGCACGACCGCACGCCTAAACCTGCTCCGGGACGGCTGCTTCAAGGAAGTTATCTATCTTGTGAATCGAGCCCTGGGGCTGCTTCCCAGCGCTCTCCGGCACGGCGCCTATTGTTTCAGTCACGAGGGCAGCATCCTGCCGGTGCTGTCAGACTGGGCGAGGCCCACGACCCTGGTGACAGAGGGTGGCAGGCGTCATGGGAAAGTGTCGGCGGAGATGAAGCGCGTGTAAGGTTCACCGCCGCAGGAGAGGCCAGCCCTGCCTCTCCCAAGGCTTCCAGCAAACCTGCTCCTGCCATGGCAACGCTAACACAGGCGAAACCGCTGTTAGTGACAGAGACACACATATGGGGCTCCCGGGAAGATTAGCAAATATGCAGAAGGGTTAGTGTGCACTCTCCGCTTCATTCTGAAGTGTTAACGAAAATGAGCATGCATCTATCTGCTCTTGATTTGAAAACGCAACATTTTATCGTGCAGCGAAACATTCATATCCATTATGAATTAAAATATCTAAATAAGGCATATTGCAGTAGTGTTGCAAGAGTGCCATGCGTCTTGGTGCAAGCAAGGAATAGGCCCCGCTATAACTGTGGGTGTTGGGTAGGGAAGTAGAGCAATAATCCGTGCTGAATAGGCCCCTTAGTGCTTTGGGCACAGGTGCCTTGTTACTGCAGCAGGGTGTTTATACCGCTAATGCCTAGGTGAAAGTTTTGCTCCGTCATTAACATTTTTACAATCCATCTCTGTTCGTCATCAGTTAATATGACCCATAATTACAAACCTATAAATCTACTTCAGAAATTTGCTGCAGAAGTGCAGCATTACCGGCGGAGGAACGTCGCCTCACAGCTTCATCTGCAAGCTGAATGCAAAAAATAAACTGATAATTACATTCGTTATTATCATTTAGTTTTTTGCATTCAGCTTGCAGCTGAAGCCAGGTGGGCGGGGCTGGGTAGTGAGTAGAAAGTAGTGAGTAGAGTAGTGAGTAGTGAGTAGAGTGGAGAGTAGTGAGTAGTGAGCAGAGTAGTGAGTAGTGAGCAGAGTAGTGAGTAGTGAGTGCAGAGTAGTGAGTAGAGTAGTGAGTAGAGTAGTGAGTAGAGTAGTGAGTAGAGTAGTGACCATAGTAGTGAGTAGTGAGTGCAGAGTAGTGAGTAGAGTGTTGAGTAGAGTAGTGAGCAGAGTAGTGAGTAGTGAGTGCAGATTAGTGAGTAGTGAGTGCAGAGTAGTGAGTAGAGAAGTGAGTAGTGAGTAGAGTAGTGAGTAGAGTAGTGAGTAGAGTAGTGAGTAGTGAGTAAAGTAGTGAGTAGTGAGTAGAGTAGTGAGTAGAGTAGTGAGTGCAGATTAGTGAGTAGTGAGTGCAGAGTAGTGAGTGCAGAGTAGTGAGTAGAGTAGTGAGTAGAGTAGTGAGTAGATTAGTGAGTAGTGAGTAGAGTAGTGAGTAGAGTAGTGAGTAGAGTAGTGAGTGCAGATTAGTGAGTAGTGAGTGCAGAGTAGTGAGTAGAGAAGTGAGTAGTGAGTAGAGTAGTGAGTAGTGAGTAGAGTGGAGAGTAGTGAGTAGTGAGTAGAGTAGTGAGTAGTGAGTAGAGTAGTGAGTGCAGAGTAGTGAGTAGTGAGTGCAGAGTAGTGAGTAGTGAGTAGAGTAATGAGTAGAGTAGTGAGGTGAGTAGTGAGTAGTGAGTGCAGAGTAGTGAGTTGAGTAGTCAGTAGTGAGTAGAGTAGTGAGTAGAGTAGTGAGTAGTGAGTGCAGAGTAGAGTAGTGAGTAGTGAGTGCAGAGTAGTGAGTAGAGTAGTGAGTAGTGAGTAGAGTAGTGAGTAGTGAGTAGAGTAGTGAGTGCAGAGTAGTGAGTAGAGTAGTGAGTGCAGAGTAGTGAGTAGTGAGTAGTGAGTAGAGTAGGGAGTAGTGAGTAGAGTAGAGTAGTGAGTAGAGTAGAGTGGAGAATAGTGAGTAGTGAGCAGAGTAGTGAGTAGTGAGCAGAGTAGTGAGTAGTGAGTGCAGAGTAGTGAGTAGAGTAGTGAGTAGTGAGTAGAGTAGTGAGTAGAGTAGTGAGTAGAGTAGTGAGTAGAGTAGTGAGCAGAGTAGTGAGCAGAGTAGTGAGTAGTGAGTGCAGAGTAGTGAGTAGAGTAGTGAGTAGTGAGTAGAGTAGTGAGTAGAGTAGTGAGTAGAGTAGTGAGTAGAGTAGTGAGTGCAGAGTAGTGAGTGCAGAGTAGTGAGTGCAGAGTAGTGAGTGCAGAGTAGTGAGTAGAGTAGTGAGTAGAGTAGTGAGTAGTGAGTAGAGTAGTGAGTAGTGAGTAGAGTAGTGAGTAGAGTAGTGAGTGCAGATTAGTGAGTAGTGAGTGCAGAGTAGTGAGTAGTGAGTAGAGTAGTGAGTAGTGAGTAGAGTAGTGAGTAGTGAGTAGAGTAGTGAGTAGAGTAGTGAGTAGAGTAGTGAGTAGAGTAGTGAGTAGAGTAGTGAGTGCAGAGTAGTGAGTAGAGTAGTGAGTAGTGAGTAGAGAGTAGAGTAGTGAGTAGTGAGTAGAGTAGTGAGTAGAGTAGTGAGTAGAGTAGTGAGTGCAGATTAGTGAGTAGTGAGTGCAGAGTAGTGAGTAGAGAAGTGAGTAGTGAGTAGAGTAGTGAGTAGAGTAGTGAGTAGAGAGTAGAGTGGAGAGTAGTGAGTAGTGAGCAGAGTAGTAGCAGAGTAGTGAGTAGTGAGTAGTGAGCAGAGTAGTGAGTAGAGTAGTGAGTAGAGTAGTGAGTAGAGTAGTGAGTAGAGTAGTGAGTAGTGAGCAGAGTAGTGAGTAGTGAGTGCAGAGTAGTGAGTAGAGTAGTGAATAGTGTGTAGAGTAGTGAGTAGAGTAGCGAGTGCAGAGTAGTGAGTAGAGTAGTGAGTAGTGAGTGCAGAGTAGTGAGTAGTGAGTAGAGTAGTGAGTGCAGAGTAGTGAGTAGTGAGTAGAGTAGTGAGTAGAGTAGTGAGTAGAGTAGTGAGTAGAGTAGTGAGTAGAGTAGTGAGTAGAGTAGTGAGTAGTGAGTAGAGTAGTGAGTAGAGTAGTGAGTAGAGTAGTGAGTAGAGTAGTGAGTAGAGTAGTGAGTGCAGAGTAGTGAGTAGTGAGTAGAGTAGTGAGTAGAGTAGTGAGTAGAGTGGTGAGTAGAGTAGTGAGTAGAGTGGTGAGTAGAGTAGTGAGTAGTGAGTGCAGAGTAGTGAGTAGTGAGTAGTGAGTATTGAGTAGAGTAGTGAGTAGTGAGTAGAGTAGTGAGTAGTGAGTAGAGTAGTGAGTAGAGTGGAGAGTAGTGAGTAGTGAGCAGAGTAGTGAGTAGTAGCAGAGTAGTGAGTAGTGAGTGCAGAGTAGTGAGTAGAGTAGTGAGTAGAGTAGTGAGTAGAGTAGTGAGTAGTAAGCACAGTAGTGAGCAGAGTAGTGAGTAGAGTAGTGAGTAGTGGGTGCAGAATAGTGAGTAGTGAGTAGAGTAGTGAGTAGAGTAGTGAGTAGAGTAGTGAGTAGAGTAGTGAGTAGAGTAGTGAGTAGAGTAGTGAGTAGAGTAGTGAGTAGAGTAGTGAGTAGTGAGTAGAGTAGTGAGTAGAGTAGTGAGTAGAGTAGTGAGTAGAGTAGTGAGTAGAGTAGTGAGTAGAGTAGTGAGTAGAGTAGTGAGTAGAGTAGTGAGTAGTGAGTAGAGAGTAGAGTAGTGAGTAGTGAGTAGAGTAGTGAGTAGAGTAGTGAGTAGAGTAGTGAGTAGTGAGTAGAGTAGTGAGTGCAGATTAGTGAGTAGTGAGTGCAGAGTAGTGAGTAGAGAAGTGAGTAGTGAGTAGAGAAGTGAGTAGTGAGTAGAGTAGTGAGTAGAGTAGTGAGTAGAGAGTAGAGTGGAGAGTAGTAAGTAGTGAGCAGAGTAGTAGCAGAGTAGTGAGTAGTGAGTGCAGAGTAGTGAGTAGAGTAGTAAGTAGAGTAGTGAGTAGAGTAGTGAGTAGAGTAGTGAGTAGTGGGTGCAGAGTAGTGAGTAGTGGGTGCAGAGTAGTGAGTAGTGGGTGCAGAGTAGTGAGTAGAGTAGTGAGTAGAGTAGTGAGTAGTGAGTGCAGAGTAGTGAGTAGAGTAGTGAGTAGTGAGTGCAGAGTAGTGAGTAGTGAGTAGAGTAGTGAGTAGAGTAGTGAGTAGAGTAGTGAGTAGGACATCACAGGCAGCAGCTGTGCAAGCTTCTTACACTCACAAGGAGACCACAGGCAGCTGAGGTGCAATCTTCTCCCACTCAGAAGAACGACATCACAGGCAGCAGCAGTGCAAGCTTCTTACACTCACAAGGAGACCACAGGCAGCAGAGGTGCAAGCTTCTCACACTCACAAGAAGGACATCACAGGCAGTAACGGTGCAATATTCTCACACTCACAAGGAGATCACTGGCAGTACACACCACATGAACACACTCCATAACACATAGCAACAATACATTGGCATTTACAATGCCATTAGCTCAAACTCAAATAAATCCGAGCCCGATTGCATTTCTAATGCTTGTTATGATCTGGCTTGACAGCCCAGCTGTCACCAGACAATTGTGTGAGAATCACTAGCAGGGGGGCTTTGGCTTCACCCACATGTTGGGAGTCAGAAGTACGTTTTGACTTAGCAGAAGTGTTGTGCTTCCACAAAAAAAGTGATTGGCCTCCACACAGCTCTGATCATTCTGTTATTTATTCTACTGCCTAAACTTGAACTTTAATGGGCACACAAGTCATTGTAATGCTTTTAAAGTGTCTCAGATAACTAGAAACGTCATGGTGTTTTCGCTGGCGGCAGCACAGATGTAAAGAGGGCAGTCATTGACTTGCATGGACTTTCAGGTCTGGCTTGGCAGTGCAACTGTCACCTGACCTTTTCACTTACTCTAGTATTATTCTATAGTTCTTTGATTCTACACAAAAATATATCCATTCCCATGCTGTCTACATGAAATACTTCACATTTACAACATTCCTTTAAGTCCAGACCTATTGTCATGTCCAATGCTTTTGCAAGTTTGCCATGGTCAAAGAGACTGATATTCACAGAATCCAGGCCTCTTTCAAAAAGCTCTAACCACCCTGGGACATCTTCTATACCAAAGTGATTAACCTTGGACTTGCAGCTTTTGCATCAAATAACGCTGCTCTAATCAATGCCTCTCTCAATACTCAGCCTTCAGACCTGTTATCACTACTCCTGTCCAAAAGAGAACCTTTGCTAATCCTGGCAGTATCTCCAGGTGTAGAGGTATCCCAGCCATACCTTGTATTGCCAGGGCACTAGGCACTCTTGACGCCTGTCGACTGCCCTCTCATCTGGAATCTAATTGTTAAGTCATTTCTAGTCAGATTTTAGACCTAGCTATGGCACTGATATGGACACTCCTAAGCATCAGGGATGAACCACTCAACAGCCGTGATCCTCTGTCCTCTGATTCTATTGAACTTCTCGGCTCTGTTTGATACTATCAACTATCTACTGTATCCCAACACATTGGCCAATTTGGTCCGCATTAATGGAGGTGCATTATCAATGTTTGAATTTTTTTCTTCATAACAATTTGCACCTAGTTAAACAGGGTCTTTTCCGTTCAAGTAATGCCAGTATCTTAGTGGCGTGCTTTAAGGCTCAGCCTTGCCACCAATGGTTTTCATTATCTACACTGCACTTCTGACCATCTTTCTGGACATGTTCAAGGTTGGTCACCTTATGCAGAGGATACCCAGTTTTACTTCAAACCAGAAGATGATTCCGGGAACCTACTCAATGTGTCTCAATGTTAATTTCTGCTGTATCATTGAATGCATAAAGATTGCCTCTGTCTGAATGACAAAAGTAATTTCTGGTAATGCACCCTGTTAATCTATATCCATTACTATTTTCTAGACTTGAATTTCTGGACACCCCCTGCACCATTAGCAAACATGTGTGCTAGTAGATAGTAATTTCTCTTACAACCCTCAAATAATGTTGTACATAAAACATTCTTCTATCAATTATGCCTGCTTCAATGAGTTCTACTATTCCACCACCTATTTCAGAAAGTCACCTGAATCCTTGTCATGGTTTGGCCTCACCTGAGTTATTGCAGTAGCCTCTGTTGTGTCTTCCAAGTAATACACACGGAGATTGGTAAGTGAACCTATTCTTCTTTATTTCCTTTGCTGCAGCTGTGCTCATATGCACGTGTCCAGAATGCCCTCCCCACTCCCTGACCGGAAGTGGTATCCAGTTCCTGTCCCTTTCCCACCAGTCGGGTACAGAGTCCTAGTGCTCCATCTCCCCCTTTGTTGCAAGAAAACGACAGAAGAAGAGGGCAACAGAGAGAGAGAGAGAGAGAGTAAATAGATATTTTGTTATCCCAATCATTACATTTCTTCAATTAGTCTTTTTGGCCTTTTGCTCACTCTTCTTGGACAAGTTCCTTCCTTCTCCTTCTGTGATCCCTCTTCTTGTCCCTCATTGTGGCCTGGTCTTCTTCCCTTGTTGTCCGTAGCTTCATGTCTTTCATGGGTGTTACTGTTCACTGCTGCAGTGTCCTCTCCATCTTCATCCTGGTCTTCAGTCCCTTGTATTGAGAACTGTTCCTGGTTATTCGGTAGGGGCCCGCTGCTGCTGTTATCATTGGCCCCTTGACATTTGTCACTGTAAGCGGTTCCTTTGAGAACGAACTGTCTGATTTTCTCAGTTGCCGCTGACGCACCTCCTCCGAGTCCCCTTAAGGTCTGATGGAGTGGCATGTCTCCTGGCATCGGCGTAAGCTTTCATCTTCTCTTTGGCCTCCTGGTCTCTGACAGCATTGCTGCTGTGCTCTGGTGGCGCCGTTGCGACTAATTGTGGTAGCCTCGTCCTGCTTGTCCTTCCCAGCACTAATTCAGCTGGACATCGTCCCATGGAGCAGTGGAGGGTCTTTCGATAATCTCGTAGTTCTTGACAGAGTGCTTGTCCTATTGATATCTGCGCCAGCTTTGCTCTTTGGACAGCCTTCTTTATGTTCCTCATGAACCTCTCCACATTGCCATTTGCTTGTAGCCACAGAGGCATTATCTTCCTGTGATGAATGCCTAGGTAGTCCATGAATTTTTGAAACTCCTCCCCTGAGAATGGAGGACCGTTGTTGGTTTTTAATGTCTGTGGGGAGCCCCAGGCTGCCAATATGTCATCCAGTATTGGCAGTGTTGCTTTCCCTGATGTCAAAGAAATTTGTCTCACTACGGGAAATCTTGAATATTCATCAATGATCATGTGCAAGTAGTTGCCCGTGTCCAAAAGCCCATACAAGTCTGCTGCCAACATTGTCCACACTGCTCCTGGAAGTTCCAACATTTGTAACGGTTCAGGCTTTGCTGGCTGTCCTGTTGTTTGGCAGATGTGGGAATCCAGGATGGTGTCCTCCACCATTCTGTCTAGGCCAGAGAACCATACTTTCTGCCATAGCAATTTCTTTGTTGCAACCATTTCTCTGTGTTATTCATGTGCCAAATTTACAGTCTGTCGACGTAGTGTACTTGGCACAACTATCCGTGTTCCTCTCATTATTATTTCGTTTTCAGTCTCTGATAGTCCTTCATGTATCTTTTTGAATGCTAACATTTCCTCCTTGTTGACTCCTTCTCCCATGGTGATGTTGTTGTTGAAGTGTCTCCATATCTACTATCTTGTCAGCACTTTAAGCCCTTGCATTGTGGCATCCCTCGCTGTTTTTTGCTCTAGTTTCGCTATGGGTTTTGGTTTTGGTGCCGGAGTGTTTTGTGTTAGCTCAACATTAGGTACTCTTCTGCTATTGATGCATTCTCAGGTGTCTGCGGTAAGGGGTGCTGTGACATGTAGTCAGCCAGATTGTGTTCTTTTCCCGGATTGTGCATGATCTTGAAATCATAGCCCATCAGTCTTATACCCCATCGCTCAATGCGAGGAGGTATCTTTGCATTTGGATTGCCATATATTGTCGCCAGGGCCGGATGGTCAGTTACGATGGTGAATGGTTTCCCGTAGATGAACATGTGGTAGTGTTCTCACGCCCATACCACTGTTAGGCTTCCTATTTCTGGTTGGGAGTATGCCCTTTCGATGTCAGACAGACTTATGCTTGAATATGCCACATTTTTTCTTGGAGAGTCCCTCCCCGGCAGATGTTGTGCTAAAATTGCTCCTAGTCCAACCGGGCTGCTCCATGCATAGCAATGGATCGAAATAGGCAAGATGGTCCTCAGCTATTCCAGCATGTCTGATGGCCTCAAATGCCCGATTGCATTCTTGTGTCCAGATGAATTTCTGACCCTGCTTCGTTAGGTCCCGAAGCGGTGTTCTCACTGTGGCAAAGTCTTTTATGTGGCGAGCACAGTAGCTGGCAAGCCCAAGAAATGACCTAACTTGTGCGACGTCCGTTGGAGGACTCACCTTTTCCAATGTCTCCACCTTGCCTCATTCCTTTCTTGGAGAAGGTGTGTCTGAAGAATACTAGTTCATTTCTCCCCAGTTCACACTTGTTTTCATTTAGTGTTAGTTCTGCTTGTTCCAGCTGCAGGCATACTTCACGCAAAGCTCTGTCATGTTCTTCATCTGGCTGACCAAACACCAGGATGTCGTCACTGTAGTTCAAACTGTTCTTTACTGGCCTTATTACCTGCCTTATGGTCTCCTGAAATATCTCTGCTGCAGACGAAATGCCAAAACTCAGTTGTTTGTAGCGAAACAGGCCCATGTGTGTGGAGAAAGTGGTAATGTACCTTGTTTGTGGGTCAAGCTCCAGTTGATGGTACCCTCTGCACAGGTCCAGCTTTGAAAATCGGCCTGCACCAGTGAGACAGCTGATCATGTCATTGAGGTGTGACCTGGGTGTCTTTCCCATCACCTGAGCGTGACGTTGCTTCGCAGACATGTATTTCTTCTTTGCTTGAGCAGGCCTTGTACGTCAGTGTCTCTGTGAACTTTCTCATGTTGACCACTGGTTTCTTCGAGCCCCAGGTAAATACATCAACAGTGGACGGTGATAGTGGCGGTCTTATTTTCATCTTCTCATACTCTGACATGCACATTATATTGCATGTGGCCCCACTATCTAGCACGAAGGGTGTTGTGTCTTCCTACTTCGATGTCCACTGTTGCTGTTTTCTTGATCTGATGTTTCTCCATAAGATAAATGTGCTTTGGCCCTCGTTATTCCACAGGGGTATCGGACATCAGATACAGTTGTTCCATGTCTCTGGTGGGGCTGTTAATTCTGATTCCGTTGAGGAGCTGCGATTTGCCGTTTCCATGTGCCTGGCATACCTGCTCGTCACCGTCCGTGGTTTTGCTGGTCTTCCTCACTCACTTTTAAACTGTGCACTCATGCAGGCGCTTGCTAAATGATTGTCTCTGTTGCATTTCCTGGATTTCTGGCCCATTGCCGGGCACGCACCGACATGTGGAAATTCGAGTCTGCATCAATAACATGTTCTTTCTTGCGTTTTTCTTGGCAATGGCGCGGTATTTTGTTTCTTCCTGTTTTTTCCAGTCTTGCGATTCGCTTGCTCCACTCTTCTTTCTTTTCCCAGTTCCATCTGTCTTGCATGTGTTGTTGCTCTCGCTTCCGCTCGGGCCATGGTCAGTATTTTCTCTAGCGAGGTCGGTTCTTTCAGAATTTGTGCGCGGAACTCCACAGACTGACAGCCTTCAATGATGCGCAGTCATATCGCCTGTTCATTAGCAAACTTATCAAATTCGCAATATGTGCCCAGTTTTCGCAGTCTTGTTGCGAAGTTGTCTAAGGACTCCTCTGCTGGTTGACACGCGGTGTTGAATGTGTACCTTTCAAAATCTATGTTTCTTTGCGGGTCAAATTTATCTGTGAGGCACTTTAGCAGTCCTTGTATGTTGCTGTTTGATCTTGGGGAAGTGTTATTAGCAGGGCCTCCACTTCATCCCCTACAAAATGTAAAAATAGATCTGTGTGTTTGGCCTCTGCAATATCTGTGGTGCGCATGTATCGTTCGAACTGTCGAATCCATCTGTCCCACCTGATACCTATCTCTGGTTCCGATAAGCTGAATGGTAGTGGCCTGCGAAATATAGCCTGTCCACTATTCTTGTCACTTGCGGGATCGGTCATTTATTGACGTGCAGTTCTTATTCTTTATGCGGTGCTTAATTCCATAAAAAAATAATAATAATAATAATTCTTCTATATCTCCTCCTTTTATTCCTTTCTTTTCACTCTTTGGTGTTGTTATTTCTTTTAAATTGCCTTTTTCTTCCTTTTTGGGCCTTATTGTTTGTTTGCCTGACTTCAAAATGGCCTCTTCTCCTTTCCGGCTCCTTATGGGCTCTCTCGCCTGACCCTAAGATGGGCGCCGAGATTTCAGTGGGCGAGAGTTGGTATTCTTTGTATGGCCTGACCTTAAGATGGCCGCTGGGTATTTCTCAGCCTCTCATTGGTTCCTCTGCCTGACTCGAAGATGGCAGCCGAGCTCTTGCAAGATTTCTGCTTGGAATCTGTGCACCGGAAGCTCAAGGCTGTCTTGGCAGTCGGCTTCTTTGGCGGTCGGGTGCTTTCCTTGCCTCTCCTTCACCTCACCTCACCTCACTTGATGCGGCCGGGAGAAGCTCTCGAAGATGCTGCAGGCGTCAGCACGCGGACCAGGGTGGGCCCCTGGCTCCGCTTTCTTGCGACTGGGGTGGGCTCCCGATTTTGCGTCTTCTTCTTTTGGGAGCGCACAGGCCAGTGTAGGCTCCTGGTTTCGTCTTCTCGGAGCCAGATGAGCTCACGACAGCACAGTCTTAGTTTCGATGGATGGCGGACCAGAGTGGGCTCCTGGCTCCGTTTGGACTTTGTCGAGGGACGCACGCTTCCGATGTCGATTCCTGATCCCGCCTGATCGTTGCCAGTTGTCGTGTCTTCCAAGTAATACACGCGGAGACAGGTAAGTGAACATATACTTCTTTTTTTCGTTTGCTGCAGCTGTGCTCACATGCACGTCTTTGCCCTCGTGTTCAGAATGGCCTCCCCACTCCCTGATCGGAAGTTGTGTCTGGTTCCTGTCCCCTCCCCTCGGGTACAGGGTCCTAGTGCCCCTTTGACCCAGGTCACTACAGCCTCCACACTGACATCCTAAACAAATCACTTGCAAAACACCAATGAGTCCAGAACCAGGCTGTATTACCCCTTTTTGACCTAATGGGGAATGATGATCTTATACGGACTTTGAATTATCTCATTTAGCTCTATGTTAACGAAAAAACAAGTTTCAAAACTCTGATTTTTACACGCCTGCTCGCGTAACACCTCTCCAAGTTATCCCATACTCTCCACCTAGAAACCATTGGTCTGCCAGTCAAAATCAGTTGGGATGAGACACCACAAGAAAGTAGGTGGCAGATTCCTCTATGTTTAACGCTCTTTAAAAGCAACGAGTCTCAAACCCAAAATATCCAAAAAAAAGGCTATTCACAACAAACATGAGGGATGGGAAGGCCAGGGGCTAAACTGTAGTAGGAGTGAGGAACCTTAGCAGTATGCACAGCTGCCAAACGCCTACATAGGATTTGGGAAGAGTCTGCCTTGTTCTCCTCTGCTGCTGTTCTACCCATGATCCCGAAGCAAGACGTCTGTGATATAGAACGTATACCCAAGGTATAACCTCTTATATAGAAGCTAGCCACAATGCTTCTGTGTGCCATAGGCATCTGCTCTTTATTCTGTATCTTCCTGCATGGGAATTTAGCAAAATTGCGAGAGGGAATCTATTTGCTCTTTGAACTCTCTTTGAAACCCTAGGCCCTACAGAAAGTGCTCAACCCTGGTAGAATGCTTGTCCTACCTAGTGATTATAATTGTACAAATTACCGGACGCTGTTGCCCCCCCCTTATCAAGCTGGCCCGGCATAATTGTGGCAATTCCTGGCATATTGTGGATATCAGTGACATCATGGTGCGCTGGCAATAGGACAATAGCGGTTGTTAGAAATTGGATTTTCATTGAGGGGGTGAAAAGCATTTTCAAGCAGCAATCACAATTCTTGTCAGAGTGAACCACAACAGTCACTAAATTACCCTGTGCTTAACCCTCTGGTAGCTTGGCTCAAAAACAGTCAGCCTCAACTTAGAGGCACTGTGTGAAGTATTTATGCAGTACAAAACCTGAAACAAAGTGAAAATATAACAAAGCAACAATCCCACACCAATTTATAAAAATAGAGAGCATTTTAATAAATAATTTGTCACCAAAACGCCCAAAATCAAGTCAGTACAACCGGACTTAGAATTTTTAAAGATTTTAATAAAAACTAGTGCCTAAATGAGCAAATCGACAAACGCAGGCATCTAACTGTGCGAGACATGGGCAAAGTCGAAAGCTCTAGCTGACCGTGATGGAGTGTGGTTTGGATACACAAACTGAGATTAGGCCTGGTCTTGGCCTACTTTCAGATTTAAAAGAAATTTTGAAGGAAAAAGGACGAAGCTGCAGGCTGTAGCCAACACCAGATCCACGAGACCAGATACCCTTCCGAAGAGGAGCCGCTGAACAGGATTTGCTACTGCGGAGAAAAACATAGCAGGAGGCACATAGGGCAAATTAGCAAGCATGTAGGTTTCTGTCTTCAGCATGTTTTTAGGTCACTTCTTAGCTGAAAATGTTGCAAGTGCCAAGGTTTGGTTTCTGGCTGTTTGGGCACCTTTAGCACCAGGTCCAAGGGTGCAGGACTCAGTGGGCACAACTTGATGTGTAGGACTCACTTCAGGCAGGGTCAGGTGCAGAGTTCAAGTTGTTGGACCTTTCTATGTCCCTGTGGCTGAGAGCAGAAGGGCAGACAAATAGCGTTTGGAGTTACTCTGGTAGTCCTGGTTTCAAGCAGAAGGGCAGGCTTCAAGCAGCTGGGCAGTCTTCTGAGGGAACAGGGCTGGCTTCAAGCAGCAGGGCAGTCCTCTGGTAGCAGCAGGGAAGTCCTCTGAAATACAAGGCAGGAATTCTGAGTGCCCCTCCAGGTCCAGAAGTGTACTGACGAGTGACTCTGAGGGTTTTGTTTTTATACCTGGTGCTAGCTTTGGACAGGGAAAACTTCTAGAGTTCCCCCCTCACAGTTAGTTCTGGAATGTTCTTCCTTCCCTGCCCAGGCTTCAAGAGGTCTAGGTTGACAAAAGACTGGTGTTAAGATCTTTGTGAGTGCTCTGAGGCAGCTCCTTTGAAATGTAAGTGGGGAAGGGAACAGCTCTGCCTCTCTCATCCTGGGAGGATGGCCCATGCTTCCATCACCTAGCCCCCCCTTGTCCGACTATTTTGGAGGACTACACAAAGGCCAACTGCCATTCTATTCACAGTCATGTAACGAGGACATGGGCAGCATGGCACCAAATAGACCAAGAAAATTGCTTTCTAAAAGTGGCTTATTCAGAATTGGGACTTAAAATCTAATTTACCATCTAATTACAATTCTTTTGAGATCAAACATGACATGTCTACCTGTTCCTAAACAAAAGTTATCTCTTATCAAAAGTAATAAGGTACCCAATGTGTGGCTCAATGGTTAGAGCGGCAGACCCTGATGCAGAGGTCTAGCCTGGGACCAGGGTTCAATTCCCCGCCTCGGCGGGTCTTGGGCTCAAAAATTCCACGGACCTGATAATTCTTGCCTCGGTGCCTATTCCAATCATGGAGTCCCACTCTGCAACTCTGGGCAATAGCTTGCTTAATCTCCACAACGGCCCCCACAACGCTAAGGATGCCTGGCCTCCACCTTGGGGGTGCCCAGGAGTGGACGCCTCACAGGGAAAGCCAGGATGGGTTCCACAGCGGTATTCGTACAAGCCCCTTGAGACCCTTGCGGGTGAGTAGTGCGCTATACAAGTATCAATTTACATTTTAATGTTAACTTACGGGAGAGATAGGCTTCACAGTAGTGAAAAACGAATTGGGGAGTTTTTCACTACCAGGACATATAACACTTACAACTGCATGTCCAACTTTTTAAATACAATTATCCCTGTCATATGAGCTGTTTAGGGCCATATCTGAGGGGTGAATTTTATATATTAAAAATGGAGGTTTAGGCCTGGCAAAAGGTATATGTTGCCAGGTCGATTTGGCAGTTTGAAACTGCACACGGGCTGCAATGGAAGGTAGACCTATTTTAAAATGCTACCTAATTGGGTGGCACAATCAGTGTTGCAGGCCTACTAGTACCATTTAACTCATTTAATTTACAGACCCTGGGGACATGTTGTACTACTTTACTAGGGACTTCTAAGTAATTTAAATGTGCTAATCGGGTGTAGGCCAATTTGACCATGTTTCAAGGATTAAGCCCAGGCACTTTAGCACTGGTTAGCTCTGCTAAAGTGCACAGAGTCCTAAAGCCAACAAAAACTAATTTCAACAACGGGTGGTGAGTAGGCTAAACGTTTGGGGGAAGACCATCCTATGGCTGACCGGTTAACCGTGGTAGTTCCTTGCATTTTGTAGGCATCTAAGCATGGTGGTGACTACCACTAGTATTATTCTGACCATAGTATTCTGCAGAATTATTTAGTGATAATCACTTTCATTGTTCGAAATCCTAGGAGTCTAATCAGAAGGTTTATTTTACAGTACTTGGAGTAGTAATACGCTAGTACTAGATAATGCTATTCACTAACCTACAGGTAGATATCTCTGCATGTACCCTTTTTTCTGTGCAGAGATCCCCGGACACATAAGCCTACATTTTAGTAATAACTGTAGGCGGGACAAGGGAGAGGATCACTAGAAAATGGGGATTACTTACTACAAAATCTCAGGGGTTTAGGGAAAAGTAAGGAGGGGTTCAGGGAGGGACAGGCTACTACAAACACCATCTTAAAAAACAGAGAAACCCTATTGCTATTCATAAACTACACATCTAAAGTTACTACAGCCCTAAACATAACATAACAAAACAGTAGTAAATGTAATCCAACCCATTATTGGAATAAGTCAAGAACTATATACGGCCAGTTAGTTTTGCTGTAACACACTCCCATAGAAATGAATGCAGGAAGGGACTGCAAATAACTCCCCATTGGAAATAATGGTCAATATATAAAACTATATATATATATATTGTGTTGAATGTTAAAAAAGACATAATTGTTAAAAATGTTATCAATGTATTTATTTTAAATTAAATCACATTTTTAATCTTTTGGTAAAACTTTTGGTAAAAAATAAGAGTAATTTCAATTAGTTCTACATATAACTTTTAACAAAATGTAATACATTTTAAATTGAAATAATGGGTGGGATTTAAAAAAAAGATTCTATAAGAAAGATTATTTATACTTTTTTATTTTTTTATTAATGAATTATTTACTACAGATTCAATTTACTGAGTTAATATGTTCCAGCATTCTATATTAATAGTTTAGGTTTTCAAAAAACATTGTAAACCATTGTACATGTATATTGAAATATTTTTATATTTAATATTTTTCCCTATACTTTCCCAATAGAGTGATCTCTGTTGTGGTATTGGTGAGCTCCACCTACATGTGAAAAGCTACTAGTATTAATTTGACCTGATAAATCCTGTCATAAGAGGCACCATCAGGTGGTGGAATCATGCAAGTCTACATTTACTTGTAAATCTACACTTCGGAGTTGTGAATAGCAAAAAAATGTAGTTTTTCACCAAGGTGCAGTAAAATGTTTTACTCGTATGTAAATCTACACATAAATTTATCTTTATGAATCAGATACTTATTGTGTACGTTTATTGTTACCAGTCTGCTGTTTGAATCTGTAAGACTTTTAAGCCCTGAACAATAGCACAGGAGTACGGGTCTGTGAAATTTTTCTCCCTTTGCTATACTGCCTAGGATTGCAAACTTTTTTCATTTTTTAAGCCTAAAAGGATGCCTTCTTCGATGACTGACCTCATACAATTACTGGCCAATCAGATAGTCGACGCCTGTAAAGAGGGGAATCAATTTTGCAACCATCCTATTAGGTACTACTTTCTTTAAGATATGAGAGCTGGCAGACAGCTAAGCTGTCCTTAGCTAGACCTAACAAGAAAAATAGTTCATACAGACTGGGTCTTTTAAATGTTGATTAGCCTCTTTTCTGGAGCTAACCATCTGATCTGATACAGACTTCTAGTCGCATATTCCTTACCTTAGGATTATCCTCGAGTGTCAGACTGGATCCGGAAATTTTGCACAAGCAGTACCCCCTCCACGCCGGTAGGCGGCATCTTTTGGCTCTGTGTGGCGTTGTGGCATCATCTGTGCCAGAGGTGACATTAGCATTGCCTATATAGGCGACACCCCAGCGAGCTGACATCAGCTCTATTCTTTCCATACCAGTTAGAGCAGATCCAGAGACCGCTACCCTCAGTCACTTTTTGAGTGTCTTTTTGTCTAAGATTTTTGAGACTTGTCTCTTGGTGTGGCAGGGATGTCAATGAGGAAGCCTGGATTCAAGCCTTTCGGGCACCTGTTACCAATAAATATCAGTGACGAACCCGCACCTCGCCTGTTTCAGGTGCCTTGACGTGCATCAATTGCCATGCCATGCATCCAAGGACATGCCGCAGCAAACCCTCAAGCTCCTTGCTGCTCTATGTGTGACACTGCAACAGTTTATATCCCATTCGAGAGGAAGGCATCGATCTTTGTTTCAGTTGAGTTCGTCCCATTCCTGTAAGTCCCACAAGAAAAAGAAGAGCAAGAAGTCGAAGAACTCTTCGACTTCAACCCGTCCGTCGAAGTCATCTGACAAGACGAGGGCACATCGACACTCTAGGCCTGCCTCTGCAGTTGAGCCTGCGCCTGGGTCATCTCCCCGCCTCGCTGAGTTTCCAGGAGATGGAGGTACTCCCACCCAACTTTGAGAAATTTTTTAGACCGTGCACCTCATATTTGGGCAGCTCATCCCTGCTGGATTGCCTTTGGGCCCCACAGGTTCCGGAGGAACCCTTATAGTTCTAACACCGGCGGGTTTGCCCTCAGTGCCAGTCAGGCCCATTGCATCCACAGATGGAACCAAACTGGTGCAAGTTCAGCTACCTCGTCCTACTCCAGTGCAGGTCTTGCTGCTGTTTGCGCCGTCTCCATTCTCATCCCTGACTCTGACACGGAGCCGGATGGGTGTAGTTTGATGCTGACTCTTGAGCCGACTGGAGATATTCCCTCCAGAGTGGAGCCTAAGCCCTACTCCTGTGGACTTAGACTTGGGGAAGATTGGGAGGGGCCACTGGACCCTTACGAATGCCAGCCCCTAGACCCTAATGAGGCCACCTGTTGTGAGGATTTGGCAAATGCCAGTGGCCTGGACATCTCCACAGATACTGGCTGATCTCTTCTCTTAGCAAGGCTACGGAGGACGGAGCGTCATTTGCTATGGTCATGAGGAGGGCGGCAGAGTTCTGGAACTTCAGTTGCCCTCCTTGGTTGTCAAGACTAATGTCTGGATGAAGGTCCTTCAACTGGAGTCACCCCTTAAGAACCACTTCTCCCATTTAATGAAGCCCTCACCAACGTCCTGCTCAGGGCCTGGTCCAAGGATTGCACAGGTACTCCTGTGAACAGGACAATTGCCCACCGCCATCACCGCCCCCAAGGCACCCCAACTTCCTCACCCATCACCCTACCCCAAAAAGCTTTGTGGTTCAAGCCTCCACTTCCCGAGAAAATCCTGGCGCATAACCTACCACCCCACCGGATAAGGAATCCAAAAGGGTGGACACTTTGGGCAAGAAATTGCTTTCTTCCGTCAACCTGGCACTGTGGTCGTTGAACACCACATGCCTTATCGGCCCTTACTCCCATTCACTCTGGGATTCGGTTGTTTTGGTGCTAAGGCCTGAGCCAAACTCTCCCAAGCTATTGCTGATGGGAGAGACACTGCTAAGTTCACAGTCTGATCTGGGCTGGACATGACCGACTCACTAGGCAGAGTGGTGTCTTCATCGGTGGCCTTACGGCTCCACGCCTGGCTGAGAGTGACTGTCTTTTCTGGGGATGTGCAGGCTTTGCTTATGGAAATGCCCCTATTTGGTCCGAGATCATCAACTCCTCACTCTCTTCCGGTTGCGTTCCTGCCTCCCTTCAGCTTGGCCAAATATCACCATTCTAAAAAAAACCTCTGCCGACCCTAATGATCTGAACAATCTGCGCCCTATCTCTAACCTTCCCTTCCTCTCAAAAGCCCTAGAAAAATGTGTTCTGTCCCAACTAGATAACCATATCTCCTCTTTCAATTTACTCGACACTTACCAATCTGGGTTTAGAAAGGGATGCAGCACAGAAACAGCGATGCTCAATATAACTGATGACATTTATCGCTCTCTTGACAAAGGCGAATCCTCACTACTTATCCTCCTTGATCTCTCAGCTGCCTTCGATACGGTACACCATCCCACCTTGCTGAACACCCTTAAAGATCGCTTTGGTTTTGAAGGCATTGTACTCAAATGGTTCACCTCCTTCCTCCAGAATAGATCTCAGTAAATTAAGCTCAGTCACTGCCTATCCAAACCCCAACCCATCACTCTCGTGGTCCCCCAAGGGTCTATCCTCTCTCCAACACTTTTCAACCTCTTCATGGAACCCCTCACTCTCATTCTTAAAAAATCCAAAATCAGTTACCACCTCTTTGCCGACGATACACAACTATACTACACGATTAAATCACACAATGACATCCTTCACCTCAATGACACCCTGCTGAAAGTCCAAGCCTGGTTTCACCTTAATCATCTTAAACTTAATCCTAAAAAAACAAAATCATCCTTTTCACCCCTAAACACAACTCCCTCCCCATTCAACTCTGGATCAAAGACATCAATGCTCTTAACTGCCCCCTCTCCACCTCCAATTCTATCAAATCCCTTGGTATCAGTATTGATCAGAACCTTACTCTCATCCCCCACATTAAGAACACAGCGAAAAGTGCTCTTTTCACCCTGCACCACCTCAAAAAAATCAAACCTTTCATTCCTGCTGATGATTTCAAAATCGTTGTTCAATCTCTTGTCCTATCCAAGATTGATTATGGTAACGCCACTCTGGCCGGCACCCCCAAAGCACACCTGGCACCGATCAAATCTGTCCTCAACTTAGCCGCTAGACTGATCGCTGACTGTAGAAAATTTGACCACATCTCCCCTGTCCTCAAAAATCTTAACTGGCTCCCAATTGAAGGTCGTTCCACATACAAGATAGCCTGCATTATACACAAAGCTCTTCACCAAGAAACCCCCTCTTACCTTTCAAACAAACTACATAAAGCAGGGAATACTAGATCCTTGAGAAGTACCAACTCCTTTGTCCTTATCCCTCCCAAAAGCAAATGTAAAAAGACCCAATCTCGTGCATTCTCCGGCAATGCACCTACAATCTGGAACTCTCTTCCCAAAGACCTTCGCTGCAACCCCTCCTACCCTCTCTTCAAAGGAAGACTCAAATTACTTCTCCTCAATAAATACTGGGGATCCTAATCTGTATCTAATCTGTATCTATCCTGAATCCTACTTAACATCCCCATCTCTATGCTCAACTCTCCCTTTATCTCCTTTTTCCACTCTCCTGACCCCACTACTTACCTGACTCGTTTATTCTCTTTCCTTCTTTTTCCACTTTAATTTATTTTAATGTTCATGTAGACTCGAAAACTTTATATTGTACTTAATCTGCACCTGTTTATGTAAAGCGCTCTGATACTCTAGGGTCCAGCAGCGCTATATAAAACCTTTAAAATAAATAAATAAATAAATAAATAGCAGAGCTACGGCCTTTCCATGGACCCTCGCCAACAGTTCTTTCGTGGCCACAGAAGGGGCTTGCAACAGCATCTCTACCCAGCCAGCCATCATGGCATGCAAGCTTCACAGGCCCTACGTGGCCGAGGATGTGGTACCCACAGACCCCATAGGTCAGGAAACCAGAGGTTGGAACAGTCCACTACTCCCCGGCAGCCTCCAGGCATCTTCAGTTTTCCCTACGACTATCATGGGCAACAGTGGGAGGCAGGATACCCCATCACCTGCGCCTCTGGAGGTCGATAATATCCGACCGCTGGGTTCTCCAGGTTGTCCGAAGGGGCTGCTCCCTCCCCTTTGTGGCCACTCCTCCACTCATGCCACCCACTTGCAACAGGCTATCAGAGGACCATCTTTCCTTACTTCGCCAGAAAGTAGCGGTTGTCTTGGCCAAAGAAGCCATAGTGAGGGTGTTGGCAGCAGAAGTAGATTGCGGTTGCTATTCCCGCTACTTTTTGGTGCCCAAGAAAGATGGAGGTCTTTGTCCTATCATAGAACTGCATCCTCTTAATTTCTTCCTGAAAAAGGAGAAATTTGAAATACTCCTGTGTGCCCTGGACCCAGGAAACTGGATGGTGGCATTCGACTTGTGGGATACATTTTTCCACATTCCCGTCCTGCCTGGCACTGACGATACCTGGGATTCAAGCTAGGTCATGAGCACTTTCAGTTCACCATGCTCCCCTTCGGCCTTACCAGCCCCCCTTGGGTGTTCACCAAGGTGATGGCGGTGGTTGCAGCTCATCTTCAGAGATCAGGGGTTCTTATCTGCCCCAATCACAATGACTGGCTGTTGAAGGCAGGCTCCTCTTTATGCGGTTGTCTCCCACCTCCAGACTATGGTGGACCTCCTGTACTCGTTGGGAGTCACACCTGGCCCCTTCTCAGATGCTCTTTTTCATTGAAGCTGTTCTGGACTCAGTGCAGTTATGGGTTTACCCTACAGAACGGCGAATCTAGGATATGATACCAATATTTCAGCCTCTATCCTGGGTTTCAGTGAGACTGACTCAGAGGCTGCTGGGCCTCCTGTCCTCCTGCATCCTGCTTGTAACATATGCAGGCTTTGCAGTGGGACCTGAAGTTCCAGTTGACGTAGTATCAGGGGAATCTCTCCAACATGGTCCAGATCTCAGAGGGCAATACAAAAGAACTACAGTGGTAGTTAATGAACTGCAATTGGGTCAGCGGCAGGCCCCTCTCCCTTCCCAAACCAGACCTGACAGTAGTAACAGATGCATTACTCCTGGGATGGGGCGGCCATCTGGAAGAGGTGGAGATTAAAAGCCTCTAATCTCTTGTGGAATCTGGGCTTACATCAACCTATTGGAGCTCTGAGCGATCCGGCTGGCATTAAAAGCCTTTCTACCCTCCATCACAGGAAGGCTAGTGCAGGTGTTCATTGACAACACTACCACTATGTGGTACTACAGCAAACAGGGTGGGGTGGGGTTGTGGACCCTTTGCCAAGAGGTCCTGCGACTCTGGACATGACAGTTCAACACCTGGCAGGGTCTCTAAACACCAGGGCCGACAAACTCAGACGAAGATGCCTAGCGCATCACAAGTGGCATCTCCACCCCAAGGTGGTGCAGGATCTCATTCAGCAGTGGGGAGAGCCTTGGTTAGATTTGTTCACCTCCACTAAGAATGCGCAATTTCAACAGTTTTGTGCAATGAAGTTCTTATGGCGGCTCTTCCTCAGAGAGGCTTTTCATCTTGAGTGAAGCTAAGGCCTTCTGTCTGCCTTCACGCCCAAACTACTCGTTCCCAGAGTTCTTATGAAGATCAGGAACAACTGGACCCAAGTTACCCTTGTGGTTCCGGACTGGGCTCTGAGAGTTTGGTATCCCCAGCGGTTGAGTATGGCGGTCTGTCCTCCGATTAGGTTGCTCCTCTGGGAGGATCTTCTGTTGCCGCAACAAGGGAAGGTTCTCCAACTAAATCTGTCATCCCTCCACCTTCATACATGGAGATCAAGTGGCCACAGTTGACAGCTATCGACCTTCTGCCCGAAGTCTGTGATGCTATCTTGACAACTCAGCGTCCCTCCACCAAGATGATGTATGCCGCCCGTTGGAATACATTTGCGGCATGGTATACTTAGTGAGAAACTAGTTGATCCCTTATCTGCTTCTTTTTTTCATTTTCTTTAGTTTATCCTAACCGTGGCCCAGCAAGGCTCTCCGTTGGGCTGTTTGAGGGGTTATTAATGTGCCACCTCTGCTTTTCTGTGGCTCCTAGATTAGCCATCTCTTCCAAGTGCCCTAATGTAAATAGGTTTCTTAAAGGACTGCAGCACATGTTTTCCCCCAGTTCCTTTGTTATGCCTGAATGGGACCCTGACTTGGATTTTACTTTCTCAATGTGCAGTCGCTTTGAGCCTCTACATTCTTGTTCCTCACCATCAAGACCGTCCTTCTTGTGGCAATAATATATGCCCGGAGGGTCAGTGAGCTACAGGCACTGTCTTTTCAGCGTCCCTACATTTTGTTTTTCCTTGACAAACGGGTCCTTCGGACTCGAGCTTTCTTCTTGCTGAAGGTAGTCACCCCGTGCCACATAGGCCAGTCCATCATTTTACCTACCTTTTACTCTCTGCCTCTACCCTCTAATGAAGAGGAGAGAATTCACCCGCTGGACCCAAAATGAGCATTGCTGTTCTGCCTAGGCTGCAGAAAACCGTTCTGGGTGGATGATCAAATCTTCGTGGGGTATGTCAGGGCCATGAAAGGTAAGGCTGTGCAGAAATTGACCATCTTCCGATGGATTGTGCTCTGCATTGAAATCTGCTATGCACTGGCCAAAAAGCAACCCCCAGAGGGTTTGCATGTTTATTCCACCAGAGCAAAGGCTGCGACCACTGCGTTAACACGCATAGTCCCTGTCCTAGACAACTGCCAGTCAGTAACGTGGGCCCCTATGCACATGTTCACTAAGCACTACTGCCTGTACAGTCAGGTCCATCTGGACAGGCACTTTGCCTGTTCAGCCGTGCAGGATTTTTGGGTGTGAAATTGTTTTGCAGACCCATCTCCGGCGAGTTGTTGCTTGGGTATCTATTCTAAGGTAAGGAATTTGAAACTAGAAGTCTCTATCAGATGAACAAGTTACTTTAAGGTAACACCTTATCTGGTAGAGGCTCTATCTGGCCACATATTCCTTACCTATCCTCCCTGCTCTGCGGACTGATTTTTAGAGAAAGGGCTTTTCTCCATGCTGGGCCCTAGGTTTCCATACCAGTGGTTAGGTTTTTTTAGGCTTTGCGCTCCTGCTGTGGAAAGTCCTGAAAAGAAAATGGCATCAGCGTGCTGGGGTGGTGCCTATATAGGGACCGCACAAGTCACTTCTGGGTCGGACAACGCTGATGACCCCATGCAAAGCCGAACAACGCCACCTACCAGCGCTGGGATATTGCTTACGGAAAATTTCTGGATCCAGTCTGAAGCATAGGGATAAGGTAAAAATCAGCTGCTAGATAGTCTCTCCCAAATAAAACATTACAAAAGGTAAGTAACTTGTTCTTTAGCCAGGAAATGCATGAACATAGGGAGAGAGGCATGTGTTTTTTGGTCTAGAAAATAGCTAGAGCCCACTTTAGCTGCGTACTGGAGATAGATCATATATACAGAGAGGGGCTTTGGGTTAGCTCCTTTTGCCTCGCCAACCCAACAAGACCCGCAATCATAGCAGGGACCAGAGCAGTGACACAAACTGTTACCTAAGCAGACCTCACCACAGTAGCCAATGTCTGCCACCATAATATGAAAAATATCTGCAACCAAAGAAAGGACCACAGCTTCCACCATAACAGGGACAATACCAGGAACACCTGCTTTCGCCACATCAGGGACCAAAGCTATAATAAAAGTTGGCAGGACCACAGTAACAATTGCTCTAACAGACGTAATAAAATCTGCCACAACATCGGTAGCCACAGCAGAGACAACAACAGGAACCATGGCAGCATCCATAGCCGCCACCAAAGTTGTCACTACAGCTGTTACAACAATCACTGTTCCAGCCCACACAAAAACAGCAACAATAACATTATCGTTGTAGTCCGATCCAATGGGCGCGATGTGAACTTTGACTATTCCAAACCCACAGTCAACCTTGCATTAACAACTTGTAGGCTAGCGGTAGACCCATGGAAAAGAAATAGGACAACAGAGAGAAATAGACATACTGGATACCATTACTTTGCCTTTTTGCACAGCCGGTCTTCATCTGTACTTCAAAAATATTGATATCTAAAGACAAGAGAACACTTTCAGTGTTACTTTGGAAACTAATGTTTGATATTAGAACTGATGTATCCGTTGTCACTCTCTGTACTTCATACTCTATTTTGTAGAAATTAAATACAATATTTCTTCTGAGCAGCAATATAATTAAAGCTGATGAAGTTTGAAGTTTAAAAGTTCTTAATAGAGCGCACTGTGACCAAGCGGCTTTCTGGCGCTAGGATTGGGACTAAGGAGCTCAGAAGGTAACCAAGAAGGAGTTAGCAGGAGTACGCTTGGGAGAAAAGGAAGGTTTTGAGTGCCTTGCAAAATTGTGAGTAGACTGAGATGGACCTAATAGATATTGGAAGGCTATTCCAGAAACGAGGAGCGAGTACTGAAAATCTGGTGCCACCAGTTCTGGTCTTTCGAAATCGGGGAATATTGAGAAGGGATTGGTTAGAGGAGCGAAGGGAGTGGCTAGGGATGTAGGGGCTGATAAGAGAATTAATGAACCGAGGGGCAATGCGGGCACGAGCCATAAAGGCAAGGCAGCCCATCTTGAAAAAGGACCTCTGACAGATGGGGAGCCAATGAAGGGATTTTAAGAATGGAGTGATGTGCTGAAACTTAGGAAGGTGGTGTATGAGGCGGGTTGCTTGATTCTGAATAGCCTGTAAACGGCGAAGTTCAAAGGCCGGAATTCCCACATAGAGGCTGTTCCCGTAATCTACGCGGGAAACAATCATAGCAAGCACAATGATTTTAAGGGCATCAGGGGGAAAAAACGGGAAACTTTCCGGATGATCCGGAGGGACAGAAAACAAGAGGAGACCACTGAGCTAACCTGGGCATGCATGGAGAGGTCCCGACTGACTTTGATACCCAAGGTCTTTGCTGAGGCCGCCGGCACTGGGGGAGGGCCAGAGGTGGACGGCCAAAAGGCGGCTGACCAAGGGCTGATGTTAGCACCAGTCAGGACCAACTCCGTTTTGTCCAGGTTGAGCTTAAGATGGTTGTGGTTCATCCATTCAGAAATAAAGACGAGGGAAGAATGAAACTTAGGCAAAGAGTCAGAGGAAGAGAGATCAAACACAAGCTGGAGCTGATATGGGTACTGCAACCAAAACTCTGAGCCATCACATATGAGCCATCACATATGGTTTGCCAAAAAGCTACCTGTACATCTGATTATATTGAGTACCATGATGAATACTGTAACTTGAAAATCATTCATTGATATCATGTGGGTAGTCTTAACACCTCAAGAGTTTACTCTAGTTCTAGTCTATATGTTCATACCATACAAGAAATAGTGTATATTTAATGCGATTCCACTAATCTACTTTGTTGAATCAATGTAAATGAACATTGAGTTTGCAATCCTGATGGACTTCTCTTTGTGGAATAAAGAAGTGCAGGGAGTTTGTAAATGACTCCATGTGAAAGCAGCAAAGTGTAAATAATTAGTTCTTTTCCTGAAAATTGACTCCTTGTAGAAACTAGCAAAGCGTAAAGATGTGTTCATATCCTGAGGCAAACCTCCTTGAGAAAACTAGCAAGGTGCAACATGTGAAATCCTATCCTGATGGTAGACTTATTGTCAAAATGAACACGGTGCAAAATAATAGTTGGTATCCTGATGATAGACCTCTGGTAAAAACTAGCATTGTGCAATATACAAGTTTTTAATCATCATAAACATATCTTGGGAAGAAAAACAATTGCAAGTCTTTATCCCAATATGAGTGAGTGCAAGGCTGTCTGTTTTCTGGATTCTTTTTTGAAAATTGCCCTGAAAAGGGTTTTCTAGACCTTCTGGCACCAAAGTCTTAGTCAGTGTGCCACCCTGAAAGAGAAAACCTGATGGATTGCAAACACCTCTCAACCCACTGAGCATTCATTGAGTGAGATTAATTCTAGATAACATCAATCCTGTGAGATTTCTCTGAGATAGTTAATGGAACCCAAACTCTTAATCCGAGAAGACTAGGAAACCATAAATACATTTTCAAAATGTATTTAAAAATCAAAATCCTTTCCTAGTGCATACAATATGAATTGTATTTATTATAAAAATAACCAAATTAGTGGCAGCACTACTTATTAGGAGGACAATAAACACAAACTGTTGTAAAATTGTGATGATATCCTAAAGCTTCTTTATATCAAGAAATCCAACCCCATCATTCTCTCAACTAGCAAAGTTAAACTTAGAACCAAGTGAGGGCTCCTTCGTGTTTCAAAGATGGCTCGCACCTGCATATCTCATATGAACAATAGAATCAATGTTGAACAAAGAAACAGCATCTGTGTCTGCCGGTAAGCCCAGGAGTGAAGGCTGGAGGTGCCGTCCCTGCAGCATTCAGCAAAAGACGGTAATTAAAGCCTGTCTGACCTCCAGTTTTGATTCCCTGGTACCATGTTACTTTCTCCCCTATTACAATCTGTTCTTAGTTTATAGATTGTATCTGAACATTGCTGAACATTTGCAGAGTAGACAACTCACAGTAAAGCCCTTGCAGCCTTTTAATTACTTATATTCTGTCAAACGTTGCCTGTTGTTTTCAAACAATAAGTGAGAAGTGAATATATCAATTTCTAGGAAAGCTTGTTCATTTAAAAATAATCACTTGAAAAACTGCTATACACAGATGCCATGCAGAATTGGGGTGACATATATATATATATAGGATGTGATCAAGATAAAGCTCATGCTCATATGAATTGCAACATGAGTGAAACCAGAGGTGGGTCTTTTTGAGCTTTTATGAAGAACTGTCAGTCGATAGATAGGGCCCCGTAGTTGTTTGGCTAAGCTTTTTAAAAGTGTTCCCTCCATAATATGTGTGTGGGAGAATGTCTTGTTAGACCAGACCCATTAAATAAATCATCCAGTGACATCTTACAGGAAGTGGTTGAGGAACATGTGCGAAAGTCACAATTGAAGACAGAATCCAGTAAGCCAACGGTTATGTCACATGCTATTATTTCGACACCATCTGTAATTGAACCTTATTTTAAGTATGTGATGAGCTCCCAGGCAAGGTACTATTTTATCAATGTTTAGGCTAAATCAGGTTCATCGCTTGGTATATGACCCACTGATTGGCCATGAATATAAAGAATCAAAGAAATTTCCTTGACAACGTTACGACTCACAGCACACTGCACTTTATTTTTTTAATAAACTTTATACAGGAACAAGAAAAAGATAATTTCTACCAATTCTTTGTGCAGCAAACTTGAGACAGTGTCAACCTGATCTATTTACAAATGCTCTCTTTATCATTTATTGTGGCTTGATTGTATAGTGTATTCAGGCTTTAAAGCTTGTATTGCAACCTTATGTGTGAATTAACAAGTTTTGTATTCCATAGATTGTTTTTAACATTTCAAGTATAATATTTATAGTATGTTACTTGTACTTTTAGTGTTACAATATGTATATTAATGTATATATGCATTTATGCAGCATAATAAATGAGAAAAACTGGACTTTAATTTTATTTTCCTTAATAATGGTCGATAGGGAAAAAACTAAATCCAAAAACCCCCTCTAAAATGATTTAAAAATGGCACAAATTTTCCAGTTTAGATGAACTCCATTTTGACAAGTGTGACAATTTCTTTGTCATGAAAATGAAAGAGACCAAACATTTTCAGATTTCGGGACAAATTAATTAATTTTCTCCAGATGCTTATCCTGGTCATAAGTGTCTAAAAAAAAGAGGATGTCGAAATCACAGGTGAAAATGGTGTCTTTGGTGATGTCGAAGGCAAAGCTGAAACATTTTGTAAAGCGACGCCAATTGAGTCTGACAACGTAGACACGGTTGATGTTGAGGATGAAGCGGGCACATTTTTAAAATAGCAATGGAATCTAAATGTTAGACAATGTTGGTGGTGTGATTCTTACCAGTGTTGTCGTGAGTGGGGATACCTCAGGTGATGGCACTGGTGGATTGCTACATAGAACTTCTCCAATGATTAGCAACTTCATTGTAGTTCAATATGCTTGAAGCACTCTTATTGGTTTAATTACTTCTTCCACGGCAAAGGCCAATATTGGCAATTGTTCCAACGGAATTCCCAGGTAAACTGTTTCTCGGCAGATCATGCACCAGAAAGCAGGCCTCACTGTGGTATATAAAACTAGGTTTTTTTTTTTTTTTTACAAAATATGGCCCCAGCAGGAAATCACTTGAAACAATATCTCCACTTAGATTTGACTGGAGTTCCTTCACAGACTTTAGACCTGATTGACATGACCATCTTTGGCATAACATGCCAAGACTGTACATAGTTACAGTCCTAGGCAATATTTATTTTATTGAGGGTTAGGTCTGTTTGCTAATGGACCAGCAGCTTTAGGTAGGAATCTGTTCATACATACATCAGTATTAATTGGCCAAAGGACTCTTCCATCTAAGCCGAATATAATTAAACTATATGTTCCATTCTGCACCAATTCTGTTGACTTGCTATCAGTGATGTTTTTGTTCCATTTCCAGCCTGAAAAGTGTTGAATTAACATTGGCAATTGTGGATGTCTTTTACATCTTTTAAATACAGTAAGCTCAGGTATGCAGTATATTGTGCTGTCTTGCTTAGAAATATCATTTCTCTCGGTATCATGCATGTCCTAAACAGGGTATCAGTGCCCTTAACTTGCTAAAGGTTGGTTCCCCACCAAAAAACATCTGTACATATAGCCCTTAGTGTTCAGGATGGCCGCAACCATCTGAAAGTGTCATCAGAGCTCTGTGCCTCCATGGGGTCCATCTGAGCTTTCCTCGAGGGCTTAGTGTAAGCACCTTTTTGAAACACAAAGTTCCGCTGTAGGTGGCACCCGCATTCTGCGCAGATCTCCATCCTTGCCTGATTTTTAAGACGTTTATGTTCAGAAGATTCAGAGAAGTGTGTTGCACAGGACATGTGCACTGGTATAAGCATGTCCCGCATTGTACCAGGGACCTACACCTATAATCACCACAGAGAACACATCAGTGACAGCAGCTGTCACAACCATAACCAAGACCACAGCTGTATCAACAACAATGACCAGAGCATTGATTACAGCTCCTACCACAGCAAGGATTGCAGTAAAACCACAGCCATGATCACATCTGTCACCATAGCAGGTACTTTGGCAATGACCACAGCTGCAACCTCAGAGTCAGCATGAACAATAACATCAACCACAGTTGCCCTCTCAGCACGCCCATAATAGCACTGGCCACAGCGGTAACAACAGGCGCCATAACAGTGGCTGCTACAGCTACCTCAACAGCAGCTGCAACAATGGCTGTAAGCACAGCAAGGACTACAGCACTGATGACAGTTCACATCACAGTTGTAATCCCAACTGTCACCAAATTGCAGCACAATAACAGCAACCACAGATCTAACCACATCACTTTTAACAACAGCCCCAACAGCAGGGACCACAGCAGTAACTACAGCTGTAACCACAAGAGGGACCTCAACAGCAACAACAGGTGATAACATTATACCACCACTAATAACAGTGCCAGTGGGTCTGCAGGCGGGGACGGCAGGATTAACTCCAGTTGTAACTGCTGGAAAAAACATAAATTTGGTGATTGGATTGCGTAAATTAATCTAAGCCACTGCTATTAACTCTGGGCTGCATTCCAGTTGACCCTTTTATCACTGTGCCATGACAGACAAATACCAATCATATACAAATCAAATACCAATCATATATAAATATAAATCATATATAAATCATTCTATTTTCTGCTGCAGCACCAATAATCCATCTGAACTGCATGTTACATCCCCTCTCAACGGACAACAAGCAATCCCAGACTAGTATTGTTCTTGTTAGAACTCATCATTGAGGTTCGACTTAAGTCCGTTGCACAGAGACCATTAGTCCCATGTCTTGGCATACTCTTCGCATTCATGCCATCTCACTGAGACAAAAAACGAAGCACTGCCAAAACCAATAGGTCTGATTATAATATTTTAACACCAGCGTGCTGAATTATGCATTATTAGTGTCTCTCGTTCATGTGAAACCAGCCTTGTTCTCTGCCTTTTATGTCGGTGCCATGTTTTTTTCCTATGATCACTGTGCCACGGAGCAGGCTATTGTGCTGATCCTAAGATAATTGTACTGCAGCAGGCTACCTGCAAAAGAGTGTACTCTTCGGGGAACAATATTTGCAGGTTTTTTTACTAATAATTATGGCACTGTGGAGAAGTGTGGCTCAATGCTTAGAGCGGCAGACCTTGATGCAGAACGCTGGCCAGGGACCAGGGTTCGATTCCCGCCTCGGTGGGTTTCGGGCTTAAATTCCTCTGACCGGATATTCTCGCCTCAGTGCCGATTCTAAGCATAGGTCCCACGCTGCAACTCTGGGCAATAGCTTGCTTAGTCTCCACAAAGGCCCCCTGATACACAAGGGATGCCTGGTTTCACCATGGGATGCCCAGGAGTGGACACCCCACAAGGAAAAGCCAGGAGGGGTTCCCTTGTGGTAGGAGTACAAGCGCCGGGATGCCTCCGGGTCACTGTTCGCGCTATACAAATACGCCACATTTACATTTACATTTACATCCTCATTAGTGGTGTTACTAGAGGTGTTAACACAAACACAGAAGGAGGATGAAGCTTCAGCTACTTTTGATTTAGGAATTAAATTAATGGGTACATCTGAGACAGTTTCCTTGATAGTTCACAGTAACATTTGAGGAGTTCTGGTAGTTTGCGGAAGACATTGGCAGCGCTTCCCATTCAAGAGCCACACAATAGTATGCATGCATTTATACTTGTCTTCTATTGCATGTGTTAACACATTCAAGCCAGAAATGCTGGTTTTGCCAGTGTTTATTTTTTCTACCTGTGAAGCTATTGAAAATGTTTCTAGCTATATGTGGAGGTGTGCTCGATTGCCAGTGCTGGCACCATGAACAAGGAGCAATGAAGTATTTTCAGTACCAAGTTGGTGGTGCTGTAACTTCTTTTTCCTGTTTGAAAATGGAGTCACTGGGTTGTCTTGTAGCAAGCGTTGAGGGACAAGGAAGGGATAGAGTAGGCTAAAATTGATTGCCCAAAAAGAAGCGGAGGGTTGCAAACAAATTAATGTACTTTGCATAGGGCTCCAAATATCTTGCCTCAGAAAGCCGTGGAATAATATATGTAAATCAATATAAGGCTATTGTCTTTTCCCTTTGTTGGGCACTTTTCCACTGCTAGAGTCCCCCACAGACTATGATTTTTTCCAAGTCACAGAGTGATGCCCATGGCAGAAGGCTTGTCTACCAAAACCCTTAGTGGTCTCTCCATGCCTGTACTTCAGCCAGAGTCATCTGCAGGTGCATCTGCAGGTGTATTGAGGGACTGCCAGACCCTCCTCTCTTCCTGCTCGCCTGCTTATTAGCTTGTGTTGCACTCACTGAGCCATGACTGCGACAGACTGGGTTAAGCAGCGCTCAAGAAGGTACGTCAGTCATGAGACATGGTCTCCGTGGCATGTTGGCAGGCTCTCTTGGGGTCTCATCTCTCATGATGAGCCATGCAGGTTAGTGGCCTTATTCCTAGCACTGTACCGGAGGTTTGAGTGGTCTAGGGGCACAGTCCGGCACCGCTCTTGGCGTCTGCTTCCATGCTTCTAGCAGTACCTCTCATTCAAGCATGTAATTGAGTCTCACCATAGACTAGCACTGAACGGTCACGATTTTACGGAGTCTCAGTCTTGACAGCCAAGAAGAGGAAACTGCCCAGGTTCCAAACTAGGGTGACATCCTGAATATCGGTAGGGAAGGGTCAATGACCGTGCTCACACTTTTTGCAGCTTTTAATACGTTTTTTAATGACATCATTAAAAAAATGCATCAGGGGGGTTTAAGTGCCTCTGGAAACAGCCTTCTTCGATTAGGGTCATTCCTCTCCATCAAATCAAACTAGACTTCTCCACCAAGTTCATCTCCGATCCTGCTGCTTCCATCAGGGCTCACCCCTCTCTCTGCTCATCTTTAACATGCTCCCTCTCCTGGAGCTTCTCAGGGACCTCCTGCTCTCCGCCTTCCACTCCTGTACTGATGACAGCACCTGTTGGCTAGTGGTTGGTGGGGGCCTAAGGCACCAGGATTGTTAATTGCAAAAGAGTAGGGTCCACCTGTACATAACCACATATGGCACCCTCACTTAACTTGCTCCTTATTTCAGACACCAAGTTACTTTCTACTGATTAGCACAAAATCCTGAATTTAGCATGAACACTCCCGCTAGGACAACAGTAGACAGAGCACCTTTTCAAAAGAGGCAGCTCAAGTGACTACAATCCAGCAGTGCGCAAGACCTCCATGTTGCTGTCATATGTACCTTCACTGACTCAAACCTGAACTTAGTAAACATCCTGTCTTCATGATGATGAAACTTCCATCCGCAAGCCAGGTGATTCACATTGACGCAAATGAAAAGGGACACTGCCTCTACGCAGAAATGTCTTCCCCGGCTCACACTGAAAGCCACAATAAACTTCAAGGTGTTTTGACTGGCTTGCAGATGCCTTACGTGGACCTCACCAAGCTCTGTATGCGACAAAAGCTGTGCTGTCCATGAGAACTTAGATCATGTAGTATAGGTATTTGATCGGCCTTTGTCTCATCCTTGCAAGTCTGCAAATGAAATCAGATTGAATATCAATTAGTATATTAAGTAGAATTTCCATTACTGGCACCCTTTAATTGCTTTGCGAAACGTGCAAACGGAACTAGCTGGAATACATGTTGTACTCCAGCATCAAATCTAAAGTGGGAGATATTCCTACTCAGCAAAAATATTTCTTTTCATTGATCATGGAACACATGTGCTACCTCGCATACACGTTATTTCGGGCCTACTGATGAAAGCGTTTTTGAGACGGTCAAATCGTACTCCAGTAGTCCTCCTTGATGTCCTCACAGACCACCGGCTGGAAATCTCTGCCCACGCCTCCCCTGTCTCTTATGTACCCAGCACTCCACCATGGGCTGAGGGCACTGCATGTGGAGGCCTTTGGTTCAGGAGTGAATGTGGAAGTGGCAAGGGGGGGGGGGGGGGTTGGGAGATCTGGAATATATTCTACTAAATGAGGACATTGTACAGAATAGAACACCCTACCTTAACTGTAACTCAAGGTGAGCAAAATGGACATTCTTTGCAGATCGGGTACACAGGGGATCTGTCGGAGACGTACAGGCAGGTTTTAAATAATTGGCAATCAAGAGGCTGACGTGGACCCAGGAGCGTCAGGGCTTTTTCTTGTTTCCCCCGCGTGCCTCGTCGTATTCTGAAAGAGTTATTTCAGAACTGGTTGTTACAGTGCCCCTTAATAGGCGCTGCCAGTCTCCTCACCCTGCGTTGTCCCGCAGTGTACCGAGTGTTTACAGCAAAAAATAATTTTGCAATTCTAAATAGACAGCAGCTTAAAGTTGCATCTCTGCTTCTGGGAGTTGTGTTCACCTTCAGCTACCTTCACCCTGTTCTATAATCCTCTGCTTTCGATTGTGTTTCTACTAGCTAAGCTTCAGGGGGGTTTTCTCCAGAGGCAGACCGAGGACTGCAAGCAAGGGTAGCATGCATCGCCTGCCCGTCCTTGCCTCGGGCCGTCGGAGGTGTTGTCATGCATGGCACAATGCTCATTCGTTACAGCAAAGTGGGCGCTTTGAGTACATTCCCTACAGAGTACGGATTAAAGTCCACTTCTGTGAAGTGCGTCCCTGGATCCTGTCTCCATCGTAGTCTGTGGCATTGCCTGAGGTGATATCATGGGTCAGACACTGTTACATTCCAGATGTGGCGCACACCGAGTGGCCGCTCTGTGCTTCTGACTGATGAATATCAGAAGCCTAATGGGATGCTAATGCGCCTGATGTTTATTTTTCCATGTTTAGTAGGAAGCGCGTCGGTAAGGGTCGTGTGTTATGCAGCAGCGCCCTGTGCACTTGAAGTTTAAAGGGGAAATTCGGGAGTGTGCGTCATTAGAGAGCTGTGAACAGATGCTATAATTTGACTCCTTTCTAATATATGCTTTAAGTTCCTTAAATGACCACTTTTTGGGTCGTCTACACAGCGCATGCGCTGTCTCACAGGGACATTTTGTTAACTACTCATTAGGCTTTGGAGGGCACCCATTACTTACCATTAGCTGGCATCATCCTGCTTGTTGCTTGCATTCCGTTGCTCGGCGCTGCAATCTCCACAACTACTTCTGTGTGGTGCTTCCCTAGAGCAAGGCCCATGTACTGTGTCCTTACACTGCTTGTGCTTTTGGGAGGTATTATTTTCTTTTTGCTGACTCACGCCACAGAGTGCATATTTTGTAGTTGGCTTAGTGTTGTATTACTCCCCTCCCTCACATGGTTGTGCTTACTTCTTACCTCCCACCGGTTCCCAGTTGCCTCACTCCTGTTGCCCCTCACCCACCATACCAAAACTCTGCTGGTCACGTCATAGCGATTTTTTTGTTAACCATCTACACACCCGCCCTCTACCCCTTCCTGTGTTTTGTCGCTTGCACAGCCCCGTTTGTATTGCTTCTTCCTACTTTCCTTTTCAAAGATGATTCTTCCACAAGTTGTCCTTTAGCAGATGCTTGCACAATGTGTGTATTTCAGTGTAAATTATCAGTGTTTGTGAAACGTTCCTGTTGTATTTGCTTCTTTCATTCCACGTGTTTTCCGCGTTGTCTCACTCCTGTTGCCGTGTTGGCCCCCCCACCCACAATAATTTGGCGTTGTAAATGACAATGTCTTTTGCCCATGTGTTTTGGTTTGGAGTGGATGTATGTGGCTTGGAGTCGAATTATGTGGATTGGATTGGAATTGTTAGTTGTGGAATAGTGTGGTACTGAGTAGATTTGTGTTGTGGAATTATGTGGTATAGAGTGCGTGAAATTATATGGATAGTAATTATGTGGTATCGAGTGCAGAGTTTAATTATGTGGATTGGTATTTTGTGTTGTGGAGTGGTATGTAGTGAAGTTTAATTATGTGGTGTGCTGTAGACATTTTGGGCATGATGTAGAATTCTGTGGTGTGGTTTGGATGTATGTGGTGAGTTGAACAATTGTTACTTACCTGTAAACAGGTGGTTCTCCAGTAACGGTGTCTTTCATAGTTTCACATGCTTGAATATTACCCGTCGTCGAAGGGGGAGCCCCATGGTAAATAAAATAGCAATAAAATCCCAATAAATATGTGTATAAAAACATATCACATAAATTCCAACACTAGAAATACTTATAAGCACAAGGTTAGCATTAACACATAGGAATACATGGCGAAAAGAAAAAACCCTTTATAACATATCCATGTCATTATGTTAGTCCAAACTACAGCCAATCAGGCGCAAGCACCCCTCCAGAACCTTCTCAGAGGCTTAGGCCCTCAGATTTTCGTAGCACAGGAGTAACAAAAAGAGTCTAGGAGGAGAAGCGAGCCTCTGAGGGGAGGCGGGTGGGTCGCATGTGAATCTATGAAAGACACCAATACTAGAGAACCACCTGTTTACAGGTAAGTAACAATTGTTCTTCTCCAGTATTAGGGTGTCTTTCATAGATTCATATGCTTGAATAGAATAGTGCAAAAATCACAGTTGATGGACAGAATGCAGAGCAATGTCATACATTCACCCCAGTACAGAGATCTGGGCCTAAATCCATCGTTTTTTTGCACTCCACACCACCCCAGTTCAGACATGGCCATATGCAAATCAGTCTGACCCTGTGCCTCATGGGAATAGTCCAGCCCGAACTGCCAAGCCATGCCTTCCCTGGACCGGAAACAAGCTTCTGAGGACCGGTTTCTGGCATTCCAGCCGATTTCAGCCCGGCTTGCTTGAATCCAGTGGTGTGGAGAGCATGGGACTCTCGTCTGAGCATACCCATTCCACTCGGGGTGACAAATGCAAAAATCACAGTTGATGGACAGAATGCAGAACAATGTCATACATTCACCCCAGTACAGAGATCTGGGGCTAAATCCATTGTTTTAGCACTCCACACCACCCCAGTTCAGACATGGCCATATGCAAATCAGTCTGACCCTGTGCCTCATGAGAACATCCAAAACCGGTCCCAGGATGCTTGTTTCCGGTCCAGGGAAGACATGGCTTGGCAGTTCGGGCTGGACTGTTCCCATGAGGCACAGGGTCAGACTGATTTGCATATGGCCATGTCTGAACTGGGGTGGCTGAGCGAGCTAAAGATTGGTGATGGATTAAACCCAGATCAGTTGACTGGGGGTGAGTGTTTGATTGGCTCAAACGCTCGGTCCATCATCCCCTTTTGTATCGCTTTGTTCGCCCTAAGTTGGCAAGGTATGCTCAGACGTGAGTCCCTTGCTCACTTGGCCACTGGATTCAAGATAGCCTGGCTGATGAGGATTATGAATCCGAAACCGGTCCCAGGATGCCTGTTTCCGGTCCAGGGAAGAACTGGCTTGGCAGTTCGGGCTGGACTGTCCCATGAGGCACAGGGTCAGACTGATTTGCATATGGCCATGTCTGAACTGGGGTGGCTGAGTGAGCTAAAGAATGGTGATGGATTAAACCCAAATCAGTTGACTGGGGGTGAGTGTTTGATTGGCTCAAACGCTCTGTCCATCATCTCCTTTTGTATCGCTTTGTTCGCCCTAAGTTGGCAGGGTATGCTCAGACGTGAGTCCCTTGCTCACTTGCCCACTGGATTCAAGATAGCCTGGCTGATGAGGATTATGAATCCGAAACCGGTCCCAGGATGTTTGTTTCCGGTCCAGGGAAGACATGGTTTGGCAGTTCGGGCTGGACTGTTCCCATGAGGCACAGGGTCAGACTGATTTGCTTATGGCCATGTCTGATCTGGGGTGGCTGAGTGAGCTAAAGAATGGTGATGGATTAAACCCAGATCAGTTGACTGGGGGTGAGTGTTTGATTGGCTCAAACTCTCCGTTCATCATCCTCTTTTGTATCGCTTTGAATAGAATAGTGAGCAGTAACAGCTGGCTGCAAGAGTAATCCAGCAATGCATAGGTATGAAAATGCAAAAATAGCATAACATAGCCAGGTAGGAATGATAATAAGAATAATAACAATATAATCGCATAAACCATATAGGTGGAGGGAAGAAAATAGAGGCTCACCTTAGTTAAAAAGTTTGCGAAGCACTGCTTGGCCCACTGCCGTATCAGCTTCGTTGATCGTTTCAAGGCAGTAATGTCTCGTGAAAGTGTGCCTGCTGGACCACGTAGCTGCTCGGCATATTTGATGAATTGGCACATCAGCAAACAGGGCAGTAGAGGATGACATCGCCCTGGTGGAATGAGCTCTCATTGAGGATTGAAGAGGCTTGCCAGCTTTCTGATGACAGAAAGAAATTGCTGAAGAAATCCAACGTGCAATAGTTGGCTTGGTAACAGATCGCCCCTTACGCATGCGTCCGTAAGCAACGAACAGCTGATCAGATTTGCGAAAGGGTGCCGTCCTGTCGATGTAAAATTTAAGGCATCGCTTAACGTCAAGTGAATGTAAACGTTGCACCGTTGGAGATTGAGGAATGACAAAGAAAGTCTTTAAGAAAACAGGTTAATTGAGATAAAAGTCAGTGGGCACCTTAGGCATGAAAGCCGGGTTGGTATGAAGCACAACACAGTCCGATTTGAATTGGAGGAAAGGAGGTTTAATGGTAAAGGCGTGAATATCACTCACGTGACGTGAAGAGGTCAAAGCAAGGAGAAGGGCCACCTTCCAAGTCAAAAATTTTAAATCCGCTTTGTGGATAGGCTCGAATGGCGCCTTCATCAATTGCGCCAGAACAATATTGAGATGCCAGGTAGGAGGAGGGCGCCGAATGGGCGGGAACTTCCCGAACAGTCCCTTGAAAAATTGACGAATGACCCTGGAAGAGCAGAGAGACGAGGAGCCATCCTGCGGGAAGCGAGAGATTGCCGCCAAGAAGACTTTCAAAGTGGAGTGGGAAAGCCATGATTGTGCCAGCTGTAGAAAAAACGGCAGTAGTTGAGCCGGAGTGGAATGAACCAGGCTTTCAGCGTCAGAAAGCGCTGAATCGTTGACTTGTGGAGATGACTTGTGTGGTGTGGAACTGTGTAGCATTGAGTAAAAGTTTGTTGATTGGAATTATGTGGCATGGTGTGAGTGTATTTACGTGGATTGTTGCTATGTGACAGAGTGGTTTTATCAGGGGTGCATTTATCTAGTATTGAATAGAGTAAAATTATGTGGAGTTGGATCCTGTTGCGTTGAGTGGTATTATGTGGAGTGGAGTTATGTTGGGTAGCGCTGAATTGTGGGGCAGCAAATTGTGTTTCGAGGAATTGTCTGATGTTGTTTGTCACACTAAACATGAATGTATGCCACAAGGTATCAATGCAAGTGGAGCAATCGGTTGCGTCCTTCGCTACGGTGCTCGTGTGCAGAGGATAGAACAGTTCCGTCCTCTGCGCACGATCATCAAATCTCTCTGCTGTAAATAGCAGAGGGATTTCCTTTTTTGTTTTTGAGACTCAGGAGTTACCCCAACCTCCTGAGGCAATTTGTTTTCTGAATGTATTGACGATTACAATCGCACGCATGGCGTGGTCACGTCATTACATAGAAAGTGAAACAGAAATGAGCTGATCGGCTCGTTTCAGTTTCACTGATCCAGTGTTCGAGGGGCTATCTCAGCCCCCCTCAGCATCGAAACACACAGGAGAGGTTTTGTTGGAAAGAAGGAGATAGTTGTAAAGGGGAGAGTCTCTCATTTCCAATCATACCCTTCCGTACCGGAGCCCTGCTTGGGGATCGCCGCAGGAGGGCATTTCCCAAGCAGGCCCCCTTGGGCAAGGGCCTTTGCTTCCCTCATATTTCTGTGGGATATTTGGCAATAGCCCCGGATCTGCCCCCAAAAAGCACACAAGGCACCAGGGATTTTTTATTTTATTTTATAAAAGAGGGGTGTGGGCTGCCCATAAGGGAAATGCCAATGTCCCGAACCATAAAAAACGGGCACAGTCTTTCTGCCCTTTTGTAACGACCGGATTTTCGGACCAGATAGAATCAGCTCACCAAGACACCACTAACCCAGCCGAACCGTAACCACCTCCCTCCTTAGGACCTATTTACAACAGGTATCTGTGTTCCTACCTAAGGATGGGGAATTAGCAATATACAAGCTTAGATCTTCTAAAACACCACTAAATCTATAGGGATTACTAGGAATACTCACTGATTACTAAGGACGTCCATGCCCTACACCACACTCATACCTTATAGTCTTGCGGCAACTCAGACCCAGACTATGCTACCCTCCTACTCATAGTGAAGGGGGCAGTTCCAATAACTTACCATTACACACTGACCACAATCAGTGCTCTCTCAAGCCACAATCCTGTGGGTATACACACTGTGTCCTCCCAGTGCTCTCACTATTTCATACATACACAAGCCACAATCCTGTGGGTATACACACTGTGTCCTCCCAGTGCTCTCACTATTTCATACATACACAAGCCACAATCTTGTGGGTATACACACTGTGTCCTCCCAGTGCTCTCACTATTTCATACATACACAAGCCACAATCTTGTGGGTATACACATTGACTACAATCAATGCTCTCATTAACGCCGCTTTCCCTAGAGGCGATCTCACTACACACCTTATCCCCCAGGTGCTCTCTCAAGCCACAATCTTGTGGGTATACACATCGACTACAGTCAATGCTCTTATTAACGCCGCTACACAACGACGATCACTTTCCTATGAATACCTTCAGCTCTCTCTCTCTCTGTTGGGAAGTTTCTCTCAAACATCTAATATCTACTGGGGATGTAATTGTTATATTTTATGTGGTACACAAGAATGGCCAAATCACAGTATGCAAAAGTTATTATCAAATACAAGCTCTCCTCTACTCCGTTACTCAGTTACCATTTACCTTAACGGGAGTCGCATCCGTTCACATAACAGCATCTGGCTAGAAGAAAGGTTAGCTTTATTGTAAGAACAACATCTGCACAGCTGTTCATTAAGAACTGGGGTTCCTTTATTCACTAATAACATCAATAATATAACACTACAATATCACACATAGCCTGAAAAGTAAAAGGGGAATAGACACATACACAGATCTGCGGGGTCTCTTTATTATAATGCAAAGCTTTATTACTATAACACATCCACATGTAACTGACAGGGACTGTAGATAGCTAAAAAGGGAATGGATTATACTGCACACCGCTGAAAGAAAAAGGATTAGCAATACAGTAGGGAATCTAGCCTAGGAAATAAAAGACAAGGTTAATGTATATGGGCACTAATATAACAGGACAGATATCACCTGATTAGTATGAAGTCTTGCTCTAGCTGTCATCTGGGTTCCTCTCTCGTCTGTGCCTTGGCTCATCTCAGATTCTCCCCTGCACTCTTGGACACGCATCTGCGCTGATCACTCTGCACTGGATTCCTCTCCCCCACGAACTGTCTTCACCTTCAAACTTCAGTCTAATGATATAGTTTCTGCCGCTCTGATAAACGTCTGCTGCACTAGCTTCTTCACTCTGTCTGATTATCCCAGCTCCAATGTCCAACTCACTCCAGCTGCTCCCACAGACTAATCCACGATATAACTTCAGTCTCTTCCAAAAGGCATCACTCCAGACTCCAGCTGTTAACTGCCTGCTCCAACTGATCACAACTCCTTCTGATAAGTAACTGCTTCTGACTGCTTTCTTCAGCTCCAAACATCATCTGCCTTCTCTCTCCAGCTCCAAACACCATCTGCTCACAACTGCTTCTGACAACTCCAGCAACCAACTGACTGCTCTCTCTCTGGTTCCAACTCACTGACTGACTTCTCTCACTCCAAGAACCGACTGACCTCTCTCTGTTCCAAACACCAACTGACTCTCTGCCTCTTCTGCACTTCGCTAATATGGAATGCTCTCCCCTCGAATTCCTGTGCCAGCTCCAAGGCCTCCTGCGCAGCCTGCAGTGACCATCTGCAGGTTACGTCTAGGTCCAAGAGACAAACACATTCTTTCGATAAGATCCAGTCTCGGCTGGTTTTCCCCTAGCACACAACAGGATTAACTATAAACATCACCTTTACCCTGCAAGCATCTCAGTCTGCAGGGACAGAAAGCAACATGGAGTCTCTCTAGTTCTGGGCCTTGTAGGCCCGAAAAGGATGAAATAACACTTAGCTCTGTCAGAGTACATACACAAACCATACCAATATGTAATATAAAGTCAGGACTACAGGATCCACCCTCTACTATAGGTAGAATGATGAAAGGACACACCATTATGTCAAAGCCAATAGGCAATAGATGGATTAGAGTCAAGAATAAGGGATCTATCATCATATAAAGCAGCTATCCTCTAGTTTATGCTTCTAGGTCTGAAAAGGGGCCTAAAAGGACCAAAACAAGCTAAGAATAGGGACCAGGATGGTAGCAAGCTTAAAGTCACCATCACTCAGAAATAGAGCCAAAAACACGGTCAGAACACCTTTGTGGGGCATTTGAGGGCAATAGCCCCTGGTCTGCCCTCTGGGGAGGGGCAGAAAGCCCACTAGGCACCAGCTTTTTTCCCCTTAGTGTAGGAGTGGGGGCTGCTCAGAATGGGCATACCAATGCCACCACACCCCATAAAAAATAGGCAGAGTCTTTCTTCCCCCCGGGGTGACATAGTGGCTATTTTTTTCCTTGTGCAGGGCTGAGGGCTGCCCTGAAGGGACAATGTTGATGCCCCAAACCCCCACAAAAAGTGGGTATAGTCTGTATGCTCCCCCCGAGGGCAGATATGTGCTACAGCCCCTGATCTACACCCGGTTATGGGCTACAGCCCCTGACACCAGACACCAGAGACTATTTTTACTTTGTGTAGGAGTGGGACTCCCCAAAATGGGCATGTCGATGTCCCCAACTCCTCCAAAAATAAAGGGCACAGTCTTTCTGCACCCCCTTAGGGTAGATGGTGGGTATTTCACCTGATCCGCCCCACTGGTTGGGGGCAGAAAGCCCACTAGGCAAGGGGATTTGTTTATGGGCACGTTAGAGAGCGGCACCATAGTCAAGGGTCGGTCCACCTTTTTTTTAGGCACCTATTTCAGCCATTTCTGTCCCCCTTGGGGCAGATCAGTGATATCAGGGAATGCTTGTGTGTGTGTGTGTGTGTGTGTGTGAACTGGAGTTCAGCTGATGGTCTGCATGTACTGACGTTTGGGTGGCTGTGTCTGTAATGGCATTTTGCTGGCGGTGTGTGTGCACTTGCGCTTGCCTGGCAGTGTGTGTAGATTGAAGTTTGGCTGGCGGTGTGCGATGGATGGTGCTTGGCTGGCAATGTGCGTGGACTGGCACTTAGCTGGTGGTGCAGGTGGACTGTTGCTTGGCTGGGGGGGGGTGTTTGAATGAATTCTCCAGCGGTTTTTCACACCGAAGTCTCTGCAAACCTAAAACTTAGCTAAAAAGTCACATTTTCCTCACATGTCTGTGTGGGAAAGAGGAAGGATCACCACACCGGCCCAAATTCCCTACCACCCAACATACCCCTCAATCCCCTGATAAAAATGAATTTGACAGAGACTTTAGAATTCCCCCCAGGCATCTGTCTGGATCCGGAGATTTTTCTTCAGCAGTACACCTGCACGTCGTTAGTTCAGATCAGTGTCCGTCGTCTGCATCATGGGCGCTGGGATGATGTTGCAGGACCTACATAGACGCCGCCCATCGGAGCTAACATCTGTTCTTTTTTTTTCTACATCAGCCTAGCGTAGATCCGGAGAGAGATACCCCTAGCCCATTTATGGCTAACTGTTTTGACTTTTTGCTATGTCTTTTTTGAGTCATAGACTCCTGGTGCGTCAAGGATATCCCAGCGAACAACCGGCTTCAAGCCCTGTAGTTGCTGTCACCTGAGGATGTCTGATGGATCTGCACCTCGTGTGCCTTTGGTGTCTGAAGCACAACCACGCCCTGAAGTCATGCTCCGAGTGCCGGACCATGAACCGAAAGGCTTTGCAGGAGTAATCCCGGAAGCTGCTGCAGACCCGGCGCTGTGCTCCTCATCAATCTTGTTCTCGTTCGAGGGGAAGGTTTCGAGAATAGTCGCAGAGTCCACACTCTTCGCACTCCAAGTCGTCGGGTAGGTCTTCGGGTAAGTCAGGGAAGCACAAAAAGAATTTGAAGAAGCACAAGCATTCTTTGACTTCTCTCTGTCGGTCGGCTGATGCGATGCTGGATCCTGAGCATCGTCGCTCGAAGGCCTCGTCTCCGACGCCTACTACTTAGATGACGCTGCGCCTCCCTCCCTTTCTGGGAGCCAGAGAGTCCTCCTGCCCAAATCTAGAAGTTTTATGAGGCCATGTACCTCATATCTTAGTGGCCCGGATCCGCCAACGTGCCTTTGGGCCCAGCAGAGTCAGTTGGGGGTCCAGGAACTTCGACACCGGCGGCTCCGGTCTCGGAGGGACCTCGTGGATCAAGGCCTGGACACTGGTCGATCTCATTCAATCTTCCCTGACCTCCATCCCAATGATGACGTTCCTGGTGTCGACCATTCCTCCGGCCGGCACTGACCCCATCCTCATTCCCGAAGTGGATACGGAGCCGGACCAACGTCAATGAACGTCGATTCCAACGCCAGAAGGGACTTTCGTCCTGGTGTTCCTTTTGGGCCAGTAGGTGAGAAAGAGGACTGGGAGGGGCCAACTACAGTGGTGGCTAACAAACCAAGATTAGGGCAGAGGTAGATCCCTCTCCCTTCCCTAACCAGATCTAATAGTGGTAACGGATGCATAGATTCTGAGATGGGGCGGTCACCTAGGAGAGGTGGAGATCAGAGGCGACTGGTCTCCGGCAAAATCCAACCTCCATATCAACCCTTTTGGAGCTTTGGGCGATCAGACTGGCACTGAAAGCATTCCTTACCTCTCTCAGGGGGAAAGTGGTGCAGGTGTTCACTGACAACACCACTGCCATGTGGTACTGCAACAAATAGGGCGGGGTGGCGTCAAGAGGCCCTCTGTCTCTGTACACGACTGGAACATGAGGACATAGCCTTGGTGGTTCAACACCTGGCGGGCTCCCTGAATGGTAGGGTGGACAAACCCAGCCGCCGATGCCTAGTCGATCATGAATTGACGTCTCCATCCAGAGGTGACACAGGGTCTCTTTCAGCTGTGGGGAGAGCCTTAGTTAGAGTGGTTTGCCTACAAAGAGAACGCACAATGTCAGCAGTTTTGCACATTGGAGTTTCCAAGGCGGTGCTCGCTCTGTGACGCTTTTTGTCACAAGTAGAGCTTCGGCCTCCTGTACGCCTTTCCGCCTGTACCACTTCTGCTCAGAGTGCTCTAAAAGATCAAGCGCGACCAGGCTCAAGTTATTCTTGTAGCTTCGGACTGGGCACGAAGAGTCTGGTACCCCGACCTTCTGAGCATAGCCATCAAGCCTCCATCAGACTGCCCCTTTGGGAGGATCTTCTCTCGCAGCAGTAAGGGAGTGTTCATCACCCAAACAAGTGCAGTCTTCACCTCTTTGCATGGAGATTGAGTTGCGGCAGTTGGCAGCTTTCAACCTTCCGCCTGCAGTTTGTGATGTTATCTTAGCATTTTACACTACCGTGGATTAGGGGTCAGGAGGGAGAGGTTATAGACCTATAGGTGTATGTTCCCTCATGAAGACTCAAAAAACAAAATTATACACCTACAGTCTCATGCATGTGTACGCAATATATGTATAGTTGCCCTATCTCTCTCTAAACTAGCAAAATGGGGCCAAGATGGCGGAGTGAGCGGTCGCACTCTCCGTGAGCTCCTGTAAACCTGAGCCCCACGACCGCTAATATTTGTTGGTCTCCCCCCACATCGCCGGAGATCGGCGACAGGCGGTGGGGAGCACCCAGCGACACTACCCAGAACATCAACGGACCCCGTAGCAGCATCGGCGGGGCCTCGGAAGCGTAGCCGGGCAAAGCATCGGCACAGTGAGAGGGCCGGAGACGGAGGCGGCGAGTGTCCTGGAGCTGGGGACGCCAGGCCGGAGGCGTCCTGGAGAAGCACGGCCCGCCTGGCGTTGAGGGCTGAACCCTGCCTGAGTACTCAGCGAGACCCAGAGTCTTGGGGCAGCAGTTGCTCGGGAGCGGCAGAGCCGGGGCAAGGGCCTCGGCGAGAGACACTACGCGAGACCGGGGCTGCGGCCTATGCGTCGGACCCCAGCGTTGCTCTGTGGATCCCCCTCTGCTTGCCGCGATTCACCGAAGGAGGTGGAGAGGATCTGGACGGCTTGCCGGACGCAGCAGACGACCCCGACCGCAGTACTGAAGCCCCGGGAGAGCCGCTGAGGGTAGCGGCGGCGCTGGGCTCGTGGGCATGCACTGAGGCCTGAGGCGGGACGGATCACCCTATAGCCCCGGCCGCCGGCCCGGAAGACGCTAAGGGGGACAGACGGCGGAGAGCAGGGAGAGGCCGACCCGGGCGCTGGGACAGCATACCAGACCGAGGACGGGCCTACCAGCGGGGCGGCCTTGGCACCAGAGCGGGAGAGACTGCGAACCCCGCGAGGAGGGCCTGAGAGGCCCCACAGCTGCGACGTGCGGGCCAGTTGCGGACGAACGGCCTTGGGCGGCCTTGCCCCTCACCGTCCGGCCTAGGGAGGCCAGTCACCATAGCAGACTGCCCGGGGACGATCCGGGCCCCTTCATAGTCGGCTGAGGGAGCATAGCGTGGCGAGAATTGACCGGCCGTGCTGGCGGCCCAGCTCCGGGACATAATAAGCATCGGAGGTGGTGGTGCGGCGACTAGGCCTGGACTGAGGTGCCGGAGGGCCTACTGAGGCCGAGACTGATCGTGGGGTGACCGAGGCTTAAAGGAGAGCGCTCGGGGACCGGAGGCCGGTTTGCATACAGGTGGTGGGCGCTTTGCGCACCAAGTGCCCGAGGAATCGAGGACATCTACACGGGTCGAGAAGACGGCGGGAGGTCTCCTGTCGCGGCCACGCTGGAGCTGGTGCAGGCCGCGTTCCCTCATCTGGGGATCAGGAGGACATAGACGGCCTGGAGCTAGAGGTGAGCGATTCGCTGGGTCCCCTGAGCGTGTAGCGGAGGAGCTGGGTGCCGTATCCACCTAGGGTGCAGCTTCCGCTCGTAGAATGGCTAACAACAAAGGGAACAAGAAGGGAGAGCGGACATTACCAGAGATGCTGGGAAAAGGCTCCGCAAAGCAGGAAAAGGGACAGCACTCCCCAGGCCACTCGAGCAACTCCAAGGGGGTGAGCGGAGGGGAACCCCCGGTCACCAGATCTTTCCTGAAGTCTCTTTTCAGTTCCCTTAGGGAGGATTTCCAAACGCTGAAGCAGGAAGTGGCCGGAGAAGTTCGAGAAGTGCGGAGGGAGGTCGATGGCCTTGGTGAGAGGGTGACTACGGTGGAGGAAGCAGGGCACACTCGGGACGAGGAGATCGCGCAGCTGCAGCAGGAGGTGATACGATTAAGGGACCAACAACTTGACCTTCAGGCGCGTAATGAGGACCTTGAGAACCGGTCCCGAAGAAACAACATTCGGGTCCGGGGAATTCCGTCCAGAGAGGAGGGGGAGGACGTGGCTGGGTACCTGAGGGACTTGTTCAGGGAGATACTTGGTGAGACGGATGATTTCCTCATCAGAATTGACAGGGCACATAGAGTGGGCCTGGCACGTTGAACCTCGGCACCGCCCCCTGATATCCTAGCCTTCCTGCCGGACTTCCCTCTGAAATAGCGGATCCTCCGTGAAGCGCGAAAGAAGCAATCCTTGCGTTTCCGGGGGCACCAGGTGGCCCTTTTCCAGGATCTATCGGCAATCACATTGCAGAAACGCAGAGCCTTCAAAATCGCAACTGACTTCTTGCGAGAGCACGACACGCAGTACTCCTGGGGCCACCCTTTCCGCCTCATCTTCCGGTGGAACGGGACTCTGTACCAGCTTTGCTCCCTCCAGGGTACCTGCGGAGTTTTGGGAATCACTGCGACGGATGAAGATGCGCCCACCCCGCGCCGAAGACGCATTACTAGAGATGGCTGACAGACAGTCCCTGGTCGACGGTCCTCTACATCTTCCGCGCGACCAGACTCACCCACTATCCGAGCGGAAATGGACAATGCTGTGCGGGAGGTGGCCAGGGACACGGCGTCTGGTTACTTTGCACTGATGGCCTGAGAGAACTCCGGGGGGAGATCGACATAGCTTCATCAACAATGCAGGTTTGGGGGTCCGAGGGAGGGGGGGCGGCGGGAGGGCGTGTTGTGGCTGGACGTCCACTTCCGTAACTTTCCACAGACGTGTCCATTGAGGACTGGACTGGGACAATGGGGTTTTGGGAACAGTTGGTGGGATGTGATGGGGGGAGGAGGGGTGTTCGGACAGTTTTGGGGTTCGGCTGGGGAGAGAAGGTTGGAGGGGTGGGGATGGGGTGTTTTGGGTAGGGGATGGGGAGTTGGAAGGGAGGGGGTGGGTCGTCCAGTGCACTATGCAGGTCCTAGCAGCTTTGGCAGCACTCATATACCTTGCTTTGTCCAGGCGGGGGAATTTACGCTTTCATCTACACCTTTTCCTATGCCTTCCGGCGCTTTTAAGGTAGTGACCCTTAATGTTAGGGGCCTCAACAACCCGGTCAAAAGGCGGGCAGTACTGTCTCTTCTGGAGAGCACTCAAGCCGATGTCTGTCTCCTCCAAGAGACACACCTACTAACACGAGACACACATAGACTGCGCTCGCATAAATTCCCAACACAGTTTTTCTCTTCCAGCACCACTAAGACGGCGGGGGTTGCAATCCTGGTGGCCAGACACTTTCAGGGGGAAATTCTTCACAAACAAGCAGAACATAAAGGCCGGCTGTTAGCCTACCGGTTTAGGATTGGAAGTATCACTTTTACAGTTGGTTCCTTGTATAGCCCTAATGAACAGCAAGAACGTTTTATACAATCAGCGCTCGTAGACGTTACTGCTTCGCAAGATAGGCATGTCATTATTGGAGGAGACTTTAACATGGTCTCTGACTCGGCCATGGACAGATCGGCGCAACGCTCCCCGCAGGTCGGGGAGTTCTCAGCCGGGTGTAAGGCGCAGTTGGCGGAAGTGGACCTGCACGACCTCTGGCGTCATATGCATCCCACCGATAGGGGGTATTCGTATTACTCCCATGCCCATAAGACATACGCGAGGCTAGATCATCTCCTGGTCACGACTCCAGTACGGGCTTTGGTCTCGGCGTCGAACCTGGGAGTACTGTCCTTGTCGGGTCATGCCCCAGTTTCCGCCACTTTGTCTCTACCGCCGGTGGCTGGTCCTTCCAGAATATGGCGCCTCCGCGACACCTTGCTACACAGAAAGGTAGTGGTTGACCGCATCGAGGGGGCGATCCGAGAGTACTTGACTCACAATGACAACCCGGACACCACACTGGCAACGCAGTGGGCGGCCCTGAAGGCAGTCCTTTCCTTAGAGGGGAATTCTTGGCGATCTCCTCTGCTGAAAATAAAGAAAGACCGACCAAGAGGGATGAACTCACCCAGAGGGTCTGTGAGCTCGAACAGATACACCGGAGGACAGGAGCCCCCAGAATATGGAGGCAGCTGAAGGAGGTGAGGAAACTCCTGGCGGCCCTAGATCTGGACCGTGCGGAGTACGCTGCGCTTTGCCTACGCCATGCATACTACACCGGAGGGGACCGCTGTGGCAGACTACTGGCTAATAGGCTCCGAGTGGCCCATCAGAGTCCGCTAGTAAAAGAGATCTCTGACGCCACGGGGACGGTAGTGACGGAAGATGCCCATATAGCTGAAACGTTCCGCCGATTTTACGCGGATTTATATGCCGGGGACCCGCCGGATGACACTGTGATGTCCACATACCTGGACTCGGTCACTTTGCCCTCTCTGGACCCCTCGCAGGCGGAGCACCTAGATAGGGACATTCGACCGGAGGAAGTAATTTCCGCCATTGCCAGACTCAAGCATGGCAAAGCACCGGGACCGGACGGATATACCCCACTTTTTTATAAAAAGTTCTGCACAACATTGGCCCCGATCCTCACGCGCCTTTTTAATTCGTTCGCTGCTCCGGGGGCCATTCCACCGGACCTTCTGCGAGCCTCCCTCACGGTTATTCCCAAGCCCGGGAAGGATCGGAGGCACTGTGGCTCTTACAAGCCGATATCCCTCTTGAATGTGGATTTAAAGCTGTTCACGGCAATCCTTGCAGCCAGATTAGCCCCCCACCTACTGGGACTTATTGATCCGGACCAGGCGGGATTTGTTCCGGGGAGACAGACGGTAGACAACACCAAGAGGATCGTTCACCTCCTGGAGAAGGCCTCCCGGATTCCCGGAGAGAGAATGATGCTGGCGGTGGACGCCGAGAAGGCGTTTGACCGGGTACACTGGCCTTATCTCGAACAGGTCTTGGTGAAAGCGGGAATAGGAGACAAGTTCCGCTCCATGATCCTTAATTGCTACAGATTGCCGACTGCGGTGGTGCGAGTGAATGGCTATAATTCAAGAGAGAGGTACCAGACAGGGGTGCCCGCTCTCACCACTGCTCTTCGCCCTCTATATGGAACCCTACGCCCAACGGGTGCGTAACAATCCGGCGGCGACGGGGGTGCGGTTCGGGGGCTTTACACACACCATAAGCCTCTATGCGGATGACGTCATATTATCGCTAGATGATCCCCGGAATGTCCTGTCGGCCTGCATCGGGGAGCTGGACTCCTTTGGTGCTGTTGCGGGTTTTAAAATGAATATGGGGAAATCTGTGGCTCTCCCTTGCGCCAACCACTAGAACTCACCTACAGGGTCAATTCCCTATGCTCTGGTCGTCGGAGCTGGTGCCTTACCTGGGGATCCAGTTGACCCCCAACTTGCCGGCCATGGTTGCTGCCAACTACACCGCATTGAGTAAAAAGATTCGAGAGGAACTGGGGCGGTGGAATCGCGGCACTCTTTCCTGGTTAGGCAGAATAGCTGCTGTCAAAATGACGGTCCTGCCCCAGGTCCTTTACCTGTTTCGGGCCTTGCCGCTCCAGCCGCCGGTCGGGTGGATTCCGCAGCTACAGGCTGACCTCTCGCGCTTTATCTGGCAGGGTAAGAAGCCCAGAATGCGCAGGGCCCTTTCCATGCTAGCCCCAGAGGCAGGAGGATTAGGCATACCGGATCGCCGCAAATATTTCCAGGCGGCACCGTTGCGCTATCTGGTAGAATGGAGCAGGTGGGAATCAGATAGGCACTGGCTCTTCCAGGATCAAGCAGTGGTGGGCCGACCTCTGCAGGAAGTCCCGTTTCTACGCCGACCACACCGGCCCGCAAATCTGTATGCTCTTTTATCACCAGAGTACCATTGCGGGTCTGGGACGCCACCAACCTCGCACACAATCTCACTACATTCCCGTCGCCACTTGCGCCGTTGGTGGACAACCCGGATTTTACGCCGGGGATGGAAAAGGGGGCCTTTACCCACTGGCGAGCGGTCGGGTGCCGGGCCCTGTGTCATATGTATGGCCCGGAGGGGGTAATTCCCTTCCCGCACTTTCGACAGGAATTCTCACTTCCTGAATCCGAGAGACTCCGCTACTTACAGGTTCGCCACTGGGCACTACACCCACAGGTACGGGAGTCGGCCGACAGACAACTCCTCCCATACGAGAAATGGCTCCTGACACGTACGTCAGACTCGAAATTGATCACGGATCTCTATAAGCTACTGCAACCACTCTCTTCACACCTTTACAACCCGGGAAGAGAGCGCTGGGAACGGGAGTTGGGCAGGACTCTGAGCCACAAAGAATGGGAGCAGATATCCTACAGGGCGAGACACTCGGCATACCATATGGGCCTCACTGACACGCTGACTAAGGTCTCTACCTACTGGTACTATACGCCGGAACGGGTCCATGAAATGGACCGCAGCAAGGATGACACCTGTTGGAGAGGGTGTGGACACCGGGGCACACTGACACACATTCTATGGGACTGTCCGCTTCTAGAGCCCTACTGGAAGGAAGTGCTAGACGAAATTGACTCCCATTTCAACATAGAACTGCCACGCTTCCCCGCATATACCCTGTTAGGACTCCCGAATGGGTTGATGTATCCCCTCAGATCACGCAGGGGCAGACAGATAGCTATTGCACTGGGTTCAGCAGTCCAAAACATTTTAATACATTGGCGCACTACCACGACACCCTCTCTCACGGGCTGGCTACATAGATTATGGCATGTACTAGGCATGGAGAAATTATCACTCACAGTGGCGGGAGACACAGAGCAATTCAATGACCTATGGCAACCATTTCACTCTCTGCTACTTACTGAATTCAAGAAACTTACCTGTCCTAAATATCTCCGCCTATTGAGGCTCACGAGCCCTGCAGCACCAACCTCTTGAGTGGGTAAGGGATCCACCTCTCCCGCTGAAGACGACCAAGGTAGACGGCTTGGGAATGACCTGCGCACTGGACGATGGGTGGGTGGGGGGGGGGGGGCAGGGGGATTGAGGAGTTGGGAGTTGGGGAAGGTAATTTAACACTGCAACAATGCATATCCTTCAATGCCGCTGCGGATTGGCCCATGATTGAACTGTTCTTGGATGATGAAACGCTGTGGGTACGGCCTTGTCCGCACTGACCTAATGCCTCATACTTTTTGTATGTCTGTCCATTTATGTTGCACCAAATAAAATACTTTAAACCTAAACTAGCAAAATGTGTTATACACAAGGGAAGATATCCCTTAAGGATTAGACCCCTCACTCACCCGAGGGTGACATGCTTCATCATATGGGTCCTCCTTACCAGTGTGGAAAACCTAGTCACCACTGGGAGCTACTACTTCGAGATTAAGGAAGGAGCTCAGAGATGTTTTAAATTGGTAGGGAGTAGGATAGTAATCCCATATGTATGATGATGGGTTATAGTGAGGCTTGCAGCGCTGTGTGAAAAAGGAATGAAAATGTGAATTAAAACTGCCTAGATAGAATCACCAAATAGTTTTATTAATGTGTTCTACCTGACAGGATTAAAATGTAACAGCACAGTGGTATGGATATAGAACCACTGTCACTTAGAGGTCAACTTGTTTCAGCCTGTTGATCAACCTGTGTATCAGCTTCTTTCTTCAGGACCAGATATTAACATTGCTGCTGCAAATATGTGATAAATAATACATTTTAATACACCACCAGTATTCCTGCTCTTTTCTTTGGATTGTCAGGTCATACACAGGGTATCTGTGGATGAAACACAAGAAACAGGACAGCCCAGCCTCACCTCTACCTGACAGGCTGCTCAGGAGGGAGGCCCCGCTCTGCGGGAAAAAACACACAAAAGGTGCAGAAATAATTAATGCTTCCTACACCATTTATGTTGTGAATATCCTTAATTTTCTGTTAAACAGAGGATCGAAAGGCACGTCTAGGTGTAGCAGGAATCTCAACTGAGAAGACATCCTAACGAAATCTGGCTAACAACCAGAGATAATAATAAAACTCGCTGATAAAGGGGGAGCAGTGGTGCTTCTAAATACAGAAACATATAGAGATGAATGTCTACGACAACTAAATGATCCCAAATCATACCTAAGGTTACAACAAGACCCCACATCACGTCTGAAGAATGAGATCAGTAAGAAAGTGGAAGAAGCTAAAGATAAGAAGTGGATTACGGACCATGAAGCGCAATACTTGGTAGCCACTACACCAATAGTACCCTACTTTTATGTATTACCAAAAGTACATAAACCCACAAGACCCCCCCAGGAAGACCGATTATTTCAGGGATCGGCTCATTACTAGAGCCTCTTTCTAGCTTCGTGGATGTTTTTCTTTGACCGATGGTGTCGCAGATGCCAACATTTATCCAAGATACCAAGCATCTTCTAACGGATATTCAACAACTTCCGTTCGATACAGAAAATGATTGGCTAGTATCCTTTGACGTGGAATCTCTCTACACGTGTATTCCCCAAGAAGAGACATTAGCCACTATTAGAGGAATGCTGGAAAACCTAACCTGGGAGAGCATTACACCCATTGATTTTGTGATGTTTTGCGCAAGGATGGTGCTCAAAGAAAACTTTTTCAGATTTGAGGACCAATTGTACCTCCAAATATCAGGTACTTGTATGGGCAGCATTTGTGCCCCCAGCTTGGCGAATTTATATGTCCACAAAATCGAACAAGAGACAATACTAACAGCAAGTAACCCGTTTTTCAATCATCTACGTACCTGGAAAAGGTACATAGATGACATTTTTGTCATCTGGCGAGGAGATGAAAAAACTTTGAAAATGTTTCATGAATGGCTAAACAATCAAGATGACTTCTTACGCTTCACCTTAGAATTCTCCAAAACCAAGCTTCCATTTTTGGATCTGTTGATCCAACCGAGGAATAGAGAATTAATAACAGAATTATACAGAAAGCCAACCTCGTGTAATTCCTTATTGTCATTCCAGAGTTACCACCCACGAGCTCTTCGTGAAAACTTACCGTTTGGTCAGTTTTTATGTATAAGACGTAATTGTACAGAATTGGAACAATATAAAGAACATGCAAAGGAATTAACAAAAGATCTAAAAGTGAAGAAATATCCGGACTGTATAATTCGTAATTCTAAGAAAAGAGCGGCCAATAATAACAGAGAATCACTATTAGAACAAAGAACAAATAAAGAAGCAAACCAAAGAATAATGTTTGTGAACACCTTTTCCAGCTTCTCAAACTCTGTTAAAAAAAGCATTAATAAGCACTGGCCTATCTTGACTTTAGCGAATAATGAGCTTCCACGACCCCTGTTCGCATATAAACGGAGTGCCAATCTGCGAGACAAATGAGTCCATACCCGCCCACAAAGAATGAAAAGTATTGCGGCTCAGACCACACTATGGAACATGCCTCCAGTGGTAGGCCATTTTCCCTGCGGGACCTGTACAGTTTGCCCACAAACAGAAAAAACTTTAGAGATCGACATCGGCACTTCCCGCCCTTGGAAGATCGAGAAACATGCTAATTGTAACAGGGAGTGTCTGATTTATCTGATCTGGTGTCCATGTCAGCTTCGCTATGTGGGAATGACCACTAGAAAAATTAAAATCCGCATCCAAAAACACAAGAGCACGATTAGGTGTGGGAAATGGTCAACGAAACTGACCAACCACTTTCTAGATACAGGCCATACTGAAACAGATTTAAAGTGGGTGGTCTTAGAAAAACCTTGGATCCCACCACACTTAACAGATCCTTCAAAGCTTCTATTCCGCAAAGAACAACAGTGGGTATATAAACTGAGAACAGACACAAGAGGTCTAAATGATGAAATACCCTGGTTCTTAATTTAATACATTATTCTCATATGTCCGTAATAAAACATGATATCTGGACAGTATTATCATTATGGACAAGTAAATAATGTAGCTACTGAGAGGGGTAGAATGAGGAGAATGTCTGCAACCTTTCACTCAGAAGAATACATGATATAACCTTAAGCACAGTACACCTTTGACCTGGAAGAACCTTGTCAACAGGTCTAGTAACATGTCATCATCACCTATACATACTCATAACAAACATCTTTGAGGACAAGTATCTAAACTTTAATATTTGTGTAGTTTTGATTTTTAGAAAACGTTTTTGCATTATTGTCATAGCCGACATGGGATTTGAGAATAAGATAATTGTAAGCACCAATGCAAAGTGTCTACACCTCTAAAAGGTCTCGTAACACTCTTAGCAAGACAGGCATATTCATATAATATTTACTGCCTTACAGGAACAGTTCGCCCTTTTGCGCATTAACAACGAAGGATTAACAGTGCTTGAACGCGCAGTGTAGTGTCTCCTTCATACAACGAGCACGCGCGGGAAAGTAATGCTGATTGCCGACGCATGCGCGAGACATAAAGAACTACAGGCGATCGAACGACCCGCAAAAATTGTAAGGACCCCCCTTCCTTGCACAGCGGCGAACAATTAGGCCGCCAGCATATATACACGAACAGACCTGCCGTTCGGTACCTCCCGGGGCGAGCTCACTTTCGCAACGAGGTACCGACGGACAGGTAAGCTTTGAGTTAGGGAACCTCTGTTTACCAAAGGATTACCTTGACTTCATTTAGTTTATGCTGTTTACACTCCTTTTCCTTGTTTAAACAACATTTGTTTTTTGACTGCCCTTGTGTTTGCAGTTAAAAGAAAAGGCTCTACAATTTTAACTTTTAGAATGCTAGTCTCATACTGACCCAATCTTAATATATGCCTTGAATGTACTTGAGGTCTTTTGATTCCTGCTACACCTAGACGTGCCTTTTGATCCTCTGTTTAACAGAAAATTAGGGATATTCACAACATAAATGGTGTAGGAAGCATTAATTATTTCTGCACCTTTTGTGTATTTTTTCCCGCAGAGCGGGGCCTCCCTCCTGAGCAGCCTGTCAGGTAGAGGTGAGGCTGGGTTATCCTACCATTGAGGGTAAGTTCGTTCCGCTTATGAATAGTAAAATAAGCAATATTACAAATGTGACAAAGTGACAAAGCACAATGCACAAGTTCTCATGTGATTAATTTATTGTTTGGTTGCTTCTCTCTTCTCTTTTCTATAACCTCCCCTGCGTCCTGTTTCTTGCGTTTCATCCACAGATACCCTGTGTATGACCTGACAATCCAAAGAAAAGAGCAGGAATACTGGTGGTGTATTAAAATGTATTATTTATCACATATTTGCAGCAGCAATGTTAATATCTGGTCCTGAAGAAAGCCGCTGATACACAGGTTGATCAACAGGCTGAAACATGTTGACCTCTAAGTGACAGTGGTTCTATATCCATACCACTGTGCTGTTACATTTTAATCCTGTCAGGTAGAACACATTAATAAAACTATTTGATGATTCTATCTAGGCAGTTTTAATTCACATTTTCATTCCTTTTTCACACAGCGCTGCAAAGCTCACTATAACCCATCATCACACATATGGGATTACTATCCTACTCCCTACCAATTTAAAACATCTCTGAGCTCCTTCCTTAAATCTCGAAGTAGTAGCTCCCAGTGGTGACTAGGTTTTCCACACTGGTAAGGAGGACCCATATGATGAAGCATGTCACCCTCGGGTGAGTGAGGGGTATTATCCTTAAAGGATATCTTCCCTTGTGTATAACACATTTTGCTAGTTTAGAGAGAGATAGGGCAACTATACATATATTGCCTACACATGCATGAGACTGTAGGTGTATAATTTTGTTTTTTGATGTTATCTTAGCAGCCAGGCATCCCTCCGCTAAAACAGTATACGCCTGTAGAAGGTACAAATTTGTGGCATGATGCACAGCTAAGGCTGTTGATCCCCTTTCTGCTCCTCTTTCAGAGGTTATTTTGTATATACTTCTTTGGCCCAGCAGGGATCTACCTTGGGCACTCTTAAAGGAAATCTTGCAGCCATCTCTGCTTTTCTTCTGCTGCCAGATCAGCCTTCTTAATTCAAGTCTCCCATCGTTAACAGATTCTTTAAGGCCCTTACTCATCTGTTCCCTCCATCTCCTTTTGTAATGTCCTAATGGGATTTAAATCTGGTTCTTACCTTTATTATGTGTGCTTCCTTCATAACTGTCCCCTCAGGTTGCTGACTCCCAAAACCGCCTTTCTTGTTGCCATCACCTCAGCTCGCAGGGTGAGCGAGGTGCAGGCTTTATCTTCTAAGCCACCTTCTCTATCTGTCTATCTGGATAAAGTGGTACTTCGGACCAAGCCTTCATTCCTACCTAAGGTCGTCATGCCTTTTCATGTGGGACAATCTTATCACACTGTCCATCTTTAATCCACCCCTTATTCCTCCAAGGAGCAGGCAAGACTCTGCTGTATGGACCCAAATTGGGAATTGTCTTTTTATCTTGATCGCACAAAAGACTTCCGGGTGGATGATCAACTCTTCATTGGCTATGTGGGTGCCAAGAAAGGTTGGGTTGCTCAGAAATGGGCCATCTCCTGATGGGTTGTCCTTTGTATTAAGATATGCTATGCTTTGGCGAAGAAGGACCCTCCTGTGGGGCTGCGTGCTCATTCCACCAGAGCAATGGGTGGGTGGAAGTTTGTGACTTCTCACAGATTCCAGAACTTTGCATCACAGAAATGTGAGGAAAATGTGTTTTTTTGACAAAGTTTGAGGTTTGCAGGGGATTCTGGGTAACAGAACCCGGTGAGAGCAAAGTAAGTCACCCCATCCTGGATTCCACTGGTTGTCTAGTTTACAAAAAGGTAGAGGTTTGCTAGGTTTCTCTAAGAGCTGACTGAGCTAGTATCCAAAATCCACAGCTAGGCACATTGCAAAACCAGCATTAGGAATGCATTAGGGCTCGGGTTTGTTTGAGTTTGAGATAATGGCATTGCAAATGGTAATGTGCACTGACAGCTGCTGATGATTGTGGCAATTGAAAGAGTGGCTGGTGTACTGTCAGCTGTTGGTGTTCACTCTGCACTCACTGTCACTTGCTGTCACTCTGCACTCACTGTCACTCTGCACTCGCTGTCACTCTACACTCACTGTCACTCTACACTCACTGTCACTCTACACTCACTGTCACTCTACACTCACTGTCACTCTACACTCACTGTCACTCTACACTCACTGTCACTCTGCACTCACTGTCACTCTGCACTCAGTCTGCAGTCACTGTCACTCTGCACTCACTGTCACTCTGCACTCATTGTCACTCTCCACTCACTGTCACTCTGCACTTGCTGTCACTCTGCACTCGCTGTCACTCTGCACTCGCTGTCACTCTACACTCACTGTCACTCACTGTCACTCTGCACTCACTGTCACTCCCAGTCCTGTCACAGTTCTACGTGTCTCGCTGCTGGTGATGGCACTTTCTGTATGTATTTCCTTGTTTTTCACAGTCTGTCGTGCCTTTTTTTGGTGACACTTTTGGTCTCAAATTAAACCTAGCATGTTTACTGGTGGCGATACTACTCTCTCAGTTAGTTTGCGTTTCTCACGCTCTGTTGTGCCCGTTGGCGAAGACCCTCTCTGTTTCCCAGTAGTGCACGTTTCATATATCACAGTCATTGCTGTTTGGTTGTGATGACTCTTTGATATTATGGTTTATTTTCTATGCCCTACTATGTCTGGCGATGGTGCAATGCCTGCCTCTCAGTCTTAGCTTTAATATTTTCAATTTCTAGTTTTTGTTTGTGGTCTTTTCTGCTATACAATCGGATGCCCCGTGTTCCTATACATGCTTTGTGTGCAGTACGGCTCTTGTGGTGTTCATGCTCCGAGGAGCACCGGTTGTCTTTGCGTGACCGACTGGCAGGGAAAGGTCCCTGGTGAATTGCCTTTGTTTGAATGCCCTTGTTTGTTAAGACTTTAAATACTTCTGTGCCAACGTGAATTACCTGGCCAAGGAAGCGAATTGGCACCTACAACGTAGCCTTGGCACCTTGGGATTTCTGGCGCACGATGCGGGACTTGCGCGGGTGGAGAATGGACAGTGACAGGATATACACGGCTTCTTGCTCCGGGGTGTGGGGTGCAGGGGGTGGGAGGGGCATTAAGCATGAGTTAATGACCCGCTTTCAGCGCCTAGGTGTTTACAATTGCTTATTATTCAAGCAGTCGCCACTCACTTCAGCAGAACTTCTGCACGCCCGCCTGCACCACAAGGCTCAGTCGTATCCGCATTGGGCAGGTACATCTGGATGCTGAGTACCGATGAACCCACCCTGCAATTTACTGAACGATTATCATTGGATGGAACCAAGATTATATTTAGCAAATGAGGTCAGAGCGCAGAAAGGAGGCACGTGTGCAAATGGGGGACAAGTGTGCAAATGAAAGACGATACAAATGAGGGGTCGCACGTCCAACTGAGAGGGATGTTTGCAAACCAGAAGTCAGCGCGCAAGTGAAACGCATGTTTACAAATGAAGGTCGTTTGTGCAAACGAAGTACAGACGAGAGACATAGGTCTGATGCGAGACACAGTCATACTGACAAAGCTACGCACTTGTGCACACGTGGGCATATGTTTCTGAGCACGAGAGGGCACCTTTCTAAAAAAAGGAGGATTCTGTACAATTCACCAACGTGTGCAAACAAGTGAAGTTAGCTAACTAGTGCACGTGTAAGTATGTGCTCATGCGTGCCGAGGAGTGGCGTGTGAAATAAAAGAAATGTTTCCAAATTATGGGGATGTGAAACAAGAAGCGAGTTGGTGGTCGCGGCGGGTCTTTATCAAGACAGGGGAAGGTATTGGGAACAGGTGGAGCAGGTGGAATAATCACAGCCTTGATAAAGACCCGCCGCAACCACCAACTGGGGCGCCTTAGGGTTGAAACATCGACGCTCAATATTGGCCAAGATAACTCCAGGAACTTGCAAAGCTACCTCTTGTCTCCTTGGAGTATTAACTCAACACTCTGGCCTTTCTTAATTCCCCTTGTATAATTTGTAGAAATGTGTCACTGAATTCAATGCACTGATCACTTTGTTCACCAACAGTCACGTTTATCACATGTTTTCGTAACGGTCTACCTTCTATTGAAACTTGTGTCATCACGGAATGAAGTCATTCCTGTGTATCGTGATTGTTTTTACTGATATAAAGACTTGAATTTCAGTTGTTTTCAGAGAGGTTTATTTCAATGTGTAATGAGCTGATATAGCCTTCTTTAAAGCAATTTTCCGTTACCCAACAGAACCACTTTGTTCTTAACAAAGCCTACCCAGGTTCTGAGGGACACAGGGTTACCCCATTTATGTTAAGCAAGGCAAGATAGGCCGGGCGGCATTGCCACATAACCCATATTTTCAGTATAGGTTTGATCCACCTCTTCCTCTGTTCCAGCTCAAATTTGCAGAACAGGACTACATGAATTGATGTTTGTGGTGAGACTCCGTCACAAGGACAATTTGGTAGGGTTTTAGACCAATCATTTATGGTCGGAAAGCTTAACAAACGGTGGAATACATCGAATCTAAGGCGTGTGAGAAAAATCTATCATACCCACTTAATGTGTATGTTAAGTATAGTTGGATACCAATGGTGGACCGCATCATTTGGTTACTTTGAACCGTAGGCCTTGGTGCCTGGATGGCTAATCTATTTGCTTCCATATGGGCCATGCATTGTGTTTTAAAGACCTTTCTAGGGATGGAGCCCATCGAAGAAGGATTATGATAATATTCTGGCTGGTCCAAGTCGGTCATAAACTCTTTTATATACTGTAACCACCTGATTTCTAAAACGTGTTCTAATTTAAGACTATCACTTAATACTTTCCGGTTAAATATGGGTTTTTGAACGAGGTCCAGATCCGGTGCCATAACAGAACTGTTTGCACCTTTATTATATCTGTAATATATGGTAGCCCCAACTTACTATGGCAGATATAGATTGATGTACAGTGTGGGACCGCCAATAAATACCTTAAAAATGCATTCTCCACCCTCTGGATTTCATTTACGTATTAGGTAGCTGTGCTAACGCACTTGGCTTCATAGATTAGGATCAGCTCTACTGGGGATCTCTTTCCTAGCTTTTGTGAAAAATTCGCTAAGGCTGTTGTTGTTCTCATAAAGAGAAATTTCCTAGCTTTTATAACCTGACGCCGTGAGCCCTTGTGATCAATTAGAATTCCTAAATAGGGATATGTTATAGTAGTTTCCACCTTTTACTCTCTACATAGATGCCCCTCTGCTACCTTCCACCTACCCCGCAGCTCATTATGAAAGTTTTAGTAGTGTTTATTCTTAGGTCTAAGTTTTTCATAAATTAGTTATTTCTGTTGAGAGCCCGTTGTAGCTCTATACGTGTTCGGGCCATAATTACAACGTCGTCCGCGTAGAGTAGGGCAGGTACAGGGCTTTTTTGCAGCTGAGGTAGGTCCCGGCACCTTTCCAGCATGGCTTACTCCAAGCCATTGGTATATGGAGTAAATAGGAAAGGTACCAGAACACAGCCCTGTCTAACCCCCCTCTTCACTTGGAACAACACTGTACACTCTCCATTGGGTCCATACCTTCCCCGAGCTCTTGCATTTGTAAAGAGTTCTCTTAGGAAATAGATTAAAGGAGCCTCCACCCCAATTGCTGCTGTGATGCTCCATAGTTTTCCATGACATACACAATTGAATGAGGCAGTGAGGTCAACAGAGGCCAGGTACAAGTTTTACTTTCATGCCTTCGTATTTTTTCCCATAAGGATGGTTAAATTAAGGAACTGTTCTATTGTGCCCAGCCCCTCCCTGAAACAAAATTGAAGGTCTGATTAAACATTATTGTCCTTGGCCCATTGTTGGAGCCGATTAAGAACTTTACCCACGGAATCCAGCTGTGAGATGGGGCAATAACATGCAGGATTCTCTCTATTTCCTTTTTTAAAAATTGGTCCCATGATGGAATCTGACCATGATTCTATATGTCCGATCACACAGCAAGCCACTAGCACTCGCGTTATTAGTGGACCCCATAGCTCTATGTTGTGTTTAAAAATGTCAACAGGTACTCTGTCTGGCCCCAGAGCCTTTCCCTCCTTGCTAGCTTTTAGTGCGCGTTGTACCTCTTCTAGAGTGAAGGCCAAATCTATTGGAAAATCTGTTGATGAAGAACTGAGACTTGCAGCACTTACAGCTATGCCATCCTCCTCCCTTGCCTGTCCAAAGATGTTGGAAAAACATTCCACCCAATGTCCTTCGTCAATGGCGGTTTCTATGGTAGGGGTGTCTTCTGTTGTTAGGAATGGGGATTTTACCACTCGCCAGAATGCAGTACTGTCCTTGTAAACGCTTGCCTTATGTAGGTCGGCCCATGTTTTATTTTTTTTATTCTCCTTTACGTATTTTCACGGCCTGGTTGTAAGCCTCCCTACACTGCTTGATTTCAGTTCTATCCTTTTCTTTTTTGTGTAATGCGTATTTTAATTCTGTATAGGCTTTTGTACATTTACTATTGAACCACCCCTTGTTCTTCCCACTCCCCTTTTTTATTTCAACCTTCAGGGTATTCCTAATGATTTCTGTTATTTGTGCATAGGTCTCCAATACTTCCTCATGAGGTGTGGAATCATTCAAAGATTTCATATTGATTTAAAACTTTTCTCGACCACTGTCTTAGGGATCTTATGCGGTTCTACCTTATCCCACTTTAGGGAATAACCATTTATCTTGTCAACTACCATATTTTGAGCCACATATATCCTTTTATTATGGAGGCTACGAGTTTTTGAAGGGAGAGATATGTACATGCTCAAAGGGAAATTATCACTTATGGCGTTCTTGTGCGTTTTATAACTAAATAAGGGGGGGCGAACCTATTTGGAATAATTATAAAATCAATGATCGAGCTCAATCCTCTCCCATTAAAGGTCTGGGTGAATGGAATTGGTGGTGAACATAATACATTTGCAAAGCCCAAATCCAAGACAAATAGAATCTCATTTAAAAAATCCCCATATACAGAATGGGGAAGTGGGTAGATTACAATTGTCTTCATCTAACAATCCACAAGTTACATCATTATTATATGGACACAAAGTCGTATTAAAATCCCCCCACACAAAGAAACATTCTCTATACTGCCATTCTGAATTTCCTCTAGTGTATTCCTAAACTGTTTTAACATGTCTGCCAAATGCTCCTTCTGTGCATTATTATAGAAAATAATCAGGACGACAGAATTTTCTTTATTCATATTCAAGGTCTGTGAGAAGTTGGCCTGGTATATGATGATCACTAATTCTAGTGAGCACGTTGCACCAGTCCAAACGGCCCTTATGATGATTGGTTGTAAGTCAACCTTATAGACCAGGTATCCTAGGGGTAGCATGGACAAAAGCAGTCTTAGGCTAAACTCAAGAGGGCATGTGAAGCCAGCTGTTTTACCATATGCAATCCTTTAAATACCAAATGAAAGGACACCACACAAGTTATATATTATAAAATATATGTATTTATTTCTAGAATAATCCCCTATACTCTTTATGAGCACAGAAGCACAAGCGTTAAACAAAGAACTTGGGGGCGTGGCCAAGATGGCGGGGTGAGCGGACGCTTCCTCCCGTAGCTCCTCCAGCCCGGCTCAGCTCGAGCCCCGATTCCTGCGCCTCTCTCCCCCCGCGGCCGCACTGCGGGCGAGGGTGTTGTGCCGGAGTTCCTGGGGCACATTTTGGTGCCACTTTGACTTCTGAAGCCCCGGGGGAAGTTCCCGAAAAGTTTATTCGGAGATCGCTCCGAGGATTAGAGCCAGGGTCGCCCCGAGGAGAGGAGCCTGGAGGCGGAGCGTAGCGCGGCGCTGTCCGCGCGCCTTGGCTGGCCCGAGTGCTGAACAGCGGAACGCCGGAGATCCCGAAGGAGCGGACTAGACGGACTCCGCGGAGCGAGTTGGCTTCCTGGCGGTGCCCTGGAGGCAAGCACCATTGCTGGGAGACGGACTTTAGCCTGTACCGGCGATCCCCCCACTATCTGGGGTCTTGAGGGGCGACGCCTTGCGAACTCCGCGCCCGGAGGCGCTGGACGGCGGAGTCTGAGCAGTGCCCGTGCCGGGCAATCGACTGGTGATCAGGGGAGGCACCGGGTTCGCACTTTCCGGACCCGTTATCACTTGAGAGTTGCCCACGGACTTGCTGGCCCGGGCTGCCTTCCTGGGTCCCACCCTCCCGCCATCTTGTCTTTGTGTGGCTGTGCCCGGTGGCCCCTGCCCGCGCCCTTCTCACGCGGGAGCCTTGACTCGTTCTGGTGCCAGCTCATCTACTGCCCTCCCTGGGAACACGATACGGGAGGCCTACTCTTCGGACATTGCTACCTGCCCTGCTGGCCCGAGAGCCGTCTTGCCCATGCCCGGACCGCCATTTTGTCGCCTGTGACGCACTACTCTTGTCCTCGGCGAAGGCCCCACATCTGGTGCCCGCGAGCGGTGGCGCTCGCCTACAACAACTGATTCTAGGCTTTGCCGGGACCCAAGATGACTGGAAGACGTGGCGCGGCACGGGGTGATCGCACCTTGCCGGAAATGCTCGGCAGGTCCCAGCAACTACGCGACAGGACGCAGCCGTCCCCGGGGGCCTCCCGGGCATCAACGGACGCAACTGCGGGTGAGCCGCCGGTCACGCGGTCCTTCATGGAGGACTTATTCACCTCCCTCAAGGAGGAATTTCAGACTCTCAAGACCGAAGTGGCTGGAGAGGTCCGGGAGGTGCGCAGGGAAGTTGAGGGCCTGGGCGAACGGGTCGAGACTATGGAGACGGCGGCTCAACGCCGCGACGAGGAGATAACCCATCTCCAACAGGACGTCCTCCGCCTCCGGGAGCAATGTGTCGAGCTCCAGGCCCACTCGGAGGACCTCGAGAACAGGTCCAGGAGGAACAACATCCGGATCCGAGGTGTTCCATCCGCTGATGAGGGTGCGGACCTGGTGGCATATCTGCAGGACCTGTTCCGTGACATCTTGGAGGAGGGCGAGGATTTCCCCATCCGCATTGACAGAGCACACAGGGTGGGCCGCCAGCGCCAGTCATCGGCACCCCCGCCTGATATCCTGGCATTCTTGCCGGATTTCCCTCTAAAGGAGCGCATCATGGCTGAGGCCCGTAGGAAGCAACCATTGACCTTCCGCGACAGACCTGTGGCGCTCTATCAGGACCTGTCTGCCATCACACTGCAAAAGCGCAGGTCTTTCCGCATCGCTACGGACTTCCTGCGAGAGCACGAGACAGCCTACTCCTGGGGTCACCCCTTCCGTCTTATCTTTCGATGGAATGGGGTGTTGCATCAGCTGCGCTCCTTACAAGATGTCTGCGGGGTGCTGGGTCTTACTGCTACGGAGGAGGACGGGGCTACACCCGCATGGAGGCGCCCTGAGCGGCGGGGCCGGCGGAGGTCGAGAAGGCGCCCATCGTCAGCGCCGGTGAGTCGCCCGGACTCGCCCACCATCAGAGCTGACATGGCGGAGGCCCTGAGGACTGCGGCCAGGAACTTGCCTGAATCTACTGGCGTGGCCTTGACGGCCTAATTTTCTCCGGGGGGAGAGACTCTTAGCTTTCACGATGCTGGGCTGGGGGCTGGGGGGCGGGGGGGTGGTGTGTGGCTGGACGTCCACTTGATTTTTCTCTGCAGACTCGCCCATCTGGGCTAGACTGAGACTATGGGGTGTGGTTTTTTGCTTTTTGTTTTGGCTGGTTGCCATCAATGGTTTTTGGGGGGGTTTCATTGTTGGTTTGTCGTGGGGGGGGTCCTGTCCGAAGTTGTCCGCATGAGTACGATGCCGCCTCTGGCCTTCCCTGCGCCCCTACCCCGCGCGCCCCCTCCGCTGATCCCCCGCCTGCTGCATAGCGTGCTGTTTCCCTGGAGGCGATGCCACCCTTGAAGGTAGTGACCCTTAATGTCAAGGGTCTGAATAACCCCGTAAAGCGTAGGGCGATCCTCTCCCTATTGGAGGGGTCGCAGGCGGATATTTGCCTCCTGCAGGAGACCCATTTACTCTCCAGGGATTGCCATAGGTTGCGCTCTGCCAAGTTCCCCACGCAACTTTTTTCCTCTGCTGCGACTAAGACCGCTGGGGTGGCCATTCTCCTAGCCAGTTCCTTTAGGGGGGAGGTGCTGTATAAACATGCCGAGCAGAAGGGGAGGCTCTTAGTGTATCGCATGCGCTTAGGGGGTGTTGCCTTTACGGTTGGTTCGGTCTACAGCCCAAACGACCACCAGGATCGTTTCCTGGACTCGGTGTTGGTGGACGTTACTGCCTCGCCCGACCGCCATGTCATCTTGGGGGGAGACCTGAATATGGTCTTCGACTCCACTCTTGATAGGTCTGCCCAGCGTTTTCCGCAGACAGGGGAGCTTTCTAAAGCGGTGCGGGACCAGATTGCAGAGATGGACCTGCATGATCTCTGGCGCACCATGCATCCCACCGATAGGGACTACTCCTACTTTTCCCACGCACACCGCACTTATTCGCGGTTGGATTATCTTTTGGTGAGCGGCTCACTTCGCTCGGCCGCTACGGCGGCGGACATCGGGGTCTTGTCTCTGTCCGATCATGCGCCGGTCTCCGGAGTTTTTGCGTGGCCGGCGCCCCCCCCCTCGAGAGGGATGTGGCGGCTTCGGGACACGCTTCTTCATAAGAAATCGGTGGTGAAGCGAGTGGAGGAGGTCATCCAGGACTACCTGACCCACAATAGCAACTCTGACACGTCCCTGGCTACACAGTGGGCGGCTTTGAAAGCGGTCGTCAGGGGAGAGTTTATCTCCATTTCCTCGGCGGACAATAAGGAACGCCAGCGCAAGAGGGAGGAACTGACGGCGCAGGTTAGGGAGCTTGAGCAGGTCCACCGCCGGACGGGGGCACCTCGGGTTTGGAAGCAACTGAAGGCGGCACGGAAACTCCTCTCTGCGCTGGATCTGGATCGGGCGGAATACGCAGCGCTGCGCCTGAGACATGCCTTTTACACCGGCGGAGACAGGTGCGGTAAGCTCCTAGCCCATAGGCTTAGGGTTGCGCAGCAACGCAATGTGGTGAAGGAGCTGGTGGGTGTGGATGGGATCCCGGTTTCTGGTGACGCGGAGGTGGCGGATACCTTTCGATCCTTTTACGAGGCACTGTACGCTTCAGAATCTTCCCCACCGGGAGAGGCTGAGGCCTATCTGGAATCCGTGACCCTCCCGGCCTTGGACCCCTCCCAGGCGGACCATCTAGAGAGGGACATTCACGTGGAGGAGGTTATCTCCGCGATCGCACGGCTGAAGCATGGCAAGGCCCCGGGCCCGGATGGTTACACGGCCTTGTTCTACAAGACCTTCTGTCCCACTATCGCCCCTCTCCTGGCTCGCTTGTTCAACTCCTTCTCCGAACCGGGCGCCATCCCACCGGACCTCCTCTCGGCGACTGTGTCGGTTATCCCCAAACCGGGGAAGGACCGGACCTTGTGCGGCTCGTACCGGCCCATTTCGCTCCTAAATGTGGACCTCAAGCTTTATACCGGAATCTTGGCGGCCAGATTGGGCCTACACTTACCAGGTTTGGTGGAGGCAGATCAGGCCGGTTTTGTACCCGGTAGGCAGACGGTCGACAACACGAAGAGAGTGACGCACGTCCTGGAAAAGGCCTCACGCATTCCGGGGGAGCGGATGCTGCTATCAGTCGACGCGGAGAAGGCCTTTGATAGAGTTCATTGGCCATACCTCGAGCTGGTCCTTGGGAAACTGGGGATCGGCGAGAAGTTCCGCACCATGGTCTTTAACTGCTACAGGAGACCGTCGGCGTCAGTGCGGGTCAATGGACATAGCTCCGGCAGCTTCACCATTGAGCGCGGCACGAGACAGGGTTGCCCTCTCTCGCCGCTCCTCTTTGCCCTTTATATGGAGCCGTTTGCGCAGAGGATTCGCGACAACCCGGACGCTATTGGGGTGAAGATGGGGCAATACACACACTGTCAGCTTATACGCGGACGATGTCTTGTTGACCCTAGATGACCCCAGGCGGTCGCTCCCTGCCTGCATCCAGGAGTTGAACGCTTTTGCCCGCGTTGCGGGCTTTAAAATGAACATGACCAAGTCGGCTGCACTGGATGTGTCACTCTCCGCCGACACCAGACGGGACCTTCAAAGTCTCTTCCCTTTGCAGTGGTCCTCCTCCACGGTGCCTTATTTGGGCATTTTGCTTGCTCCCACCCTGCCTGCCATGGTCGCAGCTAACTATTCCTCTCTGGGCACGAAGATAAAGGAGGAACTCGGCCGTTGGAACAAGGGCCTGCTTTCGTGGCTGGGCCGTATTGCGGCGGTGAAGATGACGATATTGCCCCAGATCCTGTATCTTTTCCGCGCTCTACCTCTTCAGCCCCCCGTGGGCTGGATACGGCAGGCGCAGGCAGACATCTCCCGCTTTGTGTGGCAGGGCCGTAAGCCTCGGATGAAGCGGGTCCTCTCCATGCTTGCCCCAGAGGCGGGAGGTCTCGGAATCCCGGACCTCCGGAAGTACTTTCAGGCGGCGCAGCTCCGGTACCTGGTGGAATGGAGCCGGTGGGAATCGGACAAACACTGGCTTTTTCAAGACCAGGCAGTTGCGGGCCGTACCCTCCAGGAGGTCCCGTTCCTACGGCGTGCTCACCGCCCGCCTAATCTCTACGCTTCCTTTATCACCCGGGTCCCGCTAAGAGTGTGGGACGCGGTGTGTGAGCTGCGGGAGCTCACCACTTTTCCGTCGCCGTTCTCTCCCATTGCTGACAACCCGGACTTCACTCCGGGCCTGGAGCCGGGGGCCTTTTCCCACTGGGTGCGTGCGGGATGTAGAGCGCTCTTCCAGATTTACGGGCCGGAGGGCGTGCTCCCCTTCCAGCAGCTCCGACAGGAGTTTGGCCTGACGGAGGGGGACAGACTGCGTTACATGCAGGTCCGCCACTGGGCTCTTCAACCCTCAGTGCGTGACGTCGCCGCCCGTACGATTACACCCTATGAGCGATGGTTGGTGACCCGGGCCTCGGACGCCAAACTCATCACTGATTTGTATAAATTTCTCCAACCCCCGCCGTTTCACTACCATAACCCGGGGAGGGAACGCTGGCACAGGGAACTAGGAAGGACCCTGAGCCACAAGGAGTGGGACAAGATTGCGTATCGGGCGAGGCACTCTGCGTACCACACTGGGCTGACGGAAACCTTCACTAAAGTGTCCACCTATTGGTACTACACCCCGGAGCGGCTCTACGAGATGCGCAAACTAGGCGATAAGGGTTGCTGGCGCGGCTGCGGACAGGAGGGCACCCTCACGCACATTCTCTGGGAGTGCCCGGTGCGGTCGGCCTACTGGAAGGAAGTCTTAGATGAGGTGGATAGGCATTTTGAGATTGAGCTCCCGCGCTTCCCCGCGTATGTCTTGCTTGGCCTCCCCAATGACTTGATGTACCCGCTGAAATCCCGCAGGGGCAGGCAGATTGCGATTGCGCTCGGCTCAGCCGTTCAGAACATACTTGTCCTCTGGCGCACCCCCACTGCCCCCTCTATCACTGGGTGGTTGCATAGGCTCTGGCAGGTACTGGGTATGGAGAAGATATCACTAACGGTGGCTGGGAATGTTGACCAGTTCGAGGAGCTCTGGCATCCCTTTTTGGCACTGCTGTCCACGGAATTTCGCGAGCTGACGTGCCCACGGTACTTGCGCCTCCTTAGGCTGACTCCACCGGCGCCTGCTGCGGAGTGATTGTGCGGATTGGGGACCGGGGGCTGGGGGAGGGGAGTGGGGCTATATACTTCTAATGCTGCTTTCGGACGGGGATGTTGGGGTGTTGTTTTCCTTTCTTTCCTCCTTGCTTTTCTTTCTTCTTCTCCTTTTCTGGGGTCGAGGGGCTGGTGGTGTGGTATGCTTCTTTTTTGCTGTGCCGCAGAGTGTTATTTTGGCTTGGCCTTGCTTAGGGAGTGGGGGCCTATGGGGGGTTGTTTACAGTGCCTTACTGCCTCATGTTTTTTGCCTTGTTACCCTCTGGGGCACCCTGCCTCCCTCTTCTTCTGCTGACTCGCTGCAACGTTTCGCTTTTTGTAATGTATGTTTGCCTGACCTCCTGCTCCCCTCCCCGTGTTTTTTATGCCTTAATAAAATACTTTAAACCAACAAAGAACTTAATATAACATACAATAAGCTGCACAATTATGGATAGGCCGGGTGGCCACTCAAACCATATATTAAAAAAGTGGTATAAGTACCACGTCACGAACAATGGTAAGGCCTAGGGCCTTGGGAATCGCTGGGCCTACACTGGATTAACGAAGGTTAGGACATAGGAGGCCCACAGGATGCGGGTGCAGTGTCTATAGGTAACCGCGTTTACCATACAAGTCAATGGTGCGTAAAAGTCAGAAAGTTATAGGTTTAGGAGACTTCCGACTAGACTAGAACTTAGTCACTTGAAACTAGGACACTAGGGATGTAAATCACTACAGGGGCACCGGAGTACCCTCGTTACCTCACCCACAGTAAGCGGGTGCATAGGTGCCAAAGTGCGTCAGGTTTCTTTGTGGAGTTCTATGGAGCCTGGAGGAAAAGATGCTGCAGGCGGCCAGGAGAGAAGAGTCCGGTTGGATCCAAGGGTGGATCAAAGATGTAGAGTACCTGAAAGTAGAGGGGACAGAATCTAGGTCACTAGCCAGTGACCAGGATGGAACCAGGACGGAACCAGGCAATTTCGGGTTGCGATCAGGTGCTGTCGAGTAGTTTGTCTCCGCTGCCACGTGGACCAGGAAGAATTGAGGATGACCAGCTGGTGGACACGAGCTGTCCCACAAAGGCTCTTGCTGTCGGCGGTGTCGGTTCTCGAATCGGAGTCAACAGGCCTTGGCAAATGCAACCCACGCAGGACTCGAAGATGGTTTCTGGATCGAACCGAGAAGGTCAGATCGGTGGCTCCTTTTCAGGGGAGCTAGGGCCAGTCTGGAGCAACCAAACCAGCAGTTTAAATTTGAAGGTTTGTCATCTCAGATGCCACTAGCCAACGGGCAAGTGACCGGACAACGCGTCAAGCAGGAAAAGTGCAAAAGGGCCCCACGCAGCACTCGGTGAGTGTGGAGAGGTGATCTTCCGTGCACAGGCTGCTCGGGGCTGGGGCTTCTCAATCTCTAAAGTACAGCCTCGAGGGTGTCTCGGGAGCTGCACAGGAAGCACTACGCTGGCTTTCCAAGATGGCCGGTCCCACGTCTCATGTCGCCTCCACGGGTCTCAGCTTTGCTAGGACTGTGGATCGGGCTGTTGGAAGACTGGGAGTCCAGGTCTTGTTGGTCTCTGTTGTTCGAGCTCCGGCGGGAGCAATGGCAAAGAAAACCTTTGAGCGCTGATGGTGCCTGCTTGCACAGGGTGGCCACTCCTTGACCACAAGGGAGATTCTTCAGTCTTCTACGTCGAGTAGGATGTTGAAGGGTCCAGAGTTTCGTATCAAAGTTTCAGTCAAGATGATCTGATGTGCCATGGCACAGCTCCTACCTTTATTCCAAATCAAGGGGCTGGATCACCTGCTAAGTCCCTGCTATGGGTGGGACCCAGGAAGTGGGTGGTTACACCCCTTTCCCTTTGTCCAGTTTCGCGCCAGAGCTGGGGCTGGAGTGCCCCAGCACCGGTTTGAACTGGACTTTGCATGGGACACCTTGTGTGCCCCAGGCAGTGTCTAGTTTAATTCAGCCCTCTTTGCCCCAATCCACTATCTCCTGTCTGGGGTGGTATAACATCTCCCTGTGACAGGAAACCTTTTGTCCAGGCCTCCCCTTCCGGAGTTTCGGTCAGCAGCAGGAGGCCAGACTCATGTCTGTGACAGCAGCATCCATTTTGTGATGCTGAGGCTCTGGTTAGATTTTTTATTTATTTTTTTATTCTTTTTATTGACAATTTTTACATAATAAATACATAGCCCCCCCTCCCCGCCCCCCTTTTCCCTGACCAAGAGTATGTCAAAAAGAAAAATATAGATAAATAAATAAGTAAGCCACTAGTTATAAACATACAATAGAAATTAATCCAAAATGTGCTATAGGGATCCAAAGAAGTTTACATGTACTTAATACCAAATACTTATTATATACATACACCAGCTACGTTATAGGGGTACAAAGTAATATACATGTAAATAATACTATAATCCAAGATGTGCTATAGAGAAAAAAAGAAGTACACGTGTATATAATACTATATGCTTATTATATACATACAACATCAGTTAATTTTCACTGTGCTATAGGGGTACAAAGAAATATACATGTAAATAATACTATATGCACTAAATGCAATCATGTTTGTCTCTGGATCCACAATAGCATTGGTGACCAAATCCGCATGCCCGTTAATCTTTTTTTAGCACCTTTGTTTTTATAAATTGCAACCTCCAGACTACAGGTGGCTAATAACCTAGCCCTCCATTGTTGAAATGCAGGTGGCTCTGGATCTAACCAAGCTGATGTAATTGTAAGTCGAAGTATTGCCATTGCCACAAATATTAGCCCCTGAGTGTTTGTCTGCACTTCCCGATTTGCAACCCCAAGCATTATTTCCTCCGTTGAGATTTCTATTCTTGTTTGACAGACCTCTGATAGGAATTCCGAGATATCATTAATCAGCTTAGTAAGAGTGTTACATGTAGCGAATATATGGATAATATCAGCCCCATATAATGCACAACGAGGACATGTTGTTCCCTTCCCTGTTCCCCATTTAGCAATTTTCTTAGGGGTGTAATATAGGCAGAAGAAGGTTTTATAAAATTGTGCCTGTAGCTCTGGTTAGATTTAACCGCGTTTAAGGAAAGTAACATGTCTTCTCCCTCTAGAAGGGTGGAATGGTACCCCCGTCGCCAGGACTGGCGAGGGGGTACTATTCCAAAGCGTATGACACCTTACACAACATGTTTTGATAAAGCCAAACCAAAGTTAGCAGTGAACCGCAAGGTTCATAATGCACTTAAGAGTATATGGTATGGCAATATCTCAGAACAGCTAAAGGACATGGTTCCGAAAGCTGCAGACAGGCTCAGCTCATGCTAGAGCACCATCTCACATAAAACCAAGCACTCTGCCTCCAGGATTGTTAAGGCCTGCCATAGGAGTGACTTATAGGTGTATATGTGTCCAGATATAGGTTTAGACATAGGTATACTATATCTAAGCAAGGGGTGATTACACCACCTTGCCCCAGCCGAGTCATCAGCCAGATGTGTCATTTTGGTTGGCCAGCCAGGAGTGGCAAAAGATATGCTGCAGCCCCTGGGAGGCCTTGGATGCACCTATGCTCTGGGTACCTATAGTACACTGTACAGGGGCTGATAAGGTGACCCAATATCCAATTGGAGATGTACCTAGGGTACATGGAGTCCATTTTACAGAGAGAGCAGATAGCCTGGGGTCCTGATTAGCAGGATCCCAGGCCAACTAAGTCGAAAAACACTAGCCAAAAAATCTGGGGTAACCATAGTCAGGTATCCACCTTCCTACAAGGTCATAATTTGATAATTTGGTTCTGAGATTACAAAATATATTTTGCTTATTGTCACCAAATTTGAGACATATATACTAAGACTTCCCTTGTGCCTCCCGTGTATAGATGGTATAGCAGGTGTATGGTAGGTCTTATAGCCATCAATGTGGATTTCATTAGCAGACCACGTCTCTTGTAAGCAAAAAATATTGAATTTCCCCACAAATTCATGCCAGAGATGGTTAGTTAATTTGGAACGTAGACCCGCTGTATTAGAGTATAGAATCGTAATACTATTCTCATTGCCAGTTAGCTAATTTTGCATATCAAGTGCTACAGCAGTGGATGAAGAAGTATCTGGGCTCCTATTCATATTCATTCCCGGCCCTGTCTCTGGTCTACAATTAGGGATGTCACTGGTGCCAAGGAGATTGTCAACTAGAGTTTCACTCTGTTTCTTCAACATGTCTTCCCCTCGTAAAAGGACACTCTTAGGACTTGAGTCAATAATTTCTGGTTCGGGAAAGGTATGGGCCAGCGGTTGGTTTAAGATGATTTTAGATGACTGGCCCATTCATTCTAACTCCTCTAGAGAAGGGAGTAATGCTAACCAATTTCCCACCGGTATGTTATATGTATACTGATGTCTCACCTCTGTGTTTCTGCTAATACCGCCTCTGTCCAACGAAAAAGGCGGTTGGTAAAAGAAGCCGAGGGGCAGTATATTGATGCCCCCGCAATCATGGTGTTATTCCCTGCCTTCCATAAGATGTTCTGCACTAGCTGGGGTGTTTTAAACGTTAGCACCACACAATCACCTGATAGGGTTTTTCGATCTTTACCAACCCATTTAACCCTATGGGCCACCTTGAACTCCATCAAAAGTTGTTCTGTAAACCGAACTTTCGTGCCTAACCAGTGCAGTGACTTGTTTCTTAAGGGTTCCCAGGATTCACTATCTTGTGCCCTCAGTCTAGGTACATTCGCAAGTATAACCGTATACAGTGTAACAGCTGGTGGTAAATCTAGGTAAGATGGTTCGATGGGGATTGCCCTGGGAAATAAGGACGCAATAGGTTGATTACAAGGAGTCAGGTTAGAGCTATGTTCTTGTGTGGCTACTCCTTTATTGCCCCTGTTTCGCACAGCATTTGGGTATTGGCCGGTTGTGTTAAGTATGGAAGTATATGAGGGAAGAGGTCGATCTCTCTGGTGGGATTTGATCGTGTTAGGCCCTACCTAGGTTTGTACTCATACATATTTCGGGTTTGCCATTACCCTCTTGACTGAGGTTATTAGTTGTATGTTTGGCAGTTCGCTCCCCAGCTAAAACGTTAATCAAACATACCTCAATCTGATCTACTATTTTCTCTATCTCAACTAGTGAGTCTCTCAAGAAAAGGTCTAACTTTTCAACTAACGTAGTTAGGTTCCTTAGGTCATTGCTCTGGGGTTTCGTAATTGTCTTGTTACCTATCTCTTCTATGGTTTTCAGGGTACTTTTTTTGCTCCAGTTGTTTTTTTGCCAGATTTAGACATGTTCGGCACAGTGGTCTTGGCAATCATTATATTCCCCCCATTTCAATATCCTCGTTCTGCTTATCTGTGTGTGTCGGGTTTTTTTTGCCGCTTAAGTGGGGGCTGTGTGAAAGAGTCACGATCGCTGAGTATTACTTGATCTGACACATTTTGAATGCAACCATTCCCCCCCCCCCCCCCCGGGAGAACCAGCCACTCCTGCATTTGCATTGTTTGACCCTACAGTCGTGCCTAACGTTCCTGACACTAATGACTCTTCTACTGAGGATATATGTTTCTCTATCGTCCCCATTGCCCCTGTAAGGTAGCTCAGTAACATTTGTTTGGGTCTCCCGAGACCTTTTTTTGCAGGTGGGGGCTGTGCAATTACCGCCTTTCTTTCCCCCAATTTTCTATAATGAATGAATGGTCTGAGGATACCTACTTATCAAATCCCCTAACACCGCACAAATATATATGTTACTTGTTCTTATGTAGAAAGGTATTATAACATATAGACATGTGCAGCTTGAGACCCCTTTTTTCATACAGTACTATGTCTCTGATGGCAACTGGTACCACTGTTAAGACATTTTTTTAAAGAGAGTACCTCTTCTCCCTAGGCTTGATGGCACACTGCCTCTCCGTAAGTCTGTTTGTTAATTCCGTATATCCGGACCACAGGGCCAAGAGAGTGGGCCCGGCACGGCCTCATTCGGCCCGAACTGTGTCCCTGCGTGCGTCCCGCGCAGCGGGATACCTCAGGGTGTTTTATGGTGCTCCTGCGCCCGTGACTTCTCCTCGCAGGGACCAGGTAGAAAGTGCAGTGTCCACAGCAAGGGCTCCCGCTTCGCCGGATACCTCTGTGTTTTATGGCATTCCTGCGCATCTGACTGCTCCTCGCATGGAACGGCAGGGACCAGGTAGAAAGTGCAAAGTGTCCACAGCAAGGGCTCCCGGGTGTCTAATCTTCAGAACTGACTAGGTTTGGTAGGTTTCTACAGATGCCTGCCTAGCCTGGGAACAAAAACTCAGGCGACTCTCTCGCAAAACCAGGTCTTTTTGTGATTGATCATTTTGAAGTCTCCACAGTACGTTTTGGGCCATTTCCTGTCACGGGTACTTGGCCCCCCCACACAAGTGAGGTACCATTTTTTATCGGTAGACTTGGGGAAATGCTGGGTGGGTGGAAGTTTGTGACTCTTCACAGATTCCAGAACTTTGACTCACAGAAATGTGAGGAAAATGTGTTTTTTTGACAACGTGTGAGGTTTGCAAGGGATTCTGGGTAACAGAACCTGGTGAGAGGCAAGTAAGTCACCCCATCCTGGATTCCCCTGCGTGTCTAGTTTACAAAAATGTACAGGTTTGCTAGGTTTCTCTAAGAGCCCGCTGAGCTAGCCTCCAAAATCCACAGCTAGGCGCATTGCAAAAAAAGGGTCCGTTTTAAGTGGAAAATTGTAATGTGTTCATGTTGTGTTTTGGGCCGTTTCCTGTCACGGTGACTAGGCCTACCCACACAAGTGGGGTACCATTTGTATTGGGAGACTTAGGGGGACACAGACTAGTAGAACAAGTATTATTACCAATTGAATTTCTATACATTTCTGCCTTCCAAATGTAAGACAGTGTGTAAACAAGACGTAATTTTGAAAAACGCCCCCTAATTCACAGGCTAGTGTGGGTACCCACAAATTCGGTGATGTGTAAATAACCACTGCTTCTAAACTTTATATATTTTTTCCATTTCAGAAATACATAGGTTTCCTTGATACCTATTTTTCACTCTATATTTTACGGAATGAATTGCTGTACACAATGAAAAACCATTGCCTGGTGCAGCTCAGTTATTGGCTTTGGGTACCACGGGTACTAAATGAACCTACAAGTCCTATGTATCCCCGCAACCAGAAGGGTCCAGCAGATGTAGCGGTATATTGCTTTAAAAAATCTGCCATACTTAGAACGAGTTACGGGTGAAAACGCAGGCACAAATTGCTGTTTGTATTCAACTTAATGTCAATATTGTTTTACTTCAACTGTTACTTTCTATTAGAAAACTTTGAAGGATCTACACAAATGACCTCTTGCTGAATTCAGAATTTTCTCTACATTTCCAAAATGTATAGCCTTCTGGAATCCATTATTTGTTTCATACCCTTTTTTACCACTAGCTGGAAGGAGGTTGACAGCACAAAAATAGAAAAAATAGGCTATAGAAAAAATAGGCTATGTCCCACTAAAATACCAAAACTGTGTATAAAAGTTTGGTTTTCTGACAAAAGTCTGCTTGTTCCTGAAAATTGTGAAGATGTTGATTTTAGCACAGCAAACCCTTTCTTGATAACATTTGCAGGGGAAAAAACTGACACTTTTTCTGCAGCTCTTCTTTTCCCAGTTATTCCCCCTCAAAAACAAATGTAGCTGTATTTTGTCTAATTTCTTGGTCCCCTTCAGGAGAATCCACAAACCCTTGGTATCTTTACAATCCACAGGATGCTGGGAGAAAAGGTCGCACATTTGGCGTGGATGCCTTATGTGGACAAACAGTTACGGGGGCCTAAGCACGAACTAAGCCAAATAGCCAAAAAAGGCTTAGCACAGCGGGTTAATGAAGATTACCTGATTTTCCCAAGATTACACAATGTACTCAAGTGAGAGAGTCCAGATTAAAACCTAAGTCTACTGGTTCCACAGTCAACAATTTAAGCTTCAAATCTTTTCTAAGAAATCGAATGTATTTATAGCTGATGATGTGCAAAATGCAGAGCGTGAGCAAATTTAGGAAATTAGACCACTTTCTATCATGAAACTCTCAAACTTATAAGAAAATGGCAATTACAGTTGTCTGCAGCTCTGTGAAATGCTTGCTTGTCCTTAGGTGCCCGCCTGCACAAAGCAGATGGAGATGGTTGATTATTTAAAATACGTGGCCACTACCTTTCTGCATCTTTTTGTTCAGGAATTGTTGTGGTTATCACATATCCCGCAAAACTTCTTTAACAATGAACATTTGTTAAAGTATTGACAAAGCTCAAGAGGTTTGTTTTTTGTATGCTGTGTGCACTCGGACACACAGGACTGCCGTTCATAAAACATGGGCCTTGGCAGGCATAAAAACACTGATTTTCACTAAGCCGAACAAAAACGAGCACCAATGGAGGCAGTGTTGTTGAGGAAAAATGAAGAGTGGGTGGAGGGAAGGTACCGTATTTTCCGGCGTATAAGACGACTTTTTAACCCCTTCAAATGTTTTCAAAAGTCGGGGGTCGTCTTATACGCCGGACACTAAATTTTGATGAGTGGAAGCAACGCTCCACCGACGTGGAACCCTCCAATATGACCTGGGCTCTACTCGCGCGCTCCACTCCCACGTTTACCGGTTACATTAATCTAAAATTGCACATGATTTAGTGCACAGTTACTCACCGGTACAGTCCCGTAGTGCTGTAGTGCCGATGGGAGAGGGTCCACGGGGCATTTCAGTATTCTTACTGCGTCTTCATCCTAGAGACACAGCGGTGTATGCGCTGATCTGGCGCCATAATCCTCACGTTTCACGTTCATCGGAAGTAGAGGAGCGTCACTAGCGCTCAGTTCATGGACATGGAAAGGGGACTTCAGAAGGTTCCAGCCGGCGGAAGTGGGGGTCGTCTTATACGGCGAGTATAGGACGAAACCTACATTTCATCATGAAAAGTAGGGGGTCGTCTTATACGCCGGGTCGTCCTATACGCCGGAAAATACGGTAATAGAGAGCAAGGAAGAGATAAGGAGAGGGAAACGCTGGAGAGAGAGAAGCAGAGAGAAAGATGGAGGGAGGAAGAGGGAGGGACTAGAACAAAGGCAAGACTGGAAAAGGATGGGAGAGGCACCCTTGGAAAATAAGCAAATCTAATGGGAGCGGTGCTAGGAACTAAATGCAATGTAAACAAGAAGAATTTGGAGCATTCCAACCTCAGGAGGATGAAGGGCTCAGCATGCTGTTTTTAGCAATACACTGGCTTTAGTGTTTTGCTGGGCGGCCCTAAGGTGGCGTTTCCTCCCTCTTAAGGAGTCTCTATGTGCCCCAAAGCTGCAGACCTGCAGTAGGCATGAGACATTTATGAAATGGGAGTCTTACACGAGGACCCATGTGTACCTTCGTTTAGTTTGAAATTCCAGTAAGTGAGGGACTAAAACTGAAAGTACATTTAACAAGCACAGCGAAGTGAAGTTGGAAACAGAGATGGGGATTAAAAGTAAATCAAATAGTGGGGTGCTGCAGACCGAGTGCGAGCACACGGGGCTGTGGGGGAGTCATAGGAGACAACAAAAAGAAATAACTGGGAGAGGATGTGGCCTAACGGCCAGAACAGTCGACCTCCCGGCTGGGGAACCGGGTTCGAGCCTCAGAAGGGACGCTCAACATTCTGTGATTCTGGGCATAGCACTTAATCTCTGTGTGCCTAACAAAATGAGTGTGTCCTTCTGTAACACAACGCACCCTTCAGCAGCATGAAACTGGCCAACAACTGATGCCACACTGCACCCACGGATACCACAACACTTAATAGGCAGGTGAGAAATCTTTTGCCTGAGCCCTCAGCTTTAGAGACAGGAGGGGTGATGCCGCTGCGTGGAGCAGCAGTGCTCCCTACCAATGGGACACAGGGGCAGGTGCATTAGGTGATGAATGTGATACAAGCGCAGGTCAGGTGACTCTCGGCAGTTGAACATGTTCCAAAAATGAGCGCTTAGAGTTTAAAAAATCACTAGGAAACAGCTTTAGCTGTATCGAAAGCTTGAAATATAGACAACTGAGCAGCAAGGAGAGAGTAGAAACAAAAAGTAGTGCGCCGAGAACTAAACTTACAGCCAATAGTGAAAGGATCCATGTAGCAGGAGCAGCCTCCAGGGTGGGAACAAAACAGCCGAAAGGCAGAACAAATGAAGCAACCAATGAAAATCGCAAAGCCTCCAGTGTGAATACAGCATGTCTCAAACACAGCGCATGCGGGCTGCCTAGGCTCGACTAAAAAAGAGGTATGACGTGACTCCCCTGGCCACGTCATAGAGCTTTTTTTTTGTACCTTTTGTACACTTGCCCTCTACCCCCTCCCATGTTTTGTTTCTTGCACAGACCCTGTGATGTGTTGCTTGTTTTCTTTGTGCTTCACTTGTTAATGTTGCTTCTTCAGCACATATGTCCCTTAGCACATGCTTGCACAATGCACATATTTCAATGTCATTTATAAGTGTTTTTGAAATATACATTTCACTGTTTGCTCACCTAGGGAAACACAAATCCGTGGCTGCACATGTGACCCCATTTTCATTTTCCCTGATAAATGGGTGCCTGGTTTGGAATGTCCACTCAACCCAGACTTCACATGTGCCGGGTCCTCTTTTCCTTTTCCAAGGATGTAAAATAATTCAAAATGGCGACAGCTGGCCATTCTTTCTAAGTTAGTCGTCACAACAGCTTACATTTACCTCAATGCTGAAGGTGCGAACACTTCTTGGGTTCAGACTGAGAGTTCTCTCGAAGCATTTTTTAAATTTCAGTAGGTCTGTTCTACCGCGATAGCAGGGCAAAAATATATTTTCTCTGAAAAAAATGACACTATTTCAAGGAAAGTGCCTTTATTAGGTTAACATTAACTTTTGGTAATTTGCTTTTAGTACACATAGGTCTCTTTGGCTTCCTGAAGAACGGATTACGTAGCTCTGAGTGAAGGTAGGCTCGATAACGAGTTATTCTAATGAAAGTACCATTCTTACTAGATAGCACATGGGTTTGTAAATAACAAACTGTACCAGCAGGAGACTGACATTCGTCAAGACTTTGTGTAAACGAACTGGGAAAACTGGTAAAGCATACGCCTTCATATTAATTTCTACGGGGTTCTTTTTACTAAAAGCTTGATAACAGGACTTCAGGGACCATTTTCACTGTGAATCAAGCCAGCTCTGCCAATTCCTCTTTTCCCCACATGGGGATTTGTTATTAGCCTCCCCTTCCATTGCCATTAGTTTCCCTGTCGCCCGGCACTCCGTTCGCCATAATTGTTTGGCACGCAGGGCTGGAGCAGAGGAAGTTGCATCCAAGGCTTTGCTCGACAATCAACTGACCCCACAGCGCCTTTGCCTGTTTGGGAAACTACCTTTTGAGGTAGATGCCCATCGAGTTAAGGTCTATACAGACTGCTGGTCATGTTTTAAAATTCCTGCTGGGCCGTCCCACATGGCTAAAAGTAATTGACGTTGACAAAGCTAATAGATCTTGCATTGCTGAGAACTTTGTGTTTTGCCAATGCTTGTTAGGTCTGGAATTAGCCAAGACCTTTTGATCTGACTCAAGTTAAATGTACAATATACTTTATGGGCTTTCAGCCAGCCCTCCCAATTCATACATTTTTATACAGCGCAAACATTACCCAAAGGTGCCAGATCACTTTAAATTAGACGCATGTCGTTACATAGATAGGTATAGAGGATTCATGAATTACCAAATATGGTTACATAAAATCTAGAATTACAAAGTAATAAATCATTATATTAAAATGAAATAAGTTGTACAATATGTCTATACAGCAGTGAAAAATGTGTAAGCACCTGATGGTATGCAAGTATTGTAATTATGTGCCAGTAGATGAGTGAACATCTTCTCAATGGAGAGTATTAGCAGCAATGAATTAGTCAAATATTTTGAAGGTAGCCAGCGAGGTGGTAGTGCAAAGATTTGGAGGTAATGATTTCCAAAATCTGGTTGCGCTACACGAGAAAAATTGAGCCAGGGGTAGTTCCTTTTTTAAAGGTCAGGGGTTCTAGCAACAATGCTTCGGCATTTCCTGATGGTCTAGAACCTCCTGAAAACTTGTAAATATAAAATGTAAATTGATACTTGTATAGCGAACTACTCACCCGCAAGGGTCTCAAGGCGCTTGTACGAATACCGCTGTGGAACCCATCCTGGCTTTCCCTGTGAGGCGTCCACTCCTGGGCACCCCCAAGGTGGAGGCCAGGCATCCTTAGCGTTGTGGGGGCCGTTGTGGAGATTAAGCAAGCTATTGCCCAGAGTTGCAGAGTGGGACTCCATGATTGGAATAGGCACTGAGGCGAGAATTATCAGGTCCGTGGAATTTTTTAGCCCAAGACCCGCCAAGGCGGGGAATTGAACCCTGGTCCCGGTCTAGACCTCTGCATCAGGGTCTGCCACTCCAATCATTGAGCCACACTTCTCCACTTGAGTTTGTCCACCAGGTAATAAGAAGTGGGTGTGTTTAGGGAATTATGGGTGATGCAAGCAGTCTTGTTTACAGCCCTGGCTTCAATGGGTAACCAGCTGAGCGAGACCAGCATAGGTGTGATGTCGTCATTACTT